>NW_027362763.1:699854411-701211911 GCF_046119375.1 Phyllobates terribilis | reverse complement strand
TGCTGGTTTAATAAGATAACTGGTTACATTCCTGCAAAATCAATCTATTTACTTCTCAAACTGAATGAAGTGCTAACCTCCATCTAGGGTGGTGACGCGTTCCCAGCCGCTGCTTATACTGTGAGGCCCATTGGAGACCTCCACACAGAGGTGATAGTCGGTGTTTGGCTGTAATCTTCCAATCACTGCTTGGTTCACATCCGCAGGGAACGTCAGAGACTTCTCATATTTGGATGATTTTAGTACAATCGTGTAGTGATCAACATCACCTTGTAGGTCTTGTAGGGCTGGAAAGAATTATATAATCAGTATAAGTTATGTAGGAGGGATACAGTAGTGTTCAAAATAATAGCAGTCCAATATGACTAACCAGATTAATCACTGTTTTTGGTATGAATTCTATTACCACATGTCAGACAATTTACCAGTTGATGCAGTAGATTCTAAGAAAACTACCACACTCAGCATTCATGATCTGCATGTTTTTGAGTCTGTGTATTTGAATAATTAATTGAAAGGGGATGTGTTCAAAATAATAGCAGTGTGGAGTTCAATTAGTGAAGTCAATCATTCTGTGAAGAAAAAGATGTGAATCAGGTGGCCCTCATTTAAGGGTGAAGCCAGCACATGTTGTACATGCATTTCTCCTTGAAAGCCTGAGAAATATGGGTCATTTGAGACATTGTTCAGAAGAACAGTGTACTTTGATTAAAAATTGATTGGAGAGGGTAAAACTTATAAAGAAGTGTAGACAATGATAGTCGATACCATTCGAATGGATGCAAGAATAGCCAGAATGGAAAAGGCTCAGCCAATGATCAGCTCCAGGATGATCAAAGACAGTCTCAAGTTACCTGTGAGTACTGTGACAGTTAGAAGACACCTGTGTTAAACTAATCTCTTAGCAAGAAGTCCCTGCAAAATCCCACTGTTAAAAAAAGACATGTACTGAAGTGGATACAATTTGCCAAAGAACACATCAACTGGCCTAAAGAGAAATGGAGAAACATTTTGTGGAATGATGAAAGTAAAATTGTTCTTTCTGGGGCCAAGGGCCACAGAGAGTTCATCAGACGACCCCCAAACTCTACATTCAAGCCATAGTATACTGTGAAGACTGTGAAGCATGGTGGTGCAAGAATCATGATATGGACATGTTTCTCTTACTATGGTGCCGGACCTATTAACCACATACCAGGGATCATGGACCAGTTTGCATAAATTGAAATACTTGAAGAGGTCATGATGCCTTAGCTGAAGAGGATATGCCCTTGAAATGGGTGTTTCAACAAGACAATGACCCTAAACACACCAGTAAATGAGCAAAATCTTGGTTCCAGTGCAAACAAAATTGAGGTTATGGAGCGGCCAGCCCAATCCTCGGACCTTAATCTGATAGAACACTTGTGGGGTGACATCAAAAATGCCGTTTCTGAGGCAAAGCCAATATATGCCAAAAAATTTTGGGCATAGCCTCCTGGGCTGGAATAACAGTTGACAGGTGCCAGAAGTTTGTTGACTCTATGCAATATAGATGTGAAGCAGTTCTAAAAAACTGTGAGTATACAACTAAATATTAGTGATTCACAGGAATGGTAAATCCTCAAAAAAAAGACATATTGTGAGTTTGTAAAGACAAATGCAGACACTGCTATATTCTAGAACAGCCCAATGTTCATTTTTTGTTATTTTCTGTAAAGTAGTTAAAAACTATCTACATTTCTCTTCATGTTTTGAATTAGAAAACAGTGTGCAATGTTCCCAATGCATGAAAATAAAAACTAGTATAAACATTTTGTGCCTAACTCATGTTTTTGAACACATTGCTATTATTTTAAACACTACTGTATATATATATATATATACAGTACAGACCAAAAGTTTGGACACACCATCTCATTTAAAGATTTTTCTGTATTTTCATGACTGAAAATTGCACATTCACACTGAAGGCATCAAAACTATGAATTAACACATGTGGAATTATATACTTAACAAAAAAGTGTGAAACAACTGAAAATATGTCTTATATTCTAGGTTCTTCAAAGTAGCCACCTTTTGCTTTGATGACTGCTTTGCACACTCTTGGCATTCTCTTGATGAGCTTCAAGAGGTAGTCACCGGAAATGGTCTTCCAACAATCTTGAAGGAGTTCCCAGAGATGCTTAGCACTTGTTGGCCCTTTTGCCTTCACTCTGAGGTCCAGCTCACCCCAAACCATCTCGATTGGGTTCAGGTCTGGTGACTGTGGAGGCCAGGTCATCTGGCGTAGCACCCCATCACTCTCCTTCTTGGTCAAATAGCCCTTACACAGCCTGGAGGTGTGTTTGGGGTCATTGTCCTGTTGAAAAATAAATGATGGTCCAACTAAACGCAAACCGGATGGAATAGCATGCCGCTGCAAGATGCTGTGGTAGCCATGCTGGTTCAGTATGCCTTCAATTTTGAATAAATCCCCAACAGTGTCACCAGCAAAGCACCCCCACACCATCACACCTCCTCCTCCATGCTTCACGGTGGGAACCAGGCATGTAGAGTCCATCCGCTCACCTTCTCTGCGTCGCACAAAGACACGGTGGTTGGAACCAAAGATCTCAAATTTGGGCTCATCAGACCAAAGCACAGATTTCCACTGGTCTAATGTCCATTCCTTGTGTTCTTTTGCCCAAAAAGTCTCTTCTGCTTGTTGCCTGTCCTTAGCAGTGGTTTCCTAGCAGCTATTTTACCATGAAGGCCTGCTGCACAAAGTCTCCTCTTAACAGTTGTTGAAGAGATGTGTCTACTGCTAGAACTCTGTGTGGCATTGACCTGGTCTCTAATCTGAGCTGCTGTTAACCTGCGATTTCTGAGACTGGTGACTTGGTCTTCCTTTCCTGGGGCGGTCCTCATGTGAGCCAGTTTCTTTGTAGCGCTTGATGGTTTTTGCAACTGCACTTGGGGACACTTTCAAAGTTTTCCCAATTTTTCGCACTGACTGACCTTCATTTCTTAAAGTAATGATGGCCACTTGTTTTTCTTTACTTAGCTGCTTTTTTCTTGCCATAATACAAATTCTAACAGTCTATTCAGTAGGACTATCAGCTGTGTATCCACCAGACTGCTGCACAACACAACTGATGGTCCCAACCCCATTTATAAGGCAAGAAATCCCACTTATTAAACCTGACAGGGCACACCTGTGAAGTGAAAACCATTTCCGGTGACTACCTCTTGAAGCTCATCAAGAGAATGCCAAGAGTGTGCAAAGCAGTCATCAAAGCAAAAGGTGGCTACTTTGAAGAACCTAGAATATAAGACATATTTTCAGTTGTTTCACACTTTTTTGCTAAGTATATAATTCCACATGTGTTAATTCATAGTTTTGATGCCTTCAGTGTGAATGTACAATTTTCATAGTCATGAAAATACAGAAAAATCTTTAAATGACAACGTGTGTCCAAACTTTTGATCTGTACTGTATATATATATATATATATATATATATATACTTGTAGACAGACAGATATGAGAGGGAAAAACAGCGATAGATAGATGGTTAGATAAATAGATAGATAGACGGACAGATAGATAGATGCATTTTTGTTTTAATCTCATGTAACTCTTTGTTTCTATCCCTGTTCCCATATAATTTCCATCGAGTGAAGTTGTAGAACTTACATGGTTTGGTCCAGAAAGCTTGTACCGCAGTGTGATTTATTGCCTTTACGATCACATCACTTGCCCTTTTTGGATGACCTGGAAGGGTTGTCGCTGATACTTCGGGGCCAGATGTAAATCCCACAGAATTGTAGACAATCAGCCGGTATTCATACCTTGTGTACCTGAAGCAGGAGACAGAAAGTTCTGGATCTGCTGACTGGGGAACGTTATAGACAATATCTCAAATTGTCTCTTCAGAGAGGAAGAGAACTATAACGCCTCTCACCCAGCCAAACCAGAACTCACACTTTGCACTGACGAGGGGCAGTACCCCGAAACACAGTGTCTGCAAACTGAATTTCTGGTTCTGGCTTTTATCCTAAGTCATGTGACAAGGCTCGTTAAAGGGTCAGTATTGATTTTTAGGATTGCTACTTCCTATAAGCGGCACTAGAGTTCTAGTTCTCTTCCTCTCTGAAGAGACAATTTGCATATTTTCCAGAGGAGCATTGCGGCTTTAAAAGTCTCTTCACCTTGACATGCTTAACATATCACTCTCCGCAAGGAGAAATGACAATATCTTGGCACATCTTATTACATTTTCTCGTACTGTATGTTTTAAAGAAACAGTTCTAAGTGTACATTATGTTCTATATGTCTTTTATCATTGTATGCGTATGTTGATTTCTTTTGTTTTTGATTATTTTACTAAAAGAATAAAAAACTTTATACCAAAAAGATAAATAAAAAATGATTAATCATTCCTGAATCCTTCAAGTAGCTGGGTGTACCAAGGTGTAACAACATCTATTTGTGGCTCTCTGCTTTGTAGATTTTGAGAGGTGCGAAAATGCAGTCCGAAGCGTAGACGACCACCTCTTGTACTCCTTCCCTGACTGTGAAAAGGGAGTCAAGAGAATACCATCCACTGGACCATTATTTGCCCATCCCTGCATGTCTATGCCCAGATGACAGGGGGTCACCAGAATGGCACCACATGCTGCAGGTTGTGCTCCCCTCATTTATGATCCAATTTAGCTTGGACTCCACGTCAGCTTTATTTGGAAAAAATCAACAAACAGATATTCTCTGCAGAGTGCTTGTACCCTGAAACCATTCATAGGTTTTTTTCAGGTTTGTAATGTCTTGTCATCAAGAAGCCCATTCCATCATGTCTGAGGTCTAATATGTGCACAATGGTTGGCTTCATGCTTCCTTTTATCTCCTCACAATGCGTTGCTCTGCTCTCAGATATTATTTCCCATAGGTGACTCGAGCATCTTCATTCTACCTTTTAGGTCATATGAGATCTTCATGGTTGACTTCATCCTACTGTTTAGATCCTATGAAGGTTTCATAGTTGACCTCACGTTTCCTTTCCATTCCATAAACCTTATGCTGTACTTCCTATAAGTGCTTCATGGTTGGTTTTGAGGAACATTTTGGATACTTGGATTGTCTTCGAAGGACTTTATGGCTATTTTCAGTTCTTCTAGGAGCTTCATCATATTTTAAAATTCCTTTTAGTCCTATTAAGCTTTGCATTACTCATTTTATGATTTGTTTATACTTCTTCCCTTTCTGCAGATCTTTGGGCCACTTTTCAAGTGTCAATGTACAGATATTTGGTCACCAATTTACTGATACGTCCGCACTTGCGTCAACCCTTTCTGTTTGGCTAAGGACTAGTGATGATCGAGCATGCTCCTTTCTCGAGATTTACGAGCATGCTCGGGCGAGTACCTATTATCTTCAACGTGCTCGGGGGTTAAGTTTTCATCGAAAGTTTGACAGCTTTAATACATGTGAGGAATGCTGGAAAAACAGGCATTCCTCACATGTATTAAAGCTGTCAAACAGTCGCAAATTATGTTTACGGAACGAAGAAAACATAACCCCCGAGCACGCTGAAGATAATAGGTACTCGCCTGAGCATGCTCGTAAATCTCAAGCAACGAGCATGCTCGATCATCACTATTAAGGACACACAAAACTACCTCAGTACAATATCACAACATGCTAGCCAAACCGTCATCAGGCTGAAATTCACATCACAAACCTTGGGTGGCAATATATAGACACATATAGAATAAACATCTCCCAATAGAGTATCACAAAATCATGTTTCTTGTTAAAAGCTGTTCATCTCACATTAGACATCTCGGGATAAATTAAGCCAGGAGAAAAGCTAAGGAAGGACTAGTCTCTATGTAGCATCGGCGTCCCTGCCCTCTGCTAGGCAGGGACGCCGTCCCTCTCACCTCCGCGCTCCTCGCGTGGGTCCCTCCAGCGCTCCTGTCTCTGTCGGCGCAGCGGCGTCCCTGCCCCATGTCAGACAGGGGCACCGTCTCTCCCGCCCCCCGGCTACTGGCGCGGCTTCTCCCTGCGCTCCGTTCCCTGCTGTGGCCGGCGCGCGTTCCTCCTCCAGCAGAGTGCTTAGGGCGAGCGCGCGCGCACTCCCCCCCCTCTTAAAGGGACAGCGCGCGTCTTCCTAAAGAGTCCCCGGCCAATGGCCAGAGGACTTCCCACATTTAAGGCACCTCCTCCAAAATGGAGGTGCCCGAGCAAAGTTGTTTGCACTGTGTCTTACCTGTGCTTCAGCCCTCAGGTTCCGCTGCTAGCCTGACTTCTCGTCCTGCCTGCCAGCCTGTTATCCGTCCGTTACCTGCCGAGCCTGCCAGCCTGCTCACCTGGAGCGCTCACCTGTTACCTGCCTGTTACCTGCCTTGGCTATCTGCCCGCTCACCTGGGAGCATCCGCCTGCCCCGTCTGTCAGATCGCTCACCTGGGAGCGTCCACCAGTTACCTGCCTGTTACCTGTCTCGTCTGTCAGACCGCTCACCTGGGAGCGTCCACCAGTTACCTGCCTGTTACCTGTCTCGTCTGTCAGACCGCTCACCTGGGAGCGTCCACCAGTTACCTGCCTGTTACCTGTCTCGTCTGTCTGCCTGCTCACCTGGGAGCGTCCACCAGTTACCTGCCTGTTACCTGCTGTGTCCGTCAGCCCGCTCACCTGGGAGCACCTGCTTGCTTTCTGCCAGCCTGCCTGGAGATCCTGCCGTCACTTGCTGTGACCACCTTCCTGGTAAACCTAAAGACTACTACTTGCCCTGCTTTCTCGAACTGTGACCTCCTGTCAGCTACCAGAGACTTCCGCCTACTTGCCGTGTCCATCCACCATACCGGTCAGTCCCAGTCCTCTGACCTGTGGGAGCCACCTGCTCTCTTACAAGGTCGTCCCCAGAGTAGCACCTGGTCCCTCTGCCCGGATCCTCCATGGTCACGGTGTCGTTAGCTGCCGTACGACCAGGGTCGGTTCGGGTGGATACTTAGTCACGCCCCTCTGGGTCCCTCCTTGCACCTCGGCACAGAGGTTCCACCACCCGGACCCGTAACAGTTTGCTCGGGCCATGGAACCCGGTGGCACCCAAGCTCCCTCGCTCTCTGACCTATACCATGAAGTCTCCCGTCAGAGATCCCAGCAGGAGTCCATCCTGAACCACCTGCGAAATGTCAACTCCCGCCTGGACACACTGACTGCTCCACCAGCAACCACCGCTAGTGTCACGACTCGCACCCCGGCAGCGCCGCTGCCCACCAATACCATGGCATCCTGTCCCGGACCCTGGCTTTCTGCACCTCCTCGTTTTGGAGGCGACCCCGCTCAAGCTCGGGGCTTCATAAACCAGTGCACCCTGCACTTTGAACTCTTGGCTCACCAGTTTATCTCCGACCGGGCCAAAGTGGCTTTCATTATGTCCCATCTCACTGGGGAGGCACTGGCTTGGTTAAATCCCCTATGGGAGAGAGGAGATCCCCTGGCGTCCAACCTGCTAGCCTTTCTCACGGCTTTCCGGAAAGTCTTCGACGAACCAGGGCGAAAGACCTCATCTGCCTCCTCTCTGCTACGCCTCCGCCATCGGAGTCTCACCGTGGGCCAATATGCCATACGGTTCCGTACCCTTGCTTCCAAGCTTGCCTGGGATAACGAGGCCCTAGTGTCCGTCTTCTGGGAAGGCCTATCCGGCCGGATTAAAGATGAACTCGCCGGTCGGGACATTCCTACCTCCCTGGATGACTTAGTAACACTTGCCACCCGGATTGACATCCGGTTCCAGGAGCGTACCAAAGAGGTCACCCGTGAGAGGAGGTTTTCCTGTCTTGCTCCCACTTTCCAGAGACCCGTCTCTTCCTCTGTAACTCCCCGGGCGCACTCGCCAGAGCCCATGCAGCTCGACCAGACCAAGATGGTCAAAACCCGTCAAGAGTCACGCCGTACCGAGGGGAGCTGTTTCTACTGTGGCAGTAAGGAGCACCGGATCCGTTCCTGCCCGGAGAGGTCGGGAAACGCCTGTGTCTAGGATCGCTCAGAGAGTTCACCCTAGACAGAAACAAACCCTCTCCATCTCTAATGCTGTCGGTCTCTATCATCTGCGGGGAGAACCGCTACTTTGAACTAGCTCAACTCGATTCTGGAGCTGCCGGAAACCTCATTTCCCTGTCCCTGGTAGAGAAATACCGCATTCCCACTAAACCTTTGGCTGAACCCTTATCTGTCGTCTCCGTGGATGGAGGGCTCATACCACTAACCATCCAACTCATCACCGAACCCATGACTCTGCAGGTTGGAATGCTGCACTCTGAGAGGATCTTCTTCCATGTTCTATCTGGACTCTCTCACTCCCTTTTGTTAGGCCTTCCTTGGCTCCAGAGACATGCACCCGTGCTGAATTGGCAAACCGGAGAGGTCCTTCGCTGGGGGCAGGACTGTCATAAGACTTGTTTAGTTCCTGTTCGTCCTGCTCGTTCTTCTCCTACTCCAGCCAATCTACCCGGCCTACCGGCTCCTTATTGGTCTTATGCTGATGTTTTCAACAAGAAAGAAGCAGAGACATTACCTCCCCATAGACCATACGATTGCCCAATCGACCTGGTACCCGACGCAACTCCACCCCGTGGGCGTATTTACCCGTTGTCCGCTGCCGAGACCCGGGCCATGTCTGAATATATCGAGGAAAATCTGGCCCGGGGATTTATCCGGAAATCTACCTCCCCGGCGGGAGCAGGCTTCTTCTTCGTTAAAAAGAAGGATGGCTCACTCCGTCCCTGTATAGACTATAGAGGTCTTAACCAGATCACAGTGAAGAACAAATACCCCCTTCCGCTCATTCCTGAATTATTTGACCGTCTGAGGGGTGCCAGAATCTTCACCAAGCTGGATCTCCGTGGGGTGTATAACTTGGTCCATATCCGCCAGGGGGATGAATGGAAGACGGCATTCAACACTCGGGATGGCCACTATGAATATCTCGTAATGCCCTTCGGCCTCTGTAATGCTCCAGCCGTCTTTCAAGAGTTGGTCAATGACATCATCCGTGACCTTCTCTACTCCTGCGTGGTGGTGTACCTGGACGACATCTTGATCATCTCTCCGGATCTTCCCACACACCAGAGGGACGTTCGTCAGGTCCTGCTCAGGCTCAGGCAGAACCACCTCTACGCAAAAATTTGAGAAGTGCCTCTTTGAGCAGTCCTCGCTTCCATTTCTGGGCTACGTCATCTCCCAGACCGGCCTACGAATGGATCCTGAGAAACTTTGTGCCATCCTGAAGTGGCCTCGACCGGAGGGGTTGAAGGCTATTCATCGGTTCCTGGGCTTCGCCAATTACTACCGACTCTTCATTCCGCACTTCTCTTCCCGGACTGCCCCTATCTCCGCGCTCACCCGTAAGGGCGCTAGTCCCAAAGAATGGGCGCCAGAGGCTGAAGAGGCCTTCCTTTCTTTGAAACAAGCTTTCTCCTCTGCTTCTGTGCTGCACCGTCCGGATGGCAACAAACAATTCTTCTTAGAAGTAGATGCTTCCTCCTCCGGAGCCGGAGCGGTGTTCACCCAAAAGTCGCCATCCGGGAGAATGGTAACCTGCGGCTTCTTCTCCAAACTCTTCTCCTTGTCTGAGCGCAATTATTCTATAGGAGACCGAGAATTGTTAGCTGTTAAATTGACACTGGAGGAGTGGCGTCACCTGCTCGAGGGGGCTCTTCACCCGGTAATAATTTATACGGACCACAAAAACTTGGCTTACCTCCAGAGTGCCCAAAGACTTAACCCGCGCCAGGCCCGGTGGTCCTTGTTCTTCGCCCGCTTTGCGCCAAGCCCGGTGGTCCTTGTTCTTCGCCCGCTTTGATTTCATTCTTCATTTCCGCCCAGCAGACAAAAATATCAAAGCCGATGCCTTGTCCCAATCCTATCTGTTCTCCGATCTACATTGTGTTCCAAATTATTATGCAAATAATATTTTCTCAGATTTTCCCAAATTACCTATATGAATTGCAGTCATTGTAATTTTCCAGTCAAATAACTATTAGAGTACAATTGAAAGGTTTTTGTACAAACTGCCTATGATAACAGTATATTTTTTAAAAAATAAAAAACTCAAACTGCACTCAAAATGCATGTTCCAAATTATTATGCACAGCAGAGTTTTCAACCTTTTCATTTTAATAAAGAACAAAAAAATGGTCATTTTTGAAATTATAAGCATTAGCAGGTTATTACAAACTGAAATCAAACAGTTTTCAACTCAAAACTTTATTCTAGGTGATGTTACATTTGCACATAGGACCCCTTGTTCGAAAGGAGCTTCTGAACTCTCTCGTCCATTGAATTTGTCAGGTTTTGGATGGTTTCTGCTTTAATTGTTTTGCATGAGGACAGAATACCCTCCCAGAGCTGTTGCTTAGATGTGAACTGCCTCCCGCCATCATAGACACTCCTTTTGATGATGCTCCAGAGGTTCTCAATGGGGTTGAGGTCAGGGGAGCATGGGTGCCACACCATAAGTTTGTCCCCTTTTATGCCCATAGCAGCCAGAGATGCAGATGTGTTATGTGCAGCATGAGACGGGGCATTATCATGCATGAAATGATCTCGATGGTCCAGATGGATGGAGTGGAGGATGGCTCGTTGATGGACACCCCATGCAAACATGGCTATGGCGCTAACAAGGAGGAGGTGGAGTAATGTTTTGGGCTGGAATCATGGGGAGAGAGATTGTCGGCCCTTTTAGGATCCCTGAAGGGGTAAAGATGAACTCCATAATGAATGTTGAGTTTCTCAAACAGCACTTCCTTCCATGGTTCAAGAAGAAGAACCGTGCATTCCGCAGCAAGATCATTTTCATGCATGATAATGCACCGTCTCATGCTGCACATAACACATCTGCATCTCTGGCTGCTATGGGCATAAAAGGGAACAAACTTATGGTGTGGCACCCATGCTCCCCTGACCTCAACCCCATTGAGAACCTCTGGAGCATCATCAAAAGGAGTGTCTATGATGGCGGGAGGCAGTTCACATCTAAGCAACAGCTCTGGGAGGGTATTCTGTCCTCTTGCAAAGCAATTGAAGCAGAAACCATCCAAAACCTGACAAATTCAATGGACGAGAGAGTTCAGAAGCTCCTTTCGAACAAGGGGTCCTATGTGCAAATGTAACATCACCTAGAATAAAGTTTTGAGTTGAAAACTGTTTGATTTCAGTTTGTAATAACCTGCTAATGCTTATCATTTCAAAAATGACCATTTTTTTGTTCTTTGTTAAAATGAAAAGGTTGAAAACTCTGCTGTGCATAATAATTTGGAACATGCATTTTGAGTGCAGTTTGAGTTTTTTATTTTTTAAAAAATATACTGTTATCATAGGCAGTTTGTACAAAAACCTTTCAATTGTACTCTAATAGTTATTTGACTGGAAAATTAGAATGACTGCAATTCATATAGTTAATTTGGGAAAATCTGAGAAAATATTATTTGCATAATAATTTGGAACACAGTGTAGAGGAGGAGCCGAAGCACATCATCGACCCCGCCAAGGTAATGCAAGTGGCTCCCTTGGATCTGAATCGTCTTCCACCCGGTAAGACGTTCGTGACAGTACCTGATCGAGTGAAGGTTCTGCACTGGGGACATTCGTCTAAGCTAGCCGGCCATGCTGGCCAAAAGAAGACCCTCCAGCTTATTGCCCGGCATTACATGTGGCCTTCCCTGCGCAAGGAGGTAATAGACTTTGTCTCAGGCTGTGCGTCCTGCGCCCGCAACAAGGTTCCTAGACATCTGCCAGCCGGCCGCCTTCTGCCTCTTCCCGTACCTGCTGCCCCGTGGCAACACATCGCCATGGACTTTATAACGGATCTCCCTGTCTCTGCTGGTTGCACGGTCATTTGGGTGGTCGCTGATCGCTTCTCTAAAATGGCTCACTTCATTCCCCTGCCGGGTCTTCCGTCTGCATCTGAGTTGGCTAAGGACTTTATTCATCATATTTTCCGTCTCCATGGTCTTCCTCTCCACATCGTGTCCGATCGAGGGGTTCAGTTCACCTCTCGCTTCTGGAGAGCCACGTGTAAACTGCTGGGGGTCACCTTGGACTTCTCTTCTGCTTATCACCCACAGTCCAGTGGTCAAGTAGAGCGGATCAACCAAATCTTAACCAGTTACCTCCGGCACTTTGTTAATGCCCACCATTCCGATTGGGTGGATCTTTTACCGTGGGCCGAATTCTCCTACAATAATCACGAGAGCGAATCCTCTTCCAAATCCCCGTTTTTTACAGTCTACGGCCAACATCCCTGGATCCCGTTTCCCGTCTCCGCCTCGGTGGACAACCCGGCCGCGGAATCTCTTGTTAGCGAATTCTCCACCATTTGGGAGAGTACCAGATCCGCACTTCTTCTGTCCTCCGAGCGGATGAAGAGACAGGCTGACAAGAGACGTCTGGATCCACTTCAATTCCGTCCTGGAGATAAGGTCTGGCTCTCGTCCAAATTTGTCCGGCTCAAGATTCCTTCCTACAAGTTAGGGCCCCGGTTCATCGGCCCACTGGAAGTTATCAAGAAAATCAACCCGGTGGTCTATAAATTGAAACTCCCGGCCAACTTGCGGATCCCCCACTCCTTCCATGTACAGTGCTGGCCAAAAGTATTGGCACCCCTGCAATTCTGTCAGATAATACTCAGTTTCTTCCTGAAAATGATTGCAATCACAAATTCTTTGGTATTATTCTCTTCATTTAATTTGTCTTCAATGAAAAAAACACAAAAAGAATTGTCCTAAAGCCAAATTGGATATAATTCCACACCAAACCTAAAAAAGGGGGTGGACAAAAGTATTGGCACCCTTTGAAAAATCATGTGATGCTTCTCTAATTCATGTAATTAACAGCACCTGTAACTTACCTGTGGCACCTAACAGGTGTTGGCAATAACTAAATCACACTTGCAGCCAGTTAACATGGATTAAAGTTGACTCAACCTCTGTCCTGTGTCCTTGTGTGTACCACATTGAGCATGGAGAAAAGAAAGAAGACCAAAGAACTGTCTGAGGACTTGAGAAACCAAATTGTGAGGAAGCATGAGCAATCTCAAGCCTACAAGTCCATCTCCAAAGACCTGAATGTTCCTGTGTCTTCCGTGCGCAGTGTCATCAAGAAGTTTAAAGCCCATGGCACTGTGGCTAACCTCCCTAGATGTGGACGGAAAAGAAAAATTGATGAGAGATTTCAACGCAAGATTGTGCGGATGGTGGATAAAGAACCTCGACTAAGATCCAAACAAGTTCAAGCTGCCCTGCAGTCCGAGGGTACAACAGTGTCAACCCGTACTATCCATCGGCGTCTGAATGAAAAGGGACTGTATGGTAGGATACCCAGGAAGACCCCACTTCTTACCCCGAGACATAAAAAAGCCAGGCTGGAGTTTGCCAAAACTTATCTGAGAAAGCCTAAAACGTTTTGGAAGAATGCTCTCTGGTCAGATGAGACAAAAGTATAGCTTTTTGGGAAAAAGCATCAACATAGAGTGTACAGGAAAAAAAAAGAGGCATTCAAAGAAAAGAACACGGTCCCTACAGTCAAACATGGCGGAGGTTCCCTGATGTTTTGGGGTTGCTTTGCTGCCTCTGGCACTGGACTGCTTGACTGTGTGCATGGCATTATAAAGTCTGAAGACTACCAACAAATTTTGCAGCATAATGTAGGGCCCAGTGTGAGAAAGCTGGGTCTCCCTCCGAGGTCATGGGTCTTCCAGCAGGACAATGACCCAAAACACACTTCCAAAAGCACTATAAAATGGTTTTAGAGAAAGCACTGGAGACTCCTAAGGTGGCCAGCAATGAGTCCAGACCTGAATCCCATAGAACACCTGTGGAGAGATCTCAAAATGGCAGTTTGGAGAAGGCACCCTTCAAATATCAGGGACCTGGAGCAGTTTGCCAAAGAAGAATGGTCTACAATTCCAGCAGAGCATTGTAAGAAACTCATTGATGGTTACCGGAAGCGGTTGTTCGCAGTTATTTTGGCTAAAGGTTGTGCAACCAAGTATTATGCTGAGGGTGTGTCACGGGTGTGTTGCCACGAAGATCGTCACGAGTACACAGCCTGACTTCTCGCAGCTGACTTGTTGGTGCTTTGTGTTTTCTCGGCAGTGAAGGAGTTAATTCTCTCTCTCTCTGGGCTAGCTGAGGTCCAGCCTCGCCCAGCTGCAATCAATGCTTCGTTAGTGAGACTCCTTTATATTCCTGCAGGTCTGTTTGTGAGGTGTCGGTGAAAGCTTTTCATTCAGACTTACAGAGCGGATCGTGGTGTTTGGAGTTGCTGAGATAAGTGTATTTGAAAGTGTTATTTCCCTTTCCTCGCTTTATCATTTATCTCCTTTCCCGTTGGTGTTCCCTCTGTTGTAGTTTTGTTGAAGTTGTATGCAAGGTGGTTTTGGTTTTTCCCTTGTACTGTCTCGTTCGTCTAAATACTGTGTGTGGGCATATTATTGCTGGTTCCCTATTGTTGTGATCGGGGTCCTTCTCAGGACTAGATTACTGTGGTGCAGGGATCCTCAGGAGGTAGGGGTTACGCTGGCGGCCTGGACCTCTGTACCTTTAACAGTACCTCCAGGATGAGGGATTAGTCAGGGCCCCAGCTTAGGGTCAGCTTAGGCCCCCTACCTCCAGTATTCTGTGACAGTGTGACATTTTCACCGACCATCTTAGTTTTTCTCCAGCTACCATGGATCCAGTAGCCGGTCTAGCTCAGCAGTTGCAGAGTTTGTCCATGGGGCTGGCGGACGTTAGGTCCAAGGTTTTGCATCCTCTGGAGCAAGCCGGACCAGAACCTAAAGTAGCTCTCCCTGACAGGTTCACTGGGGGGCGGGACAAGTTTTTTGTTTTCCGGGAGGCATGCAAATTGTACTTTCGGCTGCGGCCTCGGTCATCGGGCAGTGAAGAACAAAGGGTGGGAATTGTCATCTCGCTCCTACAAGGGGACCCACAATCTTGGGCGTTCTCTCTTCCCCCTAGCTCCCCAGTTCTCCAGTCAGTGGATAGGTTTTTCGCTGCTTTGGGACTCGTGTATGATGACCCAGATCGGATCTCCCTTGCTGAGTCTAAGTTACGTAGGATTCAGCAGGGAGATCGTCCGGCGGAGGAATTCTGTTCGGAGTTCCGTAGGTGGGCCACGGACACCCAGTGGAATGACCCGGCTCTTAGGAGCCAGTTTTGTCATGGTTTATCCGACAAATTACAGGATGTGTTGGCACAGTATGACTCTCCCGCGTCACTGGAAGCCGCTATGGCCCTTGCTATTCGCGTTGACAGACGGCTTCGGGAGAGGTGCGGGATAACTCTACCCCCTGTAATGTCTCCACCTCTTACAAGGTCCCCTCATATGGTGGTTCCCCTGGTCAGTCCGGAGGAGCCTATGCAATTAGGAGGGACATCATTTCGGGGAAGGGGACCGGTGGTGCGCCATAAGACAGGAAGGTGTTTCCTCTGCGGGAAAAAGGGACATTTTATTGGGGGGTGTCCATCCCGCCCCTTGCTGAGTAAAGAGTCGTCGAAAAAACTGTTGATCCCAGGTTGTGTGGTGGACGGCAATCTGGGAGTAGGTATTTCGTCCCTAGGTTCGTCTCAGTTTCTCGTACCGGCGGAGGTGGTGGTGGGTACGAGAACTGAGAGGATATCTGTTCTTCTGGATAGTGGGGCCGGGGCTAATCTGGTTGATGCTCGGTTTGCCCGGGTTCAAGGTATGCGATTGAGTGAGTTGGCTAAACCCATCCCCATATTCTCGATCGATGCCAGGCCTCTCGGTCAGGGAAGTTTTTTGCAAGCTGTGCATGGCGTAAAACTTCAAGTGGGGGCAATACATAAAGAACTGTTGTCTTGCTACGTGTTGGAGGGTCTTCCCACTCCTATAGTGTTGGGCCTTCCTTGGTTAGCTAAGCATAACCCTGTTATTAATTGGCAAACCAGAGAGATAAGCCAATGGAGTAAATTCTGTAATAAAAACTGCATGAACACGGTCATCGGTGCGGTTACTCCTTGGGTCTTACCTCCATTTCTGGCAGACTTTGAGGATGTATTCTCGGAGAATGGGTGTCAGGAACTACCTCCTCATCGCGAGTATGACTGTTCTGTAAAACTGCTCCCTGAGGCCAAGTTACCTAAAGCTAGGTTGTATAACCTTTCTGGTCCTGAGAGGCAGGCCATGAAGGATTATATTTCTGAAAGTCTGGCTAAGGGGCATATTAGACCTTCATCTTCACCGGTGGCCGCGGGGTTCTTCTTTGTTAAGAAGAAAGATGGAGGCCTACGCCCTTGCCTGGATTTCCGTGAACTTAATCGGATTACGGTCCGAGATCCGTATCCGCTCCCACTTATTCCCGATCTCTTTAATCAGATCGTGGGCGCCAAATGGTTCTCTAAGTTGGATCTCAGGGGGGCGTACAATTTGATTAGGATGAAGGAGGGGGATGAGTGGAAGACGGCTTTTAACACTCCGGAGGGGCATTATGAGAACCTTGTCATGCCATTCGGTCTGACTAATGCCCCGGCGGTGTTTCAACACTTTGTTAATGATATTTTTCGCCACCTGGTGGGACAGTTTGTTGTCATATATCTGGATGATATCTTAATTTACTCGCCGGATCTGGTGTCTCATCAGGAGCACGTTAGACAGGTGTTACAGATCTTGCGGGATAATAAACTGTATGCCAAGTGGGAAAAGTGTGTGTTCGCCGTACAGGAACTCCAGTTTTTAGGCTTCCTGGTTTCTGCGTCCGGTTTTCGTATGGACCCTGGGAAAGTGCGGGCAGTTCTTGAGTGGGATCGGCCGGAGAATCTTAAGGCACTACAACGTTTCCTGGGGTTTGCTAACTATTACCGGAAGTTCATTCGTAATTTCTCGTCCGTGGTTAAGCCTCTCACAGACATGACTAAAAAGGGGACGGATTTTTCTAGGTGGTCTGACAAGGCTTGTCAAGCATTCTCCTCCTTGAAAAAATGTTTTGCCTCGGCACCCATACTCATTCAACCTGATGCGTCTCAGCCATTCTTTGTAGAGGTAGACGCTTCCGAGGTAGGGGTGGGAGCAGTATTGTCACAGGGTTCGTCCCCTGGTAAGTGGCATCCGTGCGCCTTTTTCTCTAAAAAATTGTCGTCCGCTGAGAGGAATTACGATGTCGGCAATAGGGAACTCCTGGCCATTAAGTTAGCTTTTGAGGAGTGGCGCCATTTTTTGGAGGGGGCAGTTCATCCGGTCACCGTCATCACCGATCACAAGAACCTGCTATATCTGGAGTCCGCTAAACGTCTGAATCCCAGACAAGCTAGGTGGTCATTGTTTTTTACCAGGTTTAATTTCGTCGTTACATATCGTCCTGGGTCTAAAAATGTAAAGGCGGATGCCTTATCTCGTAGTTTCCCTGGGGCCGGGAATACGGACGACCCGATTCCTGTTCTTCAGGAGGGGGTGGTGGTTTCGGCAGTATGCTCTGAGCTGGAGGAGGAGATATTGGAGGCTCAGGGGGACGCCCCTGTTGGACCTCCGGGGAGACTGTTCGTTCCAGATCAGTTGCGACAAAAGGTGATCGAGGCACACCATAACTCAGTTTTTGCAGGACACCCGGGGAGTAAAGCAACTGTGGATCTCCTCTCGCGTCGGTTTTGGTGGCCTAACTTATATAAAGAGGTGGTAACTTTTGTCGCGTCCTGTGGGGTTTGTGCGCGCTCTAAGACCTCACATACCCGTCCGTCTGGGGCCCTCTTACCTTTGAAGATCCCGGAGCGTCCTTGGACTCATCTGTCTATGGACTTTATTACGGACCTCCCTCCGTCTTCGGGTAAAACGGTCATACTCGTTGTAGTGGACAGGTTCAGCAAGATGGCACATTTTATCGCTCTTCCGGCTCTCCCTAATGCTAAAACTCTTGCGCAGGTGTTCATTGGGGAGATTGTGAGGCTTCACGGGGTACCCTCCGAGGTGGTGTCTGATCGGGGGTCTCAGTTTGTGTCCAAGTTCTGGAAGGCGTTTTGTGCACGGCGGGGGATGCATTTGTCATTCTCGTCGGCTTTTCATCCTCAGACCAATGGTCAGACGGAACGTATGAACCAGAGCTTGGAGACATATCTTCGGTGTTTTGTGTCAGAGAACCAGGAGGACTGGGCTTCTTTCCTACCTCTGGCAGAGTTTGCTCTCAATAATAGGCGAAGCGAGTCCACTGGTAAGTCCCCGTTTTTTGGGGCATATGGTTTTCACCCCCAGTTTTGTACTTTCAGTAGGGGGGGCTCTTCGGGGGTTCCGGAGGAGGAACGATTTTCCTCATCTCTCGCTTCAGTATGGAGAGGGGTGCTGAAGAATCTGAATACTATGGGGAACCGATACAAACGTATGGCTGATAGGAGGAGAGTGTCTGGTCCGGACCTAAGTGTGAACGATCAGGTATGGTTGTCTACCAGGAATATTAAACTTAAGGTTCCCTCCTGGAAACTGGGTCCCAGGTTCATCGGGCCGTACAGAATCAGTTCTGTTATTAATCCGGTGGCATTCCGTCTTGACCTCCCCCCTACGTTTAAAATTCACAACGTGTTTCACAGATCATTGCTTAAGAGGTATGTGGCGCCGGTGGTACCGTCACCTTTACCTCCCCCTCCTGTGGTTGTCAATGGTAACTTGGAGTTCCAGGTATCGAGGGTCATTGATTCACGCTTTAATCGCCGGTCCCTTCAGTACTTGGTTCATTGGAAGGGGTATGGTCCTGAGGAGAGGATGTGGGTTCCTGCGTCGGATATTAACGCAGACCGATTAGTTCGGGCCTTCCACACGACTCACCCGGATAAACCTGGCCCTGAGGGTCCGGAGGCCCCTCGTAGAAGGGGGGGTACTGTCACGGGTGTGTTGCCACGAAGATCGTCACGAGTACACAGCCTGACTTCTCGCAGCTGACTTGTTGGTGCTTTGTGTTTTCTCGGCAGTGAAGGAGTTAATTCTCTCTCTCTCTGGGCTAGCTGAGGTCCAGCCTCGCCCAGCTGCAATCAATGCTTCGTTAGTGAGACTCCTTTATATTCCTGCAGGTCTGTTTGTGAGGTGTCGGTGAAAGCTTTTCATTCAGACTTACAGAGCGGATCGTGGTGTTTGGAGTTGCTGAGATAAGTGTATTTGAAAGTGTTATTTCCCTTTCCTCGCTTTATCATTTATCTCCTTTCCCGTTGGTGTTCCCTCTGTTGTAGTTTTGTTGAAGTTGTATGCAAGGTGGTTTTGGTTTTTCCCTTGTACTGTCTCGTTCGTCTAAATACTGTGTGTGGGCATATTATTGCTGGTTCCCTATTGTTGTGATCGGGGTCCTTCTCAGGACTAGATTACTGTGGTGCAGGGATCCTCAGGAGGTAGGGGTTACGCTGGCGGCCTGGACCTCTGTACCTTTAACAGTACCTCCAGGATGAGGGATTAGTCAGGGCCCCAGCTTAGGGTCAGCTTAGGCCCCCTACCTCCAGTATTCTGTGACAGTGTGACAGGGTGCCAATACTTTTGTCCGGCCCTTTTTTGGAGTTTTGTGTGAAATGATCAATGATTTGATTTTTGTTTCATTCTCTTTTGTGTTTTTTCCTTGCAAGCAAATTAAATGAAGAGAATAATACCAAAGAATTTGTGATTGCAATCATTTTCAGGAAGAAACTGAGTATTATCTGACAGAATTGGAGGGGTGCCAATACTTTTGGCCAGCACTGTATCTCTCCTCAAACCCGTGGTACTTAACTCTTTTTCCAAGTCTTCAGGTACGCCTCCTGCCCCGGTTTCCGCTGAAGACGAGTTTGAGGTAGAGAGCATTCTGGCCACCAAGAGGGTAAGAGGAAAGACCTTTTTTCTAGTGGATTGGAAGGGGTTTGGTCCTGAGGAGAGAACGTGGGAGCCTCGGGAGAACATCCATGCCCCGCTAATCCTTGATAAATTTCTTTCTGGCCTAAAGAGGAGGGGGCGTAAGGGGGGGGTACTGTAGCATCGGTGTCCCTGCCCTCTGCTAGGCAAGGACGCCGTCCCTCTCACCTCCGCGCTCCTCGCGTGGGTCCCTCCAGCGCTCCTGTCTCTGTCGGCGCAACGGCGTCCCTGCCCCATGTCAGACAGGGACACCGTCTCTCCCGCAATCCGGCTCCTGGCGCGGCTTCTCCCTGCTCTCCATTTCCTGCTGTGGCCGGCGCGCGTTCCTCCTCCAGCAGAGTGCTTAGGGCGCGCGCGTGCGCACTTCTCCCCCTCTTAAAGGGACAGCGCGCGTCTTCCTAAAGAATCTCCGGCCAATGGCCAGAGGACTTCCCACATTTAAGGCACCTGCTCCAAAATGGAGGTGCCCGAGCAAAGTTGTTTGCACTGTGTCTTACCTGTGCTTCAGCCCTCAGGTTCCGCTGCTAGCCTGACTTCTCGTCCTGCCTGCCAGCCTGTTATCCGTCCGTTACCTGCCGAGCCTGCCAGCCTGCTCACCTAGAGTGCTCACCTGTTACCTGCCTGTTACCTGCCTTGGCTATCTGCCCGCTCACCTGGGAGCATCCGCCTGCCCCGTCTGTCAGACCGCTCACCTGGGAGCATCCACCAGTTTCCTGCCTGTTACCTGTCTCGTCTGTCAGACCGCTCACCTGGGAGCGTCCACCAGTTACCTGCCTGTTACCTGTCTCGTCTGTCTGCCTGCTCACCTGGGAGCGTCCACCAGTTACCTGCCTGTTACCTGCTGTGTCTGTCAACCCGCTCACCTGGGAGCACCTGCTTGCTTTCTGCCAGCCTGCCTGGAGATCCTGCCGTCACTTACTGTGACCACCTTCCTGGTAAACATAAAGACTGCTACTTGCCCTGCTTTCTCGAACTTTGACCTCCTGTCAGCTACCAGAGACTTCTGCCTACTTGCCGTGTCCATCCACCATACCGGTCAGTCCCAGTCCTCTGACCCGTGGGAGCCACCTGCTCTCTTACAAGGTCGTCCCCAGAGTAGCACCTGGTCCCTCTGCCCGGATCTTCCCTGGTCATGGTGTCGTTAGCTGCCGTACGACCAGGGTCGGTTCGGGTGGATACTTAGTCACGCCCCTCTGGGTCCCTCCTTGCACCTCGGCACAGAGGTTCCACCACCCGGACCCGTAACACTCTATAAGTATGACCAATCTAGAATCAACTTTATTGAAGATATTTTTGGTCTCACCAAACTGGTTGTTTTCCAGTCTACAAGAGAAGGCCTTACTTTCTTGCAGGTAGAACTGCTTTGTAGTTAGTTGGACAGAAGAACAGTGTGTGTGGCAAAAGTCAAAGGGGATACCATTAATATCCTGACCAAGCAGGATATACAGTACAGACCAAAAGTTTGGACACACCTTCTCATTTAAAGATTTTTCTGTATTTTCATGACTATGAAAATTGTACATTCACACTGAAGGCATCAAAACTATGAATTAACACATGTGGAATTATATACTTAACAAAAAAGTGTGAAACAACTGAAAATATGTGTTATATTCTAGGTTCTTCAAAGTAGCCACCTTTTGCTTTGATGACTGCTTTGCACACTCTTGGCATTCTCTTGATGAGCTTCAATAGGTAGTCACCGGAAATGGTCTTCCAGCAATCTTGAAGGAGTTCCCAGAGATGCTTAGCACTTGTTGGCCCTTTTGCCTTCACTCTGCGGTCCAGCTCACCCCAAACCATCTCGATTGGGTTCAGGTCGGGTGACTGTGGAGGCCAGGTCATCTGGCGTAGCACCCCATTACTCTCCTTCTTGGTCAAATAGCCCTTACATAGCCTGGAGGTGTGTTTGGGGTCATTGTCCTGTTGAAAAATAAATGATGGTCCAACTAAACGCAAACCGGATGGAATAGCATGCCGCTGCAAGATGCTGTGGTAGCCATGCTGGTTCAGTATGCCTTCAATTTTGAATAAATCCCCAACAGTGTCACCAGCAAAGCACCCCCACACCATCACACCTCCTCCTCCATGCTTCACGGTGGGAACCAGGCATGTAGAGTCCATCCGTTCACCTTTTCTGTGTCGCACAAAGACACGGTGGTTGGAACTAAAGATCTCAAATTTGGACTCATCAGACCAAAGCACAGATTTCCACTGGTCTAATGTCCATTCCTTGTGTTATTTAGCCCAAACAAGTCTCTTCTGCTTGTTGCCTGTCCTTAGCAGTGGTTTCCTAGCAGCTATTTTACCATGAAGACCTGCTGCACAAAGTCTCCTCTTAACAGTTGTTGAACAGATGTGTCTGCTGCTAGAACTCTGTGTGGCATTGACCTGGTCTCTAATCTGAGCTGCTGTTAACCTGCGATTTCTAAGGCTGGTGACTCGGATAAACTTATCCTCAGAAGCAGAGGTGACTCTTGGTCTTCCTTTCCTGGGGCGGTCCTCAAGTGAGTCAGTTTCTTTGTAGCGCTTGATGGTGTTTGCAACTGCACTTGGGGACACTTTCAAGGTTTTCCCAATTTTTCGGACCGACTGACCTTCATTTCTTAAAGTAATGATGGCCACTCGTTTTTCTTTACTTAGCTGCTTTTTTCTTGCCATAATACAAATTCTAACTGTCTATTCAGTAGGACTATCAGCTGTGTATCCACCAGACTTCTGCACAACACAACTGATGGTCCCAACTCCATTTATAAGGCAAGAAATCCCACTTATTAAACCTGACAGGGCACACCTGTGAAGTGAAAACCATTTCCGGTGACTACCTCTTGAAGCTCATCAAGAGAATGCCAAGAGTGTGCAAAGCAGTCATCAAAGCAAAAGGTGGCTACTTTGAAGAACCTAGAATATAAGACATATTTTCAGTTGTTTCACACTTTTTTGTTAATTATATAATTCCACATGTGTTAATTCATAGTTTTTGATGCTTTCAGTGTGAATGTACAATTTTCATAGTCATGAAAATAGAGAAAAATCTTTAAATGACAAGGTGTGTCCAAACTTTTGGTCTGTACTGTATGTATATGTGTCACCCTGGCCTGGATGCCACTAGTGTAATAAAGCTGTGTCTGAGAGCAAGGAGGAGGTTCTCTAGTCAGGGGAACATTAGCATGCAATGCCTCCTGTCTCAGGCCAGTAGGGGGAGCAGGCTGCCCCTATAAAAGCTGGTGCTGGGGGCAGGGTTAGGGAGAGCTGGACGACCTGTCTCAGGATTCAGGTCCCAGAGCAGAGAGGGACAGTTGTATTGCACCTAAGAGGAAATGTGGCAGGAGGAGAGCCACAAGCCAGAGACAAGAGGCGAAGAGAGCCTGTCTTGGCAGATAACGGACTTAATTTACCAGACTTTGGTGTCTGAGGCTGGGAGGATTCCACATCCCCGAGCAGATAACCAGTCCGCAGGGGACTGTATATTCCTTGGCCTAAGAAGCCTGGAGGCCCTGCCACAACAGAAGGGACCAGCAAAGCCGTACAAGGCTGGGAGGAGAAAGGAACCCACGTCGCAGGCCATACAGGCGAGAATACACGGAAAGCTCAGAAACGTGGGCTGTTACCCTATAACGAGGAGATAGCCAGAAGGAGCACAGAAAGCACGGTAGGCCTACACCCTCACCCTGACCAGGGCCAATTTCCCCGTTGCTCTCAGACATCCAGGTCCCCTCCTAGCTGGGACTGTTTGTGGGTCAATTTACCTGTTCTAGTAAAGACCCTGGACTGCAACCTGTTGTCTGTGTGCTCCTTGCTCCTCCAGCACTATCAGCACTGGGACTCTCACTACCATCACTCCCAACATCCACTACACTGCCCTGGGGCCGCACTCTTCCCGTGGGGAGTCACACCATCCCAGCTGCATACATCATCAGCCCCAGCGGTCTGCCTTGCAGCGGCGGTTCCTAATGACCGCAAATCCACGGGTGGCGTAGTCGGAGATAATCATCAGCACATAACGGACTACCACTGGCCTGACCACCCTGAGCCACGGAACCGGGTTGCCACTACTACTCCCATCGTTCCCCTACTGCCCGGATCCGAGTGCCCCACGGCCCAGGCAGCGAGTCATATATTCCACACAGAGCTTGTACTGTGTTCATTGCAACTTCCCATCACTCTTTGCTACAGTGCCATCCTCCTGTGACCTCTAGTTGTATTTACCCCCATAGGTAACAACTGACAAATACCCTGATACCATTACGGCTTTTCTTACCACCATCCACCCTTGGCGACCTATTAAAACAGCCAAGGGTCCAATGACCTTTGCCGGAGTATGAGTTACAGGTTCTGTTGGGAGGAAGAAGGCAGGAAACTCTTGTGACACCTATTGGATGTAGCAATCCTGACCTCATGATTTAGGATAAAAAGACAAACCTGAAACTCCAATGGCAGATACATGGTTCGGCCCTCATCAGTGCAAAGCAGGAGGACAGCTTTGGCTAGGTGAGAGGCTCTGAAAGGGAGTATAAGGGGTAAAGTTTCTTCTTGTGAAACTTTTCAAGTCGGAAATGAAGTCTTACAAGCCATGCTATGTTCCTCTGGGAATTTAAATAGTATTACATCATAATAATAATTCATATTATATAGTATTTAAATTCCCAGATGAGCAAAGCATGGCCTATAAGTCTCCTTAATCCGACTGCATGGTCTACTAGTCTCCTTAAACTGACTTGGCAAAGAGAAACATTACCCCATAGAGGTTCGTTGGTTCTCTCTCTAGCAAGATTGTTAATTTTTAGCTTCTGCGTCTTGACCTAGACTGTTCCTGGACCTTGCTTCTTGATCTGCTCTCTGGATTTTTCACATTTCCTTATTCTCCAGGTTCCGACTTCTGGCTCTGTACTCTTCCTATGCCTCACTCCCTGTATTCCCCCCCTCCACATTGACCTCCTAGCTCTGACCCAGCTTAGCTCTTGTCTTGTCTTCTTGCCTGTCCAGGCCTCTCTGTTCACCTGGAGTAGACCCTTGGCACTGTATGTCTTACTCTGCTTTCCTGCCATCTAGCTGCCAACTGAAGACTATTTTGTGGACCATGACCTGGGGATTTGCCAGCTGCAAAGTCCATACTTCCCTGCTGGAGTTAAGGGTGATTACCCGGAGATCCTTCATATTTCATAACTAAGTATGGCAGTGCAAAACCTGCTGCAGTTTAAGGATCCACATTCTACTCTGCCAATGTAACAGGCGGCTTTTGCCGATCTGTAAAATGGGCCATGTTTGGAACTGTTCTCTACCTATTGATAAAATGAGGGATTAGCTCAATGTCATCTAATGGGTGGATAGGGCAAGACACACACAGTAGAGGACCCCAGTGCCAGCACTGTATATGGGCTCACTCTTATCCCATAGATCAACATAAAGCAACAAATTATTTCTCTCTTGTCACAACCCTCAATGTGCAAACTGCGGAGATCACGTAAGGGCTTGGGAGGGTCATATATAACAATTATTTACAATTTGGGATAACCTAACAAGAACCCTCATTAACAAGTCTTAAAACTTAACTTTTATTATGAATGAAAATAGTGGGGTAATACTAAACATGAAACATTCTGTCCCTATATTGTCTAAACAATTCTAATATAGTATAGAGGCGGTTGCCCAAAATATCACTTAGCGACACCCCAGGGTGTCAACATTACAAGGCAGATAGGACAGTTTTTACTGGAGCACATGTCCCCCTTACACGTTTCACCGCAGAAGCGGTGTCATCAGGGGATGGGACTATAGCTATGTAAGGATTGCTTTACACTAAAGTCTGAGAAAAATATCTTCATTTTGGAGGGCAAATTGTTTTTTATTTACTGATATCAATAGTAAGAAATTCGACCATGTCAGAATTTTTGCAGATGGGGTACAATGAGGTCTTGCAATGGACACGTTAACCCATAAAGGTCACTTTGGTGTCCTAGATTAATTTATACTTGTATGTAAAGTAGATCAAATATGATAAATGATAATGTATAGCTTTGTATCATTGACCTTTTTTTTTGTATTGAAATTTTGTAAAAAAAAATTTGTCATTTTTCTTTGTCTCAAACCTATAAAAAGATACATTTCACACGTTCTTTTTCCTAAAATTTCGTTTTCTACCCAGCACGGCAATAAAATTGGGTTCTACACAGACAACATTCTCTATGAAAAATGCCAGCACTTGTTTTTTCACCGTTTTGTAATCTTACCTGCTAAGACCCTTATCTTCACAGAACCACTGAGTTCCTGAGTAAATATTCTGCCACAGATTTAAATCTTCAGGGGGATTTGATGTAAGTGGTTGCAGGATTGTACGTCTCAGGAGTTCATATCTAACACAAAAGACAAGCAGAGCGTCTGGATTATCTCGACTAATATTATTAAACAAAAACAGGCGGTTTTCAAACATTATTTTGTTTTTACAGCTGCACAATTGCTCAGATAAACAATGTTGCGGTTTCCAAACTTATTTTGCTACAAATTGCAAAAACAAAACAAAAAAAAAATAATGTTATTTTTGAATAAATCCATTAACAGAGAAAATCTACTAGAGGTCTTTATCATGGAAATTACATCTAGCGGCACTATCACACCTCTGCCTATATCTCATACGCTTCAGCTCTATCCGAGGTTGTGACGGTATTTTAATCTGTGATAATGAATGGTGCACTAGTCCCGGCGAGGGTTAAATTATACTTTACATCTTATTGCATTTTGCATTTTCTCATGTCCATGGTATAAGGTGACTGTAGAGATGCTGGAGATATTTTTATCCTACGTATGCAATCATTCATTATTTAAGTTCCTACAGGATCTCATAGAAAGTTCTCACTAATGACAATTTGCATTAATGTGAATGGAGCATGGCTTGGTGTGATGTGCTGCAGAGGCACAGTCTCGCCTTCTACATATCAAGGAGAACTGGTATTTATTTTAAATATATTTAATTATAAGGAAACTATAGGATAGATGGGATGGATGGATGGATAAATGGATGGATGGATGGGTGGGTAGTGTGATGGATTTCAATCTCCAGGACCCCAAAGATCCCGACAAAGATTGTGCTATTCACCGTACTGGTAGAGCCAAAAACAGGCAACACAGGGTTGGGGCAATTTTTTGTGGGACACATCGTAAAGCATTTTTTTTTTATTTCGGAGCATCGTTTTGAGCATATATTTTTATGCAGAGGCAATTTTTTATTAAGGGGGACAGTGTGGGGCATTTTTTCATTTGAGGGCATGAGAAAGAACTTTTTTTCTGGAGCACAATGCCAGACATTACTTACATAGGACATTATTATTGCCAGGAGCACAGTGTAATAAATCAGAGAAGCTAAAGACATCTGGTCAGAAAACCCCAGAGAGACGAGTAGTTACCGTGAGAATATCATCATGGCAGACTGACCAGAAGAAGTAAGGCTATGTGCCCACGATGTAGAAATGCTCCGGATTTTTCCTGAGCGTTTCTGCATCTCCCTGGCAGAGAAAACGCATGCGGATTGTACATGCGGATTGTACATGCTGATTGTACATGCGGATTGTACATGCGTTTTTCCTGCCAGGGACATGCTGAAGTGAAGCGTTCTTCACATGTATTTCTGCATGCGGGTGTCAAGCGCTTTCTAAGCGATTTTAGCATCACTTGGAAAGTGCTTGTCAACTTGGTCACACTATATAAATCCATGCAAATGGCATGGATTTATATAGTGTGACCCCAAAGAATGTCAAAAATTAAAAAATAAATCTATTCTTACCTTCTGATGGCCCCCGGTGTCTTGCTTCGCTCTGTCCTCCCTTGCCGGCAGCTCGCGGTACACTACACTGAAGGACCTGCCGTCACATGACTATGACGTCAGCGCAGGTCCTTCAGTCTACCGCGAGCTGCCGGCAAGCGAAGACAAGCGAAGACAAGCGCAGCGGGGGGCCATCAGAAGGTAAATATAATATTTATTTTTTCTTTTATTCTTTTTTTACAGGTTCTATGGTACCCGGGTCCGGAGGAAAGTCTCCTGTCCTCCAGACCTGGGTACCATCTGCACACTGAAACGCGTGGATTCCGCATGTACAGGTGCAGTGATGCAGAATCCATGCATTCCAATGCAAGTCAATGGCGGCGAAAACGCAGCGTTTCCGCAAAATAATTGGTAGTCCTGCGTTTTTTCCGCAATGATAACCCGCAGTGGAAATTTCCACAGCATGTGCACATGCGGATTATCATTGGGGGACATGGCAGGCCTTCTACCATGCGTTTTTTAAGCGTTTCTGCAGTGTTTTTGCCACTGCGGAAATGCTTAAAAAACGCATCGTGACACACAGCCTAAGAAAGAAAAGAGAATGACTCCTCTCTGAAATGACTTCACTCATGAGTCGCTGAATGTAAATGTTTATTCTGCCCTGTCTTTGTATGATTTGTGTTGTAGTCATAGTATACTCTGCTGAGTGATGATTGTGGTAACTTTCTTGTTTGTGAAAAACCACCACCCTAAGCTTTCTCTTACTACATGGGTAGGTGTAGTATCACATTATACAAACTCATATGGCAGCATGCTAATGTGGCTTTATAAATGATTTATGTACTGAGCTTGGTGCTGTATTTATGTATTTATGAGCTTTGTTTTGGTTCTATATGTTTGTATTGAGCTTGGTTCTGGTGTGTATTTAGGTTATGAGCTTGGCTCTTCATATTTAAGTTATAAGTATGGTAATTGGGCCCTTTTTAAGTTATGAACTTGGTTTGATGCCATATTTAGGATAGTTCTTGCTCCATATTTCTGCTATGAGCTTGGTTCTGGTATTGTATTTATGTTCATTGTATGTATGTTCATTGTATGTATGTTTATGTATTTAGCTTCAATCTTAGGATGCAGTTAAATTTATGTTATGAACTTGGTTCTGTTGCTGTGTTTATAATACAAGCTTGATTCTATTGTCATATGTGTATATTGAGCTTAGTTCCGGTTCTGTATTTGTTATAAGCTTAGAACAAGTACTGTATTTATGTGCTTAGTTCTATTGCTGTATTTATGTGATAAGCTTGGTTTTACTCCTGACTTTATGTTTTAAGCTTGGTTCTGATTCTGATATTTATTTTATGAGCGTGATATAGTATTACATTTTTTTTAGCTTGGTTCTGGTGCTGTATTTCTGTAATGAAGTTAGTTCTGGTGCTATATGTGCTGAGATTAGGTCTGGTATTGTATTTATATGCTGAGCTTATTTTTTTTGCTATACTTATAATATGAGGATGACTCTGGTACTGCATTTATGTATGAGTTTGGTTCTGGTTCTGTATTTATACGAGTATCATTATTTTGGTGGTATATTCATGTTATGAGTTTGGTTATGGTACTGTATTTATGAATTAAAGACTATTCTTGTCTTGTATTTATTTATGTATTTATGAGATTGGTTTTGGTGCTGCATTTATGTTCTGAGATTGGTTTAATTGCTGTATCTATTTTGTAAGCTTGGTACTGTATTTATGTAAGATTAGATCCAGCTCACCATAGGAGACATCTTGGAGATGTTCAGAGCCCAGAAACGCCTTGTCAAGCCATGGAACAATCATGAAATGAGGATGATTCAGTTCAACGGACCGTGAATAGGTTTTTATTCACACATGCATAACAGAGGACAAGATCAGTAGTACAGCAAAAAGAAGTGCGACATCAATGCGTTTTGGATGACGGACCACCCTTAGTCATGTCACCCAAAAGGCGTTGATGTCACACTTCTTTTAGCTGTACTGCTGATCCAGCTTGCTTCCATTGCAATATTTATGATATGAGTTTGTTTCTAATACTGTATTTATCTAAGAGTTTGGTACTGTGTTTATATATTGATCATGTTTTTTTGCAGTATTTATATTATTAGTTTGGATAATATAATGTATTTACATACTGAGCTTGGTTCAAGAGCAAAATATGTATGATGAGGTCGGGTGCTTTATGTATTGAGGTTGTACTTGTTCTGTATTTATGTGATGAGCTTGTTTCTGGTACTGTAGTTTGCATCAAACATTTTCGGCAGAAAGAGAATGAGCACAGGCAGGGAGCAGCAGGAAGCTCAGGGATCCTCTACCTGAATTCAAGATTCTGAATGCACCAGTGAATAAATAAATGTCCGTTGCGTCGGCGTCTCTGCCTCCTGCCGGGCAGAGACGCCGATCCCCTCACAGACTCGGTCCCAGACCGGCGTCCTCCGGCTCCCCTGCTGCATCTGCCTGGGGTGCGCGCACCATGCGCAGGTCCCCGGGCACTGTACTTAGGGTGCGTGCACGCTCCCTCCCTCTTAAAGGGGCCGCGCGCGCCGTCCTAAAGAGTCCCCGGCCAAAGGCCAGAGGACTGCCCTTATATAAAGCACCTCCTCCAAAATGGAGGTGCCTGTGCAAGGTTGTTGTTTGTGTGCTAACACTCTCTCCAGCCCTCAGGTTCCCGTGCCCGCCTGCCTGTCTATCAGCCGTGCCCACCTGCCTGTCTATCAGCCATGCCCCCCTGCTTGTCTACCCGCATCTCCTGCCTGTCTACCAGCCATGCTCATCTGCTGTGCCTGTCAGCTTCGGCCATCAGTCCCGTGGGAGTCGCCTGCTCTCACACAAGGTCGGTCTCAGAGTGGCACCTGGTTCACCTTCCCGGTCCCTCCTTGGCTCATGGACTCGACTAAGCCGCCATGTGGCAAGGGTCGGTCCGGGTAGGCACTTAGTTATGCCCTTCTGGTCCCTCCTTGTATCACAGCACAGAGGTTCCACCACCCGGATCTGTAACAGTTTGCACAGGCCATGGAATCCGGTGGCTCCCAGGCTCCTTCGCTCTGAGACCTGTACCAAGAGGTCTATCGCCAGAGATCCCAACAGGATACTATCCTGTCCTATCTGCGGACAGTCAACTCCCGCTTGGATGCGCTGTCCACCCCGACTGTGTCCGCCTCTAACCAAGCGGCACTCGCTCCGGCGGCACCTCAACCCAGTGGCATCCGGCTTTGGACCCCGGCTATCTGCTCCTCCACGCTTTGGTGGTGACCCTGCCTATGTCAGTGCACGCTGCACTTTGAGCTCCTGGCACACCAGTTCGTCTCCAACCGGGCCAAGGTGGCATTCATCTTGTCTCACTTCACCAGAGAGGTATTGGTGTGGCTTAACCCTCTGTGGGAGAGAGGGGATCCTCTGGTGTCCGACCCCTAGGCTTTCCTTGTAGCTTTCCGGAAGGTGTTCGATGAGCCCGGATGAAAATCTTTGACTGCCTCCTCTCTTCTCCAACTCCGCCAAGGGAGTCTCTCTGTGGGAAAGTATGCTGTGCGTTTCTGCACCCTCGCATCCGAACTTGCCTGGAACAATGAGGCTCTGGTGTCCACCTTTTGGGAGGGTCTTTCCGGATGGATCAAGGATGAGCTAGCTGGTCGTGACATACCTCCCTCTCTGGACGACCTGGTGTCATTAGCTACACGGATCGACATCTGTTTTCAGGAGCGTTCTAAGGAGGCGACCTGTGAGAGAAGATCCCTGCGCCTCGCACCAACCTTCCAAAGGCCAGTTTCGCAACCAGCATCCCCTCCGGTGTCTCCTCCAGAGTCTATGCAAATAGACCAAGTCAAGTCTCGCCAGGAGGCCCGCTGCGCCGAGGGGAGTTGCTTCTACTGTGGCAGTATGGAACATCTAATCTGCACCTGCCCGGTGAGACCGGGAAACTCCAGTGTCTAGGACCACTCGGAGAGGTCGTCCTAGGCAAAAGTTATTCCTCTCCACCCTTGACTCTGTCCGTGTCGGTTACCAGTGATAAGATCCTCTTCTTCGAGACAGCCTATCTGGATTCCGGAGCCACTGGGAACCTCATTCAACCGTTGTGGAGTGATATCAGATTCCAACCATACGTCTGGCTGATCCTTTAGCGATTTCCTCCGTGGATGGAAAGCTTCTCTCTGAGACCATCTTGTTTGTCACTGAGCCTGTAACTCTTCAGGTGGGAATGGTATATTCAGAGAGGATCTTCTTCTACGTGCTGTTCGGTCTCTCTCATCCCCTCTTGCTTGGCCTGCCTTGGTTACAGAGACATGAGCCCGTCCTGAATTGGAGATTGGGTGAGGTGCTCCATTGGGGTCAGGAGTATCATAAGTCCTGTCTGGTTCTGGTTCGTCCTGCTCGACCTCCGTCTACTCCAGCTAACCTACCTGGCCTGCCGGCACCCTACTGGTCATATGCGGACGTCTTTGATAAAAAGGAGGCAGAGACGCTACAACCTCATAGGCCGTATGATTGTCCCATCGACCTAATACCTGGTGCTTCACCTCCTCGCAGGCAAATCTACCCCTTGTTGCTGGCCGAGACCCGTGCTATGTCTGAGTACATAGAAGAAAATCTTGCTAGGGGATTTATCCAGAAATCCACCTCTCCGGCTGGAGCAGGATTCTTCTTCATCAAAAAGAAAGACGGCTCTCTTCGTCCATGTATCGACTATAGTGGCCTAAACCAGATTACCATCAAAATAAGTACCCCCTGTCTCTCATCTAGGAGCTGTTTGACCACCTAAAAGGCGCGAAGATCTTCACTAAGCTCGATCTTCGTGGGGCGTACAATCTGGTCCGGATTCACCAGGGAGACGAGTGGAAGACAGCATTCAACACTCAGGATGGTCACTACAAGTACCGCGTGATGCCCTTCGGTCTCTGTAATGCTCCAGCCGTCTTTCAGGAGTTAGTGAACGACATCTTCCGAGATCACTTGTATTCCTGCGTGGTGGTGTTATGAACTGCTACAAACACTAAGGAAAGATAGGAAAACTGTCCCTACAATAGGACTAAGCTGATTCCCTACGATGCAGCGGGGGACCTGTTCCTTGTGAACAGACCCGCCTAAGTCGTCAGCTAGTCTGAACGCAGACCTATAGATATAAGGGAGGGGCCCCTACAAGAACTAAGGACTAGGATATAGTTGGACACCTCCTAGCAGAAATTGTAGCAGAGCAAAGACAAACAAACAAACAGAAGTACTAGTGGTCAAAAGACCAAGCAAACTACAGAGTAAGGTACAAGGCACCTGGCTAGCTAAAGAGTAAATGTAACACTGAAGCCCAGCAAGGCCAGGAGGGTGGAGCTGGATAAAATAGGTAAAAAGTCATGTGACCAGCAAAATAGAAAAAACTAACAGGAGGGTTCTAACAGTACCACCTCTTCTATGAGGATCCTCCGGATCCTCCAGGCCCAGGTCTATCAGGAAACCTCCTGTGAAACGCTCCGACAAGTCTAGGAGCAGAGACATCATCCGCCCTTACCCAGGAGTTATCCTCGGGACCGAAACCTTTCCAAGCGACGAGATACTGCAATCTCCCTCTAAGCCATCTAGAATTAAGAATGAGAGAAATTTCATATTCACCGTCTTCCTCCACCGGAGGAACAGAGACAGTGGCGTCCCTATCAGAAACATCAGCTTTTTTCAATAAGGAAACATGAAACACCGGATTAATCTTCCAGGAGGTAGGAACCTCCAACCTAACAGCAGATTGATTAACTACCTGAAGCACCTTAAACGGACCCACAAACTTCGGGCCCAATTTCTTAGAAGGAATCCTCAACTGCAGATTCTTAGAGGACAACCAAACCATGTCACCCACAGTAAACAAAACCTCTTGACGTTTCCTGTCAAAGTACCTCTTGGATTTTTTGTTAGCCTCTTGAAGGTTACGACGTACATCAGTCCAAACTCTCTCCAAATCACCGGAAAAATTCTCCTCCTCCGGCACAGCCGATACCAATTTGGAGAATGACCCAAATGACGGATGTCTCCCAGTACAACAAAAAAAGGAGAACACCCAGCAGAAGAGGATGTATGGTTGTTAAGAGCAAATTCAGCCAGTGGCAGAAACTCAGACCACCCCTCTTGATTGTCAGCCACAAAACAACGCAAAAACTGTTCAACATCCTGGTTCTTTCTTTCTGTCTGTCCATTAGACTCAGGATGATAACCAGATGAAAATGACAAATGGACTCCTAACCTGTCACAAAAGGCACGCCAAAAACGAGCCACGAACTGAGGTCCCCTATCGGAAACAATGTCGGTAGGAACGCCATGGAGCCTGACAATTTCTTTAACAAAAGCCTTAGCGATTGTCTTGGCGCAGGGCAGTTTGATGAAGGGAACCAAGTGACACATCTTGCTAAAACGGTCCACGACCACCCAGATAACAGTGAAACCCTCAGAGGCAGGAAGGTCAGTAATAAAATCCATAGCAAGATGCGTCCAAGGAGCACTAGGAACCTCCAGAGGGCAAAGCAACCCCGCAGCAGGAGCATGTGAAGACTTAGATCTAGCACACACAGTACATTGACGCACCCACTTAATGACTTCCTTCTGCCACCCAGGCCACCAAAAACTGCGACCTACAAGTCTCTTAGTCTCCGAAATTCCTGGATGACCTGCCAACCGAGACTCATGACACTCCACAAACAAATCTCTCCTAAAGTTCCTAGGCACAAACAACCTCCCATGGGGAGTGTTAGATGGGGCATCCTCCTGGGCTTTCAGAATCCCATCTTCCAAAACGGAGTCCAATGCTGCTATCACAACACCTTCCTGTAAAATGCTCTCCTCCTCCTCGGTACCAACCATGGGAGAAAAACTGCGAGATAAAGCATCAGCTTTTACATTCTTGGTACTCGGAATGTAAGTAACAGAAAAATTAAACGTGCCCACCTAGCTTGACGGGCATTCAAGCGCTTGGCAGCATCAAGATAGATCAGATTCTTATGTTCAGTAAAAACCTGAATGGGAAATTTAGCACCTTCCAAGAGATGACGCCAATGTTCAAATGCGAGTTTAATCGCCAGCAATTCCCGATTACGACATCGTAATTAAGTTCGGTCTCAGAAATTTTTTTGGAAAAAAAAGCACAGGGATGTACTCCATCCTTGTTTTCCTGAGACAAAACAGCACCGACCCCCACCGAAGAAGCATCAACCTCGACCAAAAAAGGCTTGGTCTCATCAGGCTGCATAAGGATGGGGGCAGAACTGAACCTCTCCTTGAGATACACAAAAGCTTCAATGGCCTCAGTAGTCCACTGGACCGTATTCGCACCTTTCCTGGTGAGATCAGCGGCTTAACAATTATAGAAAAATTCTTAATGAATTTTCTGTAATAATTGGCGAAACCCAAAAATCTCTCTATTGGTTTCAAACCAATAGGCCTAGGCCATTCCTGAACCACCTGAACCTTCACCGGGTCCATCTCAAAGCCCTCGCTGGAGATAATGTAGCCCAAAAAACTAATTCTCTGCACAGCGAACTCACATTTCTCCAGCTTAGCAAAAAGTGAATTGTCACTTAACAACTGCAATACCTCACGTACGCTCTGCCAATGAGACTCCAGATCCGGCGCAAAAATCAAAATGTCATCCAAATACACCACCACAATCTTACCGATCAACGGTCTCAGGATGTCATTAATAAGGTTCTGAAAAAACGCTGGTGCATTTGTAAGACCAAAGGGCATAACCAGATTCTCAAAATGATCCACTGGAGTGTTAAAAGCAGTTTTCCACTCATCACCTTCCTTCATACGTAACAAATTGTATGCCCCCCGGAGATCAATTTTAGAGAACCACTTGGCCCCCACTAACTGGTTGAACAAGTCAGGAATTAATGGCAGTGGGTAGGAATTGTGTACTGTAATTTTATTAATTTCGCGAAAGTCCAGACATGGACGTAAACCGCCGTCCTTTTTTTTTTTACAAAAAAGAATCCAACAGCCACAGGTGACTTAGAAGGTCTAATGTGACCGGCGGCCAAGCTTGTCTGTATGTATTCCTCCAAAGCCTTTCTCTCAGGGATAGTAAGATTAAATAAGCAACTCTTGGGAAGAGTTGCTCCAGGGACAAACTCAATAGAACAATCATAGTCCCTATGAGGAGGCAAAACTTGCGACTCCTCCTCAGAAAAAACCTTCCAAAAATCCTGAATAGGTACAGGTAATTCCCCTCTTTCCACAGCAGCAATGCGACTGTTGCAACATCTATCATAACACTTAGGACTCCTACACTTAATTTCATTGGTAGACCAGTCCAGTACAGGATTGTGCAATTTTAACCAAGGTAACCCCAAAACCACTGGAGCAGGCAAATTATTTAATACCGCCAAATCCAAATTCTCTTGGTGGATACCATTAATGGTGAGGGGAAATTCAAAAACCTTGTGAGTAATACCTTTCAAGGGAGAGCCATCAACAGCAACCACAGAAATAGGAGATGACAAAAGTTTGGATTCTAATTTAAATTTTTCCAAAAAACACTCATCAATCGCATTAAGTGTAGAACCACAATCCACAAATACCCGAAATTCAATCAACTCCTCCTGGAATGAGGTGCTTCCAGAAAGAAATACTCCTTTTGAGTTTAAACAAGCTATGTGGGCGTAACTGACCTCTTTTTTTTTTCTTTGCTCAAACGAAGCACACAGTTCTTAATAAAGTGGTCAGATTTACCGCAATAAAAACACAATCCTTTAGCAAACCTGCGGTCTTTTTCCTGAGAGTGGGGTGACATCGCCCCAATCTCCATCGGTTCTCCACCCTCCGAACAGACCCTCTGAAAACTAGGTGCTGCCATAGCAGTAGATTTCTCTTTATTACTCCTAGCACACAGTCTCCTGTCCACACGTATGGCTAATTGCATTGCCTCCTGCAAGGTTCCAGGTTTTGGGAAGGCAATCAGCAGATCCTTAACCCTTTCACCTAGACCATCAAGAAACAAACATTTTAATGCTGAGTCATTCCATTCCACTTCAGCCGACCATCTTCTGAAGTATGTACAATAATTTTCCACATCTGATCCCTGCTTCAAACGTCTTAATTCAGTTTCAGCAGATGAGACTTGATCAGGATCATCATACAACAACCCCATAGCAGAAAAAAAATCTTCCACAGAACTAAAACACGGATCATTAGGTTGTAGAGAAAAGGCCCATCCCTGTGGTTCTTTGCGCAAAAGTGATATTATAAACCCAATGCGCTGTGATTCATTCCCCGAGGATATGGGTCTTAAACGAAAATATAATAAACAAGCGTTTTTAAAGGAAAAAAAATCTTGCCGTTTACCATAAAAAAAAATCTGGCAGTCCTACCTTCGGTTCGACAAAATGCGCTCCAGGACAGCTACTCACGTGTTGCTGGAGCTCGGCCACCTCCAAAGACAGTCCCTGCAGGCGTTGAGCCAACTCCTGAACCGACACCATGCTGAAATCAGGATTTCTTTCCTTAGAGTGTTTTATTTTTTGGCTGGACTTACTGTTATGAACTGCTACAAGCACTAAGGAAAGATAGGAAAACTCTCCCTACAATAGGACTAAGCTGATTCCCTACGATGCAGCGGGGGACCTGTTCCTTGTGAACAGACCCGCCTAAGTCCTCAGCTAGTCTGAACGCAGACCTATAGATATAAGGGAGGGGTCCCTACAAGAACTAAGGACTGGGATATAGTTGGACACCTCCTAGCAGAAATTGTAGCAGAGCAGAGACAAACAAACAAACAGAAGTACTAGTGGTCAAAAGACCAAGCAAACTACAGAGTAAGGTACAAGGCACCTGGCTAGCTAAAGAGTAAATGTAACACTGAAGTCCAGCAAGGCCAGGAGGGCGGAGCTGGATAAAATAGGCAAAAAGTCATGTGACCAGCAAAATAGAAAAAACTAACAGGAGGGTTCTAACAGGTGGTGTACCTGGACGATATCTTGGTGTTCTCCCCTGATCTGCCCTCTCATCGGAGGGATGTTCGTCAGGTACTGTTGAGGTTCCGGAAGAATCGCCTGTATGCAAAATATGAGAAATTCCTCTTTGAGCAGACCTCCATACCATTTTTGGGGTAAATCATCTCTGCGACCGGACTGCGGATGGATCCCGAGAAGGTGTCTGCCATCTTAAAGTGGCCCCGACCTGAGGGGTTGAAGGCTACTCAGCGGTTTCTGGGATTCGTTAACTATTACCGCCTCTTCATTCCTGATTTCTCCTCCCGGACTGCTCCCATCTCTGCTCTCACCTGTAAAGGGGCAAATCCCAGGGACTGGACTTCCGAGGCGGAAAGTGCCTTTGTTGCTCTTAAGCAAGCCTTCTCCTCCGCTCCAGTGCTACATCGTCCAAATTGCAATAAACAGCTCTTCCTGGAGGTTGATGCCTCTTCCTCCAGGGCCGGAGCAGTGCTCACCCAGAAATCTTCGTCCGGGCGAATGGTGACCTGCGGCTTCTTCTCCAAACTCTTTTCTCTGTCCGAGCGCAATTACTCCATAGGAGATCGAGAACTGCTGGCAATCAAATTAGCACTGGAGGAGTGGTGCTACTTGCTTGAGGGGGCTCTGCACTCGGTGGTCATCTACACTGACGATAAAAACCTCGCTTACTTGCAGACTGCCCAAAGACTAAATCCGCGTCAGGCCTGATGGTCTTTGTTCTTTGCTCATTTCAGCTTTACTCCCCATTACCACCCGGCAGACAAGAATATTAAAGCTGACGCTCTATCCCGCTCTTTCCTGTCTACCGACCAAGAGGAGGAGCCTCTACACATCATTGACCCCTCCAGAATAATAACTGTTGCTCCGCTTGACCTTTCTCATCTACCTCCTGGTAAGACCATTGTAGTGGCTCAGGATCGGAAGAGGGTCTTACTATGGGGTCATACATCCAAACTGGCTGGTCATGCCGGCCAGAGGAAGACGCTTCTGCTCATTGTCAGACATTATTGGTGGCCCACTCTGCGCAAGGATGTTGCAGATTTTGTCGCGGCTTGTTCCTCCTGTGCCCGTAACAAGATACTTAGGCACCTCCCAGCTGGTCGTCTTCTTCCTCTCCCTGTGCCTTCTGCTCCTTGGCAACACATTGCTATGGACTTCATCACTGATCTTCCGGTATCTGCCGGTTCTACCGTCATATGGGTGGTCGCTGACCGCTTCTCCAAGATGGCTCACTTCATTCCTTTGCCTGGTCTTCCATCCGCACCTGTGCTGGCTAAGGACTTCATCCGTCACATCTTTCGTCTCCACGGCTTACCCCTCCACATTGTCTCGGACAGAGGAGTTAAGTTCACTTCTCGCTTCTGGAGAGCCACATGCAAGCTGCTGGATGTCACTTTGGACTTTTCTTCAGCCTATCATCCTTAGTCCAATGGTCAGGTGGAATGTATTAATCAGATCCTTACCAGGTTTCTTCGGCACTTTGTCAACGCTCACCATAGTGATTGGTTAGAACTTCTGCCTTGGGCCGAATTCTCTTATAACAACCATGTGAGTGAGTCCTGTGCCAAGTCTCTGTTTTTTTGTGGTTTACGGTCAGCACCCCCGAATTTCGTTTCTCATCTTTTCTTCAGTGGACAATCCTGCCGCGGAGTCTCTCGTCAGTGACTTTTCAGTGATTTGGGAAGACACTAGATCTGCGCTTCTTCAATCCTCCGAGCGGATGAAGAAGCATGCTGATAAGAGACGTCTGGATCCGGCTGTTTCATTCGGGAGACAAGGTCTGGCTTTCCTCCAAATATGTCGGTCTCAAGATACCATCATACAAGTTGGGCCCGCGGTTCATCGGTCCTTTCGAGATTCTGAAGCAAATAAATCCAGTGGCGTACAAGCTGAAACTCCCTGCCTCCTTACGGATTCCCAATTCCTTTCATGTGTCTCTCCTCAAGCCTGTTGTCCTTAATCCTTTCTCTGATGATCCAGGTACCACTCCAACTCCAGTTTCCGCTGAGGACGTCTTTGAGGTAGAGAACATTTTGGCCATCAAGAGGGTAAAAGGAAAGACTTTCTTTCTTGTGGATTGGAAGGGGTTTGGTCCTGAGGAGAGGTCTTGGGAGCCCAAAGAGAACATTCATGTTCCTCGTCTTCTAGAAAAATTTCTTGCGGACTTAAAGAAGAGGGGGCGTAAAGGTGGAGGTACTGTAGCGGCAAGAGGCACAGACGCCGATCCCCTCACCTCCGCGGTCCCGGTCCAGCGTCCTCCGGCTCTCCTGCTGCATCTGCCCGGGGTGCGCGCACCATACGCAGTTTCCCGGGTACTGTACTTAGGGTGCGTGCACGCTCCCTCCCTCTTAAATGGGCCGCGCGCGCCGTCCTAAAGAGTCCCCGGCCAATGGCCGGAGGACTGCCTTTATATAAGGCACCTCCTCCAAAATGGAGGTGCCTGTGCAAGGTTGTTGTTTGTGTACTAACACTCTCTCCAGCCCTCAGGTTACCGTTCCCACCTGCCTGTCTATCAGCTGTGCCCGCCTGCCTGTCTATCAGCCGTGCCCGCCTGCCTGTCTATCAGCCGTGCCCACCTGCCTATCAGCCGTGCCTGCCTGCTTCTCTACATGCATCTCCTGCCTGTCTACCAGCCGTGCTCATCTGCTTTGCCTGTCGGCTTCGACCACGAGTCCCGTGGGAGTCGCCTGCTCTCACACAAGGTCGGTCCCAGAGTGGCACATGGTTCACCTTCCAGGTCGCTCCTTGGTTCAAGGAGTCGACTAAGCCGCCGTGTGGCCAGGGTCGATCCGGGTAGACACTTAGTTACGCCCCTCTGGGTCCTCCTTGTATCACAGCACAGAGGTTCCACCACCTGGATAATGACTTTTGTGTTTTTATTGGCTGTAAGCCATAATCATCAACAATGACAGAAATAAACACTTGAAATAGATCACTCTGTAATGACTCTATATAATATATGAATTTCACTTTCTTGCATTGAAGAACTGAAATAAATTAACTTTTTGATGATATTGTAATTTAGTGAGATGAACCTATATTTACGATTGGAATATCCCTTTAAATAGTCAGTTTGCTTTTTGACAACATGATTTTATTTGATAGATAATATAATAAATAGAAAATCTGAAGATCACTTTATTTATACATCATGTTGTCTTAGCCACGAAACATCCCTCCAAAGTGACGGCCACTAGGATTCTCTCTTCTCTGTAATATGCTGTCCAGTGCCTGTTGTAAAGTTGGATTGCACTTTACAACAGGCAATAGACTGCACATTACAGAGAAGAGTGGCCGCCACTTTGGAGGGATGTTTCATGGCTAAGACAACATTATTTATAAATAAAGTGAATTGCAAGTTTTCTATTTATCATATTATCTGTCCACTTCTTCTCCATATGTACAATTGTCCGTTGGCTGTTGTAAAGTGTAATCCACCTGAAACAGCAAAGAAAAGGAGACAACTTACAGGAAGTGGGGCATATCTTTATCTTTCTATAGGAAGTGGGGCATATCTTTATCTCTTTGCAAATCTTTTTGTCTTTACTACTACTCTTCTTTCTGTCAAACTGCCTACAGCCTTATCAGAGAGGCAGATCATTGGACAAAGGCCAGTATAATAAATGCTGGGAAATGTGATAAAGGAAGTTCTACACCTATAATGCTGGCAGAATACTGATAAATTGGAACTGCCCACTTAAAAATATTGAATGGCAAATTACCTAGCTTGAAAATTATTACAGTTCCTGGACATATTAGACTGGTATGTGCACCAAAAGTGGATGTAAATTGTTTTGTGGGATGAGGGCAGCACGTACATGCAGAGGGGCAGGCACATTTGAAATCTTTTTAACAAAGTACATCATTATAATAAGGCTGATTTGTCACAGTACCTTATATCTGGTCCATTAGGCCTTAGAGGAGATTGCCATGAGATAGCAATGAATGTTTCGCTAACCGGTATCACTGACAGGGGCTGGACGCCTTCAGGAGGTGCTGGCTGTGTGGTCCCATGTGTCGGCAAGCTCTCGGTACACCCTCCATGATGTGTCCCACCTCCAGAACAAGCCACTATGGTTACAGAATACTTGGTGTATGGGATTAGGCCTGTCATTATATAGCTCATTACAGTTGGGTCGGTCAGAACGATCCGAGGTTCTGGCATGCGGATCTCGTAGCTTACTATGTTTCCATTTGGTAGGAGTGGAGGAATCCAAGCAACCTGCAATAAGAAGAATTATGGCGTCAAGACAAATTAAAGAACAAGAGAGAGAAAATACACTTCCCACTGAGTTACTACATAACAATTTTACAAAAACTACAGTAATTTTATACAAATATATACAGTATATACAACATTGAAATTGCAACACCAATAAGATAAATTCATGGGATAATTGAAATCACAGGATGGATAGACATGTTACTGATACGTACTTGATAAAAAAAAGGTAACTTCATTTTTAAAACATTTACATTTTTTCAGTATGGAGTATGAGCCACGTGTAGGCTCCTGCAGCCTTGGCTGCTATGAGTGAGGTTATTAATGGTCGTCTGAGGAAGGTTCTGCCGCTGAATGCAATCGAGCAAATCATCAAGATCCACTGCTGGCAGCTCCTGTGTAAATGGACATGGGCAGCAACATGAACAGGGTTTCACGAGGGAACATCACATCAGTCCTACTCCCGGGATTATGGTGTGGGGCAACATAATGTACAGCAGCAGAACCCCTCTAGGCTTCAATCCAGGTACAGCCATTTCACCAAAGTGTCCCATGAGCTGTCTTTCAGTAGAACAACTCCTGGCCGAAAGTTGTTGGTGCTACTGTGAGCAGTCTGAATTATATAAACGTGCTACCATGGCCTGCAGTGTCCCCAGACTTGTCTCCCATCAAGCACATCTGGGACATCATTGGTTGGCAACTACACACAGAGCTGCCAGCAGTGGATCTTGATGATTTGCCCAAGTGCATTCAGCGAGTCTGAATCTTCCTCAGACAAATATTAATAACCTCAGAAATAGCAGCCGAGGCTGTAAGTGCAGGGATTTCTGCACGCGGCGCTCGTACTCCACACTGACAACATCGAGATATTTTGAAAATGTTGTTTCCATTTTTTCATCATTTGCAGATCAGTAACCTGTCTTATCCATCCTGTGATTTCCAGAACTCCATGACTTTTCCTTCTTGGTGTTGCAATGTTGAAGAGTGTATATTATCTTGTGAGATGATCATATAGATAACCAATGGATAAATAGAAAGATAGATAGAACAAAATATTTATAGTGTAAGGTCATGTGATTGACAGATAAGAAGAAAGAAAGCAAAGAAAGAAAGATAGTAATATATACAGTATATGGTCATTAGATAGATAGATCTAGATAGACAGACTATAACACTTCACCTTGTGGCTACTGAGTCGCGTAAGGAGAAGTCTTTTGAGGTCACAGTGCACTTAGCACCTCCACATTTCAAGGACAATGTATAGCAGTGGCATGCTCAGGATTGGTAAAGTACACAGCGCTACGCTCTCTGGTTTTCCTAAGGCTCGTGGGCTTTCACTCTGTATCTTGGCAATGTAAAGCGTGAAAGCATCAGAGCTCATAAGAACGTATTCAGAGCGGCATAAGCAGTTTGCTCATTGATTTGGTGATCAGGATTTATGCTGGAGAAGCGGCTATTGTGGAGCACACAGTGAGGCGGCACACACTCTGATATACGCACACAGAGATACTTATGAGGCGTCATTATCTGTTATACACAAGTCATTGAATAGTAACCTTGGGATAGTTGGCTATCAGTGATTAAGACGTTTCCACAGACGCTCTGCCCTCTGGTGATTCACCGTCTAATAATATGTCTGGGCTTTTTCAGCTATACAGATGTATTACAAGGCACAGCTGGATGAATTCTCCAACAGGCACTTCTTAGTGACAGCCAAATGATGGTAATAAACGAGAGGAAGAACTGTGTGGGGTCTATATGTCAAAAATCAGATCAGTGGATGATAAAAGATATGTGAATTCAGAGGGGCACTTATGTGATGTCCAAAATTGGGCAGTTACGTCAGGATTAGAGATGAGCGAATCTGGCAAAATTGCATCAAATTTATTGGATACAAATCAAATGTGCTTGATTATGGTCTGAGGTCTCCCCAGTCCCCCAAACAATTAAATGTAGGCTTTAAAAAAACAACCCGTTTATTCTTCTGGTCCTCTTCTAGGAATCTCCAGTCCTCTCCTACTTTCACAGAGGTCTTCAGTGCCTTCGGTTTTCTTCAAGGAACTTCCAGTCCTCTTCCATCTCCACAGAGGTCTTTGTGGCTCCAGTTCTCAATAAGGGAACTTCCAGTTCTCTTCCATCTTCATGATGTTTTTTTGTGCCTACAGTTCTCTTCGAGGAACTTACAGGCCTTTTCCATCTCCACATAGGTCTTTGTGCCTCCAGTTCTCTTCAAGGAACTTTGAATCATCATCTATCTCCACAGAGGTCTTTGTGCCTCCAGTTTTCTTCTAGGAGCTTCCAGTCCTCTTCCATCTCCACAGAAGTCTTCATGTCTTCAGTTCTCTTTTAGGAGCTTCCGGTCCTCTTCCATCGCCATAATGGTATTCGGTGCCTCCAGTTCTCTTCTAGAAATTTCTAATCCTCTTTCATCTGCACAATGGTCTTTGGTGTCTCCACTTCTCTTCTAGGAGCTTCTAGTCCTCCTCCATTTCCACAGTAATCTTTTGGTGTCTCCAGTTGTCTTCTATGAGCTTCTAGTCCTCTTCCATCTCCACATCTGTCTTCTGTGTCTCCAGTTCTCTTCTAGGAACTTCCAGTCCTCTTCCATCTCCACAGTGGTCTTCAGAGTTTCCAGTTCTCTTCTAGTAGTTTATTATTATTCTCTGTCTCCAGAGTGGTCTTCTGTGTCACCAGCACTTACTAATCTTTGTGACATCATGACGTTGTGAGCCTATGTGGCATCCCACAAAGTGGCCATTTCTATTGGATACTGGATATATAGTGTGTTTCATATAAATGCTGGGTTTTTTTTTTGTGTAAACTGTGCATTTTAAATACATTGTGAGACCTGCTGATAGGCAGGACAAAAAAGGGTTAATCTTCCTCTCACAGGCTTGATCATGTGACCCAGCTCTCTTTAATTTGGAGAAGCTTCTGGAAAAACGCCTCTGGGCAGTCAGCCAATGACTGCAGCTCTAACAGTCACATGGAAGTGGGAGGAGCTAAATGCTGTGAAGTAGTTAACAGTGTTGAGCGAGCACTAAAATGCTCGGGTGCTCGAAGCTCGGGCCGAGCTCACCGTGATACTCGGGCGCTCGACCCGAGCAACGAGCCCAATGTTAGTCTATGGGAGACCCAAGCATTTTTGCGGCGGCACCCCCGGCAGTTTGTAGAAAGCCTAAAAAGTGCCCAAAACAATAGTGACAGTGCTCAAATGACATGGGGATCGCCCCAGGAAGCATTTCTGACTCCCAGGTCACTGCTGTCAACAACATGGTCAGAGGTATTAAGCCACTTTTACAGGCTCACAATAAAAAGTTCAAAAACGAAACGGAAACTGCTTTCCTGTGAAATATGTTAAGGAACATCCTTTCCAGGGTAAAGACTTGTGTATAAGGTAAAATAAATAACCAAAAACAAAAATACTCCTCCACACCTTGGGCTATGTTCACAAGTAGCATTTTTTATGCATTTTTGCACTTTTGTATTGCTTTCAACCGTGACAAATGCATTCACCGGGAAATGTAATTTTAACATTTTACAACCTTATCTGGCCATGTGCTGTGTGAGACATGCATACGGTGCTGAAAAGACATGGGATCAGCATGGGGAAGACCCCTGAAAGCATCTCTGACACCCAGGTCACTGCCTAAAAGTGTGCCCATCAGAAGTGATCCTTGCCGCATCAGAAGATGCAGACTTGCAACTATCCCTGTCCAAGTCCTTGTCCCAGGGCAGTGTTCAATTGTACCTCACCCATTCCTTGCAATGCAAGCGCAAGTATGCAGCCTGCCACCCACCCACCCCCAGGCTGCAATACCATACTGCTTGCTTGCACTTGAAATTGGGCCTTTTAGGCATGTGGAGGCGGAATTTGGCCACCACGTCATGGCTGCGTTGGCAGCCTGGTATCCATACTCAGTCCCCAGCCGCCCGGTGGCCGGGTGTCCATGCTTGGTCCCCAGCCACCAGGGGGCGGCTGAGTGTCCATACTCGGTCCCCAACTGCCCAACGGCCGGGTGCCCACACACGGTCTATAAACGGTCCCCAGCCGCCCCTAAGGACAGCCTAACCACAAACATGTGGACAACTGAATGTGGCCAGGGATGGTCCATCTGACTGACGCCGTCACACTGGGTTAATATTGTGGAATCCGGGACACAGTTGGACACTGGGATGCAACACATCCTCCAGACATAGAGGATTGCTGGTCCTGGGTCAATCAGGCTTCAACACAAAGTACAGAAGTTAGACAGCAGCAGTGGTCGGCCTCCTACACAACGAGTAAATTATTCATGATCATGAGGCCATCCATCTCCTTAGCTTTCTGTTGGAAATGCAAGCGCATGTATGTAGCAGAGGCTAGGCCTGAGGTGGTCAGCGTTTTGGCGCATATCCTACCTCCTCCGAGGATTGCTGGATGTTTTCCTGCTACTATCCCAGTTCTATGACTCCCGTTAAGACAAAGCTTCAGGTGATGAATGATGGATGAGGTGGTGGCAAAGGAGAAAGAGCAGGAGGAACAGGTACCATTCACATCAAATATCAGGCCAGTCAACCACACATGTCTTGTAGGATATGTTTCTGTACCAAAAGGAGCGGTTCGGCTACACAGTTAAAGGGCATGCAATGAGTGCAATGCCTAACAAAAATTTCGAGGCACTCCAATGCCCCTTGGAAGTGACATGGAGGTCAGAGGGCCTTAACTAAACCGTTTTTTCCATTTATACTGGGTCTCCTGTGCACTGTTGGCCTAAGCAGTGAATGGAAGGCTTTCCAAAAATTATGAGGAACTGCAATGCCCCTTGAAACAGACGTGGATTACAGGATACTAAAAACCTTCTACCCATTATTGGGGAGTGGGTCTTCCTTAGTGTTCGCCTATGCATTGAAAAGCAAAAGCTGACTAAAATAAGGAGGAAATGCAATGCCCGTTGGAAGAATGGTGGAGGTCGAAGTGGAATAAAAAGACAATATCAATGCCCCTTGGAAAAGTGGTGGAGGTCGCAATAGCTTAACAAGACGGTTTTAATGCCCCTTGGAAGAATGGTGGAGGTCGCAGTAGCTAAATAAGAAGGTTTTAATGCCCCTGGGAAAAGTGGTGGAGGTTGCAGTAGCTTAACAAGACGGTTTTAATGCCCCTTGGAAGAGACGTGGAGGTCGCAGTGGGATAAAAAGACAATATCAATGCCCCTGGGAAAAGTGGTGCAGGTCGCAGTAGCTTGACAAGACGGTTTTAATGCCCCTTGGAAGAATGGTGGAGGTCACAGTGGAATAAAAAGACAATATCAATGCCCCTGGGAAAAGTGGTGGAGGTGGCAGTAGCATAACAAGACGGTTTTAATGCCCCTTGGAAGAGACGTGGAGGTTGCAGTAGCTTAACAAGACGGTTTTAATGTCCCTTGGAAGAATGGTGGAGGTCGCAGTAGCTTAACAAGATGGTTTTAATGCCCCTTGTAAGGGCGGTGGAGGTCACAGTAGCTTAACAAGATGGTTTTAATGCCCTTTGGAAGAGTGGTGGAGGTCACAGTAGCTTAAAAATACGGTTAAAATGTCCCTTGGAAGAGACGTGTGTAACGGGTCTGGGAAGTGGAACCTCTGAGCAACTATATTAAGGGGCAGTCCTTGTAAGGAAGCGGGTGGCTCCCAGGGAAGGCAGGCAGGTAGTCACGGCAAGTGACAGGGACAGTCTCTGGGTAGAAGGGGCAGGAAGTCACGGCAAGTGACGGGGACAGTCTCTAGGCAGGCGGATGGTCACGGCAAGTGACAGCAGGGTAAGAGTCTCTAGACGGGCAGGTGGTCACGGCAAGTGACAGCAGGGAAAGAGTCTCTAGACGGGCAGGTGGTCACGGCAAGTGACAGCAAGGAAGAGTCTCTAGATAGGCTAGCAGGCAGGTAGCAGGTTAGAGCTCCCAGGTGAGTGGGCAAGAGTCTCTGGACAGGCAGGTGGTCACGGCAAGTGACGGCAGGGCCTCCAGGTAGGCTAGCAGGCAGGTAGCAGGTGAGCGCTCCCAGGTGAGCGGGCAAGAGTCTCAGGACAGGCAGGTGGTCACGGCAAGTGACGGCAGAGCCTCCAGGTAGGCTAGCTGGCAGGTAGCAGGTGAGTGCTTCCAGGTGAGCGGGCAAGAGTCTCTGGACAGGCAGGTGGTCCCAGCGAGTGACGGCTAAGCCTCCAGGTAGGCTAGCAGGTAGGTAGCAGGTAAGCGCTCCCAGGTGAGCGAGTAAGAGTCTCAGGACAGGGAGGTGGTCACAGCAAGTGACGGCTAAGCCTCCAGGTAGGCTAGCAGGCAGGCAGCAGGTGAGCGCTCCCAGGTGAGCGAGTAAGAGTCTCTGGACAGGTAGGCAGGTATCAGGCAGGTATCTGGCAGGTACTTCCTGGCCCGCAGGCGGACTGATCCATAGACAGACTGGCAGGTGCTGGAAGGCAGACTGTCGGACCACAGGATAGCAAGCAGGTAAGCAGATATCAGGCAGGTATCAGGCAGGTATCTGGCAGGTGACTGGCAGGTGACTGGTAACGGGACCTGAGGGCTGAAGCAGAGTTGAAAGGCTTTGCAACAACATTGCTCGGGCACCTCCATTTTGGAGGAGGTGCCTTATATATGGTGAGGTCCTCCGGCCATTGGCCGGGGACTCCTTAGGACGGCGTGCGCGGCCCCTTTAAGAGAGGGGTAGCGCGCGCGCGCGCGCCCTAAGCACAGAGGCCGGGAAGCAGCGCGCGCTGCCAGCAGAGCGGGAGGAAGCCGCCGGGCACGGAGCGGAGAGGTGAGGGGAACGGTGTCTCTGTCTGGCAGGAGGCAGGGACGCCGACGCTACAGTACCCCCCCCTTTAGGCCCCCCCTTTTTTAGGCCAGAGAGAAATTTATCAAGGATGAGTGGGGCATGGATGTTCTCCCGGGGCTCCCATGTTCTCTCCTCAGGACCAAACCCCTTCCAATCCACTAGAAAAAAGGATTTTCCTCTTACCCTTTTGGTGGCCAGAATGTTCTCTACCTCAAACTCGTTTTCAGTGGAAACCGGAGCAGGAGGCGTACCTGTAGACTTGGAAAAAGAGTTAAGTACCACGGGTTTAAGTAGAGATACATGGAAGGAGTTAGGAATCCGCAAGTTGGCTCGGAGTTTCAATTTATAGGCCACCGGGTTGATTTGTTTGATAACTTCCAGTGGGCCGATGAACCGAGGCCCTAACTTGTAGGAAGGAATCTTGAGCCGGACATACTTGGACGAGAGCCAGACCTTATCTCCAGGACGGAATTGTGGTGGATCCAGACGTCTTTTGTCAGCCTGGTTTTTCATCCGCTCGGATGACTGAAGAAGTGCGGATGTGGTACTTTCCCAAATGGAGGAAAATTCGTTAACGAGAGATTCCGCAGCTGGATTGTCCACTGAGGTGGAGATGGGAAACGGGATCCGAGGATGCTGACCGAAGACTACAAAAAACGGGGATTTGGAGGAAGATTCGCTCTCGTGATTATTGTAAGAAAATTCGGCCCACGGTAAAAGATCCACCCAGTCGGAATGGTGAGCATTAACAAAGTGCTGGAGGTAACTGGTTAAAATTTGGTTGATCCGTTCTACTTGGCCATTGGACTGTGGGTGATAAGCAGAAGAAAAGTCCAAGGTGACCCCCAGCAGTTTACACATGGCTCGCCAAAAACGAGAGGTGAACTGAACCCCTCGGTCGGATACGATGTGGAGAGGAAGACCGTGTAGACGGAAGACATGATGGATAAAGTCTTTAGCTAACTCTGATGCAGACGGGAGACCCGGCAAGGGAATAAAGTGAGCCATTTTTGAAAAGCGGTCAGCGACCACCCATATGACCGTACAACCGGCAGAGACAGGGAGGTCCGTTATAAAGTTCATAGCTATATGCTGCCACGGGGCAGCAGGTACAGGAAGAGGAAGGAGACAGCCGGCTGGCAGATGTCTCGGAACCTTGTTGGGGGCACAGGACACACAGGCTGAAACAAAGTCTATTATGTCCTTGTGCAGGGTAGGCCACCAGTAATGCTGGGAAATAAGCTGGAGGGTCTTTTTCTGACCAGCGTGGCCAGCTAGCTTGGACGAGTGTCCCCAGTGTAGAACCTTCTCACGATCAGGAACAGTTACGAATGTCTTACCGGGTGGAAGACGATTTAGATTCACGGGGGCCACCTGCATTACTTTGGCGGGGTCGATGATGTGTTTAGGCTCCTCCTCAAGATCAGAGACCAAAAAGGATCGGGATAAGGCATCAGCTTTGATGTTCTTGTCAGCCGGGCGAAAATGTAGAATTAAATTAAAGCGGGTGAAGAACAAGGACCACCGGGCTTGGCGCGGGTTAAGTCTCGGAGCACTCTGGAGGTAAGCCAAGTTCTTGTGGTCCGTGTAAATTATTACCGGGTGAAGAGCCCCCTCGAGCAGGTAACGCCACTCCTCCAGTGCCAGCTTAATGGCCAACAATTCTCGGTCTCCCATAGAATAGTTGCGCTCAGATGAGGAGAAGAGTTTGGAGAAGAAGCCGCAGGTTACCATTCTTCCGGAAGACGACTTTTGGGTAAGTACCGCTCCGGCTCCGGAGGAGGAAGCGTCGACTTCTAGAAAGAATTGTTTGTTGCCGTCCGGACGATGCAGCACAGGGGCGGAGGAAAAAGCTCGTTTTAAAGAAAGGAAGGCCTCCTCTGCTTCGGGCGTCCATTCTCTGGGATTAGCGCTCTTACGGGTGAGCGCCGAGATAGGGGCAGTCCGGGAAGAGAAGTGCGGAATGAAGAGGCGGTAGTAGTTTGCGAAGCCCAGGAACCGCTGAATAGCCTTCAACCCCTCTGGTCGGGGCCACTTCTCGATGGCAGACAGTTTCTCAGGGTCCATTTGTAGGCCGGTCTGAGAGATTATGTAGCCCAGAAACGGAAGCGAGGTCTGCTCAAAGAGGCACTTCTCATATTTAGCGTAGAGGTGGTTCTGCCTGAGCCTGAGCAGGACCTGACGAATGTCCCTCCGGTGAGTGAGAAGATCCGGAGAGAAGACCAAGATGTCGTCCAGGTACACCACCACGCAGGAGTAGAGAAGGTCATGGAAGATGCCATTGACCAACTCTTGAAAGACGGCGGGAGCATTACAGAGACCGAAGGGCATTACAAGATATTCATAGTGGCCGTCCCGGGTGTTGAATGCCGTCTTCTATTCATCCCCCTGACGGATACGGACCAGATTATACGCCCCACGGCAGGCAGGCAGCAGGTGAGCGAGTAAGAGTCTCTGGACAGGTAGGCAGGTATCAGGCAGGTATCTGGCAGGTACTTCCTGGTCCGCAGGCGGACTGATCCATAGACAGACTGGCAGGTGCTGGAAGGCAGACTGTCGGACCACAGGATAGCAAGCAGGTAAGCAGATATCAGGCAGGTATCTGGCAGGTGACTGGCAGGTGACTGGTAATGGGACCTGAGGGCTGAAGCAGAGTTGAAAGGCTTTGCAACAACATTGCTCGGGCACCTCCATTTTGGAGGAGGTGCCTTATATATGGTGAGGTCCTCCGGCCATTGGCCGGGGACTCCTTAGGACAGCTCGCGCGCGCACTCTCCCTCTCTTAAAGGGGCCGCGCGCGCCGTCCTAAGCCCTAAGCACAGAGGCCGGGAAGCAGCGCGCGCTGCCAGCAGAGCAGGAGGAAGCCGCCGGGCACGGAGCGGAGAGGTGAGGGGAATGGCGTCCCTGTCTGGCAGGAGGCAGGGACGCCGACGCTACAACGTGGAGGTCACAGTGGAATAAAAAGACAATACCAATGCCCCTTGAAAGAGTGGTGGAGGTCGCAGTAGCTTAAAAAGATGGTTTAAATGCCCCTTTGAAGAGACGTGGAGGTCACAGTGGAATAAAAAGACAATATCAATGCCCCTTGGAAGAGTGGTGGAGGTCGCAGTGGAATAAAAAGACAATATCAATGCCCCTTGGAAAAGTGGTGGAGGTCGCAGTAGCTTAACAAGACGGTTTTAATGCCCCTTGGAAGAATGGTGGAGGTCGCAGTAGCTTAACAAGACGGTTTTAATGCCCCTTGGAAGAGACGTGGAGGTTGCAGCAGCCTAACAAGACGGTTTTAATGCCCCTTGCAAGAGACGTGGAGGTTACAGTAGCTTAACAAGACGGTTTTAATGCCCCTTGGAAGAATGGTGGAGGTCGCAGTGGAATAAAAAGACAATATCAATGCCCCTTGGAAAAGTGATGGAGGTCGCAGTAGCTTAACAAGACGGTTTTAATGCCCCTTGGAAGAATGGTGGAGGTCGCAGTAGCTTAACAAGACGGTTTTAATGCCCCTTGGAAGAGACGTGGAGGTCGCAGTAGCTTAACAAGACGGTTTTAATGCCCCTTGGAAGAGACGTGGAGGTTGCAGTAGTTTAACAACACTGTTTTAATGCCCCTTGGAAGAATGGTGGAGGTCACAGTGGAATAAAAAAACAATATCAATGCCCCTTGGAAGAATGGTGGAGGTCACAGTGGAATAAAAAAACAATATCAATGCCCCTTGGAAGAGTGGTGGAGGTCGCAGTAGCTTAACAAGACGGTTTTAATGCCCCTTGGAAGAGACGTGGAGGTCACAGTAGCTTAATAAGAATGTTTTAATGCCCCTTGGAAGAGACGTGGAGGTTGCAGTAGCTTAACAAGAAAGTTTTAATGCCCCTTGGAAGAGATGTGGAGGTTGCAGTAGCTTAACAAGACGGTTTTAATGCCCCTTGGAAGAATGGTGGAGGTCGCAGTGGAATAAAAAGACAATATCAATGCCCCTTGGAAAAGTGGTGGAGGTCACAGTAGCTTAACAAGATGGTTTTAATGCCCCTTGGAAGAATGGTGGAGGTCGCAGTAGCTTAACAAGATGGTTTTAATGCCCCTTGGAAGAGACGTGGAGGTCGCAGTAGCTTAACAAGATGGTTTTAATGCCCCTTGGAAGACACGTGGAGGTTGGAGTAGCTTAACAAGACGGTTTTAATGCCCCTTGGAAGAGACGTAGAGGTTGCAGTAGATTAACAACACTGTTTTAATGCCCCTTGGAAGAATGGTGGAGGTCACAGTGGAATAAAAAGACAATATCAATGCCCCTTGAAAGAGTGATGGAGGTCGCAGTAGCTTAACAAGACGGTTTTAATGCCCCTTGGAAGAGACGTGGAGGTCGCAGTAGCTTAACAAGAATGTTTTAATGCCCCTTGGAAGAGACATGGAGGTTGCAGTAGCTTAACAAGGTGGTTTTAATGCCCCTTGGAAGAGACGTGGAGGTCGCAGTAGCCTAACAAGACGGTTTTAATGCCCCTGGGGAAAGTGGTGGAGGTCGCAGTAGCTTAACAAGATGGTTTTAATGCCCCTTGGAAGAGACGTGGAGGTTGGAGTAGCTTAACAAGACGGTTTAAATGCCCCTTGGAAGAGCCATGCAGTACAGCATTTTAAAAACATTATTCCCATTATTGGGGAGTGGGTCTCCCATAGTCTTTGCCTACGCCTTCCAAGCAAAAGCTGCCAAAAATTAGGACGAAGGAACTTGCAATGCTGGCAACATGGACCAAGGTCACCCTGGTGGTATAGTGGTTGTGGAGGCTGAGGATAAGGAGAAGAGCAAAATACAGCCGAAATGAGGAAGCGTATACCCATGTGTGGGTGTGAAACGGTGCATGGGAATACACCTCCCAAAATAACACAGTGGATTTGAGTTTATGTTACTCTGCTGTCATTTGGTAGTGATGAGAAGTCTGGCCCAATCCAGCCCTTGTTCATTTTGATAAGGGTCAGCTTGTCAGCAATGTCAGTTGACAGGCGAGTGCACTTATCTGTTATAAATCCCCCAGCGGCACTAAAAACACACTCCGATAACACGCCAGCGGAAGGGCAGGCCAGGACCTCCAAGGCGTAGAGAGCTCTCCTCCTCCTCCTCCCCCCTGTCCTCAGGCCACCCACGCTGGTGGGTACAGGTACTACCGTCTACAGCGCATGATACCAGCTCCTGTTCTTCCTCCTCCTCCTCTCCCTCATTGTCCCCTAATGCACATTGGGATGAGATGAGGCTGGGCTGTGTGTAATCGCCCGCTACGGCTTCTTAATCCATCTCATCATACTCTGGCTGCAATGCCTCCTCTTGAATTCTCTGCAGAGAGAGTTGCAAAAGACAGACAAGTGGGATGCTGACGCTAATGATGGCGTCATCGCCACTCACCATCTTGGTGGACTCCTCAAAGTTTGTCAGGATGGTACATATGTCAGACATCCAGGTCCACTCCTGAGGTCTTATGTGTGGAGTCTGACCTGAATATCGATGGCCTTGTTGCAGCTGGTACTCCACAACTGTTCTCTTCTGCTCACAAATCCTTTGCAACATGTGGAGAGTAGAGTTCCAACGTGTGGGGACATCACACACCAGTCGGTGTGCCGGAAGCTGCAAACGCTGCTGCAACGCAGCAAGGGCGGCGGAAGCTGTAGCCGACTTCTGAAAATGAGCTGACACGCGGCGTACTTTGACGAGCAGATCTGGCAACTCGGGGTACGATTTAAGAAACCGCTGAACCACGAGGTTAAGCACATGAGCCAGGCATGGTACGTGTGTGATCTCGCCTCGCCTCAGAGCCGCCACCAGGTTACGGCCTTTGTCACACACGACCATGCCTGTATGTAGGTTCAGCGGTCTCAGCCACAGATCTGCCTGCTCTTTCACAGCTGTCCACAACTCACAAGCAGTGTGAGGTTTCTCACCTAAGCTTATGAGTTTCAGCACAGCCTGTTGCCGCTTGGCTGAGGCAGTACTGCAGTGCTTCCAGCTTGTAACAGATGTGGTGATATCTGAGATGGAGGCTGAACATGAGGAGGAGGAGGAGGAGGATGATGCGCAGGAGCTGTACACTGTGGGGGCAACTCTGACTGACATAGGGCCCACAATCCTCAGTGTGGGGAGGATGTGTTCTGTCCCAAGGTCCGACTGGGTCCCAGCTTTGTTTACCCAGTGTGCCGTCAGGGAGATGTACCGTCCCTGGCCACAAGCACTTGTCCACGTGTCCATTGTCAGGTGGACTCTCCCAGTATCTGCGTTGTTGAGGGCACGGCAGATGTTTTGGGACACGTGCTTGTGTAGAGCGGGGATGGCACACCGGGCAAAATAGTGTCGGCTGGGGACCGAGTACCGAGGGACGGCCACCGCCATAAGGTTGCGGAAGGATTCCGTCTCCACCAGCCTAAAAGGCAGCATTTCCAACGCAAGCAGTCGTGAAATGTGCAAATTTAGGACTGTGGCCTGTGGGGCGTTGGCTGCGAATTTGCGCTTTCGTTAAAGCTCTGGGATATGGACAATTGAACGCTGCGGTGGGACGTGGACGTTGATGCTGTTTCTTGAGAAACTGCCATAACAAGTGAAGACTGAGAGGAGGGGGCATCTCTGCATGTAGTATGGACAGGGGATTGCCTTGCACGCACAACAGGGGGTTCTATTACACGCACAACAGCGGAAGAAGCAGTGGTGACACCCGCTGACACTGGTCGTGGACCCTGGGGTTCGCCCCACAAAGTCGGGTGCTTTGCTGACATGTGCCTGATCATGCTGGTGGTGGTCAGGCTGGTAGTTTTGTCACCCCTGCTGATGCTGGCATGGCAGGTGGTACAAATGGCCTTTTTGGGGTTATCAGCAGAGTCTTTAAAAAAATTCCAGACTCTGGAAGACCTACAGGTTGTACTGGCAACGTCCCTCGTGTTGGTGTTACGGGGAACGGTTGCCCGCCTTCTGTGTGCGGCCACCACACTGCTTCTTCCTGCCTGTCGGGGTATTCTGCCTCCTTTCCCCTGTGTGCTGCTGGCCTCGCTCTGTGTGTCCTCCTGCCACGTTGGGTCAGTTACTAGATCATCCACCACCTCCTCCTCTTCCACTTGCGCACCACGATCCTCCTCCTCACTTCGTCGCAATTGTGTCTAGTCATCGTCCACCTCTTGTGACAAATTGCCAGCGTCGATTTCCTGTGGCCGTGGCTGTTCAAATATTTGGGCATCGCTACATGGGATCTCCTCTTCCACCACTTCAAGCGAAGCAGGCGAGGGGCACAAATATGGAAATGGACCAGTGAACGGCTCTTCAGAGTGTCCAAGTGTGGGATCAGTTGCTGTCTGACGACACTCGGCATGGTGGGAGGAAGGAGCATCAGGGTGAGGAGGAGTATGCGGTCGAGACTCACGGCTACTAAAACTTGACCATGTGGAAGACTGACCGGAGGTGGTGGTGCCCAGGTAACTGGAAGTATTATCTGCTATCCAATTAATAACCTGTTCACACTGATCAGTTCGCAATACTGGTGTTGTAGTGTGCTTCCCTAGTAATTCGGTCAAGAAGTGGGAGCGAGAAGATGTGGCTGTTGGTTGTGGCATTTTCACCTTGGCCACGGCCCCATCCTCTACACGCACCATCACCAGAACGTCCTGTTCCACGTCCCTTGCCACGCGCCTTGCCCATTGTAAATGAAGTAAAATAGCTTACACTCGCACTATAAATGTAAAAAGGGTAATAAAAAGGAGATTAGAACCGTGGAAAAGGAAAACCACAGTTATATTTGTCTGGCCTACACCAGAATCTTTTAAACAGATATATTTGTGACTGAACAGACAGGGAGACACTATTACTGTTTCTTTTTACGTAAAACAGGCCAAAAGCTGGATAATACAGAGATTTGACCCGTGGAACTGCAAAACCACAGTTATAGTTATGTGGCATACACCAGAATCTTTTAAACAGATATATTGGTGTCTGACCAGTCAGCGAGACACTATTACAGTTTTTTTTACGGCAAAAAATGCCAAAAGCAGGATAATACAGGGATTTGACCTGTGGAACTGCAAAACCACAGTTATAGTTATGTGGCGTACACCAGAATCTTTTAAACAGATATATTGGTGTCTGAACAGTCACAGACACACTCAATTTTTTTTTGGGTGGGGGAATACCAAAAGGTTAATAAGACGCGTATTTGGACAGTCTGACTGAGAAAAAAAAATTAAATACAGGATTTAGATGAAAGAAAAAAAAAAGTTTCCTGGCCCCTGAGACCGGGGTGATAAGTCTAGCAATTTGAACAACAGGAGCACACAGGACTGTAATGCAGCGTTTGCTGGTATAACCACTGCGTCTCATATACAGCCTGCCTGCCTGATATTTGGGATGCATATTAGTCCTGAGAAGGACTGTTGTTTGATTTGGCAAGCTTTAAAGACCCTACACTACCTATTTCGCACTATATATCTCTCCCTAACTCAGCAGCACTGACCCTACACTGGCTGATCCGGAGCGACTGTGTCCAAGATGGCGGCGCCCGGTTTTAAATACTCAAGGTGACGCTGTGCGGCCAGCCAGTCACTGTAATACCCACAAACAACATGGCTGCGGCATTACAGTGACTGGCTGGCAATCCCTGCAAGTTCATTGGCTGTGTAAAGAGCGCCAAACGTGCAGGGCGGAGACCCGAGCTCCCACCCGAGTAACCCGGAAATGCTCGGTGCTCACCGAACATCCCGAGTAGCGTGATGCTCGGGCGAGTAACGAGCAGCGTCGAGCATGCTCGCTGAACACTAATTTAAGGGCATAAAAATTCAAATTTTGAAAATTGCAAAATTTTCACCAAATTTCCGTTTTTTTCACAAATAAACGCAAGTGATGTCGAAGAAATTTTACCACAATCATGAAGTACAATATGTCACAAAAAACAATCTCAGAATCAGGGGGATTAGTTGAAGCGTTCCAGAGTGACCTCATAAAGTGACAGTGGTCAGAATTGTAAAAATTGGCCAGGTCATTAACGAGCAAACCACCTTGGGATGTAAAGTGGTTAACAATGCTTTATTACTTTGAGGCACCCTGGCTCCTCAGCTACAGTGGAGAACCCCACACATTAAAGGACTTTATAGAGAAAATGTAGGCGATGTTCAGACTGTACCCAGTGAGCCCTGCACAAAAAGTGGAGATATTGATTGGTCAGCTTGGGGGCGCTGCACTAAGGGAAGTTAAATCTTGGCCTCCCAGTATATGGAAAACTCCTGAACAGATACTAGACAGGTTAGGAGTTATATTTGAAACCAAAACCCTGTCACAGTTAAAGATGAGATTCTTCGGGAAAAGACAACAGTCCCATGAATCTTTAAGAGATTTTGCCCTCAGTTTATGGGAAGCCTGGTGTGCCCTTAACCAAGCTGATCCCCCTGAAGCTGTTAATGCTGATCAAATTTTAAAGGAACAATTTATTGAGGGAGTAATGTCTGATACTACCAGGTTACAACTGAGAATGCAGGCACTACAACATCCTGATAGTGATTTTCTGGATTTTAAAGAATCTGCCATAAAAATATTGATCCCAAGGGATAAATGGTTGAACGATCAAGAAAGTACTGTGTTTGCCCATGCCAAACCTGTTGTTGTTCAATGTGCTACCAGTTGGCATATACAACAGATTAGGACTTATTATAAGTGTAAGGAGGACTTTATACTAACCAGACAGCAGATGGCGATAGTGTGTAAAGTTATATGCTTGCTGTAATGGTGGGGAGGAAAGCTCTCAATTGTTGGTTGTTTTTACTTCCTGTGTTTTTCTTTCTTTCCTGAATGTGTTATGTCAGCAGCACACAGACTGTGTGACACTGAACTGTATCTCATGTTTAACCAGTATGAAGTAAATACTGTTTACTCAAGATATCTTGCTGATTGAAGCTCTTGTAAGTACAGTGGTGACTGTAAGAAGATGCACTCTGCGACAGGTTATGGGCCCAGACACTAAAGCCCAGACACTACAGGCCTGCACTACAAGAGGATCCTGGTTTATAACCCCAGATAACGGAGCACACAGATAAGCTCTGTAAACAGAAGGAAATAAATCCAGATACAGAGTGACAGAGGAATTCATGATCCCAGGAGCTGGATATAATTACAGAGAATTCAACACAGGCAGGACATACAGGAACTATCAGCAAGAAGAAAAAAACAGGAGAATATCTTCAGTACAACTCTCTAAACAAGTAAGACTATATAAAGATGATGAGTAACACAGAACTGAAATTCACAGTAGCTAAACTGAATAGTGAAATTATCAGTTATGGAAATTCAAAGTAGAGATGTTGTTATCTAAGGATGATTTATGGGAAGTAATTGTTACAGAAAGACCAGATCAAGATAATCAGACATGGGATAAGAAGAATAGACAAGCGAGAGCCACCATTAGCTTATTAGTGGATGATGCTCAATCAATACATATAAGAAATGAAGAAACAGCTAAAGGAATGTGGGAAGAATTAAGAAAACTGTATGAAAGACCTAGCTTGAATCACAAGTTATTTTTTATTAAGAAAGCTTTACAGTATGAGATTGAGTGCAAATGACGACATGCAGAAGCACATATTCTCAATGATGGAAGTGATATCACAGCTAAGATCTATTGGTGAAGACATTAAAGAAAGTCATGTAGCAGCTATATTATTGTGCAGTTTACCAAATTCGTATACAGCCTTGATAAATGCCCTTGAGACGAGACCAGAAACTGACATTACATTAGATTTTGTGAAAACAAGACTAATAGATGAATATCAGAGAAGAAAAGAACAAAGAAATGATTCTTCTACTGAAAAGGACAGTGAAAACGCTCTTAAAGCTCCAGAATTTAAAAAAACCTATAATAAAGAGACAAGAAAATGCTTCAGATGTAAGAAAAAAGGTCATTTAAAGAAAGACTGTACCATATGGAAAGCAGAAAAACAAAAATTACAACATAAAAAGCATACACAGAAAGTAAAAAACACAATTTACAATTCATGTGAGAATAATTGGAATGGCACATTGGTTGGTTTATTGATTCAGGAGCAACGAGTCATATGACAAGTGACAAGAATTTCTTTACTGATCTTTATTTAGATAAGAAAGAAGCCATTTATCTTGCAGATGGAAGCAAAATAACCGCAGAAGGTATCGGACAAGGTATGCTAAAATGTTCAAACAAGTTCGGACAAGATTCAAAGATACTTGTACAGGATGTATTGTATGTTCCAAAATTGGAAGGCGGATTATTATCTGTGAAACGTTTAACAGCAAAAGGACTTACAGTAAAATTCAAAGACAATGAGTGTGCAATTATTGCAGGAAACAAGGTGATCACCAAAGTCAAGGCAGATGAACAATTATATCATTTTGACACACCAAAGGAACAGATGAAGGTATGTACACATGATCACAAAAACTGTATTCACATGTGGCATAGATGTCTAGGACATAGACACCCTGACAGTATAAGGGAACTACAGAGAAAAGAATTGATAAAAGATTTAAAGATATCAGATTGCTCAATTACCGTAAGATGTGAATGTTGTATAAAATCCAAAGCCACAAGGATATCTATTCCAAAAGAAAGTGAGATGAAAAGCGAATGACCACTTGATTTGGTGCATACTGACGTATGTGGACCCATGAAAGTGACTACATCAGGAGGCAATATATACATGTTGACTTTTATAGACGACTACTCAAGATACACAGTCACATACTTAATTAAGAACAAAAGTGAAGTTTTTGATAAACTTGTAGACTATGTAACAAGTTCAAGTAACAAATTTCAAAGGAAGCCAATTGTCATCAGAAGTGATAATGGAGGTGAATTTACAGGTCACAGAATAGAAGACTACTTAAGACAAAATGGAATAGAACACCAGAAAACTGTTCCATATACACCTGAACAAAATGGAGTAGCAGAAAGGAAAAACAGAACTCTAACAGAAATGATAAGATGTATGCTGACTGATTCCAAACTACCAGAGAAATATTGAGGTGAGGCAGCAATGACAGCTACATATCTACAGAACCGACTGTTTTCCAGAAAACTGACGAAAACTCCATATGAACTGTGGCAAGGTATGAAACCAAGTGTCAATCATTTAAAAGTTTTTGGATGTAAAGTTTTTATATTCATTCCAACAGAAAAATGTTCCAAACTTCAAAACAGATCCATGGAAGGAATATTCGTTGGATATAGTGAAAATTGCAAATGATATAGAATCCTAGATCCCAAAACAGACAGAGTTACGGTGAGTAACAGTGCGACATTCATTGAAGATTTAAATGAAGACATTATGATTTCAGTTGAAACAAAAAATGAGAAAAACAATAGTGACATAACTGAAGAAATATCTACTGAGAAAGAAGTAGAAATCAATGAAGAACAAAATAATGAAAGTGAAGAATCACAACTACAAACAGACACAGAACCAAGACGTTCAATGAAAAAGAGAACAAAGGAAAACCACCAAAACTTCTCTCATACAAGACAAGCATAAGAAAAATCTATGAGCCTACCTCTTGGGAAGACATATCTAAACTTCCTGAAGAAGAAGCTAATACATGGATAGAAGCAACAGAAACAGAAATTAAATCCATGCATGATTCAAATACATGGACACTAACAGATTTGCCAGAAGGAAGAAAAGCCATAGGATGTAAATGGATTTTTAAAGTAAAATCCCAAACAGATGGCACAGCTGAGAGATACCGAGCAAGACTCGTAGCTAAAGGGTATTCTCAAAAATATGGAGAAGACTATGATGAGACATTTGCTCCATTTGTCAAACACACTACAATAAGAACTTTACTTACAGTTGCAGCAATGAAACAGATGGAACTGAGACATCTGGATGTAAAGACAGCTTTTTTGAACGGAGATTTAACAGAAGACATTTACATGGAACAACCTCCAGGATTCAAAGATGAAAGAAATCCAAACAAAGTTTGCAGACTACAGAAAAGCATATATGGTTTAAAGCAAGCAGCTAAAGCGTGGAATGACAAAATCACGGAAGTACTTACAAATGAAAAATTTCAAAGAAGCAAAGCTGATCCATGCTTGTACACAAAAAGGCTGATTAATAGATGGATTTATGTACTCATATATGTAGACGACATTTTGATTTGTTTTAAACAAGAAAGGGATAAAGAAAACATTCTAAAAATCCTGAAGCAACATTTTGAAATCAAAGACTTGGGAAAGGTGAAACAGTACCTAGAAATACAGGTAGAAAGAGAAGAAGACGGAAGTTTCCTACTGAATCAAAATCACATGATTCAAGACATAACAGAAAAGTTTGGATTAAAGGATGCAAAAACAGTAAAGTCTCCAATGGAAACTAATTATCTCAAAGAGATGAACAGTGAAAAAAATATTCTACCAAAAAATGAAGAATACAGAACAGCAATAGGAAAACTACTGTATCTAGCGACTGTTACAAGACAAGACATCGCAGCAGCAGTAGAAATCCTGAGTAGAAAGGTACCAAAACCAAATAAAGCTGATTGGAATGCCGTGAAGAGAGTAATGCGTTATTTGAAAGGAACTAGCAATGTTAAGCTGAAATTACCCACAAGTGATAATTGCATTTTAACAGGATATGTTGATGCAGATTGGGCTGGAGATCCAACTAACAGAAGATCTACCAGTGGACATATTTTTTTTCTCTCAGGAGGACCAATAAGTTGGACAAGTAAGAAACAGTCAATTGTGACACTGTCTTCAACAGAAGCAGAATATGTTGCCGCAGCACATGCGAGTCAAGAAGTACTGTGGTTAAGACAATTGTTGACAGAATTAGGACAACCACAGTTGGAACCAACAAAACTGAAAGAGGACAATCAAGGATGTCTCGTTCTTGCTCAGATGGAAAGAGTCAATCCAAGAACCAAGCATATTGAAGTGAAATATCATTTCTTGAGAGATCATCAGGAACAAGGAGTCTTGAAGTTAGAGTATTGTCCTACTGAAGAAATGACAGCAGACATCTTCACGAAGGCGTTGAATGCTGATAAACACCAGAGACTAATAAAAAAGTTGGTTTGATTGAATAAGTCCTTACTGTTGAGAAAGGGTGTTGGCATATACAACAGATTAGGACTTATTATAAGTGTAAGGAGGACTTTATACTAACCAGACAGCAGATGGCGATAGTGTGTAAAGTTATATGCTTGCTGTAATTGTGGGGAGGAAAGCTCTCATTTGTTGGTTGTTTTTACTTACTGTGTTTTTCTTTCTTTCCTGAATGTGTTATGTCAGCAGCACACGGACTGTGTGACACTGAATTGTATCTCTTGTTTAACCAGTATGAAGTAAATACTGTTTACTCAAGATATCTTGCTGATTGAAGCTCTTGTAAGTACAGTGGTGACTGTAAGAAGATGCACTCTGCGACACTCCCCAACAGGTAGAAGGCTCTACTGAAGAGATACGTAATCAAATTGCGGAACTAACCAAAAGTCTTGCACTCATATGAAAAGAAGTAAAGGAGTTGAAGCATTCAGCCCCCAGTCAAGAAAACCATCCTTCTTTTATCCAGAATGTGCCACCCTACAGTCCCGGAGAAACTACTACTGAACAGGTAGGAGACCTACAGGCCGATCTGATTCCTTAGATCGACCGATTTGCCGCAGATGCAACCATAGTGGTCACATAGAAAGAGAATGTCGGTTTTTAAAACTGGAATTTCCTGAGGCCAAGGACCGACCCTCAGCAGAAGAATGAATAGGTCCAAATGACCCTGACTGGGGCTTGAAATAAGTCGGCTATCGCTCCATTATTCAGATCACAATAGATGGTATCCCTTTTCCAGCACTACTTGACACTCGATCGCAAGTTACGACAATCCAGCTACCACAATATAAGCGTTATTGGAAAACAGACCATCTAGCGAAAATTACCTCGGCTGACCTCAACATTATAGCTAGTAACAGACAACCTGTTCCTGAAGTGGGCTACTGGACAGCTACTTTTAAAATTGGCAGAACTGAACTACTTGACCAAGGATTTATTGTAGTTGATACAGGAGAAGATAATTTCCCACCTGTAGTTTTAGGGATGAATGTACTACAAAATTGTTTTGACGAACTGATTGAAGGCATGATTTATGCTCTTAATGCTGCGTCCCCCATGAAGAAAAGAACCATTCAGAAAACACTCCACATACTCGTTACTCATCAGAAATTCACTAATTCAAAAGGGGAGATCGGCCCTGCCAGGATAATGGACTCAAGGCCTGTAATCCTGAAACCTCGTACAGAAACTATGGTGTGGTGCAAAACCAAGATAGGTCTAAAAGGTCAGGACTATGAAGTTCTAGTTGAACCTGATACAGTCATTATAGCTGCTAGAAGTTTGGCTACTGTAACTCACGATCGAGTACCAGTGTGTCTCATAAATTGCGGGGATCAAGCTGTGACCCTGCATAAATATACCACTGTAGCAAAACTGAGTGCACTTAATTTTCAGGATATCCTTCAAGAGTCCCAATGCTCTATCCAAATGAAACCTACCCCAAGTGCAGAAACTGAAAAGGAGTGGTGGCACGAACTCGAAATAGAAAGTGAAAAGAACCCCTCAAGCAAAAAGATGGACTACTTAGAGTTGCCAAAGAATATCAACATATATTCAGAAAGTTTCCCTTTGACTTCGGGAGAGTCCGTACAATCGAGTACCTCATTTCCACTATTTCCCATCCTCCAATCAAAGAAAAGTACCAACCTATACTTCCATCCATGTACCAGCCAGTAAAGAAGATGATACAAGAAATGAAGGATGCTGATGTGATTAAGGATAGTCGCAGTCCTTGGGCCACACCAATTGTTCTTGTCAAAAAGAAGGATGGGAGTATTTGTTTTTGTGTGGATTATCTCAACGTTAACAACATTAGCCACAAAGATGCATACCCCCTGCCCAGAATAGAAGAATCATTGACTGTCATGAAATCAGCAGCCTATTTCTCCTCCCTAGATCTCACCAGCGGATACTGAAAAGTACCAATGGCCCCAGAGGACCAAGAGAAGACTGCATTCACTACCCCCATGGGTTTGTTTAAATTTAACTGCATGCCCTTCAGCCTGTGCAATGCTCCGGGAACCTTCCAGAGACTCATGGAATGCTGCTTGGGTCACAAGAATTTTGAAACTGTGCTACTGTATTTAGATGATGTAATCATCTATTCCAAAACCTACAAGGAACATCTACAGCATTTTGCTGAGGTCTTTGAAGTCCTAGCCGAGCATGGCCTGAAAGTCAAACCGTCCAAGTGCCATCTTCTAAAATCCAAGGTCCAATACCAAGGGCACGTAGTTAGTGTGGAAGGAGTTTTTCCAGATCCTGAGAATATTGCTGTAGTAAAAGATTGGCCTATCCCAACTACCATTAAAGAAGTCTGCGGATTCCTCAGATTTGCTAGCTACTACAGAAGATTCATCAAAAACTTTACTCGGATTGCTGCTGTTAGAACCTTGCTGTTAGGTTTTTTTTTCCTTTGCTGGTCACATGACCTTGTTGGCCTATTTAATCCTGCTCCGCCCTTCTGGCTTTGCTGGACTTCATTGTATATCTACTTTCTAGCTAGCCTGTGCTCTGTATCTAACTCTGTTAGTTTGCTTGGTCTACTGACCTCTATGTTCTATATATTTTGTTTGTTCGTCTGTCTGCTACTATTTCTGTTAGGAGGTGTCCCATATTCCTCCCAGTCCTTAGTACTTGTAGGGATTCTCTCCCCACATCTATAGGTCTCCGTACAGACTAGCTTAGGACTTTAGCAGGTCTGATCGCAGGATCAGGTCCCCTGTTACATCGTAGGGATTAAGCTGAGTTCTATCGTAGGGACAGATCTCCTCTCTTTCCTTAGCTCTGGTAGCAGAACATAACAGTAAGTCCAGCCAGCAAATTCTCTAAGGAAAGATTTTTCTGTTCCATCATGGTGTCGGTTCAGGATTTGGTTCATCGCCTGCAGGGACTCTCTCTGGAGGTGGCCGAGCTCCGTCAGCACGTGAGTAACTGTCCTGGAGCACATTTCTTGGAGCCTAAGGTATGTTTGCCGGATTTATTTTTTGGTGAACACCGAGAATTTTTTTGATTTAAAAATGCTTGCTTATTGTATTTTTGTTTGAGACCTAAGTCCTCTGGGGATGAATCCCAGCGCGTAGGGTTCATAATGTCACTTTTGCGCAAAGAGCCTCAGGAGTGGGCCTTTTCTTTGCAACCTAGTGATTCATGCTTCAGATCAGTGGATAGTTTTTTTTCTGCTTTGGGACTATTATATGATGATCCTGACCGTGTCGCATCAGCTGAGACTGAGTTGAGACGTTTAAAACAAGGATCAGGTAATGTTGAAAAATATTGTACTCATTTCCGTCGTTGGTCGACTCAAACAGGGTGGAACGATTCTGCTCTGAAAAGTCTATTTCTTGCTGGGCTCAGTGAAAGGGTTAAAGACCTGCTAATTGCTTATTGGAAAGAGTTTGGACGGATGTGCGTGGTAATCTTCAGGAGGCCAACAGAAAATCTAAAGACTACTTTGATAGGAAACGACAGGAGGTTTTGTTCGCTGTTGGTGACATGGTTTGGTTGTCCTCTAGGAATCTGCGGTTGAGGATTCCTTCTAAGAAATTGGGTCCCAAGTTTGTAGGGCCCTTTAAGGTGCTTCAGGTTGTCAACCAATCTGCTGTTAGGTTGGAGGTTCCTACCTCCTGGAGAATTAATCCGGTCTTTCATGTCTCTCTGTTAAAAAAAGCTGTTGTGTCGGATGGTGACGCCTCTGCCTCTGTTCCTCCGGTGGTGGAGGACGGGGAATATGAAATTTCTCGCATCCTTGACTCTAGACGGTATAGAGGTAGTTTGCAGTATCTTGTGGCCTGGAAAGGTTTCGGACCCGAGGATAACTCTTGGGTGAGGTCAGATGATGTTTCCGCGTCCAGACTTATCAGAGCGTTTCACAGGAGATTTCCTGATAAGCCTGGTCCTAGGGGATCCGGAGGATCCTCTTAGAAGGGGGGGTACTGTTAGAACCTTGCTGTTAGGTTTTTTTTTCCTTTGCTGGTCACATGACCTTGTTGGCCTATTTAATCCTGCTCCGCCCTTCTGGCTTTGCTGGACTTCATTGTATATCTACTTTCTAGCTAGCCTGTGCTCTGTATCTAACTCTGTTAGTTTGCTTGGTCTACTGACCTCTATGTTCTATATATTTTGTTTGTTCGTCTGTCTGCTACTATTTCTGTTAGGAGGTGTCCCATATTCCTCCCAGTCCTTAGTACTTGTAGGGATTCCCTCCCCACATCTATAGGTCTCCGTACAGACTAGCTTAGGACTTTAGCAGGTCTGATCGCAGGATCAGGTCCCCTGTTACATCGTAGGGATTAAGCTGAGTTCTATCGTAGGGACAGATCTCCTCTCTTTCCTTAGCTCTGGTAGCAGAACATAACAGCTGCCCCCTTACAAGACCTCCTAAAAGGACAACCGTGACGGAAGACATACAAAAGCCCCTCCTTTCAATGGATTACAGAGCTAGAACAGTCCTTCCAAGAACTTAAGATGAAGCTAACTGAAGCCCCAATCCTTGGCTATCCCAACTACAATATCCCCTTCCACCTGTATACAGATGCCAGCCATATGGGACTAGGTGCAGTGCTAGCTCAGGTCCAAGATGTCAAAGAAACAGTTATAGCTTATGCCAGTAGATCCCTCCGGCCAACCTAGAAAAATGATCATAAGTACAGTTCATTGAAGTTGGAATTCCTTGCATTAGTGTGGGCCGTCACTGAAAAATTTCAGTATTACTTGGCTGCAACCCCCTTCATTGCTTTCACCGACAATAATCCATTGTCCCAGTTACAGACTGCTAAACTTGGAGCCCTTGAGCAGAGATGGGCCTCTCGCCTGGCCAACTACCAATTTATCCTGAAGTATCGACCAGGCCGATCAAATGGCAATGCTGATGCCCTGTCCAGGATATGCAACTGTTTGACAACTTTATTACATGTGAGGAATGTGTAAGAAATAGACATTCCTCACATGTACTAAAGCTGTCAAACAGTCGCAAATCATGCACACGGGAGCGATTCAAACATATCACCGAGCAGCTGTAAATACTCGGAGCTCGGCCCGAACATACTCGGCGAAAGGGTTAACAGAACATACTCGCTCAACACTAATTGACATGTTAAAGAATGTTCCAACCAAAGAAAGACAAGAATGGCCTGAGTTGCTCCAAGAGTTAACTTACCTGTATAACAACACCACCCACTGCTCCACCGGTTACACTCCATATTACCTGATGTTTGGCCATCCAGGGAAAATGCCTGCAGACTTTCAGTTAAATGTTCAAATGGAAGATCACTCTAATTCCCTAACACAGTCAGATTGGGTTGTAGACCACCAAAGACATCTCCAAGAAGCTGACGAAATTGTGGAAGACTGAATGAAAGCTGTCCGTAAAAGCAGGAGGATGATTTCAATGCAAGGGCCAAGGCAAAACCCTTACAAGTAGGAGACAGAGTTTGGGCTAAAAAGAACCACCGCTCCCACAAACTGGATGACCAGTGGGAATCATACCTTTACGTCATCACCAGTATCCCGTTCTCAGGGGTGGAAGTGTACAAAATTGTCAGAGAGGACACTCAGCTAGAAAAGGTGGCCCATCGTAGCCAGATCAAGATTTCCATACCCCTGGAAGTTCCAGTCCCACCAGCTTCTAACCCTATTGCACCAGAAGAGACTTCCCGAACCCCCACCACCCCGTTTGTTTGGCTTCATGCGCCCTGTCTTCAGTTTGTGCTGCCAGTGCCTCATTCTCCGTTAGAGAATTCGGACATAGCTCATGCATCCACCCAAGAAGAAAGGGAATTGCCTGCTTTGCGGAGATCCGAACGAGCGACCAAGGGACAGTTACCCGCTCGTTACCAAGACTAGTTGGTCACTACTTATCTAAACTGGAGAGACTTTGCATGTGTGGCTCCGATAGAGATGCATTTGTACTATGTATTAAGAGAGACTCCATGGCTTATGAGAGCCTTATTACTTGCCACTATTTCCTAGCCCTCCCAAAAACAGCTGGTGCAGAAAGTTTCTTTATGGTCTGTGTGCCCTGACTGCACCTGGGGACGAAGCAAAGAGGTTATAACGGGTTAGCTGTTTTCCCATTCCCCACTTAGTGAGGGTTGTTCTTGCAAGGACCTACTCCAGGACCAAAAGGACTCTTTTATTGCGTTTACATGTTGTTTTACCTTTGCTGTTTTACCTTTGTATTCAGATGTTGCATAGTTTATTGTTTCTTCACAGGTACTCAGGAAACCAAGAATATTTTAAGCAACAGTATTGACTGAATATGTATACATGTATGCTGTTTCATTTTGTTTTACAGATGCGGATGTGTCGGTGATGACACACTTCAAAAGGGGAGACATGTGGTATCCCACAAAGTGGCCATTTCTATGGGATACCAGATATATAGTGTGTTTCATAAAAATTCTGTGTTTTTTTGTGTAAACTGTGCATTTTAAATACATTGTGAGACCTGCTGACAGGCAGCACAAAAAAGGGTTAATCTTCCTCTCACAGGCTTGGTCATGTGACCCAGCTCTGTTTAATATGCAGAAGCTCCTGGAAAAAACGCCTCTGGGCAGTCAGCCAATGACTGCAGCTCTAACAGTCACATGGGAGTGGGAGGAGATAAATCCTGTGAGGTAGTTAAGGATTGAAGTGGAAGTTGGTAGCCAGACATTTTGAGAAGAGGAAGCCATTTTGTAGGTGAAGGAGTTACCTACCTTCTCCCTGACTGCTGCGCTTAAAAAGGGGACAGACACAATAAGGGGAACTGATAGTTTTCAAATTAGGAAGAATTACCTCAGGGCAGAAAACAGAGCACAGTGCTGAGGAAGAAATATTCAGATTTGATGAAACCCGAGGTTACCAAGATCTGCCTGTCTGCAGGTACACAGCAGTATTCAACCGTGAGTGTCATCCTGTACCTCAGTTCCCTACCATTTGTGAATAAGAATTTTCCCCATTATCTTTAGTAAAGAGACTTCTGTTTAAGTTCTTAAGGCTTCTTTATGACAGGGGCTCGGGTGCACAGACTACTACCACCATCATCACCCTCTACCTGGAGGCATTTAGTGGAAAAACATTATATTGTGGAGTTTCATGTGGGTGTGTAATTTGAGAAGAGAGGACTCTTCTGACAGAAAAACTAGCCACAGCGAGATACATTGTACCCTGCCAGGAGCACCACCCCCTGTCATACACCACATGAGATTATTACACCTACTCACATCTTCACATTGCGTGAGGCCTAGTCAGCGCCCCAGGTCCTGAAAACTCCTCTGGAGATGGAAGAGAACCAGAGGCACATAGCAGAGGACTGGAGAACCTGATTGGGAGTTGAGCGGAGGAGGATGAGGTACTTTATATTTTGTTAACCCCTTTCCAGTCCTTTAGAATTCACCATTTTCTTTGGATTTGCTCAAAGAAAATTGCAAAAAGAATTGAATGAAAAAAAAAATAGATTTGCGAGAATTTAAAGTGAATTCAACTTTTTTTCTTGTAGAGTAGAAAAATCAGGGAACATTAGGGCGTTGTAGCTCTTTTATCTGGGTCAAACATGTGGTTTACTGCCTCTAGCATGGTTCTAAATTCTCATGGCAAGAGAGAGTGGCTTGCTCACACACCCTCGTATGAGTCCCCCAGGTTACATTCACTATCAGTACTAAGATTATGTCTCATCACCTAGAGCTTGGGAGGATACCAAAAGGTTATAATGCAAAGTTGGAGACTAGTACTATAAATGGCAAAAGATAGTTGATAGGCCTTGCGACAGATTTTGTACTAGGGTCTGGGAACTTCTTGGGTAGTTATGCCCCCTAAAAGCAAATTGGACATGTTTTACCTTCCAATAGGTAATGTTGTAGTCACAAGACACCCACATTTACACAGATGTTTTGGCTGCCATTTTTAGAAACAGGCAGACTGTCATCTAAATGGATCACATTACATTTAGATATTGGAGAAACCTTTAAAAGTTTTAGGGTACAATTGAACCAATGAAAGCCTTGTGAGGAACAAGAAGCTTATGAGTTACACGTTAACCATCCAGCAGACTCTCAAAGTTTAATGGTGTCCATAGACCTTCAGGAGATGAACGCTTTACCAGCTAAAAGTTATCCCTCCCGACCACCACATTCTTAATCAGGAGAGGAGAATAGGGGGCTGCCAAACATCTCTGGTGGTGGTTTCTCTACCTTGAATTCTTCTTTCCTGTAACATCCGCTGTCGGTAGAGTTAGGACAGAAGATAAACTTCAATATAGGTAATTATGGCCAGTTTAACCAATCATTGCGTTAAAACTGGACAAGAATGTGATGCCAATGACAGTCTATAAAAAAATGAATAAGTCATGTTGGAATTTTTTTACCCATTTCCATGTATGGCATGATTGTGGCTGAACATTTGCTTCTTCGCACAAGCCTACTCTATTGTTTTACCCTTTACTGTAAAACTATAAGTGAATTTTTTTTTAATCTTCCTCCCCACTTTTCTGAAAGTGGTGAATAAGAAGTAAAATATCAAAAAGTTGCACATTTTTTTAGAAAAATTTTAGTTTGGCGTGTTGAGGTACATATTATTTGTACAAACAATCCAACCTACAACTAACGTTATGAGTATGGCCAACTTTAGGCATGTGAAGTCTCTATTTTTTTTAAGAGAAGTCCTACCTTAGTATCTTCTCAACTTATCTCTTGAATGACTGATTGAAGGACCATTTATATACTTCCAATCTGGGAGTAGATAGATAAAATTGCAGTGCCATGTGTCCTGTTTTTCCCCTACATGACAGATGGTCCTTTACCTCTTTCCTTTCTGGGGGCATATATGCCAGGTGCACCCTATGCCAATCATATAGCCTCATCAACTGCTCATTGAGCTTGAGATGGTTACTTCTGGATAGACCGCCGTCCTCCACAAATATCCTAATTTCCAATTGTCTTTGTGAAGGATGGGGGGATGTAATGGCAGCTTACCATCATCCTGTAAGCATGTGTAGTTGTAACAAGACACCGGGCCAGCTTTAAACAAGGGATTCACACCCCCACCAGCTAGCTAGTATGCAACCTTCTACAGGAAGACCCCCTGTGGATCCAAGCCATGTGGTCTTAGTCCTTTGTTTAGCCAGCTAGCAATTTCATAAGATGTTATTGAAATACCATATGCCCTAGCTGTACATCATGCATATTTCCGAGATCCCCAGGACATGGCGAGTGCCCACCTGGATCTCGACCCGCTCAAGCACATAAGGACACGGAGATCCGTAGAACAGCTAGTAGCAACCAGGTAGCCAAGCTGTGTTTAGCCTCCAAGTGTAGCAGGGACCTGGCCGGATCCTATGGCACAAGAACCGCCACCCTAGGACTGTCCAGAAAGGAGTTATGATCTTTCATAGGTTTTGGGAGATTTAGCTACAAACCTTCAAGTGAGGGGACTTAGGTCCAGCCCAGGGGGCAGGAGGGTAGTTATACAAAAGGGGTTAAATGCTCATGTAAAGTAGGGCCTAGTGCTTTTTTCCAGGGAGGTCGCGATGACATATCATGTGAGGAGAAGTCCAGGAACAGAGGGGTCTGCAAGCCTCACATGTGGCAGCCCCTCCCCCAAAAGCAGGCCTTCCATCTGACTGGTAACTGTCTTATATTCTGCTTATATCTTTTGTATTACCACTATTTGTATTTGCATATCTGACCATTATATATATAAAACCACTGTGTATATAGTATATTGTCTAGTGTGCCCTTAAGACGATTATATATATAATTTAACCTTGGGCTGCTTTTTTATTTCGATCCACGAATCCACAAGTCCATTTCTTGGTTTAATTTTCCATGCTACCGGGGCTGGTTTCTGGCCCGATATAATTCCCGTTAACGGACCGGGCTTATATCAAACGAAGAACTGGTGGCAGTTCTACTGGGCTGATACGGTTCTGTTTCATTCGGGCTAGTGAAAGGGGCCTCTCAGCCTGTCAGGGGAGTGAGCGAGTGTGGTGTGATGCCACTGACTGTGTGGGCCACCTCTTCTCACTCCCTGTACCTTCCTGGGCCTGTGTGGACAGGGGGTGTCTGTGTAAAACAGTACAAATCTGACCTTACGTGTCCTTAGGGGTGCGGAACGTCATGCTGGTGCAAGAGCGGATCCGTATCACCTGATCCTTCTGACGTAATAGTGACGTCAGGTGGGGTGGTGAGGTATGAATCCTTTACATGTGGTGGCAGCGTTGGGGGATCGAGATAATATTGTGTGTGTGTGTGTGTGTGTGTGTGTGGGACGCATACTCCCAGATACTAAAGACTGCCAGCAATAGCTTTTGCTGCTGAGATCTTAAAATCTGCTCAGCACTAGACAGTCTGAGTGAAAATACTGTAAGATGTGTGGGTACATCAGGTTGCAGCTCTTTGTCAGTGACCAAAGATTGCAATGATGGCCAGAGGCAGAGCCAGGGAGATGGCCAACGCTACGGACGGTAGGGATGAGGTGGAAGACGATGTTGCTCAAGGAGAGGGGGAGTCCAGCCCGGGCTCCCCAAGGTGCCAGTCACCGGCGGTCAGTCCCTCAGTGGGCCTCTCACCAGCTGCCCATCCCCCCAGGCAGGCAGGCTCGGATGACCTCATGCAAGCTGCCCTGGCCAGTCTCCAGGCTGGGGATAAGGCCACTTACGAGACCCTCATAGCAGAATGTCAGCGGGAGTGCGAGCACCAGTGACAAAGACTTCAACTCCAGCTCCAGCTGAAGAGCCCAGCCAGTCGCGAGTCCCCTGAGATCCGAGTCCCATAGCTATGGACGGAGGACTTCCCCCTGCTAGACAAAGGTGGGGACTTGGACACTTTCTTGCTGGCATTTTAAAAACTTGCCATCAGTACCATCTGCCTAAGGACTAGTGAGTCCGGTTTTTAACCCCTCGCCTCTGGGGTAAGGCCCTAGAATTATTTGGGTATGAGGACATCAAGCAGGCTCTGGTCCAGCGGTACAGCTTGACCCCTGAGACATACCGGAAGAAGTTCGGGAGTATGCAGCGGGATCTTGCAGACAGCTTGGCCGATCACATGCGGACCCTACTGAGAGCAGTTGACCAATGGGACCACGGGACTGGAGGTCACCACCGTCCAGCAGCTGAAGGAGCTCATCGCGACTGAGCAGTTTTTGTGGTACTTCCCAGAGGACCTCCAGCAGTACCTCCGTGACCGGAAGCCAAAGGTGGCTTCTGCAACAGGACTCCAGAGGCCAAGAAACATGCTGGCTAGAGAGGGAGTAAGACGAATAATGTGCCTGCTATCCATGCCCCCAAGCCTAAGGGGACACCTGCCCATGCTTCCTTCTCTACGTCAGAGGGGGAACCCCGACTGTACCATCTCTGCAGACAGTTTGGACACTTCAAAGCCATGTGTCCCCAGCGGCAGAAGGGCCTGTCACCATTGCAGAAACCATCCACTCTTTTGTGTTTGGGTGGGGGTGGTGGGAGGTCCCTTGACAGCCTTCAGCCAGTCACCATAGGCCAGGCCATGGCCAAGGGAATAAGGGACGCCGGCGATGAGATGACTCTTGTGTGGCCTGAGCTGGTGTCCCCACAGGATTTAGTAGCTGGGAAGAGCCTCGCCGTCTCTGGGATTGGAGGTATCGAACCGGCGCTGCCAGTTGCCAAGATGTAATTGGACTGGGGCGCTAGGAGGGGAATGCGGGGAGTGGGGATAACCTCAAATATCCCCGCAAGTGTTTTGCTTGGGACAGACTTGGGGCAGCTAGTGTCCCGGTATGTGGCCACTGAAACCCCAAGGCTTGATCCTCCAGACAACAGGGTAATGTCCACCCCTGTTGATGTCAATGTGACTAACATGCCCACTGATGAGGATGTGGGGGTGGGTGATGTACTATGTCCCTCTCCCCTCGGGGGGGGGGGGGAAGATCAATCAATCCAGCTGTGATAAGAGTGTGGTCAGCAAGCCTGCTGGAACAGTTTGTCCTATGAGGTTGTCACAGAGGGGACAGACAGCTGCAGAGGGGGACCATGCAATTGAGGGCAGGGCAGTCCCAGGAGATTTAGTGCTCCCAGGTAAGGTCTCATTGCAGGGTTCCTCCACAACTAGGATGTCAGAGGGCCAGGTTAGTCAGTCTGGACCAGCAACTTGGTCAGAAGCAGAGGGGAAGTGGGCACTACCCACAGTTGCAGCGGCCGTGGCAGCTGTCACTCGCAGTGGTAGTGCCGGGGCCCTAGGGGCCCCTTGGGGATCCGGCATCTTCCCCCCTTCCAACTAAGTGGCTGCTGCGTCAGATGGAGGCCAGGAGACAAGTCCCACGGAACTGACCGAAGACGTGACGGTCTCATCTATTTTGACCACGTCCAGTCAGGGGTTCCAGGCAGCATTTCGAAATGGACAACAGCCTAAAAGCTCTTAAGGAGCAGGTGGCACAGCCTCCCTCAGACTCAAACCTTCGAGCAGGTGGTTTGGGACTAATGACGACTCTACCTGGTAATGGTACAGCAAGGTTCACCGAAGGCGTGGCCTAGGGACTGACAGTTAGTGGTACCCTATCCGTTCAGTGCAGAGTTGTTGCGGATGGCACACAAGATTCCGATGGCCGGACATCTACAGATCACTAAGACCAAGGCCAGGCTAGCCCAGCATTTATACTGCCCAAGAATGGGGGCCGATGTGACTGCCTACTGCCGTTCGTAAGACACCTGTCAGAGGGTGGGGAAGGCCCCACTGGTAACTCTGACCATTATTGAAGAGCCTTTTAGGAGGGTGGCTGTGGATTTGGTTGGCCCGATGGCCACTCCCAGAAGCTCTGGGAAATGCTTCATACTAACGGTAGTAGACTATGCCACTCGGTACCTGGAAGCGGTAGCCTTGTCGTTCATTTGGGCTGACAAGGGCTGACAAGGTAGCCACTGCCTTACTGGAGATTTTCTCCCAGGTGGGTTTTCCCCAGGAAATGTTCACCTACCGGGAGACTCAGTTCATGTCGCAGCTGATGGAGTCCCTCTGTAAGCAAATACAGATGCAACATCTGGTGACGAGCCCATACCACCCACAGACCAACAGCCTGTGCAAACAGTTCAATGGCACCCTAAAGCAGATGCTTAAGCTGGGAGCGGTACCTCCAACACCTGCTGTTTGTCTACTGAGAGGTTACACAGGCCTCAACTGGGTTCTTCCCCATCGAGCTCCTGTACTGGGGATGTGTGCGGGGGCCCCTGGCTCTGGTGAAAGAGGTCTGGGATGTAGAGTAGGCCACCCCTGGAGTGTTGATCGTCTAAAATGTCGTGCGCTTCCGTGACAATATGAGGCCTTGGCGCAGTTGGTGCACAATAATATGACACGAGCCCAGGCTGACCAAAAGCGATGGTACGACCAGAATGCTTGTGAGAGGACCTACCAAGCAGGTCAAAAAGGGTGGGTACTGGTCCCCGTATCCCAGGAAAAGCTTGAACCTCATGCACTAGCAGCTCAATGCCATAACGTACCTGGTCAACCTGAACCACGCCCAGGGAAGGCAAAAGGCCTTCCTGCTGAGCATGATGAAATTCCAGAAAAGATGTATTCTTGAATGAAGTTTATTAAAGGTTACAAGTCAATGCGTTTCTAAGTTATTTCCAACTTCTTCCTCAGGACATAACCTAATTATGTCCTGAGGAAGAAGTTGGAAATAACTTCGAAACGCGTTGACTTGTAACCTTTAATAAACTTCATTCAAGAATACATCATTTTCCGGAATTTCATCAGCAGCGCAGGTTATACACACATTACCTGGAACAGCATTTTCATCGGTCTGACGACCCGTGTCCTGCAGCAGCTGATTTCTGCCATTGGATGGTTGCAAATGCGCAACCATATCACCATATCAGGTGAGCACATATACTCTCTGATCCATCCTTGTGTTTATCAGTTAAGACCCTATTTTGCGCTTTTTGTTCCCCAGTATTTTCAGTGCGTGAACTTGATGAAGGCACATCATGAATGGGAGACCTGCGCCCTTCCCGTATGCATCCTGCCTGATAAGGGAGAGGCGGAGATCCTCCCGGACATGCTTTCCCAGACTAAGGCGGTTGGGACCATCGAGGACGTAGAGGTTTGCAACCAGCTGTTATCGGACCAACGGTCCCCGCTGTCAATGCTGTCATGGTCACCGATACATACCCAATGCCGTTCATCGATGACCTGCTCGATCAGTTGGCCGGGGCCAAGTACCTGACCATCATGGATCTGAGCCGGGGATATTGGCAGATTCCTCTGACCCCCGAGGCATGGGAATGCTCTGCCTTTATCACCACATTCAGGCTGTACAAGCCCACAGTAATGCCATTTGGCATGAAGAACACCCCCGACACTTTTCAGAGTATGGTCAACACGCTGCTCAAGGGACTTTAAAGGTTCATGGTCACATACCTGAATGACATTGCCATCTTCAGTCCCACCTGGGAGGATCACCTAGAGCATCTGGTGCAGGGGCTCAGGCAAATCCGCTGGGAAGGCATGACCATTAAGCCGGAAAAGTGCCAGCTGGGTATGAGTGAGGTCCACTACCTGGGACTCCGGGTAGGTGGGGGGCTCTAAAGCTGGAGCCCAGGAAGGTGGATGCCATCACATGCTGGCCCACCCCTAGAACCAAGAAACAGGTGATGTCCTTCCTGGGCACCGCCGGGTACTATAGGAAATTTGTTTCTCACTATAGTAGCCTTGCAAAGCCCCTGGTGGATCTCACCAAGAAGAAGCTGCCCTCAGCAGTCGATTGGGCAAACAACTGTGAGATGACCCCTTCAAGGTGCTGAAGACCGCCCTTTCTAGCTTCCCGGTGCTACAAGCAGCCAACTTTACATGGCCGTTTGTAGTACAGACCGATGCCAGTGACTTAGGCCTCGGTGCTGTGCTCAGCCAGGTCGACACTATGGGCCTAGAACACCCCATTTTGTACTTGAGCCGGAAGTTCCTGCCGAGGGAGATGGTCTTCTCCACGATGGAGAAGGAATGTCTTGCAGTTGTGTAATTGTGTGGGCCCTGCAGCGTCTGAAGCCATTCTTGTATGGACGCCAATTCACCGTGGAAATGGACCACAACCCCCTCAGCTGGTTACACACCATAACCGGGATGAATGGGTGGTTGTTGTGATGGAGCCTTGCGCTCCAGTGGTACCACTTTGCCATTTGCCACAGGGCTGTGACCACGGTAACGCCAACGGGTTATCCCGACAAGAGTATGTTATGGGCACACGCGCGGGGGAACACAAGAAAGGGCTGCTCCCCAGCACCCCTCTAAAGGGGGACGTGTGAAGGATAGGGGGATGTAATGGCAGCTTAAAATCATCCTGTAAGCATGTGAAGCTGTAACAAGACACCTGGCCAGCTTCAAACAAGGGATTCACACCTCCAGCAGCTAGCTAGTATATATCCTTCTACAGGAAGGCCCCGTCACACTTAGCGACGCTGCAATGATCCCGACAACGATACGACCTGTCAGGGATCGTTGCTGCTTTGCTATGTGGTCGCTGGTGAGCTGTCAAACAGGCAGGCTCACCAACGATCAGGGGAGCAGCGACATCGTGGAAAGAATCTTTCCACGATGTCCTGCTCCTGGTTACGAGCCTGCTGAAGCAGGAGCAGGCTGGTAGCTATGGTAAACATCGGGTTACTAGGGGCACACGCGCTCCTAGTAACCCGTTGTTTATCATGGTTACCACTCTGCTACAGTGAGCGGGAGGTTACCGCTCACTTTAGCAGGCTCGTAACCATGATAAACAACGGGTTACTAGGTGCGCGTGTGCCCCTAGTAACCCGATGTTTATCATGGTTACCAGCCTGATCGCTGCTCCCGCTGGTCACACACAGCGATGTGTGCTGACCAGCGGGAGAGCAACGACCAAAAAATGGTCCAGGACACTTTGCAGCGATCAGCGACCTCACAGCAGGGGCCTGATCGTTGCAAAGTGTCACACATAGCGACATCGCTGGTGAGGTCGCTGTTGCGTCACCAAAACCGTGACACAGCAGCGATCTTGCTAGCGATCTCGCTATGTGAGACGGGGGCTTTAGTCCTTTGTTCAGCCAGCTAGGAATTTCATGATTTATGGAAATACTATGTCCTAGCAGTACATCATGTGTATTTCTGAGCTCCCAGGACATGGCGAGCGCCCACCTGGATTTTGACCCATTCTAGCACATAGGGGCACGGAGATACGTAGAACAGCTAGTAGCAACCAGGTAGACAAGCTGTGTTTAGTCTCCACGTGTAGCAGGGGCCCAGCCGGATCTGACCGGGCTTATATCGAACGAGGAACTGGTGGCGTTTCTACTGGGCTGATAAGGTTCTGTTTCACTGGGGCTAGTCAAAGGGGCCTGTCAACCTGTCAGGGGGGGTGACCGAGTGTGGTGCCATGCCAGTGACTGTGTGGGCCACCTCTTCTCTTTCCCTGTGCCTTCCTGGGCCCGTGTGGACAGGGGGTGTCTGTGTAAAACTGTACCAATCTGACCTTACCTGTCCCCAGTAGGTGCGGAACGTCATGTTGGTGCAAGAGTGGATCCGTATCACGTGATCCTTCTGACGTAATAGTGACGTCAGGCAGGGTGGCGATGTGCGAATCCTTCACTGTCTTCCGTGTAATTTTTGATAAAAAGGAGATTAGATTCTGCTCCTCACCATGTATAGGGAATAATAGTGACGTAGCTGGAAGCTCATAAGCCCCAATGCAAAATCTTCAAGGTTTAGATCTTCACGATCTTTTTGGGCACCATTAGACTCCAGGGCCTGGGTGTAACTGCTACACTTGAATCCACTATAGTTACGCCCCTGGGGAATGATGACTGTATTCTCCATACAAGGATGTATAATATATTTGTCCTATAGAAATAATAACCAGTACAGATAAAAAAGTGTGAAATCAATAAAAAAATAACATGAAAAAAATTCAATTTTTTGGACAATCCTTTGGCATTCACTCTGACTTCTGGCCACTCTTCTGTACAGCACTCAAGTATTCTTTGATGATCGATGTATGTGAATTTAATGTGTTTCCCCCCAAGTGTTTTACTATCTTTCTATATCTGGACGGGTGCCTACCTTTTCTATAAAGCTTTTGATGAAGTTCTAATGATGGCATGAAACACGTGGAGCTCTGTTTTACGGCCTTTTCATTGATTTTTTTCGCAATAATGAAAGCAGCTTTTAAAATCACAGAGATCATTATCTTTTTTTTTTTCTTTTTACTTTTGCAGTTTTTTATATTTGCATTTTCTTTTGCCTGTCTTTAACCATTTTTCTGCAGGTTGGGGGCAGAGTTTTTTTCTCTGCTGTGTGTATATGGGGGTGCCGGCATCAAATACCTTTGATTTGTCAGTTTAACAGTATGAATTGACCTTACTAAATACAGTACATTTCTTTGAACTGCTTTTGAGCTGTTAATTAATTTTATGAGGCAAAACGATTTATGTTTAGTGCTTTTTTTTATTACATTTTTGTTGTTTTTCAGTTTAGAGGTAGTAGAATATATATTTTTTGGTTTTGCACCATTTTTACATAATTTTTTTCAGTCTGTTTATGTGGGCGCAGTTTTCATTATCTATACATTTTCACCCAATTCATCTTTTGAGACTTTTTGAAATGTTGCAACATTTTTGCACAATTATACTTCAGTACAACGATGGAGTATAAAATGTCTCTTTTTTTTTTTCTCGCGCCAGAAGACGAACATACATTTTAAAGCTTATTGAAAGGGTTGTGCAACATTTTATACTAAAAAACTCAAATAAAAAAACCCTAAAAGGAGAAAAGACACAAACATTACATAAAAAAATATAAAAAGCAAAAAGCAAATGATGAATTGGGATCAATATCTTTATTGTTAACCCTTCATTGGTATAATTAGAAGGGGTTTTCTTTAGGACTTCAACATTGTTGGCCAGTTTTTCGGACCTCCACAAGCCCTACTTATTGGTACATTGATGATTTGTGGTCTCCAAACCAGAGACACATTCTTCTTTATTGTTTACAAAGGCACAACGATTATTCTATATGAATATATGTGCTTGATACTGCAACCATCCCAATCAACACTAAAAGCACTTGTGCGGTTTCAATAGGAGCCACAGAGGTAACAATCAGATCCCTATTATCAGACATTGTTGGCCTGTAAGGAGGATAGATCATCAGTGTTCAAGTCCTGGAGATCAGCTAATGAAAGTTTTATATAAATTTACTGCTATCTATCGATCTATCTATCTATTGTATCTACAGTGGGGAAAATAAGTATTTGATGCACTGCTGATTTTGCAAGTTTTCCAACCTACAAAGAATGGAGAGGTCTGTAATTTTTATCGTAGGTCCACTTCACCTGTGAGAAACAGAATCTAAAAAAAATCCAGAAAATCACATTGTATGATTTTTAAACAATTAATTTGCATTTTATTGCATGAAATAAGTATTTGATCACCTACCTACCAGCAAGAATTCTGGCTCTCACAGACCTTTTAGCTTTTCTTTAAGAAGCCCTCCTACTCTGCACTCATTACCTGTATTAATTGCACCTGTTTGAACTCGTTACCTGTATAAAAAACACCTGTCCACACAATCAATCACACTCCAACCTCTCCATGATGGCCAAGACGAAAGAGCTGTCAAAGGACACCAGGGACAAAATTGTAGACCTACGCAAGGCTGGGGTGGGCTACAGGACAATAGGCAAACTGCTTGGTGAGAAGGCAACAACTATTGGCACAATTATAAGAAAATGAAGGAAACACAAGATGACTGTCAATCTTCCTCGGTCTGGGGCTCCATGCAAGATCTCGCCTCATGGGGTAAGGATGATTCTGAGAAAGGTCAGGAGTCAGCCCAGAACTACACAGGAGGACCTGGTCAATGACCTGAACAGAGCTGGGACCACAGTCCCAAATATTATCGTTAATAACACACTTTTTGTTCACTTTTTATTTAATTTTTTGGGGGGAGGTTGCATAAATGAAAAAAACAATTCTGCTTTTGTTTTTTCAGTTTTATTTCCACGTGTAATTTTTTCTTTATCTTTTTTTAGAGATAAAATAGAATACATTTTTGAAATTTATGGGAGCTTTTTTTTCATTTTTATTTTTTTTTTCAAAATGCTTAACTAGTCTTTATTTTATCCTTTTTTTCACCCATTAATGTCCTTTACTCTATGATTGATTAATCTCTTGTATAATAAACTGTATTATTTCCAATGTATTCTGCCTGTCAGTGCAACCAATGGGGCGAAAGAGGTACGTATCTCCTTTTTTACCATCTAACCATATAAATGCTACAATTGCTACTGACTGCAGCATCTAAGGGGTTGAGTAATTGGTTAATGGCATGGGCTGAGTTTCTGAGTACATATACAATGGCTCACAAAAGGGTTAAAGAGGGAAATCCAAGGTTAGGAAAGGATCTAATTTTTCTCCAGATACAGCGCCACTTCTATCCTCAGGCTTCGTCTGGTATTACAATTTTGAGGCATTATCTTGAATAAAGCTGAGATGTAATACCCGACACAGCCCATCCACAAAGGTGGCACTGTTTCTGGAGAAAAAAAAAAGTAGATGCCGTTTAAAGAACACGATTATTTTCTTGCCATGCAAAACTAATTAACATAAAATAATATGACAAATTGGGAGGTGTAAGACCCTGCAATAAATATACCTTAATGACAAATATTTGTGTTCACTTAATGGCCGTAAATTAAATCGGCAGAATCTGAGACACCTCAGAATTGATGGCTTTGACTTGACGTAAAAACCGAAGACATTTGGATTTAATAGGGGTCATTAAATGCGTGAAGCAAGTCTACAGCCTCAATGTCAGTACATGATGTGTGGAAACATAAAACACACACGACCCCCACCTGAGGAGCCGAGAGCTGTCAGCATTTTTTTAATATTGGTTATTATTTCAATATTCTGCAAATCCCTCCTGAAAACAAAATTGTCACCATAACCGATCTTCTTTATGCAAAGGTTAGAAAAATATGGCTATTTACTTCCAGAAACAGCGCCACCCCTGTCTATGGGTTGGGTCTGGTATTGCAGTTCAGCTCAATTGAAGTAAATAGGTCTGAGCAGCAATTCCATATTCAACCTGTGAATAGGAGAGGCGCTGTGTTTGGTAGAATGCCACAATGTTTTTTTAAACACATTCAAAGATATCAATGAAGAGGGGAAAAGCACAGCAAATAGAGTATTGATATTTTACAGGGATATTCCCAATTTATAAAGTAAGTGCATGTTGGTGGGAAATGTCATAATTTCGCTGACTTTTTCAGCCTAGCAGCCTTTTTTTGCAGCACTGCTATGCCCCAGTTGAGAGTCCCAGAGTGGATTCCCTCAGCCATTATAGTCATATGCCATTACTTTGCAACGTGAAAATACCCCTTTAACATAAGCATTTATTTTTTGTGGTATAACTCACAAATCTTCTCTAGCAAGGACCCAAGTTGTTGTTCCCACCCTAGCTTATTCTTTCCCTCATGCTTTACACTGCAGTATTGCCAACATCAGCCCATTATTTCAACAATGTCCAACAAAAAGTCAGTGCATGCAGCAGATTTCTTAATAAGGTAAAGAAAAATTGACTACAATCAATTTAAAGAGGTTGTCCACTACAAACTACTTAAAAGGGGCTGTCCAAACATTTTAAATCAGACCCATGGTTGGGCTAAAATAAAAGGAAAAACATACTTACCTACTGGACAGTAGCCGGTGTTCCCCGCCGGTCTCCTAGCTTCCTCTTCCTGCTGGTGGCATCCGGCCCCATCTCAATAGTAAGAAACATTCTCCAAGCTCTTTCTTTCAGCTGAAGTGGCCAAGCAGAAGATCACTTGATACCACCCATTGGAAGAGGAAGCCAGTAGAGTATGTGAGTGACAGCAGTATTGAGGAGCAATCTTCTTAAAGAGGGTGTCCAATACTTATAAACATTTTAAAAATGGGACCATAGCGGAGCTAAAATAAATTAATAAATCTACCAACTGGACTGCTGCTAGTGTCCCCTGCCAGTCTCCTATGTTCCTCATCCTGTAAGTGGCGTCGGGCTCTATCTCAGTTGGAAAAAAAACTGTTTCCTAGCTCAGTCAACTGACCAGAATGGAAACAAGACAGCTGCAGCCAGTAAGTGGTCATCTGATGCCCCCCACTGGAAGAGGAAGCCAGAAGACTGATCAACTGAGACAGAGTCCGACAACACCAACTGGGTGAAGAAACAAGGAGACCATCAGAGGACACCGGCAGTGGGGCACTTTTATGGAGGAGCAATGAGGGATTGGTATGGAGGAACAGTGGGGGATTGCTATGGGGGAGCAGTGGGGGATTGGTATAGAGGAGCAATGGGGGATTGGTATAGAGGAGCAGTGGGGGATTGGTATAGAGGAGCAGTGGGGGAATTGGCATGGAGGAGCAGTGGGGGATTAGTATGGAGGAGCAGTGAGACATTTGTATAGAGGAGCAGCTGAGGACTGATATGGAGGAGCAGTGGGTGATTGGTATGGAGGAGCAGTGGGTGATTGGTATGGAAGAGCAGTGGATGATTGATATGGAGGAGCAGTGGGCGATTGGTATGGAGGAGCAGTGGGTGATTGGTATGGAGGAGCAGTGGGTGATTGGTAGGGAGGAGCAGTGTGGGATTGATACGGAAGAGCAGTGGGGGATTGCTATGGAGGGGCAGTGGGGGATTGGTATGGAGGAGCAGTGGGTGATTGGTACGGAGGAGAAGTAGGGGATTAGTATGGAGGAGCAGTGGGTGATTAGTATGGAGGAGCAGTGGGGGATTGGTATGGAGGAGCAGTGGGGGATTAGTATGGAGGAGCAGTGGGGGATTAGTATGGAGGAGCAGTGGGGGATTAGTATGGAGGAGCAGTGGGTGATTAGTATGGAGGAGCAGTGGGCGATTGATATGGAAGAGCAGTGGGTGATTAGTATGGAGGAGCAGTGGGTGATTGGTACGGAGGAGCAGTGGGTGATTGGTACGGAGGAGCAGTGGGGGATTAATATGGAGGAGCAGTGGCGGATTGATATGGAAGAGCAGTGGCGGATTGGTATGGAGGAGCAGTGGGGGATTGGTATGGAGGAGCAGTGGGGGATTGGTATGGAGGAGCAGTGGGGGATTGGTATGGAGGAGCAGTGGGTGATTAGTATGGAGGAGCAGTGGGGGATTGGTATGGAGGAGCAGAGGGGGATTGGTATGGAGGAGCAGTGGGGGATTGGTATGGAGGAGCAGTGGGTGATTGGTATGGAGGAGCAGAGGGGGATTGGTATGGAGGAGCAGAGGGGGATTGATATGGAAGAGCAGTGGCGGATTGGTATGGAGGAGCAGTGGGGGATTGGTATGGAGGAGCATTGGGTGATTAGTATGGAGGAGCAGTGGGGGATTGGTATGGGGGAGCAGTGGGGGATTGGTATGGGGGAGCAGTGGGGGATTGGTATGGGGGAGCAGTGGGGGATTGGTACGGAGGAGCAGTGGGGGATTGATATGGAAGAGCAGTGGGGGATTAGTATGGAGGAGCAGTGGGTGATTGGTACGGAGGAGCAGTGGGGGATTGATATGGAAGAGCAGTGGGGGATTGCTATGGAGGAGCAGTGGGGGATTGGTAAATAAACAAGTATGTTTATTTTTATCTTAGCATCCCTACGGCCCATTTTTAAAAATCCATGGACAACCCCTTTAACCACTAATAAGAAAAATATTCTGTAATTAGTGCCAATAAATGACAGGGTTTTTTTTTTAGCACAAAAAGCAATAATACATTACATACTTATCTCTGCAATTAAAACAAGAAGTCTAAAAATCCCTTTTGTCTATTTTAAATGTCTATTTTCTCTATTTTGCATTTTGTCTTCACAGGCTGATCGCCTCGCACTCGTACAAATGAGCCGCGCTTTGTGTTCTGCTGATCAAACCAGTGTAGCAGCGCATTTGGCATATGTACAAGACTATATTCACAGAAGCATGTGCCTGTTTACACAAAAGACGCTTCAAAGCTACAAAAATCCCTCTTGTTTGGTTACACTAATTTCCCTTGAATGAAGTTTTGTACGCAAGCCAAAACAATAGTAGTTATCCAGCCCTCCAGAGCTCGATCCCACATGGATTCTAGAAATAATTGAAAACTTCATAGGTAGTCCGGGAAGCCTTCAGTCTTTTTTTAATATCACATTAGGACTTTTTATGTGTGATTAAGGGCAGAATATTGAGTCCATTATAGCAAATCAATCACATTTTGGTCCCTTTAGACTGTGAAAAGAACTTTATCAATGATCAAAACGCTTAGGCTGTGTGCCCACGATGCGTTTTTTAAGCGTTTCCGCAGCGGCAAAAACGCTGCGGAAACGCTTAAAAAAAGCATGGAAGATGGCCTGCCATGTTCCCCAATGATAATCCGCATGTGCTGTGCACATGCTGCAGAAATTTCCACTGCGGGTTATCATTGCGGAAAAAAACGCAGCACTACCAATTATTTTGCGGTAGCGCTGCGTTTTCGCAGCCATTGACTTGCATTGGAACGCTTGGATTCCGCATCACTGCATCTGTACATGCGGAATCCATGCGTTTCAATGTGTGGATGGTACCCGGGTCTGGAGGACAGGAGACTTACCTTCTGATGGCCCCCGCTCTCCTTGTCTTCACTTGCCGGTAGATCGCGGTGGATTGAAGGACCTGCGCTGACGTCATACTCATGTGACGGCAGGTCCTTCAGTGTAGTGTACCGCGAGCTGCCGGCAGCCAGGACGGAGCGAATCAAGACTGCGGGGGCCATCAGAACGTAAGTATAGATTTATTTTTTATTTTTTACCATTCTTTCGGTCACACTATATAAATCCATGCCGGTTGCATGGATTTATATAGTGTGACCAAGTTGACAAGCACTTTCCAAGTGATGCTAAAATCGCTTGGAAAGCGCTTGTCAACCCCGCACTCGGAAATGCATGTGAAGAACGCTTCACATCCGCTTGCCCCTGGCAGGAAAACGCATGTACAATCCGCATGTACAATCCGCATGTACAATCCGCATGCGTTTTTTCTGCAAGGGAGATGCAGAAACGCTCAGGAAAAAATCCAGAGCATTTCTGCATCGTGGGCACATAGCCTTATAGTTGTCTATTCTCTTGGAAAGGTCAATAGCTGTTGGTCAAATAAGCTAGTTGGGCCAGAGTTTTCCCTTTGACCACCTTTCACCTATACACATGCATGCGAGGTTCGGATGATCATGCATGTGTTCTCATTAGGGAGAAGAAAAGGATTGGGCATGTTGAAAGACAACAGTCCCAAACTTCTTTCCATCCATATCTTTCATTGTTGGAAAGTTGAAGAACTGTTTTTGGGAGAAAAAGTGAGCACACATAGAACAGCAGTATCGCCTGGTAAGGTTAATGAAAGGTGGGACTATGCGCTCACCTGGCGGTTTTGTGTGAAGGCACAACACCTGTAGACGTGTGTAACTGTTGCTGCTGCAGCCCTGTGGCTAGAGAAGAAAAACTACTTCCAGATGAATAATAGTAGAAGAGAACGATATCATGCTGAACAAGCTGCGCTGCGGTAAATTAGAATCCTTTTCTGTTCCAAAATGGTTCTTTATTGTTCCAATGCGTTTCAGTGCCTTTCTCAAGGTAAAAAAAACAAGTAAGAGGCACCGATCCAGAGCCAAAATGCGTTGGGACACAAAATGCTTCTCATTTACCGCAGCCTGTTCAAAGTGATATCGTCCTTCTCTACTATTGTTCGGTCACTCACCTACACGTTTACACAAATATTCAGTCTACGTTTAATACACATGGTCATCCTTAAAGTGGCATGGTACAGGTTAGAATTTCTTAAATTTTTGGTTCTTAAAGGGGTCATGTAGATGCTCAACTGTATCCTTCCATATGGTGGAACCAAATGGGTTTCTTAAAGCGGTTTTTCAGAAATATACATTGATGACCTTTCTTTTGGATAGACTGTCAATGACCAATCAATAGGTGAGCCATTCCCAAAAATCCACTCTAATGAGAAGTATGGAAGGGTTATGGAACTTTCCGGATCGATCAGCTCAATTTGATTGAATTGGGTCAGACAAGCCAATGTGTCTGGATAAGCATTAAGAGACCACGGCACTCCAGAAAACACTGTGACTCCTCCATTCCCTTAGTCAGTGCTGGTTTTCAATGGCTCAGACCCCTTCCAATCCCAATTTGATGGTCTACAGCAGTGTTCTTTAACTTCAGGCCTCAAGAGCCACCAGGTTTTCAGGATTTCTATAGTATTGAACAAGGGTTGAAATTATCACCTGGTCAATACTGTGGAAATCCTGAAAACATGATCTGTTCATGGCTCTTGAGAACTGGAGTTGGGGAACACTGGTCTAGAGTGAGGATGAGCCATTGGTATACTGTATAGTTCTATAAAACTCATTGCATTCGACATAAAAATCTTTTCTTAACTTTCTTTTTTAGCTTGGTCATCATGCTATAAGTATTGGAAGAAGACTTTGACTGGCATTGCTCCTGGCTATCAAAGTGAGCTCAAAGCTGATGACCAATTGTCATGGTCATCCCATAGTCACTACAGATACAGCTACACATTATATAAAAAGCTTAGTCCCTTTATTTTCTACTTTACCTTTGCTGTATATGGACCTAATATGGTGACTTCTGGTGGCTGCACTCCTGCTGGTCTTGATGGTCTTGTTGTGACGTCCACCCAGTTACTGTAGTTTGTTCCCCCGTTATAAGTTGTAGCAACCATTCTGTATTCATATGTGGTCCATGGATTAAGGTCACTTCCTTGGTCTACATACTGCATTTGGTGGTTCCCAGGTACTGTCACTATCATGTCCACATGTTTGGTACCTTTGAGCCGTCTCACAATACTGAAGCTTTCTATTAAACCATTTGGGAAGAGTGGACGTCTCCATTTTATTGTGACAGAGGTGGAGCTATCAGAACGGAGATTGGGTGGTAGAACATCGCTTGGTGCTTCTGGAAGAGTCTGTATGACCAGTGACTCCTTCGACAGGGAACACCCTGCCAAGGTGCATCCTTCCAGCAGATACTGGTAACCTGTGTGTGGGCTTAAACCATGGAAGGTTTGACTTGTTCTGTTTCCCGGCACAGTCACCTCTAGGCTTCCATTTCGGTAGATGTTGTAATGGGTTATTATTCCATTGGGTTTTGTTGGGTGTTGCCAGGTAATGGTTATCCATCTTGATTTAATTTGGGACAGTAGAGGTGGGTCGACGGATCCTGGCTCTGTAAATGTTTAAAAATGCACGAACATTACATATTTTCTTGGTAACAATGTATCATTTATGTATCATGGTGACAAATCAAATAATTAATTTTCATTGTTCTTATTACCTGCAGTACCATGCCTAACCACATGGTGTGCTATAACGAGGAAATAATCAAGAGAAGGATAGAGTTTAAAGTACTGCTGGGCAGTCACAAGGGGCAGAAAATACTGAAGGGTCTCCTAGTGGATGCTAGAATCACAGCTAGATGCAAATGGTGCCATTCAATAAAACTGCAAAAAGTGTTCCTGGTAGGCAGTGAATGAAAATTATAATAATCTAAAAAATATTTATATATTTCCATGTAAGATCCCTGTGTAAATGCATGAGGATTGAGACATTACACTTTGGTAGAATTTATAAAACTATTTTTGAAAATCATTGAATTTATTTCTATTAAATAAAATGAAAAAACACACACACCCACTGGGACAGACTGACTTTTTGAGAAAACAGTAAGTGCTCATGGGCCTATGGTCAGAAATGTCGAACCACATCCGCAAAGGACATTACTCTACATCCATCTCCTTCCAATTTAATACTAAGACAAAGGTTCTTATTTTATTGGTTCCCATGCAGTTTAGACAGAAAAAAAATATTGAGGCATGCTCCATCAGATGCTGAAATATGGAGTTATCCAAACCTTCAAGAGAAGATTAGCTCCAACATATGGCACTCAACAGAGCCTTAATGTAAAAAGCTAGTGAGTCATAGGAGACCAAAAGAGATATGTGATTTGTGAACGCATATTATTAACTCAATTTATTAACCCAAGTTATTATTATAGCAATTGGTAAGGGGACATATTTTAAAGGGCTCCATATCCCAACCAGTCTGCACCTACTGATCTAAGGTTAAATCCTTAGCTCATACTTTTTACATATGATCTTGATTTATATTCCGAAAGTTTATATCACCTGTGCAAAACTAAGGTCATCATAAAGACATGTAAGGTGGACTTTGCCCCCTCATTTATTACATGCTGTGAACTTCCTATGTATTATATTATTGTATGCTCCTTTGTACAAATAAATAGACACCTGAGCAAATCCTCAATGAACATTCACACATACAGTAGGGAAAAAAAGTATTTAGTCAGCCACTAATTGCAAGCACTTCCGCTTAAAAAGATGAGAGAGGCCTGTAATTGACATCATAGGTCGACCTCAACTATGAGAGACAAAATGAGAAAACAAATCCTGAAGATCACATTGTCTGATTTGGAAAGAAATTTTTTTCAAATTTTGGTGGAATATAAGTATTTGGTCAATTACAAAAGTTCATCTCAATACTTTGTTATATATCCTTTGTTGGCAATGACAGAGGTCAAACGTTTTCTGTAAGTCTTCACAAGGTTGGTACACACTATTGCTGGTATGTTGGCCCATTCCTCCATGCAGATCTCCTCTAGAGCAGTGATGTTTTGGGGCTGTCATTGGGCAACACGGACTTTCAACTCCCTCCAAAGGTTTTCTATATGGTTTAGATCTGGAGACTGGCTAGGCCACTCCAGGACCTTGAAATGCTTCTTACGAAGCCACTCCTTCGTTGCCCTGGCGGTGTGCTTGGGATTATTGTCATGCTGAAAGACCCAGCCACGTTTCATCTTCAATGCCCTTGCTGATGGAAGGAGGTTTGAAGTCAAAATCACGATACATGGCCCCATTCATTCTTTCATGTACACGGATCAGTCATCCTGGTCCCTTGGCAGAGAAACAGCCCCAAAGCATGATGTTTCCACCCCCATGCTTCATAGTAGGTATGGTGTTCTTTGGATGCAACTCAGCATTTTTTCTCCTCTAAACACGACGAGTTCTGTTTCTACCAAACAGTTCTACTTTGGTTTCATCTGACCATATGACATTCTCCCAATACTCTTCTGGATCATCCAAATGCTCTCTAGCAAACTTCAGACGGGCCCAGACATGTAATGGCTTAAGCAGGGGGACACGTCTGGCACTACAGGATCTGAGTCCCTGGCGGCGTAGTGTGTTACTGATGGTAGCCTGTATAACGTTGGTCCCATCTCTCTGCAGTCATTCACTAGGTCCCCCCGTGTGGTTCTAGGATTTTTGCTCATCGTTCTTGAGATCATTTTGACCCCTCGGGGTTAGATTTTGTGTGGAGCCCCAGATCTAGGGAGATTATCAGTGGTCTTGTATGTCTTTCATTTTCTAATTATTGCTCCCACAGTTGATTTCTTCACACCAAGCTACTTGCCTATTGCAGATTCAGTCTTCCCAGCCTGGTGCAGGGCTACAATTTTGTTTCTGGTTTCCTTCGACAGCTCTTTGGTCTTCACCATAGTGGAGTTTGGAGTGTGACTGTTTGAGGGTGCGGACAGGTGTCTTTCATACTGATAACAAGTGCAGACAGGTGCCAGTACTACAGGTAATGAGTGGAGGACAGAGGAGCCTCTTAAAGAAGAAGTTACAGGTCTGTGAGAGACAGAAATCTTGCTTGTTTGTAATTGACCAAATACTTATTTTCCACCAAAATTTGAAAAAAAAATATTTCCAAATCAGACAATGTGATTTTCAGGATTTGTTTTCTCATTTTGTCTCATAGTTGAGGTCTACCTATGATGTCAATTACAGGCCTCTCTCATCGTTTTAAGTGGGAGAACTTGCATAATTGCTGGCTGACTAAATACTTTTTTTCCCAAATGTATTATACTAGCTAATGTTTCATGATGCTTCTTAGGGAGTTTTTTTAGGGAGATTCTAGCCCTCCCTTGCGCTAAATCTGCATTAGGCCAGGACCTTGATTAGCAATTTGGCTCTTCCGAGGCTAGAATATTTGCATGGTTGCTTGTGCAGAGTTTGTGGACTATTGTGTAGGAATCATGAGAGAGTGAGGAGCTGTGGAGAGTGGTCATCTGCCAGAGCGTAGGAGCATAGAATAATGGTTGCAAGGTGGGTGGTGAGCAGATGATTGACTGTTGGTGGTCTGGGGCTGAGATGGGCATGTGAGTGTCCATTATGGGTTTCCACCTAACCTTGAGAAGGTCTAGGTGAAGGCTCGTTTGGCCATGGGAGGGTGGTTGCTTGGAAAGGACCTAGGCGGTTAATTGAGAGTTTTGTGATGGAAATGCATTTACATCCAACTTTCATGCTCTGAGTATGGACTACAGTCTCCAGATTGAATGCAGGTTTTTTGACCCAAGCTCAACAGACTCATATATGGTCATAAGACTGTTGGGTATGGGACCAGAGACCTCCATCCAGTTTGGAAATTGTGGTCTTTGCTTGGACAACAAAAGTCTTAAGTTATGGAGCAAATTGTTTACTTATCCAGAGCCTCAAGGGCTTAGTTTTCAATGACTTAATCTCTAAGGCTTTATCAAACCAACTGGAGGTTTCCTTATCTTAGCTCATCAGCTGTGAGGTTGCTGAGTTTGGATGAGGAAACTCGCTGAGGGTCGGACATCACAGCCTGTACTCCGAAGTGTAAAACCGGCCTTAGATATGAAATCCTTCAGAACTGAGTTCTTAATGCCTAGCATCTGTGGGTAATTTGAACCCCGTCAGCCTATACTACTAAGTAAACCATACCTCCTGCCGTGGCTTCAGGCATTGACAAGTCATTACAAAGAGTAAACTGTATCTCCTGCTGTGGCTTCAGGCGTTAACCAGTCATTATAAAGAGTAAACTGTACCTCCAGTCCTGCCGTGGCTTCAGGCATTAACCTGTCATTACAAAGTGTAAACTCTACCTCCTGCCACGACTTCAGGCATTAACCAGTCATTACAAAGTGTAAACTGCACATCCTGCTGTAGCTTCAAGCATTAACCAGTAATTACAAAGTGTAAACTGTACCTCCTGCCACGGCTTCAAGCGTTAATCAGTCATTACAAAGTGTAAACTGTACCTCCTGCTGCGGCTTCAGGCGTTAACCAGTCATTATAAAGAGTAAACTGTACATCCAGTCCTGCCGTGGCTTCAGGCATTAACCAGTCATTACAAAGTGTAAACTGTACATCCTGCCGTGGCTTCAAGCATTAACCAGTCATTACAAAGTGTAAACTGTACCTCCTGCCGCGGCTTCAGGCGCTAACCAGTAATTACAAAGTGTAAACTGTACCTCCTGCCGCGGCTTTAGGCGCTAATCAGTCATTACAAAGTGTAAACTGTACCTCCTGCTGCGGCTTCAGGCGTTAACCAGTCATTATAAAGAGTAAACTGTACCTCCAGTCCTGCCGTGGCTTCAGGCATTAACCAGTCATTACAAAGTGTAAACTGTATCTCCGGCTGTGGCTTCAGGCATTAACCAGTCATTCCAAAGTGTAAACTGTACCTACAGTCCTGTCGTGGCTTCAGGCGTTAACCAGTCATTATAAAGTGTAAACTGTACCTCTTGCCACAGCTCCAGGTGTTAACCAGTTATTACAAAGTGTAAACTTTACCTTCTGTCGTGGCTTCAGGCGTTAACCAGTCATTATAAAGTGTAAACTGTACCTCCTGCAACGGCTTCAGGCATTAACCAGTCATTACAAAGTGTAAACTGTATCATTAACCTGTCATTATAAAATGTAAACTGTACCTACAGTCCTGTCGTGGCTTCAGGCGTTAACCAGTCATTATAAAGTGTAAACTGTACCTCCTGCCACGGCTTCAGGTGTTAACCAGTCATTACAAAGTGTAAACTTTACCTCCTGCCACGGCTTCAGGCATTAACCAGTCATTACAAAGTGTAAACTTTACCTCCTGCCACGGCTTCAGGTGTTAACCAGTCATTACAAAGTGTAAACTGTATCGTTAACCTGTCATTATAAAGTGTAAACTGTACCTCCAGTCCTGTTGTGACTTCAGGCGTTAATCAGTCAATATAAAGTGTAAACTGTACCTCCTGCCACGGCTTCAGGTGTTAACCAGTTATTACAAAGTGTAAACTGTACCTCCTGTCGTGGCTTCAGGTGTTAACTAGACATTATAAAGTGTAAACTGTACCTCCTGCCGTGGCTTCAAGCATTAACCATTCATTACAAAGTGTAAACTGTACCTCCTGCCGTGGCTTCAGGCGACAACCAGTCATTACAAAGTATAAACTGTATCGTTAACCTGTCATTATAAAGTGTAAACTGTACCTCCAGTCCTGCCACGGCTTCAGACAATAACCAGTAATTACAAAGTGTAAACTGTATCTCCTGCCGTGGCTTCAGGCAATAACCAGTCATTCCAAAGTGTAAACTGTATCTCCTGCCGTGGCTTCAGGCATTAACCAGTCATTCCAAAGTGTAAACTGTATCTCCTGCCGCGGCTTCAGGCGTTAACCAGTCATTACAAAGTGTAAAATGTATCTCCTGCCATGGCTTCAGGCGTTAACCAGTCATTACAAAGTGTAAAATGTATCTCCTGCCGCGGCTTCAGGCGTTAACCAGTCATTACAAAGTGTAAACTGTATCTCCTGCCGTGGCTTCAGGCATTAACCAGTCATAAGGTGCTAATCATCCAACATATGAATGGTTTACGCGCTCCAAATAATAACATCCTAACCGTCTGCTATAAAGCTCGCAAATATACGCGTATATTTTAATTTTATGATACTTCCCGTTGATACATTGTATCGACGGCGGCTCCATTGTTACTATTTGTGATTCTAATCCACGTTCAGCCATTTATCTACTCCCTGTTAATATCGTAGGTGATTTTTTATTGTGACTGTGACAGAAGCTGCCGATTTAGCTCTTTTACCCACTGATAAATAAACAATGCACAGATCTGACCTTTGGGTTAACAGGTTTTTATGCCTCTTCCACTCAGCACTCTAACAGATTCAATTACCATAAAGGTTCAAGAGCTTGGATGAATACTGAAAAAGAGCAACCATATGCCTGCCTAGGTGTTGTGCAATAGCAAATACTCTCTGGGGGCCCCCCGGAGAGATGGCTTAATTGTAAATAATTCCGCCACGCGACACAATCAAGTCACCTTGAATGCAAAAGCCTCAGTCTGTGGAGGGAAAAGTGTTATTTAAGCTTTACTGGGCTGCGTTAAATTCTGCAATTTGAAGGGCTGTTAAGTTTTTCAATTGAAATTTCATTTAAAATGCAGGTGCCTTTTATTATATCGAAGCTTTACTGCTCTCTAGGTACAAGCAAGAACACGGTGCAATAACACCAGTCTGCCTCAATCACTGATCAGCGGAACAGCTGTAATTCGAGGACATTTAGCATTCTTATAAACCACATCCTGATAAGTCACAATTGCTACGGCAGATCAGGGAAATAGTATCGCTTTCATTTTTTTTATTTTTTTTTTGCCCAGAGCAAGTTTTGACATTTATGTGAATATTTTTTTTTTTTTCGCTCCATCTGAGAGCAATAGATTTTATTATATATCTTAAAATATAGGTATACTTGTATTTGGTAATTGTTTAGAGTAACGTTGTTTTTTTTTTTTGTTTTTTTTGCTTTTTTTTAAAGCTTCAAATGTCAGGGGTTTAAAATGTAACAAAAAAATGTCAGATGTGGAATTTGGGAATGTTTATTATATATGAAGCACATATAATACAGAATGGGGGCCACGCGCTTCGTGTGAAGGTTTTCTTATGACTCTTGGTCAGAGTTTGACCTTCCTCGGGGACCGGCAGGATGATGGGCGCATGCTGAGGATTTAACCCCTGAGAAGTAGCTTGGCTAAAGAAAAGCCGAATAAACCAGTACTGAATACAACTGGATATATTTATAATTTATTGAATAAATTAAATAAGAGGTTAGAACCCCTGGCCAATCCCTTGTGGAAGCAGAACCTCTCAAGACAAGGTAGAAAGGTCTTAAAGGGAAGTTTTCAGCAGCTTTTTACATATGAAAGTAGTGGTATGGCTATACAGCTGCTTGCCCCCCAATAAAAATGATACCTCTTATGTACAGATACAATGTGCCAGTCATGAGAAATCAAGCAAAGAAGTCATATGCAAATCAGACCAAAAGAGCTCTGGGGGCATGTTCTTAGACTGCTTCTTCTAAGTGCACTTGCAGCCTAATTAGCATACAGCTTCTACGCTAGAGTTCTAGCAACTGGCACATCAGATCTTTATAAAGAAGGTATGATTTTTATTAGAGGGGAAAGTGCCTATACAGCCATACCACTAGTTCTATATGTAAAAATGTCCTGACAGGTTCCTTTTAAGCTGTCTGTACTCATTATATTATGTTGCTGCTGATATCATCAGGACCAGCCAAATATTTTTTGTATATAAGGATTATCTGATTTTTCCTTATTGGCAGATGTTGGAATAATGAAGGATAAGGCTGTTGGATTTCAACATGCCTGATCCTTTTTTTTTGTTCGGGAATATAAGCCACCTCTATTGTTATATGTCAACAGATTAGTCCCTTCTCCATATTCAGAACACAACGCATGCATGCTCGGACAAGTGTGCATGTGTATGGGGCAGATGGGAGGGTTAGACATCTGCTGACTGCCTTACACTTGCTACTCTGTTAATTATTTTCATGTTAGCATCATTTCCTATGTATTCCTAATGTATAACATTATTGAACCTGAAAATAGTGGCCAAAAAAGTCTAGTTACCCAGTATACATATGGTATGCAGGGGAGTAATGATTGCGGTTGCAGAGGGTGCGAACGCGACCTGACCTGTTCTGGAGGGGGGCCCGCCGATATCAATGCCCACTTCAGTTGGATGTGTGTCCTATGTCTCAGGCTCCCTGCGCTGCAATGCAAGTGGCCGGCCGATCAGAGGCCAACAGCTGACGTCAACATGCCAGGCCTTAGCGTTGCATGGCTATAACGTCACGCATCGCCATAGCAGGCATGTTGCTCTCAGCTGTTGGCTTCTGCGTCGGCTACAGAAGAGGATGCCACACGTCGTGAGAGCAAAGGAAGGTGAATAGAATGTTTTTTTATGCAGAGGCAGAACAGGGGATATATATATATACCAGAAATGGGCTCAGCATGGGGGACATGTATACCAGGATGGGGAGCATATATACCAGGATGGCAGACATATATACCAGAATGGGGAGCATATATACCAGGATGGGGAGCATATATAACAGGATGGGGAGCATATATACCAGGATAGGGGACATGTATACCAGGATGGGGGACATGTATACCAGGATGGGGGACATGTATACCAGGATGGGGGACATGTATACCTGGATGGGGGACATGTATACAAGGATGGGGAGCATATATACCAGGATGGGAGACATGTATACTAGGATGGGTGAGAAATATACCAGGATGGGGGGCATATATACCAGTATGAGAGACATATATACCAGGATGGGGACATGTATACCAGTATGGGGAACATGTATACCAGGATGGGTGAGAAATAAACCAGGATGGGGGACATGAATACCAGGATGGGGGACATGAATACCAGGATGGGGGACATGTATACCAGGATGGGTGAGAAATATACCAGGATGGGGGACATGTATACCAGGATGGGGGACATGTATACCAGGATGGGGGACATGTATACCAGGATGGGGGACATGTATACCAGGATGGGGGACATGTATACCAGGATGAGGGACATGTATACCAGGATGAGGGACATGTATACCAGGATGGGGGACATGTATACCAGGATGGGGGACATATGTACAAGGATGGGGAGCATATATACCAGGATGGGAGACATGTATACTAGGATGGGTGAGAAATATACCAGGATGGGGGGCATGTATATCAGGATGGAGGGCATATATACCAGTATGGGAGACATATATACCAGGATGGGGACATGTATGCCAGTATGAGGAACATGTATACCAGGATGGGTGAGAAATAAACCAGGATGGGGGACATGAATACCAGGATGAGTGAGAAATATACCAGGAAGGGGGTCATGTATACCAGGATGGGGGCATATATACCAGGATGGGAGACATATATACCAGGATGGGAGACATATATACCAGGCTGGAGAGTATACATACAAGGATGGAGGATACGTATACCAGGATGGGTGAGAAATATACCAGGATGGGGGACATTTATACCAGGATGGGGAATATACAGTACAGACCAAAAGTTTGGACACTCCTTCTCATTTAAAGATTTTTCTGTATTTTCATGACTATGAAAATTGTACATTCACACTGAAGGCATCAAAGCTATGAATTAACACATGTGGAATTATATACTTAACAAAAAAGTGTGAAACAACTGAAAATATTCTAGGTTCTTCAAGGTAGCCACCTTTTGCTTTGATGACTGCTTTGCACACTCTTGGCATTCTCTTGATGAGCTTCAAGAGGTAGTCACCGGAAATGGTTTTCACTTCACAGGTGTGCCCTGTCAGGTTTAATAAGTGGGATTTCTTGCCTTATAAATGGGGTTGGGACCATCAGTTGTGTTGTGCAGAAGTCTGGTGGATACACAGCTGATAGTCCTACTGAATAGACTGTTAGAATTTGTATTATGGCAAGAAAAAAGCAGCTAAGTAAAGAAAAACGAGTGGTCATCATTACTTTAAGAAATGAAGGTCAGTCAGTGCGAAAAATTGGGAAAACTTTGAAAGTGTCCCCAAGTGCAGTTGCAAAAACCATCAAGCGCTACAAAGAAACTGGCTCACACGAGGAAAGCCCCAGGAAAGGAAGACCAAGAGTCACCTCTGCTTCTGGGGATAAGTTTATCCAAGTCACCAGTCTCAGAAATTGCAGGTTAACAGCAGCTCAGATTAGAGACCAGGTCAATACCACACAGAGTTCTAGCAGCAGACACATCTCTACAACGGTTAAGAGGAGACTTTGTGCAGCAGGCCTTCATGGTAAAATAGCTGCTAGAAAACCACTGCTAAGGTCAGGCAACAAGCAGAAGAGACTTGTTTGGGCTAAAGAACACAAGGAATGGACATTAGACCAGTGGAAATCTGTGCTTTGGTCTGATGAGTCCAAATTTGAGATCTTTGGTTCCAACCACCGTGTCTTTGTGCGACGCAGAAAAGGTGAACGGATGGACTCTACATGCCTGGTTCCCACCGTGAAGCATGGAGGAGGAGCTGCGATGATGTGGGGTGCTTTGCTGGTGACACTGTTGGGGATTTATTCAAAATTGAAGGCATACTGAACCAGCATGGCTACCACAGCATCTTGCAGCGGCATGCTATTCCATCCGGTTTGCGTTTAGTTGGACCATCATTTATTTTTCAACAGGACAATGACCCCAAACACACCTCCAGGCTGTGCAAGGGCTATTTGACCAAGAAGGAGAGTGATGGGGTGCTACGCCAGATGACCTAGCCTCCACAGTCACCAGACCTGAACCCAATTGAGATGGCTTGGGGTGAGCTGGACCGCAGAGTGAAGGCAAAAGGGCCAACAAGTGCTAAGCATCTCTGGGAACTCCTTCAAGATTGTTGGAAGACCCTTTCCGGTGACTACCTCTTGAAGCTCATCAAGAGAATGCCAAGAGTGTGCAAAGCAGTCATCAAAGCAAAAGGTGGCTACTTTGAAGAACCTAGAATATAAGACATATTTTCAGTTGTTTCACACTTTTTTGTTAAGTATATAATTCCACTTGTGTTAATTCATAGCTTTTATGCCTTCAGTGTGAATGTACAATTTTCATAGTCATGAAAATACAGAAAAATCTTTAAATGAGAAGGTGTGTCCAAACTTTTGGTCGGTACTGTATATACCAGAAAGGGGCCAAGGATGGGAGACATATATTCCAGGATGGGGGGCATATATTCCAGGATGGGGAGAGTATATACCAAGAAGCGGCCCAGGATTGGGGACATATATACCAGGAATGAGCCCAGGATTGGGTGCATATATACCAGGATGGAGGATACATATATCTGAAAGGGGCCCAGGATGGACTGACATATATAACTGGAAGGGGCCTAGGATGGGGGACATTAGTGCAAGATGGGGGACATTACTACATAATGAAGGGGGGGTGTGAACACATATGTCTTTATAGGACTTAGAATGCTACAAGGGCCCATACATCTGACTAACTTGCAGGGGGCACCCAGGTCCGAATTTTGCACCGGGGCCCATTGGATTCTAGTTACGCCACTTATGGTACGAAGGGATCTACTGAAATTAATAGACGCTATTCCCATCATTATGTAAACATGTGCCCCTATTATCCTTCACTGACTGCTAGAGATGGATGTGATTCTTATAGAGTAATCATGAGGAGGTAAAAGTAAGTTCCCTAGATGTATAAAAAAAGCACAAGGTGTTTGGTTTCTTAGGTCAAAATATTGCATAAGAGCTCCTTTAACATTTTTTTCTTTGAGTTTTTACACTGGTCACTGAGACTTAAATTAAGCTGATACTTCCTGCTCTGTACAAATCACTTTTCTGCAGTCTCATTATCCTCATAGGCAGGATTACAATGACAGGTAATGACTTCTCTTTCTCCCTGCACATAGTCCTCAGCACAGGTCACAAAAGGTGCTCACAAAACTCTCCCATCGAAGACAAAGAACATCTCCAGACTACTGTTTCCCCTAGTCCATGTGGCTGCTATAAATCAAATTTTTGTATTATGTTAAAGTGGATCTCAAAAAATCTAAAAAAAATAAATATAAAAAAAAAAAAAAAAACAAACTAAAAATCAGAAAAAAAAACAAAAGGAAAAAATAATAATTTGCATCAATCTCTGGTTTCAATCATTAAAAATAATATAGGTAAATCATATCTTTTAACCCCTCAATGACCGCCATTACGGCGTTTTACTGACCTGTGAAATAAGAGTATAGTGCCCCCTGATGGGCAAAAATGCAGCTGTTGTGAGCTATGATATATAGAAGGCATCCTGTGTTAGCATCAATCGTGGCCGTTTAACCTCCTAAATGCTATTGTGAATAGGGACAGCAGCATCTACATAGTAAACAGAAAGGGGACACTCTATCTTTAACCCCATTGACATGATGGCATGGTCCCGATGTTTGCCTTGTAATGGGGTTACAGGGTCTGCCAGCATCTGGTAATCTGCTAAGATATAAGCAACATGTAATTTTTCATTCCATTCCAATATGTTTTGTGTTAATTCCTCTAAAGCATCTGAAGGGTTAACAAACTTTTTTATGACAGAAGTTTTGAATACTTTGAGGGGTGCAGGTTTTAAAATGATATCACTTTTTGGGGTATTTAAAAATATATCAGCCCCTCAAAGTCACTTCAACATTGAATAGGTCGGTAAAAAAAAGTTTTGTAAATTTATCTAAAAAAAGATTAAAAATTGCTAAACTTTTAACCCTTTTAACATCTGATTCCTAACAAAATAAAAGGACATGTGTGAAATAAAGTAAATTATACATATGGGAAATGTGGTTCTGATTTAGGCCCCCCAAACCTCCACTTTGTTGAACCCCTTTTGTGACTTGTAGATTTTTGATTCTCCATAAAATCAATTGCTAATTAGTGGGTGACTGGTCTTGGAGATTCAAAAATCTACAAGGCAGAAAACGGGGCTTGTTAGGAAGTACATAAAGGGTTCAATGAAGACATAGAGGTCTAGGGGTCCTGGAAAAGTTCTCTGGGATTCCTATAAAGGTATAAACATTAAAAATTTGGAAATTGCAATTTTAAATTTTTTTTTTTCCAACTTTCCAATATTTTTATAAATATATGTGAAACATAATCATACTAAATTTGCTACTAACAAAGTGCAATAGGTCACAGAAAACCCTCCAAAAAACATGTTGAATGTTGAAATTACCCCATAAATGACACATATCAGGTTTGAAAAATTTGGGCTTGGTCAGAATGCCACTAGACCTTAGCCTAATAACAGTGTTCTATAGTGCTCAAATACTCTGTTAAACGGAATATGTCAGCAGGTTTTTGCTATGTAAGATGCGTGAGCAGCATGATGTAGGGGCAGAGACCCTGATTCCAGAATTGTATCACTTACTTTGATGGTTGCAGCAATTGTGATTGAATCACAGTTTTCTCTGCTGCAGATCTATCAGAGCTCAGAATGCTGAGCACTATATAGCCCCGTCTACACCACTGATTGACTGATAATCAGTGATGGGGGTGTGGTCGGCCCAGGCGACACCTAGTCCTATAGTGATAATCTCCTGCTAATAAAACACTGATTGAAAAAGCAAATCACAGCCTAGTAAGTTACACATAGCTGGAATCACTGTCTCAGCCCCTACATCATACTGCTCTTAGATTACGTATAAAAATATTGCTGATAGATTCCCTTTAAAATACAATATGGATTTTTAACCAGACCTTACTGTTAGTGTTTCAGCCTTTTTTTCCACTACCAATTATCTAACTTTCCTTTGTATTATGGGTTAGTAGAATTAAATAGAATATAATAATATAAAAGAGAAATACTTCTCCAAACTGAGTCACCTCCAGTCCATGGGTTGTATCTGGTACTGCAGCTCAAATCCATTGAAATAAATAATAGGGGTGATCTGCAATACCACACACAACCTGTAAGCAGGGGTGGTGCTGTTTTTAAGTCAAAGCCTATTTTGTTTCTTTTCAATCCCGTACAACTCCTTTAACTATTCTTACATTAGTATACTTTCAGTTGTCACACCGGCTCAGTGCATCTTTCCAGGACTACGGTATTTTTTTTTTTCACACAGCAATCCAGGCTCCTGGTACGGTGTGTCAAAAGGGTCATCTCAATTATGTAAAACACAAGTAGCGCCTGTAATTGGGCTAGTTGGCTAATACAATGAGAAGCTTTGAACAAGAGGAAAGTTATGTTCACAGCTGTAGCGATCACTTTCTAAAGTAAGAATTCATGGCTGAGATGACATGAAAAAGATGGTTATAAAATTTTAATGGAATGATAAAAGGCAAAAGTCAGCCTCTCAGCTGAATTCTTAAAATCCCTATATATCACCATCAAGTCCTTAACTGTAAAATCAATGTAGAATATAACATGTTGTCGATGCTTTTGTCGCTGGACGGGAGACGGCTAACGATGACAGCTACACGGACAGCGGAGGCAGCGCGCAGTGCGAAGAATAACAGATCTGTTGTGACTTCCCAGCAATTATTTGTACAAGTAATTATTGATAACAGAGCCGTACCTTCTCTCCTCTATCCTACCGCACTGGGGAAGGAAAAAAAAAAAATTAGGAGAAGAAGATCTATGATTCATATTCCAGGACCGCCATCATTAATAAAAGAAGATTGCTTCATTTCGGCAAATTAAATTATCTTTTTTATGGCAAGCTATTTTGTTCAACTACTTTAGAAGTCTGTACTTGAAATGAAGGGGAAAAATGCTATAAATATTTCCCAATTATCTGTCTACAGTGGAATCGGCTTATTTACTTTCAAAATTTTTGCATCCCCCATTAATCCCAGTGGGAATGACTTGGAAACATAATTTTTTGGAGTGAATGGGTAGAATTGGGAATATGCTGGATAGCTAGTGGTAGATTCTTGGCCATTGCTTTGGCCATGGCTTTGTCCATTGCTTTGGTCATGACCATCATATTTTGCTAGCTTAGATAGGATCTCAAAGGCAGTGGCATACTGCAGGCCATTGCTGTCACTATGGGGCCCTTGAGCATGGGTGGCCGGGTGCTGAATGGCAATGGCCTCCAGTCTGGTGTCCTTCCTCTTCTCTCGACATAAGCTGTATAAATATTTGTCTATAAGCCCACCGTAGACAACCTCCTGTCTCTGCGGCAAATCGAGCTAGCTCAGCTCACAGCAGTTTAACCCCTCATTGGGTCCTATGATCTTGGAAACCGATTGGTAACTTTCTATATATGATTTATGTTGACCGGGGTGGACCATACTTTCTCAATCTCCTGGAATGTTCAGAATGGTCCAGGAAAAAAGGGAGACAACCGGGACTCATGGAAGAGTTGGCAAATGTCCCAAACGTCAAAGAAGCTTCTTGGAAAGCAGTACCACCCCAATGTTTTCTTTGCCATGATACCGAGCCTTGGTGTCCAGATGTTCGTTTCTTTGAGCAGGATCAGGGCATTGATGTGGTGTGGTCTACTAGATAGAGGTGCAGTTATGAAAATATACATTTGGCGACTTGCTTTTTGCACCACAGCCCCCCATGGGTAGTTCTATGGGGATCCATTAATTAAAGGGGTCCACTACCATATTAAAATCAACTTAATATTGTCTATTAGACTGAACCATTGACTTCCATGGCTCATAATTATTGGTGGATTGTTAGACAATACTGGGGTGTTCTATGAGGAGAGCAAGGCGTTTATATGCCATTTTTTCACGTAGTACCCTTCCAGAAATTTGACTAATTTTCACTTTTACAATATTTGGGTTACACTTTTACTTTTCTCTCTCTTTGCCATCAGTTCTTTGATTCTTTGAACAGGTCAGAGCTGGTATCTATTGTAGAATTGTTTTTCTATAGGATGGACTAACTTGCAGTCGATCTACCTATGTCCATGCACCACTACTGCGAATATACTAAAGTCTAAGAAAATTTGGGAAATTTCCGTAGACTGGGAAACCGCGAAACTGCACTCCAATAATCATTTTCGTCATGTCCTTGTTGTATAAACTTGTTTTACAGTCCATATCCAATCGTCTATGTCTGTCTTTTCCCTAGAGCATAGAGAAATTGCCTGTAAAAATATCTTCTGAATGATAGCTTGAAAGTTAAACTTTATTTGTGATAAAAATGGGTAAATTGCCCAAAATATAAAGGATTTGACATTTGTCTACTGCTCGTTGCTTGACAGCCATATTGTTCCAGAGCATCCGAAACCACCTATAATAGCGGATTATAGACACAAGGTTAGCATTAATGCACTGAACGGACCGGAGGAAGGTTAGTGACACTGTGGGATCTTGTAGATCAGCACTGGGGTGGATTAAACAGAATTTCTCATGTATTTCATACTATTATGACACTAATTAACTTTAGATATATAGATGGCAAGCAATTTATTTGTTCTTTGTATTGAAGATTACAGCCATTTCTTTTTTGTTTCCTTTTTTCATAAACTAAACTTGGGTTGGTCATATTGGAGAGCTGCAATGAATGAGATTTATATGGTCAGAGAAATCTCTATAAACTAAAGGCTCCCCATACACATTAGATGATTGGACAACTTTTATCTAATGTGTATGGGTACCTCCTGACTCGTCTCTGATGGATAATGTTTAGGGGAGATAAGGATTGGGCTCTTAGAGTTTTTATGCCCAATCCTTATGTTCTGCAAGCACATAAACTGATGCCAGATAACTCCACTTTCCCCATAGAGAACATGTGAACACTCAGTCGAGTCAAGCATTCATGTGTATGGGAGAGTCAAGGGGGATAGATGTCAGACTTCAGGAAGGGTTGAAGTACAGACCCCACCGTAGAGCCCAGAAAGTGATAGGGCAGTTAACCGCAGAGTTTTAATTCACCCATACACAATACAAATATGGGTCAGCAAGCGATTGGTTATCGGCAAGAAAGATGTCAAATCAGACTGCATTGGTGGTGTTGGATTTTTTTTGGCCAATGATCCAGCCAATGCTTATAATTGGACTAAAAAATAAAACATGTCAGATCAATCCTTTGGGTGATAATGAATGTTCGTTGGTCAAAACGAACAATTGGTCATTTTACCCAGGCAGACTATGATAATTCATTATGCTCGAAATTGGCCATTTCGAATGACTTTTCTTTGATGTATATGGTGGCCTTTTTCTATGCGTAGAGTAATATTATCCTGCCCAATCTTTACCTTCAGCAACACAACATAGCATTATTTAAATTCTTTCTCCTCTGCTCATTCTGTCTCAGTCTACACTGCAAAGCAGAAAAGTGAGCTGCAGATATTAAGAAGTTATTGTGATTGTTCTAAAAGCCCGTGGAGTATTTTAAGGACTTTTTAATGAGTTAAAGACACAAAACAATAAAAACAACCCCTCAAAGTATAAAAAATATATAATAAAAACTAATTTAAATAAAATGTATCATAACTCATATAATACATTCCTTTTAAATGATATTTTCATGTAACACACAAATAAATAATTACTTTAGGGCAAATTTTACAATAGCTACCCTTAAATACATTTTTCGGGCTGTCCAAATTGGTCTCTAAATTTGTCATGCATGCAATACGTTATCCTTGTTTCTCTAGTCTTGGTACAAATTCCCAGCATACGGCAGGAACCATGCTCAAATGTGTTTTTGCTTACAGAAACATAATTCTGGGTAATGTTGGCCAATATCACAATAAGGTTTCCTACAATCGAGGTTTGAAAGTAGTTGACCAGAAAGATTCATTGGAGATTGCCCTTCTGGTACTCAAAAAGTTATTCCTGAACTGGTCATGGTTTAGGAAACCAAAATGTTGCATCTGTTTGGAGGCCGGTGGGGGCAAAGCAGTAGTTGATGCTGTAGTTGCTACGCTACTGATTTATGGTATTTCTTTTAGAAGAAATGTAACACTTCTGGGGTCCCTCCCAGGGGTGCTCAACTTACATTTGGGTCCTAATTCGCAAATTGAGCGTAAAAGACTCTCAGCCACATTAGACGATACTAGTATTATAAATGGTACATGGTTGGAGAAAAAAAGTGATGGCAGATTTTGCATTGAAACCCAAAGCTATCAGTTACACCTCCACTCAATACTTTTTTTTTGTGTAATGTAACAAATATAAGTAAGATGCAAAAAAAGAAAGCCAAAAGCAGAAAAAAACTTCTACAGACTTCAAGTGTTGAGACTTTTGCATCCAATGTAGCCCTTGGCTTTAGGATGTGGCTCAGAGTGTTGGACTACCCCCTACAATCTTGCTGTCCTAAACCAATTTTTTTTTAACAAATTTGTTATAGGAAACGTCCTCTTTCCATCTGTTCTTTGAGAAATGAAAGCTAGACATTATCTGTAACTAAACTCTTAACCATGAGTCTAGACTTACTGTCTTGTTCCGTAGACACGTTGGTCCATTTGCTGTAGGTATCTCCATAGGCATTGGAGGCAATGATCCTCAGTCCGTATGGGGTGTATGGTTGGAGATTCTTAATAGTGTAAATGAAGGAGGCGCTGGGGCCTGAAAACTCACTAGGAAGTCAAAAGAAAAGATTTATCATTCATCATCATTTTATTAAAAAAAAAACCTCAAAAACATCTACTCAAGGCAAATGTAAAATTTTGCTTACTCTGTGATTTTGTTGGTGGGGTCAGTCGATCTCATCTGGAGTCGATAGTTGGGTAAGCCAGGAGCGTTATTTCGAACTGGTGAAGACCAGACAACCTGAAGACTGGTCGGGTTGGCAGATGAAAGCCTCGGAGGCAGGACACCATCTGGAGCTGTCGGAAAACATGGATGAATTAGAGCAGAGAAAACCGTGGGGAGCATATGTTGGACAAAATTTAAATGCTCCATATACTGGAAAAAACTTTTCCTCGGGATCAACAGCGATGTTAACATGGACCATTTAATTTAATGTTTCACTGCTGAACTACCTCCGCGCCAAATCTTATTTCAGCATTACCACCGGGCTAACAGGGTTAACATAACACTAAAACCTAGATTCTTACCTATAGCAACAATTTTACTCTTCATGCAGATAAACCTTACTTTTATGGTACATTACATTTAAAAGGTAGCTTTTCAATGCAAACTAAGCAAACAGTAAATATATGATGTATATTATGCGTCTGGAGAAAATCTGTTCCTGCTTTCTCTCCTTATGTTCTCAATTCAGGATACAACTACCAAATGTATAATTACAGAAAACATCTGTGTGACGGCCGTATAGACGAGATCATTGTGAGGGGCTGAACAGGTAAGTGAGGGGTTATTACCTTCCTCATTGGGGATGAAGCACATAAAAAAATCAGACATTTTAGATATTATAGCAAATCTAAGTATTATTGGAGCTATAGTATATTAGAATCTTAATGCTCTAAAAATACAGGGAAAAAAAAAAACAAGGAATGCATCAATAAAAGATGACTTATTGTAGGAAAACAATTACAATAATATACTGATATTTCCAGTTATGTAGAGATCATTCCATTATCATCATAGGCAGGATTGCAATAACTGGTATCTCCTATGTATAGATGATACAGGATCCACCATTGACAATAGGTGATATCACAGCTCACCTCCTCCTCCTCCTGTACAATGACCGATAACACTTCTATATACAGTAGATAACACAGGATCCACCATTCAAAAAAGATGATGTCACAGCTCACCTCCTCCTCCTGTACAATGACTGATAACACCTCTGTATACAGTAGATATCGCAGGATCCACCATTCACAATAGGCGATGTCACAGCTCACCTCCTCCTGTACAATGACTCGTAACACCTCTATATATACTGTAGGAGACAACACAGGATCCACCAGTCACAATAGGTGATGTCACAGCTCACCTCTTCCTCCACAATGATTGATAATACTTTTATATACAGTAGATAACACAGATCCACCATTCACAATAGGTGATGGCACAGCTCACCTCTTCTCCAACCTACACAGATCACAGAGTATGCCCACAACACTATCCCATAGAAGAAATCTCTTTTTTTGCAGGCTAGCAAGGTCAAGATGGTCACCATGGTGACCATGTACAGAAAGCAGAATAAAAAACCCTCAATCGATTTGCTATACACTATAATTATATATATATATATATATATATATATATATACATACTGAATATACACGCACACATACAGTACAGACCAAAAGTTTGGACACACCTTCTCATTTTAAGATTTTTCTGTATTTTCATGTCTATGAAAATTGTACATTCACACTGAAGGCATCAAAACTATGAATTAACACATGTGGAATTATATACTTAACAAAAAAGTGTGAAACAACTGAAAATATGTCTTATATTCTAGGTTCTTCAAAGTAGCCACCTTTTGCTTTGATGACTGCTTTGCACACTCTTGGCATTCTCTTGATGAGCTTCAAGAGGTAGTCACCGGAAATGGTCTTCCAACAATCTTGAAGGAGTTCCCAGAGATGCTTAGCACTTGTTGGCCCTTTTGCCTTCACTCTGCGGTCCAGCTCACCCCAAACCATCTCGATTGGGTTCAGGTCTGGTAACTGTGGAGGCCAGGTCATCTGGCGTAGCACCCAATCACTCTCCTTCTTGGTCAAATAGCCCTTTGTCCTGTTGAAAAAAAAAATGATGGTCCAACTAACCGCAAACCGGATGGAATAGCATGCCGCTGCAAGATGCTGTGGTAGCCATGCTGGTTTAGTATGCCTTCAATTTTGAATAAATCCCCAACAGTGTCACCAGCAAAGCACCCCCACAGCATCACACCTCCTCCTCCATGCTTCAAGGTGGGAACCAGGCATGTAGAGGCCATCCGTTCACCTTTTCTGCGTCGCACAAAAACACAGTGGTTGGAACCAAAGATCTCAAATTTGGACTCATCAGACCAAAGCACAGATTTCCACTGGTCTAATGTCCATTCCTTGTGTTCTTTAGCCCAAACAAGTCTCTTCTGCTTGTTGCCTGTCCTTAGCAGTGGTTTCCTAGCAGCTATTTTACCATGAAGGCCTGCTGCACAGTCTCCTCTTAACAGTTGTTGAAGAGATGTGTCTGCTGCTAGAACTCTGTGTGGCATTGACCTGGTCTCTAGTCTGAGCTGCTGTTAACCTGCGATTTCTGAGGCTGGTGACTCGGATAAACTTATCCTCAGAAGCAGAGGTGACTCTTGGTCTTCCTTTCCTGGGGCGGTCCTCATGTGAGCCAGTTTCTTTGTAGCGCTTGATGGTTTTTGCAACTGCACTTGGGGACACTTTCAACGTTTTCCCAATTTTTCGCACTGACTGACCTTCATTTCTTAAAGTAATGATGGCCACTCGTTTTTCTTTACTTAGCAGCTTTTTTCTTGCCATAATACAAATTCTAACAGTCTATTCTGTAGGACTATCAGCTGTGTATCCACCAGACTTCTGCACAACACAACTGATGGTCCCAACCCCATTTATAAGGCAAGAAATCACACTTATTAAACCTGACAGGGCACACCTGTGAATTGAAAACCATTTCTGGTGACTACCTCTTGAAGCTCATCAAGAGAATGCCAAGAGTGTGCAAAGTTGTCATCAAAGCAAAAGGTGGCTACTTTGAAAAACCTAGAATATAAGACATATTTTTAGTTGTATCACACTTTTTTGTTAAGTATATAATTCAACATGTGTTAATTCATTCTTTTGATGCCTTCAGTGTGAATGTACAATTTTCATGGTCATGAAAATACAGAAAAATCTTTAAATGAGAAGGTGTGTCCAAACTTTTGGTCTGTACTGTATATACACTGCTCAAAAAAATAAAGGGAACACTGAAATAACACATCCTAGATCTGAATGAATGAAATATTCTCATTGAATACTTTGTTCTGTACAAAGTTGAATGTGCTGACAACAAAATCACACAAAAATCATCAGTGGAAATCAAATTTATTAACCAATGGAGGCCTGGATTTGGAGTCACCCCCAAAATTAAAGTGGAAAAACACACTATAGGCTGATCCAACTTTGATGTAAAGTCCTTAAAACAAGTCAAAATGAGGCTCAGTATTGTGTGTGGCCTCCACGTGCCTGTATGACCTCCCTACAACGCCTGGGCATGCTCCTGATGAGGCTGAGTATTGTGTGTGGCCTCCACGTGCCTGTATGACCTCCCTACAACGCCTGGGCATGCTCCTGATGAGGTTGCGGATGGTCTCCTGTGGGATCTCCTCCCAGACCTGGACTAAAGCATCCGCCAACTCCTGGACAGTCTGTGGTGCAACGTGACGTTGGTGGATGGAGCGAGACATGATGTCCCAGATGTGCTCAATCGGATTCAGGTCTGGGGAACGGGCGGGCCAGTCCATAGCTTCAATGCCTTCATCTTGCAAGAACTGCTGACACACTCCAGCCACATGAGGTCTGGCATTGTCCTGCATTAGGAGGAACCCAGGGCTAACCGCACCAGCATATGGTCTCACAAGGGGTCTGAGGATCTCATCTCGGTACCTAATGGCAGTCAGGCTACCTCTGGTGAGCACATGGAGGGCTGTGCGGCCCTCCAAAAAAATGCCACCCCACACCATTACTGACCCACTGCCAAACCGGTCATGCTGAAGGAAGTTGCAGGCAGCAGATTGCTCTCCACGGCGTCTCCAGACTCTGTCACATGTGCTCAGTGTGAACCTGCTTTCATCTGTGAAGAGCACAGGGCGCCAGTGGCGACTTTGCCAATCCTGGTGTTCTGTGGCAAATGCCAAGCGTCCTGCACGTTGTTGGGCTGTGAGCACAACCCCCATCTGTGGACGTCAGGCCCTCATATCACCCTCGTGGAGTCGGTTTCTGACCGTTTGTGCAGACACATGCAGATTTGTGGCCTGCTGGAGGTAATTTTGCAGGGCTCTGGCAGTGCTCCTCCTGTTCCTCCTTGCACAAAGGCGGAGGTAGCGGTCCTGCTGCTGGGTTGTTGCCCTCATACGGCCCCCTTCACGTCTCCTGGTGTACTGGCCTGTCTCCTCGTAGCGCCTCCAGCCTCTGGACACTATGCTGACAGATACAGCAAACCTTCTTGCCACAGCTCGCATTGATGTGCCATCCTGGATGAGCTGCACTACCTGAGCAACTTCTGTGGGTTGTAGAGTCCGTCTCATGCTACCACGAGTGTGAAAGCACAACCAACATTCAAAAGTGACCAAAACATCAGCCAGAAAGCATTTGTACTGAGATGTGGTCTGTGATCCCCACCTGCAGAACCACTCCTTTATTGAGTGTGTCTTGATAGCTGCCAATAATTTCTATCTATTGTCTATTCCATTTGCACAACAGCATGTGAAATTGATTGTCAATCAGTGTTGCTTCCTATGTGGACAGTTTGATTTCACAGAAGTTTGATTCACTTGGAGCTATATTCTGTTGTTTAAGTGTTTCCTTTATTTTTTTGTGCAGTGTATATATACAGTACAGACCAAAAGTTTGGACACACCTTCTCATTTAAAGATTTTTCTGTATTTTCATAACTATGAAAATTATACATTCACAATGAAAGCATCAAAACTATGAATTAACACATGTGGAATTATATACTTAACAAAAAAGTGTGAAACAACTGAAAATATGTCTTATATTCTAGGTTCTTCAAAGTAGCCACCTCTTGCTTTGATGACTGCTTTGCACACTCTTGGCATTCTCTTGATGAGCTTCAAGAGGTAGTCACCGGAAATGGTCTTCCAACAATCTTGAAGGAGTTCCCAGAGATGCTTAGCACTTGTTGGCCCTTTTGCCTTCATTCTGCGGTCCAGCTCACCCCAAACCATCTCGATTGGGTTCAAGTCTGGTGACTGTGGAGGCCAGGTCATCTGGCGTATCACCCCATCATTCTCCTTCTTGGTCAAATAGCCCTTACACAGCCTGGAGGTGTGTTTGGGGTCATTGTCCTGTTGAAAAATAAATGATGGTCCAACTAAACGCAAACAGGATGGAATAGCATGCCGCTGCGAGATGCTGTGGTAGCCATGCTGGTTCAGTAAGCCTTCAATTTTGAATAAATCCCCAACAGTGTCACCAGCAAAGCACCCCCACACCATCACACCTCCTCCTCCATGCTTCACGGTGGGAGCCAGGCATGTAGAGTCCATCCGTTCACCTTTACTGCGTCGAACAAAGACATGGTGGTTGGAACCAAAGATCTCAAATTTGGACTCATCAGACCAAAGCACAGATTTCCACTGGTCTAATGTCAATTCCTTGTGTTCTTTAGCCCAAACAAGTCTCTTCTGCTTGTTGCCTGTCCTTAGCAGTGGTTTCCTATCAGCTATTTTACCATGAAGGCCTGTTGCACAAAGTCTCCTCTTAACAGTTGTTGTAGAGATGTGTCTGCTGCTAGAACTCTGTGTGGCATTGACCTGGTCTCTAATCTGAGCTGCTGTTAACCTGCGATTTCTGAGGCTAGTGACTCGGATAAACTTATCCTCAGAAGCAGAGGTGACTCTTGGTCTTCCTTTCCTGGGGCGGTCCTCATGTGAGCCAGTTTAATTGTAGCGCTTGATGGTTTTTGCAACTGCACTAGGAGACACATTCAAAGTTTTCCCAATTTTTCGGACTGACTGACCTTCATTTCTTAAAGTAATGATGGCCACTCATTTTTCTTTACTTAGCTGCTTTTTTCTTGCCATAATACAAATTCTAACAGTCTATTCAGTAGGACTATCAGCTGTGTATCCACCTGACTTCTGCACAACACAACTGATGGTCCCAACCCCATTTATAAGGCAAGAAATGCAACTTATGAAACCTGACAGGGCACACCTGTGAAGTGAAAACCATTTCCGGTGACTACCTGTTGAAGCTCATCAGGAGATTGCCAACAGTGTGCAAAGCAGTCATCAAAGCAAAAGGTGGCTACTTTGAAGAACCTAGAATATAAGACATATTTTCAGCTGTTTCACACTTTTTTGTTAAGTACATAATTCCACTTGTGTTAATTCATAGTTTTGATGCTTTCAGTGTGAATGTACAATTTTCATAGTCATGAAAATACAGAAAAATCTTTAAATGAGAAGGTGTTTCCAAACTTTTGGTCTGTACTATATATATACAGTACAGACCAAAAGTTTGGAAACACCTTCTCATTTAAAGATTTTTCTGTATTTTCATGACTTTGAAAATTGTACATTCACACTGAAGGCATCAAAACTATGAATTAACACATGTGGAATTATGTACTTAACAAAAAAGTGTGAAACAGCTGAAAATATGTCATATATTCTAGGTTCTTCAAAGTAGCCACCTTTTGCTTTGATGACTGATTTTCACACTCTTGACATTCTCTTGATGAGCTACAAGAGGTAGTCACCAGAAATGGTTTTCACTTCACAGGTGTGCCCTGTCAGGTTTAATAAGTGGGATTTCTTGCCTTATAAATGGGGTTGAGACCATCAGTTGTGTTGTGCAGAAGTCAGGTGGATACACAGCTGATAGTCCTGCTGAATAGACTGTTAGAATTTGTATTATGGCAAGAAAAAAGCAGCTTAGTAAAGAAAAACAAGTGGCAATCATTACTTTAAGAAATGAAGGTCAGTCAGTCTGAAAAATTGGGCAAACTTTCAAAGTGTCCCCAAGTGCAGTTGCAAAAACCATCAAGCGCTACAAAGAAACTGGCTCACAAGAGGACCGCCCCAGGAAAGGAAGACCAAGTGTGACCTCTGCTTCTGAGGATAAGTTTATCTGAGTCACCAGCCTCAGAAATCGTAGGTTAACAGCAGCTCAGATTAGAGACCAGGTCATTGCCACACAGAGTTCTAGCAGCAGACACATCTCTTCAACAACTGTTAAGAGAAGACTTTGTGCAGCAGGCCTTCATGGTAAAATAGCTGCTAGGAAACCACTGCTAAGGACAGGCAACAAGCAGAAGAGACTAGTTTGGGCTAAAGAACACAAGGAATGGACATTAGACCAGTGGAAATCTGTGCTTTGGTCTGATGAGTCCAAATTTGAGATCTTTGGTTCCAACCACCGTGTCTTTGTGCGACGCAGAAAAGGTGAACGGATGGACTCTACATGCCTGATTCCCACCGTGAAGCATGGAGGAGGAGGTGTGATGGTGTGGGGGTGGTTTGCTGGTGACACTGTTGGGGATTTATTCAAAATTGAAGGCATACTGAACCAGCATGGCTACCACAGCATCTTGCAGCGGCATTCTATTCCATCTGGTTTGCGTTTAGTTGGACCATCATTTATTTTTCAACAGGACAATGACCCCAAACACACCTCCAGGCTGTGTAAGGGCTATTTGACCAAGAAGGCGAGTGATGGGGTGCTACGCCAGATGACCTGGCCTCTGACCTGGCCTCCACAGTCACCATACCTGAACCCAATCGAGATGGTTTGAGGTGAGCTGGACCGCAGAGCGAAGGCAAAAGGGCCAACAAGTGCTAAGCATCTCTGGGAACTCCTTCAAGCTTGTTGGAAGACCATTTCCGGTGACTACCTCTTGTAGCTCATCAAGAGAATGCCAAGAGTGTGCAAAGCAGTCATCAAAGCTAAAGGTGGCTACTTTGAAGAACCTAGAATATAAGACATATTTTCAGTTGTTTCACACTTTTTTGTTAAGTATATAATTCCACATGTGTTAATTCATAGTTTTGATGCCTTCAGTGTGTGAATGTACAATTTTCATAGTCAAGAAAATACAGAAAAATCTTTAAATGAGAAGGTGTGTCCAATCTTTTGGTCTGTGATAGTGGTAGAACGCTCACTCAGCTGCACATAGAGGTAGACACAGGTACGCTGTCCCTTTAAACTTCTGCTTGGTTTATTAAAATGCAGCATAAATCAACACTGAGTCCATAAAAGAAAACAAGGCTCTTTGGGCAAAACTTGAAAAACAAAACAAAATGGTGACACAAAAGCACAGTCTTTGTGGTAGCATGGATCCGCCTGTCCAGAGTTCAGCAACTCCACTTGGTTCAGAATAGCTCCACACACACAGTACTGGAGATCCTCTCTCCAGACCTACTGAACACACAATATCTCTACAGGCCGAGTATTTAAACCCCAGACCACACCCAGGGGTGGAGATATGGCGAATGGTCTTTCACCCGCACTATGGCCATTCACAAAAACTGGCCCATTTAAATATGGCTGATTAATCCTCTCAGCACATACCATGCAGGAGAAGACTTCAGTTTAACATCACTGAAGTGAATAGCCTCAGTGAAACATATCTCCCCTCTGACAATCTGCCAGTGACTTTGTCACAAACCCCTTCCCTCTGCCCAAAACTGGGGGTTTTGGCACCTTCACTTGCTAAACAGGGAAGTCTGGACAGGGCATCTGCATTACTATGCAGTTTCCTGGGCCTGTGATCCACATGAAAATTAAAGTCCTGGAGCGCTAGAAACCACCTAGTCACCCGGGTATTCTTCCCCTTCCTTTCCCTTATCCATCTCAGGGGCGCATGGTCTGACACTAGCCTAAATTTTTGGCCTAACAGATAGTATCTTATTGTCTCAATTGCCCATTTGATGGCCAAGCACTCCTTCTCGACGATGGCATAGTTCTTTTCACAGGAAGAGAGTTCCCTACTCAGGAATAGGACTGGATGTTCATGCCCATCTATTTGCTAGGACAACTCAGCTCCCAAACCGACCTCGGAGGCGTCCGTCCGCACCACGAACTCCTTAGTGAAGTCAGGCGCGACTAAGACAGGCTGTTTACATAGGGCGAGCTTCAACTCCTGGAATGCCATCTCCGCTTCCGAGGACCATTTGGCCATCGATGTCTTCGTGCCCTTAAAAAGATCAGTCAGGGGGGCGGCTATCATGACGAAATTTGGGATAAATCACCAATAATATCCCACAATTCCCAGACATGTACAAACTTGCTTCTTGGAGTTCGGTTGCAGCCAGTTTTGGATAGCCGCCACCTTATTTACTTGCAGCTTTATTTCGCCCCTTCCTACGATGTAGCCCAAGTATTTTGCTTATTCTTTCCCCATAGTGCACTTCTTTGGATTTAAAGTAAACCTTGCTTTCCTTAGTGCATCCAGTACCACCTGGACCTTCTGTAAATGACTTCCCCAATCTGGGCTGAATATCACAATGTCATCCAGGTAAGCTGCGGTGTACTTTTTATGAGAGTCTAGGATCCGGTGCATGGTGAAATTCGGGATAAATCACCAATAATATCCCACAATTCCCAGAAACGTACGAACTTGCTTCTTGGAGTTCGGTTGCGGCCAGTTTTGGATAGCCTCCACCTTATTTACTTGCAGCTTTATTTCGCCCCTTCCTATGATGTAGCCCACGTATTTTGCTTATTCTTTCCCCATAGTGCACTTCTTTGGGTTTAAATTAAAGCTTGTTTTCCTTAGTGCATCCAGTACCACCTGGACCTTCTGTAAATGACTTCCCCAATCTGGGCTGAATATCACAATGTCATTCAGGTAAGCTGCGGTGTACTTTTTATGAGAGGCTAGGATCCGGTGCATGGCCCTCTGGAAGGTTGCTGGGGCTCCTTGCAGACCGAATGGCATCCTGGTGTACTGAAAGCACCCATCAGGAATAGAGAAGGCTGTCTTCTCCTTGGCACTTGGGGACAGGAGAATTTGCCAGTACCCTTTCGTTAGGACCAGTGTGGTAATATATCTGGCTGACCCTAGCCTTTCAATGAACTCATCGACCCAGGACATCAGATATGCGTCAAACTTTGACACCTCATTCAGCTTCCTGTAGTCATTACAGAATTGCAATTCTCCATCCGGCTTCGGCACAAGGACAATGGGGATGGACCAGCTGCTTTTGACTCCTCGATGATGTCCAGGCTCAACATTCTCCTCACCTCCTTTGAGATCACCTCACGGAGGGCTTCGGGAATCCGATACAGTCTTTGATTCACCCTTACACGTGGCTCTGTCAAGATTTAATGCTTGACCCGTGCGTACAATCTGGCAGCTCGGAAAACAGGTCCCGTTTCCGCTGAAGCAGCTCTTGGCACTGTTGCTTCAGGGCCGGTGACAGTGTCTCTGCCACTTTGACATCCTCGACTCGGCTGACTTAACTAAGGGCCCTACAAGGTCCATGGCAATTAGGTCAAATGGGACCTCTATAATTTTCAACGGGACCAGGGGACTCCAGAAATGGGACACGGGAGAAGTTAGCTCGCAAGTAGGGCAAGACCAGTAGAAATTAACAATTTTTTGGTGATACCCAGGCCAGTAGAACCTCTGCAGGACCCGCTCTTGGGTTTTGTCTTTTCCCAGATACCCACCTAAGAAATGCGAATGGGCCAAATCTAATAACCTACGTCGATAGGGACCCCGCACCAACAACTGCTCTATCACTTCCTCTCTTGGTTCAGTGACCCGATAAAGTAGTTCCTCATTTAAGGTGAAATATGGGAACCTGGTGTCAGCCCCCGGCTCTTGAGCAACCCCAGTGGTCACAGTCACATTGTCAAATGCACTGCTTTTGTGTTGTACCAAAATTCCCCCCAGAAACCCCCAGTTCAGGAGTCTCATTCTCATGGGTCCCTGCCTCGTCCTCATTGCCAGCAAGGACTCACAGGGGGAACTAATCATCCTCTGGCTGTAATGGGGATTCTTCATGGACGAACCAGCTCTGGTCTGACCTAGTGGACACCCCGCGTCTTTCCCCACAAGTCTCAGAATAGCCTGAAGTCCCACTCGATTACAACTTGGTGTAACAAGTCTCTGACTACCCCGACCTCATGGGACTCAGTACCCCGCATTTATAGTTGCTTGGGTGACAGGGTAGTCCTTGGTGTCCCCATAGATACAGCGGACACCCACGTGTTTCACAGGGATCAACTGGTGGGGGAGTGTGGCCCTTACCAGAGTCACCAAATTCCCAGAGTCCAAAAGTCCCGACACCGGTACCCTATTTATGGTCACTGGACATGACTGTGGCCCCTCACTGGGCTGATAGTCCATACTGCAGGCAGGGAACAGTGCCTCCCAACGCTGCAGTCCATCTGCTCAGAGGACATAGGACAATGGGTGGCTATGTGTTCAGGCCCGCAGCATCTCCAGCAGATCATGTCTTTCCCAGCGGACATTGGTAAACCCTCAGCAACCCCTTGGGACCTTGGACTCCCCCCAGTTGTGGCTTTACCACCCCTCTTTTGGGACTCGGGCTCCGTCTGAGTACCCCAGTATGGGGATGCAGCACCATCCAACTGCCTTAGGGACCTCTCTCTCAACCTCCTGGTATCTTTCTACGAGGCCGACCAGGTCATCCGCATTCCGTGGGTCTCCTTGCGCAACCCAGATCTGCACTGGCCTGGAAAGGGAGTGCACAAATCTGTCCATGATAACCCGCTTGACCATCTGAGCTGGAGTGGGGGACTCCGGCTGCAGCCACTTCTGTACAAGATACAGAAGGTCGAACATTTGGGAGCGAGGTGGTTTATTACCGCAATACAGTGAGTACGGAAAGTATTCAGACCCCTTTAAATTTTTCACTCTTTGTTTCATTGCAGCCATTTGGTAAATTCTAAAAAAGTTCATTTTTTTTCTCATTAAAGTACATTCTGTACCCCATCTTGACTGAAAAAAGACAGACATGTAGAAATTTTTGCAAATTTATTAAAAAAGAAAAACTGAAATATCACATGGTCATAAGTATTCAGACCCTTTGCTCAGTATTGAGTAGAAGCACCCTTTTGAGCTAGTACAGCCATGGGTCTTCTTGGGAATGATGCAACAAGTTTTTCACACCTGGATTTGGGGATCCTCTGCCATTCTTCCTTGCAGATCCTCTCCAGTTCCGTCAGGTTGGATGGTGAACGTTGGTGGACAGCCATTTTCAGGTCTCTCCAGAGATGTTCAATTGGGTTTAGGTCAGGGCTCTGGCTGGACCAGTCAAGAATGGTCACAGAGTTGTTCTGAAGCCACTCCTTTGTTATTTTAGCTGTGTGCTCTGTACTTGGCCGCATTCATGTTTCCTTCAATTGCAACCAGTCATCCTGTCCCTGCAGCTGAAAAACACCCCCATAGCATGATGCTGTAACCACCATGTTTCACTGTTGGGATTGTATTGGGCAGGTGATAAGCAGTGCCTGGTTTTCTCCACACAAACCGCTTAGAATTATCACCTAAAAGTTCTATCTTCATCTCATCAGACCAAAGAATCTTATTTCTCATAGTCTGGGAGTCCTTCATGTGTTTTTGAGCAAACTCTTTGCGGGTCTTCATATGTCTTGCACTGAGGAGAGGCTTCTGTTGGGCCACTCTGTCATAAAGGCCCGACTGGTAAAGGGCTGCAGTGATAGTTGATGTTGTGGAACTTTCTCCCATCTCCCTACTGCATCTCTGGAGCTCAGCCACAGTGATCTTGGGGTTCTTCTTTACCTTTCTCACCAAGGCTCTTCTCCCACGACTGCTCAGTTTGGCTGGACGGCCAGGTCTAGTAAGACTTCTGGTGGTCCTAAACGTCTTCTATTTAAGGATTATGAAGGCTACTGTTCTCTTAGGAACCTTGAGTAATGCAGAAATTCTTTTGTAACCTTGGCCAGATCTGTGCCTTGCCACAATTCTGTCTCTGAGCTCCTCAGGCAGTTCCTTTGAGCTCATGATTCTCATTTGGTCTGACATGCACTGTGAGCTGTAAGGTCTTATATAGACAGGTGTGTGCCTTTCCAAATCAAGTCCTATCAGTTTAATTAAACACAGCTGGACTCCAATGAAGGAGTAGAACCATCTCAAGGAGGATCAAAAGGAAATAGACAGCATGTGACTTAAATATGAGTGTCTGAGCAAAGGGTCTGAATACTTATGACCATGTGATATTTCAGTTTTTCTTTTTTTTCAGTCAAGATGGGGTGCAGAGTGTACTTTAACGAGAAAAAAATGAACTTTTTAGAATTTACCACATGGCTGCAATGAAACAAAGAGTGAAAAATTTAAAGGGGTCTGAATACTTTTCGTACCCACTGTATGCCCAGTTGTGGACCCATTGGGCTCAGACTGACATAGTCACTCCAGTATGTGCCAGTATCTCAGTTTTTTACTTAGAGTACTCATGTGAATCCTGTAAGGCCAGATCATAATAAGCCTTTTGGGGCTCACCAGTCAGATAGGACGCCAGAACCTCCACCCATTGCTCCGGTGGTAGCTTCTCCCGCTCTGCCACCCTCTCAAACACAGTCAAGAAAGCTTCCACATCATCGCCCGGGGTCATTTATTTCATGGCTCGTCTTACCGCTTTCCGGACATACACATCATCACCTGGAGTAGGAGGAGGGGCTGCCGACCTCCCACGAACCGCCTCTGAAGGCAATTTCATCTGCTACTGCTGCTGTCGGAGCTGGTCTAGTTGGGGCTGCTGCTGTTGGTGAATCTGTTGCAATAGCAGCTTACTAGTCTCCTGCTGGGCTAGCACAAGATGCTTGACAAGGTCCTCTATACTGTCTGTCTTAGTTTCCTGGCTTATGCCCATCTTTACCCAGGACATGCGGTTTGTCCTCAGCCGTTACACATGCTTCCTAGGGATCTTGCCTACATTCTCCACCACCTGTGGTAGAACGCTCACTCAGCTGCACATGGAGGTAGACACATGTACGCTGTCTGTTTAATTAAAATGCAGCATAAACCAACACTGAGTCCATAAAAGAAAACATGGTCTTTTGGGAAAAACAAGGAAAACAAAGCAAAATGGTGACACAAAAGCACAGTCTTTGTGGTAGCAGGGATTTTCCTGCCAGAGTCCAGCAACTCCACGTGGTTCAGGATAGCTCCACACAAACAGATCTGGAGTTACTCTCTCCAGATTTACTGAACACCCAATGCCTCTACAGGCCGAGTATTTAAACCCCAGACCACACCATGGGGTGGAGATATGGTGAATGGCCTGCCACCCACAATATGGCCAATCACAAAAAACTGGCCCATTTAAATATGGCTGATTAGCCCTCTCAGCACATACCATGCAGGAGAAGACTTCCAGTTTCACATCACTGAAGCTAATAGCCTCAATGAAACATATCTCCCCTCCGACACTCTGCCAGTGACTTTATCACAATATACATACACACACATATATATATATATATATATATATATATATATATATATATATATATATACACACACATATATTTATTTAGATTGAGAGACATTACTTCTTAATTTTAATAAGAAGTGTGCACAAGTTTACCTTTTTTGCTTTTGCTAAGAGAATATTATTACAGTGGAAAGTTTGTAAAATTCCCCATAAATTATTAAAACACACATTTAAAATTTTCACTAAAATGAAATCACTTTCAAAACTCTGCTTTTTACTCAGGGTAATTCAGAAATCCATGCTGAGTCCGGTCCATAACAGAAAAAAAACAATTACATTTTTGTAAATGATAGATGCTATGAAAAAAAGTTACAATTACCTGCAGAATTTTTTTTAGTTAGTTCAGTTCTGGAGGACTACAAATGGGCATTACTTTACCGGTGAAGATGGTTCTCAAGGTACTTTCCCTAGAGAAGGAAGAAAATGAGCTCCTGACATAGACTGTGTTTGAACTCTGTGTATTTCCCGATTATTTATTTTGTATCTCTAGTGCTCATGAAATATTATCCACACACAATTCCTCTGAGTAACCGTCAAGATGTTTTTGCATCTGCCAGAGTGGATACCGACATGATTCCCCTCTATCAATGTACAATGAAGAGCGTTGATGAGAAATGAAAGCCTACGAGGAGTAGCCCTAACGGGCGCACTTGAAAGATGCAGATACCAGGCAGACTATGAATACACATGAAATAAATGGCACCACAATGTGTGCTCTTGATAAACTGGGTCATTGGCGAATATCTTCTTGCAGAGTTTAATATAGGAATCAGTGTTGAAATTGAGTTGTGCCAACAAATAATTCAGTTCCTGGCTGGATGTTGTTACTACAAGAGGCGCTGAGCATTTTTCACTAGATTTCCATCTGTAGTAATTCGGCTGTGTCATTACATGACTAGGGATTGAAAATGGCAAGAGATATGCCGAAGCCCAACTTGTTTTTCCTGAAATTTATCAGTCTGCGTGGTGCCTTGATATCTTTTTTTTTTTTTTTTAAACTTTCATTGTACTGTGTTTCGTATCGATCTGCTTTCTAGACAGATATGTTGACTTCGCATTTGAATTTGGGAATAGCTGGGGCCATATTAATACTTTATGCATTGCTTTTTTCTTTCATTAGCTACTAAAGCTGAAGGTTCATCCATATTCCTGTGGGGTGTACTTAGGAGTGTTTGTGCAGAGCATCAAATGGATGGTGAGCTGAAGACAACAAAAGCAAAAAGTTCAATATCAGAACAGTTGTATTGAGAGAGATTAGTGGGCCTCATAACAACAATCAAACTGGGCCCTTGATTTAGTGTCAAATTTTGGAACCTACGACAGAAGGGCCTACTGTTTTCCCTTGCCAGGGCCCTTGAGCTAATGTACCAACAATATAGCTTGGACTCCTCCAAAGAGGATGAGACTCTACATTCTATGGCACATACTCATCACTTTCCGCCTTGACTACTGCAACATCCTCTTCTGTGGCCTAACTGCTGACACTGCTGAAACTCTCCAGTCGATTCTCAACTAATCCATCTCTCTCCTAGCTAGTCCCCCACTTCTCCCCTCTGCAAATCCTTTGATTGACTCCCAACAAATCCATTTCAAACTATGAACACTGACCTATAAAGCCATACATCTCTTAACCAATCTCCCGATATCTTCCCATGTGTAATCACCGGTCATCTCAAGACCTTCTTCCCTCTCCCACACGCTTATGTTCCTCACCCAATCGCCTCCAAGGCATCTCCTGAGTATCCCCCATCCTTTGGAATTCTGTGACCCAAACATGTTCAATTATTCACCACACTTAGAACTTTCAGACAGAATTTGAAAACTTATCTCTTCAAGAAAGCTTACAGCCTGCAATGACCCCCACCACATCTCCACCCCCGAAGCTGTTGCAACCCCCCAAACTACTGTCTCCATTCCCCATTTTCCTCTTTGCCAATTCATGCAATATACACCGATCAGTCAAAGGGCCAACAAAACAGCTCTGATCCATGAAATCGTTCACTCAAAAAGACGTCCGATGATGTCCCATTTGGCAACAAGAAGTTATTAGCCAATGCATAAAGACCCGTAAATTGCATTTCATTTCTTCATAGTCTAGTTCTGATCTGTGACTATTGTAGATGCTGTTAGCAATAGTCACTTTGACCAGTCCTGGGCTACATAGTCCCATAACCAGAAAATTGTGATGCACTGTAAAGCCGGCGCCTCTGCCTTCTTCCTCCTCTCATCCTGCTCCTCCTTCTCCTCCAGCTCAGATGCTGCCCAGGGTAAGCGCTCAGCGCCCAGATCCCCGGGCACTGTGCTTAGGACACGCGCGCGCTCATCGCCTCTTAAAGGGGCACGCGTGCCGTCCTAAAGTGTCCCCGGCCAAGGGCTGGAGAACACAGACTATTTAAGGCACCTCCTCCAATATGGAGGTGCCTGTGCAACGTTGTAAGTTTGGTCATAACACTCTTGTTAGTGCTCAGGTCCCAGTGCATGTATTCCTATATACCTGCCTGTCTATCATCCGTGCACGCCTGCCTGACTATCAGCCGTGCCCGCCTGCCTGTCCATCAGCCATGCCCGCCTTCCTGTCCATCAGACGTGCCAGCCTACCTGTCCATCAGCTGTGCCTGCCTCCTGTCGCTTGGGGATCAGCTGCCATCCACCCGAGGTCAGTCCTCGAGTAGCACCTGGTCCTACTCCCTTGTCTCTCCTCAGATCAGAGTCGTCAAGCAGCCGTACATCCGAGGTCGGACTTGGTGAGGTCCCTAGTTACGCCTTTCCGGGCTCTCATCGGTCCACGGCACAGTGGATCCACCACCCACCTGTTACATGCACTATATGTTTCGGTAACTTTCTCAGAAACATGTGTTAAAAGTAGCTTTTCCATCACACGCATGATTGATCCTTGATTCTTCTTTGGGCACTCGTTTATTTGGAACCTTCAGTTTTGAAGAAGTTTTGAGCCAAAAATCTAATCATCAGAATTTGGACCCAATCAAAATTACTTAGATCCTATCGCTTGATTAATTTTCTTGCTTCCAGCACATCTACTTCAAGAACTGATTCTTCCCTTGCTGCCTAGTATATCCCACCAATCAAAGAGTTATAGACTCTGTGCCCAGAACCAAAGCTTGCCATGCCCTAATCCTGCTCAAGAATCCTTTCTGAAATTCTGCACATGCGTCGTCATCTACTTCCGTTGCGTTTGCAGGAAAGCGGACTGTATCACTTCACTGCGTGTACACCAGAATTAGACTTTTTTTTTTAAATTTTACAGCAAAATATTTTTCAACAAAATTTGTTAAATTCTAAACTTGAGAAATTTTTCTTTTTTTCCTTTTTTGAACAATACTTTCTAAAGTCTATGGCTTGAAAAAAAAAAAAAAAAAAAAAACACCCTACATTTTTCTCATTGACTTGCCCTCTGGTAACTCTAAAGACTTTACAGACAGTTATTTTATTTATTTTTTTCCTTAAATAAGCCCCTCGGGACTTTGTACACATGTTGGGTAAGTTGGATTTTGCTGGAGGCTTGAATGTTTCAGTGCAAAATGAATAATTGTAGAGAAAGAGACAACAAAAAGTACTTCAACTTTTTAACATTATGACATAAGGAAATTGTGACAAATATAAAAAAAGAAGAATTTCTGTGTTTATGCTTGGAATGCTTTAAAAAAAAAAAAAAAAAAAAAAATGAAGAATTTAACCCCTGCCCTCCCAGTCAATTTTTCATTTTTACGTGTTCATTTTTTGCCTCTTCCTTTCCCAAGGGGTATAACTTTTGTATTTTTCTGTCAGCATAGACATGTGAGTGCTCATTTTTTTGTGGATTTAAATTACTCCATTCATTTTACCAAGGTACTGGGAAATTTTAAAAAAATCCAAGTGGTGTGAAATGGTGAAAATAAATGCAATTCCTCCATTGCTTTTTGGATTTTTCATTTGCAGTGTTAATTTTGCAGTAAAAATGACAAAGCAACTTTATTCTCCTGTTCAATAGGATTACTCCAATATCAAATGTGAAAAATGTATTTTTTTTTTATTACATAAAATTTGGATCGCTTTTTATTGTGGGACTGAAAAGGGACAATTGCGTTATTTTTTATTTTTTTCAGGACGCTTACCATACAGGTTAAATAATTTTTAAATTTTGATAGCTCTGGCTTTTATGGATGCAGAGATACCAAATATATACAGTACAGACCAAAAGTTTGGACACACCTTCTCATTTAAAGATTTTTCTGTATTTTCATGACTATGAAAATTGTACATTCACACTGAAGGCATCAAAACTATGAATTAACACATGTGGAATTATATACTTAACAAAAACGTGTGAAACAACTGAAAATATGTCTTATATTTTAGGTTCTTCAAAGTAGCCACCTTTTGCTTTGATGACTGCTTTGCACACTCTTGGCATTCTCTTGATGAGCTTCAAGAGGTAGTCACCGGAAATGGTCTTCCAACAATCTTGAAGGAGTTCCCAGATATGCTTAGCACTTGTTGGCCCTTTTGCCTTCACTCTGCGGTCCAGCTCACCCCAAACCATCTCAATTGGGTTCAGGTCTGGTGACTGTGGAGGCCAGGTCATCTGGCGTAGCACCCCATCACTCTCCTCCTTGGTCAAATAGCCCTTACACAGCCTGGAGGTGTGTTTGGGGTCATTGTCCTGTTGAAAAATAAATGATGGTCCAACTAAACGCAAACTGGATGGAATAGTATGCCCCTGCAAGATGCTGTGGTAGCCATGCTGGTTCGGTATGCCTTCACTTTTGAATAAATCCCCAACAGTGTCACCAGCAAAGCACCCCCACACCATCACACCTCCTCCTCCATGCTTCACGGTGGGAACGAGGCATGTAGAGTCCATCCGTTCACCTTTTCTGCGTCACACAAAGACATGGTGGTTGAAACCAAAGATCTCAAATTTGGACTCATCAGACCAAAGCACAGATTTCCACTGGTCTAATGTCCATTCCTTGTGTTCTTTACCCAAACAAGTCTCTTCTGCTTGTTGCCTGTCCTTAGCAGTGGTTTCCTAGCAGCTATTTTACCATGAAGGCCTGCTGCACAAAGTCTCCTCTTAACAGTTGTTGAAGAGATGTGTCTGCTGCTAGAACTCTGTGTGACATTGATCTGGTCTCTAATCTGAGCTGCTGTTAACCTGCGATTTCTGAGGCTGGTGACTCAGATAAACTTATCCTCAGAACCAGAGGTGACTCTTGGTCTTCCTTTCCTGGGGCGGTCCTCATGTGAGCCAGTTTCTTTGTAGCGCTTGATGGTTTTTGCAACTGCACTTGGGGACACTTTCAAAGTTTGCACAATTTTTCGGACTGACTGACCTTCATTTCTTAAAGTAATGATGGCCACTCGTTTTTCTTTACTTAGCTGCTTTTTTCTTGCCATAATACAAATTCTAACAGTCTATTCAGTAGGACTATCAGCTGTGTATCCACCAGACTTCTGCACAACACAACTGATGGTCCCAACCCCATTTATAAGGCAAGAAATCCCACTTATTAAACCTGACAGGGCACACCTGTGAAGTGAAAACCATTTCCGGTGACTACCTCTTAAACTCATCAAGAGAATGCCAAGAGTGTGCAAAGCAGTCATCAAAGGAAAAGGTGGCTGTAACGGGTCTGGGAGGCGGAACCTCTGGGCTACTATACAAGGGAGCGGTCCTTGTAAGGGAGCGGGTGGCGACCAGGCAGGCAGTCACAGCAGGTGACCGGGACAGTCTCTGGGTGTACGGGCAGGAGGTCACGGCAAGTGATCAGGGCAGTCTCTGGAAGAACGGGCTGGAGGTCACGGCAAGTGACCGGGGCAGTCTCTGGAAGAACGGGCTGGAGGTCACGGCAAGTGACCGGGGCAGTCTCTAGGTAAGGGGTAGGTACGACCTGTGATGGCTGAACCTCCAGGTAGGCTAGCAAGGCAGATGGAGGATGTGTGCTCCCAGGTGAGCAAGCGAGAGTCTCTGGAATAGCAGGTGGTCACAGCACGTGACGGCGGAGCCTCCAGGTAGGCAAGCAGGCAGGTAGCGGAGAAGCGCTCCCAGGTGAGCGGGCAAGAGTCTGGAATAGCTGGTGGCCACAGCACGTGACAGCGGAGCCTCCGGGCAGGCAAGCAGGCAGGTAGCGGAGAAGCGCTCCCAGGTGAGCGGGCAAGCTGGTCCATAGACAGACTGACCGGAGTTGTAAGGCAGACCGTCGGACCTCAGGCAAGCAGGCAGGTAGCTGATGTGCGCTCCCAGGTGAGCGGGCAAGTTGGTCCTTAGACAGACTGACCGGAGTTGTAAGGCAGACCGTCGGACCTCAGGCAGGCAGGCAGGTAACAGGAAATCAGGCAGGATTAGGACAGCAAGCTGGCAGGAATCTGGCAGGTAACTGGCAGGTAACTGGCAACGGGACCTGAGGGCTGAAGCAGAGTAGAACGGTGCAACAACATTGCTCGGGCACCTCCATTTTGGAGGAGGTGCCTTATATATGGTAAAGTCCTCCGGCCATTGGCCGGGGACTCCTTAGGACGGCGCGCGCGGCCCCTTTAAGAGGGAGGGAGGGCGCGCGCGCGCGCCCTAAGCACAGTGGCCGGGAAGGAGCGCGCGCTGCCAGCAGAGCGGGAGAGGGACGCCGGGCACGGAGCAGAGCGGTGAGGGGAACAGCGTCCCTGCCTAGCAGAGGGCAGGGACGCCGGCACTACAGTACCCCCCCCTTTAGGCCCCCCCTTTTTTAGGCCAGATAGAAATTTAGCTAGGATGAGAGGGGCATGGATGTTCTCCCGGGGCTCCCACGTTCTCTCCTCAGGACCAAACCCCTTCCAATCTACCAGAAAAAAGGTCTTTCCTCTTACCCTTTTGGTGGCAAGAATGTTCTCTACCTCAAACTCGTCCTCAGCAGAAACCGGAGCAGGAGGCGTACCTGTAGACTTGGAAAAAGAGTTAAGCACCACGGGTTTGAGGAGAGATACATGGAAGGAGTTAGGGGTCCGTAAGTTGGCCGGGAGTTTCAATTTATAGGCCACCGGGTTGATCTGACTGATGACCTCCAGAGGACCGATGAACCGAGGCCCTAACTTGTAAGAAGGTATCTTGAGTCGAACATATTTAGATGAGAGCCAGACTTTATCTCCTGGACGAAATTGTGGAGGATCCAGGCGTTTTTTGTCAGCGTGTCTTTTCATACGCTCGGATGACAGAAGGAGTGCGGACCGAGTACTCTCCCATATGGAGGATAATTTGCTAACGAGAGATTCCGCAGCCGGGTTGTCCACAGAGGTGAAGACAGGAAAAGGAATCCGAGGATGCTGACCAAAGACTACAAAAAACGGGGATTTGGAGGAGGATTCGCTCTCGTGATTATTATAAGAGAACTCGGCCCATGGTAGGAGATCCACCCAGTCAGAATGGTGGGCATTAACGAAGTGCCGGAGGTAACTGGTCAGGTTCTGATTGATCCGCTCCACTTGACCATTGGACTGTGGGTGGTAAGCGGAAGAGAAGTCCAGGGTGACGTCTAGTAGTTTACAAGTGGCTCTCCAGAAACGTGAGGTGAACTGTACCCCACGATCCGACACGATGTGGAGGGGCAGGCCATGAAGACGGAAGATGTGGCGGATAAAGTCTTTAGCCAGCTCGGGTGCAGACGGAAGGCCTGGCAGGGGAATAAAGTGAGCCATCTTGGAAAAGCGGTCAGCGACCACCCAAATGACCGTACAACCGGCAGAGACGGGGAGATCAGTTATAAAGTCCATTGCTATATGCTGCCAGGGGGCAGCAGGTACAGGAAGCGGAAGGAGGCGTCCGGCTGGCAGATGTCTCGGGACTTTGTTGCGGGCGCAGGACACACAGGCAGAAACAAAGTCTATTATGTCCTTGTGCAGGGTAGGCCACCAATAGTGCCGGGCAATAAGCTGGAGGGTCTTTTTCTGACCGGCGTGGCCAGCTACTTTAGACGAATGGCCCCAGTGTAGGATCTTCTCCCGATCAGGTACTGAAACAAACGTCTTACCGGGAGGGAGACGATTTAGACTCACGGGAGCCACCTGCATTACTCTGGCGGGATCGATGATATGTTTAGGTTCTTCCTCGAGATCGGACACCAGAAAGGATCGGGACAAGGCGTCTGCTTTGACGTTTTTGTCAGCCGGGCGAAAATGAAGAACAAAATCAAAGCGAGCAAAAAACAAGGACCACCGGGCTTGGCGCGGGTTAAGTCTCTGGGCATGCTGGAGGTAAGCCAAGTTCTTGTGGTCAGTGTAAATTATTACCGGATGAAGAGCCCCCTCGAGTAGGTAACGCCACTCCTCCAACGCCAGCTTGATGGCCAATAACTCTCGGTCTCCTATGGAATAGTTGCGCTCAGAAGAGGAGAAGAGTTTGGAGAAGAAGCCACAAGTTACCATTCTCCCGGAAGATGATTTTTGAGTAAGTACCGCTCCGGCTCCAGAGGAGGAGGCGTCAACTTCCAGGAAGAACTGCTTGTTGCCGTCCGGGCGATGCAGCACCGGGGCGGAAGAGAAGGCCTGTTTTAGGGAAAGAAAGGCCTCCTCTGCTTCGGGCGGCCACTCTTTGGGATTAGTACCCTTACGGGTGAGCGCGGAAATTGGGGCAGTCCGGGAAGAGAAGTGCGGGATGAAGAGGCGGTAATAGTTGGCGAAGCCCAGGAACCGTTGAATAGCCTTCAACCCCTCTGGTCGGGGCCATTTCTCGATGGCAGACAGTTTCTCAGGATCCATTTGTAGGCCGGTCTGAGAGATAATGTAGCCCAGAAACGGAAGCGAGGTCTGCTCAAAGAGGCACTTCTCATATTTAGCGTAGAGATGGTTCTGCCTGAGCCTGAGCAGGACCTGACGAACATCCCTCCGGTGAGTCTGGAGATCCGGAGAGAAGACCAAGATGTCGTCCAGGTACACCACTACGCAGGAGTAGAGAAGGTCCCGGAAGATGTCATTGACCAACTCTTGAAAGACGGCAGGAGCGTTACAGAGGCCAAAGGGCATTACCAGATATTCATAGTGGCCGTCCCGGGTGTTGAATGCCGTCTTCCATTCATCCCCCTGACGGATACGAACCAGGTTGTACGCCCCACGGAGGTCCAGTTTGGTGAAGATTCTAGCCCCCCTCAGACGATCAAATAACTCCGGAATGAGCGGAAGGGGGTACTTATTCTTCACCGTGATCTGGTTAAGGCCTCTATAGTCTATACAGGGACGGAGAGAGCCGTCCTTCTTTTTGACGAAAAAGAAGCCTGCTCCCGCCGGGGAGGTAGATTTCCGGATGAATCCCCTGGCCAGATTCTCCTCAATATATTCGGACATCGACCGGGTCTCAGCAGCGGATAATGGATAAATACGCCCACGGGGAGGAGAAGTACCAGGTAACAGGTCGATAGGGCAGTCGTATGGTCTATGAGGGGGTAGTGTCTCTGCCTCCTTTTTATTAAAGACATCAGCATAAGACCAATAAGAAATCGGAAGTCCAGGTAGATTAGCTGGGGTAGGAGAAGGACGGACGGGATGAACGGGAACCAGACAGGTCTTATGGCAGCCCTGTCCCCAGCGAAGGACTTCTCCGGTCTGCCAGTCAAGAACGGGTGCATGTTTCTGGAGCCAAGGTAGGCCTAGCAAGAGGGCGTGAGAGAGTCCAGGCAGAACATGGAAGGAGATACTTTCAGAATGCAGCATTCCCACCTGCAGAGTAATGGATTCGGTGATGAGTTGGATGAGGCGTGGTAAGAGCCCCCCATCCACGGCAGCAACAGACAAGGGTACAGCCAGAGGTTTGGTGGGGATGCGGTATTTCTCTACCAGGGACTGTGAAATAAGATTTCCGGCTGCTCCAGAGTCCAGTTGGGCTAGTTCGAAATAACGGTTCTCCCCGTAGACGATTGAAACTGACAACAGCAGGGATGGAGAGGATTTATTCTTGTCTAGGTGGACCTCTCTGAGCGAACCTAGACACAGGCGTTTCCCGACCTCTCCGGGCAGGCACGGATCCGGTGCTCCTTACTGCCACAGTAGAAGCAGGTCCCCTCGGCACGGCGTAAGTCCTGACGGGTCTTGACCATCTTGGTCTGGTCGACCTGCATAGGCTCAGGAGGGTGTACCTGGTTAGAGACAGAAGGAGTGACGGGTTTCTGAAAAGTAGGAGCTAGACGTGGTAACCTCCTCTCACGGGTGACCTCTCTGGCACGCTCCTGGAACCGTAGGTCAATCCGGGTGGCAAGAGTTATTAAGTCATCGAGAGTGGTAGGAATGTCCCGACCGGCAAGTTCATCTTTAATACGGCCGGACAGACCCTCCCAGAAGACGGAAACCAGAGCGTCGTTATCCCAGGCCAGCTCCGAGGCAAGGGTACGGAACCGTATGGCATATTGGCCCACGGTGAGACTTTCCTGACGGAGGCGTAGCAACGATGATGCGGATGAGGTCTTCCGTCCGGGTTCGTCGAAGACTTTCCGGAAAGCCGTGAGAAAAGCAGGCAAGTTGGACACCAGGGGGTTTCCTCTCTCCCATAGAGGATTTAGCCAGGCCAGGGCCTCCCCGGTGAGATGGGACATGATGAATGCAATTTTGGCTCGGTCGGAGTTAAACTGGTGGGACAATAGTTCAAAGTGCAGGGTGCACTGATTTATGAAGCCCCGAGCCTGGGCTGAGTCGCCTCTGAAGCGAGAAGGTGCAGAAAGCCGAGGTCCGGGGTAGGATATCATGGTGTTAGTGGACAGCGGAGCTGCCGGATTGCGAGACATGGCACTGGCGGAGGTTGTTGGTGGAACAGTCAGAGTGTCCAGGCGAGTATTGACATTCCGCAGGTGACCCAGGATGGACTCCTGTTGGGACCTTTGACGGGACAGTTCATGACACAGGTCCGAGAGCGAGGGAGCTTGGGTGCCACTGGGTTCCATGGCCCGAGCAAACTGTAACGGGTCTGGGAGGCGGAACCTCTGGGCTACTATACAAGGGAGCGGTCCTTGTAAGGGAGCGGGTGGCGACCAGGCAGGCAGTCACAGCAGGTGACCGGGACAGTCTCTGGGTGTACGGGCAGGAGGTCACGGCAAGTGATCAGGGCAGTCTCTGGAAGAACGGGCTGGAGGTCACGGCAAGTGACCGGGGCAGTCTCTGGAAGAACGGGCTGGAGGTCACGGCAAGTGACCGGGGCAGTCTCTGGAAGAACGGGCTGGAGGTCACGGCAAGTGACCGGGGCAGTCTCTAGGTAAGGGGTAGGTACGACCTGTGATGGCTGAACCTCCAGGTAGGCTAGCAAGGCAGATGGAGGATGTGTGCTCCCAGGTGAGCAAGCGAGAGTCTCTGGAATAGCAGGTGGTCACAGCACGTGACGGCGGAGCCTCCAGGTAGGCAAGCAGGCAGGTAGCGGAGAAGCGCTCCCAGGTGAGCGGGCAAGAGTCTGGAATAGCTGGTGGCCACAGCACGTGACAGCGGAGCCTCCGGGCAGGCAAGCAGGCAGGTAGCGGAGAAGCGCTCCCAGGTGAGCGGGCAAGCTGGTCCATAGACAGACTGACCGGAGTTGTAAGGCAGACCGTCGGACCTCAGGCAAGCAGGCAGGTAGCTGATGTGCGCTCCCAGGTGAGCGGGCAAGTTGGTCCTTAGACAGACTGACCGGAGTTGTAAGGCAGACCGTCGGACCTCAGGCAGGCAGGCAGGTAACAGGAAATCAGGCAGGATTAGGACAGCAAGCTGGCAGGAATCTGGCAGGTAACTGGCAGGTAACTGGCAGGTAACTGGCAACGGGACCTGAGGGCTGAAGCAGAGTAGAACGGTGCAACAACATTGCTCGGGCACCTCCATTTTGGAGGAGGTGCCTTATATATGGTAAAGTCCTCCGGCCATTGGCCGGGGACTCCTTAGGACGGCGCGCGCGGCCCCTTTAAGAGGGAGGGAGGGCGCGCGCCCTAAGCACAGTGGCCGGGAAGGAGCGCGCGCTGCCAGCAGAGCGGGAGAGGGACGCCGGGCACGGAGCAGAGCGGTGAGGGGAACAGCGTCCCTGCCTAGCAGAGGGCAGGGACGCCGGCACTACAGTGGCTACTTTGAAGAACCAAGAATATAAGACATATTTTCAGTTGTTTCACACTTTTTTGTTAAGTATATAATTCCACATGTGTTAATTCATAGTTTTGATGCCTTCAGTGTGAATGTAAAATTTTCATAGTCATGAAAATGAAAATACAGAAAAATCTTTAAATGAGAAGGTGTGTCCAAACTTTTGGTCTGTACTGTATATATATTTTATGTTATTATTTTTAAAAGCGGAAAAGAAGAGGGATTCAAATTTCTATATATTTTATTTATATCTTTAAATCATTTGTTTTTATTTATTTATTTTTTTATTTCCCTTTGGGGACTTATACTATAAACTGCTATGCCATACAATTGCCGTATATAGGGAAAGTGATGGTCTCTTAGGAAGCTCAGCCTGTGACTGAGTTTTTCAGGAGTACCAAGATGACAGTCACTGGAGCCTTCAGCAGGCTGCCACATGCAATGGCTTCCCATCAGCTCCTTGAAATCACATTTCGGGGAGGCAATAAATCCCCCCCCCCAAAACAGCATGATAACTGGAGATTGACAGCTCTATTTAACGAGGGTTAAACAGCATCGATCAGAGCTAACTCTAGTCGTTGCTGTTAGAGTGGGACGCAGGCTATATAACACAGCCAGTGCCCCATGAGTAAACAAAGGGGTGGGGTGGAGAAGCACTGTCCTTGTGTGAACCTGTTTAATGGATAGGATACATATGCAGATACCAAATGGCTGCTCACCTTAATGGGTTGTGCAGACTGCACAACCCGGGTTAAGAGGCCTCTGGTGTTTAAAGTGTTACCGCCGCGTCTACTGTGTCTCCTCTAAAACCGCTGCTGGAGCTCCCGATCACGTGGTTCCGAGTGTAGATCACGCGGACGGTGACATCATCACTGGTCCTAGTTTCTGGGAGTGCCCCATGAGTGACATTTTTTATTATTTTTTTTTTGTGACGCCCTTTTCCTGCTAAACTGTTCCCCTTTTTTATAAGTTATTCCCCTTTGTCCTAAAACACATAATAAATGTTGGACAAGATGTTGAAGGTGTAGGTATTTTGACACAAATTAGGTCAGAATTTTGAAGCATGTCCCTTAATTAATTAAACTGTAAAAGCACTGACAATGTATGGTGTTAGTGTGCCACACTGGTCAGGACTTCTTTCTCTGCATAGCACATGTATTTTAATGCACTTTGCAACCATGATCGTTAACTCTCTAGTGAACAAAAATGCACAGAACCCCAGTGGACTCATTTCCACCCAGTTAATTTGTACATTTTTCTTTTCCTTTTCAATGTATATATTTCTAATAGCCTTTAAGATTTGCTCCAAGTATTGAATCATAAAAAAAAAAATCTACTAATAGTCCCCTAGATCAGGGATGTCAAACTCAAACACACAGAGGGCCAAAATGGAAAACTTGGACAAAGTCGCGGCCCAACCAGTATACAGTATAATAGGCCCACATACTCCTCCAAATAGTATAATGGGCCCCGCATAGTTCTCCATACAGTATAATGGGCCCCACATAGTTCTCCATACAGAATAATGGGCCCAACATAGTCCTCAATACAGAATAATGGCCCCACGTAGTCCTCCATTCAGAATAATGGGCCCCACATAGTCCTACATACAGTATAATGGGCCCCACATAGTGCTCCATACAGAATAATGGCCCCACATAATCCTCCATTCAGAATAATGGGCCCCACATAGTTCTCCATACAGTATAATGGGCCTCACATAGTCCTCCATACAGTATAATGGGCCCCGCACAGTCCTCCATACAGAATAATGGGCCCCACATTGTGCTCCATACAGTATAAAGGGCCCCACACAGTCCTCCATACAGAATAATGGGCCCCACATAGTGCTCCATACAGTATAATGTGCCTCACATAGTCCTCCATACAAACTAATGGGCACCACATAGTGCTCTATACAGTATAATGGGCCTCACATAGTCTTCCATACAGTATAATGGGCCCCACATAGTCCTCCATACAGTATAATGGGCTCCACATAGTGCTCCATACAGTATAATGGGCCCCACATAGTCCTCCATACAGTATAATGGGCTCCACATAGTCCTTCATACAGAATAATCCCCCACATAGTCCTCCATACAGAATAATGGGCCCCACATAGTCCTCCATACAGAATAATGGTCCCATATAGGGTTGGTGGTTCTGGTGATTAGAGCCAAATATAATCACCATGTGGGCAATATTTGGCCCACAGGCCAGAGTTTGACTTGTATGCCCTAAAGCAAATAAGAAATTACATATTAGTTTTTCTTTTCAATCTTTAGAAAAAAAAATATGCTTAATAAAAAAAATATGTAAAAATGTAGACTTATATGTAATTTTTACAATATGCAGCACAAAAAATCCTATAAGTGGTTATACTCTTTATTTTACTAATTGTCTGTTGTATTTTTTTTTATCATCTCTTTTTTCCTTTGATGTCGTTTAAGAAGAAAAAAAAAAGTTCAGTTCATCTTAAAAATAAATAAATAACTTCAAGTCTCGAGGCAAAATAAAGAGTATTTAAAATTTATATAGTGTGGAATGTCTTTGTTTTGAACTTGAGCAGACGGGAAAACTGTTTTCCATGCCATCTGACTCTATCCTCATTTGTTCTTCTGTGTTCTGCTGATTACTATGCAACAATGCCTTCAACTCTGGGTTCCATTATTTAACTACATGCACAGTCATAGCTGACCCTTCCTGATCAATTGCCAATCCATACAGGTTTGACTGATAAAAGAGCCAATTAGATTTAAGCAAATTAAGGGACATCACCAATGTCAACCATTTATTAAACAGATGCGGAATTCTGTGCATACAAATACCAACACATCAAGACCAATCCCAAGTATAACAATGTAATGTAATATGAATTTGTGGCACCCTGCTGTTCACAGGTACCACAGGACCCAAAAGGGTGCATGGACAGACTTCTCCACAAGAGGCCCTCATTACATACAAACACCTCCACCCTTCCACCTCATACCACCAGAGGGAGCCCGGATAGGGATATATATATATGGAGGGTGAAGCCAGGCAGTCAGTTAGTTAGTGAGTGAGAAGTTCAGTTAGTCTGAGGAGAGCGTGCTGACGCTAAGAGCAGCGAAGACGCAGCACGTCTGCTGCCGTATTGAGGGCCCCGAGTGTGGCTGAAGGCAAGGAGGAGAGGAGAGAGGAGTTGAGGGGGCAGAGGAGCATCATAGGCTCACCCCCGAGTATACAAACCGGACACCGAGTGCGCGCCTACAGGGTCCTCTATACCCAGTAGGGATCACCGGCATACCAGGAGGACTACAAGTCCCTGGTCGACCTGAAGCTAAACCCTTGACAGGACTAGGAACCATGAAGGCCCCGGCAACCAGGGTTAGTGGTTGCCAGAAAAAGGTCCTACTACCAAGCGACAGGTGAAGGAACAGCATGACACAGAAGCTAGGCCCAGTTGCAGGCTGGCCAGGAGCTTAGAGAGAGGGAGACACGGACCAGGAGGCCCTATACCCGCTCACTGGGGAGAAGTCCTGAAGTGCACCTGTGGCACCCTGCTGTTCACAGGTACCACAGGACCCAGGGTGCATGGATGGACTTCTCCACAAGAGGCCCTCATTACAAACAAACACCTCCAACCTTCCACCTCATACCACCAGAGTGAGACCGTTAGGGATATATATGGAGGGTGGAGCTAGGCAGTTCAGTTAGTTGTTGGAGAGCGTGCTGATGCTGAGAGCAGCGAAGACGCAGCACATCTGCTGCTGAGTTCTGAGGTCCCCGAGTGTGGCCGACGGCAAAGAGGAGAGGAGAGAGGAGTTGAGGGGCAGAGGAGCATCATAGGCTCACCCCAAGATACAAACCAGACACCGGGTCCGCGCCTACAGGGTCCTTTATACCCAGTAGGGATCACCGGCATTCCAGGAGGACTACAAGTCCCTGGCAGACCTGAAGCTAAACCCTTAACAGGACCAGGAACCACGAAGGCCCCAGGGATAGTGGTTGCCAGCAGAAGGTCCTACTACCAAGCGACAGGTGAAGGAACAGCACGACACATAAGCTAGGTCCAGTTGCAGGCTGGCCAGGAGCATATAGAGAGGCAAACATGGACCAGGAGGCCTTATACCCGCTCACTGGGGAGAAATCCTGAAGTGCACCCATCCTACTGAGTACCCTGGACCGTACCTGACATCCGCACCAGTAAAGGTATTGAAGCAAATCCCCTGTCTCTGTCAGTTACTCCTGCTGCGCCTTTCCGCCTGCACTACAGGTCCCAGCATCACCACCCACCATCAAACTCTACCCTGCCCTGAGGCCCGCTCCACCTGTGGGGAGACGTTCCATCCCAGCTGCCTTATCAACTGCCTCAGAGGTCTGCAGCAGCGCTGGTACAAATTACCAGAAACCACAGGTGGCGTCACAAACTATTTACTTATTTATTTTATCCAAGTTCCAATCCCCTTTTTCAAGAGTGACCCCAGGGTACGGGCCCGGGAGCCGACCACCGCGACATCCCCAAACCAAGTAAAGGCCCGGGTACCGAGTCATCCCCATCCCCTGGGCGCGTCACACCCTTCCTACCGAGTACCCTGGACCGTGCCTGACATCCACACCAGTAAAGGTATTGTGGCTAATCCCCTGTCTCTGTCAGTTACTCCTGCTGCGCCATCCCGACTGCACTACAAGCCCCAGCATCACCACCCACCGTCAAACTCTACACTGCCCTGAGGCCCGCTCCACCTGTGGGGAGCTGTTCCATCCTAGCTGCCCTATCAACTACCTCAGAGGTCTGCAGCAGCGCTAATACAAATGACAAGAAACCACAGGTGGCGTCACGATCAAACTACAAATCCCATATAAACTATCCCCTTTTTGTTGACCGCCCTGGGCCACGGACCGGGCCAGCCACTGTGACATATTCCCCCCAGCATCCATAGGCCCGGACACCGAGTACTCCACTGCCCTGGAGGCGCGTCAAATTCTTGATATATACCTATGAGGATAGTAAAACGTATAAAAAAAAATCCTCTCTAAAGTAAATAACAGGGGTCGACTCATCATTTTCAATTTTTTTTTTGTGGTCACTTCTTGTGTTTTGTCATGTTCTTTTTTTGGCGGGTGAAATTTGTACCAAATTCTTCAAAATAGCTCTTTTGGGTAGATGAGTTTTTCGCAAACTCAAATATGCTTTTTTTTGCAGAAAAAGGAAATCCGGCTCGATGAACTGTGAAAAAACTTTATTCACGGAAGTCCTTGGTGGAGGATAAAACAAAAGATCATCAGTACAGCTTACATGATATGCGACATCAACGCATTTCAGGAGGCCTTTATCATCATTAAGGGTACATGGCCACCTGAAACGCGTTGATGTCGCATGTCATGTAAGCTGTACTGATGATCTTTTGTTTTATCCTCCACCAAGGACTTCCGTGAATACAGTTTGTTCACAGTTTGTCGAGCCGAATTTCCTCTTTCTTCATTGATTGCTTCACACCTTGACACAGTGTTCTCCGAGCTCCAAACAATACTAAGATGTCTTTGACGGTGAGCTGTACTTAAAGTTTTTTTTTTGCTTCTTTTTAGGCTACGTTCCCACTATGAGCTTTTGGTGAGGATTTTGACGTTGCAGAATTTCTACAGCATTTCTACACCTGTTAGTTAAATTAGGTTACTTGTGTTTTTTTCCATTGGGTTTTTGAGTGCCTATTTTTTACATGACCTGTTATGGCCAATATGGTTTCTTACCTGATGGCTTCCCTTTTCCTATCATACCCAGGGATCCCATGATCCCGTCCCTAAAATAAAGACGCTACAACTTGTTATTCGTTGGATAAATTTGGCCACAGCGGCCGTTTATTAACAAACAACAAATAACAATCAAAATAACAATAAAATAAATATATATATACATATATTCGGCTCCTTCTTAGGCACTACCCCCAAAGGAGAAATGATCACGCCTTCAACTGGTAGACTATCAAACGGCCCCACCATACGACCTAACTCCACTTCCTTTGACAACTTAACACTGACAACCTCTGGATGCAACAAAGTAGACCTCAAATTCTTAACAGAAAAAGGAACCGTATGGTCAGGAGGCGGGATCCTGAAACCCTCTAAAAAAACATCACTAATAATCCTGGCCTTCGATTGATCGGGATATTTACTTAGAAAGGGGACCATCCCTAGCAGATTCACTGGAGCCACCCCCTTGACCGGTACCCACAGACATCTTTCCTTTTCTTTTTTTGAAGCATTTTGCGGCCCCATGGGAGCTCCCGTTGCAATGGGAACAAACGTGTTTGAACTTACAGCCGTTCCCATATTTGCATTGGCCATCATTAAATTGCCAGCACGTTCCCGACTTCTCGTTTCCTCCCTGTGCTCCCTGACTCCCCCCCCCCCCCCGACGATTGACTCCCGCTTCCTCCGCTCCCGTGAAAGGACTGCCCGTATCTAGCAGGGGCCATCACTTTTAACCAAAGGTCAATATCTTTCTGTTCCCACTTAATCTCCGGCCTCATCGCCTTCCTCTGCCTCAATTGCTCGTCGTACCTCAGCCATGTTTGTCCCCTGTAAGTAGGATGCACTTCCCCAATAGAGTCTAAGTAAGAGAATAAACCCGAGCAATTCTCAGGAAACTTTTCCCCAATGACACTCGCTAATATAGCAAAAGATTGAAGCCAATTTACAAAAGTCTGAGGGATCAAGCGTCACCTGCGCTTCTCCTCCTCTTCCTTTTTGCTATCATCCTTCCTCCCTTTGTCTAAATTAAACTTCTCCAAGGAAAGGAGGGAGAAAATTTCGACATATTCATCACGCCAAATTTTCTCTTTCACCTCTTTTTTTAAATGTGCCCCCAGTGGCCCCTCGAAGCACACATACACCTCACCCTTTGCCCAACCATCCAGCTTCACCGTATCGCCCTTGTCCTTTTCCGTCTGAACCGATACTGAATGCTACCTCTGTGCCCGTCGCAGACCCTACCGCAATGCAACTAGGTTGCAGCAACACCTCCTGGCCTGGTAACCAGGCTCCTACGGGGGATGCCCTTGACCCACCTGCTGCCCCGCTCTCCATTCTAAGCAAAATCTGTGACATGCTATGCAAGATGTCTCTAATCCCCGATACCTCCCGAGACCGCCTAAATTCCCCCCCCCCTGGCCCTGCAAACTGATCACTACCTCCCCCTAGCAAAACAGCCCCTGCAGGCGACAAACCAGACATAGAATCATACTGACGCAGCTGCGCAGGTGCTGTGTCCCTGCCAGTCGGAATTCCTGAGTCCTGACGATCACCTCTTCCGTCACGGTCACCACTGGAATCAGATCCTTCTGAGTCCGTTTGCCGCTCAAGGCCCGCGCCCCTGGCCTCCACGTCACCAGGGGGGACCTGAACAGTCACGGATAATGCAGACTAGCTTCTCCCCAAGGATCACCTCCCGCCAGACCATCTTGCACTCCTGGATGCAGCTCTGGGCCTCCTCCGGCTACCAGACCCAGACGCACGGGCCCGGTCCGTGCTGACAGAACGAAAGCTGCCAGGCAGTGCCGTGTCGCTACCCGCCGCTCCTTCCCTTCCACATCGTCCATGTGAGCCAGGCAGCAGGGGTTCCCTGGACTGCTGCCTGCCCGCAGATGCTTGCCTCCCTGGTGTCATGGCAATCCTCCCAGCAGGCACCCCGACAGGAACATCGCCAGTGGTGCCTGCCGTTTGCTGTGCTGCTCCCTCGACACTCCTGGTCCCTCTCCTAGCAGTATGGCCCCCACCATGAGTAGCAGCTGGCCTGTGCAGCGCAGCTGCAGTGCGCGTGCGCCGCTCGGTCGGGGCCCTGGCCTCCGGCTCCAGCGACGCTGCTCCCGCAGGCCGCACATCCGGTGTGACCCTCACTTCCGGCGCGGCCCTGACTTCCGGTGCGGGCCGCGCTCCACGCTGTGCAGCGCCAACAGGCCGGCTAGATGGATTCCTGCCGGGGCGAGTGCGGCAGGCCGGGGCCGCACCATCTCGCTCGCATGCCGCAGGGTCCCCAGGGGGGCTCCGGAGCCTGTGCCTATTGTGCGTGGCTACCTCCGGTGACAGTCTCTCCGGGGGCCGGGTCCTCCTGCTCCTTCTCCTCGCTCCTGACGGCGCCTGCATATTTTCGGCTGCTCCCAGCAGAGCAGACAGCTGGGCCTCCAGCCATCCCCCGCTGCGTGACCGGGTGACGTCTCTGAGCTGGCCCACCAGGGATTCTACGGACTCCATTTCAAGGTAATTATTTCTGCTGCTCCTCGGGGAATGGCGGTTTTTCTGCACTTTACCCTATATATCCGACTCTCCTACTACCCGCCCCCAACTTCCCATTATCCAATCCCCAATGACAGCCTCATTTAAAAAAGGTGAAAACTCCAGGCCAATCCCGGTCATGGGTGGCTTCCCCCTAGCTGTGCTGTCTCCAGCCCCCTCTTTGTATTTTAACCCCTTTAAAGCCCAGGACGTACTAATACGTATCTGCGCCCTGGGACTTAAGAGCCTCGTACGTATTAGTACGTCCTATCTTTAATGCGGCACCGCGACCGAAGTCGCGGTGATCGCATTAAATTTCCGGCGCCATCTTACCTCTGGGTAAATCTGATCAGCCAATCACAGCATTTGTCACTATTTCCGACAATCTGATTGCCGAAACAGTGATGTGCAGCCGAGGTTCTGTGCTCCTAAGAGCACCGATCCTAGGCTGTTACTAGGAGACCCCCGAGCGCTAAGATCTGTGGCCCCAAAGCGCTAAGATCAGTGCGATCGCCGATCACATCGATCGCACCGATCGTAGCACGACCGCGCGGTGACAGGGCGGTCATGGGGCGGAGACCGGCTTGTGACCTGCCTGTAATGAATGTAAAGCCCCCAGACTGCTGTAATTGAAGTGATCGATGATGACATTGATCGCTTCAATCAGAGTACCTGAATACAGGTGACCGGGAGGTCACAGAGAGGTGTCACCTCCCTGTGACCCCCTGTGGTGCGTGCTCTGCCCCAGCCATGTCTGATTGGTGCGATCAATGTCATCAAGCAGATGGCTGGGGCAGAGCATGCACCACAGGGGGTCACAGGGAGGTGACGTCGCCCTGTGACCGCCCTGTCACCTGTATTCAGGTACTCTGATTGGAGCGATCAATGTCATCATCGATCGCTCCAATCAGATTACCTGACCAGGAGGTGACTGGGTGGTGACCGGCCTGTCACCACCCTATCACACCCCTGTGACCGCCCTGCAGACCCTCACACTTGGTGAGGATTTCTACAGCATGGTCACGTCTTATCTGCCTGTTGCCGGGCCTTGTAGTGCCACAGAATATTCTGTGACACCACAAGACCAGCTTCTCACCTGCTCCAGTCGCTTCTGCTGCTGCTCCTGGATCTTCTGCTCCGGCTTCCTGGGTCTCCTGCTCCAGAGCCTGCTGCTGATCCTGTTGAAGAACAGAGAAGACTTTAGTAAGTCCATCTCTGTTCTCCCCTCATCCACCCCCATTCCCCCTCCCCCCTCTTTTTACCCCCCTTCCCACCATTTTTTTTTTGTGTATCCTGCAGTGGTCTCCAGCTCCGGTCCTGGTCTCCAGCTCCAGGCTCCCCGTCTCCAGCGCCGGGCTTCCGGTCTCCTGCTCCGGACTCCCAGTCTCCTGCTCTGGGCTCCCGGTCTCCTGCTGCTGGTCTCCTGCTTCTGCTCCGGTCTTCTGCTCCAGGCTTCTGGTCTCCTGCTCTGGGCTTCCAGTCTCCTGCGCCGGTCCTGCTGCTGAAAGAAGAACAGAGAAGACTTTGGTAAGTCCATCTCTGATCTCCCCTCATCCACCCCAATTCCCCTTTTCCCACTCCCCACACATCCGTGCGCACATCCAGCAGCCGCCGAGTGTTTGCACCACATACAGTAGCTCCTTTTTCCACACACTCTAAATAAGTTCCTTAAGGGGTCTAGTTTCCAAAATGGGGTCACTTGAGGGGGGTTTCCACTGTTTAGGCACATCAGGGGCTCTCCAAATGCGACATGGGGTCCGCAGTCAATTCCAGCGAGTTTTACATTGAAAACATTAATTGGCGCTCCTTCCCTTCTGAGCCCTTCCGTGCGCCCAAATAATGGCTTTCCCCCACATATAAGGTATCAGCGTACTCAGGAGAAATTTCACAACAACTTTTGGAGTCCAATTTCTCCTAGTACCCTCGTGAAAATAAAAATATTTGCGGCTAAAAGATCATTTTTGTGGAAATAAAATGTTTTTTTTTTCCACTGCTCTACATCATAAACCTTTGTAAAAAACTTGGGGGTTCAAAGTGTTCACCACACATCTAAATAAGTTCCTTAAGGGGTCTAGTTTCCAAAATGGGGTCACTTGTGGGGGGTTTCCACAGTTTAGGTACATCAGGGGCTCTCCAAACGCGACATGGGATCCGCTGTCAATTTCAGCATGTTTTGCATTGAAAACGTCAATTGGAGCTCTTTCTATTCCGAGCCCTGCCGTGCGCCCAAACAATGGCTTTTCCCCACATATGAGGTATCGGCGTACTCAGGAGAAATTGCACAACAACTTTTGGGGTCCAATTTCTCCTGGTACCCTTGTGAAAATAAAAAAATTGGGGTCTAAAATAAAAATTTTCTGAAAAAAAGTTAAATGTTCATTTTTTCACTTCACGTTCAATTATTTGGTGTGAAGCACGTGAAGGGTTAATAAACTTGTTGAATGTGGTTTTGACCACCTTGAGAGATGCAGTTTTCAGAATGGTGTCACTTTTGGGTATTTTCTGTCATAAAGGCCCCTCAAAGTCACCTCAAATGGGATGTGGTCCCTAAAAAAATGGTTTGGTAACTTTTAACCCTTATAGCTCCCTAACAAAAAAAAATTTGGGTTCCAAAATTGTGCTGATGTAAAGTAGACATGTGGGAAATGTTATTTATTAACTATTTTGTGTGATATATCAAAGTTTGAAAATTGTGAAATTTTCAAAATTTTCGCCAAATTTCAATTTTTTTTCACAAATAAATGCACGTGATATCAAAGAAATTTTACCACTATCATGAAGTACAATATGTCACGAAAACACATTCTCAGAATCAGGGGGATCCGTTGAAGCATTACAGAGAAATTACCTCATAAAGTGACAGTGGTCAGAATTGTAAAAATTGGCCTGGTTATTAACGTGCAAACCACCCTGGGGGGTAAAGGGGTTAATCACATTTTTGATGCTGCAGTTTTTTGTCTCTTGTTGGTATTTCATGCTTTAAATTAAACTGCTTTGTTTTTTGATACTTCCTGGTATTTGGCTTTGTCAAATGTTATTGTTACGTGTCCGGGTGGTGGAACCTCTGTGCTGTGATGCAAGGAGGGACCAGAGGGGCATAACTAAGTGCCTACTCAGACCGACTCTGTGAACCAAGGAGGGACCGGGAAGGAGGACCAGGTGCCACTCCGGGACCGACCTCGTGTGAGGGCAGGCGACTCCCACAGGACTGAAGGCTGAAGCCGACAGGGACGACAGATGAGCATGACTTATAGGTAGGCAGGCAACGCAGGTAGGCAGGCAGGCTTGGCTGGCAGGTGGGCACAGCTGGTAGATAGACTGGCGGACACAGCTGATGGACAGGCTGGCGGGCACAGTTGACAGGCTGGCGGGGATGGCTGATAAACAGGCTGGTGGGCACGGCTCGGAACTAAGGGCTGGAGAGAGAGTAAGCACACAAACAACTTTGCACTGGCTCCTCCATTTTGGAGGAGATGCCTTAAATAGGGGCAGGCCATTGGCCGGGGACACTTTAGGATGGCGCGCGGCCCCTTTAAGAGAGAGAGAGAGCGGGCGCTCGCCCTTAGTACATTGCCCAGGGATCTGCGCGGTGCGCACACCCCGGACGCAGCAGGAAGACCAGAGGGAGGAGTGGGGAACGCCGGACTGGGACCGCGGTGGTGAGTGGATCGGCATCGGCGCTACATTGATACAGGTATGTGCAGATTACATCGGTATTTGATGCGTTTCCACATTGGAAAGGCACTAAAAATGCATTTGCACTTCTTGCTTGCGGATTTTTGTCATCTAATGTGATTCTAAAAAAATTAACCGTACCCGCAAGAGAAATTGACAAGCTATAAATCCCATCCTCTTTGCTGGAACTGTAAGATGCTGTTTTATTTTGTGCAGCGAAAATGCGCAGTGTCAAAAACTGACCAAAAACTCATTGTGGGAAATTAACTTTAGGCTCAGGTCACAAGACCTTTTTTCTCTCATCCAAGAAAATCAGGCCGAATATGCTAATCACACTCTGATCAAATTTTGATCAGAGTTTGATCAGAGTGGGATCCAATTTTCTCGGATGTGGAGAAAAAAAATTTCCCCATCTTCCCCATTCTGTCAGTCTGTGAATATCAGACGGCACTCGGATGACCGATTTTTACACATACCCATAGACATGAATGGCTGAGTGCGATCCAATAATCGGATACTGCAAATCAGACACATGCACGGCTCCATAGAATAACATGGGGACGAGTGCTATAGTACTCATCTGAATTTTATGGTCGTCTGCATGCGCCCTTACAGTGACATCCAAATCTTTTAAAATGTAACATTTTAATTTTCAATTGCACAAAAAAAAGATTAGACAGGTTTTGTATTCTACTGGGTACTGGAGTACAATAATGCAATGTCAAGATCCCACAGCCCAGGAAGGTCACACAGAACTACCCACTGTGATCTTTGTGTCGAACAGCTGTCTGCTGCCCCCTATCATCCGGACAATTACATGATTGGCCGACGATTAACGTATGCGGCCACAGGCTGTTTGCATTAACAGGCCAGTTATCAGAAAACTAACAGTGAGTGTATGGTATATACACCTCCGGATTCCAACACATGGAATATATGTATGTGACGCTCGCAAGCCCTGCCCTGGGAAGATGGGGTACTCGGAGCCGGGTCCGACGTTGAGAACGGGGATGCAGTCGTGGCCTGGACCCGTTCCGTGCCCAGGGCCGTCACATTAAAAATGATGTTAGGGCTTTCCGGGTTGAGTGGTAATTGTCGACTACGCCACCTGTGCTGTGGTGTCTGGTGATGCGCCACCAGCGCCGCTACAGTCCGCTGAGGCCCGATGTCATGGCGGCTAAAGTTCTCGCTGCTCCCCACAGGCGGAGCGCGGCCTCAGGGCAGGCAAGGCAGGATGAAGGGGGTAGTAGTAGTAGCGCAGGGAGTGCGGGCACCGCGTCTCGTGGTATGGCGCGTAATGAACAGTCCGGAGGCCATAGGGATGAATTTCCAAGGCTTTACTCACAGTTCTCATAAGCAGCGCAAGGCTTCTCCCTGCTCCTCGCAGAGTCCTGCAGCCACCAGGTACGGGGGTCCGACTACCTCCGAGGAAGTAAAGTGTGAGGTAGCATCCCTACACCAGAGTGCTCCTGCACTACAGACATTACCCTTTCCCGTCTGTGCGTGTGTAGAAGATAGGCCAGGTCTCCCTCTGAGCTCCGCTCAGGTGTAGGGTTCTGGTGGCAATTCCTCTCCATCCTAGGCCCGGCGGGATCCTCAGGGCCTAACCGGGCTTTCCCGTCCTGGACATAGAGTACGAGGTCGGGTGTCGGGGGCTGGTACCCCTCTTGCAGCCGGAATCCCTCTGAATAAATCAGGTAGGCGAGGACAGGTGGCGAGCTCCGCTCCGTCTGTATCCTCCCCGGGACCCATTTGCTAGGTAGCCACACTCTACAGCTCCCGGGCCTTCTTGATCCTGGTCCTTGGCCGGGTTGAGACATTCCTTGTCTGCAACCTTCCTCTCGTCCCATAGATCGGGGTACGAGGGCTGTGTCCCATGCCGGTGCAGGCCCACACAGGATCTGCGCTCCCGGAGGGAAGTCACATTACACACAGTTCATGACAGCACAGTACGACCACTAAGAAGGACAGGTCCACACAGGACCAGGTTTGAACCAGCAGAAAGACCAACGAAGAACCAAGATCAAAGATGGCATTCTATTAAATATGAAATTAGAAGTGTCACAAACTAACTGTTCCTCCACCCACACCCACTAACTGGTTCCTACCACTATGTGTTCCCCAGTCTCCCTGTAACCAGGGGAGCAGCACTAGTGCATACTAGCTCTCTCTGGTGGAATGTGGTGTTGGATGCAAAAGCCTAGGTCACTACCATCACACCAGGCTTACCTCAGAGGAGGAACACCACACTCCATTAAAGAAGTGCAGCATTCCTGTGGCGGCCGAACCCTCAGGGGCGCCACATGTATATACCCCCGTACGATCACGCCTAACTCCACGATAACCCAAGAAAGATTATTAGCTGCCATCACCAGTTGGATTTTATACAAGCTGATTGGAGGCCTGGTTCTGGCAGCGTATGACTTCGGGGGTGCAGTTTATAGAACAAAAGGAACAGAACTATTAAATTTTATATTTAATCCAGAACGATAGGCAGTGTTTATAAAAATATACAAAAGATTTTACAAAGGGGACAAAACAATACAGAATATAAAATTACATAAAATAAAAGGATAAACCAAGGAAACTTACTAAACCTGTCATAAACAGTAATGACTTAAGATTTAGGGAGGAAAGCACTCCAGGAAAAACTAACAGCACCCACAGTGAACTGTGCCTCTAAGTACTGACTGCGCCTAAAAGTAGCATTTGCCTTTTATTAGCCCCTATGTTACACCCACACACCTCCCTTTCATGTCTCCTTACAGGGTTGGGCTTGGGATGTGGCTTCAGTTTCAGAAAATTATGAGATTCCCTAAATAGACTATATCTTTGCTCTGGAGAGTCACAGGTGCTCGATATGGACGTCATATTTTTTATCATGACTTTATGTTTGCATAGAGACCAAATATGACAGGTGTAGCCTCGTCTATCAGGTCCGTATTCAATTGACAGGATTCTGGTCATCACTCAGTGACTCGAAACCATGCTTTGCATTCACCACTTCATCACGTTTCCGAAAATATGATTTTCCTATCTATTGGATTGACGCAGTTCATGCAAACCTCTCTTCTGAATTTTTTTGTAAGTAGACAAAGGACTCCCAGATCTTTACTTTTCTAAAACTCTTATCTCGGTCATAAATATACTCCACATTCCAAAAGCCGGGCCTCACATCTGTTAGCCAATGGAAGTTTCCATGGTTACCTAATTCCAAAGGAGGGGGCTAGCTGCATAGAGTAGAGTGCAAGCTCTGTTCTCTCATCTCTGTAAGCATTTTAATTTTCTCCATGACATGCAAATGTAGCACCCCGAGGGCTCGGCTGCTGTAGGGGTATTGCACCTCAAACCAGAGGTGTGATATTCCACTCCCGGGTAAGGATGGAGTGTGGACCAGGACTCGTTAGGCTGCATGCACCACACACACCCCATTTCCGAGGGACAGCTCAACGGTGCTCCCACAGAAGTGCAGGCACGACAGCTTCTGTCCCTGGCTGGAGTGGGGAGGGGGAGGAAAACCCAGTGGTGTAGGAGCAGATAAGGGAGGGTTTCTGGGCATAGGCAGGAGCCCATTGGTTGCTAGTCACATGGGCTCATGGCTAGAGGGAGGTATAAAAGGTGGGCACCATCTTAGATAGAGGAGTCTGTTCAGGGAGAAGGGAAGTCTGTGCAGTCTGAGGAGGAGTGACAAGGAGCAGAGCTGCTGCATGGGCTCTGCTCCCCAGGCAGGCCTTGTCAGGAGGCCGGGGCCTGAGAGAGAGAGAGAGAGAAGAAGGAACAGAAAGGAAAGTAAGAAAGGAACAAGAGCATCAAGAAAGGCCCAGAGACACGAGGACAGAGGGAACCCTAAGGACCCAGGAGATTGCGGGTGACGGGTTGGCAGAGCAGGGTACCGGAACCCAAATTGGTGGAGGCAACAAATTCCTCAGCCAAAGACCGGAGGTTGTGACCACATCTTGGTGCGACCCCTCATTACATCCACCAGGAAATCATACTATATAGGGTCAGGGAAACCGGAGATAGGTTTCGCCAATAGAAGGCCCGAGGAAGCTGGACAAAGGTGGGTCACTGGTGGGGACGGCCAGAGAAAGGAAAAGAAGGGAGCCCTGTGCCACGCTCTGGAATTGCCTGGGAGTTGGTCGAGTCCCCTGCCTGGTGGACGCAGCACGGCTTGGGCAGTCATCGCCTGCAGGATTGACACGAATAACAACTGTGAGTAAAGCATTGGAAACTGCAACCCCACGTCTCTGTGCTTCTTCACCGAATCAGCACAACTGGTGCTGGGACACTCGCGCACCATCACTCCCATCATCTCCACACTAACAGCCCTGAGGCTATACTCCTCCCGTGGGGAGTCATCCCATTCTAAGCTGCACACATAATACCAGCCTCAGCGGTCTGCCCTGCAGCGGCGGTCCCCATTGACCGCAATCCACGGGTGGCATTGTCGGACAATTTTCATAATACTAAAATAGCCACTGGTTTGACTTCCCTGGGCACGGACCGGGTCGCCGCCACACTGAGACTACCACCCCCAGCATCCCACCAGAGGCCCGGTTCCGGGTTCCCCACGCGGCCCAGGGGGCGAGTCACAAATATTTCAAAAAGTTGCAAATGATGATTTAAGCTAAAACAATATCTTTAGCGCCAAACAAAAAAAATTGAAACTGAAAAATCAAGTAATCGTGGTGACAATATAAAAAAAAATCCAGTTGGTCTGAGCTGCAATACCAGGCACAGCTTATATACAAAGGGGACACTGTTTATCATTATCAATATAATAATCTCTTATATAGAAGCAACATATTCTGTACTACTGTAGCACCCTGAGGATTCGGCTGCTACAGGGGTATTACACCTCAAGCCAGAGGTGTGGTATTCCACTCCCGGGTAAGGATGGAGTGTGGAACTGAGCTCAGTAGGCTGCATGCACTACATACATCCCATTTCCGGGGGACAGAACTACGGTACTCCCACCAGTATATGTGCAGGTACGACAGCGTCTGTCCCTGGCTGGAGTGGGAGGGGGGTGGAACATCCCAGTAGTGTAGGGGCAGATAGGGGGAGTAGTCTGGGTAAAGCTAGGAGCTCATTGGGTGCTAGTCACCTGGGCTCACACATAGAGGGAGTATATATGGTGGGCACCATCTTAGGACAGGGTCTTTTTAGCCTGAGGAGCAGAGCAGAGGAGCTCAGCCAGGAGGGTTGACAGGGAGCTGTGGCTCCGGCTGGGCCCAGCTCCAGAGCCAAGCCTGCAGAGGAAGAGAGGAGAAAAGAAGGACCCAGAGAGAAAGACAAGAAGGGAACCCCAAGATCCCAGAATAAAGACAAAAGGGTGAAGGGTTGGCGGACAAGGGTACCGGATCCCAAGCTGGCAGAGGCCAAAACAAACCTTAGCCAGGAACCGGAGGTCGTGGGCAGGATCTGCCACGACCCTCACCAAATCCACCAGAATGGCACACCGAGCATAGGGTCAGGGAAGCCAGGGAAGGTTCAACCAACAAGAGACCCGAGGGAGCCGGACACAGGTGGATCCCTGGTGGGAACGGCCAGAGAGAGAGAGAGAGAGTCAGAAGGGAGCTCAGGACCACGCTCCGGAATCGCCTGGGGGTTAGCCGAGTCCAGGACCTGGTGGACGCAGCACGGCTCGGGTGGTCACTCAAGGCCAGAATGACCAAAAGAACACCAGTAAGTAAAAACCCTGAACTGCATCTCCTGACTCTGAGTCTTCTTTCTGCATCATCACAACCCCCATCATCCACACCTGCTGCCCTGAGGCCATACCCCTCCCGTTGGGGGTTATACCATCACTGCTGCACATATACCACCGGCCTCAGCGGACTGCTCTGCAGCGGCGGCGTCAAAGCCGCACTCAACGGGTGGCGTAGTCGACAATCAAGTTAACATCTACTGCCATAGACTGCCACTTAGTTTGACACCCTGGGCACGGACCGGGTCACCGCCACAAGGACTACTACCCCTATCCAGATCCGGCTCCGGGTATCCCTTGCACATGGCCCAGGGGGTGCGTCACTACCATGCACAGATTTTCATTACTTATACCTGTCTCTGGCCCCCAATGGTGCTCACAACTTAATTTCCCAATTTTGGACACACATACAAAAGCTAATTTTAATAGAACTCCACATAACTGCCAGGTAGCAAAGACAGCAACTGCTTGAGGCAAAGTCACTTTGGGGGTCCACATACTTACCTGTTCATGTACTGATAGTTTTGTGTTCTGACCTGATTGTGTTCAAGCAAGCCCTAATTGGTTTGATTCATGTACTATAGCGCGGCGCGGGGTACTCATTTTCTCCTGTCAAGCCCCGACATTCTACATGAAAGAGTGGGTCCTGGCTGGGTGTTGGTGTTAGTGTTGTGTGAGCCTTACGCCTTTTCAGGCTGCCTTTAGCTGATGTTGTTGGCTAGCCAGGATGACAAATTTCACAGATTAATAAAGGGAACTTCCATTCAAACATGCAGACTTTACAGAACTTGAAAAGGGTTATGTACAAGGATTATTGGGTACATAGTCTTAAGCACGTTTCCTTCACAGTAAGAATCCTTTTCATTCCCACTGTATCCATCCTCTGAAGGCTACTCCAGGGCTCTGCAGCTTACCTGTTTGGTCTCTAAGTTGCCACAACCCAGCTTCTAGGCCACAGTCCTGATCAGCGAGTTTCTCTCTACTCGCTCAGTGGTTCCGCATCCTATCACTATGGACGCCCTGGATCTACCGCTCAGGACCCCCACTAGTCCCACACTCTCAATCCTCTTTAGGTCAATTACCTTCGGCACTAGCAAGCTCTCGGGTTTCTCGTGACTCGGCGTCTTATCTGATAACGCCTTATGGAAAGTCTCTCAATCTCATCAGTACCTCGATCTAGTCTCTACTAGCTATAGATAACTCATTGACACCAATGCACCACTTGCTACTCTCCAATCTCTATCTAACTCTATTCAGGAAACACAGTCCTGTCCCTATCACTAAGCCCTGCCCCTGTGGGCTAATTCCAACACTTCTGACCCTGCTGTCTGTTGCTGGGCAGGACTTCCTTACACTGCACACTATTCACTACATTACTTATCTTACACTATACATTCCCTATGACACTGCTACATACTATGCGTATTATACTAACAATACTTATCACACTCTATACATTACACAGGCAAACACCACAATGTAATAGAATTCACATGACACAATATATATGTGACACCCCAGGGGTCTGGTTGCCACAGTAATAGAGATATTATGTCTGAGAGCAAGTGGGAGGTTTCTCTGGTCAGGAGCCCTAAACATGCAACACGGCCCACCCAGACCTGGGAGGGGAGGAATCTGCCCTTAAAAACTGGGTCTGGGGCGGGATTAGTTCAGTTCAGTTCCAGACACAGGGAAAGCAAGATCAGGAGCTCTGTAGGAGCAGTAGCAGAAGTCCAGGGGCTGGAGCTGAGCAGAGTTCGCCCTGGACGAAGATACTAAAGCCGGACACAGGAGTCCGAGGCTGTGGGGACTGATATACACCCAGCAGCAGAAACCAGCCGGCAGGGGATTCCAGGTCCTCTGGCCATAGAAGCCAAGAGGCTCAGTCACAAAGAAGGGACCAGCGCCGCCATCCAGGAGCGGAGGCTAACAGAAGGCCCCAAGTCACCAGCCATACGGGTGAGCACCACACGGTATACTCAGGGACGTGGGCTACTTGTAACTGCTGACAGCAAGGTAGCCAGGAAGAGTGCAGATAAACGGGGAGGCCTACAACTCCACCTGGCCAGGGGAACTCCTGCTTGCTCGCAGACTGACCAGGCCCCTTATACTAGCCAGTACTCCCGGGAGGGTCTGCCTTGTACCATCAGTAAAGACCCTAAACTGCACCTCCCGTCTCTGTGATTCCTTGCCGCTCCTGCACCATTAGCACTGGGACCCTCAGACCATCACTCCCATCATCTTCCACATTAGCTGCCCTGAGGCAATACTTCTCCCGTGGGGAGTCATCCCATACTCGGCTGCGCAAACAACATCAGCCTCAGCGGTCTGCAGCGCAGCGGCGGTCCCCACTGACCGCAATCCACGGGTGGCGTAGTCGGACACTTATTACAACATTTAGACTGCCACTGGTTTGACCACCCTGGGCACGGACCGGGTCACTGCCACGGAGAACTACAACCCCCAGCGATCCGGCTCTGGGTATTCCCCCTGCACAGCAGCAGCAGCACAGGCCCAGGGGGCGCGTCAACTTTGGCGTAGTCGGCAGGATTTCGTGCCCACAACCACCGGGTACTGCGTGCCTGAAAAAGACTTTTGAACTTACCTGTGGTGAAGTTTCCCGCCGTCCGGAGTCGTTTCCCGCCATCCGGAGCCAATTCCCGCCATCAGACGCCATCTTGGACCGTTTCCCGCCGTCTTCTGCCTTCTTCCCGCCATCCGCAGCTGCTTCCCGCCTTCGGACGCCATCTTCGGGACGCCGCACGGGAAGAAGAGGGGCGTGGACGCCGAAAGTGCGCGAGATCCGAAGCTCCGCCCCACGCTCCGCCCCACGCTCTGACGCTGCGCAAGGTCCTGGAAGGGAGGAAGAGCGACGCTGACGTCATCGGAGTGCGACGCCAGGTCCTCAACCCCGGCGATCGACTGCGGAGCCGCGGCCTATGGAAGAAGAGCATCGCAAGGTAGGCCACGGTCCACTAGGGGGGAGGAGGATGCCGGATACCGAGGGGAGCTCCACTGCCACAGCCACCGCCAGCGCAACCGCTGCAGCAGTCATGCCATTCACCATGCCCTATATCCCGGGGGCAACCTGGCTACCCCAGTACTCAGGGGAGTCACATACTCTAAATGACTTTAGAGAAAGACTGGATAGCCTCTTCCAGGTGTACCCCCTCACAGAAGAGCAAAAAGTGAGCATCCTGGTGGCCCAATTAATCGGGGCAGCCCAAAGGGAGGTAAAGTCCTGGCCACCTGGGAGGAAGAGGACTGTCAGAGACATACTAACCCGGCTGAAAGACACATTTGACACCCGCACCTCAGCCGAAATAAAACTAAGATTTTATGGGTGCAAACAACGGGCACATGAGAGTATAAGAGACTATGCTCTAAACCTACAAGAGGCCCTGAGAGCCATTAAGCAGGCAGACCCTGACAGCGTGGGAAATGAAGATAAGCTGTTGACTGAACAATTTACTGTGCAATGCCCACCGAACCCAGTTGCGGGCAATGGCCTTACAGGACCCTGACCTGGACTTTGCACAGTTCAAGGACAGAGCCATCCGGGTGCTCCGAGAACCGGCACCAGGTGGCGCTGTGACCCACAGGCGCCCTGCTATCACTTACCACCAGGAGACGGCGCCCTTGTCTGCAGGGCCTGTGGGAGCTGATGCGCAGGCTTTAAACAGTGACCCGGCTACAGACCTGCACCATCAGGTCCAAGAGCTGACTAAGAGCGTTGCCGCGCTAACCAGAACTGTGCAGTCTTTACAGGTCTCTTCTCCAGGAAAGATCCAGCTGGCATCCGGACCGGAGGACGTCCCGTGGCGCCGACTGAGGAGGACCCCACCGGCCAGAGGAAGACCCAGCGACAGATACAACGAGGACGGACGACCCATCTGCCGCCGCTGCAATCAACCCGGACATGTGGCAAGGTACTGTCATTTAAACGGGCACAACCTGGGGTAGAGGGCCAACCCCCAGGCATAAGACCATCAGGCCCATCAAACTGGCATGATAAATACGTAGGGGGACGTCCAATCTTGCCTGTGGTACTGGATGGCATTCCTATGAGTGCCCTACTAGACACTGGGTCACAGGTGACCACCATCCCGTACGTGCTCTTTAAACAGTACTGGAATGACTCGGACATAACCCGCTACCCAGATGACGACCTGAGTATCATCGCCAGCAATGGTCAGCCCGTGCCGCAGGTGGGATTCAAAGAGGTGACCATTAAGATCGGTAAAGTCGAACTGGCGGCACAAGGACTGATAATAGTGGACATAGACCGTCATGAGAGTCACCCTAGAATAACCTTGGGAACTAATGTGATTGAAAATTGTCTTGCAGAGGTGATTCTCATTTTACAGCAGGTTGCCAAGAACGCCAGCTCCGGCCAGCAGCGTGTGCTCCAAAAAGAGATCCGGGCACTGATGAAGCGGCAACAGGTGGAACTATCTGGTGGTGAGATAGGTAGCGTGAGAATGTGTGACCCGTTCCCTATTGCCATGCCCCCAAAAAGTGAGATGATGATTTGGTGTCGGGCAGCTATTGGTCTAAGAGGTAGAGACTACCAAGCAATGGTAGAACCCGTCTACTCAGACAGTAGGCCCACCATTTTGACAGCACGGGGGGTGGTCGATGTACGCCATGGGAGGGTGCCCGTTCGCATCATAAATATCGGGGAGAGAGAAGTACACCTGCCCCGGTATGCCACGCTAGCCAAATTGTTCACCATCAACCAGAACTCTGTACAGGCCGTGGAACCCTTGCCTCCATCTCAACCAGAGGAAGGTAACGGCTCTAAGAAACCAATGGAGGACTGGTGTCAGCAACTGCATTTGGGTACTGACTCCACTCCCTCACACCAGAAACAGGGAGTCTATCGGGTGGTTCGAGAGTACGAGAGAGTGTTTAGCAAACATCCACTAGACTTCGGGCGAGTAAAGGGGGTAGAACACCACATCCCCACGGGAGACCATCCTCCCATAAAGGAGAGATACCGACCCGTACCCCCGGCACACTACCAACACGCCAAGGGGATGCTTAGAGACATGAAGGAGGCTGGGGTAATCAGGGACAGCTGTAGCCCCTGGGCAGCTCCACTAGTCTTAGTGAAAAAGAAAGACAACACCATGAGGATGTGTGTAGACTACAGGAAGGTCAACCGTATCACACACAAAGATGCGTACCCGTTACCAAGGATAGAAGAGTCCTTAGCTGCATTAAAATCTGCTAACTTCTTCTCTACTTTGGATCTCACTAGCGGGTACTGGCAGGTTCCTGTAGCAGAGGCGGACCGGGAGACGACCGCATTCACCACCCCGATGGGTTTCAGTGAATTTAACTGTATGCCGTTCGGGCTCTGCAACGCACCAGGAACCTTCCAACGGTTGATGGAATGCTGTCTGGGACACCGGAACTTCGAGACGGTCCTGTTATACCTGGACGATGTCATCGTCTATTCCAAGACCTACGAGGACCACCTGAAACACCTGGCAGAAGTGTTCGAAGCTCTGGCAAACTACGGCCTAAAGGTGAAACCCTCCAAGTGTCACCTCCTGAAACCAAAGGTGCAATACCTGGGACACGTGGTGAGTGCTGACGGAGTGGCTCCTGACCCTGATAAGATCACCGTGATTAAGGACTGGCCAAGACCCTCCAGCATAAAGGAAGTGCGGCAGTTCCTCGGGTTGGTAGGCTACTACCGAAGATTCATTCCCGGTTTCACCAAAATGGCAGCCCCTATGCAGGACCTCCTGATAGGTCAATCTCGGAAAGCCAAAAACCAGAAGCCGCCCTTTAGGTGGGAAAAGCTGGAAGAGGAGTCCTTCTGCCAGCTGAAGATGGCCCTCACGGGGGATGAAATCCTGGCATATCCAGACTACAGCCAGCCCTTTATCCTCCACACGGACGCAAGCAACATCGGGCTAGGAGCCGTACTGTCCCAGATCCAGCAAGGGAAAGAACGGGTAATCGCTTACGCCAGCCGAAAGCTACGGCCCACGGAGAGGAACCCTGAGAATTATAGCTCATTCAAGCTGGAGTTCCTGGCAGTAGTGTGGGCAGTGACCGAACGTTTCAAGCATTACCTTGCCTCCTCCAAATTCACCGTGTACACGGATAACAACCCGTTGACACACCTGGACACTGCAAGGCTCGGTGCCCTGGAACAGAGATGGATGGCCCGCCTGTCCAATTTTGAATTCACCATCAAATACCGGGCAGGACGCTCAAATGCCAATGTGGATGCCCTGTCTAGAATGCCGAACTTACCGGACGTAGGGGAAGATCCAGAAGATCTGGAAGAAGTTGAGCTCCCTGCGTTCCACCATCATGGGATTACCCTGTATTCCCACCGTGTGAAGGACAGGCACTCCGTGACGTTCAATCCCTTGCCCCACTACAACTGGGCAGAGACGCAAGACAGTGATCCCGCAGTCCATTTGGTGAAGGAAATGCTGACCCAGGCCGATGCCCGTCTTGACCCAGATGCTCCGGAGGAGACCAAGCAACTGTGGAAGGAGAAAAGTAAGCTGTTCCTCTACAGGGAGAAGCTGTGCCGGAGAATGGTTAACTCTCGAACGCATGAGTTGACCTGGCAGGTAGTGGTCCCAAGACGAGACGCGGCTATGGTTCTGGAGGCATACCACAATGGAGCAGGGCATTTCGGATGGAAGAAGCTGGAGTTCTTGTTGCGTGAACGGTTCTACTGGGTAGGCATGAGAGGAGCCATCGAGAGGTGGTGCAGAGACTGTGGCCCGTGCCACCTGAGAAGAAAGGACCGTGCCAGCCAGAAGACTCCCTTGCAGCCCATCATCACCAGACAGCCACTGGAACTGGTAGCCCTGGACCATGTGAAACTGGCTCCAAGCAGATCTGGGTATGTCTACGCCCTCACCATCGTAGATCATTACTCCCGGTTCCTGGTGGTGGTCCCGGTCAAGGACTTAACGGCTCAAACAGCAGCTAGTGCCTTCCAGCAGCACTTCTGCCGTCCACACGGGTACCCGGACCAAGTGTTGACAGACCAAGGACCAGCCTTCGAAGCGGAGGTCTTCCAGGAGTTCTGCAACCTGTATGGCTGCAAGAAGATAAGAACAACGCCCTATCACCCTCAAACCAATGGACTCTGCGAGAAGATGAACCAGGTGGTGATAGATCTGCTAAAAACATTGCCCCTGGAAGAACGCAGTCTGTGGCCTGAGGAACTGCCCGATCTGGTGGACCTGTATAACCACATCCCTGTAGGTTCCACCAACTGTACCCCGGCTTACCTAATGAGAGCATGACCTGGTAAGCTGCCTATTGACCTGGATATGGGAGTCCTGACGCCTGAGGACACCTCGCCAGAGGCAGACTGGGATACAGAACGGCAGCAGCAGTATAGGAAAGTACAGGAGAGCGTCGAGCGAAGTCTGTCTCAAGCTAGAGAAAGGCAAGAGAAGGCTTATAACCAGTATGCTCCCGCTGTTTCCCTGGTACCTGGAGAGCAGGTCTTGAAGAGGAAGAGGCGGCTCCACAAGTTGGACGACCAGTGGGAGAAGGACCCGTACACCGTACTGCCATCAAGCCATGAGAACCCAAAAATCTGCATAATCAGTAAGGATGGAGGAGAAACCACAGCCATTGTCTCCAGAGACCACCTGAAGAAGTGTCCCGAGCAGCTGCAAAGCCCTGAAGAAGATCAAGAAAACCCTCAACCCGCAGAGGAAAGGGAAGAAATGATCAGTACCGTACTCGGAGACTTCCCCCGGTCTTGGACACAAGTAAACGGCGCTGTCGTGGTACCCGTCCTCACCTTTCTCCAGCCAGCCCCGCAAGTGCCTACAGAGGAACCGGTAGAGCTGGAAGAGCAGCCGGCCCAAGAGGCAGAAGAGTCCACACCAGCAGTACAGGAGGATCAACCCTCTGCTAGTAGTGAGCCTGCTGTGCCCCTAGTGAGCCAAAGAGTGCGCAGAAAGCTGCCCAGCTTGCCCATAACACCTCCTACAACCTGTAGTGCAGAACCAGTTAGTGAGCTCCGTAGGTCCACTAGAGTCACTAGAGGTCAGATGCCCGCTCGCTGGAGAATCTAAACCAGTGCACTGTAAAGTTGACTGTTTATTGAAAAATGTTTATGGTTTATGTTTGTTGCCTGTTATTAATTATGTTTCTCAGTTACCCTGCAGATTTATTTGGACTAACAGGTTATGGACACTGGATAACCGGAACAGTTTTGTAGATAGTTGCACCTTGGTGCCTCTTGTGAAGACGGCCGCGGAAGAGAAAACCTGTCTGGCGTGGCCTCCTTGCGGCCCAAAGTAGTTAGTATACCCTTGCAGCCACGCCCAAGGACAACGCAAGGGGTGTGCTTTGGACAGGTCCCCTATTCTGTGCCAAGACTTCGCCTTGTTGGGTGACATGGACACCCCCTTTGTTTCATAAACTTCACCTTGGGTGATATGGACACCCGGTCACGGAAACGCCGTGACCTCTACAGACTAAAGCTTCTTGTAAATATGTTGTCTTATTATTGTTATACCTTGTATTTATGTTTCTTTAAAAATGTGTTTAGTCCCGGAGTACTAAAATTTACTAGGGGGGAATGTGACACCCCAGGGGTCTGGTTGCCACAGTAATAGAGATATTATGTCTGAGAGCAAGTGGGAGGTTTCTCTGGTCAGGAGCCCTAAACATGCAACACGGCCCACCCAGACCTGGGAGGGGAGGAATCTGCCCTTAAAAACTGGGTCTGGGGCGGGATTAGTTCAGTTCAGTTCCAGACACAAGGAAAGCAAGATCAGGAGCTCTGTAGGAGCAGTAGCAGAAGTCCAGGGGCTGGAGCTGAGCAGAGTTCAACCTGGACGAAGATACTAAAGCCGGACACAGGAGTCCGAGGCTGTGGGGACTGATATACACCCAGCAGCAGAAACCAGCCGGCAGGGGATTCCAGGTCCTCTGGCCATAGAAGCCAAGAGGCTCAGTCACAAAGAAGGGACCAGCGCCGCCATCCAGGAGCGGAGGCTAACAGAAGGCCCCAAGTCACCAGCCATACGGGTGAGCACCACACGGTATACTCAGGGACGTGGGCTACTTGTAACCGCTGACAGCAAGGTAGCCAGGAAGAGTGCAGATAAACGGGGAGGCCTACAACTCCACCTGGCCAGGGGAACTCCTGCTTGCTCGCAGACTGACCAGGCCCCTTATACTAGCCAGTACTCCCGGGAGGGTCTGCCTTGTACCATCAGTAAAGACCCTAAACTGCACCTCCCGTCTCTGTGATTCCTTGCCGCTCCTGCACCATTAGCACTGGGACCCTCAGACCATCACTCCCATCATCTTTCACATTAGCTGCCCTGAGGCAATACTTCTCCCGTGGGGAGTCATCCCATACTCGGCTGCGCAAACAACATCAGCCTCAGCGGTCTGCAGCGCAGCGGCGGTCCCCACTGACCGCAATCCACGGGTGGCGTAGTCGGACACTTATTACAACATTTAGACTGCCACTGGTTTGACCACCCTGGGCACGGACCGGGTCACCGCCACAGAGAACTACAACCCCCAGCGATCCGGCTCCGGGTATTCCCCCTGCACAGCAGCAGCAGCACAGGCCCAGGGGACGCGTCATTTACAAAGACGCATGACTTAATACACATGATGCAATTGTTGTCTTCAGCGGCAGGAACGCGACAGCACAGTCCACCAACCTTACAGTACTACCTGACACCTCTTTGTATTTTTGCTTCTAATCGACACTCATGACTTACTCCACCGGCCAGCAGCCACTCCGTAGAATGGAAATCAGGGGTCCAGCAGCAATGGCCAAATTCCTAGAATGGGTATGAGTCGGGAACTTTCCCAATGTAGTCATACTCAGCTAACCACAGTTGAGAGAACCAGCCTCTCCAAATAGTGAGTGTTTCAATTTGAGAATTCTCCCCAATACTGATTTTATATGCCCTATTTAATTTATATTATATGGGTTATTAAAAAGGGCAACACTTTTAAACTTCTAACATAGTGCCATTTTTTTGTATATACTAAAGAAGTACTCTGGCCTTTTATTGATGATCTAATCGCAGGATAGATTATCAATATTTAACCAGTTTGAGGTCTAACTCCCAGAATACCACGGCAATCAGCTGCTTTCTCAGCTCCATTCACTGTTTATGTGGCGCCCCTGAGGGTTCAGTCACCACAGAGGTACTGCATCTCACCCAGAGGTGTGGTATCCCACTCTCAGGTAAGGATAGAGTGTTGCCCGGGACTGTAACACCTGCATCCAACCTGTCTGAATGACAGGTCAGTCAGAGAAGCCAGTCTGAGAGGAGAAGTGGAGGGAGCAGGGTCTCTGTACGAGCTCTGGTCCAGAGTGGGCCTAGCAGGGAGGCCCAAGGCTGTGAAGGAGAGAGGAGCAGGAAGGAAGGCTCCAGGAGGAACGAGGGGATCCTAGGGGTACGGGCAGTGCTGGAGGCCACCTGTACGCCCGAATCTACCAGGTGTGGAAGGATCAAGCCGCAGAGAGGGGACCGGCCCCTAAACTAGTGGAGAACTACAAGGCTCAGCTAGAAACCAGAGGCTTGTGTACTTTTAAGGTGCAGTTGCCACAGCTACAATTACATCGCCGAAAAGGTGGCCACAGAGGGTCCAGGGGACTACAGGTCGCCCGACAAGACCCGAGGCTACCGGATTGGGACACTGATTGTGAGGCGCAGGGCAGGAGGGAGAGAGCCAGCGCAGGAAGACGACTGAGAAAGGCACATAGAAAGGGGTCCTGTCAGGCACTCTTGAATTACCTGAGGGATTGCTGAACCCCTGCCTGGTGAATGCAGTGTGACGTGGGAGGCTGTAGTCTGTTCAGTGCAACCTGAGGAACTTAACAACTGTGAGTAAACTCTGAAGACTGCACCCCACTGTCTCTGTGAATTACTGCTGCGCCATCACTCCCTGCACTACACTGCACTACAACGCCCAGCAACACCTATAACATCTACAACATACATTTCCTGCCCTGGAGCCAAGCTCTACCTGTGGAGAGCTGAACCAACCCTGATGCATTAAACATCAGCCCCAGAGGTTCTGCACAGCAGCGGCGGCTCCACATAGCCGCATACCACAGGTGGCATCACGAACATTTCATGAAAACTATAAATCCCCTGTAAATAATCCCCTTTTGATTGACCGCCCTGGGTCACGGACCGGGTCACCGCCACTGTGACATCTCCCCTAGCAACGACCAGCCCGGCTCCGAGTACCCCACGTCCTAGGGGGGCGCATCATTTACATCCGGCCAGCGATGGAACTTAGAAACATTAAGATGTGCAAATCGAATTGATGCAAATCAAATTCATGTTGAGATCTTAGTAATGCACTGAATCTGACAATTTTGATCAACTTTACATATTGCTCAAAACAACATAAGCCAGAAAAGGATCCATGACCTTAGGCAGACCTAACATAATATCCTTTAGCTATCATTTGATATGGGATAGCACATCCAATCAGGAAGGATTATCATAGTCTGTATAAAAGCTAAGGCAGGGAATGCAGAAGACATTTTATGGTGAATCTGGATAGTGACAGGACGTCATAGTAGCAGTGTGTGATGACACAGCCAGGTGCAAACATATCATTGGTGCAGCCTGTGCAGCTGCACAGGGGCCCGAGAGACATGGTCCATTTCCACCTCCAAAGTAGATGCATTATGATGAACTCTTGAGCTACAAAGGGTCAATATATTGTTCTTGCACAGGGGACTTTTTCTGTCTGTGTCCGCCAGTGGGCACAGCAGTGGAGAAGATTAATGTTAGAAAAAAGAACCATGTCATACACATTTTTAGGGCAATTGGAGGCTTTGCAGTACTTTCGATTTGAAATGAATTAAATCGCTATGAACTGAATTTCCTGGGAAAAGTAGACAAATCTGGTGAATTTCAAATTCAAAAGATTTACTAATTTCTAGAGGAAACAGCTGATCCTTGAGGCTGCCGGGCGTCACCTCTCAACTGAGCTGATGTGGATGAATTGTCCTTTAGGATAGGGTCACACGAGTGAATATTCATATTCGGACTGAATATGCATATCACACTGAGATTGTTCAGAGTATGATCAGCGTGTGATCCAATTTTCTCAGAAGAGAAGATGGAGAAAAAAAACCTCTCCATCTTCTCCATTCTGTCAGTCTGTGGACATCAGACTGCATCAAATGTCATCCGAGTGCAGTCCAATGGTTTCCACTGGCTCATTGACTTGCATGGCCGAGTGTATTCCAATAATTTGGCATGGTTCGATTTTTTTCCTCAGACCAGCTTGGTCCGAAGAAAGACTCGAACATTCCCAAATAATAACATTGGTGCAAGTGCAATCCGATGTTTTGTCGGATCTCGCTCGGACCGAAAATACGGCCATATGCACGAGTCCTCACCTAGGACCTGTGACCAGATCAGAAGTGTTCAGTTTTTGTACTTATTTTTTTTCCTGCTGCTCCCTTGAGTATTCTGGGTCTCTTTTGTTTTCTGTGGTTGTATTTTTTTAAATCTACCAAATGGTTTGAGCGAGATGGATCTTTTTATTTATTGAGTCAAATATGTTAATATGCTAATTTTGTATGGTCTTTACAGTAGTTAGGCAGAACAGCCTAAAGACTCGTCCCCAGAGAATCCTGATAGCAACAGCCACTTGGTAAAGGCAATAATAATTAGCACTAAATAAAATGGCACATATCTCTAGAGCCCTACAATGGATTTAAATTATAAAAAGCCAAAAAAAGGTCACTTTTGACCTGGTGGCAAGTCCTCTTGGCAAATCCTATGTGACTGCAGACCTGAGAATCCTCACAGTGTGCACACTGCGAACTGTCAGAATTCTCCAATGCTGGCGTCACGAGTGAGCGGGTGTGTGACTGCAAACATACGTTTTACATACATGTGGTCATGTGCCAACTAGACATGCGTGGCCTCACTCAATTCAAGGGAATTGAGCGAGGGCAGACACGTCAAGTAGGAATGTGGCTTGTGCCGGTGTAACACAGGTACTTTAGATGCAGTGACACAGAAACACAGAGCAGCCAGTACAGGGTTAAATAACAAGGGGGATTTACTGTAACAGGGTCAATCTCCACGCAGGGAGTAACAGGGAATATATGGGGACAACAAGGGAAGTAGCAGGTAATATGCTATAACTGACAATCCACAGTTGGGCTAGATGTAGCAGAGTCGACACGGTTGTAATCGGCAGTTTTTTCACTTAGCTGACTCTTGCTCCTCACAAGGCAGTCGCCGGCTGATGCCGGTGTTGCTTTTTTCTGGCTTTCCCGCCTAAACAATGCTCCGTCTTCTGGCGGCAGCGGGCGGTCTCCGGTTTGGTCCACTGAGCCCCTAGTCCATAACAGTGCACCTCACTTGCTCGGCTCCAGAGATCCTGCGTCTCTTCTCCATCTAGTCGGGCTTGACTCCCACTGTCCACTGCCGCTTTTCCCGCACAAAAACTCCTTTTCCACCCTCTTCCTAGACACGAGCTCAGCTCCACGGTCACCTGACTCCTCAGCTCTCTCTCTGGACACACCGCCAGCTTCCCGGTCACCTGACTCCTGTCTCGCAGTCTGTCTTCCCCCTGCAACAAGAGGCACGGCCCTGGCAGTTCCGGATCCCTTGTTTTGAAAGTACTTACACCCCGGTCTTCCCCCTTACACTCCTGCTCTCCTTTAACTCGCCATTCCAGGGGCGAGAGTTCCTTCACCAAACGTTCACATTCTTGGACTTCCTAGATGATACGTTGCCATATATATTGATCTTGTTCGTAACGGTGAGGAGGCACTCCTGCTGTTGTCCTTTCTGACCGGAGCAACTCAGTTTGACCGATGGGGGGTGCAGGGTCACTTGGATTCCCAATCTTCGCCTGCCCGGTGGCTTCAACCGATGGTGTTCCCTCGCCGCCTGCACTGGGGACTGCAGGTAATCGAGTGCTGGGGCTCGGAGGAAGAATCAACAATTCTTCTTCATCCACATCGTGGCTTGGGGCAACTGTGACAGGACCCTCTCTAGAAGCAGGTGATTCTTCTTCATCCTCGCTAGACAGACAGGGCCACAGCATACTACGATGAACCACTCTGGTAGGGGCTCCTTCAGCCCCCTCGGGTTGAACTTCATACACAGGTCCTTCAGCGCCAAACCTGCGCTTCACTCGGTGCGGGGTCCGTTCCTACCGCCTACTCAATTTTCCCCGGGGCCGCCTGTCTCGAACCAACACCCGCTCACCGGTCTCAGAGCTGTCCCTCGAAGAGGCAATGTCTCATGATGTTTGAGCTCCCGAAACTTTTGTTGCACCAACCGTCAGAGGGTCTGCAGTCGATGCCGGTGTTCTCGGACCCAGGAAGACATCCCCGTCCGTGGGTAGTCCTCCTCGGGGTCCAGCTCTAACTTAGTAATCTCTCGCCCCTTTCACCCGAACAGTAAGGTATAAGGAGTGAACCCCGTCATACTATTCACTCGGTTGTTGTAGACCCACCCCAGCTCGGCTACAAACTCAGGCCATCGCACCTTCCGATCTTCCTTCAATGTGCGGAGCATTTGGATTAGTGTCCGATTAAAGCGTTCACAGGCCCCATTTCCTTGAGGGTGATAAGGAGTAGTCCGTGACTTCTCAATCCTGTACAACCGGTGCAGCTCTTCCATCACCCGGCCCTGGAAGCAGGCTCCTTCATCGGAATGGATCCTCTTTGGGCAGCCGTACACCCGAATGAAGTCTCGGCAGATAGCCTGCGCAGCTGATTCGGTGGTCTGATCTCTGGTCGGGGTCACCACCGCAAACTTTGTGAAGTGGTCTGTCATTACCAGGCAATGTTCATACCCGAGATGCGCCGGTCAAATAGTCGATCATCAGCACCTCCAAGGGGCAGAAGTCACAATGGTTTGTATGGGGACCGGTTGCTCCAGGGGCTTAACCAGGTCACAGCTCCGGCATCTTCGACAAGTGTCTTCTATTGCTGCTCGCAGTCAGGGGTGATACACCAGCCTCTGCAACCATTGAAATGTCTTCTCTGGTCCGAAGTGAGCCCCTCGTTCATGAGCCTCCTTAGCCACTACTCCAACCAACTTCTCTGGGATCACCACTTGCCAGGTGGTCCCGAACTCTCGCAGTAGCTGTACCCATCGGTACAGCAGCCTGTCTCGCAAACACAGTCTCTCCCATTGTCCCAGCATTTTCAGTGCTCCTGGGGACAGGGTACTCCTCTCCTCTCGACTGGGGACCTGCCTCAAAGCCACCCATTGACGTAATTGAGCAACTTCTCTGTAAGTCTGTTGAAGTCGGACCCAGTCATCTCTTGGCCGCCCTAGCACTTGTTCTTCCGATGTCTCTCCGATCTGTCCCAGCGCTGCGACCAGCGGTCCCACGAAACTTCGGAAGCTAGGGATCTCATCTGCCTGCAAATCTTCATCGCGGTCATGATCAGGCCGTTCATATGTCACCTGGGATTCTGTGTCAATCAGGCAGTGAACAGCCCGACCGCTTATTTCGGCCCAGACAGTCGGGCTGGTGGAAACTAGGTCCTTGGGATTTCTTCTTTTTCTTTCCCCTTCCTTAGGCTCTGGGCTGTGTCCCCCAAACACGGAGCCCGCTAGTTTAATGGCTGCCACGACAGGGGCCGCCCTCGGCTAGCACAGCCCCTGGCGTAATGTCTTGTGCCTCCACACTTCCAGCAGGTCGTGTCTCTGTCTGTGTAGGGCTGCCTCACTTCTCTACGGAACTCTCCTGCAGGGCGGGGCCTGAATTCAATTATTTCCCTAACTGGGGCAATCGATCCGGGTATCTCTGGTGTCGGTGCAGGGGTCTTCTTGAGCCTGGACCATTCACCCCACATCTAATGTATCTCCTTTTGCATCTCTCAAGCCCATTCCGGTTCAGCTGCAGGCGGGGTGGGTACCTCGTTACTCTGGACCATCCCTGCCAGGGCCGTCACCCCCATCTCCTGCTCTCTCACACGTGCCTCCGCCTCCACTTCTAGAAAAGTCATACGTGGGTTAGTGTGCAGGCGCTCCCCTAAGGCCTACTTCAGCTGCACATCCCTGAGGCATACCACAAATTGGTCACTTAAAATCACGTCAGGGGGGCCCATTCCCAAATTCCCCATGTTGTCTTTTCTAGTGATATAGGCATGCACCCTCTGTAATGCATTAACATACTGCGTCACAGTCTCCCCCTCCTGCTGCACTTGGTGAAACAGCCGTATCCTCAGCTCTCCTACATTGGTGGGATCCCCATGCATCTCTTCCAATATCTGCACCACTTTTTCTACAGTATCCCGGTCATGGGGAGGGCGGTACATCACGGATTGTCGGGCCTCGCCGTCCAGGGCCAGTAAGGCTATTTCGGCTTGCATAGCTGGGGTCATCGGATGCATATGTAACATACTCCTAACTCTCTCAACCCAGTCCCACAGCATCATATTGTCCCCGGTGAACTTTGGGAGATGGCTGAGCATGGCCCCCAGAGGCAAGCTAGATCTAGGGGCTTCCACGATGGACTGATCTGCAGTGTCTGTGTCTAAAGACTGCATCCTGCCGACTACGCCAAATGTAACACAGGTACTTTAGATGCAGTGACACAGAAACACAGAGCAGCCAGTACAGGGTTAAATAACAAGGGGGATTTAGTGTAACAGGGTCAATCTCCACGCAGGGAGTAACAGGGAATATATGGGGACAACAAGGGAAGTAGCAGGTTATATGCTATAGCTGACAATCCACAGTTGGGCTAGATGTAGCAGAGTCGACACGGTTGTAATCGGCAGTTTTTTCACTTAGCTGACTCTTGCTCCTCACAAGGCAGTTGCCGGCTGATGTCGGTGTTGCTTTCTTCCGACTTCCCCGCCTAAACAATGCTCCGTCTTCTGGCGGCAGCGGGCGGTCTCCGGTTTGACCCGCTGAGCCCCTAGTCCATAACAGTGCACCTCACTTGCTCGGCTCCAGGGATCCTGCGTCTCTTCTCCCTCTAGTCGGGCTTGACTCCCACTGTCCACTGCCACTTTTCCCGCGCAAAAACTCCTTTTCCATCCTCTTCCTAGACACGAGCTCAGCTCCACGGTCACCTGACTCCTCGGCTCTCTCTCTGGACACACCACCAGCTTCCCGGTCACCTGACTCCTGTCTCGCAGTCTGTCTTCCCCCTGCAACAAGAGGCACGGCCCTGGCAGTTCCGGATCCCTTGTTTTGACAGTACTTACACCCCGGTCTTCCCCCTTACACCGATACCTGAGAATCCTGACAACAAGCATTATACACGCTGTAAGGATTCACAAGTCTGTAGTCACATAGAGTGACTGCAGACTTAAACCCCAATCCTGGACAACCCTTTTAGGTGCAACTTGGGTCCGCGGATACCCCTGTTTCCTAAGGGATTTTTAATCACAAATGCATATAAACCATGGGTTCTTATTTTTGTTATTTATTTTCTTTTATTCTGAATTCATGACTTTTCTACTATTAATTTTCTATTTGTTATTTAATTTTCAGCCATTTGACGTGAATCTCTGATGATAGAAGAGGATTCAAAATCCTCATTTTCATCTCAGAGACGATAGTGGAGAGCTCGGTGCATGAATAAGAATGTTGTAGGTTTATTAGATGGATTCGTCAATGCTTACACATTCATTTATTATTCATTTTGATATGATCACGCCGGAATTGAAGACATCATTGAGCATTTGTATTAATAACACTCAGCCATAATGTAAATCTAGTTACGAACACCTATTCACATTAATGCCACATGGTTTCTGCATGATTCGCCTAAATGATGATAATATACATCCAGGTCATTAAATAAAAGAAAGCCTGAGCTGGAGCCAATTTACCTAATGATCTATACGATTAACTTATCGCAAGGTCATCAAATAAAAAATGTCATTCAGGAGATATTTCACTTTATTAGCGGCAATAAACAGCAATGCAAACATGTCGAATGTCCTTATAATGTGTGCTCTAGATGCAATTATGTCCTGTTTGATTAAAGGGATTGTTGAGTATGGAAAACCTATTTTCAAAAGTCATATTAGCAAAGTTAATTTAGGGAGTCCCTTATTGGCACCTTCTATCAATTAGCAGCAGCAAAATTACTACCAACAAAGGCGCAAGAAGTAACCAAGGTGCCTCAAAATTTGTAATGAGGGCATCACTCTACCATCATCATCTTCACTAACAGGTTCTCAGCTTGAAAAACATGTGATTATTTTTGTGTCCATTATGCACAGGAAAATACACAGTGATGTCACAGTACAGATATAAAAAAATTCAGTGATGTTACGGACACTGCTTTATATACATCAGATAATAGACACTGTCACAGCTGCATATACATCACATAGGAGACACCAAAACTGCTGTATATACATCACATAAGAGCCACTGAGACTGCTGTATACATCACATAGGATACACTGAAACTGCTATATACATGAGATAGGAGACATTGATACTACTGTATATAAATTGTCTAAGATACACTGACTTCTGCATACATCACATAAGAGACACTAAGTCTGCTGTATATACATCACATAGGAGACACTGAGTTTGCTGTATATGACGCGCCCCCTGGGCCATGTTCAGGGGATACCCGGAGCCGGATCTGGATAGGGGTAGTAGTCCTTGTGGCGGTGACCCGGTCCGTGCCCAGGGTGTCAAACTAAGTGGCAGTCTATGGCAGTAGATGTTAACTTGATTGTCGACTACGCCACCCGTTGAGTGCGGCTTTGACGCCGCCGCTGCAGAGCAGTCCGCTGAGGCCGGTGGTATATGTGCAGCAGTGATGGTATAACCCCCAACGGGAGGGGTATGGCCTCAGGGCAGCAGGTGTGGATGATGGGGGTTGTGATGATGCAGAAAGAAGACTCAGAGTCAGGAGATGCAGTTCAGGGTTTTTACTTACTGGTGTTCTTTTGGTCACTCTGGCCTTGAGTGACCACCCGAGCCGTGCTGCGTCCACCAGGTCCTGGACTCGGCCAACCCCCAGGCAATTCCGGAGCGTGGTCCTGAGCTCCTTTCTGACTCTCCCTTCCTCTGGCCGTTCCCACCAGGGATCCACTTTTGGCTGGCTCCCTCGGGTCTCTTGGTGGTCAAGCCTCCTTTGGGCTCCCTGACCCTATACTCGGTGTGCCTTTCTAGTGGATTTGGTGAGGGTCGTGGCAGATCCTGACCACGACCTCCGGTTCCTGGCTAAGGTTGGTTTTGGCCTCTGCCAGCTTGGGATCCGGTACCCTTGTCCGCCAACCCTTCACCCTTTTGTCTTTATTCTGGGGTCTTGGGGTTCCCTTCTTGTCTTTCTCTCTGGGTCCTTCTTTTCTCCTCTCTCCCTCTGCAGGCTTGGCTCTGGAGCTGGGCCCAGCCGGAGCCACAGCTCCCTGTCAGCCCTCCTGGCTGAGCTCCTCTGCTCTGCTCCTCAGGCTAAACTCTCACCCTGTTCTAAGATGGTGCCCACCTTATATACTCCCTCTATGTGTGAGCTCAGGTGACCAGCACCCAATGAGCTCCTATCTTTACCCAGACTACTCCCCCTATCTGCCCCTACACTACTGGGATGTTCCACCCCCCTCCCACTCCAGCCAGGGACAGACGCTGTCGTACCTGCACATATACTTGGTGGGAGTACCGTAGTTCTGTCCCCCGGAAATGGGATGTATGTAGTGCATGCAGCCTACTAAGCTCAGTTCCACACTCCATCCTTACCCGGGAGTGGAATACCACACCTCTGGCTTGAGGTGTAATACCCCTGTAGCAGCCGAATCCTCAGGGTGCTACATTCCCCCCTGGTAAATCACAGCACGTCCTCGGGCTGTAAAAGAATAAACATCCAAAAACATACAATTTTTTTCAAAACATCATAAACATATAAAACATTATAAACATTATCCTTCAATCATCCCTTTATGGGAGGTACTTCTTACTTATAATGTTACCAGCATCAAATGTTACGGACACATCATATAATAATATTAACTCTTTCAGCATAATAAAACTTTTCCTATAAAACATTTTTGACCTCTGGCCACTTGTGCAAATTGTGACCAGGGAAGTGCCACAGTCTCTTGTAGAAAAAACAGTTTCCTATAAAACCGGTAGGGGGCACTTTAGGAAGCGCAACTATATACAAGGGGATATGGCCGCTCTCAGTCCTCGGCCAGTGGGGAAAGGGGATGGCTGCTCACAGTCCTCAGCCTGTGGGGAGATATGGGACACACTGGAACAGTTCACTGGTCCCAACGGGGACTATAATGGTAACAGTTCCTGTACCCTTCACGGGTAACTATTTTACAGTTCCATTTACCGTACTTTAGTAGCGGCGTCCTCCTGATGCTTCCTCCCTGTATTCTTCAGACCCGTCCGGGTCCTCTTGAGTGAACCCGATGAGGTCTCCTCCTGCGGGGTCCCACTCAAACTGCGCCTCCTCTAACGAGAGCGGGGTCATCTTGACGGGCGCCGGAGCCGGGATTAGGGGCTCATCCAGGGGTCTTTCTTTCCGGAGTCGGGGATGGTGGTACTCCGGTGGCCACGCAAAGGGCTGCCCATCCGGGCAAGTGTGCTGGGCAAACAAGTCTTCACCCAGGTGCGGCACAGTGGAAGTTGAGGGCGCGGTGGTGGCAGCGGCGCCCGGGATCACTAGGCCTTGCGACCAGGCTTGGGGTACCCTGAAGGTAAAGGGCACCGTGAAGACGGCGGCGCCTGGGGGCACTCGGCCTTGCGACCAGGCCGGTGGCGTCTCCTGCTTGGCCGCGCTCAGGGTTGAGGCGCGTGACGTCACAGGGGGCGTGGTCGCGGCTCCTGCTTGGGGCCTAGTCTGGAGCGGTAGCGGTGCGGCAACGGGCACGATCAGTGGGACTTCGGGCTCTGCGACGGGGAGCGGGGGTAGGCTTACGGTGGCTGGGCTCGGGGTAGTAACGTCCCTTTTACTTGCCTCCGTCTCTTCAGCTCCCTCTGCGGCGTCGTCTCCGGCCTCCGTCCCTTCTGCATCCTCTTCAGGGGCAGGCGTGCTCCTCGTTGCGGGTGGTGTGCTTCGCTGGCGGGTTCCAGCCTGCTGGGCCATCTCCCTGCTCCACTCCGTCAGCGTTTCTCGCTGCACCTGGGCCATCCTCCGTGCGAGGCCCTCCAGCGCGGTCTGTGCACGCTCCCGGTCTCGGGGGAGCTGTGCCAGGATCTCCACCAGGTCTTGTGGGGTGGTTGCTTGCATCAGGCTCCTGACCACAGGGTCGGTGCTGCCTGCCTCTCCCTCCATCTCCGGGTACGGCTCCTCCAGACTCCTCTCCAGACTCCTCCAGGCTGCACCCATCTTCTCTGTTTTGTTCTGTATACGCCCATACTGAGGGCGGTCCTGGGGCAACTTGGTGATTGTCAGTTCCAGGGGCAGACCCCCCACGCTGATGGACATCGCTAGCATCGCAGCCTCTGCTGGTGGGGGCGGTCTTCGTTTTTGGCGCCATTCTTGGTCCTGGCCCACGATGGGAGGTCGTCTCTTACCACCCTCTGGCACGCCCATAATGGCGTCCGCTCTGCCAGGGCGGGAAATCTTCTCAGATGGCGGGAACCGCTTCCCAGTGGCGGGAAACACTGCAGATGGCGGGAAAAGACTGCAGATGACGGGCAAATGGCGGGAACCGATCCGAGATGGCGTCCTATGGCGGGGACCCTCCGGAACCGGCGGGAGACTTCTTTTTGAGGTAAATGCGAAATTTTCTTCAGGCACGCAGTACCCAATGGTTGCGGGCACGTGATCCTGCCGACTACGCCAAAGTTGACGCGCCCCCTGGGCCATGTTCAGGGGATACCCGGAGCCGGATCTGGATAGGGGTAGTAGTCCTTGTGGCGGTGACCCGGTCCGTGCCCAGGGTGTCAAACTAAGTGGCAGTCTATGGCAGTAGATGTTAACTTGATTGTCGACTACGCCACCCGTTGAGTGCGGCTTTGACGCCGCCGCTGCAGAGCAGTCCGCTGAGGCCGGTGGTATATGTGCAGCAGTGATGGTATAACCCCCAACGGGAGGGGTATGGCCTCAGGGCAGCAGGTGTGGATGATGGGGGTTGTGATGATGCAGAAAGAAGACTCAGAGTCAGGAGATGCAGTTCAGGGTTTTTACTTACTGGTGTTCTTTTGGTCACTCTGGCCTTGAGTTACCACCCGAGCCGTGCTGCGTCCACCAGGTCCTGGACTCGGCCAACCCCCAGGCAATTCCGGAGCGTGGTCCTGAGCTCCTTTCTGACTCTCCCTTCCTCTGGCCGTTCCCACCAGGGATCCACTTTTGGCCGGCTCCCTCGGGTCTCTTGGTGGTCAAGCCTCCTTTGGGCTCCCTGACCCTATACTCGGTGTGCCTTTCTAGTGGATTTGGTGAGGGTCGTGGCAGATCCTGACCACGACCTCCGGTTCCTGGCTAAGGTTGGTTTTGGCCTCTGCCAGCTTGGGATCCGGTACCCTTGTCCGCCAACCCTTCACCCTTTTGTCTTTATTCTGGGGTCTTGGGGTTCCCTTCTTGTCTTTCTCTCTGGGTCCTTCTTTTCTCCTCTCTCCCTCTGCAGGCTTGGCTCTGGAGCTGGGCCCAGCCGGAGCCACAGCTCCCTGTCAGCCCTCCTGGCTGAGCTCCTCTGCTCTGCTCCTCAGGCTAAACTCTCACCCTGTTCTAAGATGGTGCCCACCTTATATACTCCCTCTATGTGTGAGCTCAGGTGACCAGCACCCAATGAGCTCCTATCTTTACCCAGACTACTCCCCCTATCTGCCCCTACACTACTGGGATGTTCCACCCCCCTCCCACTCCAGCCAGGGACAGACGCTGTCGTACCTGCACATATACTTGGTGGGAGTACCGTAGTTCTGTCCCCCGGAAATGGGATGTATGTAGTGCATGCAGCCTACTAAGCTCAGTTCCACACTCCATCCTTACCCGGGAGTGGAATACCACACCTCTGGCTTGAGGTGTAATACCCCTGTAGCAGCCGAATACTCAGGGTGCTACATATACATCACATAGAAGACACCTAGGCTGCTATATATACACATCACATAGGAGACATTGCAACTGCTTTATATATATCACATAGGAGACAACAAGACTGCTGTATATACATCACATAGGAAACACTGAGCTTGCTGTATATATTTCACATAGGATAAAAAACTGCTGTCTACATAACATAGGATACCCAGACTGCTGTATAGACAACACATTGAATATGTTGAGATTGTTTTATATACATCACATAGGAGACACAGACTGTTGTATACATCACATAGGATACACAAACTGTTATTATATACATCACACAGGAGAATATTGCAACTGCTGCATTGGGAGCAGGAGCTGGACAGGAGCACAGCGTGCGCTAACTCTGGCCATAAAGAGTGTCCTTATAATAATAACTGAGTGTGTGAACAAGCTCAACAGAAAAATTAAAGGGCTGGAGGTCCAAACACTGCAGCCCACCAGGGATCTGCGTGAGGGCCAGACTACATGATGAGTAGCTTGTCGGCACGTGACCGCAAGTATGCAAATTGTATATTAGTAGTCACATAACGACTGGTCAAGATGGAAACAGAGCGAAGTCCTAACACTGTCAGGATTTGGCAATCTGCAGTGAGATAGAGGCACTGTAGAAATTTATGTGTAGGCCACAAAAACCCTTTATTATAGGGATAATACATTCTAAGATATTGTCGAGAACTGCCGAGAACTATGGCAGACTATGTGCACTGAATAATCTACTGCAGTGAGCATTGTTTTCCGCGATCAAAATATTTACTGATCAGCTGTCATGTTGTGTTGCAGGTCAATCCATGGAAGCAGACCTTTATTAATGGGGCTCGTTAGATCATCTGCATCCCTTTCCAATGTCCATATTTTATCTTGTGTCTACTTACTAACCTGAAAGTTGCACCCATGGCTACAAAGAGATTACAGATGATCACTTGGGATCTTAGCAGCAGAATTCACTGATCAAGAGACTTTTCAAAAGATTGTGCAAAGCTGAGACCTTCCTTTACCTTTGCAACCATATAGCATAAATTTGCATCAAATGGGCACAGGGGGTTATAAATTAGGGACAGGAACTAGACTAGCAAAATACCCAATAAATACTGAAGCAGTATGTAGTACAAGTGATCAAATAATTGCAAGTTCAAATCCCCTAAAAGAACTAAAAAATAAAAGTAAAATAAAAGAAAGGTATAAAAAATGTAAAAAAAAATAAAAAATGCATAAATGTTTAACGTTAAATTCTGATCAAAATATAGAATTATATTCTATGTAACACTATAAAACTCAATACACTAGAATTACAGTTTTTAGGTCGATGCACTTACCCCAAAAAATACAATAAAAAGCATTCAAAACTTTTACATAAACTTTTACATAACAATGTCAACTCGGCATGCAAAAAGAAACCGTTACACAGATGCAACAATGGAAAAATAAAAAAGTTCTGTGTTGCAGAAAATGATGATGCAAGTTCTGAATTTTTTTAACCACTAAAATATGTTAAAAAAACCTTATAAATTTGATGTCACCATGATAAAACTTACCGCAGATCATTTTACCACACAATCATTATCCATAAATACCAAACCCTAAAAACAATGGTGTAACTGTGGGGATTTTTTCGGTACAATTTTAACCCATATGTATTTGTTCCCCCATTTTTCAGTACATTCTTTGGTAAAATATGGTGTCATTCAAAACTAAAATTTGTCCTGCCAAAAGACAACCCCCATAGCGACAGTAAAGTAAAATAGTTATGACTCTTCGAAAAAGGAGAGGAAAAAATGAAAATGCAAAAATGGATAATTGCCAGGTTATGTGGGGGGGGGGGGGGGTTCAAGGAAATGTCTGCAATTAATAATAGGGTCTATTTTATTACGCCATTGGTACTAAATGGATATATCTTTCTGAAACATTTATGTCACCTGGGACTCTCAACTATTGGAAGTATTTTGGAATTTTGCCCCTCAATTACCCATTCTGACTGACCGCTATCCATTCAGAGGTCAATGGAGTCAATAGGAGTTATTGCACTTTGATATTGAATACTATGTATGAACCAACTACTATTACAGTGTGATGCAAGCTTTCCATAAGGATTTTTTTTTTACTGCTCAGCCATGTTAAATAACACAGTAAAGTGATATTTCCCTCAAATTATAGAGCTAATTGCTACTGGGTGCTGATGGCTGCAAATTCTATTAACGCACTTTGTAAGGTGAGTAGATCTAATCAGCGGAAGTTCATAATTGTCTACAACCAAGGTTGGCACAAGTGCAACGTCTGTGCGTTCGACTTAATCATAGTCATAATAGTCTATGGAGTGAATAAATAACATCTTCCCTATACATTTACCCTCATTGGAAATGCAAATGATAAGTCTACATAATGGCATAGAGTATTTAGATGTAGTGGAGTTGATTTTATTAGTAGATGAAATCTTTTGTACAGTCATAGATAAGATGTCTATCAGCACAATGACTTCTGTCTAATTTGATGTCCACTGTCTATTGTAATCTGCTTCTAGCAGCAGGAAAGCCAAGATGTATCACAAGAAGTGTAATTGTGGGGGCAGGTCTTTATCTCTTTACAGGAAGTGGGGGCAGGTCTTTATCTCTTTACAGGAAGTGGGGGCAGGTCTTTATCTCTTTACAGGAAGTGGGGGCAGGTCTTTATCTCTTTAGAGGAAGTGGGGGCAGGTCTTTATCTCTTTACAGGAAGTGGGGGCAGGTCTTTCTCTAAATGAAGTGTTAGCGCATCTTTGTCTCTCTTAAGGAAATGTGGGCAGTCTTTGTCTTTCTACAGGAAGTGGGAGCCGATCTTTCTCTCTACAGCAAATGCAGGAGGGTCTTTATTTCTTTACAGGAAATGTAGGAGGGTCTTTGTTTTTATACAGGAAATGCAGGCAGGGTCTTTACCTCTATATAGGAAAATCGAGCAGGGTCTTTGTCTCTCTACACCAAGTCGGGGCAGGTCTTTATCTCTTTACAGGAAGTGGGGGCAGGTCTTTGTTTTACTACAGGAAATGGGTGCAGGTCTTTCTCTAAATGAAGTGTTAGCCTGTCTTTCTCTTTCTATGGAAAGTTGTTGCAGTTCTTTGTCTCTCTTGATAGAAAATATGGTTGGGTCTTTGTCTCTCAAAAGGAAATATGGTGGGTCTTTGTCTCTCTTTACAGATGGTGGGAGTGGCTCTTTATCTCTCTACAGGAAATGGGGGCAGGTCTTTGTCTCTTTCTACAAGAAATGTGGGTCTTTGTCTTTATACAGGAAGTGAAGGTGGGGTTTTGCCTCTTTGCTCCTGTTGTCCTGCCGGATAGACTGCCTGTTGGCATAAAAGAGAGGTGTCCTTTTAGTTCAGGGCAGGCAAACCATTGGACATTGGAAGGAGCAATGCATGTTGAAAAGTGTAGGAAGGAAGTAGTGCTGTCAGAATGCTAATGAAGGATGAACCACTTTCTCAAAAAACATGGATGGTGAATCAGGACAGTTACTGGATATGTTAGACTGGCATGTGCTGTATACTGATTTTTAGTGAAACATTATCTGTATGGTTTTTCAATTAATTGTGCAATGGATTGGTCACCAGAATGGAATAGGCATTGTATGGAGGTAATGGTGGTGTATACGCTATTTCATCTATTAAATGCAGAAGTCACACGCTCCTATTTACCATTAAAAAAGTGTATATGAAAAAAAACATTTATGCAGCAACACATTGGCACTGTGGTACTTACCTCCTGGAGGCATTGTAATTGTGATGGGGGCACTAGTCACATGACCTTGGCTATTAGATGCATTGACTCTGACAGTATATCTAGAGAAGGCAACCAAGTCATCGAACAAAACCCACTCATCACTCTCCTGACTTTGATACAGTATCCGGCTGGAATTGGTAAAACTGTGGATCTCATCTCCTGTAAAAAAACATTAAAAATATAATGAGGTTTTGAAAAAACGTGAAATAAAATGAGAAAATAACCGGCTAAGTAAGTGTTTCCCTCTGAGAAGTTGGCAGGTAGTGCGGGAATTCCATATGCTCACATGTATGTTCAGATCAGTGGTGGACATCCATTATAATACTAGTTTCCAAAATGAGGTCCACCATAGTATCAAATGATTCCCCAGTTGGCCCAGCCCATGTGGCCCTGGGAACGGATGTACTTGGATGTGAAGGAGGTAAGCGTCTGGAGAAGGGAGCAGAGCGGAGCATAATCTTGTGCTTCACTCCCCTGAGGTTTTACATGCTACTCTTCTCTCTTCAAGGATTTGAGCCTCATGTTCATCTTCTACATTGGCCTGAGTCCAGGAAATAACTGTATCATTTAATTGTACGGCAACCCTGGGTGTGGATTGAGACATAAGGGCAGACTGGCGTACTCTGGGGGTGTGGTATGTATTGCTAGTGGTGGTCCCTCCTAGTACTATTGTCACTGAAGCCACTATCTAGTATTGTCTAGGGGTTGGCAAATGCTATGAACATTTTTTTTACTTAAATGCATGTATTTAGGTATTTAGGACAAAAAATAATTTTTTTTGCAATTTGGTTTCATTAAAAATTTTGCACCATTTCGCTTTTAGAGGCTCTTTGTTTCCGTGCACATTTTACTTTGATGTGGTCATAAATCAGCTGAAAGGTGCTCAGAAAAAGAGTTAGAAAGTTTCCAATTGGTCATCACTCATCAGCACAAGCTCACCGACAGTTTTTCAGTTTTGGGAGCAAAGTCTGCAGTCACTCTACGTAACTGCAGGCTTCTGAGTCGTGACAGTGCGCCATGAGCACACTGTCTCGGTTTCCCGGTATTGCCGGTGCGAGCGAATAGTCATATGAGTCACATGACTTCTTGTATGCGATTTGTAGATTTGAAGTCAGCGCCGACTAGATGAGTTTGGTTTCTCTCAATTCACACAATTCAGTTGGATGAGACTAGTCGGAAGATGACCGCAATTATTCAAATTGCATACATACAATTATGTGACCGCTCTCTTGTTTCGACAACACAGGGGAATTGAGACATGTGCATCGCATGATGTCACAATTCTGAAGCCTGCAGTCACATGGAATGACTGCAAATTTTGCTGCAGAACCTGGAGAAACTCTTTAACACATTCTGCAGCCAGCAATAAACAGTGCAATACACAGACTATAGAAGGCGAATGGTGCATGATTTTTAATGAAACACAATTACAAAAATTATTTTTTGGCCAAAAATGCATGCATTTAAGTAAGAAAAAAAAATTGTCATCTAAAATGAAGAACTCCCTTTATATTATATAGTTAATATACAAATAAAACTACAAAATAGCTGACTTTTAAAATATTCTAAATCACAGATGGAAGAATAAGAGAAATTGGGTCAAAAGCAAAGAACTGACACTGGTCATCAGGATTTACACCCAATGGCCCAGAATCCAGTCCTACAGTCCTGCTCATTGTTATTGGCACCCATGAAGTTTAAGTACATAATGTGAATATCTCCTGAAAAAAATAATCAAATGAAACAGTTTTGTGTATAGAGCACTCATGCTAAATACAAAAGAGCAAATGATAAACAATTTAAAACAAAAAAACAATGGGAGGGAAAAATAGAAAAACCTAAAGCTTTCTGTGACACTGGTATTGGCACCCTTTACATTAATTTAATATGGAAACACATTTTGACTCGCCTGTGGTAAATCACAAAAGAGATTCACCTGTGATTAATTCTGGGTGCCCATGTGACATGAATTAGCCAATGAATGATGAATTCAGTTTTTTTTAAAAAGCCACATGGTAAGCCCTGTTCCTTTGTCACAATGGTGAAGACAAAGTAGCTGTCTGAGGACATCAGAACTGCTATTATTAGTAAACACAAGACTTCCAAAGGGTATAAGGCCATCTCCAAAGACCTTGGTATCCCAGTTTCAACAGTGCGCAATGTTATTAAGAAGTTTGCCAAGCAAGGAACCGTCAAGAACCTTCCTGGACGTGGAAGGAAAAAGGAAAATTGACAAGAGAGGTCTTCGAAAGCAAATGGTGGTGGAAAAAACACCATGTCAAACATCCAAAGATCTGAAGGCCAACCTGGAGCAGTCTGGGGGTCATGGTTTCAACAAGTACCATACACCACACACTAAACCAAGCAGAGCTTTATGGGCAAAGGCTAAGGAAGAAATCATTACTGAAGAAAAGACAAAAAAAAGAATGACTGATCTTTGCCAAAGAGTACCTTGACAAACCACAATCCTTATGGGAAAATGTTCTATGGACAGATGAAGCAAAAATAGAGCTTTTTGGCAATGCAAAGCAACAGTTTGTTTACAGACTGCACAATGAAGCTTATAAGGAAAAGAACACCTTACCAACAGTTAAGCGTGGTGGAGGATCCATTATGCTGCAGGGTTGCTTTGCTGCATCTGGTACTGGAGGCTTTGACTTTATCACAGTAATCTTGAAATCAGAGAATTATCTAGAGATTTTACAGCGAAATTTCCTACCCAGTGTAAGAAAACTTGGTTTGAGTCGAAGATCATGGGTTCTCCAGCAAGACAATGATCCAAAGCACACATCCAAAAGTACACAGGAATGGTTGAAAAAGAAAAGATGGACTCTTTTAAAATGGCCAGCAATGAGTCCTGACCTCAATCCTATTGAAAATCTTTGGGGTGAGCTGAAATCTGCCATTGGGAAAAAGAACCCTGCAAACATTCAAGAGCTTGCACAAACTGCAAAGAAAGAGTGGGAGAAAATTCCAGCTGAGAAGTGCAAGAAGCTTATAGATGTCTGCAAGAAACTTTGGAGGCTGTCAGCAATGCCAAAGGGCGTACAACCAAGTATTAATTAGGGGTGCCTTTATTGCTGCACATGCGGTTTATTCTGTTTCTTCTTTGCAACATGGACATTGAAAAACAATGTTTTATTGTTGTATTACTTTGTACCACTAATTAAAAAATCCTGAGGATATAACTTTGGTACATTTCCATTTATTTCTGAAGATATTGTACAGACTTTGAAATAGATGAAGGGGTGCCAATAATGGCGGGCAGCACTGTATACAAAAAGCAAAGCCACACTAAGAAGAATTAAAATTCCTCCAAGATTCAAGAAAAAAAAAATCAGCAAAAAAAGGGCAGCAGTGTTTGCACACAAAAAGGATTGTATAGGGCACTGTTCACACCTGGGTAGTGCACAGAATTTTAATTCTTCTTAGTGTGGCTTTGCTTTTTATATTTAGCATAGGGACTCGCAAGCATGGGGACCCTTGACACAGGTTGCAAGCTTGCGTATTTTGGCCAAAATATCGACTAATACCTCATATATTATATATATATGCATTTTTGCACTTTTTTATTCCAGGGTGCAGCCAGGCTCATTAGTGCTGGTATTGTATACTGGGGTGTCTGTTCCCAGGGGGTGCACTTGGATAGTACCGGGCAGCCCGCCTAATCTAATAGTATGGGCGTAACTAATAGGCTGTAAACCGGATACTGTGCACTACCCAGGTGTGAACAGCGCCCTATATAAGCCTTTTTGTGTGCAATTCAAATACTAAGCAGTCATCCCCTCCATGAAATGGTAGGTTGTGAGTGATTGTCTCATCAGTATTTTGCACCAGTGTAGCCACCATCTTTATTACTTACGTTTGCTGCACCCTGGCAGTGCATTGAGTTCTGAAGATCTGGGAAGGTAAACACTTCTGCCCTTTTTTGCTGAGTTTTTTTTTTTGAGCAGCACTGTACACACATTATGAAGATACTGGTGCTAAGGCCTCCACCGAGGCCGTATTTGGTGTTCATGCTGCCCTATACACTCTAAGTCGTGATGCCCCCTACTGATAAGTCAGGCTAAAGATATGTCAAACATGAGAAACAAAGGAGTAGCTTTAAAACACATATACATTTTATTGAAAAAATTTATCTAAAAACCTCACAAAAATAAGATGGACAGAATGGCAATACAAACAGTCCGAGTACAGGCCCAGATGACCAAAAATTTGGTCAACAGATGATCAGCAAATCTGAAATACGGAGCAATATAACACAAGTAGGAATTTGTATAATAAATACTAATCATTTGTCTTTTATCCAAATATGAAAGTTGTGCCCTAAATACTGCTGAGATGCTCAAAAATAATTGACCTTACCCATTGTGCCAAGGGAAGTCTGGCCTGGCCTGGAGTGTAAAAGCTGAAAGTATTGCGTCCCTACGCATGTTTCGCGTGCCGACTGCACGCTTTCTCAAGGAGAGCCACATGGGCATGATGTCATCAGAGGTCCTTCACCTCTATAATTTATATTCCTCCTTCAGGGCAGGGTGCTCCTCTGCCCATGCACCCCCATCCCCCCCCCCCCAAAGTAAATGGCGGCTTTCATACTCCATCCAGCAAAAGTAGGAAAAAGGGGGAAATGAAAAAAAAATCTATATTTTTTAAAATCTTCCTTCATGGTGGTGCTAATCCCCCGCAACCGGCTGCCCTAGGCATCTGCCCTTGGGTGCCTAGTGGCAAATACGGCCCTGGCCTTCATGCAAATGTTTTGCCGCCCCAGTGGACAAAGAATCCCAGCACTGGTTGGTCCCATTTTTTATGCAGGCAAATGCAACCTATGCAGGCAATGCATTGATGGTAGGTGGGTGAGGAATTGGTATGACAGTGTAAAGAATTACTAATGCTTGTTCCTTGGTTCTGCCGTATCGAATACCAATGGGTTAAATGAGCATGGCAAACAAATCCACTCTGAATCTTCCATGCCAGGGGTTTTAGACTAATGCCGTTTTCAGCAATACGTCTATTTTTCCATAAGATATAACACGCTTGAGACATTTTCATCTTAGAAAGTCTTGCTGCAATGCCCCGGTACTGAGCACACAGGCATTATGTAAATGAAGATTATCTCACTTTTCAATTGGTGTTCATCATTCATGGATGCCAACAGAGATTTTGGGCTCTCTGGGGAAGTTCTCAGAAAGGTAGCCAAAGCAGACTTAAAGGCGGAAATCCATAATCAAATATCGAGATTGATTGTGTCACTTGCACTTGTATTGATTTTAATTGGACTGGCTGACCTGCGAGAATAATATAAGTGCGCCTGCCGCTGATTTATGGGAATAAAATACATTCCTATTGTGAATGGTAGGCAGATGGTATCGGTTAACTCTTTCCGTCTGTTTTATTATGGAGAAGTTAAATGGATTACATTGTATTCTTTATTGTCGAAGAAGCAAAGAAATTTACAATGAGACCCCCAAATTTTATATAAATTATTTATTACATATAATTAATGGGGGGATTATCAGGGCATAGTAAATTGGCGGTCTATCCGCAAGTCAATTATTGACCGATTTCTGCATTGATTTATCTCTGCAGTGTGCGGATGAGATTTTCTAAAATCTCATCCACAATGCTGTTACTGTAAATCGTTGTGCCAAAATATGTAGATGGAAAATACGTTCAATGTGAACATACACCAAAGTGGGTTTCCAGTGTCTTCTTCTAGAATACAAATGGAGCAAATGTTAAAGGTGTGCTTCAGAAAGGCCATTAATAGATTGGTGGGGTCCGACTTCCGGCACCTTCACCGATCTGATTGTACCAGGTCCTACTGCAGCCAGAAGTAAAAAGTGTATGGAGATGAAACAGCACAGCTCCATACGCTGTATTGTGGCCATTCTCAGGTACTGCGGCTCAGCTCCTATTGAAGTTAATGGAAGCTGAATGGCTACAACAGAGAGTTTGACCATGTGCTGTTCTGGCTCTGTACACTATTTACATCCAGCCATCGCGGGCCCGGTAAGAGCTGATAGGTGTGGGTGTCTTGTGTGTCAGACCCCCACTGGCCTGGTATTAATACCTTCAAAGGCAAATACCTGGACAACCCCTTTAAAAGTGCAGGCATGGCACACTATATTGCACACTGCAGCCCCCAAATAACCTTTACAGTGCAGCAGCCATATTACACCAGTTTTTGTGCACCTTTTTCTAATTCTGTACATGTGCAAATTGGGGTCAGTGATAGGAAGGGATAGTTTGATTTGGGTCATTTGCTTGAAGGGTTTTAAGAGTACTGTATGATCTTTGTTGTATTAAAAGGAAATTTACAATTAACACTTTCCCTAAAATGTTCTATCATATAGCTACAGCAGTGTCCGTAACCCCTTTATTAAGCTGGATGCTCGTGCAAAAAATGTTACAAATCTGGCAGCTCCTGTTCCTGGTTCAGATGGCTCTCTCTGCTCTAACTTACTTCTCTCAGGGGGTTAAACACGGACGTCCAGTGGATAGAGGAGCGAGTATCTCAAGAAGGGCAGAGAAAACAGACTATGGAGAAGGCAGAAATCACATTAAGGGGAAATAAGTGCAGGATAGAAGCTGTGCTGATAGATGAGTTAAAGAAGACAGCAGCACTCTGAATACACACAGGGGTAACATCCAGCCTGAAAGGTGGTTTTACACCGTTACAACCTATTTTTTTTATATCTTCAATGTATCTATATTAAAATAATGGCATCTTTGCAAATAGTCTTGATTATTCTATAAAAATGCAGAAAGCTCCAAGTGCTTCGTGGCGACACTACATCATTTGCATAGAGCGTCTACTATTGAATCCAATCAGGGTGACCAGCTGGAAAATCAGAGCACAGCGCAATCTAGTTAAGGCTATGTGCCCACGATGCAGAAATGCTCAGGATTTTTTCCTGAGTGTTTCTTCATCTCCCTGGCATAAAAAAAACGCATGCGGATTATACATGCGTTTTTACTGCCAGGGACATGCGGATGTAAAGCGTTCTTCACATGCATTTCCGAATGCGGGTGTCAAGCACTTTCCAAGCGATTTTAGCATCACTTGGAAAGTGCTTGACAACTTGGTCACACTATATAAATCCATGCAAAAGGCATGGATTTATATAGTGTGACCGTAAAGAATGGTTAAAAATAAAAAAATAATGTATACTTACCTTCCGATGGCCCCCGCAGTCTTGCTTTGCTCCATCCAGGCTGCCGGCAGATCGCGGTACACTGTACTAGGACCTGCCGTCACATGACTGTGACGTCAGCGCAGGTCCTCCAGTCCACCATGAGTTGCCGGCAAGCACAGAGAAGGAGTCGGAAGGTGAGTATAATATTTATTTTTTATTTTATTCTTTTATTTACAGGTTCTATGTTACCCAGGTCTGGATGAGAGTCTCTTCTCCTCCAGACCTGGGTACCATACACACATTGAAACGTTTGGATTACGCATGTGCACATGTAGTGATGCGGAATCCAAACGTTCCAATGCAAGTCAATGGCGGCGATTACGCTGCGTGTCCGCAAAATTAATGGACATGCTGCGGATTTTTGAGCGCAGCATAAACACTGCGGAAAAATCCGCAGCATGGGCATTGACATTGCGGCTTGTCATTGGGGACCATGGGGGGCGGATTACCAAGCATTTCCCAAGCGTTTATGCTGCGGAAATTCCGCAGCATAAACGCTTGGAAAACGCATAGTGGGCACACAGCCTAAAAGGCAATAAACTATCCCTTTCCAGCCTTTAAAATAATCAACCAAAATGTCGGCCGACCAGAATCAAATTCAAAGTTTGTCAAAAATTCAATTAATTATAAATTTATTTGCTCATCTCTTTCAACCAGCTGTCAGCTGGTGACTACTTTCAGATTTGTGAATGAGGAATTCCCTGTAACGAAGGCCAGATCCCTGTACAGATATTAAATAGTTAAGAACAAAGATCACTAGCTACTTGTCCCAGTTTAACTAGCCTCAAGTTCACTGCTTTTATTCTTCTGTTTTCTGGTAAACATACCAAAACATATAGCCATAGAACAAAACACTACAATTCTGTCTTTCTGCAGTCGCCACTAGGGGGAGCTTAAGACCTTATTGAATACTATTTTTACATTGAACTTTGTAAGAAATTAGTATTCACATAGGCTCTCCCTTTCATCAAACTCTATGGTTATGCATAAAAATGAAAGTATGTGGCAGAACTCTGCAGTTATAAAAAATATTGTTTAAAGAATAACCGTCACTTTAATTTTAATTTCATTAAGCAATAGTGCACATGAAAATAAGCAACTTTTTAATATATCTTATCAGATAAATCCGCTTCTTTCTCCTCCAGGACTGATCATCCACACTCAACTCATGGGTAAAATCTGTATTCAGTGAAGACAGATCTTCCCATTACTCAAATAAGAGATGACCGTTGGTGCTTTTTAAATTAGATGTAGGGAGGAGGAGATAGAGGCAGACACAGACATTTTGCTGAAAGCTCTACTGAAATGACAGCTACACAACAAATGTGAAAGTGTAGCTGTTATTTCAGTAGAACATGTAACAGAATGTCTGAGTCTGAGTCTGCCTGTAGCTCCCCCCTATAATGTCTGTGTCTGCCTCTAGCTCCTTCCTAGAATGTGTGCCTGCCTCTAGTTCTTCCCTAGAATGTCTGTGTCTGCTTCTAGCTCCTCCCTAGAATGTCTGTGTCTGCCTCTAGTTCTTCCCTAGAATGTCTGTGTCTGCTTCTAGCTCCTCCCTAGAATGTCTGTGTCTGCCTCTAGTTCTTCCCTAGAATGTCTGTGTCTGCTTCTAGCTCCTCCCTAGAATGTCTGTGTCTGTCTCTAGCTCCTCCCTAGAATGTCTGTGTCTGCTTCTAGCTCCTCCCTATAATGTCTATGTCTGCCTTTAGCTCCTCCCCAGAATGTCTGTCTCTGCATTTATCTCCTCCCTAGAATGTCTGTCTGCCTCAAGCTCCTCCCTAGAATGTCTGTGTCTGCCTCTTGCTCCTCCCTAGAATATGTGTCAGCCTCTAGATCCTCCCTATAATTTTTGTTTCTGCCTCTAGCTCCACCGTAGAATGTCTGTGTCTGCTTCTCGATCCTCCTTAGAATGTCTGTCTCTGCCTCTAGCTCCTCCATAGAATGTCTGTGTCTGCCTCTAGCTCCTCCCTAGATTGTCTGTGTCTGCCTCTAACTCCTCCCTAGAATGTCTGTGTGGGCCTCTAGCTCCTCCCTAGAATGTCGGTGTGGGCCTCTAGCTCCTCCCTAGAATGTATTTGTCTGCCTCTAGCTCCTCCCTAGAATGCCTGTGTCTGCCTCTTGCTCCTTCCTAGAATGTTGGTGTCTGCCTCTTGCTCATTCCTAGAATGTCTGTGTTTGCCTCTAGCTCCTCCCAAGAATGTCTGTGTCTGCCTCTTGTTCCTCCCTATAATGTCTGTGTCTGCCCCTAGCTCCTCCCTAGAATGTCTGTGTCTGCCTCTAACTCCTCCCTAGAATCTGTGTCTGCTTCTAACTCCTCCCTAGAATGTGTGTCTGCCTCTAGCTCCTCCCTAGAATGTATGTGTCTGTCTCTAGCTCCTCTCTAGAATGTCTGTGTCTGCCTCTAGCTCCTCTAGTATGTGTGTCTGCCTCTAGCACCTCCCTAGAATGTCTGAGTCTGCCTCTAGCTCCTCTCTAGAATGTCTGTGACTGCCTCTATCTCCTCTCTAGAATGTCTGTGTCTGCCTCTAGCTCCTCTCTAGAATGCATGTCTGCCTCTAGCGCCGCCGTAGAATGTCTACGTCTGTCTCTAGCTCCTCTCTAGAATGTCTGGGTCTGCCTCTAGCTCCTCTCTAGAATGTGTGTCTGCCTCTAGCTCCTCCCTACAATGTATATGTCTGCCTCTAACTCCTCCCTAGAATGTCTGTGTCTGCCTCTAGCTCCTCCTTAGAATGTCTGTGTCTGCCTCTAGCCCCTCCCTAGAATGTCTGTCTCTGCCTCTAGCTCCTCTCTAGAATGTCTGTGTCTGCCTTTAGCTCCTCCCTAGAATGTCTGTGTCTGTCTCTAGCTCCTCCCTATAGTGTCTGTTTCTGCCTCTTGCTCCTCTCTAGAATGTTTGTGTCTGCCTCTTGCTCCTCTCTAGAATGTGTCTGCCTCTAGCTCCTCCCTAGAATGTCTGTGACTGCCTCTAGCTCCTCCCTAGAATGTCTATGACCGCCTCTAGCTCCTCCCTAGAATGTCTGTGACTGCCTCTAACTCCTCCCTAGAATGTCTGTGTCTGCCTCTAGCTCCTCCCTAGAATGTCTGTGACTGCCTCTAGCTCCTCCTTAGAATGTCTGTGACTGCCTCTAGCTCCTCCCTAGAATGTCTGTGACTGCCTCTAGCTCCTCCCTAGAATGACTGTGACTGCCTCTAGCTCCTCCCTAGAATGTCTGTGACTGCCTCTAGCTCCTCCCTAGAATGTCTATGACTGCCTCTAGCTCCTCCCTAGAATGTCTGTGTCGGCTTCTAGCTCCTCCCTAGAATGTCTGTGTCTGCCTCTAGCTCCTCCCTAGAATGTCTGTGTCTGCCTCTAGCTCCTCCCTAGAATGCCTGTGACTGCCTCTAGCTCCTCCTTAGAATGTCTGTATCTGCCTCTAGCACCTCCCTAGAATGTCTGTGTCTGCCTCTAGCTCCTCCCTAGAATGTCTGTGTCTGCCTCTAGCTCCTCCCTAGAATGTCTGTGACTGCCTCTAGCTCCTCCCTAGAATGTCTGCGTCTGCCTCTAGCTCCTCCCTAGAATGTCTGTGACTGCCTCTAGCTCCTCCCTAGAATGCCTGTGTCTGCCTCTTGCTCCTTCCTAGAATGTTGGTGTCTGCCTCTTGCTCATTCCTAGAATGTCTGTGTTTGCCTCTAGCTCCTCCCAAGAATGTCTGTGTCTGCCTCTTGTTCCTCCCTATAATGTCTGTGTCTGCCTCTAGCTCCTCCCTAGAATGTCTGTGTCTGCCTCTAACTCCTCCCTAGAATCTGTGTCTGCTTCTAACTCCTCCCTAGAATGTGTGTCTGCCTCTAGCTCCTCCCTAGAATGTATGTGTCTGTCTCTAGCTCCTCTCTAGAATGTCTGTGTCTGCCTCTAGCTCCTCTAGTATGTGTGTCTGCCTCTAGCACCTCCCTAGAATGTCTGAGTCTGCCTCTAGCTCCTCTCTAGAATGTCTGTGACTGCCTCTATCTCCTCTCTAGAATGTCTGTGTCTGCCTCTAGCTCCTCTCTAGAATGCATGTCTGCCTCTAGCGCCGCCGTAGAATGTCTGCGTCTGTCTCTAGCTCCTCTCTAGAATGTCTGGGTCTGCCTCTAGCTCCTCTCTAGAATGTGTGTCTGCCTCTAGCTCCTCCCTAGAATGTATATGTCTGCCTCTAACTCCTCCCTAGAATGTCTGTGTCTGCCTCTAGCTCCTCCTTAGAATGTCTGTGTCTGCCTCTAGCCCCTCCCTAGAATGTCTGTCTCTGCCTCTAGCTCCTCTCTAGAATGTCTGTGTCTGCCTTTAGCTCCTCCCTAGAATGTCTGTGTCTGTTTCTAGCTCCTCCCTATAATGTCTGTTTCTGCCTCTTGCTCCTCTCTAGAATGTTTGTGTCTGCATCTTGCTCCTCTCTAGAATGTGTCTGCCTCTAGCTCCTCCCTAGAATGTCTGTGACTGCCTCTAGCTCCTCCCTAGAATGTCTATGACTGCCTCTAGCTCCTCCCTAGAATGTCTGTGACTGCCTCTAGCTCCTCCCTAGAATGTCTGTGTCTGCCTCTAGCTCCTCCCTAGAATGTCTGTGACTGCCTCTAGCTCCTCCTTAGAATGTCTGTGACTGCCTCTAGCTCCTCCCTAGAATGTCTGTGACTGCCTCTAGCTCCTCCCTAGAATGACTGTGACTGCCTCTAGCTCCTCACTAGAATGTCTGTGACTGCCTCTAGCTCCTCCCTAGAATGTCTATGACTGCCTCTAGCTCCTCCCTAGAATGTCTGTGTCGGCTTCTAGCTCCTCCCTAGAATGTCTGTGTCTGCCTCTAGCTCCTCCCTAGAATGTCTGCGTCTGCCTCTAGCTCCTCCCTAGAATGCCTGTGACTGCCTCTAGCTCCTCCCTAGAATGTCTGTGACTGCCTCTAGCTCCTCCCTAGAATGTCTATGACTGCCTCTAGCTCCTCCCTAGAATGTCTGTGACTGCCTCTAGCTCCTCTCTAGAATGTCTGTGTCTGCCTCTAGCTCCTCCCTAGAATGTCTGTCTGCCTTTAGCCCCTCCCTAGAATGCCTGTGACTGCCTCTAGCTCCTCCCTAGAATGCCTGTGACTGCCTCTAGCTCCTCCCTAGAATGTCTGTGACTGCCTCTAGCTCCTCCCTAGAATGTCTGTGACTGCCTCTAGCTCCTCCTTAGAATGTCTGTATCTGCCTCTAGCACCTCCCTAGAATGTCTGTGTCTGCCTCTAGCTCCTCCCTAGAATGTCTGTGTCTGCCTCTAGCTCCTCCCTAGAATGTCTGTGACTGCCTCTAGCTCCTCCCTAGAATGTCTGCGTCTGCCTCTAGCTCCTCCCTAGAATGTCTGTGTCTGCCTCTAGCTCCTCTCTAGAATGTCTGTGACTGCCTCTAGCTCCTCCCTAGAATGTCTGCATCTGCCTCTAGCTCCTCCCTAGAATGTCTGTGTCTGCCTCTAGCTCCTCCCTAGAATGTCTGTGTCTGCCTCTAGCTCCTCTCTAGAATGTCTGTGTCGGCCTCTAGCTCCTCTCTAGAATGTCTGTGTCTGCCTCTAGCTCCTCCCTAGAATGTCTGTGACTGCCTCTAGCTCCTCCCTAGAATGTCTGTGTCTGCATCTAGCTCCTCCCTAGAATGTCTGTGACTGCCTCTAGCTCCTCCGTAGAATGTCTGCGTCTGCCTCTAGCTCCTCCCTAGAATGTCTGTGTCTGCCTCTAGCTCCTCTCTAGAATGTCTGCGACTGCCTCTAGCTCCTCCCTAGAATGTCTGCGTCTGCCTCTAGCTCCTCCCTAGAATGTCTGTGTCTGCATCTAGCTCCTCCCTAGAATGTCTGTGTCTGCCTCTAGCTCCTCTCTAGAATGTCTGTGTCGGCCTCTAGCTCCTCTCTAGAATGTCTGTGTCTGCCTCTAGCTCCTCCCTAGAATGTGTGTGACTGCCTCTAGCTCCTCCCTAGAATGTCTGCGTCTGCCTCTAGCTCCTCCCTAGAATGTCTGTGTCTGCCTCTAGCTCCTCTCTAGAATGTCTGTGACTGCCTCTAGCTCCTCCCTAGAATGTCTGCGTCTGCCTCTAGCTCCTCCCTAGAATGTCTGTGTCTGCATCTAGCTCCTCCCTAGAATGTCTGTGTCTGCCTCTAGCTCCTCTCTAGAATGTCTGTGTCGGTCTCTAGCTCCTCTCTAGAATGTCTGTGTCTGCCTCTAGCTCCTCTCTAGAATGTCTGTGTCTGCCTCTACCTCCTCCCTAGAATGTCTGTGTCTGCATCTAGCTCCTCCCTAGAATGTCTTTGTCTGCCTCTAGCTCCTCTCTAGAATGTCTGTGTCGGCCTCTAGCTCCTCTCTAGAATGTCTGTGTCTGCCTCTTGCTCCTCCCTAGAATGTCTGTGTCTGCATCTAGCTCCTCCCTAGAATGTCTGTGTCTGCATCTAGCTCCTCCCTAGAATGTCTGTGTCTGCCTCTAGCTCCTCCCTAGAATGTCTGTGTCTGCATCTAGCTCCTCCCTAGAATGTCTGTGTCTGCCTCTAGCTCCTCTCTAGAATGTCTGTGTCGGCCTCTAGCTCCTCTCTAGAATGTCTGTGTCTGCCTCTAGCTCCTCTCTAGAATGTCTGTGTCTGTCTCTAGCTCCTCCCTAGAATGTCTGTGTCTGCCTCTAGCTCCTCCCTAGAATGTCTGTGTCTGCCTCTAGCTCCTCTCTAGAATGTCTGTGTCTGCATCTAGCTCCTCCCTAGAATGTTTGTGTCTGCCTCTAGCTCCTCCCTAGAATGTCTGTGTCTGCCTCTAGCTCCTCTCTAGAATGTCTGTGTCAGCATCTAGCTCCTCCCTAGAATGTCTGTGTCTGTCTCTAGCTCCTCCCTAGAATGTCTGTGTCTGCCTTTAGCTCCTCCCTAGAATGTCTGTGTCTGCCTCTAGCTCCTCTCTAGAATGTCTGTGTCTGCATCTAGCTACTCCCTAGAATGTCTGTCTGCCTCTAGCTCCTCTCTAGAATGTCTGTGTCGGCCTCTAGCTCCTCTCTAGAATGTCTGTGTCTGCCTCTAGCTCCTCTCTAGAATGTCTGTGTCTGTCTCTAGCTCCTCCCTAGAATGTCTGTGTCTGCCTCTAGCTCCTCCCTAGAATGTCTGTGTCTGCCTCTAGCTCCTCCCTAGAATGTCTGTGTCTGCTTCTAGCTCCTCCCTAGAATGTTTGTGTCTGCCTCTAGCTCCTCCCTAGAATGTCTGTGTCTGCCTCTAGCTCCTCTCTAGAATGTCTGTGTCTGCATCTAGCTCCTCCCTAGAATGTTTGTGTCTGCCTCTAGCTCCTCCCTAGAATGTCTGTGTCTGCATCTAGCTCCTCCCTAGAATGTTTGTGTCTGCCTCTAGCTCCTCCCTAGAATGTCTGTGTCTGTCTCTAGCTCCTCCCTAGAATGTCTGTGTCTGCCTCTAGCTCCTCCCTAGAATGTCTGTGTCTGCCTCTAGCTCCTCTCTAGAATGTCTGTGTCTGCCTCTAGCTCCTCTCTAGAATGTCTGTGTCTGCCCCTAGCTCCTCCCTAGAATGTCTGTGACTGCCTCTAGCTCCTCCCTAGAATGTCTGTGACTGCCTCTAGCTCCTCCCTAGAATGTCTGTGACTGCCTCTAGCTCCTCCCTAGAATGTCTGTGACTGCCTCTAGCTCCTCCCTAGAATGTCTGTGTCTGCCTCTAGCTCCTCTCTAGAATGTTTGTGTCTGCCTCTAGCTCCTCCCTAGAATGTCTGTGACTGCCTCTAGATCCTCTCTAGAATGTCTGTGACTGCCTCTAGCTCCTCCCTAGAATGTCTGTGACTGCCTCTAGCTCCTCCCTATAATGTCTGTGTCGGCCTCTAGCTCCTCCTCTCTCCATAGAATTTTAAAAGCATAAATTGTCATCTCCTATTTAAGTAATGGGAAGATCTGTCTTCACTGAATACAGATTTTACCCATGAATTCAGAATGAAAGATCAGTCCAGGAAGATAAAAAAGCTAATTTCTGTGATAAGATATATTGCCAAGTTTTTTAGTTTTACGTGTACCATTCATTTATGAAATAAAATAAAATGACGGTCACTCTTAAAGGGTGAGGATTCTCCTTTACAGATCAGGCTTACCCAGTATCGAAAAATAAGGAGGCGAGTAGTATATCAAAAAGAAGTTTACGGTACTTCTCCTTTTTATACAAGCTAATACCGAATGAAAGAAGAAGTCACTATACAAAGGAAACCTTCCGTTCCGGCTGTGGGATCCCTTTAAAACCTCTTGCCAATTAATTTTCCCTTCTTGCTTCAGTACCTAGAACCTGTCAGGCCCTGTCATTTATTTCCAGAGTTTACCTGCTCTACAAATTAGCAAACTAGATTAAGATGAAAGAAAGTGGCCGATTCTGAAGATCAGCTTTCCCACCACTAAAATATGCAGGGAGTCAGTTCTTTAGTGCCGTCAGGAGATAAATGGCTGGTTTTCCTTGCTGAAGAATATATAATAGTTAAAAAGTCACTTTTTTCTTCTAGCTGTACATAAATCACAGAACTAGTCAATATTTAATAATGCTTGCCTTGGATTGCAGTCCCTTGATCACCCCTGTCATGTGTAATAGCTCCCTCTTCGATATCTTTGACATAAAAGCCCGGCTTTACTGCAATACTAACATGTAGAGGGTCATTACAGATCGACATTTACCTTAATCTGTGACTGCCAACCATGAACCGATAAATTCCAGAAGATTCCACTGGGAGAAATCAGTATAGTTCTCAGTGGAAAGAAATGAAAGAAAATTCTGCCGAGAATGGAATACATTTTCTACAAGGGCTGTTTGGCAAATGGGTCCTGACTTTTTGAAAGTTCTCTCGCTGCAAAGACTTGCAACATTTAATGCCGATTTGATGTTTTGACAGACAGGCTGATGATCGCCGGTGACGCGACGTGAAGGAAGAGGCAGAATTTTCCCTGCAAAAACAATGCAAGATGGAACAGAAGATGTATGATTCGTACAATTATTCACCCCGCTGTCTTGGCGGAACGTTGTCTGGCTTGTCAATCGGACAGCAAAAAAAAAAAAAAAAAGTTTTTTTTCTTCTTTTTTTGATTTTTCTTTTTAAAACCAAATCGATCATCAGTCCGACAACTCATAATGTAACAAGAGCTTCACGGCAGAAGACATCAAAGTGTTCGCTGCATGAAAAAAAGGGGACAGAGCAAGCTTTGGGCTTTGAACGAGGTCAGTAGAGACTGCCTATCATATATTAAACGCTCCGGCACATATGCTTCACAAAACGGTACACAAAACAGGCCTTTTATATCGTTCTTTGGGGAATGTAGCACGGGCGGATCTCTTCTCTAACATAGAAGAAGCAGGAAATAAAATAATAGCGCTGAGTATGGCGGTAAAGACTTTTTTTTGGTCTTATTTGTAAGTGAAAGTTGTTTTTGAATGTCGTCAGAATTTTTTGCATTTTGGCTATTAAAAAAAATGGTTGTAATGCAAATTAAAATAATTGGTGAGGAATCATTAGTTAAAATTACTAAAATATTATAATATAAAGTTATATACTCCATGTACTTAAAGGGGTTTTCCAGTCTTAAGCTACAAGTCTGCAGTCACCCTACGTGAATCCTCAGATTGCGAGCTGTGAGGATTCTCTGCTGCCTGTGCTAGGAGTGGGCGGTCATGTGACCACAAGTATGCGATTTGCATACTTCTGGCCACATTCTGACTAGACGTGTCCGGCATCACTTAATTCACTTGCATTGAGAAAAGCTGCTGTAAGATGGCCGCCGGACATGTCCTTGAGGGGAGATATGTATCTCTGAGGTTGGTAGCTTCAGTGATGTAAAACCGGGAAAGCATGCTCCAGCACATATAGTGCTGAGAGGGTTAATTGGGCCTATCAGGGCCAGTTTTTGCGAAAAGTCATAAGAGTTGGGTGGGATTGGCTGCTCACATATCCCCACCCCAGGGCGTGTGTATAAAATGGTGATCAAGTGTCTCATTTAGTGTTTGTGGCTGGAGGTGTGGAGACCTCCAGCGTGTTTGCACTGAAGGACACTGATTGTGAGCGGGCAAAACCGCAGTACTGCATGGACTGTTTGTTTTGCTGTTTTGTTTCTCTGTGCCGGACAAGGCCGTGTTTTGTTTACTTTTCAAGTGCGGTTTATGTCAGAATAAAACTGCCATGGACATTTTTAAACAAACCGTATCCTGTGCCTACTTCAAGCAGCTGAGTGAGTACCAAAGCCAACAATTGGTGGAGATTGCAGGCAAGAATCCCAAGGGGCAGTGCAACTGCAACAAGAAACTGTTTATATCCTGGTTGAAGTGTCCCCTGGGCCATGTGCGGGGGAATACCCGGAGCCGGGTCTCTGTGTAATGTCGGGGATTGTAGTCTCCGTGGCGGCGACCCGGTCCCGTGGCTCAGGGTGGTCAAACCAGTGGCAGATCTGTTTACTTGGTTAGTTTTTAATGTTGAAATGTCCGACTACGCCACCCGTGGATTGCGGTCAATGAGAACCTCCGCTGCGGGGCAGACCGCTGAGGCTGATGTTGGGTGGCAGCAGAGGGTAGTATAACTCCCCACAGGAGGAGTATGGCCTCAGGGCAGCGTGTGTAGATGGTGAGGGTTGTGGTGCATGGGCGCAGCAGAAATGACTCAGAGTCCGTGCAGTGCAGTTCAGGGTCTTTACTGTTGGTAATGAAGAAGGCCCTGCCGGGAGTACTGGCTAACATTAGAGGCCTGGTCGGTCTGTGAGCGAAACAGAGTCCCCCTGGCCAGGTGGAGGTGTAGGCCTTCCAGTCTGACTGCACTTTTCCTGGCTACCTTGCTGTAGTCGTGTAGTAGCCCACGTCCCTGAGTGTACCGTGTGGTGCTCACCCGTATGGCTGGTGACTTGGGGCCTTTGGTGCCTTCCGCTCCTCGATGGCGGTGCTGGTCCCTTGCGTGTGACTGAGCCTCCGGGCTTTCTATGGCCAGAGGACCTGAAATCCCCTGCCAGGTGATTTCTGCTGCTGGATGTGAATATCCTCACAGCCTCGGACTCCGGTGTCTGGTTCTCTGCGTCTTCTGCCAGGATGAGCTCTATCAGCTCCAATCCCTGGTCTTCAACTCCTGGCTCCTACAGAGCTCCTTGCAGCTCCTCTGTCCCTTCCTCTGGAACTAACTAACTAACCCCGCCCCAGATCCAGTTTATAAAGGGCAGGTTCATCCCCTCCCTGGACTGGGGCAGAAGGCATTGCTAGCAATAGTGCTCCTGACCAGGAAAACCCATGCTCGCTCTCAGACATGGTATTTCTACCACTGTGGCAACCAGACCCCTGGGGTGCCACATTCCCCCCTGGTAAATTTTAGTACTCCGGAACTAAACACATTTTATGAAAACATACATAACAGGGTATAAGCAATAACACATCAACATATGTACAAGGAGTTCAGTCTTTATAGGTCACGGCGCTTCCGTAACAAGGTGTCCATGTCACCCAAGATGTATTTTGAGGGACCCGTTACAAACACTCCACGTAGGCCCTGGGGTGGCTACAGGGCATCGATGATCCAGCGATGGACCACGTCTTCAGCCACCTCCACGGGTTTTTGTTCTGTGGTCTGGCACAAAAGGGGCACTTAACAGGTGCAACTATTTACAAGGTACAGTTCCGGTTATTCATTGTCCATAACCTGTTAGTCCATAAACCCTGTCAGGTAACTTGAGAAACATAATTATTATTCATGCAACAAACATAAAACATTTCAACATTTGCAATATACAGGTATATATCATTTTTTTCTAGATTCTCCAGCGAGCGGGCTTCTGACCTCTAGTGCTCCTGGTGGACCTACGTAACACACTTTCTGGTGGTGTTCTTTCTGGGTCCCCTGTTTCCATCGCTTGTGTAGTGGGCTCGCTACTGTCTGCACTACAGGTGCTTGGAGATGTTATGGGTAGGTTGGGCAGCTTTCTGCGTACTCTTTGGCTTACCACGGGCACGGCAGGCTCACTACTAGCAGAGGGTTGATTCTCCTGGGCTGCTGGTATGGAATCTTCTGCCTCCGGGGCCGGTTGCTCTCCCAACACTACTTGCTCTTCTGTAGGCCCTTGAGGGGCTGGCTGGAGAAAGGTAAGGACGGGTACCACAATAGCGTTGTTAATTTGTGTCCAGGACCGTGGAAATTCTCCGAGTACTGTACTGACCATTTCTTCCCTTTCCTCTGCGGGTTGAGGGCTATCTTGGTCTTCATCAGTGCTTTGCAGCTGCTCGGGACACTTCTTCAGGTGGTCTCTGGAGACAGTGGCTGTGGTCTCTCCTCCATCCTTACTGATAATGCATACTTTCGGATTTTCTTGGCTTGAGGGCAGTACTGTGTACGGTTCTTTCTCCCACTGGTCATCCAACTTATGGAGCCGCCTCTTCCTCTTCAAGACCTGCTCTCCAGGTGCCAGGGGAACAGCGGGAGCATGCTGGTTGTAAGTCCTCTCTTGCCTTTCTCTTGCTTGAGACAGACTTCTCTCAACACTCTCCTGCACTTTCCGGTACTGCTGCTGCCGTTCTGTATCCCAGTCTGCCTCTGGCGAGGTGTCCTCGGGTGTCAGGACTCCCATATCCAGGTCAATAGGCAGCTTACCAGGTCTTGCTCTCATTAGGTAAGCCGGGGTGCAGTTGGTGGAATTTACTGGGATGTGGTTATACAAGTCCACCAGATCAGGCAGTTTTTCAGACCACAGACTGCGTTCTTCCAGGGGCAACGTTTTAAGCAAGTCTATCACCACCTGGTTCATCTTCTCGCATAATCCATTGGTTTGGGGGTGATAGGGTGTTGTCCTTATCTTCTTGCAGCCATACAGGTTGCAGAACTCCTGGAAGACCTCCACTTCGAAGGCTGGACCTTGGTCAGTCAACACTTGCTCCGGATACCCGTGTGGACGGCAGAAGTGCTGCTGGAAGGCTCTAGCTGCTGTCTGAGCTGTTAAGTCCTTGACAGGGACCACCACCAGGAACCGGGAGTAGTGGTCTACAATGGTGAGGGCGTAGACGTACCCGGACCTTCACATGGTCCAGGGCTACCAGTTCTAGAGGCTGCCTGGTGATGATGGGCTGTAGAGGAGTCTTCTGGCTGGCACGGTCCTTTCTTCTTAGGTTGCACGGGCCGCAGTCTCTGCACCATCTCTCAATGGCCCCTCTCATGCCTACCCAGAAGAACCGTTCACACAACAGGAACTCCAACTTCTTCCACCCAAAGTGCCCTGCTCCGTCGTGGTATGCCTCCAGGACCATAGCCGCATCTTGTCTCGGGACCACTACCTGCCAGGTCAGCTCATGTGTCCGGGAGTTGACAATTCTCTGGCACAGCTTCCCCTTGTAGAGAAACAATTTACTCTTCTCCTTCCACAGCTGTTTGGTCTCTTCCGGAGCGTCTGGGTCAAGATGGGCATCAGCCTGTGTCAGCATCTCTTTTACCAGGCGGATGGCTGGGTCACTGTCTTGCGTCTCCGCCCAGCTGTAGTGGGGTAAGGGATTGAACGTGGCAGAGTGCTTGTCCCTTACACAGTGGGAACACTGGGTAATCCCATGACGGTGGAACGCAGGGAGTTCAATCTCTTCCAGTTCTTCTGGATCTTCCCCTCCGTCCGGCAAGTTCGACATCCTGGACAGGGCGTCTGCGTTGGCATTTATTCGTCCCGTCCGGTATTTGATGGTGAACTCATAGTTGGACAGCCGGGCCATCCATCTTTGCTCCAGGGCACAAAGTCTTGCAGTGTCCATGTGTGTCAACGGGTTGTTGTCCATGTACACAGTGAACTTGGCAGAGGCAAGGTAATGTTTGAAACGTTCCATCACTGCCCACATCACTGCCAGAAACTCTAGCTTGAAGGAGCTATAATTCTCAGGGTTTCTCTCTGTGGGCCCTGTTGGATCTGGGACAGCACCGCCCCTAGCCCGATGTTGCTCACGTCCGTGTGGAGAATGAAAGGCTGGCCGTAATCAGGGTAAGCCAGGATCTCATCCCCCGTGAGGGCCATCTTCAGCTGGCGGAAAGACTCCTCTTCCAGCTTGTCCCACCTGAAGGGCGGCTTCTGATTCTTGGTCTTTGACTGACCTAACAGGAGGTCTTGCATAGGGGCTGCCATTTTGGTGAACCCGGACATGAATCTTCGGTAGTAGCCTACCAACCCGAGGAACTGCCGCACTTCCTTTATGCTGGAGGGTCTTGGCCAGTCCTTAATCACTGTGATCTTATCAGGGTCTGGAGCTACTCCGTCAACACTCACCACATGTCCCAGGTACTGTACCTTTGGTTTCAGTAGATAACACTTGGAGGGTTTCACCTTTAGGCCGTAGCATGCCAGGGCGTCAAACACCTCTGCCAGGTGTTTCAGATGGTCCTCATAGGTTTTGGAATACACAATGACATCGTCCAGGTATAGCAGGACCGTCTCGAAATTCCTGTGCCCCAGGCAACACTCCATCAACCGCTGGAAGGTTCCTGGTGCGTTGCAGAGCCCGAACGGCATACAGTTGAATTCGCTGAGACCCATCGGGGTGGTGAACGCGGTCTTCTCCTTTTCTGCCTCTGCTACAGGAACCTGCCAGTACCCGCTAGTAAGATCCAAAGTGGAGAAGAAGTTAGCAGACTTTAATGCAGCTAAAGATTCCTCTATCCTAGGTAACGGGTACGCATCTTTGTGTGTGATACGGTTGACCTTTCTGTAATCTACACACATTCTCATGGTGCCATCTTTCTTTTTCACAAGAACTAGTGAAGCTGCCCAGCGGCTACAGCTGTCCCTGATTACCCCAGCCTCCTTCATTTCTCGCAACATTCCCTTGGCATTCTGATAGTGTGCAGGGGGTACAGGTCGGTATCTTTCCTTTATGGGTGGATGGTCTCCCGTGGGGATGTGGTGTTCTACCCCTTTACTTGCCAAAAGTCTAGCGGGTGTTTGCTAAAGACTCTTTCGTACTCCTGCACCACCCGGTAGACTCCCTGTTTTTGATGTGAAGGAGTGGAGTCGGTGCCCACATGCAACTTCTGACACCAGTCCTCCATTTGTTTCTTGGAGCCGTTACCCTCCTCTGGTTGAGATGGAGGCAAGGGTTCCACAGCCTTTACAGAGTTTTGGTTAACGGTGAACAATTTGGCTAGAGTGGCATACCGGGGCAAGTATACTTCTCTTTCCCCAATGTTTAGGATGCGGACGGGTACCCTCCCATGGCGTAGATCGACCACCCCCCGTGCTGTCAAAATGGTGGGCCTACTGTCTGAGTAGACGGGTTCTACCATGGCTTGGTAGTCCCTTTCTCTTAACCCGATTGCAGTCCGGCACCAGATCATCATGTCACTTTTTGGGGGCATGGCGATAGGGAACGGGTCACTCATCCTAACACTACCAATCTCACCACCAGACAGTTCTACCTGTTGCCTTTTCATGAGGGCTCTGATCTCTTTTTGTAGGACACGCTGCTGGCTGGAGCTGGCGTTCACCGCAACCTGCTGTAATATGACAATTATCTCTGCAAGACAATTTTCAATAACGTTAGTACCCAAGGTTATCTTAGGGTGGCTTTCACGACGGTCAGTGTCCACAATAATCAGTCCTTGCTCTGGCAGTTCAACTTTACCAATTTTGATGGTCACCTCCTTGAATCCCACCTATGGTACGGGCTGACCATTGCTGGTGATGATGCTCAAATCATTATCTGGGTAGCGGGAAATATCTGAGTCATTCCAGTACCGCTTAAAAAGCACATAGGGGATGGTGGTTACCTGTGACCCGGTGTCCAGTAGTGCACTCATAGGAATGCCATCCAGCACCACAGGCAAGACCGGTTGTCCCCCTACATACTTATCACGCCAGCTCGATGGGCCTGATGATCTTATGCCTGGGGGTCGACCCTCTGCCCTAGGTTGGGCCTGTTTAAATAACAGTACCTTGCCATATGTCCTGGTTGGTTGTAGCGGCGGCAGATGGGTTGTCCGTCCTGGTCGTAGTGGTTTCTGGGCCTTCCTCTGGACGACGGGATCCTCCTCTGTCGGCGCCAAGGGACATCCTCCGGACTGGAAGCCAGCTGGATCTTTCCTGGGGGGGACACCTGTAAAGACTGCACAGTTCTGGTTAGCGCGGCAACGCTTTTGATCAGCTCTTGGACTTGATGGTGCAGGTCTGCAGCCGGGGCTTTATCCAAAGCCTGTGCATCAGCCCCCACAGGCTCTGCAGACAAGGGCACCTATGGGTCACAGCGCCACCTGGTGCCGGTTCTCGGAGCACCCGGATGGCCCTGTCTTTAAACTGCGCAAAGTCCAAATCAAGGTTCTGCAAGGCCATTACACGCAACTGGGTTCGGTGGGCGCTGGACTGTAGACCCTCAATGAACTGTTCAGTCAACAGCTTATCCTGATTCCGCACGCTGTCAGGGTCTGCCTGCTTAATGGCTCTCAGGGCCTCCTGCAAATTCAAAGCATAGTCCCGTATACTGTCTTGTGCCCGCTGTTTGCATCCATAAAATTTGAATTTGATCTCTGCTGAGGTGCGAGTATCAAAAGTGTCCTTTAGACGGGCCAGTATTTCCTTTACAATCCCCTTTTCCCTGGCTGAGCAGGACTTCACTTCTCTTTGGGCTGCTCCGATTAACTGACCTATCTGGATGCTCACTTTTTGTTCCTCAGACAGGGGGTATACTTTGAATAGGCTATACAGTCTTTCTTTAAAGTCGCTCAGGGTATGCGACTCCCCTGAGTACTGGGGTAACCATGCCGCTCCAGGGATATACGGCATCGTGGACGGCATCACTGCGGCAGCAGCCGCGCTGGAGGTGGGAGCTCCCTCCATTCCTGGTGTCTTCCTCCCCCCTAGTTAACCGTGGCCTACCTTCCGTTGCTTCTTCTCCGTAGGCCGCGGCTCCGCAGGCGATCGTCGGGGTCGAGGACCTTGCGTCGCGCGCTGGTGACGTCGGTGTCCGCTGGGCTCCTTCCAGGACCTTGCGCACCGTCAGTTCATAAGGCGGGGCTTCAGCTCTTGCGCACTTTTGGCGTCCACGCCCCTCTTCTTCCCGTGCGGCGTTCCAAAAATGGCACCCAATGGCGGGAAAATGGCTGCGGATGGCAGGAAAACGGCTGCGGATGGCGGGAAACTTCACCATGGTAAGTATCACAGTCTTTCTTCAGGCACGCAGTACCCGGTGGTTGCGGGCATGAAATCCTGCCGACTACGCCAAAGTTGACGCCCCCCCTGGGCCCTGTGCGGGGGAATACCCGGAGCCGGGTCTCTGTGTAATGTCGGGGGTTGCAGTCTCCGTGGCGGCGACCCGGTCCCGTGGCTCAGGGTGGTCAAACCAGTGGCGGATCTGTTTACTTGGTTTTTAATGTTGAAATGTCCGACTACGCCACCCGTGGATTGCGGTCACTGAGAACCGCCGCTGCGGGGCAGACCGCTGAGGCTGATGTTGGGTGCGCAGCAGGGGATAGTATAACTCCCCACGGGAGGAGTATGGCCTCAGGGCAGCGTGTGTAGATGGTGAGGGTTGTGGTGCATGGGCGCAGCAGAAATAACTCAGAGTCCGTGCAGTGCAGTTCAGGGTCTTTACTGTTGGTAATGAAGAAGGCCCTGCCGGGAGTACTGGCTAACATTAGAGGCCTGGTCAGTCTATGAGCGAACAAGAGTCCCCCTGGCCAGGTGGAGGTGTAGGCCTTCCCGTCTGACTGCACTCTTCCTGGCTACCTTGCTGTAGTCGTGTAGTAGCCCACGCCCCTGAGTATACCGTGTGGTGCTCACCCGTATGGCTGGTGACTTGGGGCCTTTGGTGCCTTCCGCTCCTCGATGGCGGTGCCGGTCCCTTACGTGTGACTGAGCCTCCGGGCTTTCTATGGCCAGAGGACCTGAAATCCCCTGCCAGGTGGTTTCTGCTGCTGGATGTGAATATCCTCACAGCCTCGGACTCCGGTGTCCGGTTCTCTGCGTCTTCTGCCAGGATGAGCTCTATCAGCTCCAATCCCTGGTCTTCAGCTCCTGGCTCCTGCAGAGCTCCTTGCTGCTCCTCTGTCCCTTCCTCTGGAACTAACTAACTAACCCCGCCGGAGATCCAGTTTATAAAGGGCAGGTTCCTCCCCTCCCTGGACTGTGGCAGGAGGCGTTGCATGCAATAGTGCTCCTGACCAGGAAAACCCATGCTCGCTCTCAGACATGGTATTTCTACCACTGTGGCAACCAGACCCCTGGGGTGCCACAGAAGGCCGCCAGCCAGCAAGGGACGTCAGGCAGCATGGAGGAGCTGATAAAGTAACTGGTGCAGGCTAATCTCCAGCAGCATCAACAGCAGCAGCAGCGGCAATAGGAGCAGCAGGCGCAGCAGCAGCAGCAGTGGCAACAGCAGCAGCAGATGCAGCAGCTGCAGCACAAGCAGCAGATGAAGCTTCTAGCTGAGGTGATCGGTGGCAGGGCAGTCGTCCCACCTCCAACTCCAGGTGGTGACTCACACATCAGGAAGACAGTAAGGAGAGCATTACAAAAGATGACCCCAGGTGATGAAGTCGAGGCATTCCTGACTGTATTTGAAAGGGTAGCAGAATAAGAGAAATTGCCTCCGGGACAGTGGGCGGAGGTTCTGGCACCATATTTAACAGGCGAGCCGCAGAAAGCCTACTATGACTTGGCATTGCAGGACGCAAAAGAGTATGCCAAGTTAAAAATGGAGATTTTTGCGCACTTGGGAGTGACTCTGACTGTCAGGGCGCAACAGGTGCATCTCTGGGCCTATTGCAGTGACAAACTCCCCGGTCTCAAACGAATGACCTCCTACACCTGGTCCAAAAGTGGTTGCAACCTGAATCTTCCTCCCCAGCTCAGATGGTGGAGAGGATAGTCATGGACAGGTTCATCCACTCCCTTCCAAGGTCGGTGCAAGCCTGGGTTGCCCAGGGAGATCCCCATAATGCCAATGACCTGGTGTGGATTGGTGGAAAGGTACCAGGTGGTGGAGAGTTCCTTGGGAAAGCCAGGGGTCGCAGCATCTCCATACTGGAGTTCCCAAAAGGGGGCAAACACCCAAAAGAGGGGAACTAGAGCCACATCTGGGGGGCGTCCTAGCGCCCAGGAGGGGTCTGAGTTGCTGCCAATGGTCCCGCCCAATAACATAGTATGTTGGAGATGTCACACCCCAGATCACATAGCAGCCTGTTGCCCCATGACAAACGAGCCAATGGATGGCAGCACAGGACGGCGCTGTTCGTACTTCGCGTATCCTGCCTGCAATGCTGTCCCTCAACCAAGTGAGGGACTGCAGGCATGCCCCGTGTCAGTGGATGGTGTGCAAGTGACTGGTCTGTTGGACTCGGAGAGCTTGGTAACTCTGGTAAGGGCCACAATTCCTCATCGGCTGGTTCCGGGGAAAAAGGTCAATGTCCACTGTATCCATGGGGACACTAAGAACTACCCTGTGGCCGGAATGGTCATAGACACAAACTTTGGCGCTGAGTCCCATGAGGTGGGCGTAGTCAAGGACCTGCTGCACCCTGTTATAATAGGGCAGGACTTTGCCTTGTTTTGGGACTTGAGGGAGAATGGGAGGAAGCTGGGTTGTCCGGACAACAGCCAGGGTGCAACAAAAGAAACCTCATCACAGGCCGCAGCCGACGGGTTTCCCTTTTGTGTGCTGGTTGGGGATGAGGATGAGCCAGCATCCCCAGAAGCCAACATTCCTGAACTAGAGGTGTCCAGAGGAAACTTTGGAACCACACAGCTCAGGGACTTAGCCCTAAAAGGGGAGTTTGAGAATGTAACTGTTCTTAATGGTGTTGCTCAAAAGCCGGGCGCTGACACCCAATGTTACGCTTACGCCCGGACTGTTTGGCATGAGCGTGGTTAGTGGTCCCAGTGGGCCACGAACCGAGGAGTGCCTGGAGGGGCGTGACTAGGGGCCTCGCCAGATCCGACCACGGACGCATGCGGCGTAATTGACTCAGTGGTCCGAAGAGGCACGTGGGAGGTGGCTCATGTGCTACTATAGGTCAGACCCCGGTCACACAGCTGTTGACCCACACCGGAGAATGCAGGAACGGGCAGGTTTGGCTGGTATGCAGAAAGATGGGTACTGGCAGGCACGGCTGGTATGTAGGCAGGCGGGTACTGGCAGGCACGGCTGGTATACAGACAGGCGGGTACTGGCAGGCACGGCTGGTATACAGACAGGCGGGTACTGGCAGGTAGGTAAACAGGCTGGATAGGGACCAGTACAGACTGGGATACAGGAACAGATCCGCAGGTGCGGAGGGGAGGCGGAGCAGGGCAGAGCAGAGCAGAGCCGCAGGTGCGGAGGACAAGTGGAGCAGGGCAGAGCAGAGCCGCAGGTGCGGCGGACCAGAGGAGCAGGGCAGAGCAGAGCCACAGGTGCGGAAGACAAGCGGAGCAGGGCAGAGCAAGGTACACACAAGGTACTTGCTATGAAGTAGCGAGTGGACACAAAACTCACAAACAGAAGTACAGAGACAACGAGTAGGAGTTAGGTACTGGTTCAGACACTGCAGGAAAAGGGAAGGATCGGACATAGAGACAAACAGGTAACGGGCTAGGACACAGTTCAGACAGCAATTGACACAGGAACGAGATACAGGAACGAGATACAGGAATGAGCCTGGGCCTTCAGCCCCCAGGGTGGTGGAAATAGACTAGAAGTCACAGAAACAGGTAACAGGCCTGGGTACTCAGCCCCCAGGGTGGCGGAAACAGACTAGGTTCATGACAGGACCTGGCAACTCACAGTTTCACAGAACAGATTGTAAGAAAGTGTTGCTCAGGCACCTCCTACTGGGTGGAGGAGGTTTAAGTATCCAGTGACTCAAAGCAATAGGCTGGGGACGTATTAGTACTGCGCACACTGTAACTTTAAGAATCAGGAAGTGCCAGTGCCACCGCCATAAGCCAGCAGACAAGAGACATGCACACAGCAAGCAGAGGAGCACAGTGCACAGCCTGGACTGGTAGGTAAGTTGGCGGTCTTGCATGGTGGGAGATGGTAAGCCATGCCAGCACGCCGCCAGGGATGTTACACCCGATATCCGTATTTTGCCATAAATGGGAAGTTACTATACCGGTTCACCAAGGTCAGGGTGTTAGATATGGCCCATACACATGTGTTGGGTGGTCATCTAGGGGGTAGAGAAAGCCCAGGAAAGGATCTTCCAGGGGTTATATTGGCCTGGTTGTCACCGAGAAATTGTAAATTGTTGCAGGTCATGTCCCACCTGCCAGCTGACCTCCCCAGTGGCTTACTTCCGTAGCCCGTTAGTGCCGCTGCCGATCATTGAGGTGCCATTTGACCGCATAGCCATGGATCTAGTAGGATCCCTGGTCAAGTCCGCCAGAGGACATCAGTATATCCTATGGTACTGGACTATGCTACACGGTATCCGGAGGCTGTGCGACTACGTAACTCCTCTGCCAAATGTATAGCCCGGGAGTTGGTCCACATCTTCTTTAAAACGGGGTTGCCTAAGGAGGTCCTAACGGACCATAGGACTCCATTTATGTCAAAGGTGATGAGGGAGTTGTGCAGGACCCTGCAGATCACACAACTCAGGACCTCAGTCTTCTACCCTCAGACAGATGGCTTAGTGGAGAGGTTTAATAAAACCTTGAAGGCCATGTTAAAGAAGAGCGTAGAGAAAGATGGACGGGACTGGGACTGTCTGCTGCCGTACCTTCTGTTCTCAATTAGAGTAGCTCCACAGGCCTCTACTGGATTCTCCCCGTTTGAGCTGTTATATGGCTGACACCCCCGCAGTCTGCTGGACATAGCAAAAGAGACCTGGGAGGCGGAGTCCACACCCTACAGGAGTGTGATCAAACATGTAGCCCAGATGCAAGAGAGGATTGCAGAGGTGATGCCCATTGTGAAGGAACACCTCCTCAAAACACAATAGGCACAGTTGAGGGTGTACAATAGGTTGGCGAGGGTGAGGCACTTCCACTCTGGGGATCGGGTACTGGTGCGGGTACCTACGGTGGAGAGAAAATTCCTGGCTAAGTGGCAGGGCCCCTATGAAGTAGTGGAAAAGGTTGGTCATGTCAACTATAAAGTTCAACAACCAGTAAGAAAGAAGCCCTACCAGGTGTACCACGTCAACCTGATTAAGCCATGGCGAGATAGGGAGCCCGTGGAAGCTCTGTGTTTTGGTGGCGAAGTCGGAAGCCGATGTGGGAGAGGTCAAGGTGGCAGAGTCGCTGTAACGTGCCCAAAAACAACAATGCCACGAGTTGCTACAGCGAAACAGGGACCTGTTCTGGGATCTACCAGGGTGTACTCAGATCATAGAGCATGAGGTGCTTACGGTGCCTCATGTCTGAGTAAACTTGAAGCCACATCAGATTCCTGAAGCCCGCCGAGAGGTATTCTCAAAAGAGGTGAAGCGCATGCTGGGACTAGGAGTCACTGAAGAGTCCAAGAGTGGCTGGTACAGTCCCATAGTCTTGGTGCCGAAGCCAGATGGAGAATGACGGTTCTGCCATGGCTATAGGAAGCTCAATGAGCTTTCGAAGTTCGACACTCACCCAATGCCCAGTGTAGATGAACTGATTGAAAGGTTAGGACCGACCAGGTGCATTACTACTCTTGACCTCACAAAAGGATATTGGCAAATACCCATGTCCCAAGATGCCAAGGAAAAGACGGCCTTCTCACTGCCAGACAGATGTTTCCAATATACAAGGATGCCGTTTGGGTTGCAAGGAGCCCCGGCTATCTTCTAGAGAGCCATGGACCGGATCCTAGCTCCTCACAAGAAGTACGCATCAGCCTACCTAGAAGATATCGGGATCTACAGCCAGGATTGGGGAAGCCATCTGAGTAAAGTCCAGGCGATATTCGATGCTCTGCGGAAGGCAGGGTTTTCCATCAACCCGAAGAAATGTGTCATGGGCATGGAGGAAACCAAATATTTTGTTTATATCGTAGGCAGACGCCTGATAAAGCCCCAAACAAATAAAGTTGAAGCAATCCAGGGTTGGCCACAACCTCTCTCAAAAAAGCAGGTCAGAGCATTCCTGGGCATCATCGGCTATTACCGCCGGTTCATCCCTAACTTCGCCATGATAGCCACCCCTTTGACAGACCTCCTTAAAGGGACAAAATCGGCTATGGCTAAGTGGTCTCCAGAAGCTGAGACGGTCTTCCAGGAACTAAAGCTAACCTTGTGTACACAGCCAGTGTTGGTGGCACCAGATTTCTCTAAAGTTTCTGTGGTCCAAACAGATGCGTCAGATACTGGGCTGAGTGCTGTCCTATTACAAGAGATGAACGGGGAAGAGCACCCCATAATGTATTTAAGCCGGAAGCTGACCTCTTGTGAGAAGAATTATGTCATAGTGGAGAAGGAATATTTGGCTATCAAGTGGGCGTTGGACACTCTGAGATACTACCTCTTAGTTAGAAAGTTCAGGCTGGTGTTAGACCACGCTCCACTAAGATGGATGAGCGAGAAGAAGGGAAACAATACCCGAGTGACCAGGTGGTTCCTAGTCCTTCAGCATTTTAGCTTCCATGTAGAGCAAAGGCCCAGGAAACTGCATGGCAATGCTGACGCACTGTCGAGGGTCCACTGTTTGCTAGCAGAAAGTGCCACGCCCCCCGGCTTTGGGCAGAGGGGGGGTATGTAACATGGCCGCCGGACATGACCTTGAGGGGAGATATATTATCTCTGAGGCTGGTAGCTTCAGTGATGTAAAACCGGGAAAGCATGCTCCAGCACATACAGTATAGTGCTGAGATGGTTAATTGGGCCTATTAGGGCTGTTTTTTATGAGCAGTTATAACAGTTGGGTGGGATTCTCTGCTCACATATCCCCACCCCAGGGCGTGTGTATAAAATAGAGACCAAGAGTCTCATTCAGTGTCTGTGGCTGGAGGTGTGGAGACCTCCAGCGTGTTTGTACTGAAGGACACTGATTGTGAGTGGGCGAACCCGCAGTACTGCATGGACTGTTTGTTTTGCTGTTTTGTTACTCTGTGCCGGACAAGGCCGTGTTTTGTTTACTTTTCAAGTGCGGTTTATGAAGTCACAATAAACCTGCCATGGACATTTTTAAACAAACCATATTCTGTGCCTACCTCAAGCAGCTGAGTGAGTACCAAACCCTACACCGCACACGTCTAGTCGGCATGTAACCACATGTATGCGAATCACATACATGACATCATGTGCCCGCCATTCCCGGCACTGGAGAATCCTCATAGCGCAGTGAGGATTCACAAGTCTGTAATTGCATAGCGTGACTGCAGACTTGGATCCTAAAGTCGGACAACCCCTTTAAAGGCTATGTACCTCTACACAGAAATTGTTTTGTTCATTTGATTTGAATGCAGTAGTTAGGCAGCTTTCTAATTGTCTTCCCTAAAAATGCTTTATCATACTGGTGTGCCAGTGTCTGTAACACCTTTATTTAGTAGGATGCTGGTGCAAAAATGTTACAAATCAGTCAGTTCCTGCTCCTGATAGCTCTCTCTGCTCCCCCTCGCTTCTTTCACGGATAGAGATAAGAGCAGGAAGAAGGAGGAGGTTAGACACAGACATCCCATGGATAGGAAGAGAGTATCTAAGGAAGGGCAGAGAAAATAGATTATGAAGAAGGCAGCAATCACATAAAGGTGAAATCAGTGAAGGATAGAAGCTGTGCTGATATCTGAGCTAATGAAGACAGTAGCATCCCAGATACACACATTTCTCATATCCTGCCTATGTTACTGGGAGAGACACTCCCAAAAGAGAAAAATCTGAAAGTTGGCACAGGCTGCAAACTGCATATTAAGAGGTCTGAAAATTAATGAAAAAAATGAAGATTGCAGCTTGAAACTGAGTGCAGTTTTGTTTTCAAAAGGTAACTAACCACTAACATATGGACAATTATTTTTTCCCAAATCAAAGGTGTTAACAACTGCAATTATTCATACATAGAAAAGAAAGGGCCTAGTGTAAAGATCAAAATGGGTCCTTCATTATTGTGCCACGTTTTGCCCTCTAGAATATGTTTTCTCCTTTTTGCTCTTTGCATGACCCATGGCCAATATAACCTTAATTACTATGACTATAGTTTTATTACATAGGAGACTCCTGCAAAGGTTCCTGCCACCCAAAAGTAAAGGTGATGAGACCAACCAGGACAGGTACCCTTGTTTGCAATCGCTCTATAACAGATGCATGGTCTGCCTTTATGGCATACAGTGGCTTGCGAAAGTATTCACTCCCCTTGGCATTTTTCATGTTTTGCTACCTCACAACTTGGACTTTCACTAGGGCATGTCTGATCAATCATTGTACAGGAGGAGGTGAGCTGTGACAACACCTATTGAGAATGGTGGATCCTGTATCATCTACTGTATATAGAGGTGTTATCAGTAATTTTACAGGAGGAGGAGAAGGTGAGCTGTGACATCACCTATTGTGAATGGTGGATCCTGCGTTATCTACTGTATATAGAGGTGTTTTCAGTCATTGTACAGGAGGAGGTGAGCTGTGACATCACCTATTGCGAATGGTGGATCCTGTGTTATCTACTGTATATAGAGATGTTATCAGTCATTGATATCCTATCTGTGATCATAATGAGAGGGCTAAAAAGAAGTGGCATTACATCATGTCCACTAAAATGAATAGTTTGCACAGTTATGACGGGTAATCCATACAAAGAGAGAGAGAGAGAGACTCTCTTTGTAGCTGCTCTCTACTCCAGGTAATTGATAACAATCTTGATTCTTGATTGAGGAACGAGTGATATTAACTGAGAATTTGCTGACAGTATGTGCTATGATTTTTCTAAACTATACATCCCCTTTAAGGAAAAATAAATTATGATGACAAAAGACACCAAACATAAGTTACCTTCTCTTTCATAAAACAATCCATTAAAGATGACATCATATGTTATACGACCATTGGGCTTTTCAGGTCCTTGCCATTTCAGTTGAACATCCGTTGGACCATTTACATTCACATGGACTGAAACATTTCCTTCTGGCTTTGATTCTTGCGTGAAAGCCTCAATCTGATAAACCAAAAATAGACAAAATGTCAAGGCAGATACTGAACAAATAAATAAAAACATTGTGCAGGAGCCCTATGTAAGCCAATGTATGGAGTCAACTACCAATTCCACCAAAGTTACCCTTCGAGTAGAAGTTTGAAACCACTGATGAACTTACGGTTATACAGTAACTTGTAGACTTCAAGACAGTGTATAATGAAAGAAGAAATGATGCCAAAGTGGGCTAAGTGGTCTACACAGATAAAAAATAATGGTGGGAAGCAAGAACCACCCCTTAACTGCACATAAAAAAGGATTAGGGTCAACTTCCCGGTAATCATAGCTGCTAAGCCAAGTTACATGCTGAAGAAGTATTTCCATATTAGACTTTTATTGCAAATCCACGATATATTTATTTAGTTATTTAATTATTTTACTTGCTTATAAAGCGCCGTTAATTCAACAGCGCTTTACAAACATTATCATCACTGTCCCCATCGGGACTCACAATCTAAACTCCCTATCAGTATGTCTTTGTAGTTTCAGAGTAAACTGGAGAACTTGTAACAATCCCACCAAACACGGGAAGAACATCCAAACTCCTTGCAGATGTTGTACCAGGTGGGATTTTAACCCAGGACCCTAATGCTGCAAGCCTACGGTGCTAACCACTGAGCCGCCGTGCTACCATAAACATCTGAAGGACGTGGTTCCCACTTCTGACACTTGCACCTATTTTGAGAATGAGACCCTATTTTTGGAGCCACCAAAAAAGTGGAAGTAAATAGCTGTACATGTGCATCTACTTTTCCATTCTCAAAGATGCAAAAAGGGATCTAGACTTGAGATCGGTGCAGATTCCAGGTATGGGATCTGCATCTATCAGAAATTGATGTCTTAGATGGTAACGCACCTTTGAGATTGTTTATCAATAAGCCATCAATGATTGAGTGTAGGGAATCAGCAGAATGAAGCTCCAGCAGCTCTCCAGCATCCCCTTTATTGTTTATACAGATATAAGTGAACGGGACAAAGATACAGTACCAGGCACAGCCAACAGTACAGAACTGAAACAATATCTGTACAAGGAACTAAGGTGGCAACAGCTTGACTTATTATGCTGATTGCGGTAATGATTGGAGATCAATATTTTGCTCTCAGAGAACACCTTTAACTAAACTGCATTTAATGCTTACTGATGTAAAAATTAACTATTTAAATCCATACCATATCCATTTCACCCTTGTGCACTCAAAGCACTAAGTAGAAACACTTAGTAAAGTCAAAAAAATCCAGCAGCAGTAGCAAATTATATATTGTTTTCACACACTATGGTGTAAAAACGAACTATAAATTAATGACAACAATCGTAAAAAAGGGATTAAACGTATACTGGCATGATAATAAATTCTGCTGATGACATAGCCAATGTTAATTGAAGACAGGGTTTCACTTTAATCGTGCTTTTTCTCTATAAGTTTTCATATAATTTTTTTTTCTTCCAGGCGGGATCATTTCTCTGACATTTATCTCATTTCCATTTTTCATACCTATTTTCTCTTTCTTTTCTTTTTTTTTTTTTTTACTTCTAAAATACTTGAAGTTAAAAATGAAGACACTATTCTGGCGATGGGCCAGGCAAGCTTTTAAGAGTAAATATTCATCAAAGTAGTTGAAGCTATAAAATGTTTGATGGTAATAAACTGTGCATTTCTGTTCTACCATTGAGGCTGTGGGAAAAGTTGGAACCGATTCAAGCAGTAAAACGGAACCCTCTAAGTAGACACAATTAGGATTTAGAATTTTCTTTCGCCGTTCTGTGTGTTGTATGCAGCATATGATCAGAAGACATGATAGTAACTGTTTCCTCACTCTTAAAGGAGTCAAACAGGATTATCAAAACAATGCTGATTTCTCGAGAAAATAGGGGAACATTGTAGGATCATCTAGACAAAACTAGGGTCGTTCAGTAATCTCTGGGTGCTGGATGGAAGCCATGAGAACCACCTAGTCATCTGCCGGCATCCGTGACTCTTCTTTTGATAGGCGCTAGGTCACTTGAGCACCCTGCCTCAATGATGATGTTGCGTCAGGTCAGCTAAGTAAAAGATGAGCCAGAGATGTCAGCAGGTATGAGGCGGTTCTCAGGGCTTCTGTCTAAAGGCCAAGAACTACTGACCTGTTCGCTGGACTGAATCCTATGAAGCTATTCACACCAACTCTATTGCAAACAACTGCATATGATAGATGAGAAAGAAATATGCACCAGTCACATATAAAACCATGCCTCTTCCCCTCAAAGCCGTGCCCTTCTCTTGCAAAGCTCCCTTGTCGGGCAAGCACTGAAAGTGTCTATAACCCGGTGAGCATAGCCTGGCCTCTAAGTCTTCCTATAGCAAATGGGAATCTACACAAGGAGAAACACCACCCCCAGACCACTGTCAACAAGGTTTCAACCAGCAATTCATTTCCCTGATCTGCATAGAGAAGGGGTAGGAACGCAGATATAACTGTCTGCAGATGAAGGTCTTTTCCTTTTGAAGATTTTGATTTAGTAAGACTTATTAAAGGGACAGACATTAACTAGGATAAATGCCTCTACCAGGTGGCACTAGAGTGCCAGTTTTCTTCCTCCCTCCTGGACGAGAACTAATTTGCATACGTTTTTCCCCCAAGGAACACTTCCTGGCTGTAACGGGTCTGGGAGGTGGAACCTCTGAGCAACTATACAAAGGGGCAGTCCTTGTAAGGAAGCGGGTGGCTCCCAGGGAAGGCGGGCAGGTAGTCACGGCAAGTGACAGGGACAGTCTCTGGGTAGAAGGGCAGGAGGTCACGGCAAGTGACGGGGACAGTCTCTTGACAGGCGGATGGTCACGGCAAGTGACAGCAGGGTAAGAGTCTCTAGACGGGCAGGTGGTCACGGCAAGTGACAGCAGGGAAAGAGTCTCTAGACGGGCAGGTGGTCACGGCAAGTGACAGCAGGGAAAGAGTCTCTAGATAGGCTAGCAGGCAGGTAGCAGGTGAGCGCTCCCAGGTGAGCGGGCAAGAGTCTCTGGACAGGCAGGTGGTCACGGCAAGTGACGGCAGAGCCTCCAGGTAGGCTAGCAGGCAGGTAGCAGGTGAGCGCTCCCAGGTGAGCGGGCAAGAGTCTCTGGACAGGCAGGTGGTCACGGCAAGTGACGGCAGAGCCTCCAGGTAGGCTAGCAGGCAGGTAGCAGGTGAGCGCTCCCAGGTGAGCGGGCAAGAGTCGCTGGACAGGCAGGTGGTCACAGCAAGTGACGGCTAAGGCTACAGGTAGGCTAGCAGGCAGGTAGCAGGTGAACGCTCCCAGGTGAGCGAGTAAGAGTCTCTGGACAGGCAGGCAGGTATCAGGCAGGTATCTGGCAGGTACTTCCTGGTCCGCAGGCGGACTGATCCATAGACAGACTGGCAGGTGCTGGTAGGCAGACTGTCGGACCACAGGATAGCAAGCAGGTAAGCAGATATCAGGCAGGTATCAGGCAGGTATTAAGCAGGAATCTGGCAGGTGACTGGCAGGTAACTGGTAACGGGACCTGAGGGCTGAAGCAGAGTTGAAAGGCTTTGCAACAACATTGCTCGGGCACCTCCATTTTGGAGGAGGTGCCTTATATATGGTGAGGTCCTTCGGCCATTGGCCGGGGACTCCTTAGGACGGCGTGCGCGGCTCCTTTAAGAGAGGGGAAGCGCGCGCGCGCCCTAAGCACAGGGGCCGGGAAGCAGCGGGCGCTGCCAGCAGAGTGGAAGGAAGACGCCGGGCAAGGAGCGGAGAGGTGAGGGGAACGGTGTCCCTGCCTAGCAGGAGGCAGGGACGCCGACGCTACACTGGCCTATAAATCTCCCTCACTACTCTAGCTTTGGTGTCCACAAGAAGAAACACTATCCTGTAGACCTTCATCAATGGCCTCTCACCCAGTCAACCATTCTCTCTTCTCCACCGACGAGCAGTAAGAACCTGGAAACACCTGTCTGCAGATGGAAGTCTTTTCCTTTTAAAGATGATTTTGGTTTAGTAAGCCTTATTAAAGGAACAGACATTGACTAGTATAAATATATCCAACAAGTGGCACTAAAGTGACAGTTTTCTTCCTCCTGGACAAGAACTAATTTGCATAAGTTTTTCCACCAAGTTACTACATTGCCTGGCCTGTAAATCTCTCCACTCTAACTGTTCTGTCCACACTATCCTCTAGACCAGTGTTCCCCAACTCTGGTCGTCAAGATCCACCAACAGGTCATGTTTTCAGGATTTCCTTACTATTACACAGGCGATGGAATTCTTGACTGTCCAGGTGACTGAATTATCACCTGTGCAATATTAAGAAAATCCTGAAAATATGACCTGTTGGTGGCTCTTGAGGACTGGAGTTGGAGAACACTGCTCTAGACTTTCATCAATGGCCTCTCATTCAGCTAACCATCCATGTTCTCCACTGACGATCAGCAGGAACACGGAAACAGCTGTCGGCATATGCAGGTCTTTTGCTTTTAGAACAGGCTCTGGTTTAGCTAAAAAGTCACATTGCTTGTGAAAGGAACACACAAACTTACAGAGTAGAAATTTTCCATTCATGGCACTAAGGTGCTACCGTTGTTTCTCACGGAGGAAAGCAAAATTGCATCACCAATGGTGTCCATCACAATCACCGGAATGTGAAAGCAAAAATTTAACCGATCCAGAGAGCTTTGAAGCTATTGACCCCAAAGATCCAACAAAAAATGACACCTTTTGGAGCCAATCACTTGAAACTAGGGTTTATTTCTTATAGTGTGAGTCACAATTAACATATTAGATCACATGGAAGATTACGATGAGATTAATAGTGGACGTGCATATGTTCTCTATGGTGGCTAGACCCCAGAGTCATCACATAAGGAACACCTTTTTAATTATAGATTTACAACTCTTACTGGACTAATTGATATCAGAGCATTAGTCGTAATACCTAACATTGATGCACACCTCATTCGATAGATACAAGACTTATTAACAGTAAGAAATTCTTTAACATTCTGAGAAGTTTTTTTTAAAAGACTTAAGAACCGGTTAACCTACAAATCTCTTACCTTTTCTCCTAAGGCACAGCCTTTTGCGGTACAAGCCTGGAGCCTGAAGGAATGCTTACTCCAGGGACTCAAGCCATCTACGAAATAACTTCGACGTGAAGAGTTCTGCATTAAGATTCCATCCATGTACAGCCCATAAGACGTTATAACGCCTAGAAAAATAACAGTAAAACCAAATCTTAGAGTAAAACAATAATGTATCAGTATATAATAAAGGGCTCCGATTCATTTTACTTCTTCTCATTAAAAGCAATCTGTTCGCTTTGATTTTAGTCTTTGCTTCATCTTTAATTCCTTCAAGTTATTGCACTTTTTCACAATACATGATAATAACATTACTATATACTATATATACTTTGCTCAAAAATAAATGGAATGCTTAGGTATCACAATGTAACTCTAAATCAATTAAGATGAATCTTTAGCCTCAGAAAATGCTTTTTTTCCTGCAGATAAAGAGGTTAATCTACAGCTAAATAGTGGTAGAAAGCTGCCCAGCCGCATTGCTGAAAGTGCGGCTGCTGGGAAAAAGTGAAGTTATTTCTTCCCAGGTGCCGCGGGTTTCACTCATGGTGGCGTGAACAGAGTCAACGCTCACTCTACTGTGAGTGGTGGTTGTAAGGACTTCCCGGCCCTTTGATTGGCAGCGTATGTGTGCGGAGCAAAGTAAGTAGCATTTTCTGAATTGACAGGTTCCCTTTAAACTTCAACAACAGGTCCACTGGAGAGACAACATCAAGGCAACCCTCAAAAAGGGAATGGCTTTGCAGGTGATGGCCACAGACGATTACTCTCCCCTTATCATTCCTGACTTTTTCTTCTCTAGTTTTGCATTTTTCAGGCGTCCTTGTCACTACCGATAGCATGTCGCTGTACTACTGACTACCCAGATTGCACAGTTAGCCCAGCTTGTCCAGGATGATTTCCATAGGTGCCATCACTAGATGGTTTACTGTGTCTCCTAATGCAGTTTCCAGAGCATGAGGCAGTTATCAGGATGAGGAAAGCCCCACAGGCCCATGGAGGGGCATCAACCAAGCAGCAAAACCGGTGTCTGCACCTTTTTGTGAGGAAGAATAGGAAGGGCACTGCTAAACTGCCAGAATCAGATTCACAAGGACCCGATAACCTTTAGTGGGACCTGTGCTCACAGTCTAGCACCATCCACTCGATTGGCTCGGAGAACACCAGATTTGACACATTCACTAGTGGTACTCCAATCTCTACAGATGAGAGCACGGTCACACTGAGCACACGTGACAGACGTGAAAGAGTCCGTGGTGACAGTGTGGTGAATATTATGCTGTTGGCAACATGATCCAGCATGGCTTCTTTTACATTGGGTCAAAGGCAGACTAGGGACTAGAGTGGCATATCATTAGATGGTCGCACATGCCTTCACGTGACAACTAACGATACACTGCCTGCATTTAGGTAGTGCTTACCCTGTTGCAGCAGATGCAGGGTTCCCTCTGGTACACGAAAATGTCTGGTCTCTTGGGGCACAGCGTGCAGGGAACTCCTGTATGATAAAAGCATTGGAGCAAATCGGTCAACATGTTTTGCTACCCCATTTGAGAGCAGCATGATGTCGGAACAGAGACCCTGATTATTGGGCTGCTTAATGCAGTTTTCATAAAAAGTTTTATTAGCAGGAGATAATCACCAGAGGACTAGGAAACTTGCTGCTTGGTAGTCCAACCATGGTCCCACCATTGATTTGCAGATTTATGCTTATGCACAGTGTACACTGAAACCTGCCAATCAGTGGTGTGGGCGTGGTCATGCAGCAAAGAACTGGTAGATCTTAGCAAAACAGCAGCACCCAGTAAAGTAAGTGACACAATGCTGGAATCAGGGGCTCTGTTCTAACATCATGCTGTCTTCAGATGGGGTAGCTAAACTCTGGTGACAGATTCACTTTAATGCAATGGATTTCCCTGAACTCTCCCAGACCTGAATACAAATGAGAATCTCTGGGACATTATGCATCAGTGCATCTGATGCCACCAAGTTTTGCTTGGAAGCTATCCACCATCTCATCAGGAGCATACCCAGACCTTGTCAGGGGTGTTTAGTGCTTACCAGCACATAAGGCCCATAAACAATACTAAATCACATTATAAAATTCAATCAAATTGGATCCTGTGTGATTTGCTTTGATTGGTGGAACCCACATTAATCTAAAAAACATCACTTTTTCAGTAGATAGACGATAATTTCAGTAGAAATGGGAATTCTTAAGTTTTTTTTATTGCTTTGATTAGTTAGATAGTGTGAAAATAGCGAGTGTGAAATTGATTTGCTTTTTCTATCTGTTGTCATTCTGCAATGAGAGCTTCTCTTATCCTTTATAGTGTAGAGCTTGTTTCCATGGAGCTTGGCCTCCAGACCCTGGCCATGAGAGTTACATTCCAGAGAAGGGGTTAACTCTTACCATCCCAGTCACCCTTCACAAATGCATTGATTTCTGTACAGCCATTACCTGCTAATCTCCCTCCTTCTCCCTCTTATTTTCTGAAGAGAAGCAGTTATGATTCACCAGCCTGGCAATTTTCACAGCGGATCTCCTAATCATGCTCTGTGCTCTATTCTGAGCTGTGTGCTTGCTCAAATGCCTTGTTAACAGTGTAGAACAGACCACTGGTAGCAGAATGTACTACAGAAGAACTTGTGCTGAGCTTTAGAGTTCTACAAATACTTCAGTTCTATTCACCAGAGCTGTTGATCAAGGAAGGGAGCCCACCCTGCCAGAACCCAGAAAGTAAAGAGAATTTAAAGAGACTACATAGCTTTGAGTTGCTCAAAAGACAAGTTGAGAATAAAAAATGTAAGGACCTTTTGTAACATACCTTTTGGGTATGTTTACACAACATGATTTTTCTGAATTCTGTCTAAAATAGCACTTAACCCTTCGTCACATGCAATAGGCCTGACAGGCACATCTCTTTTACTTTCATTTCTCCTTCCTCACCAGATTGTGAGGAAATCCCCTCCCTCCAGGTAGTCTCCTGTCTCTAGCAGCTCTGTGAAACCTCATACCACAGTTGGATTGCAGAGCTTCAGGAGGACAGATATAACTGCGCTAATCTCTCAGGCTCATTGTATGTGAACACGTCACACTCAATAAGGTTGGTATTTTATGTTTTTATTCATCACAATTGTTTATTTAGCTTGTTTTATGAATGTATAGTACAAAGTGTGAGGATATTTCATAGAAATAAGGCAGATTAAAAAAGAAAGTGTGCTGCTCAGGCATATACAGTAGTTCCCTAACACATATTCCTTCTCTTGCTTCAGATTATCTGCTGAAATGGAGAGGAAAATTGTAACGGGTCTGGGAGGCGGAACCTCTGAGCTACTATACAAGGGGGCGGTCCTTGTAAGGGAGCGGGTGGCGACCAGGGTAGACGGGCAGGCAGTCACAGCAGGTGACCGGGACAGTCTCTGGAAGAACGGGCAGGAGGTCACGGCAAGTGACCGGGGCAGTCTCTGGATGAACGGGCAGATGGTCACGGCAAGTGACCGGGGCAGTCTCTGGGTGAACGGGCAGATGGTCACGGCAAGTGACCGGAGCAGTCTCTGGGTGAACGGGCAGATGGTCACGGCAAGTGACCGGGGCAGTCTCTGGGTGAACGGGCAGATGGTCACGGCAAGTGACCGGGGCAGTCTCTGGGTAAAGGGTTGGTACGACCTGTGGCGGCTGATGGTAGACGTGAGCTCCCAGGTGAGCAGGCGAGAGTCTCTGGATAAACGGGTGGTCACAGCATGTGACGGCGGAGCCTCCAGGAAGACCAACAGACAGGCGGCAGATGAGCGCTCCCAGGTGAGCGGGCAGAAGTCTCTGGACAGGCGGGTGGTCACAGCACGTGACGGCAGAGCCTCCAGGTAGGCTAGCAGACAGGCAGCAGATGAGCGCTCCCAGGTGAGCGGGCAGAAGTCTCTGGACAGGCAGGTGGTCACAGCACGTGACGGCAGAGCCTCCAGGTAGGCTAGCAGGCAGGTAGCAGATGTGCGCTCCCAGGTGAGCGGGCAAGCTGGTCCATAGACAGACTGACAAGAGTTGGAAGGCAGACCGTCGGACCTCAGGCAAGCAGGCAGGTAGTTGATGTGCGCTCCCAGGTGAGCGGGCAAGCTGGTCCTTAGACAGACTGACAGGAGTAGTAAGGCAGACCGTCGGACCTCAGGCTAGCAGGCAGGTAGTTGAATATCAGGCTGGCAGGAATCTGGCAGGAATCTGGCAGGTATCTGGCAGGTATCTGGCAACGGGACCTGAGGGCTGAAGCAAAGTAGTGAACAGTGCAACAACATTGCTCGGGCACCTCCATTTTGGAGGAGGTGCCTTATATATGGTGAGGTCCTCTGGCCATTGGTCGGGGACTCCTTAGGACGGCGCGCGCGGCCCCTTTAAGAGGGAGGGAGCGCGCGCGCGCGCACCCTAAGCACAGTGGCCGGGAAGGAGCGCGCGCTGCCAGCAGAGCGGGAGGAGGACGCCGGGCTCGGAGCAGAGAGGTGAGGGGAACAGCGTCCCTGCCTAGCAGAGGGCAGGGACGCCGACGCTACAGTACCCCCCCTTTAGGCCCCCCCTTTTTTAGGCCAGACAGAAATTTAGCAAGGATGAGAGGGGCATGGATGTTCTCCCGGGGCTCCCACGTTCTCTCTTCAGGACCAAACCCCTTCCAATCTACTAGAAAAAGGTCTTCCCTCTTACCCTTTTGGTGGCCAGAATGTTCTCTACCTCAAATTCGTTTTCAGCGGAAACCGGAGCAGGAGGCGTACCTGTAGACTTGGAAAAAGAGTTAAGTACCACAGGTTTGAGGAGAGATACATGGAAGGAGTTAGGGATCCGCAAGTTGGCCGGAAGTTTCAATTTATAGGCCACCGGGTTGATCTGACTGATGACCTCCAGAGGACCGATGAACCGAGGCCCTAACTTATAGGAAGGAATCTTGAGCCGGACATACTTGGACAAGAGCCAGACCTTATCCCCTGGACGGAATTGAGGAGGATCCAGACGTTTTTTGTCAGCATGTCTTTTCATACGCTCGGATGACAGAAGGAGTGCGGACCGGGTACTCTCCCATGTGGAGGAAAATTTGTTAACAAGAGATTCCGCAGCCGGATTGTCCACCGAGGTGGAGACGGGAAACGGGATCCGAGGATGCTGACCGAAGACTACAAAAAACGGGGATTTGGAGGAAGATTCGCTCTCGTGATTGTTGTACGAGAATTCGGCCCATGGCAGAAGATCCACCCAGTCAGAATGGTGGGCATTAACGAAGTGCCGGAGGTAACTGGTCAGGATCTGATTGATCCGCTCCACTTGACCATTAGACTGTGGGTGGTAAGCGGAGGAGAAGTCCAGGGTGACGTCTAGCAATTTACAAGTGGCTCTCCAGAAACGAGAAGTGAACTGTACCCCACGATCCGACACGATGTGACGGGGCAGGCCATGAAGATGGTAGATGTGGCGGATAAAGTCTTTAGCCAGCTCGGGTGCAGACGGGAGACCTGGCAGGGGAATGAAGTGAGCCATCTTGGAAAAGCGGTCAGCGACCACCCAAATGACCGTACAACCGGCAAGGACGGGAAGATCAGTTATGAAGTCCATCGCTATATGCTGCCAGGGGGCAGCAGGTACTGGCAGAGGAGGAAGGCGACCGGCTGGCAGGTGTCTCGGAACTTTGTTACGGGCACAGGATACCCAGGCAGAAACAAAGTCTATTACATCCTTGCGCAGGTTAGGCCACCAGTAGTGCCGGGAAATAAGCTGGAGGGTCTTTTTCTGACCGGCGTGGCCAGCTAGTTTAGACGAATGACCCCAGTGTAGGATCTTCTCCCGATCAGGTACCGATACGAACGTCTTACCGGGAGGGAGACGATTTAGACTCACGGGAGCCACCTGCATTACTCTGGCGGGATCGATGATATGTTTAGGTTCTTCCTCGAGATCAGATACCAGAAAGGATCGGGACAAGGCGTCTGCTTTGATGTTCTTGTCAGCCGGGCGAAAATGTAGAAAAAAATCAAAGCGAGCAAAAAACAAGGACCACCGGGCTTGGCGCGGATTAAGTCTCTGGGCATGCTGGAGATAAGCCAAGTTCTTTTGGTCAGTGTAAATTATTACCGGATGAAGAGCCCCCTCGAGTAGGTAACGCCACTCCTCCAATGCCAGCTTGATGGCCAATAACTCTCGGTCTCCTATGGAATAATTGCGCTCTGAGGAGGAGAAGAGTTTAGAGAAGAAGCCGCAAGTTACCATCCTCCCGGAAGAAGATTTTTGAGTAAGTACAGCTCCGGCTCCAGAGGAGGAGGCGTCAACCTCCAGAAAGAACTGCTTGTTGCCGTCCGGACGATGCAGCACCGGGGCGGAAGAGAAGGCCTGTTTTAAGGAAAGAAAGGCCTCCTCTGCTTCGGGCGGCCACTCTTTGGGATTAATACCCTTACGGGTGAGCGCGGAAATTGGGGCAGTCCGGGAAGAGAAGTGCGGTATGAAGAGGCGGTAGTAGTTGGCGAAGCCCAGGAACCGCTGAATGGCCTTCAACCCCTCCGGTCGGGGCCATTTCTCGATGGCAGACAGTTTCTCTGGATCCATTCGTAGGCCGGTCTGAGAAATAATGTAGCCCAAAAACGGAAGCGAGGTCTGCTCAAAGAGGCACTTCTCATATTTAGCGAAGAGGTGATTCTGCCTGAGCCTGAGCAGGACCTGACGAACGTCCCTCCGGTGAGTCTGGAGATCCGGAGAGAAGACCAAGATGTCGTCCAGGTACACCACAACGCACGAGTAGAGAAGGTCCCGGAAGATGTCATTGACCAACTCTTGAAAGACGGCAGGAGCATTACAGAGACCAAAGGGCATTACCAGGTATTCATAGTGGCCGTCCCGGGTGTTGAATGCAGTCTTCCATTCATCCCCTTGACGGATACGGACCAGGTTGTACGCCCCACGGAGGTCCAGTTTGGTGAAGACTCTAGCCCCCCTCAGGCGATCAAATAATTCTGGAATGAGCGGAAGGGGGTACTTATTCTTCACCGTGATCTGGTTAAGGCCTCTATAGTCTATACAGGGACGGAGAGAGCCGTCCTTCTTTTTTACGAAGAAGAAGCCTGCTCCCGCCGGGGAGGTAGATTTCCGGATGAATCCCCTGGCCAAATTCTCCTCAATATATTCGGACATCGACCGGGTCTCAGCAGCGGACAATGGGTAAATACGCCCACGGGGAGGAGTAGTACCGTGTAACAGGTCGATAGGACAGTCGTATGGTCTATGAGGGGGTAATGTCTCTGCCTCATTTTTATTAAAGACATCAGCAAATGACCAATAGGGAATCGGAAGTCCAGGTAGATTAGTTGGGGTAGGAGAAAGACGGACGGGATGAACAGGAACCAAACAAGTCTTATGACAGTCCTGTCCCCAGCGAAGGACTTCTCCGGTCTGCCAGTCAAGCACGGGTGCATGTCTCTGGAGCCAAGGTAGACCTAGTAAGAGGGCGTGAGAGAGTCCAGGCAGAACATGAAAAGAGATGCTCTCAGAATGCAGCATTCCCACCTGCAGAGTTACGGATTCGGTGATGAGTTGGATGGGACGTGGTAAGAGGCCCCCATCCACAGCAGCGACAGATATTGGTACAGCCAGAGGTTTGGTGGGAATGCGGTATTTTTCTACCAGGGACTGTGAGATAAGATTCCCGGCCGCTCCAGAGTCAAGTTGGGCTAGTTCAAAATAACAATTCTCCCCGCAGATAATAGAGACTGACAGTAGCAGAGATGGAGAGGATTTATTCTTGTCTAGGTTGACCTCTCTGAGCGAACCTAGACACAGGCGTTTCCCGACCTCTCCGGGCAGGTACGGATCCGGTGCTCCTTACTGCCACAGTAGAAGCAGCTCCCTTCGGCACGGCGTAAGTCCTGACGGGTTTTGACCATCTTGGTCTGGTCGACCTGCATAGGCTCAGGAGAGTGCACCTGGGGAGAGACGGATTTCTGAAAAGTAGGAGCTAGATGTGGAAACCTCCTCTCACGGGTGACCTCTTTGGCACGCTCCTGGAACCGTAGATCAATCCGGGTGGCAAGAGTTATTAGGTCATCGAGAGTGGTAGGAATGTCCCGACCGGCAAGTTCATCTTTAATACGGCCGGACAGACCCTCCCAGAAGACGGATACCAGAGCGTCGTTATCCCAGGCCAGCTCCGAGGCAAGGGTACGGAACCGTATGGCATATTGGCCCACGGTGAGACTTCCCTGACGGAGGCGTAGCAGAGATGATGCGGAAGAGGTCTTCCGTCCGGGTTCGTCGAAGACTTTCCGGAAGGCCATGAGAAAGGCAGGCAAGTCGGACACCAGGGGGTCTCCTCTCTCCCATAGAGGATTTAGCCAGGCCAGGGCCTCCCCGGTGAGATGGGACATGATGAAGGCAATTTTGGCCCGGTCGGAGTTAAACTGGTGGGACAGGAGTTCAAAGTGCAGGGTGCACTGATTTATGAAGCCCCGAGCCTGGGCGGAGTCGCCTCTGAAGCGAGGAGGTGCAGAAAGCCGGGGTCCGGGGTAGGATACCATGGTATTGGTGGGCAGCGGAGCTGCCGGGCTGCGAGTCATGGCACTGGCGGTGGTTGCTGGTGGAGCAGTCAGAGTGTCCAGACGAGAATTGACATTCCGCAGGTGACCCAGGATGGACTCCTGTTGGTACCTCTGACGGGACAGTTCATGACAGAGGTCCGAGAGCAAGGGAGCTTGGGTGCCACCGGGTTCCATGGCCCGAGCAAACTGTAACGGGTCTGGGAGGCGGAACCTCTGAGCTACTATACAAGGGGGCGGTCCTTGTAAGGGAGCGGGTGGCGACCAGGGTAGACGGGCAGGCAGTCACAGCAGGTGACCGGGACAGTCTCTGGAAGAACGGGCAGGAGGTCACGGCAAGTGACCGGGGCAGTCTCTGGATGAACGGGCAGATGGTCACGGCAAGTGACCGGGGCAGTCTCTCGGTGAACGGGCAGATGGTCACGGCAAGTGACCGGGGCAGTCTCTGGGTGAACGGGCAGATGGTCACGGCAAGTGACCGGGGCAGTCTCTGGGTGAACGGGCAGATGGTCACGGCAAGTGACCGGGGCAGTCTCTGGGTAAAGGGTTGGTACGACCTGTGGCGGCTGATGGTAGACGTGAGCTCCCAGGTGAGCAGGCGAGAGTCTCTGGATAAACGGGTGGTCACAGCATGTGACGGCGGAGCCTCCAGGAAGACCAACAGACAGGCGGCAGATGAGCGCTCCCAGGTGAGCGGGCAGAAGTCTCTGGACAGGCGGGTGGTCACAGCACGTGACGGCAGAGCCTCCAGGTAGGCTAGCAGACAGGCAGCAGATGAGCGCTCCCAGGTGAGCGGGCAGGAGTCACTGGACAGGCAGGTGGTCACAGCACGTGACGGCAGAGCCTCCAGGTAGGCTAGCAGGCAGGTAGCAGATGTGCGCTCCCAGGTGAGCGGGCAAGCTGGTCCATAGACAGACTGACAAGAGTTGGAAGGCAGACCGTCGGACCTCAGGCAAGCAGGCAGGTAGTTGATGTGCGCTCCCAGGTGAGCGGGCAAGCTGGTCCTTAGACAGACTGACGGGAGTAGTAAGGCAGACCGTCGGACCTCAGGCTAGCAGGCAGGTAGTTGAATATCAAGCTGGCAGGAATCTGGCAGGAATCTGGCAGGTATCTGGCAGGTATCTGGCAACGGGACCTGAGGGCTGAAGCAAAGTAGTGAACAGTGCAACAACATTGCTCGGGCACCTCCATTTTGGAGGAGGTGCCTTATATATGGTGAGGTCCTCCGGCCATTGGCCGGGGACTCCTTAGGACGGCGCGCGCGGCCCCTTTAAGAGGGAGGGAGCGCGCGCGCGCCCTAAGCACAGTGGCCGGGAAGGAGCGCGCGCTGCCAGCAGAGCGGGAGGAGGACGCCGGGCTCGGAGCAGAGAGGTGAGGGGAACAGCGTCCCTGCCTAGCAGAGGGCAGGGACGCCGATGCTACAAAAATGTACAATTTATCAAAAAACCTTGATGTTAAGGAAGTAACAAACATGCTGTTAGATGATGCAGACCCCACACTGAATGAGGATTTAGGAGAGGAAAGTGAGATTGATTCTCATGATGAGGTGGAAGTATGTGAAGTGGATTCTGAAACAGAGCAAGATGATGACAGTGATGAGGATGAAGATGTAGAATCTTATTATATGGGAAAAGATAAAAAAAAACAATGGAACAAGAAGCCACTCCAGAAAAAACGTAGGGAACATCAAAACATTATTACTCACCTTCCTCCAGTTATAGGAACTGCAAGTAATGCAAAAACTGCAGTTGAATGCTGGAATAGTTTATTCACAGATGACATTCTGGACTCTATTGTCACATATACCAACCAATATATAGACATTATAAAGGACAAGTTCATCTGCAACAGAACCATCAAGGCCACAGATGAAATAGAACTGCGTGCTCTTTTTGGATTATTATACCTTGCAGGAGCTTATAGGGCAAATAGACAAAGTTTGGAGGAACTTTGGAGTAAAGATGGGGATGGAGTTGAAAAATTTGGCCTTGTTATGTCCATAAATAGATTCAAGCTTCTAATTCGTTGCCTTCGGTTTGATGACAGAACTACCCGAACCCAATGTAAAACACATGACCGACTTGCTCCAATTCGTGATATATTCCAAAAACTTGTTGAAAACTGTAAAAAATCTATTGCCCTGGGGAGAATGTCACTATTGACGAAATGCTCCCTGGTTTTCGTGGTAAATGTGCCTTTCGTCAATATATTCCATCAAAGCCTAACAACTATGGAATAAAAATGTATGCCCTTGTTGATGCCAGTAAGACCTACACTTACAACCTGGAAGTTTATGCAGGAAAACAACCAGAAGGTCCTTACTGTGTCAGCAATAGTGTTGAGCCACCCCCGTAGTGTTCGAGTTCGGTTCGGTTCGTCGAACACCCGTGTGTTCGCCGAACTGTTCGTCGAACTGTTCGTCGAACACCTTCGAACACCGTTAAAACCAATGGCAGGCAAACAAAAACACATAGAAACACATAGAAAACACCTTCAAAGGTGTCCAAAAGCTGACAAACTGCTCAGAAGACATAACTAACACATGGAAAAGTGACAAGTACATATAGTCATGCGAAAATAAAAGAGGTGGAGGAGTAAAAGGAGGGGGAGACACAGATATAGGCATGTCATGCCCTTCTAAAATCCAAAAAGTGAGAAGCCGACACGGCCAGTCCGCTCCTGCCCGTGCCACCTCCGTGTCGCCGGGTTTGTGCCAGAGCCACGGTGAACCCTGACGGCCAGCCCCCCTCTCCCAATACTGGTGCCTGTCCGCTGGTGGGTCGAGCGAGCCCCCCTGTGGTGGAGGCAGCTCTAAGCTTTTTAATTTAAATTGTCTCTCTAATTTGAATGAATACACTTTAAATCCATTTACAAGGATCTATTGGAGGGCAAGTCTCATGCCAGCAGCCGCGTAATTCCAGCTCCAGTAGCGTCCACTAAAGCTGCTGCAGTTAAAAAGCTTTTATAAGGATCGAGCTCGGCTGTCCACCGCAAGGCATCCTACTGCCAGTCCCAGCCCCTATGCCTTGGGGTGCCTCCTGATGCTCTTCACTAAGTATCCCATGGTCCCGAAGCATTTCCTTTGAAAAAATTAAGTGTCTAAACTACAGGTGGTGTAGCTTGCTTAACAGCCGGGATAATCCGCTGACTAGCAGACACTGCTACTAGGCACAAAGTATTTCCTGGGCTAGATGCAGTTAAAAATTTGTAATTAGATACTCTCGTTGGATGCTGAGAAAGCATTTCATAGAGTCTCCTGGCACGCCATATATGATTCTCTTAAAAAGCTTGGGGTAGGGGTCTAGGGGACCCTTTTATAGCCAAAATCACGGCCCTGTATCGCAATACGTCACCTAGGCTGAAGATAAATGGAACTGTAGCACCCTGAGGGCTCGGTTGCTACAGACGTATTGCACCTCACCCAGAGGTGTGATATCTCACTCTCAGGTAAGGATGGAGTGTGGATCAGGACCCGACACCTGCATGCATTACACCACATTGCCGTGGGGCAGGGCGACCAATATGCCCCTGAGATGGGCACGACAGTCCCTGTCCCTGGCTGGAGTGGGGGGAGGGAACACTGAGGAACCACCTGCGTGGAGGGGTCAGGCCAAAGGGGGAGACCGGTCCCCGAACTAGTGGAGGCAGGAAACGACCCTCAGCTAGAAACCGGAGGCTCTGACATTTTATGTGGCGCAGCCCCTCGCTACACCCGCTAGGAAGGCACCACATAGGGTCAGGGAAACTGGCGCCAAGTTTACCAAGAGGAGGCCCGAGGCAGCCGGACAGAAGTGTTGGTAAGAAAGGCCAGACAAAGGACACACAAAGGGGGTCCTGTGAAGTGCTCCAAAGTTATCTGGGAGTTGTCTGAGCCCCTCACCTGGTGAGCACAGTACGACGTGGGCAGCCGTTACCTGCAGACGTGGTCTGGATAATAAGAACTGTGAGTAAAGGCCCTGGACTGCATCACTGACTCTGTGTCGTTACTGCTGCTGCCCTGCACCATCACCCCCATCCTCCGCATACACTGCCCTGAGGCTATACTCCTCCCGTGGGGAGTTATGCTACGCTCTGCTGCACCCACAACACCAGCCTCAGCGGTCTGCCCTGTAGCGGCGGTTCACTCTGACCGCAATCCACGGGTGGCGTAGTCGGACATTTAAACATCAAAACCACATAAATAGTTCCGCCACTGGTTTGACCGCCCTGAGCCACGGAACAGGGTCGCCGCCACGAAGACTACAACCACCAGCATCCACCAAAAAGGGTCCGGCTCCGGGTGTCCCAAGGCCCAGGGGGTGCGTCAGAACATTTTCATCACCTTTCACAATCACCAATGGGACAAGGCAGGGATGTCCTCTGTCCCCTCTCTTATACATCCTAGTGACGGAGCACCTGCTCTCATCAATTCGCCATAACCCCAATATTAGGTGGATTGAGGTGGGAGGCACCGAGTACAAGTGCTCTCTATTTGCTGATGATGTCCTAGTATATATCACTCAATCACATATATCCATCCCTGCTGTTATGGCTGAAATAGATCACTTTGTTACATGGTAAAATTTTAAAATCAATGCAGCGAAGTCTGAGGCCCTCGATGTCTCCCTCCCCAAATCCATATAGGATTCCATCCAGTCCAACTTTCCCTTTGCCTGGCCCTCACAGGGTATCAAATACTTAGGAATTCCTATTCATAGAGACCTCTCCCATCTATGTTATCTTAATTTTGGGCCCTTTATTGAACAATTCCATACAGACCACGGTTGGCAAGTTAGAACTGTAAGATTCACTACGTGAACCACTGGTGTTTTGTGGAAAAGCACATGTACACTGCGTTCCAAATTATTATGCAAAAAGTGTTTAGGAGTGATAAGGGAAGAATTTGTTTGTTTGTCAGTTAAACTCAATGATGGTGATGTGTGTCAGGGCTCTTTATATCACTGTAAGCAATTGCAGACACCTGTGCTAATTAGTTTGGCAGGTGTGTCCAATGAAAGGCAAGACTACTTAAGAAGGCTCTCTCACATTATTAAGCAGCCTACATTTTCTGCCAAAATGGGAAAGAAAAAGGATGTGTCGGCTGCTGAGAAGCAACAAATTGTGGAGTGTTTAGGTCAAGGCATGACTACAATCAACATTGTGCGATGATCAGGATGAAGTGTCTTGGCAATCAAGAAGTATGTAGCTGATTCACAGTACACACGTGTGCGTGCTGATAAGGGCAAATTGAGGACTCTTTCCTACAGGCAATTACGTCAGGTTGAAAGAGCAGCGGCAAAAAAGCCTTGTCATAGGAGCAGACAAGTTTTTGAAGCTGCTTGTGCCTCCAACGTCCCCCGAACAACAAGATGCAGGGTCCTTCAGAGGTTTGCAGCTGTGCATACGCCATCCTGTCGACCTCCTCTATCCACTTCACACAAGCAGAAACGGCTCCAGTGGGCCAAACATTACATGAAGACTGATTTCAAAACTGTTTTGTTCACGGATGAGTGCCGTGCAGCGCTCGATGGTCCAGATGGATGGAGTGGAGGATGGCTGGTTGATGGACACCCCACGCAAACACGGCTACAGCGCCAACAAGGAGGAGGTGAAGTAATGTTTTGGGCTGGAATCATGGGAGAGAGATTGTCGGCCCCTTTAGGATCCCTGAAGGCGCTAAAGATGAACTCCATAATGTATGTGGATTTTCTCAAACAGCACTTCCTGCCATGGTTCAAGAAGAAGAACCGTGTATTTCACAGCAAGATCATTTTTCTGCATGATAATGCACCATCTCATGCTGCACATAAAACATCTGCATCTCTGGCTGATATGGGCATAAAAGGGGACAAACTTATGGTGTGACCCCCATGCTCCCCTGACCTCTACCCCATTCAGAACCTTTGGAGCATCATTAAAAGGAGTGTCTATGATGGCGGGAGGCAGTTCACATCTAAGCAACAGCTCTGGGAGGGTATTCTGTCCTCATGCAAAACAATTGAAGCAGAAACCATCCAAAACCTGACAAATTCAATGGACGAGAGAGTTCAGAAGCTCCTTTCGAACAAGGGGTCCTATGTGAAAATGTAACATCACCTAGAATAAAGTTTTGAGTTGAAAACTGTTTGATTTCAGTTTCTAACAACCTGCTAATGCTTATAATTTCAAAAATGACCATTTTTTTGGTCTTTATTAAAATGAAAAGGTTGATCGAAAAGTTTGGGGGATCTAAGAGTGTGGCAACCCAGTAGTCATGATTACTTCGAATTCTGACAATATGAGGGTCATGCTGCAGGTAGTGCAGCAAGAAGGCACTTATGTGTCTTGCGCATCTCGGAGCCCCAAAATTATTTTCCGGGCTAGATGCAGCTAAAAATTATTTTTAATTTTAAATCTGGTGGAGCTTATTATAGATGGCCTAATAGGATCAGTGCTGCACACTGCTACAAAGCCCAAATTATTTTCCAGTCAAGATACAGATAAACATGATTAGTAATTTGAAAGCTTAAAACGGTTGGTAGAGTGATTTTAACCAATCATCAAGCTTTTACTCTCCCCAGGATGACACAGGGGTAGAAAAGTCGTTTCGGATCCATGATTTGTTCATCTTTATGAACGTGAGTCTGTCTACATTATCAGTGGAGAGCCGCGTGCGCTTATCTGTCAGCACACCACCAGCAGCGCTGAACACACGTTCAGACAGAACGCTGGCTGCGGGGCATGACAAGATCTCCAAGGCGTAAGTGGCTAGCTCCGGCCATTTATCCAGATTGGAAGCCCAAAAAGAGCAAGGGTCCAGTGACACAGTCGTGGCTTCAATGTTTACTTGGAGATACTCCTGTACCATCGTCTCTAGGCGTTGACTATGTGTCAGACTTCTTGTCTCCTGTGGCCTTGCAAAGGATGGGCTAAAAAAGTGGTGAAATGATTCCGCAAAATTGATGTTACCAGCAGATACTGTGGTTCTGTTACGGTTTGAGTGCTGAACACTTGACGGTCCCACGGTTGGCAAGTTTGAACTGTGAGATTCACTACGTGCACCACTGGTGTTTTGTGGAAAAGCACATGTAAGATTCTGCAACAGTCTCTGCTGATACTCCTGCATGCGTGCATCCCTTTCTATGGCAGGAATAATTTCGGCAAATTTACTTTTGTACCGGGGATCTAACAGTGTGGCAACCCAGTAGTCAGGATTATTTCTAATTCTCACAATTCGAGGGTCATGTTGCAGGTAGTGCAGCAAGAAGGCACTCATGTGTGTTGCGCATCCAGGAGCACCAAGTCCCTGTTGTGTTGGTGGCGAGGTAACAATCATGCTTCCTTCCTCTGTCCTCTCCCCCCAACCTCGCACAACAGAAATGTGATCAAGGTCTCCCTCATCTGATGAGTCTTCCATCAGTTCGTCCTCCACTTCTTCCTGGGCTCCTGCACATTCCTCACTAGTTTGGCTGCTACCATGCGCCCTGGTAAAACCATCTCCCCCACCCTCACATGCCTGCCGCCTTGGTGCTGCCGACCGTCTGGACCTTGCAGATGTTAGCCCTTCCGCATACAACTCCTCCTCCTCTACTTCCTCCACCTCCTCTTGTGCCACCACCTGACTCCGAATTCTGTTTAACATGTGCTCCAGCATGTAAATCAGCGGAATAGTCATGCTGATAATGGCATCATCAGCACTAAACATCTTCGTCGCCATTTCAAAACTGTGCAGAAGGGTGCATAGGTCCCTGATCTGAGACCACTCCTCCAGCGTGATTTGCCCCACCTCTGGATCTCGTTGGCCCAGGCTTTACGTCAGAACGTATTGCACCAGGGCTTGTCGGTGCTGCCACAGTCGCTGCAACATGTGCAGAGTTGAATTCCACCGGGTAGGCACATCGCATTTTAGCCGGTGAAGTGGCAGGCCCAACGACTTCTGTAGAGATGTAAGTCGCTGAGCTGCGGGATGCGAACGGCGGAAGTGAGCACACAGCGACCGTGCCCTCTGCAGAAGGCCATCTAGTCTGGGATAGTGGGCTAAAAATTGCTGGACAACCAGGTTCAACACGTGAGCCATACAAGGCACGTGTGTGACATTGCCCCGGCGAAGGGCCGCACCCAGGTTTGCAGCATTGTCGCACACGGCCTTCCCTGGTTTCAGGTCCAGTGGAGACAGCCATTCATGAAATTGGTTCTCCAGAGCTGACCACAACTCCTCAGCTGTGTGACTCACATTTCCCAGACATTTCAAAGTAAAAACCGCCTGATGACGTTGAGCCCTACTGCCAGCATAGTAAGGAGGTGTGCAGGATCCCTTCTGCGCAGTTAGAAAGCTTGTGGCATGACCAGACAGGCTTTGGGTGCAGGTGGAAGACCGAGAGGAGGTTGAGGAGGCAGAAGCAGTGGAGGAACTTTGACATAAAGAAGATTGACGCACAACTCGTGGGGACGGCAAGACTTGGACAGCAGCCCCTTGTCCTGCTGTCACCATAGTTACCCAGTGCCCAGTCAGCGACATGTAACGCCCCTGTCCATGCCTACTCGTCCAAGTGTCTGTGGTGAAATGCACCCTGTCACACACAGAGTTTCTCAAAGAAGCGGTGATATTGTGTGCGACATGCTGGTGGAGCGCAGGCACACCTTTCTTTGAGAAGTAGTGCCGACTGGGCATCTGGTACTGGGGCACTGCGACGGACATAAGGTCTCGAAAATCCTCTGTGTCCACCAGGCGGAAAGGCAGCATTTCTGTAGCCAAGAGCTTGCAGATGGTGAAATTCAACCTCTTAGCTTTCTCATGGCTAGGAGGAAATGGTCTTTTACTTGTCCACATCTGAGGGACCGAGGGCTGGCTATTGTGCTTAGACGGGGTTGATAAGGGTGTCCCCGGCAAACTGCCGGTCTGTGAGGAAGATGCAGGCGGACATGTTAGGTTGCCTTGATCCAAAGGTGGTGCTATCGATGTCGGACAGCGCTCAACACCAGCTGGTGTTACCACCTCCAAAGAAAATGATGACCTGCCAATCACGCTGGCTGTTGCGGGTAAAGAGGTGGCAGGTCTGCGCCCCAAAACAGGTGTGACTGCTGTCCCCCCAGTCACAGAGGATGAAGAGGCCGCGGATGCACAAGATATGGCAGACGGTGGTTGGCCCGGCCGGCTAGGCCGCATTGTAGCACACTGAGCTTCCCACTGCAACTTATGCTTCATGTCCATGTGCCGGTTCATGCATGAAGTACTCAAACTATGTATTTTTTGGCCTCTACTTAGCTTTTGCTGACAAATGTTACAGATAACACGAGTTGGGTCATCTTTATCGATCTGAAAAAATGCCCAGGCTATGCAAGGCTTAGCACCCATGCGACCTGAAGAGCCACCACGACTTGTGGTGAGAGGCAGAGTTGTGTTTGAGGATGCAGTTGTTGACGTGCTTCCAGTACTACGTCTCTGTCCAGGAAGGCGCAACCTGACCTCGTCGTCACTAGCATCTTCCTCCATCTCCTCTGCTGACCTCATCTCTTGGCTGACTGTGGGTTGACAGTAAGTGGGATCTCCAACCTCATCATCATCACCCTGTGTGTTATCACACCCGTCATCCTCAGAGCCAACCTGTTCCTGCCCTGACAAAAAACTAAAGTTGTCGCTCCAATCAGGTATTTGAGTCTCATCATCGTCTTCCTCATTGTCTCCACCAACAGGAGTTACAGTTTGGGAATGAGGGTCTACATTATGGTCAGAACCTTCTGCGTCTGGTCCTGGATCCGACTCATAAAGATTCTGGGCATCAGTGCAGATCATTTCCTCGTCTGGATTCACAGAAGCGCTGGAGTCGACCTCTGATTCCCAGGCTATAGTATGAGTAAACAGCTCTGCAGACTCAACCATCTGTTCTACCTCATACTCAGACGCGCAGCTGGAGATTTGGGAGCTGTGAGGAAGCAAGTGCGATTTGGGTGACACCTTTGAGGACTGGAGTATTTGTGATGTTGAAGTTGATGTGGAGGAGAGCCCACTTAAAGGAGCACTTGATATCCGTTGAAGCACCTGCTGTTTTTGTGCTTCATCTGGAATTTGTAGCGATTGGCGTGGCCGTAAGAAAGGGATCTTATCACATTGTCCGCTAAAAGAAGTAGACATTTTAGTTTGGCTGGAAGATGGTCTTTCTTCTGCAGATGTTACTGTTGCTTTAACACCTACCCCACGGACACAACCTTTTTTCCCCTTCCCAACACGCCTATTCCCCTTTCCACCAGCAGCAGGCCTTTTTCCACTCATTTTGGTGGTTAACTAATTCACAACTCTGGAGTTGTTTGCACAAAAAAACAATGGATGGTAACCGAGCAGAGCTGAGTGGCCAAACTGTGGTATTAGGCCAAAACTATTGGCTGGGTTAGATGCAGAAAAAAATTATATTCAATTTGCAACCTGATGGAGGTCAGTATAGACGGACTAATACAACAAGTCCCACACACAGCTAGAAGCCCAATATTTTTTCAGAGGTAGATGCAGAAAAAAATTATATTCAGTTTGCAACCTGATGGAGGTCTGTATAGATGGATTAATAGAACAAGACCCACACACAGCTAGAAGCCCAATATTTTTTCAGAGGTAGATGCAGAAAAAAATATATTCAGTTTGCAACCTGATGGAGGTCAGTATAGATGGACTAATACAACAAGTCCCACACACAGCTAGAAGCCCAAATATTTTTTCAGAGGTACTGTAGATGCAGATAAAAATTATTTTTAATTTGCAACCTGATGGAGGTCAGTATAGATGGACTAATAGAGAAAGTCCGACACACTGCTAGAAGGCCAAATATTTTTTCAGAGCTAGATGCAGAAAAAAATTAGATTCAGTTTGCAACCTGATGGAGGTCAGTATAGATGGACTAACAGAGAAAGTCCCACACACTGCTAGAAGGCCAACTATTTTTTCAGAGCTAGATGCATACAAAAAATTATTTTGAATTTGCAACCTGATGGAGGTCAGTATAGGTGGACTAATAGAACAAGTCCCACACACTGCTAGAAGGCCAAATATTTTTTCAGAGCTAGATGCAGAAAAAAATTATATTCAGTTTGCAACCTGATGGAGGTCTGTATAGATGGATTAATAGAACAAGACCCACACACAGCTAGAAGCCCAATATTTTTTCAGAGGTAGATGCAGAAAAAAATATATTCAGTTTGCAACCTGATGGAGGTCAGTATAGATGGACTAATACAACAAGTCCCACACACAGCTAGAAGCCCAATATTTTTTCAGAGGTAGATGCAGAAAAAAATATATTCAGTTTGCAACCTGATGGAGGTCAGTATAGATGGACTAATACAACAAGTCCCACACACAGCTAGAAGCCCAAATATTTTTTCAGAGGTACTGTAGATGCAGATAAAAATTATTTTTAATTTGCAACCTGATGGAGGTCAGTATAGATGGACTAATAGAGAAAGTCCGACACACTACTAGAAGGCCAAATATTTTTTCAGAGCTAGATGCAGAAAAAAATTATATTCAGTTTGCAACCTGATGGAGGTCAGTATAGTTGGATTAATAGAACAAGACCCACACACAGCTAGAAGCCCAATATTTTTTCAGAGGTAGATGCAGAAAAAAATATATTCAGTTTGCAACCTGATGGAGGTCAGTATAGATGGACTAACAGAGAAAGTCCCACACACTACTAGAAGGCCAAATATTTTTTCAGAGCTAGATGCAGAAAAAAATTATATTCAGTTTGCAACCTGATGGAGGCCTGTATAGATGGATTAATAGAACAAGACCCACACACAGCTAGAAGCACAATATTTTTTCAGAGGTAGATGCAGAAAAAAATATATTCAGTTTGCAACCTGATGGAGGTCAGTATAGATGGACTAATACAACAAGTCCCACACACAGCTAGAAGCCCAATATTTTTTCAGAGGTAGATGCAGAAAAAAATATATTCAGTTTGCAACCTGATGGAGGTCAGTATAGGTGGACTAATAGAACAAGTCCCACACACTGCTAGAAGGCCAAATATTTTTTCAGAGCTAGATGCAGAAAAAAATTAGATTCAGTTTGCAACCTGATGGAGGTCAGTATAGATGGACTAATAGAATGATGCTATGCCCAAAAGATTTTACTTCACTAGGTGCAGTAAAAAAATTGGTATTCTATACACAGGTGGTATATCTTGCAACACAGATAGGCTACTCCACTGACTAACACACTCTGCAATAGGCCAAAAAGGATTAGCTTTGCTAGATTCAGCCAAATGCTGTGAAAAAAACTTGCACAGCACTGGCACAGACCTGCCTGGCAAAAACTGATAGGAACTGATGTAACCTAGTCCTGAAAAGAACTCCAATTACAATTAGTCTTTACTCCCACAACCTATCTATTTAAGAGCACAGACCTGCCTGATAAAAGTCGTAGGAAATGCTGTAACCTAGTCCTTAAAAGGACTGCAATCACAACTATTCCCTACTCCCAAGCTATCTGTATATTTGTGCGAAAATTGGCTTGAAATTAACAAGGTATAGCGCACACAGCAACAGCGGTGCCGTCTAACACGCAGCTGCAGCAGTGAGAAAATGGTGGTGACGGGGAAAATGGCTTGGTCTTATAGGGCAAGGACATGTGACATACACTGCCAATGACACATGCCCTTGCTTGTGTGAAAAAAAGCACTTCGCTCCGTGTGTGCGCTGCTGATAGGCTGACAGATTGCACCTCCCCACTGTAAATGCGGGAAAGAGAAAAAAAAATGGAGATCTTCATTGTTTCTGCAGAGATCCATCCCCTGCCCCTCCCCCCACCCCGCTGTACACTCAAATTGCGTATTAAGATTAATTTTCATCATTACTGAGAAAAAATCCAGTTATGATTTTGGTGCACGAACAGTTATCGAACATAACCTCGAACAGCCGAATTTTTCTCAAATTGTTCGTGTTCGCCGAACGGCTCGAACACCGCCCAAAACAGCTCGAATTTGAGATTGGCGAACAGTTCGAGTAGAACAACGCTCATCTCTAGTCAGCAACAAACCCAGTGATGTTGTAAAAAGACTGGCTGAGCCCTTATTTGGATCGGGTCGCAATATAACAGCTGACAATTGGTTTTCAAATTGTGATCTGATTGATTATCTGAAAATGCAATAGCTTTCTTATGTCGGAACTGTAAGAAAAAATAAAAAAGAATTGTGACGCGCCCCTGGGCCTGAGTCGCGCAGCGTTGCGCACGCGGGAGCCTACCCGGAGCCGGATCGGATAGGGGTAGTAGTCTCGTGGCGATGACCCGGTCCGTGCCCAGGGAGTCAGACTAAGTGGCAGTATATTAGCAGTAGATGTAGGACGACTACGCCACCCGTTGAATGCAGCTATGGAGCTGCCGCTGCAGGGCAGACCGCTGAGGCCGGTGGAAGGATGGTGCAGCGTGGATGGTATAACCCCCAACGGGAGGGGTATGGCCTCAGGGCAGCCGACGTGGATGATGGGGGTAGTAGGAACCACTCAGAGACGATGCGGTGTAGTTCAGGGTCTTTACTGGTGACAAAGATAGACCCTCCCGGAGTACTGGCTAGCGGTCGGGGCCTGGTCAGTCCTTGAGCAGATGGGATCCCCCTTGGCTAGGCGGAGTTGTAGGCCTCCCCAACTAATTGTACTCTTCTGGCTTCCTTGCTAGAGGCGGGTAAAGGTAGCCCACGTCCCTGAGTGTACCGTGTGGTGCTCACCCGTATGGCCGGTGACTCGGGGCCTTCTAGTGGCTTCCGCTCCACGACGGCGGTGCTGGTCCCACGCGTGTGACCGTGCCTTCGGGTTTCTTGGCCAGAGGACCTGAAATCCCCTGCCGGGCGGTTTCTGCTGCTGGGTAAGGATTAGTCCCCACAGCCTCGGACTCCGGGTCCGGTGGTTACTCTTCAATCAGGGCGAGCTCTTCAGCTGCCAGCCCCTGATTCCTTTTAACACTGCTCCCACTGAGCTCCTAATCTTTCTTTCCTATGCTGCTCCTCTTCTTCTCTCTACTCTACCCACTAACCCTGCCTCAGCCCCAGCTTTATATAGGGGAAGTTCTTCCCCTCCCAGGACTGGGCAGGAGGTGTGGCATGCATAGGATTCCTGACCAAGAGACCTCCCACCTGCTCTCAGATATAACATTGCTATTACTGTGGAGACCAGACCCCTGGGGTGCCATATTCCCCCCTAGTGAAAGTTAGTACTCCGGGACTAAACATACTTTTGTAAACATAACAAGGTGCAAACAATAACATTCTAATAGAGACAACACATAAGGTGGTCACGGCGTGTCCGCAACCGGGTGTAACTTTTGAGGAAAACAAGGGTGTCCATTTCACCAACACAGGGAGACGTAACCAGGTAGGGGTCTGTCCTGCCCCGAGTCCTTAACAGTCTTTCAGTCCGTCCTGGGTTACGCTCCAACTATATGCACAAAGGATTCCCGGTAAATCCACCAAAGACTCCTATAAATAACTAGAAACACATAATTATACACAAGCAACAATAAACAGGTAAACATTAATAAAATAGCTTGAACATTTAGATCCTCCACCGTATGGGCAGCTGGCCTCTAGTGACCCTAGTGGACCTACGGAGCTGGTTGATTGGTCCTGAACTACAGGGTATAGGAGCTGTCAAGGGTAAACTGGGCAGCCGTCTACGGACTCTTTGGCTTACTAGAGGTACGGCAGGCTCACTATAAGCAGAGGGTTGATCCTCCTGTTCTGCTTGTGTGGAGTCTTCTGCCTCCTGGACCGGCTGTTCTTCCAGTTCTATCTGTGTCTCCGTAGGCACTTGGGATGCTGGTTGGAGGAACGTGAGGACGGGTACCACAACAGCACCATTGACTTGAGTCCAAGACCGAGGGAAGTCTCCGAGCACAGTACTAACCATATCTTCCCTTTCCTCTACGGGTCGAGGGTCCTCTTGTTCCTCTTCAGGGTTCCGTAGCTGTTCGGGACACTTCTTTAGGTGATCCCGGGATACAATGGCTGTGGTTTCCCCTCCGTCTTTACTGATTGTACAGATCTTCGGGTTGTCGTGGCTTGAGGGCAGTACGGTGTACGGGTCCTTCTCCCATTGGTCGTCCAACTTGTGGAGCCGTCTTTTCCTCTTCAAGACCTGCTCTCCGGGCACCAGGGGAACAGCGGGAGCATACTGGTTGTAAGTTTTCTCTTGTCTTTCCCTAGCTTGACAGAGACTACGCTCCACGCTCTCCTGTACTTTTCGGTATTGCTGCTGCCTCTCTGTGTCCCAGTTGGCTTCTGGTGAAGTGTCCTCGGGTGTCAGGACTCCCATCTCCAGATCAACAGGAAGCTTACCAGGTCTTGCCCTCATTAGGTAAGCCGGGGTACAGTTGGTGGAGCCTACAGGGATGTGGTTGTATAGGTCCACCAGGTCGGGCAGCTTCTCAGGCCACAGACTGCGTTCCTCCAGGGGCAACGTTTTCAGGAGATCCATTACCACCTGGTTCATTTTCTCACAAAGTCCATTAGTTTGCGGATGATAGGGTGTCGTCCTTATCTTCCGGCAGCCATACAGATTGCAGAATTCCTGGAAGACCTCCGCTTCAAAGGCAGGTCCCTGGTCCGTCAGCACTTGGTCCGGGTACTCGTGTGGACGGCAGAAGTGCTGCTGGAAGGCTCTAGCTGCTGTTTGAGCCGTTAAGTCCTTAACGGGGACGACAACCAAGAACCGGGAGTAATGATCCACAATGGTTAACGCGTAGACGTAGCCACTTCTGCTTGGGGTCAGTTTTACATGATCCAAGGCTACCAGTTCCAACGGCTGCCGGGTGACGATGGACTGCAGGGGAGTCTTCTGGCTGGCACGGTCCTTCCTTCTTAGGTTGCACGGGCCACAGTCTCTGCACCACCTCTCGATGGTTCCCCTCATGCCTACCCAGTGGAACCGCCCACGCCGCAGAAACTCCAGCTTCTTCCATCCGAAATGCCCAGCTCCGTCGTGGTATGCCTCCATCACCATAGCTGCGTCTCTTCTTGGCACCATTACTTGCCAGATTAGTTCATGCGTCCGGGAGTTAACCATTCTGCGGCACAACTTTGCCTTGTAAAGGAACAGTCGACTCTTCTCAGCCCACAGTTGTTTGGCTTCCTCCGGAGCGTCTGGGTCAAGGCGTGCATCTGGCCGAGTCAGCATCTCCTTTACCAGACGGACGGCAGGGTCACTGTCTTGCGTCTCCACCCAGTTGTAATGAGGTAAGGGGTTGAGCGTAGCGGTTTGCTTACTTCTTACACGGTGGGAATACTGGATAGTCCCATGACGGTGGAACGCGGGGAGCTCAACTTCTTCCAGTTCCTCTGAATCTTCCACTACGTCCGGTAGGTTTGGCATCCTGGACAGGGCGTCTGCGTTGGTATTGGCGCGTCCTGCCCGGTATTTGATTGTAAACTCATAGTTGGACAAGCGGGCCATCCATCTCTGCTCTAGGGCACCGAGTCTTGCAGTGTCCAGGTGTGTCAACGGGTTGTTATCCGTGTACACGGTGAACCGGGAAGAAGCGAGGTAGTGCTTAAAGCGTTCGGTGACTGCCCACACCACTGCCAGGAACTCTAGCTTAAATGAGCTGTAATTCTCAGGGTTTCTTTCGGTGGGTCGCAGTTTTCGGCTGGCGTAAGCAATTACCCGTTCTTTCCCCTGCTGGATCTGGGATAGTACGGCTCCTAGCCCGATGTTACTGGCATCGGTGTAGAGGATAAAGGGCTGGCTATAATCAGGGTACACCAGGATTTCATCCCCCGTGAGGGCCATCTTCAGCTGGCGGAAGGACTCTTCTTCTAACTTCTCCCATTTGAAGGGCGGCTTCTGGTTCTTGGCCTTCCGGGACTGGCCTATCAGGAGGTCCTGCATAGGAGCTGCCTTTTTGGTGAAACCGGGGATGAATCTGCGGTAATAGCCTACCAACCCGAGGAACTGACGCAATTCCTTTACACTGGAGGGACATGGCCATTCCTTAATTGCGGTGATCTTATCAGGGTCGGGAGCCACTCCGTCAGCTCTCACCACGTGTCCCAGGTACTGCACGTTTGGTTTCAAGAGGTGACACTTGGAGGGTTTTACCTTTAAGCCATAGCTTGCCAGAGCTTCGAACACTTCCGCCAGGTGTTTCAGGTGGTCCTCATAAGTCTTGGAATATACGATGACATCGTCCAGGTACAACAGGACCGTCTCGAAGTTTCTGTGGCCCAGACAGCACTCCATTAATCGTTGGAAGGTTCCCGGTGCGTTACAGAGTCCGAACGGCATACAGGGAAACTCGCTAATAGAGATGAGCGTTGTTCTACTCGAACTGTTCGCCAATCTCAAATTCGAGCTGTTTTGGGCGGTGTTCGAGCCGGTCGGCGAACACGAACAATTTGAGAAAAATTCGGCTGTTCGAGGTTATGTTCGATAACTGTTCGTGCACCAAAATCATAACTGGATTTTTTCTCAGTAATGATGAAAATTAATGTTAATACGCAGTTTGAGTGTACAGCGGGGCGGGGGGAGGGGCAGGGGATGGATCTCTGCAGGAACAATGAAGATCTCCATTTTTTTTTCTCTTTCCCGCATTTGCAGTGGGGAGGTGCAATCTGTCAGCCTATCAGCAGCGCACACACGGAGCAAAATGCTTTTTTTCACACAAGCAAGGGCATGTGTGATTGGCAGTGTATGTCACATGTCCTTGCCCTATAAGACCAAGCCATTTTCCCCGTCGCCACCATTTTCTCACTGCTGCAGCTGCGTGTTAGACGGCACCGCTGTTGCTGTGTGCGCTATACCTTGTTAATTTCAAGCCAATTTTCGCACAAATATACAGATAGCTTGGGAGTAGGGAATAGTTGTGATTGCAGTCCTTTTAAGGACTAGGTTACAGCATTTCCTACGACTTTTATCAGGCAGGTCTGTGCTCTTAAATAGATAGATTGTGGGAGTAAAGACTAATTGTAATTGGAGTCCTTTTCAGGACTAGGTTACATCAGTTCCTATCAGTTTTTGCCAGGCAGGTCTGTGCCAGTGCTGTGCAAGTTTTTTTCACAGCATTTGGCTGAATCTAGCAAAGCTAATCCTTTTTGGCCTATTGCAGAGTGTGTTAGTCAGTGGAGTAGCCTATCTGTGTTGCAAGATATACCACCTGTGTATAGAATACCAATTTTTTTACTGCACCTAGTGAAGTAAAATCTTTTGGGCATAGCATCATTCTATTAGTCCATCTATACTGACCTCCATCAGGTTGCAAACTGAATATAATTTTTTTCTGCATCTAGCTCTGAAAAAATATTTGGGCTTCTAGCAGTGTGTGGGACTTGTTCTATTAGTCCATCTATACTGACCTCCATCAGGTTGCAAATTAAAAATAATTTTTTTCTTCATTTATCTCTGAAAAAATATTTGGGCTTCTAGCAGCGTGTGGGACTTGTTCTATTAGTCCATCTATACTGACCTCCATCAGGTTGCAAATTAAAAATAATTTTTTTCTGCATCTAGCTCTGAAAAAATATTTGGGCTTCTAGCAGTGTGTGGGACTTGGTCTATTAGTCCATCTATACTGACCTCCATCAGGTTGCAAATTGAAAATAATTTTTTTCTGCATCTAGCTCTGAAAAAATATTTGGGCTTCTAGCAGTGTGTGGGACTTGGTCTATTAGTCCATCTATACTGACCTCCATCAGGTTGCAAATTGAATAAAAAAATTTTCTGCATCTAGCTCTGAAAAAATATTTGGGCTTCTAGCGGTGTGTGGGACTTGGTCTATTAGCCCATCTATACTGACCTCCATCAGGTTGCAAATTAAAAATAATTTTTTTCTGCATCTAACCCAGCCAATAGTTTTGGCCTAATACCACAGTTTGGCCACTCAGCTCTGCTCGGTTACCATCCATTGTTTTTTTGTGCAAACAACTCCAGAGTTGTGAATTAGTTAACCACCAAAATGAGTGGAAAAAGGCCTGCTGCTGGTGGAAAGGGGAATAGGCGTGTTGGGAAGGGGAAAAAAGGTTGTGTCCGTGGGGTAGGTGCAGAAGAAAGACCATCTTCCAGCCAAACTAAAATGTCTACTTCTTTTAGCGGACAATGTGATAAGATCCCTTTCTTACGGCCACGCCAATCGCTACAAATTCCAGATGAGGCACAAAAACAGCAGGTGCTTCAACGGATATCAAGTGCTCCTTTAAGTGGGCTCTCCTCCACATCAACTTCAACATCACAAATACTCCAGTCCTCAAAGGTGTCACCCAAATCGCACTTGCTTCCTCACAGCTCCCAAATCTCCAGCTGTCCGTCTGAGTATGAGGTAGAACAGATGGTTGAGTCTGCAGAGCTGTTTACTCATACTATAGCCTGGGAATCAGAGGTCGACTCCAGCGCTTCTGTGAATCCAGACGAGGAAATGATCTGCACTGATGCCCAGAATCTTTATGAGTCGGATCCAGGACCAGACGCAGAAGGTTCTGACCATAATGTAGACCCTCATTCCCAAACTGTAACTCCTGTTGGTGGAGACAATGAGGAAGACGATGATAAGACTCAAATACCTGATTGGAGCGACAACTTTAGTTTTTTGTCAGGGCAGGAACAGGTTGGCTCTGAGGACGACGGGTGTGATAACGCACAGGGTGATGATGATGAGGTCGGAGATCCCACTTACTGTCAACCCACAGTCAGCCAAGAGATGAGGTCAGCAGAGGAGGTGGAGGAAGATGCTAGTGACGACGAGGTCAGGTTGCGCCTTCCTGGACAGAGACGTAGTACTGGAAGCACGTCAACAACTGCATCCTCAAACACAACTCTGCCTCTCACCACAAGTCGTGGTGGCTCTTCAGGTCGCATGGGTGCTAAGCCTTGCATAGCCTGGGCATTTTTTCAGATCGATAAAGATGACCCAACTCGTGTTATCTGTAACATTTGTCAGCAAAAGCTAAGTAGAGGCCAAAAAATACATAGTTTGAGTACTTCATGCATGAACCGGCACATGGACATGAAGCATAAGTTGCAGTGGGAAGCTCAGTGTGCTACAATGCGGTCTAGCCGGCCGGGCCAACCACCGTCTGCCATATCTTGTGCATCCGCGGCCTCTTCATCCTCTGTGACTGGGGGGACAGCAGTCACACCTGTTTTGGGGCGCAGACCTGCCACCTCTTTACCCGCAACAGCCAGCGTGATTGGCAGGTCATCATTTTCTTTGGAGGTGGTAACACCAGCTGGTCTTGAGCGCTGTCCGACATCGATAGCACCACCTTTGGATCAAGGCAACCTAACATGTCCGCCTGCATCTTCCTCACAGACCGGCAGTTTGCCGGGGACACCCTTATCAACCCCGTCTAAGCACAATAGCCAGCCCTCGGTCCCTCAGATGTGGACAAGTAAAAGACAATTTCCTCCTAGCCATGAGAAAGCTAAGAGGTTGAATTTCACCATCTGCAAGCTCTTGGCTACAGAAATGCTGCCTTTCCGCCTGGTGGACACAGAGGATTTTCGAGACCTTATGTCCGTCGCAGTGCCCCAGTACCAGATGCCCAGTCGGCACTACTTCTCAAAGAAAGGTGTGCCTGCGCTCCACCAGCATGTCGCACACAACATCACCGCTTCTTTGAGAAACTCTGTGTGTGACAGGGTGCATTTCACCACAGACACTTGGACGAGTAGGCATGGACAGGGGCGTTACATGTCGCTGACTGGGCACTGGGTAACTATGGTGACAGCAGGACAAGGGGCTGCTGTCCAAGTCTTGCCGTCCCCACGAGTTGTGCGTCAATCCTCTTTATGTCATTTTTCCTCCACTGCTTCTGCCTCCTCAACCTCCTCTCAGTCTTCCACCTGCACCCAAAGCCTGTCTGGTCATGCCACAAGCTTTCTAACTGCGCAGAAGGGATCCTGCACACCTCCTTACTATGCTGGCAGTAGGGCTCAACGTCATCAGGCGGTTTTTACATTGAAATGTCTGGGAAATGTGAGTCACACAGCTGAGGAGTTGTGGTCAGCTCTGGAGAACCAATTTCATGAATGGTTGTCTCCACTGGACCTGAAACCAGGGAAGGCCGTGTGCGACAATGCTGCAAACCTGGGTGCGGCCCTTCGCCGGGGCAATGTCACACACGTGCCTTGTATGGCTCACGTGTTGAACCTGGTTGTCCAGCAATTTTTAGCCCACTATCCCAGACTAGATGGCCTTCTGCAGAGGGCACGGTCGCTGTGTGCTCACTTCCGCCGTTCGCATCCCGCAGCTCAGCGACTTACATCTCTACAGAAGTCGTTGGGCCTGCCACTTCACCGGCTAAAATGCGATGTGCCTACCCGGTGGAATTCAACTCTGCACATGTTGCAGCGACTGTGGCAGCACCGACAAGCCCTGGTGCAATACGTTCTGACGTATAGCCTGGGCCAACGAGATTCAGAGGTGGGGCAAATCACGCTGGAGGAGTGGTCTCAGATCAGGGACCTATGCACCCTTCTGCACAGTTTTGAAATGGCGACGAAGATGTTTAGTGCTGACGATGCCATTATCAGCATGACTATTCCGGTGATTTACATGCTGGAGCACATGTTAAACAGAATTCGGAGTCAGGTGGTGGCACAAGAGGAGGTGGAGGAAGTAGAGGAGGAGGAGTTGTATGCGGAAGGGCTAACATCTGCAAGGTCCAGACGGTCGGCAGCACCAGGGCGGCAGGCATGTGAGGGTGGGGGAGATGATTTTACCAGGGCGCATGGTAGCAGCCAAACTAGTGAGGAAGGTGCAGGAGCCCAGGAAGAAGTGGAGGACGAACTGATGGAAGACTCATCAGATGAGGGAGACCTTGATCACATTTCTGTTGTGCGAGGTTGGGGGGAGAGGACAGAGGAAGGAAGCATGATTGTTACCTCGCCACCAACACAACAGGGACTTGGTGCTCCTGGATGCGCAACACACATGAGTGCCTTCTTGCTGCACTACCTGCAACATGACCCTCGAATTGTGAGAATTAGAAATAATCCTGACTACTGGGTTGCCACACTGTTAGATCCCCGGTACAAAAGTAAATTTGCAGAAATTATTCCTGCCATAGAAAGGGATGCACGCATGCAGGAGTATCAGCAGAGACTGTTGCAGAATCTTACATGTGCTTTTCCACAAAATACCAGTGATACCAGTGGTGCACGTAGTGAATCTCACAGTTCCAACTTGCCAACCGTGGTCTGTATGGAATTGTTCAATAAAGGGCCCAAAATTAAGATAACATAGATGGGAGAGGTCTCTATGAATAGGAATTCCTAAGTATTTGATACCCTGTGAGGGCCAGGCAAAGGGAAAGTTGGACTGGATGGAATCCTATATGGATTTAGGGAGGGAGACATCGAGGGCCTCAGACTTCGCTGCATTGATTTTAAAATTTTACCATGTAACAAAGTGATCTATTTCAGCCATAACAGCAGGGATGGATATATGTGATTGAGAGATATATACTAGGACATCATCAGCAAATAGAGAGCACTTGTACTCGGTGCCTCCCACCTCAATCCACCTAATATTGGGGTTATGGCGAATTGATGAGAGCAGGTGCTCCGTCACTAGGATGTATAAGAGAGGGGACAGAGGACATCCCTGCCTTGTCCCATTGGTGATTGTGAAAGGTGATGAAAATGTTCTGACGCACCCCCTGGGCCTTGGGACACCCGGAGCCGGACCCTTTTTGGTGGATGCTGGTGGTTGTAGTCTTCGTGGCGGCAATCCGGTTCCGTGGCTCAGGGCGGTCAAACCAGTGGCGGAACTATTTATGTGGTTTTGATGTTTAAATGTCCGACTACGCCACCCGTGGATTGCGGTCAGAGTGAACCGCCGCTACAGGGCAGACCGCTAAGGCTGGTGTTGTGGGTGCAGCAGAGCGTAGCATAACTCCCCACGGGAGGAGTATAGCCTCAGGGCAGTGTATGCGGAGGATGGGGGTGATGGTGCAGGGCAGCAGCAGTAACGACACGGAGTCAGTGATGCAGTTCAGGGCCTTTACTCACAGTTCTTATTATCCAGACCACGTCTGCAGGTAACGGCTGCCCACGTCGTACTGTGCTCACCAGGTGAGGGGCTCAGACAACTCCCAGATAACTTTGGAGCGCTTCACAGGACCCCCTTTGTGTGTCCTTTGTCTGGCCTTTCTTACCAACACTTCTGTCCGGCTGCCTCGGGCCTCCTCTTGGTAAACTTGGCGCCAGTTTCCCTGACCCTATGTGGTGCCTTCCTAGCGGGTGGAGCAAGGGGCTGCGCCACATAAAATGTCAGAGCCTCCGGTTTCTAGCTGAGGGTCGTTTCCTGCCTCCACTAGTTCGGGGACCGGTCTCCCCCTTTGGCCTGACCCCTCCACGCAGGTGGATTCGGGCGTGCGGTGGCGACTCGCCCGTCCGCACCCCTGGGATCCCTTCATTCCTCGTTCCTGGAGCCTTCTCCGCTCCTCTTCCTTCCTTCTCCCTCTTGCAGGCCTGGGCCTCTGTTACTAGGCCCGCCTCCGGAGCAGAGCTCATGCAGAGCCCCTGCTCCCTGCCACTTCTGCTCAGACTTCTCTGCACTGAACTAAGATGGTGCCCACCTTTTATACTCCCTTCTCAATGCACCCAGGAACTGCTTCCTCCCTGCTCCTGCACTGCAGGGTTCCCCTTCCTCAGTGTTCCCTCCCCCCACTCCAGCCAGGGACAGGGACTGTCGTGCCCATCTCAGGGGCATATTGGTCGCCCTGCCCCACGGCAATGTGGTGTAATGCATGCAGGTGTCGGGTCCTGATCCACACTCCATCCTTATCTGAGAGTGAGATATCACACCTCTGGGTGAGGTGCAATACGTCTGTAGCAACCGAGCCCTCGGTGCTACAGTTCCATTTATCTTCAGCCTAGGTGACGTATTGTGATACAGGGCCGTGATTTTGGCTATAAAAGGGTCCCCTAGACCCCTACCCCAAGCTTTTTAAGAGAATCATATATGGCGTGCCAGGAGACTCTATGGAATGCTTTCTCAGCATCCAACGAGAGTATCTACTTACAAATTTTTAACTGCATCTAGCCCAGGAAATACTTTGTGCCTAGTAGCAGTGTCTGCTAGTCAGCGGATTATCCCGGCTGTTAAGCAAGCTACACCACCTGTAGTTTGGACACTTAATTTTTTCAAAGGAAATGCTTCGGGACCACGGGATACTTAGTGAAGAGCATCAGGAGGCACCCCAAGGCATAGGGGCTGGGACTGGCACTAGGATGCCTTGCGGTGGACAGCCGAGCTCGATCCTTATAAAAGCTTTTTAACTGCAGCAGCTTTAGTGGACGCTACTGGAGCTGGAATTACGCGGCTGCTGGCATGAGACTTGCCCTCCAATAGATCCTTGTAAATGGATTTAAAGTGTATTCATTCAAATTAGAGGGACAATTTAAATTAAAAAGCTTAGAGCTGCCTCCACCACAGGGGGGCTCTCTCGACCCACCAGCGGACAGGCACCAGTATTGGGAGAGGGGGGCTGGCCGTCAGGGTTCACCGCGGCTCTGGCACAAACCCGGCGACACGGAGGTGGCACGGGCAGGAGCGGACTGGCCGTCTCGGCTTCTCACTTTTTGGATTTTAGAAGGGCATGACATGCCTATATCTGTGTCTCCCCCTCCTTTTACTCCTCCACCTCTTATATTTTCGCATGACTATATGTACTTGTCACTTTTCCATGTGTTAGTTGTGTCTTCTGAGCAGTTTGTCAGCTTTTGGACACCTTTGAAGGTGTTTTCTATGTGTTTCTATGTGTTTTTGTTTGCCTGCCATTGGTTTTAACGGTGTTCGAAGGTGTTCGACGAACAGTTCGACGAACAGTTCGGCGAACACACGGGTGTTCGACGAACCGAACCGAACTCGAACACTACGGGGGTGGCTCAACACTACTCGCTAAGTCCCATCGGGGTGGTGAATGCGGTCTTCTCCCGGTCCGCCTCTGCTACAGGAACCTGCCAGTACCCGCTAGTGAGATCCAAGGTAGAGAAGAAGTTAGCAGATCTTAAAGCAGCCAAAGACTCCTCTATCCTTGGTAAGTGGTACGCATCCTTGTGTGTGATACGGTTAATTTTCCGGTAATCTACACACATCCTCATGGTGTTGTCTTTCTTTTTGACTAAGACTAGTGGAGCTGCCCAGGGGCTACAGCTATCCCTGATCACCCCAGCCTCCTTCATGTCCCTAAGCATCCCCTTGGCGTGTTGGTAGTGTGCAGGGGGTACGGGTCGATACCTCTCTTTTATGGGAAGATGGTCTCCCGTGGGGATGTGGTGTTCTACCCCCTTGACTCGCCCGAAGTCTAACGGGTGTTTACTAAACACTCTCTCGTACTCTTGAACCACCCGATAGACTCCCTGTTTCTGGTGTGAGGGAGTGGAGTCAGCACCCAAATGTAGTTGCTGACACCAGTCCTCCATTGTTTCTTTAGAGCCGTTACCTTCCTCCGGGGAAGATGGAGGCAAGGGTTCTACGGACTGTATGGAATTTTGATTGATGGTATACAATTTGGCTAGCGTGGCATACCGGGGCAGGTACACTTCCCTCTTCCCGATATTTATTATGCGAACGGGCACCCTCCCATGGCGTACATTGACCACCCCCCGTGCTGTCAAAATGGTGGGCCTACTGTCTGAGTAAACTGGTTCTACCATTGCCTGGTAATCTCTACCTCTCAGACCAATAGCTGCCCGGCACCAAATCATCATTTCACTTTTTGGGGGCATGGCAATAGGGAAACGGTCACACATTCTTACGCTACCAATCTCACCACCGGAGAGTTCTATCTGTTGCCGTCGCATCAGTGCCCGGATCTCTTTCTGGAGCACTCGCTGCTGGCCGGAGCTGGCGTTCTTGGCAACCTGTTGTAAAAGGAAAATCACCTCTGCAAGACAATTTTCAATTACATTAGTTCCTAGAGTTATCTTTGGGTGACTCTCGTGTTTGTCAATGTCTACAATGATCAGTCCCTGTGCTGCCAGTTCGACTCTACCGATTTTAATGGTCATCTCTTTAAATCCAATCTGCGGCACGGGTTGACCATTGCTGGCAATGATACTCAAGTCGTCGTCAGGGTAGCGGGTTATATCCGAGTCATTCCAGTACTGCTTGAAGAGCACGTACGGGATGGTGGTGACCTGTGACCCGGTGTCCAGTAGGGCACTCATAGGAATGCCATCCAGTACCACAGGCAAAACTGGACGTCCTCCCACATATTTGTCGTGCCAGCTCGATGGGCCTGGTGATCTTTTTCCTGGGGGTTGGCCCTCTACCCCAGGTTGTGCTAGTTTAAAGGACAGTACCTTGCCATATGTCCGGGTTGATTGCAGCGGCGGCAGATGGGTTGTCCGTCCTCATTGTATCGGTCGCTGGGTCTTCCTCTGGCCGGTGGGGTCCTCCTTGGTCGACGCCACGGGATGTCCTCCGGTCCGGATGCCAGCTGGATCTTCCCTGGAGTGGAAACCTGTAAAGACTGCACAGTTCGGGTTAGCGCGGCAACGCTTTTAGCTAGCTCTTGGACCTGATGGTGCAGGTCTGGAGCCGGGTCATTGTTCAAAGCCTGCGCATCAGCTCCCACAGGCCCTGCCGACAAGGGCGCCGCCTCCTGGTGGTAAGTGGTAGTGGGGCGTCTGTGGGTCACAACGCCACCTGGTGCTGGTTCTCGGAGCACCCGGATGGCTCTGTCCTTGAACTGTGCAAATCCCAGATGAGGGTCCTGTAAGGCCATTGCCCGCAACTGGGTTCGGTGGGCATTGCAATATAAACCCTCTATAAATTGTTCAGTCAACAGCCTGTCCTCGTCTCCCACGCCGTCAGGGTCGGTCTGCTTAATGGCTCTCAGGGCCTCTTGTAGGTTCAGGGCATAGTCCCTTATACTCTCGTGTGCTCGCTGCTTGCACCCGTAGAATCTAAGCTTGATCTCGGCTGAGGTGCGGGTATCAAAGGTGTCCCTCAGCCGGGTTAGTATCCCCGCAACAGTCCTTCCCCCAGGTGGCCAGGACTTTACCTCCCTTTGGGCTGCCCCGGTTAATTGGGCCACCAGGATGCTCACTTTTTGCTCTTCTGTGAGGGGATACACCTGGAAGAGGCTATCCAGCTTTTCTCTAAAGTCATGCAGGGTATGTGACTCCCCTGAGTACTGGGGTAGCCAGGCTGCCCCCGGGATATAGGGCATGGTGAAAGGCATGACTGCAACAGCGGTGGCGCTGGCAGGGGTTGAAGCGGTGAAGCTCTCCTCCGTATCCGAAATCCTTCTCCCCCCTAGTGGACCGTGGCCTACCTTGCGATGATCCTCTTCCGTAGGCCGCGGCTCCGCAGTGGATCGTCAGGGTTGAGGACCTTCCGTCGCGCTCCTGTGACGTCGGCGTCTGCTGGGCTCCTTCCAGGACTTTACGCAACGTCCGGACGTGAGGCGGGGCTTCAGTTTCTCGCGCGCTTTCGGAGTCCACGCCCCTCTTCTTCCCGCGTGGCGTCCTCAAGATGGCGTCCAATGGCGGGAAAACTCCACGGCTGGCGGGAAGAAGGCCGAAGATGGCGCCGAATGGCGGGAAAACTCCACCGATGGCGGGAAGAAAGCGGAAGATGGCGCCGGATGGCGGGAATCTTCACCACAGGTAAGTTTGAACAGTCTTTTTCAGGCACGCAGTACCCGGTGGTTGCGGGCACGAAATCTTGCCGACTACGCCAAAAGCTGACGCGCCCCTGGGCCTGAGTCGCGCAGCGTTGCGCACGCGGGAGCCTACCCGGAGCCGGATCGGATAGGGGTAGTAGTCTCGTGGCGATGACCCGGTCCGTGCCCAGGGAGTCAGACTAAGTGGCGGTATATTAGCAGTAGATGTAGGACGACTACGCCACCCGTTGAATGCAGCTATGGAGCTGCCGCTGCAGGGCAGACCGCTGAGGCCGGTGGAAGGATGGTGCAGCGTGGATGGTATAACCCCCAACGGGAGGGGTATGGCCTCAGGGCAGCCGACGTGGATGATGGGGGTAGTAGGAACCACTCAGAGACGATGCGGTGTAGTTCAGGGTCTTTACTGGTGACAAAGATAGACCCTCCCGGAGTACTGGCTAGCGGTCGGGGCCTGGTCAGTCCTTGAGCAGATGGGATCCCCCTTGGCTAGGCGGAGTTGTAGGCCTCCCCAACTAATTGTACTCTTCTGGCTTCCTTGCTAGAGGCGGGTAAAGGTAGCCCACGTCCCTGAGTGTACCGTGTGGTGCTCACCCGTATGGCCGGTGACTCGGGGCCTTCTAGTGGCTTCCGCTCCACGACGGCGGTGCTGGTCCCACGCGTGTGACCGTGCCTTCGGGTTTCTTGGCCAGAGGACCTGAAATCCCCTGCCGGGCGGTTTCTGCTGCTGGGTAAGGATTAGTCCCCACAGCCTCGGACTCCGGGTCCGGTGGTTACTCTTCAATCAGGGCGAGCTCTTCAGCTGCCAGCCCCTGATTCCTTTTAACACTGCTCCCACTGAGCTCCTAATCTTTCTTTCCTATGCTGCTCCTCTTCTTCTCTCTACTCTACCCACTAACCCTGCCTCAGCCCCAGCTTTATATAGGGGAAGTTCTTCCCCTCCCAGGACTGGGCAGGAGGTGTGGCATGCATAGGATTCCTGACCAAGAGACCTCCCACCTGCTCTCAGACATAACATTGCTATTACTGTGGAGACCAGACCCCTGGGGTGCCACAATTGCCTACACAGTTTGTAAGTGTGAAAGGGAGACAACAGTACAGCAGTATGTTTGCATTCCATAATGGAAAGGTTTTGGTTTCCTATGTACCACAAGCAAAAAAAATTGTACTTCTTCTATCAACACTTCATGATGATGATGCCATCGATCCTGTGACTGAGGCACAAAAAAACCCGGAGATAATTACATTTTATAATGCAACCAAAGGGGGTGTTGATACAGCTGATCAGATGTGCTCAACTTTCAACGTCAGCAGAAACACCAAACGCTGGCCAATGGTCATATTTTTTGCTATGTTGAATTTGGGTGGTATAAATTCACAAGGCATTTACCTTGAAAACAAGCTTGAACCACTCCGTAGACGATTCTATCTGAAAAAATTGGCCCATGAACTAGTGCTTGGAGAGCTACGCAGGAGAAGTATGAAAACAATCGGTATCCCCTCTCGCCTTCAAGTTCAGCTCAAAAGATTTCGCCCAGAAGATGATAGTGAAAATTCACCACCTGCACCACCTCCCAAAAGAAGGAGATGCACCACCTGTGACGCGCCCCTGGGCCTACTTGGTGTAGCGTTGCGCACGCGGGGACTACCCGGAGCCGGGCCTGTTGGGGGTAGTAGTCTCGTGGCGGTGACCCGGTCCGTGCCCAGGGAGTCAAACTGTGTGGCTGAGTATTAGCAGTAGATGTTGGACGACTACGCCACCCGTTGAATGCAGCTATGGAGCTGCCGCTGCAGGGCAGACCGCTGAGGCCGGTGGTACGATTGTGCAGCGTAGATGATATAACCCCCAACGGGAGGGGTATGGCCTCAGGGCAGCCGACGTGGATGATGGGGGTAGCAGGAACCACTCAGAGACGATGCGGTGTAGTTCAGGGTCTTTACTGGTGATAAAGATAGACCCTCCCGGAGTACTGGCTAGCGATCGGGGCCTGGTCAGTCTTTGAGCAGATGGGATTTCCCCTGGCCAGGCGGAGTTGTAGGCCTCCCCAACTAATTGTACTCTTCTGGCTACCTTGCTAGAGGCGGGTAAAAGTAGCCCACGTCCCTGAGTGTACCGTGTGGTGCTCACCCGTACGGCTGGTGACTCGGGGCCTTCTAGTGGCTTCCGCTCCACGACGGCGGTGCTGGTCCCACGCGTGTGACCGTGCCTTCGGGTTTCTTGGCCAGAGGACCTGAAATCCCCTGCCGGTCGGTTTCTGCTGCTGGGTAAGGATTAGCCCCCACAGCCTCGGACTCCGGGTCCGGTGGTAACTCTTCAATCAGGGCGAGCTCTACAGCTGCCAGCCCCTGATTCCTTTTAGCACGACTTCCCCAGAGCTCCTGATCTCTCTTTCCTATAGCTGCTTCTCCTCTTCTCAACTCTCCTCTTTCTCTCTAACCCTGCCTCAGCCCCAGTTTTATATAGGGGAAGTTCTTCCCCTCCCAGGACTGGGCAGGAGGTGTGGCATGCATAGGATTCCTGACCAGGAGACCTCCCACCTGCTCTCAGACGTAATATCTCTATTACTGTGGCAACCAGACCCCTGGGGTGTCACATTTCCCCCTAGTGAAATTTAGTACTCCGGGACTAAACATATTTTTGTAACATAACAAATTACAAACAGAAACAACGCAATAAAGAAAAACATTAGGATGGTCACGGCGTGTCCGCAACCGGGTGCAGTTTTTCAAGAAAACAAGGGTGTCCATTTCACCAAAAACAGGGAGACGTAACCAGGTAGGGGTCTGTCCTGCCCCGAGTCCTTATCAGTCTTTTAGTCCGTCCTGGGTTACGCTCCAACTATATGCACAAAGGATTCCCGGTAAATCCACCAAAGACTCCTACAAATAACTAGAAACACATAATTATACACAAGCAACAATAAACAGGTAAACATTAATAAAATAGCTTGAATATTTAGATCCTCCACCGTATGGGCAACTGGCCTCTAGTGACCCTAGTGGACCTACGGAGCTGGCTGACTGGTCCTGAGCTACAGGGTATAGGAGCTGTCAAGGGTAAACTGGGCAGCCGTCTACGGACTCTTTGGCTCACTAGGGGTATGGCAGGCTCACTATAAGCAGAGGGTTGATTCTCCTGGTCTGCTTGTGTGGGGTCTTCTGCCTCCTGGACCGGCTGTTCTTCCAGCTCTACCTGTGTCTCCGTAGGCACTTGGGATGCTGGTTGGAGGAACGTGAGGACGGGTACCACAACAGCACCATTGACTTGAGTCCAAGACCGAGGAAAGTTTCCGAGCACAGTACTAACCATATCTTCCCTTTCCTCTACGGGTCGAGGGTCTTCTTGTTCCTCTTCAGGGTTCCGTAGCTGTTCAGGACACTTCTTCAGGTGATCCCGGGATACAATGGCTGTGGTTTCCCCTCCGTCTTTACTGATTGTACAGATCTTTGGGTTGTCGTGGCTTGAGGGCAGTACGGTGTACGGGTCCTTCTCCCACTGGTCGTCCAACTTGTGGAGCCGTCTTTTCCTCTTCAAGACCTGCTCTCCGGGCACCAGGGGAACAGCGGGAGCATACTGGTTGTAAGTTTTCTCTTGTCTTTCCCTAGCTTGACAGAGACTTCGCTCCACGCTCTCCTGTACTTTCCGGTACTGCTGCTGCCTCTCTGTGTCCCAGTCTGCTTCTGGTGAAGTGTCCTCGGGTGTCAGGACTCCCATCTCCAGATCAACAGGAAGCTTACCAGGTCTTGCCCTCATTAGGTAAGCCGGGCTACAGTTGGTGGAACCTACAGGGATGTGGTTGTATAGGTCCACCAGGTCGGGCAGCTTTTCAGGCCACAGACTACGTTCTTCCAGGGGCAATGTTTTCAGAAGATCTATCACCACCTGGTTCATTTTCTCACAAAGTCCATTAGTTTGCGGGTGATAGGGTGTTGTTCTAATCTTCCGGCAGCCATACAGGGTGCAGAACTCCTGGAAGACTTCCGCTTCAAAGGCAGGCCCCTGGTCCGTCAGCACCTGCTCCGGGTATCCGTGCGGACGGCAGAAGTGCTGCTGGAAGGCTCTAGCTGCTGTTTGAGCCATTAAGTCCTTGACGGGGACGACAACCAAGAACCGGGAGTAGTGATCCACGATGGTTAACGCGTAGACGTAGCCACTTCTGCTTGGGGTCAGTTTTACATGATCCAAGGCTACCAGTTCCAACGGCTGTCTGGTGATGATGGACTGCAGAGGAGTCTTCTGGCTGGCACGGTCCCTCCTTCTTAGGTTGCATGGGCCACAGTCTCTGCACCACCTCTCGATGGTTCCTCTCATGCCTACCCAATGGAACCGCCCGCGCAGCAGGAACTCCAGCTTCTTCCATCCGAAGTGCCCAGCTCCGTCGTGGTATGCCTCCATCACCATAGCTGCGTCTCTTCTTGGCACCACTACTTGCCAGATTAGTTCATGCGTCCGGGAGTTAACCATTCTGCGGCACAACTTCCCCTTGTAAAGGAACAGTCGACTCTTCTCAGCCCACAGTTGCTTGGCTTCCTCCGGAGCGTCTGGGTCAAGGCGTGCATCTGGCCGAGTCAGCATCTCCTTTACCAGTCGGACGGCAGGGTCACTGTCTTGCGTCTCCGCCCAGTTGTAATGAGGTAATGGGTTGAATGTAGCGGATTGCTTACTCCTTACACGGTGGGAATACTGGATAGTCCCATGACGGTGGAACGCGGGGAGTTCAACTTCTTCCAGTTCCTCTGAATCTTCCCCTACGTCCGGTAGGTTCGGCATCCTGGACAGAGCGTCCGCGTTGGTATTGGAGCGTCCTGCCCGGTATTTGATTGTAAACTCATAGTTGGACAAGCGGGCCATCCATCTCTGCTCTAGGGCACCGAGTCTTGCAGTGTCCAGGTGTGTCAACGGGTTGTTATCCGTGTACACGGTGAACCGGGAAGCAGCGAGGTAGTGCTTAAAGCGTTCGGTGACTGCCCACACCACTGCCAGGAACTCTAGCTTAAATGAGCTGTAATTCTCAGGGTTTCTTTCGGTGGGTCTCAGTTTTCGGCTGGCGTAAGCAATTACCCGTTCCTTCCCCTGCTGGATCTGGGACAGTACGGCTCCTAGCCCGATGTTACTGGCGTCGGTGTAGAGGATAAAGGGCTGGCTATAATCAGGGTACGCCAGGACTTCATCCCCCGTGAGGGCCATCTTCAGCTGGCGGAAGGACTCTTCTTCCAGCTTCTCCCATCTGAAGGGTGGCTTCTGGTTCTTGGCCTTCCTGGACTGGCCTATCAGGAGGTCCTGCATAGGAGCTGCCTTTTTGGTGAAACCGGGGATGAACCTTCGGTAGTAGCCTACCAACCCGAGGAACTGCCTCACTTCCTTTACGCTGGAGGGGCTTGGCCATTCCTTAATTGCGGTGATCTTATCAGGGTCGGGAGCCACTCCGTCAGCACTCACCACGTGTCCCAGGTACTGCACCTTTGGCTTCAGGAGCTGACACTTGGAGGGTTTCACCTTTAGGCCGTAACTTGCCAGAGCTTCGAACACTTCCGCCAGGTGTTTCAGGTGGTCCTCGTAGGTCTTGGAATAGACGATGACATCGTCCAGGTATAACAGGACCGTCTCAAAGTTTCGGTGTCCCAGACAGCATTCCATCAATCGCTGGAAGGTTCCTGGTGCGTTGCAGAGTCCGAACGGCATGCAGGAAATTCGCTAAGTCCCATCGGGGTGGTGAATGCGGTCTTCTCCCGGTCCGCCTCTGCTACAGGAACCTGCCAGTACCCGCTAGTGAGATCCAAGGTGGAGAAGAAGTTAGCAGATTTTAAAGCAGCCAAAGACTCCTCTATCCTTGGTAAGGGGTACGCATCTTTGTGTGTGATACGGTTAATTTTCCGGTAATCTACACACATTCTCATGGTGTTGTCTTTCTTTTTGACCAAGACTAATGGAGCTGCCCAGGGGCTACAGCTATCCCTGATTACCCCAGCCTCCTTCATGTCTCTAAGCATCCCCTTGGCGTGTTGGTAGTGTGCAGGGGGTACGGGTCGATACCTCTCTTTTATGGGAGGATGGTCTCCCGTGGGGATGTGGTGTTCTACCCCCTTGACTCGCCCGAAGTCTAACGGGTGTTTACTAAACACTCTCTCGTACTCTCGAACCACCCGGTAGACTCCCTGTTTCTGGTGGGAGGGAGTGGAGTCAGTACCCAAATGTAGTTGCTGACACCAATCCTCCATTATTTTCATAGAGCCGTTACCTTCCTCCGGGTGAGATGGAGGCAAGGGTTCCACAGACTGTATAGAATTTTGGTTGATAGTATATAATTTGGCTAGCGTAGCATACCGGGGCAGGTATACTTCCCTTTTCCCGATATTTATTATACGAACGGGCACCCTCCCATGGCGTACATCAACTACCCCCCATGCTGTCAAAATGGTGGGCCTACTGTCTGAGTAGACTGGTTCTACCATGGCCTGGTAATCTCTACCTCTCAGACCAATAGCTGCCCGGCACCAAATCATCATTTCACTTTTCAGGGGCATGGCAATAGGGAAAGGGTCACACATTCTTACGCTACCAATCTCACCACCGGAGAGTTCCACCTGTTGCCGTCGCATCAGTGCCCGGATCTCTTTCTGGAGCACTCGCTGCTGGCCGGAGCTGGCGTTCTTGGCAACCTGCTGTAAAATGAAAATCACCTCTGCAAGACAATTTTCAATCACATTAGTTCCTAGAGTTATCTTTGGGTGACTCTCGCGCTTGTCAATGTCTACAATGATCAGTCCCTGTGCTGCCAGTTCGACTCTACCGATTTTAATGGTCATTTCTTTAAATCCGATCTGTGGCACGGGCTGACCATTACTGGCGATGATACTCAAGTCGTCATCTGGATAGCGGGTTATATCCGAGTCATTCCAGTACTGCTTGAAGAGCACGTACGGGATGGTGGTGACCTGTGACCCGGTGTCCAGTAGGGCACTCATGGGGATGCCATCCAGTACCACAGGCAAGACTGGACGTCCTCCCACATATTTGTCGCGCCAGTTCGATGGGCCTGGTGATCTTTTTCCTGGGGGTTGGCCCTCTACCCCAGGTTGTGCCAGTTTAAAGGACAGTACCTTGCCATATGTCCGGGTTGATTGCAGCGGCGTCAGATGGGTTGTCCGTCCTCGTTGTATCGGTCGCTGGGTCTTCCTCTGGCCGGTGGGGTCCTCCTTGGTCGACGCCACGGGATGTCCTCCGGTCCGGATGCCAGCTGGATCTTCCCTGGAGTGGAAACCTGTAAAGACTGCACAGTTCGGGTTAGCGCAGCGACGCTTTTAGCTAGCTCTTGGACCTGATGGTGCAGGTCCGGAGCCGGGTCATTGTTCAAAGCCTGAGCATCAGCCCCCACAGGCCATGCCGACAAGGGCGCCGCCTCCTGGTGGTAAGTGATAGCTGGGCGCCTGTGGGTCACAACGCCACCCGGTGCCGGTTCTCGGAGCACCCGGATGGCTCTGTCCTTGAACTGTGCAAAGTCCAGATGAGGATCCTGTAAGGCTATGGCCCGCAACTGGGTTCGGTGGACATTGCAATATAGTCCCTCTATAAATTGCTCGGTCAACAGCCTGTCCTCGTTTCCCACGCTGTCAGGGTCGGTCTGCTTAATGGCTCTCAGGGCCTCTTGTAGGTTTAGTGCATAGTCCCTTATACTCTCATGTGCTCGCTGCTTGCACCCATAGAATCTAAGCTTAATCTCGGCTGAGGTGCGGGTATCAAAGGTGTCCCTCAGCCGGGTTAGTATCCCTGCGACAGTCCTCCTCCCAGGTGGCCAGGACTTTACCTCCCTTTGGGCTGCCCCGGTTAGTTGGGCCACCAGGATGCTCACTTTTTGCTCTTTTGTGAGGGGGTACACCTGGAAGAGGCTATCCAGCTTTTCTTTAAAGTCATTCAGGGTATGTGACTCCCCTGAGTACTGGGGTAGCCAGGCTGCTCCCGGGATATAGGGCATGGTGAAAGGCATGACTGCAGCAGCGGTGGCGCTGGCGGGGGTTGAGGCAGTGAAGCTCTCCTCCGTATCCGACATCCTCCTCCCCCCTAGTGGACCGTGGCCTACCTTGCGATGATCCTCTTCCGTAGGCCGCGGCTCCGCAGTGGATCGTCAGGGTTGAGGACCTTCCGTCGCGCTCCTGTGACGTCGGCGTCTGCTGGGCTCCTTCCAGGACCTTACGCAACGTCCGGACGTGAGGCGGGGCTTCAGTTCTCGCGCGCTTTCGGAGTCCACGCCCCTCTTCTTCCCGCGCGGCGTCTTCAAGATGGCGTCCAACGGCGGGAAAACTCCACGGATGGCGGGAAGAAGGCAGAAGATGGCGCCGGATGGCGGGAAAACTTCGCGGATGGCGGGAAGAAGGTAGAAGATGGCGCCGGATGGCGGGAAAACTTCGCGGATGGCGGGAATCTTCACCACTGGTAAGTTTGAACAGTCTTTTTCAGGCACGCAGTACCCGGTGGTTGCGGGCACGAAATCCTGCCGACTACGCCAAAAGTTGACGCGCCCCTGGGCCTACTTGGTGTAGCGTTGCGCACGCGGGGACTACCCGGAGCCGGGCCTGTTGGGGGTAGTAGTCTCGTGGCGGTGACCTGGTCCGTGCCCAGGGAGTCAAACTGTGTGGCTGAGTATTAGCAGTAGATGTTGGACAACTACGCCACCCGTTGAATGCAGCTATGGAGCTGCCGCTGCAGGGCAGACCGCTGAGGCCGGTGGTACGATTGTGCAGCGTAGATGGTATAACCCCCAACGGGAGGGGTATGGCCTCTGGGCAGCCGACGTGGATGATGGGGGTAGCAGGAACCACTCAGAGACGATGCGGTGTAGTTCAGGGTCTTTACTGGTGATAAAGATAGACCCTCCCGGAGTACTGGCTAGCGATCGGGGCCTGGTCAGTCTTTGAGCAGATGGGATTTCCCCTGGCCAGGCGGAGTTGTAGGCCTCCCCAACTAATTGTACTCTTCTGGCTACCTTGCTAGAGGCGGGTAAAAGTAGCCCACGTCCCTGAGTGTACCGTGTGGTGCTCACCCGTATGGCCGGTGACTCGGGGCCTTCTAGTGGCTTCCGCTCCACGATGGCGGTGCTGGTCCCACGCGTGTGTCCGTGCCTTCGGGTTTCTTGGCCAGAGGACCTGAAATCCCCTGCCGGTCGGTTTCTGCTGCTGGGTAAGGATTAGCCCCCACAGCCTCGGACTCCGGGTCCGGTGGTAACTCTTCAATCAGGGCGAGCTCTACAGCTGCCAGCCCCTGATTCCTTTTAGCACGACTTCCCCAGAGCTCCTGATCTCTCTTTCCTATAGCTGCTTCTCCTCTTCTCAACTCTCCTCTTTCTCTCTAACCCTGCCTCAGCCCCAGTTTTATATAGGGGAAGTTCTTCCCCTCCCAGGACTGGGCAGGAGGTGTGGCATGCATAGGATTCCTGACCAGGAGACCTCCCACCTGCTCTCAGACGTAATATCTCTATTACTGTGGCAACCAGACCCCTGGGGTGTCACACCTGCACCACGGAAAGCGGAATCATAAGGCTTTCTAATTATGAATGTCACAAATGTCATAATGCAATCTGCCTGACACATGCAAAAATGATGTGTAATTCTTGCTCTTTGCTCTGCAAGTGTAATTTTTCTGGGGAAACTTCAGGATCTAATTCTGATTGAATATGTGTTTAATAGTACTTAAGGTACCTTAAAATTAAGTTTGTTTCCATAAATTTTCTTTGTAGAATTTTTTGACAGAGTCGAACTGGGGACTATTTGGCGGGAGTTTTGAAATGTTTGTATGTCAGAGTTATTAGTTTTATGTTAAGTAAATTGTTTTTTTTTTGCACCTGATTATGTGTAGTCTCTTTTATTACATCCCTATGAAGGTCACTGATCACTTTTAGAGCACTGAAATTGCAAACATTAGATATTATAGGTATTTTTCTAGCCTGCGCCTGACAGTCACATTGTATGTGAACTCGTTAGAACCGATATTGTATGTGACGGAGGGTTAAAAAAATAAAAAATAAATAACATGTAATATTAAAATGACTTGATGCACACATGTTCCATCTCTTTCAGCTTCTTTTAACTGCTTCAGTCTTAAAACCCACAACGCAGCTAAAAGAAGGAGCTTCAGGAAAAACATTGCCGGTGTTTTCCTGAAACATCTTCTGCTTCAAAAACTTGTCTGGTATGCCTGCATGCAAGAGACGCCATGTGTAAATACTCTTAGTGGCAGGCAGGGTATGGTACTGGTTCATTTTTAAAAAGGCCATCAGGGGGAGGAATTGGGCTTAATCCAGCAGGGGTTCCGAGAGGCTGGAGCTCGAGATGAGCGAACCCGAACTTAAAAGTTTGGTGTTCATACCAAACAGTTAGTGTCTGGTGCTAAACTCCAAACACGGACTTCGCCTGGAAGTCCGTTTTAATGTTCGCAATTCTGGGGGAAGTCCGGGAAGAGAGAGAATATTTTCCAGCTCCAAAGTTCGGGTTTTCATTGTTTTCAATGGGGTTCAGGTTCTACTTCAAGTTGGGGTACAGTTCTGGTACCGAAGTGAACTTTAGATTGAAGTACCAGAACCCAAACGTCCATGGTTCCGCTCATCCCTAGCTGGAGCCAAAGCATTTAGAAGAAATGTGCTGCTGCCATAGTAAGGTGAGTAACAATAACAAGCACATACGGAATACTAAAATCTAGATGCAAACCAATTTCTGAAAATAATTCCCATTGAAAAGAAAAGGGGTATATTTTGCGAAATCTAACAGAAAAATTAAAAGTTTTCTGTGTATCTAACATGGGTTGCACGGCTCATGTGAGATAATGTAATGTGAATTCTGGCAGACACGGCATCAACATTGCTGGCACAGTGTCGATGTGGGAGGTGAGCATAAGCTGTTTTTATTTTCAAAGGGGTCCTTTTTAATTTAAAAAGAGTTGTCTAAGTGAAGGACAATCCCTTTAAAAAAAATTAAAAAGTTCCCTGAAGGTGTCCATATTCTTTTGTATTACTTATCTGTCAAGGGTGTGTCAGTTGTAACAGACAGTCGCTCTGCAGCTGGCTGTAGAAGGTCACTTTGTTTGGCATTACAGACGCCTTCTTAATCCGTCTGCTTTTAGGATCCAGCGGCTACCTCCCTTCTGCTCTAATTGACAAACCCAGGTCTGGGTGTTTAAAACCTCTCAGTCTGTTGCAGGGACTCACCGGTAATATTTCTATTTTTCTTGGCTCTGGCTGGAGTACTAGCAGCTTCTTTTCTTGTGCCCTTGGAAGACTGTTGGCATTTCTTCTCTCATGTTAGCTCAAGTTAATTTATCCACTTTTGATTGTCTATCTTGTTGTCTTTAGTTTATAGTGGGGACTGACCAGTGCTCACCCCCTCCCTATCTAAGGTCTAGCTCCAGAGATAGACAGGACTCAGGTTTCCTGCTCGGCAATTGGTGTGGAACCAATATAGGGATGGTAGGGGAGGCAGGGTGTTATTAGGTCAGCCCAGGGGTCTCCACTCCCCCTTTCCTTAGTGTCTGGGATTTCTTCCCCTCATCCTTTCGTGTTGCACTTAGTCTTTCCCACCCTGTGCGTGACATTATCAATATTATCATTATCATCATCCTAATTTTTTTTTATATACTTTTTATTTTTTTATACATGTTTACACAAGTATTCTCAATGTACTCATTTCTCTGACAGGAAGGGTAACAGTTATGTTAAATTTCCGATTCAGTTTTGTTCCATGTGTGCTAAGTAATAAAAGTAATCAGAAAAAGGATGTATTGAATTCCATGGGAGATTGTAGTTAATGTGCTCTATAACCTGTGCAGATGTCACTGTGCATAGAGAGGGAAAAGGGACTTTACAATCATTGCCAATCTGTCACTTATTAAAAAAAAAGTTCCCAAAGGTGTCTGTTTGTATGCTTTAAATAAATAGTCAGAAAAAGGATGTATTGAATCCCATGGGAGAGTGTATTTAGCATGCTCTGTAAGCTGTGCATAGGTCACTGTGCGGAGAGGGAGGATGAACTTTACAATCACTGTCAATCTGTCACTTATTGAAAAAAAAAAGTTACCAAAGGTGTCTGTCTATATATTTTAAACAAATAGAAAACATCATCATATGATCTATATAGTAATATATTTCAATAGTGCCTGCTGAATAGTGCTATCTGTGAGCCTGGGTGCCTCGCTTGATAAATATAACCCTAATCAGCGGCGTCTGTATGTGATTGGAGCAGCAGTGATATAGTATATTTACTAAATTCGACTTGTTTTCATCCTGATTTGAATGCATAGTCTAGGACCCCATTATCATCTCGAGCTGCATATTTTCACACAGCAATGATCCAGGGCTCTCGTTAACTTTGATCAAAAACACAAACCCTTTTTAGCCATTGAATAAAACAGTAATCCACACGCAGATAATTTCTCTTCCAGCAAAATGCATGTCCGTACTTCAGTGCGTTTCAAGGGCACACGGGTTATATCAGTCAAAGCAACCTTACAATATATTTGGGAAACTTGAACAGATTTTATTTCATAGCCTACTTTGTATGCGTATGCACATATGAATTAAGACAAGGACATGCAAGATATATAGCAACCATTTCAAAGCCTCATATGCTAAAACTAAGAAAAATATCAATCTGCCTTTCACTCTCAAAATTACATTAAGTAAAACAATGAAACTGACTTCATAAACTGTCCCTGAAAAACACATAGGACCTCAAAATATAAATAATTCAATGGCAAATAGTCCAGTGGTTTATGTATCTTAGTGTTGATTAATTAATCCTGTAGTGTCATTGAAAACTGATAATAACACCCGTTAAACACCTAATTAGTAATTAACTATAATAAATAAAATATCATGTTATATATTTTGGGGGAAATTTAACATGTATTTTTTATTACATTTTTAATTTCCTAATTTATGCAGCATACAGTATACATATATTTTTATCTTATTTTTTTCTTATTTTTTTTCTTTTCAATATATATTTTTAATGTGTCTTTCTCTGCCATTGATTCTGCAGTTTTTTATTGCATTTGATTTTTAATAATGTACTTAGCACCTGTATTTAAAATTAGCATTTTCAGTATTCCAAGTCATACGACTATAAGAATTCTCATAGAATCATTTGTAATGTCAAGAATGGTAAAAAAAAAATAATAATTGCAAATTACACTAAGGGCTCTTTCACACGTCTGTATCTCCGGTGAGAGTGGTGACAGTTTCCACATGTACTGGAGACACTGACACAAGCAGACCCATTCAAATCAATGGGTCTGTGCACATCTCAATGTGTTTTCACGGACCGTGCTTTTGTGTGCTCCACACAGAGACAAGTCTATTTTTTTGCGGATACACGGTCCGCAAAACGTCCAGATGACATCTGTGTGTCCTCTGTGTGACACGTACTGGCGCCTGGGAATCAGTGCTACAGGTAGCGCTGTTCCCAAGCGCTAGTTGCTGAACACTGCCCTAATCATGGTTCCCTGCTGGCGCTGCTGAGCACTGCCCTCATCATGGTTCCCTGCCGGCGCTGCAATCAGCACCAGCAGGGACAATGATGAGGGTAGTAGTGTCTGCTCCCGCAATGTCCTCACCTGTAAAAATGAGAATATAATAATAAAATCCATGTACTCACCTCTCCTAGGTATCCCCTGCTGTAATCCATGCAACCACTGCTGCAGAGGAGCCGGGGAGAATGAGTCGCTCCAGAGCTGCGCACAGTGACTGGCAGGACACCGCTCCTGAGCTGCAGCTCAAGAGCGGCTCATTCTCCCTGGCTCCTCTGCAGCAGCGGTCGCATGGATTACAGTGGGTGACACCTAGGAGAGGTGACTACATGGATTTTATTATTTTATTCTTATTTTTACAGGTGGGGACATTGCGGGAAAAGACCACTTCTACCCTCATCACTGCCCCTGTTGATGCTGATTGCAGCGCCAGCAGGGAACCATGATGAGGGCAGTGTTCAGCAGCAGCGCTTGGCAACAGCACTACCTGTAGCGCTGATTTCTAGGCGCCGTCCATGTGACCCTGATGCAGCACACGGGCGGCACATGGATACACGGACATACGAGATATGGCTATCTCCGGTACCTGTTTTTCCGGTACCAGAGATATGCAGACGTGTGAAACTGGCCTGAGACTAGGGTTTCAAGACTGTATTTTCTCTCATCGGACATACTTGAGCCGATTATGTAGATCACACTCTGATCAGGCCCTGATTAGAGTTTGATTAGAGTTTGACCATAGTGTGATCCGATTTTCTCGAATGAGGAGAAAATGGGAAAAACTGTCTCCATCTTCTCCGTTCTGCCAGTTCGTGATTTTTTTGACGGACCCATTGACATGCATCGAGTGTGATCCCATTTATGGATGCAAATCGTGCATGCTGCGGTTTTTACCTTGGACAGACTCAGTCTAAGGAAGTAATCGAACATGTGCATTGCCCCGTAGAATAGCATTGGTCCGAGTGCGATCCAATGTTTTGTTGGATCGCACTCGGACCGAAAATACGGTTATCTGCATGGGCACTAAGGGTATGTGCACATGATTTCTTTTAAACTTTTTTACACTAGTTTTACAAGCAGAAGAAACTTCAGGAAGCTCTGTTGTTTGCTTTCCTAATATGGCTATTGTGTCGTTTTTTTCAGTCGTTCACTGGACATTTTTCTGATTGTTTTGGCTGCTAGTGTCTTTTTTGGAGGGTCTCATAGTTTTTGTGAAACTTTTTTTTTACTGTTGTCTTCTGTTTGTTTTTTTTTCAATCCAGCTAGCAGTTTGCAAGCAAAATGCTCCAAACAATGTCTGGGCTTCTTCCAGGACGTCTTTTGAGCTTTCCCATTGACTTGTATTGTAAGGTACAGAGCAACTGTAAATGCTAGAGGAATGGACTGGTTACTTCTTTTAACTCTGAACTGATTAAATGATGTTCAAAAGCCTTAACATATGCACAGTAAGTCATTTTTACATACAAATGCTTATGTTCATTATTTTTAATGTTTTCTGATAGGTTTTTCAGGCGTTTTTTTGTGGCAGAATAGACCTGAAAAAGACATTGAATTCACATGTCAGTTTTTTTTCTTGTTTGTAAAAAAAGGGATCGATTTTCATCAGTGTGTTGGATCAGAGTTTTCTCTGTTTTTGGTCCATCTGTTAGTTTCACATTACATGTATCATTCGTTTTTCTCATATGAGAAGTGATGGAGAAAATGATGGAAGCTTCTTAACATCTAGCAACTGTTAGTAAAACGTGGAAAGCACACAGATGCCATCCTTGTGCCGACTGTTTTTTTTTTTTTTACGTTTGACCCATACACCTAAATGGACTTCAATAGATCAAACCAAATTCAGGCATGGTCAAGTCTACATTTTATTTTTCTCCATTGCAAGAAACGTCTGTTTTGGGCGATCGGCTGGTTTATGCTCTATCTGCTTGTCACGTTTCCTCCTTTTCAGTGAGGACTGACAGTGCGCTCTCTTGCCAGTTCCTCACTTCTCATTACAGCCGAAAAGTGGAGCGCACTGTCACAGTCACTGAAACGGACATCACTGATGATGCTTGATTTCAGGGAGGGGAAAGCAGCTGCGGCAATGACTGCAGCCCCAGAGCTCTGATGAAGTCACGTTAAAGTGGGGATTCTCAAACAAAACTTCATCAAAATGGAAGTAACAAAAAAAAAAAGAAAATAGAGTACAAAGGGTGAGAGGGAATAGTAGGGAACTTTTAATCAAAATACATTAGAAAAGTGATTTGATTATTACATTAAATAAATGGACATTTAGGATTAAATTAAACTTTGGTTTCGGGGCACTACTTTAAGGTTTAGGCAAAGCTTTGTTTTAAAAAAAAAAGCGAAAGTAAAATATTAAAGGAGAAAATCTACGTAGTAAAATCTTTGTTTCTTGCTTTCACATTTGAAATAAAAAATCATTGAAACTTAATGATTGTGGACAATTGAACACTTTTTTTGTTACTTTTTGGCTGGAATCACAAACATTTGAGGATTAATTTATCATTTCATCTTCATTTTTAAAGTCACTCTTCTTTTTTTGTCTTATGGCATTCATTGAATGGTGCATGCGGTTCATTAATTTTGTGCAAAATAAAAACCGCTCGTCTTTAATTTTGTCTTTTACTTTCTTGTACCAAAAAATTGCACGTTCCACTAAAATTATGCAAAATGTTTGGCAAAAATTCAGAAGTACTTAAAATCACACGAGAGGGACATTCGAGTAAATTTTCAGAAAGATTTAGCGAATTTTAAAAAGTTGCAATTGATGAATCTTGTGAAAAAATCTAGAAAACAAAACCAATGCCCACATTGGCAAATATATAAAAAAATACATAAAAAAGGTTAATACATAAAATAGAATTAAAAAGGAGCAAATGAAAAGGATTTGGCACAAATCAAAAACAGGCTAAGAATACAAAAAAACTAGACAAAAAAGGCACAAATACAATAATAAATTGGGCCCACAGTTTTTGATGTAGTTTTTTTTTAGCCAAATATGGAAGTGGATTAAAAAAAAGAGAGAGGTCTAATGGTATGTGCACAAGGCATCTTTTTCAGGCGGAGTGCCCAAAAAAATGAACATAATGCACAGCAATGTCAAAATGGCTTTCCTTTACACATGGTCCGTCTTATGCCACTTTTTTTTAACTTCGTCAGTGTCCGGGAACCCGGAAGCGATTAAAATAAGTGACATGCTCATTCTTTTCACCATTTTCCTCTCACTTTTGTAAAAGGTATTTGAAGAAAAAAAAATAGAGTCAAAAATGGAAAGACCAAGAAGCCGTCACTCGTGAGCGTAGGCCAAAGGTTGGAGTATACCGAATATTTTGTACAACAGACTAAACAGTACAATAAAATTAAACTTTATCCACAATTACAATTAACTTTCTGAAAAGAATGCAATATACATTGATTTTTTTTATATGTTTTTTAATCTGAAGCTGTTGTGACTTGAGCTTGTCACTGCTGCATTATTTAAGATAAATGTTAAGCTTCTTGCAAATGGCTTTTGTCACACTTGGGTCCTTAGAGATGCTGTCTTCAAAGAACATGGGCGTTTTTCTGCTCAATGCGCTTATCGCTACATATGAAAAGATTTAATGCTAAACTCACTACATTTAATTTCATTAAACAGAATAAATCATATTTTTGACACAGTTTTTGAAAAAAAAATGTTGCTTACGATGGAAAATCACAAAAATGTAAATATGCTAAAATACTATTTTTTTTACAATACAAAAATAAGAAGTATACTGTATAAAGTCACAATAAATAACAAAATAATAAAAGTGTCGAAAATTAATTTTGAAATTCACTATATCAAAACACAAAAATGTAAAAAATTATTCCGTCTGTTTTTAATATATAGATTTTTTTACTTTCATTTTTTCCTCTCTTTCCTCCAACAGCCAGAACATTTTGTTTTAACTTTTCTGCCGTCAAACATGAAGTCTTGCTTTTAGTGGCACTAGTTGTAATTTACCCCATAATGTACTTCAAATGGGAAAAAAATATCAAATTGTGAAAAAAAAAGCAATTTCGATAATTTTTGGGGCGTTTCTTTCTATAGCCTTCAACGTGCGGTAAAAACAACATGGCAATTTTTTTTTTGTATTTTAGTAGTTAAAAATTTCAGAAATCTTTTTTTAAAAAAAAAAGTTTTGGCTTGTTTTACCATTTTCTAACATCCTTAAATTTTTTTAATTTTCTAGCGAAAGACCAGTGTGGTGGCTTTTATTTTTCTGTTTAGTGAGTTCCTGTTTTTATTGATACTGTTTTGGAGTGTATAAGACATTTTGATTACTTTTTATTGCATTTTTAGGGGAAGGTGTCACAAAAAAAAAAAATTCTTGCAATTCAGTTTTTCACCTTTTAGGCGTTTATCGCACAGGTTAGATACTTTTATATTTTCATATATCAGATTTTTTGGGGGGATGTGGTGATACCAAATATATTAATTTTTTATTTTAATTTCTCTATTTTTAACTGGGGAAAAAAGGATGGATCCAACTCATGCTCTTTATTTACATTTTTGGGAAACTTTTTTTTTAGTCCCCCTAGGCAATAGTTTGATTGCTTGTTCAGTAAAGTAGATGAAATGACCATCTTCTAGCATTGTGAGGGGTGAGAAGCTAAGTAAAGCGACACTTATTATACACTTAAATGCCGCTGTCAAACATTGGCAGTGATTAAATAGCAGTGATCAGAACAAGTTCTGGTTGCTGCTGTTAGAGGTCAATGCCAGCTGTACAGTACAGTCAGCACTAGTGTTGAGCATTCCGATACTGAAATATCGGGTATCGGCCGATATTCGCGGTATCGGAATTCCGATACTTAATTCCGATACTTTTGCAATATCGTATACCGGAATCGGAAGTTCCCATAATGCAATGAGCCATTTTCATTTTATTCAGCCAATGAGGATCCTAAGAAGTGTGGGCACATCCTGTTAGGCATGTAGGCATCTTAACTAATGGCATGGCTGTGATTGGCTGCTGAAATGATGTCATGATGCACTATAAAAGCCGCCGCCGCCATTTTGAGCTCACTCTGCTGTGAATTCAGTTAGGGATAGGACGCTGTTGTTCTGAGGGACAGTTTTAGCTACCTATTTGGTCTATTCTGCTTTACCCAAGCTACTTTATAAATCGCTGTGCCTTGCAGTGCTAGTGCACAGTTCCCTGTGCTGTTCACCGCTGTCTGCAAGGTCTGTGTGTGTGAGTGCAGCTCACCCTGTAGTGTGTGCTTCAACCCCGTCTGGTTGTAGTGCACTCAGTGTGTGTCACTGCCTCATACATTGTCCCTTTTTGCCAATTCATAATTTTTCCTGATATCTCCTATTAGTGTGGTGGTTCCATCCGTATTCAGCTAAATTGGTTCCAAACACACTATATAGGAGTAGATAGAGAATTTTTTTGGGTCTTGCAGCGCTAGTGCACAGTGCTCTGCATCTGTACTGTTCACCGCTGTCTTCAAGGTCTGGTGTGTGAGTGCAGCTCACCCTGTAGTGTGTGCTTCAACCACGTCTGGTTGTAGTGCACTCAGTGTGTGTCACTGCCTCATACATTGTCCTTTTTTGCCAATTCATAATTTTTCCTGATTTCTCCTATTAGTGTGGTGGTTTCATCCGTATTCAGCTAAATTGGTTCCAAACACACTATATAGGAGTAGTTAGAGGAGCCTTTCTGCAGCATTGGGCCCTGCAGCCCCAGCCAGATTAGTATTAGCCTATTTTTTGCAGCCTCATCTATTGCATTGTAGGTTACCTTCCTACATTGTAATAGCTACAAAAAGTTTGTGATACTATTGTTATTACATCTTTAGGCACATCCAGTGTCTTTTTGTGACAAAAAAAACCTAAATAAAGTTCACCAAACACTCCACTTTACAGTTGTGTAGGCCACATTAGCTCATATTAAAGTCTAGTCCACACTTTATAAAATTAGTGTTTCTTATACCTGTTAGCAGCTGTTCAGGAATAAGCACACTAAGCCCTTAGTACTTTTCTGCCTATCTTTATCAGTCTACCAAGATGAAGAAGGCAGGGAGTAAGGCATGTGGTCGTGGGCGTGGGCGTGGAGTTTCTGCAGGGAGAGGACGTGAGGATTCTGTGCCTGCAGGGAGAGGACGTGGGGATTCTGTGCCTGCTGCGGGCACCAGTGACTCAGCATCCCCCAGTTTTACCAGGGAACAGTCCTTTATGCGCAGCTTTGTAGGAGCTAGCCGTACCCCACTGCTGCGCGAGGACCAAATTGAAGCCATTGTCGGATGGATGGCAGCTAACGCATCGACTTCAATTAGTTCCAGATCCTCTCAGGTCCTGAGCACTGAAGAGCACCTATCTGTCTCTTCACCACCTGCCAAATTGCCCAGGCAGTCAGAGAGCCCTGGACAGGAGCCATCTCTACTTCTGTTCTCTGAATCTCTTGGCTTGGAAAGAGGGGGCCAGCCAAGCAGAATTCGAGAATTTGAAGAAGAGGTAGTATGCAGTGATGCGCAACCATTTTGTCTCTCTGAATCTGAAGAGGCGGGTGGGCCAGTGCCTATGGTCAGCAGCACACCTCAGTACGCATCTGATGATGAGACTCAGGTGCCACTTTCTGGTGCGTACTGTGCTGTCGAGACTACCCAGGAGAAGCAGTTGTTTGAAGAGGGTGGTGTAGATGATGAGGTCCTTGACCCATCATGGCGTGAGGGACAGGAAGGTGGTGGGAGCAGCTCTGAGGAAGAGATTCCCCGAACAGCCCAAAAAGGAGGGAGAGGGAGGGGGCAGACTTGGTTGCCTGTAGCCTCCACTTCGGCACCCATTAGGAGCATGGCTCTTCCAAAATCCAAAGCGGGTGCTCCCAAGACTTGCAGTGCCTGGTCCTTTTTTGACACAGTTGCAGATGACATTTGCTTTGTCAAATTCAAGCTGTGTAATCAGTAGGTGAAAAGAGGGAAAAGTGTCAGCAACCTCAATACCACAAATATGTGGAAACATGTGCGGACCAAGCACGTGGTGGAGTTACAAAAACACACTGAAGACCTAGGCCAACCTACAGTGCCACCTACCACCTCTTCAGCTCGTGTTGTAGCCTCTTCCTCCAGCTCACACACAGCTGGTTCGGCTTCCTCACAGGATCGCCATGGAAGAATCTCTGGCACTGTTGTACAGAGACACAGTGTAATTCCACCCACAGCACCACTTTCCCAGTCATCCTCACACTCCCAGGCCAGTCTACAGCCATCGTTAGCACAGGCATGGGAGAAAAGGCGCCCATACTCGGCAAACCACCCCCGAGCACAGGCTCTGAATGCTGGCATTGCTAAACTACTGGCCCTTGAAATGCTATCATTCAGGCTGGTGGAGACTGACACATTCCGTAACTTTATGGCATTGGCAGTCCCACAATACAACGTGCCCAGCCGATTTTATTTCAGCAGGCAAGCCGTCCCTGCCCTGCAACATCATGTGGAGGGAAAAATTAAACATGCGCTACAAAACGCCGTCAGTAGCAAGGTCCACCTGACCACCGATGCGTGGACCAGTAAGCATGGACAGGGATGATACCTTTCCCTCACTGCCCATTGGGTAAATGTTGTGGAGCCGGGTACAGATCTTGAGAGTGGCGCTGTACGTGTTCTGCCAACTCCAAGGATTGCAGGAATCCAGTCTGTACATATTGACTCCTCCTCATACTCCAGTTCCTCTGAATCAGCGCTGCAGGAGCCGTCACGGTCTACCTCCACATCGACCCGTGAACGGTTACCTGTTATGGTGACCAATATGAGCACAGCCGTGGCCAAACGTCAACAGGCCGTATTAAAATTAATTTCTTTGGGGAATCGAAGCCACACAGCGCAGGAGCTCTGGAATGCCATCAAGCAGCAGAGCGACGTGTGGTTTGTGCCAGCGAATCTCCAGCCAGGCATGGTAGTGTGTGACAATGGCCGAAATCTGGTGGCAGCTCTGGGCCTAGGCAACCTCACTCACATCCCATGTCTGGCACATGTGCTCAACTTGGTCGTGCAGAGTTTTTTGAGGGACTATCCGGATCTTGATGCACTGCTTCACAAGGTCCGCATAGAGTGCGCTCACTTGCGGCGTTCCAGCAATGCAAGATCACGCATTGCAGCTCTGCAGCGCCGATTACGTCTTCCGGAACATCGCATCATATGTGACCTACCCACCAGGTGGAATTCAACGTTACATATGTTGAAGAGGTTGTGTGAGCAGCAGGCAGCAGTAATGGAGTACCAGCTGCAGCAGGCGCAAACAAGTCGCAGTGCGCGCCGTTCACACTTCACCACCACTGAGTGGGCCTCTATGAAGGACATTTGCCACGTTTTGCGTGCCTTCGATTATTCCACGCGGATGGCGAGTGCAGATGATGCACTAGTCAGCATGACTATCCCCCTTATCTGCCTGCTTGAAAAAACACTGCAAGCACTAAGGGACGAGGTTTTGGAAGAGGTGGAGGATGAGGAGTCACAAATGCCATCTGCTTCTCTACAGTCTGCGCAACGTGGTTCCTCACAAAGGCCTAGGCAGGGGACACTTTGTGAGGAGGATGAGGAGGAGTCAATGGATGAGGAAGACATCTGTCCAGAGGAGGGAGGTACACAATGCTCTAGTAGTCAGTATCTAGAGCGAGGGTGGGGTGATGTAGAGCAGGTAGAGATCACGCCTCAAGCAGGGGACAGCGTTTCTTGGCCAGTTGGCAGTCTGCAGCACATGGTTGATTTCATGCTGCAGTGCCTGAGAAACGACCGCCGCATCGCCCACATTCTCAACACGGCTGATTATTGGGTGTCCACCCTCCTAGATCCTCGCTACCGGGACAACTTACAAAGCCTCATAACACCGTTGAACCGGGAGCGTAAAATGCGGGAGTACCAAGACGCACTGGTGCATTCCATCATGTTCTCCATTCCAACCGAGAGCAGTGCTGCTAGTGCTTTACAAAGCAGCTCAGTGCGTCGAGGCAGTGGAGGAAACTCTGCACAAAGAGGGAGCAGAAGCAGCGCCTCAGCACAAGGCAAGACCAGTATGGCCGAAATGTGGCAAAGTTTTGTGTCCCCGCCGCCACAAATGTCTACACCATCACAGACGGCTCCAGTCAGCAGGAGGCAACGTTTCCGTCAGATGGTGACAGACTACATGTCTTGCCCTCTTAGTGTACTCCCAGACGGCTCTTCTCCCTTCAAGTTTTGGGTCTGTAAGCTGGATACATGGCCAGAGCTTAGTCAGTATGCATTGGAGGTGCTAGCTTGCCCTGCTGCTAGTGTATTATCGGAACGCGTCTTTAGTGCCGCAGGTGGTGTACTAACAGACCGTCGCATGCGACTATCCTCCGATAACGTTGACTGGCTTACTTTTCTCAAAATGAACAAGGCCTGGATCTCTCATGAATTTTGCCAGTCCTCTTCCAGAATAAATAATTGGTTGGCAACAGTATCCAGGTCTCCTGTTGTGTTCATGTTTCTACCACCTGAACTGTAATCCCTGAGCTCCAACACCGCCAGTTGGCGCTTGGAAGTGCCGTCTGCACAGTCAACACTTGCTGCCGTGTTATTGGGGTTCAGTAACGTCAGCTGTTCCCCTGCTGTGCAGACGGCAATTTCTCCTGCTCTGTCCACATTCTCACTACTACAGATTTTAAAGTTGCTCCAATTACACCTCTGGCTCCTCTGTTTTCAGTATTATCCCTGAGCTCCAACACCGCCAGTTGGCGCTCGGAAGTGCCGTCTGCACAGTCAACACTTGCTGCCGTGTTATTGGGGTTCAGTAACGTCAGCTGTTCCCCTGCTGTGCGGACGGCAATTTCTCCTGCTCTGTCCACATTCTCACTACTACAGATTTTAAAGTTGCTCCAATTACACCTCTGGCTCCTCTGTTTTCAGTATTATCCCTGAGCTCCAACACCGCCAGTTGGCGCTCGGAAGTGCCGTCTGCACAGTCAACACTTGCTGCCGTGTTATTGGGGTTCAGTAACGTCAGCTGTTCCCCTGCTGTGCGGACGGCAATTTCTCCTGCTCTGTCCACATTCTCACTACTACAGATTTTAAAGTTGCTCCAATTACACATCTGGCTCCTCTGTATTCAGTATTATCCCTGAGCTCCAACACCGCCAGTTGGCGCTCGGAAGTGCCGTCTGCACAGTCAACACTTGCTGCCGTGTTATTGGGGTTCAGTAACGTCAGCTGTTCCCCTGCTGTGCGGACGGCAATTTCTCCTTCTCTGTCCACATTCTCACTACTACAGATTTTAAAGTTGCTCCAATTACACCTCTGGCTCCTCTGTTTTCAGTATTATCCCTGAGCTCCAACACCGCCAGTTGGCGCTCGGAAGTGCCGTCTGCACAGTCAACACTTGCTGCCGTGTTATTGGGGTTCAGTAACTTCAGCTGTTCCCCTGCTGTGCGGACGGCAATTTCTCCTGCTCTGTCCACATTCTCACTACTACAGATTTTAAAGTTGCTCCAATTACACCTCTGGCTCCTCTGTTTTCAGTATTATCCCTGAGCTCCAACACCGCCAGTTGGCGCTCGGAAGTGCCGTCTGCACAGTCAACACTTGCTGCCGTGTTATTGGGGTTCAGTAACGTCAGCTGTTCCCCTGCTGTGCGGACGGCAATTTCTCCTGCTCTGTCCACATTCTCACTACTACAGATTTTAAAGTTGCTCCAATTACACCTCTGGCTCCTCTGTTTTCAGTATTATCCCTGAGCTCCAACACCGCCAGTTGGCGCTCGGAAGTGCCGTCTGCACAGTCAACACTTGCTGCCGTGTTATTGGGGTTCAGTAACGTCAGCTGATCCCCAGCTGTGTGTCCGGCAAATTCTCCTGCTTTGTCTACATCCACTGTACTACGGATTTAAAACCTCCTCCAAATACACCTCTGGCTCCTCTGTTTTTAGTATTTACCCTGGGCTCCAATACCGCTAGTTGCTGCTCAGAAGTGCCGTCTGCACAGTCAACGCTTGCTCCAGTGTTATTGGGGTTCAGTAACGTCAGCTGATCCCCAGCTGTGTGTCCGGCAAATTCTCCTGCTTTGTCCACATCCACTGTACTACAGATTTAAAACCTCCTCCAAATGCACCTCTGGCTCCTCTGTTTTTAGTATTTACCCTGGGCTCCAATACTGATAGTTGCTGCTCAGAAGTGCCGTCTGTACAGTCAACGCTTGCTCCAGTGTTATTGGGGTTCAGTAACGTCAGCTGATCCCCAGCTGTGTGTCCGGCAAATTCTCCTTCTTTGTCCACATCCACTGTACTACGGATTTAAAACTTGCTCCAATTACACCTCTGGCTCCACTCTGTTTTTAGTATTTACCCTGGGTTCCAGCACCGCCAGCTGGTTCTCGGTAGTTCCATTTGCTCTTGTACCTTCTACTACCCATCCGGGTTCCAGTACCGTCAGCTGGTTCTCGGCAGTGACTTTGGCACGGGTACTCCCTCCTGCCCAGCCTGGTTCCAGCACGCCAGCTGTTTCCGGGTAGTGTCAACGTCACTTTGCCTCCAATGCGTTGTCCTGTCGTGTTGCGGTCGGGTTAGCCGACTCTATGGTGCCTGCAGTTTAGGTGACTCCTATGTGGGCTGCGGGATCTGGCAATGAAGGTTGGTTCCATAGTGCCAATAGGACAAGCACCCCCTGTAGGACTGTGGGTTTTGGTAACTGCGGCCGGCTCGCGGCCTTGAACTTTTTTTTACATGGGTACCTTCTGCTACCCATCCGGGTTCCAGTACCGTCAGCTGGTTCTCGGCAGTGCCTTTGGATTAGGTGCCTCCTTCTCGGTATCCAAGTTCCACCAACGTCTGCTAGTCCTTGGTAGTGCTTTCTGGCACAGGTACCTCCTGCTTAGTAACCGAGTTCCAGTACCATCAGCTGGTCTTCGGCAGTTCCATTGGCTCTTGTACCTTCTGCTACCCATCCGGGTTCCAGTACCGTCAGCTGGTTCTCGGTAGTTCCATTTGCTCTTGTACCTTCTACTACCCATCCGGGTTCCAGTACCGTCAGCTGGTTCTCGGCAGTGACTTTGGCATGGGTACTCCCTCCTGCCCAGCCTGGTTCCAGCACGCCAGCTGTTTCCGGGTAGTGTCAACGTCACTTTGCCTCCAATGCGTTGTCCTGTCGTGTTGCGGTCGGGTTAGCCGACTCTATGGTGCCTGCAGTTTAGGTGACTCCTATGTGGGCTGCGGGATCTGGCAATGAAGGCTGGATCCATAGTGGCAATAGGACAAGCACCCCCTGTAGGACTGTGGGTTTTGGTAACTGCGGCCGGCTCGCGGCCTTGAACTTTTTTTTTACATGGGTACCTTCTGCTACCCATCCGGGTTCCAGTACCGTCAGCTGGTTCTCGGCAGTGCCTTTGGATTAGGTGCCTCCTTCTCGGTATCCAAGTTCCACCAACGTCTGCTGGTCCATGGGAGTGCTTTCTGGCACAGGTACCTCCTGCTTAGTAACCGAGTTCCAGTACCGTCAGCTGGTCTTCGGCAGTTCCATTGGCTCTTGTACCTTCTGCTACCCATCCGGGTTCCAGTACCGTCAGCTGGTCCTCGGTAGTTCCATTTGCTCTTGTACCTTCTACTACCCATCCGGGTTCCAGTACCGTCAGCTGGTTCTCGGCAGTGACTTTGGCACGGGTACTCCCTCCTGCCCAGCCTGGTTCCAGCACTCCAGCTGTTTCCGGGTAGTGTCAACGTCACTTTGCCTCCAATGCGTTGTCCTGTCGTGTTGCGGTCGGGTTAGCCGACTCTATGGTGCCTGCAGTTTAGGTGACTCCTATGTGGGCTGCGGGATCTGGCAATGAAGGCTGGTTCCATAGTGCCAATAGGACAAGCACCCCCTGTAGGACTGTGGGTTTTGGTAACTGCAGCCGGCTCGCGGCCTTGAACTTTTTTTTACATGGGTACCTTCTGCTACCCATCCGGGTTCCAGTACCGTCAGCTGTTTCTCGGCAGTGCCTTTGGATTAGGTGCCTCCTTCTCGGTATCCAAGTTCCACCAACGTCTGCTGGTCCTTGGTAGTGCTTTCTGGCACAGGTACCTCCTGCTTAGTAACCGAGTTCCAGTACCGTCAGCTGGTCTTCGGCAGTTCCATTGGCTCTTGTACCTTCTGCTACCCATCCGGGTTCCAGTACCGTCAGCTGGTCCTCGGTAGTTCCTCAGCTTTCTTGTACCTTCTGCTACATTTCCAAGTTCAAGCTTTTTGAAATGGTTCTTGGTAATCACTCTAGATCTCCCTGACGAGGACCCTGAAGACGAGGACCCTGAAGACCAACCCTAAGAAGACGAGGACCCCGAAGACGAGGACCCTGAAGACGAGGACCCTGAAGACCACCCCGAAGAAGACGAGGACCCTGAAGACCACTCCGAAGAAGACGAGGACCCTGAAGACCACCCCGAAGAAGACGAGGACCCCGAAGACGAGGACCCAGAAGACCAACCCGAAGAAGACGAGGACCCCGAAGACGAGGACCCCCGAAGACGACGACCCTGAAGACCACCCCGAAGAAGACCAAGAAGATGACCCTGAAGAAGTTGACCAAGAGGATAAAGAAGAGAAGACAAGCACCAAGATACAGAAGAACAAGAGACAGAAAACCAAGAAGCAGAAATACAAGAAGCTGCAGAACAAAAAGCGGAAGAACATTAAGCATATGACTAAAAATCAGAGCAAAAGATAATATCTAAATTATAAGCAGAAGATGACTAAGCAGTGTATGGGGGTGAGTACGTTCCTCCTCGTGGTGCCCCTGGAAAAGACCTGCTGCTGCAGGCCAAACTGAACGCGGACAAATCCTGTTGTAAATCTTTTGTGACGGGCAGAAGGTGTAATGTCCAACCTTTTATAGATAACAACTACAGGAATGCCTGCCACAAATAAGAATATGATGAAGAAGAAGAAGATGAAGAAGATGAAGAAGTAGAATATGAAGAATGTAAAAAAAAAGAATAATACGAAGAAGGTGAAGAAGAAGAAGATGAAGAAGGTGAAGAAGAAGTGGATGAAAAAGATGCTGAGGATGATGAAGGAGAAAGTGTGGGAGAAGTAAAAAAGAAGGTGAAGAGCATGGAAGTAGTGAAACATAAATATCTGACAAAATATAAAAATACTTAACATAGTCAATATTTCCGTAACTCAGAACGTCTTAAAAAAAATATATTAATTCCTGCTATTCCATTTGATTGGGCTAAACCTCTATGCCTTTATTGTCTCCCCCACCTCCCCCAATACATTCTACATTATTCTTAGTTGTTTTCCTTCATGTAGAATTAACCTACAAGGAAAGAAAGGGTTTATTTTCATTCCGATATTTCTGTCCCATTGACTTGCATTGGTTTCCGGTATCGGAATCGGCGATATCCGATACTTTTTCGGTATCGGTCCGATCCAATCCGATCCGATATTTCCCGATATCGGAAGGTATCGCTCAACACTAGTCAGCACACATGAGCATGCTCAACTCCTGAGCCCATCCCATACAAGACATGCCCTGTACATGTTTGGCTGACGTCAGAAAGGGATTAACCACATTTTCTGTTTTTTTCTGCCCCTTTTTCAAGAGCCATAAAATTTTTATTTTTCCATCAATATGGCCATATGAGGGCTTGTTTTTTGAAAGACGAGTTGTACTTATGATTGACTCCATTGACTCCATTGATTTTACCATATTGTGTACTGGAAAACTGAAAAAAATTCCAAGTGAGGTGAAATTGCAAAAAAAAGTGCAATTCCACATTTTTTTTTGAACCGTGTTCACTGAATGCTAAAAATGACCTCCTATTATGATTCTCCAGGTCATTACGAGTTCTTAGATACCAAACATGTATAGGTTCTTTTTTATTTATTTATTATAATGTACTAGAAAACTGGAAAAAAATTACAAGTGTGGTGAAATTGCAAAAAAGTGCAATTCCACAAATGTTTTTTGGGTCTTTTATTTACCATGCTCACGAAATGCTAAAACTGACCAGTCAATATGATTCTCCAGGTCAGTATGAGTAAGTAGACACCAAACACGTATAGTTGTTTTTTATTTAAGTGGTGAAAAAAAAATTTGGACATTGAATGAACATTGTTTTTGCTTTTGTCACTATTTTCCAAGACCCAAAACATTTTCATTTTTGGTATATGCGGTTGGTGAGGGCTTATTTTTTGAACCCTGAGCTGAAGTTTTTACTGAAACATTTTGAGGTAGATACAATGTTTTGATTGCCTTTTATTGCAATGTTGTGGTAGCCCAAAAAAACTTACTTCTGGTGTTTCCATTTTTTTCTCATTACGCCATTTACTGATCTAATTAATTTATTTTATATTTTGATAAATCAAACATTTTTTAACACAACAATATCAAATATGTATATTTTTTATAAATTGTGTCATTTTCAATGGGGCAAAAAGTGAATTGAACTTTTGTGTTTTTTTTTAATTTTTTCATACTTTTAAAAACTCTTTTTTTTTCTTTTCTTTATTTAGTAGTCTTTATTTAATAGGAGACTTGAAGCTGCAGTCGACCGATCTATAGTTCGTGCTATACATAAGGTTTAAGCACAAATATGGATAGTAAAATCAAATCATGATCTGATCTCCTATGAACGCCGGCCATGAGCCAGCATTCACAGGAGTATCGTAATGACGAACACAGGTGTCTTCTCCAGAGCCCCAGCAGTCATGACAACTCATTTGTGCCCCATAATCACATGACAGGGGCGGCAATGGGTGCGATCAATGACACTTCCGGCTGATGCTTGTAAATCCGGTGATTGATAGTGGGATTTAACTGGTTAACAGCCACAGGTGAAGAAGCGCTTCACCCCTAGCTGTTAAAGGCACATGATGGCTGATTAAATCAGTCATCATGTGCAGGGAAAGATGCGGACTCATCGCGTGAGCCCTCTTCAAAATTAGACGGGGGGGTTAAAGTAGCACACAATTTTGAAGTTCACTGCTGGGATATGCTTATGTTGGATGTGGCCACCGCGTAAATCTCATCCACAGACCACCCCTCATTTGGTAACATTAGTGTGGTTTTACGGATTTCTACCAGGTGGAATTGGTATCTGAAAACACTAGTTTGCACAAGGATTTGATGGACTCTACTAGGATACAAAAAGTTGTTTAGATAATTCTTGCCAATTATCTGTTTATCATGAAGATGTTCTATTTATCATGAACATCTTACCATTTGGATGTTGTGGTTTTAACCAGGTAACATACAAAGATCCAGGAGAATGTGACCGGATGTTCAGTGGTCCAATGCCTTCTGGTAGACTCTCCACTGTGGAAGCTTCAGCGACGTCACTCTGTGTACATCCTCCTCCGGAACAAGCCTGGAAATAAAGTTCTAAGGTTTAATGTTGATTTTTCCGCAAATATTAAAAATTAAGTAGAGGGCTAAATTCCTTAAGCAGAAGATAATGGAATAAATCATAGTATAAAACATCAACATTCTTATTAGGAATACAAGATATTTATTGGGAGAAGTTGAGAAAAAAATAAAGAAAAACTCCAACATGAAATAGGCTAATAATAACAATGTTTTTTAATCCACCGTACAAAAATAGAAGTGGCATACTGTACTGTTCAGGTATTAAAATCAACCTAGAGTTTTAGGTGTTCTGATGATAGAATACATGTGGGCTAAGATGCCCGGTTCATATATGCAAAATATATGTCAGTCATCCCCATTACATTCATTCCAATATCGACCAATAACTTCTACTTTCCTGTCTAAAAAGGAATTTGATGGAAAGAATTGTTGTTCACCTGTTCCAACACAAGCACAAGGCCTGACTCCGTTTTACTATGGCAGCCTCCCTTTGCTATAGTTCATGCCAGGTTTCTCAGGTAGCCCAGAAAATTCCTCTGACCTCATCACTCTACACCTAGTATGGTTGGCATTAGCAGAGGCCAGGTGCTTGCATATTAAATAGCATTGTTTCAGTTTCTTGATGTTTTTCAGGGGTTGTGGTACTTCACTTGGTCCACCTTCTCCTGGCTTTAATTTTACAACAAGAGACATTTCCAAGCTCAGTCCTATTTCATTAGGTGTTGTTCACCACCAAACTCTCAACAATTTACCAACTTCTTGTAACTGTTCACACATGGCCACTGCAGTCAATAAAGCGCATCTCTATTTGGTGTATACTTCATTTAATTCCTGTGATTAATCATTGCTTTACTGGAAGATACCAAAATGTATTTACATCTCTGTTACATTGCTGCTGTTAACTGTTGCCTTGCTGGAAGACACTAGAATGTATTCTTGTGATTAATGCTTTCACTGTCGGAAGACGCCAGTTTCCTGTACTGCTACTGTTCCTGTGTGCATCCACACACCAAAATTAGATGCTGGGAATGGAAGTTATTCTGCTCTCCCTGGAGTCACAACAAATCCAATACTGGAATAAAAGTTTAGGTCTACACATTTCAGAGTCCACTGACTCCTTCAGAACAACCATACATAAGATGAGATAATGTGTGATTATCTTGTCTTATGTATGGTTGTCCTGAGGAAGGAGTTAGTGGACTCTGAAACGCGTGGACAATAAACCTACATTTTTATTCCACTACTGGGTTTGTCGCGACTCCAAAGAATGCAGAATAACTTCCATTCCCAGAATCTAATTTTGACATATCCACAGGAAGCTGCAGCATCTGGATTCCGAGCTTTTTAGGTGTTGTGTCACACTGATTCTTTTTAACTAATCATTTATGTTGGATAACACCCTATTGCGCTCTTGCATTTCTCTGTTATCCACACACCAGGCTCTGCTTCATCTGTGCTACCTGTTCTGCTGGTTTATCTGCTGTTCTGCATGTCCTGCTGTCCTGGTTCTTGCTGATCCACATGTCATCAAAATTTGCTCACTGCACTGGCAGCACCAGTTTATGTTGCCCATCCTGACCTACGGCTGAGAGAATCTAGCTGTCACGGGTGTGTTAGATGTGGCAGACAGTCGCCCTGCAGTTTGTTGCAGAAGGTCATTTCGTTTGGCATTACCGACGCCTTCTTAAATCTCTTACTTTAGGACCCAGTGGCTACCTCCCTCCTGCTCTGATTGCCACCTTGGCCTGGGTGTTTAAATACCTTCATTTTGCTGCAGGGAGGTGCCAGTGATATGCAGGTTTGGAGCTATTGAAGTCTGCTTACTACCTCTCTGGTGTTTGGAGGACGTTTGGTGTAATCTCTCTGAAGTCGGCTCAAGCTAAGATCTTCCCCCTGTGTTTGTTTCCCTTGTTTTCTTTAGTTTATAGTGGGGACTGTCCAGTGCTCATCTCCCCTTCCCTATCCAGTGCCTAGCTCCAGGGATTTACAGGGCTTAGGTTTCCTGTTCGGCGATTGGTGAGGAACCAATATAGGGGCGGTAGGGGAGACAGGGTGATATAAGATCAGCCTAGGAGGTCTCCACTCCCCCTTTCCCTAGTGCCTGGGCTCCCTTCCCCTCATCCCTTAGTGTTGCACTTTGTCTTTCCTACACTGTGCGTGACACTAGTTTACCAGTTTAGCACATAAAAAGAATATTCATGGAAAGTGATTGACAACATAACAGAATCTAATGGACCACATTTTAAGTCAATAAGGTGCTTTAGGCACTGGTGGTATTCATTGTATGATATATCTGGCACACTGTGGCTTCTTTTATATTGCTGGCTAATTCTGATGCTTGTTGTGTCACCATTATACAAAATAATCATTCTAGTTTTTTCCACTTTTACTCAAGTTCAAAACCATTGCTTAATCAACTGAATCTTTATTTTTAAGTGCTTGTCTAAACTACTATCAGCATATCAGTTGGTCAACATGGGTTTCCTCTGTAAATCTCAACAATCTGCTGGAATAGCATGGAAATCCACAGTCAACCACACATTTCCTTCTCAACAGTGAAGGAAAATCTAGTATTACATTAATGAGTGACCTTTTAATACACAAGTCCTAACCCACCAAAAGAAAAATCCACTCTTACTAAGCAACTCTCCATTTTCCAACAGTGGACTCCCCCAAGACATCCAAAATTTGTGCAAAATAACATTGGCTTGTAAGTTACTATCTTGTCAATTATTAATAGTAAAGAACCTTATATATAATTTGCAAAATAATGATTACATTTTCTAACCTTGATAAAATCATAAATATGTAACCCAGAATTTTTCTTAAAACTTTTTTAACACTTTATTCAAAAAATGTACATATTTTAATGCATTTAACTTTAGAGATCTTTTTTTAAGATGCTTCCCCTTGCTTGTTCTTATACATCTCCTCTTGGAAGTTGTCTCACTGAATCAAGACATTACTATGATCTTTAAATGACCCCACTGCATTTAAATTAATGAATGTACACCAGGAGCCATCCAATATATTTTTAGACACAGACATAAGGTAAAATGCTAGATTGATTCATATTAAATGTTACCTTTGCAATCTCTAGATTAGGCACAAAGGATATGCAGATCATCTTGTGCACTGTATTGAATAATTTTTTCGCCTAATTTTTAATTGCCGGCAACACTTCTTTTTATTTTTTTATTTTTTATTTTTTTACAATTTAATGTTCAAGTAATAATGGAGAATATATTTAGAAAATCTAAGTGCATACGGAGCGGGATAAATGTATGCATGCTATCCACATCAATGTAAATTTATTCATAATCAAGGGCGGAATATTTCATATGGTATTCATCACAACAAATATCCATATATAGAATTCCAAGTTAAGTAAAAAGTCTGAACAAAATAGGTAAACTTGGGTGCATTTGTTAAACTGATCAAGAAAGCCTAGTGATAAAAAATGCAAAAAAAATAATCAAGAAAATGGTCAAAAATAGAAATACATTAAAAATCATGAACTTTTTGAAACAAAATGTTTCACAGCCTCTTTATGCTACTTGATGAGATACTACATGTGAGGAGAAACAGATCTTAGACTTCTCCGACCTCATTCTCCTCCTGCTGCCTGCCTCCTGTATGTGACTGACAGGTCATTCTTTTCTGTGACCTGATCCTCTGCCAGAGAACTTGCACAGGGGTTGCCATTCCTGGGAGTGGCACATGCACAGTAAGGTACTGATGGCTTTGCAAAAGCAAGACTATCGATCTGCACATACGCCACCCCCAAGGGGATGATGGCACCTGAGTGAGATCTTGGGAGCGGGAGCAGCTCACAGAGAAGAGTGACCTGTCAGTCAGTAACAGGAGGCCGGCAATGGGAGGCCAGGCCAAAAAAGCTGGAGAACTGTAGGTGCATCTCAAGCTCCTGTACTTGTGAGCTCAGTTGCAGAAACATGCGCCAATAGATTCCTAGAAAATAGAGGCAGGAATTTCTAATACAAAGATATGGACTTCATCAACATTTCAGATGCTCTACATAGATGATGTTAGTTTAGATTCCATTTTACTCTAGTAGTGATGTAACAATTGGCTGGGACAAGTCTTCCAGAGCAGGAGATATTCTTTCTCAATGTGTCTCCACCCTTTTTTGGTGACTCTCTTGAGATATCCATGGATATCTTGGGATATATTCTCTATATCTCTCAATCAGATAATGGGCTGGATAAGGACTTATTGTTACTGGAGCCCAAGAATGGATACAAACAGAAGAGGGCCTAGATTCAAGAACAATATATGGGCCTTTTGCTGTCCAATCATAAAGCACAATTCTACCTGCTTGGAGGTGGATGTGGTCCCCTTATCCCTTGGGCCCCTGTGCAGCTGCACAGGTTGCACCCATGGTATGTCCACCCCTGCTGGAGCCGGTGCTGACTACATTCAATCATTACATTCATTAATTTGTTTTATTGGCACTTACTTACACTTAGTTTTATGAAGTATTTGGTTCCTGGTGTTAAGTCTTGGATGGTATAATCTAGGAACAGCTCTATACTGTTATATATAGTGATCCAGGCACTTGTGTTGCTCATGTTCTCAGAAATATGTAGCATATATCGCTCAAGTACTCCATTGGCTATGTCCGGCTCATCCCATCTAAGAAATCATAAAGTGCATTTTTAGATTACCATCAGTATAATATCATGAAACTAGCAAATAATATTCTACAGGGTTATATTAGTAAAAAAAAAAAAAAAGACAGAAACACAATACACAAATACCCTGCAATAAATAAACCACAATAATGCATGAAAATAATAAAGGATACTTAGTTAACATAATTTTAATCAAAATAATGCGAAAGCCATCCCACCTCATCACGGTGACCCTTATGGGACAGTCCTAACTCTAAAATGTAAAACCTTACCATTTGTCAAGTGACATACATGTGGATAAGGGCTGAGAGACTGAACCCAGCTAATGGACACACAGACCTGGGAAGGAAGATGAATGCATCCAATTTACATTCCAGTTCAGTTCTTCAGGTGTTTTCATTCTAATGTGCACAAGTGCATATAAGTGTGTGGCCGCCCTTTCCTTGAGCTGGAAGGTTTATTCATCTTGCTTCCCAGGTCTGTGTGTCCACTAGCTGAGTTCAGTCTCTCAGCCCTTATCCACATGCATGTCACTTAACAAACGGTAAGGTTTTATATATTAGGGTTAGGACTGTCCCATAAGGGTCACCATGATGAGGTGGGATGGCTTCCCTATTATGTTGATCAAAATTATGTTAACTAAGTACCCTTTATTATTTTCATGTACTATTGTGGTTTATTTATTTATAGCAGGGTATTTGTGCATTGTTTTTCTGTCTTTGTTTTTTTTCTGTTTAATGGCCATGTGTGAACATGCTCTTACATGCTGCATGCACACCAATTTCCAGTTCAGTTCTTCAGGGTTATATTAGTGCAACATTTGTGGTTATGTAACTGTCCACCCTTACCTTAGCTCAAATTTGACTAAGTACTCCAATTTCTCACAATACAACCTCAATGCACGATGCCCTTTTAGCAAAATTCTCGACAGCACCTCACAATCAGTAAATGACCACATATAGACACTTATAGCATAAACATCTCCCATATTGCAAAATAATATATATTTTTTTAAATTGGACATATCATGCTACACATCTCAAGATAGATTTAGCAAGAGCAAAGAAAAGTAAGGACACGTCTGTACATAGATATAAACTCTTGCAATTTCCATAGACCTTTTTTCAAGTGGGATTGTTGCAACATTTTTTGATCTTTATAGGATGGTGGTGCCTGCTGCAACAGATGGAAATCTACTGGTATGCAGCCTTATTACATCACGCATTAACAAAATCAGAAGATCACTATCGTATCAGCAGACTTATATAAATAAACAGTACAAGTAAACGTAAGAAACTTTGTAATTGATCTTATCAAAGAAATATGCTTCTTTCTCCACTTATGAGCCAGCTCTTAACTTTGCTCCTTCCTCCTAAATTCATCATTCACTCTGAACAATGCCTAAAAATCTGTCTTAATCAAGATAAGATGGACTGCCGGTTCACAGAGGGATCAAATGAAAACTGTCGATTGAAGTCACTGGAGAAGGGAAGGGGAAAAGGAGGAGGAACTATAACATCTGTGCTGGCTACTGCTTCGGCCGCTAGGCGACACCACACCTTTGTTGAAGGTGATGTTTGACAGTATTAATCCTATATTATTCCAGGTACTTGTGGCTCCAGCCAGTCCAAAAGCTATGGGGTAATCTTGTTAATTTGGGTTTCTATCTGCTGTCAGCACTGGGTGGGGTTGTTCTATATAAACCCCTGAGAGCCAGTTGTCACTGCCAGTCAAAACAGTTCTACTATCCTGGTATGTACCTCTGTGCTGTGCTTCTGTGTTTTGTCCTGATTATTCCCATTTTTTGACCTCGGCTTGACATTTAACTACCCATTTGTTTTATGATTTTGTCCCTGACGTGACCTGCTGGATATGACCCAGCTACCTGACTATCTTTCTTGCCAGTTTGCGCCACCGAATAGCAGCTGACTCTGTGGCCCAGCCAAGAGACCCCTGTGTAAGTCCAGTTTCCGGTACAGGGGCTAAAGGGTGAAGACCAGGGCAACTCCTGAATTCTGCGACACGGAGTAGTTTGCGACAAGCCTGTTCGGGGTAGCCATTTTGTATCTGCAAGATGACTGCAAACAGTGCACGTTGTTATGCACACGCCCGGACTGACTGGCGTGTGCGTGTTTATGTAGTGATTCCACTGTGCCATGAACCGGAGAGTGCCTGGAGGGGCGTAACTAAGTATCTGCCCGATCCGACCAAGGTGGCACGACGGCATACGACGCCAGTGCACCAAGGAGGAACCGAGCAGAGAGACCAGGTGCTACTCCAGGACAGACCCCGGACACGGCTGTTGACCCACACAGGGGAATACAGGAACAGACTGGTAGGCTGACACACAGACTGGTGGGTATAGGCAGGCACAACTGGTATGCAGGCAGGCGGGTATGCAGGCAGGGGGGTAGAGGCAAGCACAGCTAGAGTGCAGACAGGGAGGCACTAGCAGGTAGGAACACAGGCGGGATAGGACCCAGTACACACTGGGACTCAGGAACAATACAGGTAGAGGGGTACAGGCAAGCACAGCTAGAGTGCAGACAGGGAGGCACTAGCAGGTAGGGACACTGGCGGGATAGGACCCAGTACACACTGGGACTCAGGAACAGAACCACAGATGTGGCGGACAAACACAGCAGAGTGAGGCCGCCCAGAGAGGTGAGCGAGAACAGGGCAGGACAAAGCCGCCTGGAGCGGTGAGCAAGAGTAGAGCAGGACAAGGCCGCCAGGAGCGGTGAGCAAAGGGTCAGAGCTGAGCGAGACTGCCGGAGCAGTGAGCAAGAGTGAAGCAAGACGAGACCGCCTGGAGCGGTGAGCAAGAGTGGAGCAAGACTGCCGGAGCAGTGAGCAAAAGGATAAGAGCGGAGCGAGACTGCCGGAGCAGTGAGCAAAAGGGTCAGAGCGGAGCAAGGCTGCCGGAGCAGCGAGCAAAGGAGTCAGAGCAGGCTAGAACCGCCGGAGCGGTAAGCAAAGGAGTCAGAGCAGGCTAGAACCGCCGGAGCGGTGAGCAAAGGAGTCAGAGCAGGCTAGAACCGCCGGAGCGGTGAGCAAAGGAGTCAGAGCAGGCTAGAACCGCCGGAGCGGTGAGCAAAGGAGTCAGAGCAGGCAAGGCTGAGCAGGGGGGACAGGGCTCTGTTCACACGGAACAGACAGGAAGGGAAAGGCAGAGCCAGATACCCACAGGGTACTTGCAGTGAAGTAGCGAGTGGACCACAAACTCACAAACGGGAGTACAGAGACAACAAGCAGGAGTTAGGTACGAGTTCAGACTCTGCAGAAAAAGGAAGGGAACGGACATAGAGGCAAAACAGGTAAAGGATAGGAGAGAGTTCAGACTGGAACTGAGTGTATGGAGGAGACCGACACTGCAGCGGAATACAGGAGCGGGTCTGGGAATATGGCCCCCAGAGAGGCAGGATGAACAGGCAAGGAGCGTGTTCAGACAGGACAGACAAGATACAGGAGCGGGTCTAGGTAATCGGCCCCTAGAAGGCAGGAGGAACAGGCTAGGAGCGTGTTCAGACAGGACAGACAAGATACCGGAGCGGGTCTAGATAATCGGCCCCTAGAAGGCGGGAGGAACAGGCTAGGAGCGTGTTCAGATAGGCCTGGAAATACAGCCTCCAGGATAGGCAGACAAGAGAACACAGACAGGACTCAGTTCAGACATGGGAACTGAAACCGCAAGGCAGGAGACATAGACAGGACTCAGTTCAGACACGGGAACAGATACCACAAAGCAGGAGACAAAGAACGGGACCTGGCACCTTCAGAGTGCAAGCACACACTGAAAGAAACACTATGCTCAGGCAGGGATAGATGGGAGCAGCTGAGCTATATACCAGGTGACAGACAGCAATAGGCTGAGGACGCACAAGGGGTGTGACCCACAGCAGGTACAAAAAGCAGGAAGTGATCGGGCGCCGCCCTTAAGCAGCAGAAACAGACACAAACAGACAGCATGGAGGGAAGCCAGAGAGACATTCTGGACTGGAGATCAAGTGCGTGCTCTTGCACAGTGGGAGATGGACCACCATGCAAGGACGCCGCCAGGTATGTTACACACGTGTGTCAGGAACAGAGTGAGAGAGGCAGAGACACACGCATATGGTGTTGCTGCTTTCCTTTGCTTTCCAAGGCTGGATTCACAGTTACACTGCTCAGTGGTGCTGTGTAATGTCCTCTATGCTGCTTTGGATCATGTCTACATAGAAACATGAGAATCCCTCGTGTCTGTGTGGCAGTAAATGGGAGACATCATAGATGATTGCCTCCACCCACTAGCTCAGAAACGTGAAAATTGCAGATAGAGCTTGCAGATGAGAGAACTGTTGAAAGATGCAGAACACAATTCATATAATGGCCAGAGATAGTGTTATTCCTCCTGGACACAAACAAGAGCTTATTTTCAAGCCACCTGAAACTACAAAAATGTTTAACCTATAGACTTAGTCAAAGCAAAAACTACATACTGGACAAAGATCCTTGTAGAATCCAAAACCCTAAGCACTGGTGGAGCGACATATTTGGGAGGCAGCTGTGCAGTAATCAAGTTGACTCGGGAACTGTTCGTGCACCCGGCCGCTGTGCATGCAGACAATAGAAACTGGTGCGCGGTGAAAGCTGCCAATCCTGGAAGACAAATAATATAAGAAGTCATAATAAGCTAAATAATTACAAAGTTTCGAAATTATACGCCATCACCTCTTCACCTTTCAAAGTATTTTATCACATCTGATCTAAGGCCTGTGGGATTATCGGAAACATTGCTACCCTCTCTCTTCACAATTGTTATCATCTCTGCCTAGAAGGGTGGTGTACAGTACTGCAGATAAGATGTTTGTATTAATGATGATTAGATGTCGAGATACTGCACTTGTTGTGTCAATGAAACAAAATATAAAAGATTAAATTTAATACAATTAAAGGCGACTGTCAGGTTTAAAAAACCCGTTCTCATAGATTAGAGAAATCTGAGCTATTAGATTGTGGGGTCCTCTATTCACGAAGAGGTCTATAAGTGAAGGTGCTACATGTACCAGAAACGTATTAGTGTTTTCACTGATGAACCAAACCTTGGATGTAAAAATGCTTTTAAAAGTTTACCAATAAAGATGAAGATTTTATATCCTTGGAGCTGGACTCTTTCTCAAAATGCTCTGGCTGTTCCCGTCCCCGGCAGTGATATTACTTTGAGCTCTGGTGTAAATTGGGCTACTATGGTGGGCTGGCTTTTTCTTTCCACGTTCCTCTGTTCAGGAGCCTCATCTTTTGGCCAGAGTGGAGAATGGTTATAATGAGTGTTTCTCCCTCGGAAGGACCAGTCCTGTCCTGCACTACATGGACAAGCTAATGACGGAAATGGCCTATGTGTAATATTTGGTTTGTCCTGTGGTTGCACTACAAGGAAATTGAAAACTTACTGTCAAGTTTTTCCTACAGATGTAGGTGAATCAATTTTAAAGAAGCACTCCCATCCTCTTAATAAATTGCAGTCATCATATTTAATGGCACAGTGTATACTTACAATTGCTCATTTTGCCTTTCTACCCAGTTAATTCTTCTCTTTTCTCTGCTCTTTGTAGAAACAGAAAGTCTCTTTTCCCTCCATAAGTCATTCCCCTCTTCATCTCCTGACCCACCTTCTCCACTCCTCCCCCTGCCAGGGACTTTTGCAGTAATGACTCATGCAGGGAAAATGGACCTCCTTTTTCTGCATAGAGCTTATAAGGATTCAGCTAGTCAGTTTTTACTGATAGACCTAATGGAAAAGAGAATAAGTAATTGGGTAGAAAGGCAAAATGAGCAATTGTAAGTACACAGTGCTATATAATATGATGATTGCAATATATTAAAAGGATAAAAACTTTGTCAGGAGTGCTTCTTTGATAAAGTATATGAAAAATTAAAGGAAACAGAAATATAATTTCCTTTACTATTTTATAAGTCTAGAGAGTATTTTGCATGATCCTTAAGGCTGCCATAAACATTCGATGAAAGTTGGCCAAACCTGGCAATATCATCAGGATCAGCTGACAGTCTAATGCGCATGGGGGCCTCCCAACTTTCCCCTGATAGATGATGTCGGGGGAGAGAAGGATCCGGCACAGTGAATTTCCAACAGTCGATCCTTATCCTGGACATAAGCAGATGGCAAAGAAATCTGGCCATGGCATCCATAAGTGAATGGTCAGGGATTTGAGAGAGATAGCTGTCGGCCGGTGTTTACTCCCCAGCTTCATTGGTGCACGCCACTTGCTTGTGGAGGCATTCGTAATGTTGATCTGTCTTCTCTGAATTCCTGTTGCAAAGTGGGATCGGCATCATTAATGCCTCCCTGGGCACGCACCATGCCCTGATGAAACTGGGTAGCGTTCAATTGGCTTCATTGTGCATGAACAGGAAGGCACAACATGTAGCAAGATCTTAACACTCAGTGGTGACGTCGCCTATGTGATGGATGTCAATTATATCCCCCTGGGATGGACTACAAAATTTGAGGCAGGACTAGTCTGGAGGAATCAATGCCACTTTGGGCTAGTCCCGGTCGCTGTTTGCATACTGTAAGCCAGATTTATAACTTGATTTTAAAAATATAGAAATAAGTTTATGACACATAAAAGACATTCTCATAATCCAGGAATTGGCTTATATAAAATTATGATGGCGGTTAAGAAGGATTTGGGAGTTGTCCAGTTCCCTTTAAGTGGGTCTGAGCTGCAATACAGGACACTTCCTATAGAGAAGAGTGGCACTGTTTTTAGAGAAAGAACAGTTGATTATATTCTTCTTTGTATATAATCACTGGGTTTGTTCATCATAGATTTATAGTATTTGTTCTGATCTAAACCAAGACCCAATCATTGAGACTTCAAGGAGTTAAGTTTTCCCTTTACTGTTAGGAACAGGAAAACATTAGTTTTGTAGATGGAGACGCTCGGCTGGAAAAGTCCAATTATTTACCTTCAGTAAGGGATTACGTGTATGCTATATGCTGAGCATGTGGCGATAATGAACAATCATTATTTTATTAAAACAATGGCGGGTACAGAGGCAGATTACAGGCACATTACTGACGAAATCCCCGCTTTAATATTTAACACCCAAGTAACAAACATAAGAGCTAACCTTGAAAAGTTTCCACTAATGCTAATGGAAGGGAAACGAATCCCCAAATGTCCGGAAACGGTCATCAAGCGTGAACTATAGGAAATAATGAAGGTGATTGCACCAGAGCCGGAGATTCTGGATCCCCACCACTCATGGCCGATCTTACAGTGCCCAGGGGGTCACCAAGTCTCCGAATCCTCACCATTATGGTCAGTCACTTGCGACTCGCTCTTATCGTGTAGCTGATTAAGCTGCGCCACTGCGCACCGATATTATAGTCATGGCATTCTTTCATCGGCCACAAATAAGATCCTAATGAAGTGACCTAGAGGGTATCACAGATAATAAGGGGCTCTGGTTTGTGTGATCTTACATCTACAATCGACAGGGACCTTCTGGAATACATGGTATCCATGTACTGAGCATGCTCACTGTACCTTCTGGAATACATGGTATCCATGTCATGAGCTTGCTCACTGTACCTTCTGGAATACATGATATCCATGTGTTGAGCATGATCACTGTACCTTCTGGAATACATGGTATCCATGTCATGAGCATGCTCACTGTACCTTCTGGAATACATGGTATCCATGTGCTGAGCATGCTCACTGTACCTCCTGGAATACATGGTATCCATGTCATGAGTATGCTCACTATACCTTCTGGAATACATGGTATCCATGTCATGAGCATGCTCACTGCACCTTCTGGAATACATGTGTTACACGCACGCCGCTAGGTTCAGATAGGGGCGAGACAGGTTACATGAATTCTTTGGAATTCTGGGGGAACCGTTACTCAGGGCAACCATAGACCATGTGCTGCAGCTTCTCTCAGGCACACAGGGGCATTTACTCTCAGGCACCGACATGCAGGTTGTTTCACTTGCTGACCAGACACACTTGACAAGAGTCCTCATAAACGGTAGAACAGTAGCATCTAATAAGAAGCTGCACGGCCAGTGCAAGTTAAGTCTTATGAGCAACAGGCTCCAGTGACAAACAGTACAGTTTCCTTAGCAGCATATCAGTTCACGGTCTTCCCAGTAGTACAGGACAGCAGAGTTCTAATGCAAAGGGACATTAATGAACACAGCATTCTTTACATAACAGTGAGATAGAGGGGGGAGGGTTTGCGGAGGGAGATAATCCCTGAGACATCATTTCTTCCAGTCCTTATCTTTCTGCCTGACAATACTCTGAACTTCTTTTTTTTGAGAACTGTACCTGACCTGTGCTTAGCTTCAATCCTGACTTGAATCCTTTTCACTTGCAGAGGCGCTTCTGTCAGATGCAGAACGCACACACCACCTTTCTCTTGGCTCCAGTCAGACAGTAAACAACTTTCCCACAATCCCTCTGGGGCTCTGCTAAAACACTCCCCCTTCTCCTGTGACTGTGTTAACCCCTCTAGTTGCTGGATGCTTCTGGAGCACAACACTTCCTGTCTCATGTGCTTGTGTTACTTCTAATAGTTGCTCAATGCTTTTAAAGCAACAGCACTACTTCTGCATGTCACACATGGTATCCATGTTATGAGCATGCTCACTGTACCTTTTGGAATACATGATATCCATGTACTGAGCATGCACACTATACCTTCTGGAATACATGGTATCCATGTCGAGAGCATGCTCATTGCAGATGCCATCACCAGCGGGAGCAGTGATACAACTACATACAGTGACAGATTTCTTGCAAGCACCGCCATTGTTACAGCTGGGGAGAAAAGCAGCTTTCTGGTATTGGAGACATCTGCAACTGTCATTTAGGGTCACTGTCTTTCTTTTATGGGAAGCAATGATGCTATCTTTTATGGGACTTTGGCTTTTATTTATGGGGGCACTATTGCTGTCATTTAGTGGGCTGTGGCTTTCTGTTATCGGGCACTGCTGCTGTTATTTTGGGGGCTCTGTGGCTTTTCTTATGGGGATCAGTTGATGTCGTTCGGGTTTTTTCGTGTCTTTCTCTTATGGGGCATTGCTTCTGCCATTTAGGAATCTTTATGGCTTTTAGTTATAGGGGCAATGTGTCAAATACTATTATGAGGCCATGGTGAATGTTAGGGCTCATGCACACAAGCGATGATATCCGATGAGTGCTATCCATGGCTTTCATGGATCGCAATCGTACCCATGTTACTCTGTGGGGCTGTGCACATGTCCAATTTTTTCCTCAGACCAAGTGATTCAAGGAAAAGATCGGTGACATGTCCAATTTTGATCCAAGTGTCAGATCAAAATCGGCAATGCAAATCTGTGTGTCTATGGAAACCATTGGATCGCACTCGGATGACATCCGATTTTCACGGACTGACAGAATGGAGAGGATGGAGAAACTTTTCTTTTTTCTCTTCACTTCCGAGAAAAACTGATGCCACTCTGATCAAACTCTGATCAGAGCTTGATAAGAATAATCGGACCATTTTTCTCAGATGGAGAGAAAACAGTCGTGTGACTCTAACCATAATGGGGACACAATGACACAATTTTAGGGAGCAATGCGGTAGTTACTGCTATAGGGAAATGTGTTTTTTGTTATTGGGGAATTGTTGCTTTCATTTAAGGGACAGCATAGCTGTCATTAAGGGGTCTGTCTCTGTGGCTTACTGTTATGGGCCACCATTGCTGTCATTTAGAGGTCTTTGACTTTCTGTTATGCAGGCACTGTTATTTAGGGACCTCTGCAGCTTTTGTTATGGGCACTGTTGCTGTTATTTAGGGATCTCTGCAGCTTTTGTTATGGGCACTGTTGCTGTCATTTAGGGATCTCTGCTGCTTTTGTAATGAGACACTGTTGCTGTCATTTAGGGATCTCTGCAGCTTTTGTTATGGGCACTGTTGCTGTTATTTAGGGATCTCTGCAGCTTTTGCTATGGGCACTGTTGCTGTCATTTAGGGATCTCTGCTGCTTTTGTAATGAGGCACTGTTGCTGTCATTTAGTGATCTCTGCAGCTTTTGTTATGGGGAACTGTTGCTTTAGCAACGGGGTCTCTGCAGCTTTTGAGATTTTGTTATGAGGTACTGTTGTGGTTATTTAGGAATCTCTGCAGCTTTTGTTATGGGGCACTGTTGCTGTTATTTATGGATCTCTGCAGCTTTTGTTACGAGGCACTGTTGCTGTCATTTAGGGATCTCCGCAGCTTTTGTTATGGTGAACTGTTGCTTTAGCAATGGGGTCTCTGCAGTGTTTGTTATGGGGTACTGTTGTGGTTATTTAGGGATCGCTGCAGCTTATGGTATGAGGCTCTGTTGCTATTATTTAGGGATCTCTGCAGCTTTTGTTATGGGGCACTGTTGCAGTTATTTAGGGATCTCTGCAGCTTTTGTTGTGGGGCACTGTTGCTGTTATTTAGGGATCTCTGCAGCTTTTGTTATGGGGCACTGTTGCAGTTATTTAGGGATCTCTGCAGTTTTTGTTGTGGGGCACTGTTGCTGTTATTTAGGGATCTCTGCAGCTTTTGCTATGAGGCACTGTTGCTATTTAGGGATCTCTTCCGCCTTTGTTATGGGGTACTGTTGCTATCATTTATGGATCTCTATGATCTTCTGTTATGGAGGCACTATGGCTGTTATTTAGGGATCTCTGCAGCTTTTGTTATGGGGTACTGTTGCTGTCATTTATGGATCTCTATGATCTTCTGTTATGGAGGCACTATTACTGTTATTTAGGGATCTCTGCAGCTTTTGTTATGAGGCACTGTTGCAGTCATCTAGGGATCTCTATGATCTTCTGTTATGGAGGCACTGTTGCTGTTATTTAGGGATCTCTGCAGCTTCTTATTATGGGGGCACTGTTGCTGTCTCTTGACAAGAAATTTGTGTCAGTCGCTGATATAAAGACACTGTGGCAAACAGAATTATGGGGGACTGTGGCTGTCAACAGATGGAGGAAATAGAAGATGATATGAAGCTTTTTGTTATGTGTCATTGTAGCTGTTATCATTATGGGTTCATTAGCATGGTCAATATGAAGCGTAGAAGCAGCAGAAGCACCTGAATTTTGTTGCCTGAGTGGGCTCCAAGGTAATACATATGGCACATGGTAGGACGGGGTGGGCGCATACAAATTTTGCTTTGGGGCCAAGTTCTGCAATGTTCCCATCACATTTATGGAGAAACTGGGCGTCACTAATATGGGTTTATTAGAGCTGTCGCCATTATGGGATAACTGGAAATGTAACCATTATGGAAGCAATGAAAGTAGTGCTATGGTGGGTTCATTATTATGGGGGTTCTGAGTCAATAAGGCCCCACTTATCCCCCCAACCCAATCCCATCATCCATGTATGTTTGTGCATTGAAGATCCATTCCTTCCATATAACTCATTTTTTTCCTTTTGAAAGATAAAACTATTGTGATAGAATGGGATTAATAAATCTTCCAACAGACTGATATAGCTTATCAGATGAGCACAGATGTAGGGGTCATGTCTTACATCACACGTTACTCTATCTATTACTTATCTAGCGATGTTGAATCCTTGTTAAACTCCTCAGCCGTAATCACATCTCAGGATTTTTCTGCCAAGCAATTATTAGAAAGTAACAAAGTTTAATTTGTGTGAACAGTAGAGGAATAATGGATATATACAGTATATATATATATATATATATATATATATATATATATATATATATATATACTGTATATATACTGAATATTTCACACAATGCTGAAGATTACATCAGCCATCACTTGGTCTAGCGCAGCCATTAAGGGGGGACAATCACAGCCACTATAAAAGATGAGGGCAGTCAAAGAAGCGCCCATTTTCTGATTTTACAGCTTAGGGATAGGCTGTCAGAGCTCACAGCTCATTCCACATAGGGATAGAAAAATGACTTATCTGATTGTGATGTACTACTGTAGTGCTGAAGAACATTGAGATTGGGAGTGAAAGTCTCAGTTTGTGAAAAATAGGGAGGTGCTGGACCTGCAGAGTCATTGCAACTGTGATTTGAATGATCTGTGATATACCTCAGTTACATCCCTTTAATAACATCATTCTTTTTATTATTCTTCACATACTGCAAACAAGGAGGGAACTTTTAGGTAGTGAAACAGACAAGTCAGAAGTTTGTCTTTTTTTAAAGACAAAAGAAAAATCTTCACATAGAAATTTTAACACAACTATCTACGGCACAAATAGTCTAACTATTGCAGTCATGTACGCCAACAGCAAGGCAGGCATCTGCCCCCAAAAGGTACAATTTTTGGACCATTATACAATTTAAGTAGCCTACAAAGTTTGACACTGCAATCTGTTGTTTTCCCTTAGCCAGATAAGTTAAGGTCACTTGGGCATATACGAAGGCTATGTAGCCTTAAACACCTCAAAAGGGGTTCAATGCAGTCCTCTGAGTGTTATACACCTATTTTCAAGGCAGTTAAAGGCTTTGCCGTATTGAAGATTACAGTCTAATCAAAGTTTTAGGGAAAATGTGTCAACACTCATCTCTAATGGCTACCATACCATTTTCCACAAGAAATGTCACCCTGCAACACAGCTGTATAAGAATGGGTGGTCGGATAAAATACTAATGCCATTTAGAGCATCAAGGAAAGCTGGCTGACCACCCTGGAAGCCACAGAGATACTTGAAACATTATAATACGCTATAGTAACAAAAAGATTTAAATATATTATTAACGCTATTCAGTGTTTGCATATAACTTAGCACAAAGAGCGTGCAGCTACACTCCTTTGTATATACAGTATATACAGTATGCATTCATCTGTCTATCTAGGTAACTAGCTATCTCATATCTATCTACAAGAGATAATTGAAACTTTTGAAATTCGAATCCGTCAGGTTCGATGAATTGTTCCCCAAAATTTGATTTGCAGAAAATCGATTAGTCACAAATCGCCAGCACTGCTAAACTTTAAATTATATATATATATTTTTTTAAAAAAAAACGTGTAACACTCTAAGGTCTCATAGGACTGTAGGGCATATTTTTGTATTTTCTATCAGTGTTGCCAACTTGACTTTTAATTTTTTTTTGGACAGCTTCTTTAAAAATTCACAGACAGCCACCATTTTTTATGGACGCATTAGATGACCCTAATAAATCATTATGATTATAAGTGATACATGTTGTGAAGAAATGGCAGCAGAGAGACCCTGCAGAATCCCACTGCTGCCACCAATGTGATGAAATGGCAGCAGAAAGACCCCACAGAATCTCAATGCTGCCACCTCTTGTGATGGATCCACACTCCGCCAACCGCCTGACGTCACTATTACGTCAGACGGATCACGTGATACAGATCTGCCCTTTGCACCAACGTGACGTTCCGCACCCCCTCGAGGACGCGTAAGGTCAGATTGGTACAGTTCTACACAGACACCCCCTGTCCACACGGGTACAGGAAGGCACCAGGGAGTGAGAAGAGGTGGCCCACTCAGTCACTGACGTGGCACCACACTCGCTCACACTTCTGACAGGCTGAGAGGCTCCTTCACTAGCTCCAGTGAAGTTGAGCCTGGTTGACCTGGGAGAGCTGCCACCAGCTTCTATTAGATATAACAAAATTATGTTAGGCTAGAAACCAGCCCGGTAGCGAGTTCGTTGGACCAAACAATAGACGTGAGAGTTCGTGGATCGAGATAAAAGAGCAGTCCAAGGTTAAATTATGTATTTAATCACCTTAGGGGCACACTAGACAATACACTATATACATTATATACATAAAGGTTATACATAAGCAATGGTCAGAGTGGCAAACACAATAATAGGGGTACAAAAGATATAAAGCAGTTATTAAGAGTCAGTTACCAGTCAGATGGATGACCTGGCTTTCGGGGGAAGGACTGCCACATGGGAGGCTTGTGGGGCCCTCTCTCTTTGTTGCAGGACTTCTCCCACACGACGTGATGTCACGACCTCCCAAGGAAAAAGACAATGGAGCCAGGGCTGCTGGGGCTCTTAACTTCTCTGGGTCACTCCCATTACTGCCCCAGGTTTAACTTAAATGTTCCCCCCTGGTCTCTCTCAGCTACAAACTCTAAAAACTAAAATGGGCTATACGTCCTTACTGGATGGTCCTACGGAGATGGTTCTGGTGTCATCGGATCCAGGTGGGCCCCTGCTATGCGTGGATACCAAGCACTGGGGCCCTAGGGGCCCCCACAAGACTGAGCTGTGTATCTCCCTTTCCCTACATGCTGGACTGTGCTGAAAGTCAAGGTGGCATTACCCATTCTGTTAGGTTTTCAAAAATCTACTTGGTGTATCACTGGGATGTATTGTATTCCCATAACTTCCAAGCTGCATGGCTTGGAAGTTCAAAGGGGGTCATCCTGTGTAGCTCACAACGGCTGTGAGGTATGTTACTCCCTGCCTCTTGACCCCTCCCTTGCCAGAGTGTCGAATTACACTGTACATTGAAGTTCTCTATAATCACCGCCAAACAGGGCACAATGATCGACATGGGATTATCTTGAATATTCTTCACACATGTCTACAGACCATAAATACTATATGAAGACATTACCTGCATTCACTGCGAACTGTAAAAAGGTAAAAAATAAAGTAGTAAAAATCTGTACAAATTTCCGGACGCATCAAATTTTTTTTACGGACAGGGGAAAAAAAGTGCCCTATTTTAATGGACTGTCCAGGAATTTCTGGATTGTTAGCAGCCCAGTTTTCTATTGAATTGTGTAAGGTGCTGTACTGCAGTATGAATAAATTCACAAGCACGCTTTCAGTCAGACTTTGCAGCTCCTGCAACTCCCTATCAGTTGAATCTATCTATTATTATTATCATCATCACAGTGTGAGACTATCACTCCCATTTTTTATGTTCTTGAGTGCTGCAGGGTACACTCTTAGCCCTTTCCATCTCCATGTGTAATGATGATCTGTGAAACATGATCTCCTATAAATAGCCTGTGAAACCCTAAAATTGCCACTGTTTTCCCTGCCCTCATCTTTTGTAGTGGCTGTGATAGCCATACATGATTGACTGTGCTAGACCATGTGATGTGATAGTTACAAGGCACTGTGAGGAAGCCTGCACGGCCGCGCCAGATGTCATTAAACAACTCTCTGGCTGATGAAATGGCGCAGGACATTTTTTTTACCGATCTGTGTGAATCGAATTGCAAAATGTTTGAAATCGCCAGGACCTGTGAATTTCATGAAATTTGACTCGACAGACATCGATTCAGTCATCTTTATTATCTACCTACTTATCAATCTAAATAAAAGAAAATGCAACATTCCAAGTAGATCAAAACAAATGAAAACAAGTGAGTTTTATTATTATAAACTTATATCTTTAAATAGACCTTTATGATTGATGTGACTTTTCTGCAATAACATACAGTAGCAATCACCAATGGTAAATTAAAACCCAATGCAAGAAAGAAAAAAAACCCTCTTGAATGTCCTCCCTCATTTAGTGTCTGGCATTATGAAGATATTACACACAGTGTGTTGTCTTCATGGTCGCTGCCTGGGTTATTACAAGTGACACCACCCCTTCGCCATTTGCTTGATTACCTAATTTGCATAAAATCAAGCACAGTCTTATATAGATGTTAGAACAAGTAGATGAGCACTGGCGATTTTAGAAATGGATCCGCAAGCGTTTCACCGGGAAGGGAAGGAGGGGTATGAGATATTGTAGAGCAGATTATGGACACTCAGATTACTGTATGATGGGCTCTCCTATTGATTTTTTCATGCTATTGTTAGGAGAACGCTATTGATCTCAATTTGCAGAAAAATGATTGGTTAAAGAGGACAATGATTTTTATACTGCATATGGCCTTTACCTGGAAAACTTTTACCCCATGATACATTTGGAGATTAAAAAATGAAGAAAATATTTGTCTATCTTTCATATCTATCCAAATATCTCTTATTTTAAAAAATTTGATTTTGTGATACTTTGTCGGGAGTTGTTTCTGCTATAGATGTCTGTGTGTGGCCACCTAGTGGTTGTGATATGAATTACAGCCTTTAAAATGAATACTCTGTGACAGACATATACCTCATGGAGTGGAACAGTGTGTGTGGAGCAGGCTCAGGAGCTGAGCCAGGTCCACACAGGGCAGATGCTTGTTGTGTTACAGCAGTGACTAAAGTTAACTCCAACCTCTGCTGTTAACCCCTTAATGCCTCTTTTACTCATTGACAGCGGAATTTAGCGCGTACAGTCCACGATGGTGCCTATGGGATGTTGAAGGACCCCCATCGCTGCCTTGTGGTATCTCTGTGAAATCCAGACACAAAAAGTAGCTTTTTTTGGTCACCAAACATAGTACAAAAAAATACAATAAAAATCAATCAAAATGTATGTTCACCAAAATGATAGCTTTTAAAACAATAGCTCAACTGAGCTTGCAAATAGATAGATATGATATAGATATGGGATAGATAGATAGATAGATAATAGATAGATAGATATGGGATAGTGTCAAGGGTGTGTCAGAGGTGACAGACAGTCGCCCTGTAGTTGGTTGCAAGAAATCTCTACATTTGGCATTACAGACATCTTCTTAGAGTCTGTCTCTAGGACCCAACGGCTACCTCCCTCTGGCTAATTAACTCCCTGGCCTGGGTATATAAATACCTGGTGTGTTCTAGAGGGAGGTGCCGGCGATATTCATTATTCCTTGCAAAGGCTTAGCAAGAGCAGTACCTTTTCCTCTCTGGAGCTTGAGGACGTGTTTGTGCATTTTTCTGGAGTCATCTAAAGCTAAGCACTTTTTGCCTATTTTTCCTTCCTTGTTGTCTATAGTGTTTAGTGGTGATCGACTAGTGCTCATGTCCCCCTTCTCTAGTTTGAGCCAAATGCCAGGGAAAGACAGGGTGAGGTACGCGAGCGGCGATTCGTTAAGAGCCAATACAGGGACATTAGGGGAGACATGGTGACGTTAGATCAACCTATGAGCACACACTGTCAAGATGAAGAAGTCTGCAGTCAAATTGAGTGACTGCAGAGTTTCATCCAAAAACTGGTCAAACCCTTTAAGCATTGCATGATGGTATTGTTTGGACTTTCAACTATAATGTTATTTGGCTATAATTTAAACTGGTTGGCTGAGCAATATATCGTAGTCTTGAACGATCATTATAAAGGTAGTATTATTTGGATACAATATGGTAAAATTTAGACAGCGTATGGAGCTATAATTTCCACGTCGGATTGTAGTTTTATTTTATCACTGTTCGGAGCTGTTGTGTGGGCTTTAAATAGCCATTTTATAAAGACGTCATACAGTAGTATTATTTAGGTTTTCCATGGTAAAACATAGGCACTGTACAGAGGTATATTTTATAAATCAATATTATTGTATATATGAAAAAAAAATGTTGAGGATGCATGAGTGGGGGTTAACCATTTTATATAAAACGGCACAGAACTGTCACGGGTTTACCGCAACAGAGAGGAGCCAGAACACTGCAGCGTCTGAGTTCACATACTCCTGCATTGAGTAGAAGCACTTCTCTCTCTTATTAAATGGTGCTAGTTTCTTTCAGCAGTGCAGAAGTTAAACTGCTCAGCTTTGAGTCTCTGTAGCTTCCTTCTTGGAAGTTCTCAGCTTTGCAAAATCAGCCACTCGCCTCTCCTATATAGTCTCTGCTCTGGCAATCTGGATTGCCAGTGTTAAGTGTTGTACTATCTGGTGTGGAGTGGAGGATCCATTGTTCTGTAGAGGCATTTAAGGAGAATTGTTCTGTGACTGTTGCTTGGTGCTTTGGTTGTGTGCATGTTCCCATCCTCTTCTATATTTGTTTAGCTTCCTAATCCCTTCAGTGTTCCCTCTGTTGTCTGTGAGTGCATATTTTGTGTGTTTGATATTTTATTTTATCCCTGTATGTCTTTCCTTGTTTGTCTGGTTGGTTCATTTACATACACTATTCATCCCCACTTCCCTGGGTGGGATAGGGGAAAGATCAGGCCTGATTCAGGAGAACAGCAAGGTATGTGGCCCCAACATCTTCGCCATCAGAAGTAACCTGGGGAACAGGGATAGATAGGGTGCCTCTAGTGTTAGGGACAGGGTAGGAGCCCCTGGTCCCGAGTTGTCAGACAACAGCATTGTGACAAGAACTGTCACCAATTTCCAATGGCAGTAAGTAAAACCTATTGTATTGGCTTCCATTATACACCATCGTGCCTCTGTACTTGGGAAGACAGCGAGCGATTCGTCATTAATGTAGATATAAAGTATTATCCGGACTCCCTGTCTCACCAGTCAACAATCTTCACCCCACAGTGCCATAGCATCCCCTGACACGGATCCTACGGAGACGACTTATTCTTTAATGCTTCGCTGGAATTTCCACTTATCTTTTTTAGTAAGTTCACAGCACAATAATAGCCTGAGAATCGTCAAGCATTTTTTTTTTCTTTTTTGGAAATGAAGCAAAGTTAGCGTGGCACACACAATGACTCGATTTCAAGAGGAAGGCCAAGACATCCCAAGCTTGTTCAGCTGTGATTTTATACTGTAATGACACCACAGGGTTTTGCTTCATAATCAAAACCCTTTAAAGTCTGCATCGCTTCGGGCTTAGTGTCTGTGGCAAGGTTAACTGAAATCCACAGCAAGGATAACTGCTATCCTAAAGCAGATTGTAACAGCGGGAAACGTCGCAACACTATTTAAAAGGATTTTAAATAAGCAGATTTTATTTTAACACTACACTAATGCATCACAGCAGAAAATGATACAATAGGCTCTCTAGAAATAGACATAATGCGTTTTCCCCTGATCTGTGCTATTTAATCTAATGAATACACCATAGAACATCCTTCTGTTAAGAAGAAAAGGACATGGAAAAAAAAAATTTTCTAACCAAGCACAGACAGCTTTTTTTTTGCCTGGCCTTCTGGAAACGCTGACTCGGCAATACGACTTCTACAGGTCACTGTACTTTGGCTATCACAGCCATGAATACCAATGTGAGGGCTATAAGAGATATCAGCATTTCAGCTTAAGATTCATATCACTAGTAAAAGACATTTTTTTCCAATGCTCATATGTGTATGTATGTTCTTGGCTGTGGGATAATGGCAAAAATTGATCGGAACCCCCAATCTCCCAAGATATGGGTAAAAGCTAAAGATTTGACTGCTATAATTATATAAAAAACTCAAAATTTGCACCAAAACCCAGTGCAAATAAAACAGTGTTATGTAGTGCTCAGGAAATAGTGTACCCAAAAATATCATCACGATGCCCAAATATTACTCACAAGGTTACAAAATAACACTAATCACAGTGCCAAAATAACACTAGCAAACAGCGTTCAAATAATACCATTATATTCTTCCAAAATAATCCCATCACAGGGCATAAATAAAAGTAGTAAAAAGTGCTTAAATGTTAAAATAATATAGTTCTAAAATATATTACCAACCATTGTCCAAATAACAGCACCATATCGTGCTTAAATAATGCCATCACTGGGTGCTAAAATGATATAATCAGATAAGTAATAAATAATAGTACCATACAGTGCTTCACTGTTATACTTATAAAATATCAAAATACTTGTTTAAATAACAAATAGTGCTTAAAATAATATTATCATTAAGTGCCAAAATAGTAGTATTGGAGTGCCCAAATAACAGTGGCATCACATGCTTACATAATACAAGCACGATGCCTGAATAACAAGTATGATACAGTCAGAGACTTCTCAAATAATACAACCACAGAGGCCAAACAACAGTTCCATAGAGTGGTAATAAAATAATACAATCATATCCACTCCTCAACATTGAAACTGCAACACCAAGAAGGAAAAGTGGTGAAATTATGGAAATTACAGGAGGGATAGACATGTTACTGATCTGCAAATGATGAAGAAATGGAAACAACATTTTCGAAGCATCTCAATTTATTCAGTATGGAGTACGAGCGCAACATGCAGAAATCCCCGCACTTACAACTTGCTACTAGAGATGAGTGAGCCTTTTGATGTTCGGGTTCGTCAACTTTACCTGAACATCAAAAAAAGTTTGTGTTTGGGCACCCGAACCCGAATGGGGCTCCAAACAAGCATGGTTTCCCACACCGCCATCTCCGTGACAGCACGGAAAACAGGGACTCTGATCAGCGGTAACATTGTTACCGCCGGTCAGAGTGCTGCGGGATCACGCAGATGTCAGCATGATCCCGCAGCTGCGACTGTGACTCACGGTAAAAAGCTTACCGTGGGTCACAGGCGTCGGCTGATGAGACTACTTCTCCCATCAGCCGACGCCTGCTGTCACTGTTAACAGCGAGAGTAGGTGCCGCTGATGGGAGAAGTAGTCTCTCATCAGCCAGCGCCTGTGCTTAAAGTAAAAAAAAAGTTAAAATGAATACATAAATATTCAAATAAAAATAAACAACACATTATACTCACCTACACCTAATCGCCGATGCTCTGGTCCCGTGTAAAAAATGTAAAATTAAAAAACACCATATACTCACTTTAACGCCTAATCCCTGATCTCCATGTCACCTGTAATAAAGAAAAAATAATCAACCACCATATTCCTCACCTGTCCGCCATAATCCATGGAATTAAAAGTGTCCCACGACGATCTCACTTGTAGAACAGTCACATCGAGAGATATGACTGCTCTACCCGGCAGCCGGCGGTACACTGACAGGAGTGTAATCACTTCCGCAGTGCATAGCTCTGAGCTGCCGTGAGAGAGGTCACTGGAGCTCATCAGCTGATGAGCTCCGGTGATCTCACCTATGGCACCACCACTGTTTGAGAAAAATCTCACGCAGCGGTGGTGCCGTAAGTGAGATCACTGGAGCTCGTCAACTGATGAACTCCAGTGACCTCTCTCACGGCAGCTCAGCACTATACACTGTCACAGGAGCAAATACTCGCTGGCGCTGGCACCGGACACCCCACCGGACTCACCGGCCCCATAGAATGCTGGGTGCTGACGCCAGCCCTGCCCTAAATCATTGCTATTTGAACTCTATGGCAGTTTTTTGGGGATGAAATATATGATGGAATTATTTTAACACTGTCTGGCAATGTTGTTTGGTCACACCAGTGATGTATTTTACAACTAGATGCTTGTATTATTTCAGCATTTTATGACACTTTGATAACATTATTTTGGAAGTATAAGATGGTCATTATTTCATCACTGTAGGGCAATGTTGTTTGCTCACCATAGTAGTATTTTTTTTTAGAACTGTGACTGCATTATTTGAGCTCTGTGTCATGGTAAATTTGGGTATTGTGATAATAATATTTTTGAAGTACAGTATATGATGGTATTATTTTATCACTTTTTGGCGTTATTCTGATCCTCCTCACCTCCAGCATTTTCCACATCTTCTAACACTGTGACGTGTCAGGGCAGAGGGCGCAATGACGTCATTACAGCGTGTTCTCTGCTCTGACAGTACAGAGAGCCGGAAGACGCTGAGGAGTCCGGACTCGTCGCCAGCGAGGAGAGGTGAGTAACTGATTTTTTTATGCATGGAGCATTATATTTGGGGACCGTTATTTATGGAGCTATATATGGAGCCCATACTGAATGGAGCAATATATAAGGTCCATACTGCATGGAGCTATGTATAAGGCCCATGCTGTATGGAGCTATATATAAAGCCCATGCTGTATGGAGCTATATATAAGGTCCATGCTGTATGGAGCTATATATAAGGTCCATGCTGTATAGAGCTATATATGGGGCCCATACTGTATGGAGCTATATATGGGACCCATACTGTATGGAGCTATATATTGGGCCCATACTGTATGGAGCTATATATTGGGCCCATAATGTATGGCGCTATATATAGGTCCCATTCTGTATGATTTTTTTATGCATGGAGCATTATATTTGGGGACTATTATTTATGGAGCTATATATGGGGCCCATACTGAATGGAGCAATATATAAGGTCCATACTGTATGGAGCTATGTATAAGGCCCATGCTGTATGAAGCTATATATAAAGCCCATGCTGTATGGAGCTATATATAAGGTCCATGCTGTATGGAGCTATATATGGGGCCCATACTGTATGGAGCTATATATGGGACCCATACTGTATGGAGCTATATATTGGGCCCATACTGTATGGAGCTATATATTGGGCCCATAATGTATGGTGCTATATATGGGGCCCATTCTGTATGGAGCTATATGTAAGGCCCATGCTGTATGGAGCTATATGTAAGGTCCACGCTGTATGAAGCTATATATGGGGCCCATACTGTATGGAGCTATATATGGGGCCCATACTGTATGGAGCTATATATGGGGCCCATACTGTAAGGAGCTATATATGGGGCCCATTATTCTGTATGGAGCATTATATGCGGCCCATTTTTCTGTATGGAGCATTATATGGGGCCCATTATTCCGTATGGAGGACTATGTGGTGACCATAATACAGTATGGAGGACCATGTGATGCCCATAATACTGTATGGAGGACTATGTGGGGCCATAATACTGTATGGAGGACTATGTGGGGCCATAATACTGTATGGAGGACTATACTGTCCGGTCTGCACTGTGCGCTGTGAGGAGTCGCCGGTTTCTGAGCTTTTGTAGAATTGTCAATAGATATGACTCATGTAATTTAAGAAGTGAAATCTTCGGCATTATACTATACCTATATTTCTCTGCGGTATCTGTGCATCATGAATCGTGGTATGTGTTAAAGGGGCTCACTGAGACTCTTATGCCCAGGATCCACAAAAACCTGGAGCCGACTCTGATTTAGGCTGTGTTCACACGATGCGTATTTCATGCGTTTCCGCGGCGTTTTTGCAGTTGCGTAAACGCCGCGGAAACGCATGAAAAACGCATGGTAGAAGGGCAGCAATGTTCCCCAATGGAAATCCGCATGTGCTGTGCCCATGATGCGGATTTTTCCGCAGCGTTAACGCTGCGGTCAAAAATCCGCAGCATGTCAATTAATTCTGCGGAAACGCGGCGATTTCGCCGCCATTGACTTGCATTAGAACGCGCCAATTCCGCAAGACAGCATTTGTACTTGCGTAATTGGTGCGTTCTAATGTGCGGATGGTACCCGAGTGTGGAGGAGAGGAGAGTCTCATCCACACCCAGGTACCATTAAAAAAGCTAAAAGAAGAATAAAATAAAAAATAAATGTATTCTTACCTTCTGTCGGCCCGCGCAGCGCTCCCGCTTGGTTCCCGGCACTTGCAGTGAGTTGTAGGACCTGCGGTGACGTCAGAGTCATGTGACGGGTCACGTGACGCTGACGTCGGCAGGTCTTTCAATTCAAAGTTGCCGGCAGCCGGGAGAACGGAGTGAGCAGGACAGCGCGGGCCATCGGAGGTAAGTATATACACTCTCTCGGTTCACACTGTATAAATCCATGCTGTTTGCATGGATTTATATAGTGTGACCTAGTTATCAAGCACTTTCCAGGTGATGCTAACATCGCCTGGAAAGCGCTTGTCAATCTGCATGCGGAAACGCATGTGAATCTGCATGTGGATCCGCATGTATTCTGCAGGAAAAACGCATGCACAATCTGCATGCGTTTTTTCTGCCAGGGAGATGCAGAAATGATGCAGAAATTTTCTGCTTCATTTCTGCATCGTGTGCACATACCCTTAGAGTATACTCACACAAGGATTTTTTGCTACATTTCCTTTTCTCGCAGTGTATTTGGTGCATAAAAAATGCAGCATTTTACTGTACCAGCATAGTGTAATCAACGAGATTTCTGAACTCTCATGCAAACACAGTTTTTTTTTTTGCATGTATTTTGAGCCCTGCATGTCAATTCTTTCACTGTTTTTGCAGCCATTTTCTTCCATTCAAATTAATGTGTGAAAAATGCAAGTAAAAATGCTGCAAAAAATGGAGGTAAAAACGCATCAAAAATGTGCATATCGTGCAAACTACAAAACTGCCATGTGTGAACATACTGTTACGATATGCTAATTATACAAAGCCCATAAAACCAACAATCCCATTATGCTAGCAAATAATGATTGTCTGATGCGCTTTTGTGATGTTGTCTCTATAGACATTATATTATAGGTATATTCTAAAACGCAAAGAAGGGTAATTGAGAGTTTTTTGCCAGCGCAATATCTGGCCTGTGTATTGTGCCCATGAGACACATCATCCATTATGTTGCCAAAGTTTTGGAAAGTGTATTGCTTAAGAAATAGCGCTAATGGGCTGCCAAAGGGCTTTGTCCGGTATTGTTGTTTATTTTTATTGAAATTAATGGGGCTAGAATGCCTCTGATACCACACACAATCTAAGTATAAGAGTGGTGCTATTTTTTGGAAAAACGAATCATGATTTTGTTTTTAATTTTAAGAATTGATGTCAATAACACTTTATTGGCCGGCAGTAACCCTATACTGTGTGCGGTGGATATTAGATGATTTTTCTGTAGGGTCCATGTAGGTACACGACATGACACAGACACATTAGTGATCCTAATTCTAACCTGTATCTGGTTTTCTGCATTTCCTTCAGATACTAATAATACATAATATGGTCATTTATATTCACGCATAAATGTTCTCATCCCGTATGTATTCATCTAAAAAGAAAAAAAAAAGTACAACAGGGTTTCTATGGTGACAGAAATCCATTACCATTGAATAAAGAATGAAAAAGTTTGACTTAAAATGTATGCTATTTATTATAGGAGGAATTCAATGGCCTTCAGGAGGTTTCATAACTGCAGTCATTTTTCAGTGTCACAACTGACCCGCTGAAGCACTAGCTCAAACCTGTGCTGGATGGAAATGTGAGATTTATGCAATATTCTTTTTGCATGTTTTACATAACAAAAGGTATCACCGAAAACAATGTGACTGCCCGCACCGGGTCTGATTCCTTATTTACTATATATGATTTTATAGCATAGGCAAAAATGTGAAGCTCTACAGGGAAAATTGGTCCCTGACCTCGGAGCTTGCAGTCTAATTCCTCTAGAGTTATTGGGGACATGCCTCCAACTTGTAGAAATTGAAATCACAAAAGACCCTTTCATCCCACCTTAAAAAAATAAATACTCCCTTGAGTCCAGCAAAAAGATTTGTAGTCGACATTGGTCCTCCACTGCATCCGGACCAGAGCCCTCCGAACTTCATTTTCTGGCACTCAAGTGCTGTCATCGTTATCTTCTGTCGTGTTTCCAACGCGATCACATGATGTTAAAGGGGTCCTGTAAATGCCAGGATTCTAGCATTTGAGCATTTGATTGACGGCTGTTGAATTTCATAGCAGCCAGTTTGGCTGCCGCAGGGTACTGGTGTGGACGCCAATCCAGGGTCCAGTGAATTTTTAGCTCTACTCACTAAACTAATATAGACCACCCACCGGATCTGCTCAACAAATACAGATTACACATTAGATCACCTAAACAGATACCAACAATGTTGGTAATGTTTGTAATTAGTGATGAGAGAACCAGAACTTAAAAGTTCGGGGGTCGTACTGGACACTCAGTGTCCGGTGATTCCGAACATGGACTTCTCCTGGAAGTCCATTTTAATGTTCGGAGTTTCGGGAGGAGATATAGTTTAATATACACACGTGGTCAAAATTGTTGGTACCCCTCGTTTAATGAAATAAAAACCCACAATGGTCACAGAAATAACTTGAATCTGACAAAAGTAATAATACATTAAAAATCTATGAAAATGAACAAATGAAAGTCAGACATTGCTTTTCAACCCTGCTTCTACTGAATTTTTTAAAAAAAATAAACTCATGAAATAGGCCTGAACAGAAATGATGGTACTCCTGAAAATAATGTGACAAAAGGGATATGTTAAATCAAGTTGTGTCCACTAATTAGCATCACAGGTGTCTACAATCTTGTAAACAGTCAGTGGGCCTGTACATAGGGCTACAGATACTCACTGTGCTGTTTGGTGACATGGTGTGTACCACACTCAACCTGGACCAGATGAAGCAAATGAAAGAGTTGTCTCAGGAGATTAGAAAGAAAATTATAGACAAGCATGTTAAAGGTAAAGGTTATAAGACCATCTCCAAGCAGCTTGATGTTCCTGTGACTACAGTTGCACATATTATTTAGAAATTTAAGATCCATGGGACTGTAGCCACCCTCCTGGACATGGCCGCAGGAGGAAAATTGATGACAAATCAAAGAGATGTATAATACGAATGGTAACAAAATAGCCTAGGATAACTTCTAGAGAGATTAAAGGTGAACTTCAAGCTCAAGGAACATCAGTGTCAGATTGCACCATCCGTCGTTGTTTGATCCAAAGTGGACTTCATGGGAGATGACCAGCAAGAATACCATTGTTAAAAAAAAATCATAAAAAAGCCAGACTGGAATTTGCCAAACTACATGTTGACAAGCCACAAAGCTTCTGGGAGAATGTCCTATGGACAGATCAGACAAAGATGGAAGTTTTTGGCAAGGCACATCAGCTCTATGTTCACAGACAGAAAAATGAAGCATATCAAGAAAAGAGCACTGTCCTTACTGTGAAACATGGAGGAGGCTCTGTTATGTTCTGGGGCTGCTTTGCTGCATCTGGCACACGGTGTCTTGAATCTGTCAGGGTTCAATGAAATCTCAAGACTATCAAAGGATTCTAGAGAGAAATGTGCTGCCCAGTGTCAGAAAGCTTGATCTCAGTTGCAGGTCATGGGTCTTTCAACATGATAATGACCCAAAACACAGAGCTAAAAACACCCAGGAATGGTTAAAAGGAAAACATTGGACTATTCTGAAGTGACCTTCTATGAGCCCTGACCTAAATCCTATTGAGCATCTCTGGAAAGAGCTGAAACATGCCGCCTGGAAAAGGCAACCTTCAACCACGAAACAACTGGAGCAGTTTGCGCATGAGGAGTGGGCCAAAATACCTGTCGAGAGGTGCAGAAGTCTCATTGACAGTTACAGGAATCATCTGATTGCAGTGATTGCCTCAAAAGGTTGTTCAACAAAATATTAAGTTAAGAACCATCATTTCTGTTCAGGCCTATTTCATGAGTTTAATTTTATTTTTACTTCTGTGGAAGCATGGTTGAAAAGCAATGTCTGACTTTCTTTGGTTCATTTTCATAGATTTTTAATTTATTATTACTTTAGTCAGATTCAAGTTATTTCTGTGACCATTGTGGGTTTTACTTTCATTAAAAGAGGGATACCAACAATTTTGACTACGTGTGTAGAGATAGCGATAGAGATATAGAGAAAAGAGAGGCTAAAGTTTGGGTCGGGTATCAGAACCCGAACTTCCACGAGTCCTCTCATCCCTATTTGTAATGTTTCATCAGTACTCCCCTTCAGGCTTCTGCTACTGTTTTCTCACTGTAAGCTACTGTCTGACATCTATGGTTGGAATTCAGCTGAAAGATAGATCTAGAAGAATTAAAGATGATTTTTCACCAAATTTTTCATGAAATACACATGTAATAGTGTCCATAAACACAAATAAAACATGTTTTTTCTTTCATTTGACTCTCCATTGCAGAGATATTAGCAATCAAAGTGTTTGGTGTCTAATGAGTTAACTTTTTTGTAAGTCCAAGTGGGTGTTATCTGATATTTTTTACTGGGGGGTGTGTGCTTCTTCTCCATGTATGAGTTGCCCAATGATAAGAAGGCTGCGACACACACTGTAAAAGAACACGCCCCCACAATAGCTTAGGTTCCTCAGTTTGTGAGAGGTAATGATACAGCTCTGATCTCCTGGTCTAGACCATTACACCATAGTCTAATGTCTCCATGAAGCTCAGTGGACCGTTGTATCTACTGAGGTTTACATTCAGCTTATCGTAGCTCCTGAACAAAAGTTATTTAGCACTATGGCACTGAATCATCATCTGCATATTTTTTTAAATCCCTTTTCTTTTTTGTTATGTGGTATTCATTCCCAGTTTTTTTTGCTCCAAACTCTTTACAATAGTGCAATAATTCTATTAGCTCAAAAAGTCACGTTTTGCAAAATGTCAAAAATTGTGCAAACATTTTCTGGCATACATAAAATTACTGAAGTAAGAAACTGGAGTACATTTGTGCAAAAATAAAGCAACTTTTCAGAAAGTTGCAAATAATGAGTTTTAATAAATTTGCAAAAATTTCAACATTTCTGTTTTTTTCAGTTAAGATGGGGTGCAGAGTGTACTTTAATGAGAAAAAAAATGAACCTTTTAGAATTTACCAAATGGCTGCAATGAAACAAAGAGTGAAAAATGTAAAAGGGTCTGAATACTTTTCGTACCCACTGTAGTACAGTTTTCTTCTCCCTGGCTGGTAGACCTTGTAGTTGACATCACCCAGCTTTTCGACCACCTCATATGGGGCTATATGTCATTTGACCAGAAATTTACTTTCGACAGTGGGAATCAGCACTAACACCTGATCTCTAGTGATGAGCGAGCATGCTCGCTACTGCTCGGTGCTCGCCCAAACATCTCACTGCTCGAGATGCTGTTCAAATTACACTGTGTGCAGAATTATTAGGCAAATGAGTATTTTGATCACATGATACTTTTTATACATGTTGTCCTACTCCAAGCTGCATAGGCTTGAGAGCCAACTACCAATTAAGTAAATCTGGTGATGTGTATCTCTGTAATGGAGAGGGGTGTTGACTAATGACATCAACACCCTATATAAGGTGTGCTTAATTATTAGGCAACTTCTTTTCCTTTGGCAAAATGGGTCAGAAGAGAGATTTGAGGGGCTCTGAAAAGACCAATATTGTGAGATGTCTTGCAGAGGGATGCAGCAGTCTTGAAATTTCCAAACTTTTGAAGCGTGATCACCGAACAATCAAGCGTTTCATGGCAAATAGCCAACAGGGTTGCAAGACGCGTGTTGGCTAAAAAAGGCGCAAAATAACTGCCCATGAATTGAGGAAAATCAAGCGTGAAGCTGCCAAGATGCCATTCGCCACCAGTTTTGCCATATTTCAGAGCTGCAGCGTTACTGGAGTATCAAAAAGCACAAGGTGTGCGATACTCAGGGACATGGCCAAGGTAAGGAAGGCTGAAAAACGACCACCTTTGAACAAGAAACATAAGATAAAACGTCAAGAATGGGCCAAGAAATATCTAAAGACTGATTTTTCAAAGGTTTTATGGACTGATGAAATAAAAGTGACTCTTGATGGGCCAGATGGATGGGCCAGAGCCTGGATCAGTAAAGGGCAGAGAGCTCCACTCCTTCTCAAACGCCAGCAAGGTGGAGATGGGGTACTGGTATGGGCTGGTATCATCAAAGATGAACTTGTGGGACCTTTTCGGGTTGAGGATGGAGTGAAGCTCAACTCCCAGACCTACTGCCAGTTTCTGGAAGACAACTTCTTCAAGCAGTGGTACAGGAAGAAGTCGGTATCGTTCAAGAAAAACATGATTTTCATGCAGGACAATGCTCCATCACATGTATCCAACTACTCCACAGCGTGTCTGGCCAGTAAAGGTCTAAAAGAAGAAAAAATAATGACATGGCCCCCTTGTTCACCTTATCTGAACCCCATAGAGAACCTGTGGTCCATCATAAAATGTGAGATCTACAGGGAGGGAAAACAGTACACCTCTCGGAACAGTGTCTGGGAGGCTGTGGTGGCTGCTGCACGCAATGTTGATCGAAAACAGATCAAGCAACTGACAGAATCTATGGATGGAAGGCTGTTGAGTGTCATCATAAAGAAAGGTGGCTATATTGATCACTAATTTTTTTGGATTTAGTTTTTACATGTCAGAAATGTTTATTTCTAAATTTTGTGCACTGATATTGGTTTACCTGGTGAAAATAAACAAGTGAGATGGAATTATATTTGGTTTTTATTAAGTTGTCTAATAATTCTGTACAGTAATAGTTACCTGCGCAAACAGATATTATCCTAAGATAGCCAAATCTAAAAAAAACCCACTCCAACTTCCAAAAATATTAAGCTTGGATATTTATGAGTCTTTTGGGTTGATTGAGAACATAGTTGTTGATCAATAATAAAAATAATCCTCTAAAATACAACTTGCCTAATAATTCAGCACACAGTGTACTTACCTACAGGCCAGGTATTTAAAACTCTGTTTTCTCCGTCACACGGATCACATATAAGTTCGCTCCAAACTCATTTGTAGTGAGCGTGGAAGATACTATCCTCCATTTAAAATGGGCAAGGCATGTGGCAAGGGATGGGGAACTGGATGTGATGGTAATGGTGCATGCAGAGGCCGAGGACAAGGCCGTGGGCAAGCCGAAATTGTGCCACAACAAACACCCACATCTTCTCGCCTGACCTTCCTGTCCCAATTTCTAGGGGACCACAGCACATCACTATTGAACCCAGAGCAGTGTCAAAAGGTTGTTGGTTGGATAGCGGATAATGCTTGCAGTCACTTAGCCACACCACCACCACCCTGTCTTTCACACGGTCAAGTCTCAGTAGCCATGAGTCTGGATCGCATATTCCTAACCCTGATCCTCCTTCCTCCCACCATGCCGAGTACCCAGAGACAACTGATCCCACACTTGGACACTCTGAAGAGCTGTTCACTTTTCCATTTATAGATTCGGGCCTCTCGCCCGGTCCACTTGAAGCGGGGCAAGAGGAGATAGCGTGTAGCGATGCCAAAATATTTGAGCAGCCACGGTCACACGAAGGCGACGGTGGGAAAGTGTCACAAGAGGTGGACGATGATGAGACACAATTGCCAGGAAGTCAGGAGGAGGCCCAGGGTGCGGAAGTGGAAGACGAGGTGGTGGATGATATAGTAACTGACCCAACCTGGCAGGAGGACATGCAGAGCGAGGACAGCAGCACACAGGGGGAGGGAGGCAGAGCACCCCAACAGGCAGGAATAAGCAGTGTGGTGGCCGCAGAAAGAAGGCAGGCAACCATTTCCCGTAACACCAAGACGAAGGAAGTTGCTAGTACAACTGTTAGGTCTTCCCGAGTCTGGTTGTTTTTTAAAGACTCTTCCGTTAACCCCAAAAAGGCCATTTGCACCACCTGCCAGGCCAGCATCAGCAGGGGTGGCAAAACTACCAGCCTGACCACCACCAGCATGATCAGGCACATGGCAGCAAAGCACCCGACTTTGTGGGACAAACCCCAGGGTCCAGGAACAGTGTCTGCGAGTGGCACCATTGCTTCTTCCACTGTTGTGCATGCAAGCCAATCCCCTGTTCATGGTGCATGCGAAGATGCCTCCTGCCCTGCACCTGTCGTTGCACACTCTCAAGTAGCAGCATCAGGAAGCACGTCCATGTCCTTGTCCCAGCGCAGTGTTCAGTTGTCCATACTCCAGTCCTTGGAACGCAAGCATGCAGCCAATGCCCCACAGGCCACACTACTAAATTCTCACATTTCACGACTGCTTGCGCTAGAAATGTAGCCTTTTAGGCTCGTGGAGACGGTAGCATTCCGGAACCTGATGGCGACGGCCGTCCCTCGGTAATCGGTCCCCAGCCGCCACTATTTCTCCCTGTGTGCCGACCCCACATTACACAAGCACGTGTCCCAAAACATTAGCCGTGCCCTCAACAACGCAGTTACCGGTAAAGTCCACCTAACCACAGACACGTGGACAAGTGCTTGTGGGCAGGGATGGTGCATCTCGCTGACGGCACACTGGGTTAACATAGTGGAAGCCGGGACCCAGTCGGACCTTGAGACGGAACACGTCCTCCCGACGCCAGGGATTGCGGGCCTTAGGTCAATCAGGGTTGCCCCCATGGTCTACAGCTCCTCCTTCTCCTCCTCTTCAGCCTCCATCTCCGAAATGACCACATCAGTCACAAGCTGGAAGAACTGTAACACTGCCTCGGCCAAGCGGCAACAGGCTGTGCTGAAGCTAATATGCTTAGGTGAAAAAACGCACAATGCTGAAGAGTTGTGGACAGCTCTGAAAGAGCAGGCAGATCTGTGGCTCACACCGCTGAACCTACAGGCAGGCATGGTCGTGTGTGACAATGGCCGGAACCTGGTGCCGGCTCTGAGGCCAGGCGAGGGTGATTACACACAGCCAAGCCTTATCTCATCCCAACGTGGATTGGGTGACAATGAGGAAGAGGAGGAGGAGGAGGAAGGACAGGAGCTAGTGTGGTGCCCCTGAGGGTTCGACCGCCACAGGGATGTTGCACTTCTTCAATGGAGTGTGGTGTCCCTCCTCTGAGGTAAGGCCAGTGTGTTAGTCGTGACCCAACCTTTTGCATCCAACACCACATTTCTCCACCAGAGGGAGCAAGTATGCACTAGGTGCTGCTCCCCTGGTTACAGGGAGACTGGGGAACCAAGAGTGAGGGGAACTAGTTAGTGGGTGAGGGTGGAGGAGTTACAAGTTAGTTACACTTTAGATTTCATATTTAATTCAAAGCCATCTTTGATCTAGGTCCTTTAGTCCTTTTGGCTAGTGCTTGTCTAGTCTGTTGCTGGTCCTTGTTAGTCAAGTTCTTGTGGTCATACTGTGCAGTCAGACTACTGTGTGTAATGTGACCTCCCTCCGGGAGCACAGATCCTGTGTGGGCCTGCGCCGGCAAGGGACACAGCCCTCGTACCCTGGCCTTGGGGCGAGAAGTAGGTTGTAGACAAGGAATGTCTCAACCCGGCCAAGGACCAAGATCAAGAAGGCCCGGAGCCTAAGAGTGTGGCTCCACAGCAAATGGATCCCAGGCAGGATGCAGATGGAGAGGTGTACGCCACCTGTCCTCGCCGACCTGATATATTCAGAGGGACTCAGGCTGCAAGAGGGGTACCGGCCCCCGACACCCGACCTTGCTACTCTACGTCCTGGACGGGAAAGCCCGGTTAGGCCCAGAGGATCCCACCGGGTATCGGACGGAGCGGAGCTGCCACCCATACCCTGGTTCTGAGAGGAGCTCAGAGGGAGACCCGGCCTATTTGCACACACACGGACAGGAAAGGATTCAGTCTGCAGTTCAGGAACACTCTGCTGTGGGGTCGCGACTGAATGCTGGACCTACTCGGAGGTTGTCGGACCCCCGTCTCTGGTGAGCGCAGGACCCTTCACCAGACACCACAGGTGGCGTAGTCGTTAATCAGCCACTCAACCTGGACAAGCCCATACGATCTCTTTCTAATGTGACGGCCCTGAGCACGGGTCGGGCCCGGGCCACGGCTGCATCCCACCTCTCCATCACAGGGCCCGACACCGAGTCCCCCAACACCCAGAGTAAAACACAGGCTTTACGAGTAGAGGCGTCACACTAGTTTCATGCACTATAGACGGTACTACCTGCACAGCTGTCATACCGTCTGTTCAGTGTGGATGGCCAGAGGACAGAGAGGAGGAGGAGAGTATGGTCAGTCATCCTCTTGGTGAGGACACGGAAGTCTTGCCTGTTAGTAGTCTGGCACGCATAGCTGAGTTTATGTTACGCTGCCTTTCCCTCGCGTTCTCAAAATATTGGGTGACATTCATTACTGGTTGGTGACACTTCTAGACCCACGCTACAAGAAGAACTTTTTATCTCTTATTCCTGAGGCGGACAGGTCTACAAAAATGGGGTTGTACCAGAAGGTCGTTCTTGCGGAACTATTAAAAAAATTCCCATCTGAAAACGCTGGCGGCAGAGGTCACACTTCGTTGGACAACCAAGGAGTACACGTGAGAGTGATACAACTTCAATTCAGCAGAGGTAGGGGAACACTGTCAAAGTTCTGGGAGAGTTTTCTCAGACCCTGTCATCGCACAGGCCCTGAGGCGCGGGCTACTCTCACAAGGAGTGCAAAGTTTTGGAAGATGCTGAGGGAGTACCTTGCCGACCGTACCAACATCCTCCGTGATTCCTCTGTGCCTTATAATTATTGGGTATCCAAGTAGGATACGTGGAATGATCTGGCTCTCTATACCTTGGAGGTCCTGGCATGCCCTGCCGCCAGCGTTTTATCAGAGCGGGTTTTTAGTGCCGCAGGTGGAATTATAACTGATAAGCGCATCCGCCTGTCAACTGAAAATGCTGACAGGCTGAGTATTATAAAAATGAGCAAGGGCTGGATTGGGCCAGACTTCTCAACACCACCGAATTATAGCAGCGTAACATAAATCCAGTGTCTTTTCTTGGGAGGTGTATTCCCGTGCACCTTTTCACACCCAGACATGGGTATATGCTTCCTGATTTTGGCTATTTGCTCTTGTCCTCCTCCATCTCCTCATCCTCCACCACCATATCATCAGGGTGACCGTGGTCCGTGATGCAACACCCACATAATTTTTTTAAAGGGTGTTTATGATGCCCGTAAAAATAATTTTTTATACAGTATATTCATGTATACCCCCCAAGTGTAAATGTTTGTCAGCCCATACACTTAGCGCATGGGCATTACAAGTATAGGAGGCCCGCTCCTTTCTAATGGGAAAATTTTTTTATGAGGCCCTACTCCACGTCTCTTCCAAGGGGCATTGAAGTGCTTCCAAATTTTTGGCAGCCCTTGCATTCACTGCATAGGCCAACACTATGGGAGACTCTCTCCTTTCTAATGGGAATTTGTCATTACTGTGGCCCTGCTTTATGTGTCTTTAAATTCTTAGTGGGGCTTTTCCTAAAATTGGTCAGCCGTTAGATTCACTGCATACCCTGTAACTGTATAGCAGACTCTCTCCTTTCTAATGGGAATTTGTCATTACTGTGGTCCTGCTCTATGTGTCTTTAAATTCTTAGTGGGTTTTTTCTTAAAATTGGTCAGCCTTTGGACTCACTGCATACCCTATAACTGTATAGCAGACTCTCTCCTTTCTAATGGGAACATGTCGTACTCGTTACTGTGACCCTGCTCTGTGAGTCTTTAAATTCTAAGTGGGTTTTAACTAATATTGGTCAGCCGTTGGACTCACTGCATACCCTATAAGTGTATAGCAGACTCTCTCCTTTCTTATGGGAATTTGTCGTTATTGTGGCCCTGCTCTATGTGTCTTTAAATTCTTAGTGGGGTTTTTCCTAAAATTGGTCAGCCGTTGGACTCACTGCAAATCCTATAACTGTATAGCAGACTCTCTCCTTTCTAATGGGAACATGTCGTACTTGTTATTGTGGTCCTGCTCTGTGTGTCTTTAAATTCTTAGTGGGGTTTTTCCTAAAACTGGTCAGCCGTTGGACTCACTGCATACCCTATAACTGTATAGCAGACTCTCTCCTTTCCAATGGGAACATGTCGTACTTGTTATTGTGGCCCTGCTCTGTGTGTCTTTAAATTCTAAGTGGGTTTTTTTCTAAAATTGGTCAGCCGTTGGACTCACTGCATACCCTATAACTGTATAGCAGACTCACTCCTTATTTATGGGAATTTGTCATTACTGTGGCCCTGCCCTATGTGTCTTTAAATTCTTATTGGGGTTTATCGCAAATTTTGGCAGCCCTTGCAGTCACAGCATGGGCATTACCACTATAGGAGACCCGCTCCTTTATAATGGGAACATTTTTTTTACGGAGACCCTCCTCTATGGCTCTTCAAAGGGGTATTGGGTTGTGTCCAAATTTTTGGCAGCCCTTGCAGTCACTGGATACACAATAACAGTATAGGAGACCCACTTGTTAATAATGGGAACAACAAAGTCTAGCCGGCTGATGGCTCTCTAACAATAGCGAGGGCCGACTGCTGGCCTTTTAAGAATAGTAAGGACCGTCTGATGTCCCTATAAAAATAGGCTTGATGACTTTCAGAGTCCCTCCATCACAAATAAAACAGGATGTGTCTGATGATGTGTCACACACCACATTGCCAGATAAGGTTGTAAAATGTTAAAATGACATTTCCCGGTGAATGCATTTGTCTTAAAAAATAACGTAATGTAATCACATTGTTCAGCTCATGCACTTCCTCCTCCATCTCCGAAATGACCACATCAGTCACAATCTGACAGCACTGCAGCACTGTCTTGGCCAAGCGGCAACAGGCTGTGCTGAAGATAACATGCTTAATGCTTAATTGACAAACCGCCCAGCGCTGCAGAGTTGTTGAAAGCTGTAACACAGCAGCCTGATCTGTGGCTCTCACCGCTAAACATACAGCCAGGCATGGTCGTGTGTGACAATGGGCGGAACCTGGTGATGGAGAAATGACAGTCGGAGTAGATACGGTTTCCCTCTATGCCAGTACTTTCACCGAGCTAAATACAACTCTCAGCAAAAAAAGTTGTGGACTGGCTCCATACCGTCCCTGGCCACATTTACCTGTCCACATGTTTGTGGTTAGGCGGTCCTTCCCAGTAAGTGCACTGGGGAGGGCACGGGTAATGTTGTGGGACCCGTGCTTGTGCCCGTCCAAACCTGCCGAGAAACAGCCCTGGCTAAGAAAAGTGTGGGGGAAGGTTCCCGGACACTCTATGGCAGCTTATTTAATGTGGATTGGCCATGCTTATGCATGTTATTTCTTAAACCGCATTACAGATCAGGCCATTGTCCAACTCTGTATTCATGAAATTAAATACGTGAAGAAAGATGTGTGTGTGTCAAAGCACCACCGACAAGTGCGAGTTGATGTTGGACGGGCTGCCATTGCTTCTGCAACAAGCTGCATTAGAGTACTTCCTGGGAGAAATGACACGCAGGGTAGATATGGTTTCCCTCTATGCCAGTCCTTTCACTGAGCTAAATACAACTCTCAGCAAAAAAAGTTGTGGACTGGCTCCGTACCGTCCCTGGCCACATTCACCTGTCCACATGTTTGTGGTTAGGCGGTCCTTCCCAGTAAGTGCACTGGGGAGGGCATGGGTAATGTTGTGGGACCCGTGCTTGTGGAAGGCGGAGGCGACACCGGGAGAATCAGTGGCGGCTGGGGACCGAGTATGGACACCCGGCCGCCGCCGGCAGGAGCTTATGAAAAGCTTCCGCCTCCATGAGCCTAAAAGGCCACATTTCAAGTGCAAGCAGCTTTCAAAAAATTGGCAGTATAGTATTGCTGCCTGTGGGTGGGTGGGTGGCTGGCTGCATACTTGCGCTTGTATTCCAAGGAATGGGGTAGGGACAATTGAACGCTGCACTGAGACAAGGACATGGATGTTGATTGTTGCAAGTCTGCAACAACAGGTGCATGGCGGGAGGCATCTTCACAAGCACCAAGGATCACTTATGATGGGCACACTTTTAGGCAGTGACCTGGGAGTCAGAAATGCTTCCAGAGGTCTTTCCCATGCTGGTCCCATGTCTTTTCAGCACTGTATTCATGAGTCTGATGATGTGTCTACATGACCAGATAAGATTGTAAAATGTTAAAATGACATTTCCTGGTGAATGTATTTGTCTTTGTTAAAAGCAATGCAAAAGTGCAAAAACGCATCAAAAACGCTATGTGTGAACATAGCCCAAGGTGTGGAAGAGTATTTTTGTTTTTGGTTATTTATTTTGCTTTATATACATTGTACATGTCATGGAAAGGATGTTCCTTAACATATTTCTCAGGAAAATCCATTTTGGTTTCGTTTTGGTATGTTTTATTGTGAGTCCGTAAAAGTGGCGTAATACTCTGACAACGTTGTTGACAGCAGCGACCTGGGAGTCAGAAATGCTTCCAGGGGTCTTCCCCATGCTGTTCCCATGTCATTTGAGCACTGTTCCCATCGATTTGGGCAATTATTAGGCCCTCTGCAGACCGCCTGGGGGATCCGCCTGAAAAATGCTCGAGTTTCCCATAGACTTACATTGGGCTCGTTGCTCGGGTCGAGCACCCGAGTATTCCAATTTGCTTGACCCGAGCATCGAGCACCCGAGCATTTTAGTGCTCACTCATCACTACTGCTCTCCGTCTGCAGGGCTAACCGATCTCAGCCTCGCCGACCAATTGTAGACTCTTGCCTGGGCCTCTTGTTTCTGAAGGAGGCTCTCACAATCGGCATCACTTTCGCAATCCTTTCCTGCATCTGGACCACATGCTCGCTGATGCACCGATGGGTTGCTACCTCTGCTTCCCAGGTCTCTTTGCAATATCTAGAAATGGTCATCCCTTTTAAATTCACACACGTTTGGCTATATAATACAGAAGATACAGATGGCACATTTGTCCATATGTTGTAATATTTTATGTTACTTACCATTGACATTGTATCCCGTCTCTTTTCCAGTATGAATCAGGAGTCCATTCATGTATAGAATATAATTTGTAATAATTCCATTTGGATTATTGGGAGGAGACCAATGTAGATTTAAAGAAGAAGGAAAAGATTCTGCAGTTGGTGGTTGGACACCACTTGGAGCTAGAAAATAACAATGTATAAGTCATGAGGAACTGAGCTTTAAAACAAATATATTAGTATTTATATTCTTGTACATAGAGGGCTGTATTATAGTAGTTATGTTGTTTTAAGTAGGAGCAGTATTATAGTAGTTATATTCTTGTACATAGGAGCAGTATTAGAGTAGTTCTATTCTTTTATATAGGGGGCCGTATTATAGTAGTTATATTCTTGTACATAGAGGGCAGTATTATAGTAGTTATATTCTTGTACATAGGGGCAGTATTATAGTAGTTATATTTTTGCACATAGGGGCAGTATTATACTCGTTATATTCTTGTACATAGGGGCAGTATTATAGTAGTTATATTCTTGTACATAGGAGCAGTATTATAGTAGTTATATTCTTGTACATTGGGGGCAGTATTATAGTAGTTATATTCTTGTACATAGGAGCAGTATTATAGTAGCTATATTCTTATACATAGGGAACAGTATTATAGTAGTTATATTCTTGTACATAGAGGCAGTATTATAGTAGTTATATTCTTGTACATAGAGGGCAGTATTATAGTAGTTATATTCTTGTACATAGGAGCAGTATTATAGTAGTTATATTCTTGTACATAGGTGGCAGTATTATAGTAGTTATATTCTTGTACATAGGAGCAGTAATATAATATATTTTTATATATATTGGCAGTGTAAAAGTAGTTCTATATATATTTTTAAATTGCATATAATAAATATCTTTACAGTGTAGCTTTGTGATATGTTCGAGTCATGGTTGTAGTAATATCACCTAATATTTGATAGTATATTGCAGCATATATAGCCTGGATTAGACTACTTGTGTGATAATCCCCTCCTAATACGGCACATTACCTGTACTAATATCTCATTTATCCATCAGCTAATCAAGCTACATTACCTTCAAGAATAATCATTGTAGCCTATTAAAATGCCATCATGCAAGTGGAAGATAAAGATATGCAGATTCTAGCGGTGCGTTACCATTTTGCATCCATTTTCTGCCTGTTAGTGCAATGGAATAAAATAGAAATCCAGTCCATTGACTTTGTGTCTGCTCGTTGTAGAGGTAAAAACACAAAGCTTTCAGTCGTGGTATTTGATTTCTGTACAAAAATCTATTCCTGCATAACGATGGCCTATTGGATAGTGCTGCTGCATTAATCTATTTGTTGTTTTTTTCTAATTTATTTGCAATTCAGATTCTGGTTCCTTATTTCCGTGTGCAGATTTGCATTAAAAGCAAGTGCATTAAGTAGCTCATTGTTATGTGATGGTTTTGGGACCCTATTCGTACAGTACAGAGTACGTTCCATCTACCACAAAGCTCTGTAATGTGCGAGTTTACAACTGTTGTAAAACTACAACTCTTTGCATGCCGAAATAACAGCTGAAGAGCCACAGGTTTAGATATGCTTTTTTTTTTTGCAAATTTGCCACCTCTCTTCGTGCATTAAAAGTGTCTACTAAAAAAATGGAGACTTTTTACAGTGCTGTCACCGGGGTGCCATATCCTGTCTGCAGATACTCATCTTTCCTGGTCCAGGAATGAAGATCTGTAGAATCTGGTCTGCGGTTTGTATTAGTTTAGGGATTTAGTCTGGGGCTTTTATTAATTAGCCTGTAACCCCTTTGCAATGTGGCACATAATAGTAAGGCCCTATGTCGGGTCTATGTTTATGGAGCTCCTGAGTGTAGAATCTGTCAAAGGTCATCAACCCAAAAAAGCTACCTTGTATTGACTCCGTTTGAGATCCCAGAAAAACCCTGGTCTTCATCCTTTAACCCCATACAGATATCAGGGCTCCCTGAGTTGCAACCGCGAAGTGGCTGCTGGCCGGAGGAGCGAGCTTGCGGTAAAAGGAATAAACCAAGGTACAAAAACAGTAAGAGAGAAAGCAAGGTCAGATACCAGGAGGTCAGTCAAGAGAGGAGTTAGACAAGCTGGGCTCAGAATCATTAGATATTGTAGAAAAAAATGTGGTCAGGATCACTTAGTTTTGTCAGAATCGGGAACAGATCCCACAAATAGCACCAAAGATGAAAGAAAACCAAGCGATAACTGACAACTCTCAACAGTGTGTTGGAATTTAAGAAGGGTCTTGTACTGCCCTATCGGCCACCGCAAGTCCTTTTTGCCACACAATGTACACCGTAATAACAAAAACACAAAAAACTATGGTGAAATTCCTTATTTTTTACTATTTCAACTCACTTGGAATTTTTTTTTTCCAATTTTTCAATACAAAATATGGCTACAAAATGAATGGTATCATTCAAAACTACAATCTGTTCCACACAAAAAAAAACCCCTCATACTGTTTTTCTAGTGCAAAACATCTTCAAATTTTGAAAAATTTTTGCACAACGCTCAAAAAATTTCTTTTGGCGTTTTCATGTCAATTCTCGCCAAAATGGGTGGTGCATTGGCAAGATGGGGCATGGCTGCATCCACTCACCTAATTCATGAAAAATTAGGGCACTTTAGTAAATTTTTGGCGTAGGTGCATGGTACTTGTAAGATGCATTTAATTCATTAACTGGCCTGTACATCCTAATAACAGGCTCATCATTCTCCACTACGTCCCTTCAATAAGACTGGAATGTAGAACAGCAGTCTTAATGACTTGACTATTATGAGATAAGATGGTTTATATTAGTTTAAGGTGTTAGGCCTGAGGTGAGTATCAGTTTAGTCTGTCTGTCTTGGGTCTAGATTTATTTTGGGGGGTCCAGTCTGGGTCTGTACATGTAAAAAGGGTTTGTATCAGTTTAAGAAATCTCATCTTGACATTTGATTTGTTCGTCTATGTCTATAGTTCTCCAGTGTCTGATCTGTATTTGTTTTATGGTTTTATTGTAAAACATCTTACATGCACTAGTTAAAATTCAAATACCTTAATGTTAAAGGGGGTTACCTAACTAAGTGGTTGGGTCATTTGTGTAGAGCGCAAAATCTCTGTGATGTCAAAGTTTTCATAAATTAAAAAAAAATAATGACATCATTTTAAAGAATAAACCAAGTATTTTTGTTCTACAACTAATAACTAAAATTAAAAACATGATAAATTCTCTTTAAAGGGGTTTTCTCATCATCATAAAACCCCTTAAATTGTAAAATGCTTGTTACAAACAGTAACTTTGCAGTTTACCTCTTATTTAAAATGCCCTCTGTTGTCAAGAAATGAAGAATTTTTAACTCTATACTTCACGGCTTCTTGCTTAGTTTAACGGCCAACTTGGTTGTTTAACTTGGTTAACGGCGGTGGTGGGTTTCCTACACAAGGAACTTCTATGTTCTTTGCTGTAGAGCTTGATAGCACTGCTCTGAAGTTTACCGGATCTCTGTATTTAGCCAGCTTCAGGGAGCACAAAATTGGGGCCAGCGGTTCAGTCCAAATTGTCAATCATCAGGAGTGCACCGCCGCTGTCGAGCAAGAAGATAGGATAAGGGAGCAGTGCACTCGCTCACACGAGAGTATGCATCAGACGGGTGCTATCTGATGTTTTATCGGATAGCACTCGACCAATGTTATTCTATGGGGCAGTGCTGATCAGCTTTTTTTTCCTCACACCAATTCGGCATGAGAAAAAAATTGCAGCATGCTGCAACTTGCAGCGTAAATCGGATCACGCACACCCATACAAGTCTATAGGTGAGTGGAAATCTTCAGACTGCACTTGGATGAGGTCCAACTTACGTGGACTCACACAATGGAGAAGATGGAGAAATTTTGTTTTCCATCTTCTCACTCATGCTACTATTCTTGCATTCGAGAGAATGGGATCACACTAAGCTGACACACGGATCAGAGTTTGATAGGAGTGTCATTTACATAACCGATCCGATTCTCTCGGGGGAGAGAATCTACGCTATGTGAGCGAACCCTAAGGCATATTCATATACAACATTTTCCAGAACATCCAATAGGGTCCTGGAAAAAGGTGAGACCTTCCAGGCACCCGGAAGAGTTGGCAAATCAGCCTGAAATTGTCCTAAAAACCAGTGGACAAAGGCTCATCTATGATGTTTCTTTTGTTTAGAGGGCGTGGATTTCAATGGAGTAGTTGTGGAGGGGCATGGCTTGAAAAAAGGGGATGTGGGTTTGAGTTAGAAATTTTTCAGTGGATTGCTTTGTGCATTGCAAAGCTGTCGGAAGAACTTGCCTATAATGTTAGCAAGTATTTATGGCACCGTACCGTAGTTTCCGGCACACAACTAGGGCTCTTTTTACATTTGAGTGCTGCAACGCAGTCTCACATCCGGCATAAAGGATTCTAGTGGTGCTTAATGAACTCAATATAAATATGATACAGTCTATTGGGGTCCAACCATAGTGTCTACTATTTTAATTTTAGTGCTTCTTACTGGGCCAATTTAGCCATCAAATGCAGGGAAACTGCCTCCGAGGGCAACGTAGCCTTAGACATTCATTTACCAGTTTGTTGTTGGCGCCTCCGACAGAAAGGAAAGAGATCTGATTAATAGTGCACATGCTAAAATGATTAATTCAGCTTCCAATTGGCATTTGGTAGCTCCACTAAGTTGGAATAATTGTTGCCCGTACCAGTCTTTAGCACTTAAAAGAGACCATAGAAAGCGAACATTTGATACTGGGTTTCATACTGTGCCATACAATCAATTCTTTTTAGTCAGACTGTCTGTAGATTTACTTCTCAGCCATAGTAACGCGAGGAAGCTTTCATTAATCTTTCAGATGCTTCGTATTAATGACAAGGCTCATGCATGAACAATGTAACAGCAATTAAAAAGCCCATTAATCTGCATTACAGCTATTAAAGATGCATGTCATTAAAGGGTATGGAGTTTGATTCATTTTAGCACCCCCTCCAAAAAAATGAAGCAATTACGCTCTGGCAATGCACTCTGTCATCAAATTAGGTTCTGGTTCTTCAGCAAATGGCCGGGCAGCGTTTAGATCTTCTGTTTTATTATTCATGACTCAAATGTGGAAGTCAAGACCTCTGGAATTACTTTACCTTCTTGGAGAGTGGTGATGTTCAGAACATGGGAGTTCTCGCTGCATCCAGATAAAGTGCACACGGATAACGTTACCACGTATTTCGTAAAGGGCACTAAGCCGGTCAGGCTGCCTGAGGGGAAAGAAAAAGAGAAAAAGTACTTATTGTATGTGCCTGGATTGGTGCCAACATGGTTGGTGGCGTTTCTTACTTATTTATGGGGGAAACAAGTTATCACCTATTCAGAAGGTACATGATAACTTGCACTGATTGGTGGGAGTCCGACCATTGGGATCAATCGACAAAAGCTGAATACCGGTTCCTCACTACATTATCTAACTGCTTCCTGTGTGAACTGAATCCCAGTGAATGCTGAGATACTTAAATGAAGCATCACCAAGTGGCCGAGGCTATAGTCTCTGCCCCCTCCCTAAAATGAAGCCTCATCAGTGACCTATGTTGTAGAGGCTGGGATAGTCCCTGCTTTATTGAGCATGCATCGGTTGTCAATTTCGGATGCTCAGTTTTTTTTTTTCACTGGACACTGTTCTTCTCTGTGCACAGTAACAGTGCACTCCCTCGCTGGCTTTGATGAAAAGTGACGAGTCAGCTATGGAGCGCACTGCTATTCTGCTATTTAAAGAATGAACAAGCAAGCAAAGACCAACCCCATCTCCTAATGACATCTCGTTTGAGTATCCCAGGATGCACTGGGATTCACAAACAAAGTGTCATCACTCAAGAAATAGTAAAAAATAAATAAATCAGTTAGATAGAGTAGTGAGGGGATGGTAAGGACTTTATAATTAAAGTATATTAGAAAAAAAGATTAAACTATGACATAAAATGGATATAGATTTGACATTAAAATATATTTTAGTTTTGGACCACCCACGTAGGGGATTATCACACACGTGTTCTAATCCAGGCCATATATGCTGCAATATACTATCAAATATTAGGTGATATTACTACAATGATAACACGAACATATCACAAAGCTACACGGTAAAGATATTTATTATATGCGATTTAAAATTAAAAATTCAAGAATATAAGTACTATAATACTGCTCCTATGTACAAGAATATAACTTCCATAATACTGCCCCCTATGTACAAGAATATAACTACTATAATACTGCCCTCTATGTATAAGAATATATCTACTCTAATACTGCTCCCTATGTACAAGAAAATTACTACTATAATAGTGCTCCTTATGCACAAGAAAATGACTACTATAATACTGCTTTGTACAAGAATATATCTACTATAATACTGCTCTATATGTACAAGAATATAACTACTATAATACTGCCTCCTATGTACAAGAATACAACTGCTATAATATTGCCCCTATGTACAAGAATATAACTACTATAATACTGCCCCTATGTACAAGAGTATAACTACTATAATACTGCCCCTATGTACAAGAATATAGCTACTATAATACTGCCCCTATGTACAAGAATATAACTACTATAATACTGCATATTTTTTCCGCTTCTCCCTGGCAGGAAAAACGCATGCGCATTTTACATGCGTTTTTCCCGCCAGGTAGCAGCGTTTGTCAAGCGTTTTTGCATGCATTTCTGCATGCGGGTTATCAAGCGCTTTTCCAAGCGATTTTAGCATCACTTGGAAAAGTGCTTGACAACTTGTTCGCACTATATAAATCCATGCAACCGGCATGGATTTTTAGTAGTGTGACCAAGTTAGCTAAAAAAAAAGAATAAGAATGTTAAAAAATAAAGATTATACTCACCTTCCGATGTCCTCCCGGTGTTATCTCCGCCGAGTCCGGTGTCTTGCATTGCTCGCGGTGGTGTGAAGGACCTGCGGTGACGTCATTGAGTCATGTGTCAGGTCACATGACTCAATGACGTCATGTCAGGTCCTTCACAACACCGCGACCCATACAGCAGACCAGACGGAGGGGAGAAAACACCGGGAGGACATCGGAAGGTGAGTATAATCTTTATTTTTTATTTTAAATTCTTTTTTTTCAGGTTCTATGGTACCCGAGTCTGGAGGAGAGCCTCCTCTTCTCCAGCCCCGGGTACCATCCGCACATAGAAACGCTTAATATCCGTGTGTGTAAATGTGCTGACACGGATATTAAGCGTTTCAATGCAAGTCAATGGCGGCAATTACGCAGCGTGTCCGCAAAATTAATGGACATGCTGCGTATTTTTCCGCAATGATAATCCGCAGCGGAAATTTCCACAGCATGTGCACAGCACATGTGGATTATCATTGAGGGCCATGGGGCACGTATTACCAAACATTTTTTAAGCGTTTTCGCTGCGGAAATTCCGCAGCAAAAATGCTTGAAAAACGCATAGTGGGCAAGCAGCCTTAGGCTCCAAAGAGACATGACAAGCCCTAAACACACTTTGATCTTGCTGGAGGGAGGTAAGGGTGGGGCGATAGGGTCACTGAGGGGGCGCACCCTCTGTCTCTCCATGATTGTGCTGCAGGGAAGCGATGGGGTGAAAGAGGGAAACCTGTCTGCTTAAACACTTAAATGTCTCGGTCACAATTGACCATAGCATCTATTGAGTTAAACTGCTGAGAGAAGGGCTAATTCAGACCAGAGCAGATACAGACAAATGTCAGCTATATAATACCAACTCCATACGTTTTCGCAAGTATGTGATGTACAGGTAGGTCACAGTATGGGAAGCAGGATGATGTGGACAGACAATATGACAGTGCCACTCTTGTGCTCTCGCTGTGTCTGGTATTACAACTCCGCTTCATTAAAGTGAATGGCAGTAAGCTGTAGTACCAGACAACACCAATGGACAGGAGAGATGCAATTTCTTGAAAAAATGAAAACCCAAGTTATCGATTATTATTCAACAATACTTTTGGCCTTAGTCATCACATACAATTATGCTTTCTATGGCCAGACTTTTAACTATTAAGTGATTGCTGCAGGCCACAGGCTGGAATTTCAATGTTTCTCTCTCAAATGCAGCTATAGGCAATATTAGTTTTTGGAAAACATTGCTAAAAAAATGCTGCCTGGTCCCAGTGTGGCGCCCCTGAGGGTTCAGTCGCCACAGGGGTACTGCACCTCACCCAGAGGTGTGGTATCTCCTTTTCTCAGGTAAGGAGGGAGTGCTGCCCGGAACACCAACACCTGCATCCAACACTACACTGCTCCAGGCCGGCTGGAAGGGCAAGATGCAATGTGTTTTCCTGCTGAGCCCTGTCCCTGGCTGGAGTGGGGGGAACCCAAAGGTAGGGGGAACCAGTAGTGGGTGTGGGTGGAGGAAGCAGTTTAGGGGAGCACCATGGAAGGAGGTATATAATGGGAAGCCATCTTAGGGTGGCAGAAGAGAAAGGCTAGTAAGTGGGAGAAGTCAGTCAGGGAGCAGAGTCTCTTTTGGAGCTCTGCTCCACAAGCAGGGCCCAGTCCTAGAGGCCCAGGAGGGGAGCAGAGGAGTAGGCTCCGATCTAAAGAAGGGATCCTAGGTGGTACGGCGAGTGCAGGATGGCACCCGTACGCCCCGAATCTGTCAGAAGACAGAGGGATCGTAGGCCGCAAGAAGGGGACCGGCCCCTGGTCCAGCCGTGTTACTCTAAGTCTCGGCTGGGAAAACCGGAGGCTTCTGGCTTATATAGTCAGTTGCTGAAGCCTCATTCTAATTCCCGTGAGGGTCAAGCAGGTCCGGGAACCCCAACAAGACAGGAGGGACTTCAGAGCACCCGAACGGGATTGATAGTGGGAAGCGCAGGGCAGGAGGGAGAAAGACCCAGCGTGAAGACGGTCTAGCTAGGAACACAGGAAAGTGGGGTTCCGTCAGATGCTCCTAATCCGCCTGAGGAAGTGCTGAACCCCTGCCTGGTGAATGCAGTGCGACGTGGGAGGCTGGCACCCGTACAGTGCACCAGTGGAACTGTCATAAGAACTGTGAGTAAAGACTCGGATGACTGCACCGTACCGCCTCCGTCCATTCTTTCATCTGCGCCCTCTTGCCTCCCGGCACTAAAACGCCCAGCGCAATTTACACTACCTACACTGCCCTGGAGCTAGCTCTACCTGTGGAGAGCCACACCATCCCTGCTGCCGTAACACCAGCTCCAGAGGACTGCTCCGCAGCGGCGGCTCCCTTTAGCCGCATTCCACAGGTGGCGTCACAAACACTTTACAAATCCCCTATAAATAATAATTCCCCCCTTTTTATTGACCGCCCTGGGTCACGGACCAGGCCAGCCACCGTGATATCCCCCACCGGCATCCATAGAGACCCTGCTGCTGAGTACCCCACGTCCCTGGGGGCTGGTCACCCAAGTTTAAAGGGGTTGCTTTGCCACATAAAGGCCCCTGAGCTGTCCTGTAAATGTTATCTTAAAAAGCTTATTAATATACTTTAATTCTAATACTGAGCAGGCTGTTAGTCATTGCCGGGAGCGCGGTTATAGCTGCTGCTCTCTATACACAGAGCAGTGTCTGAAACCGTCCGGGTGCCACCCCTGTGACTGAAAGCCCGAGGCTGCTGGGAGAAATAAAGGTAATTTCCTCCTGGCAGCGGGTCTCTCAGTGTGGCCTCACGGAGTCAAAGCGCTATTAACTTGCAGATTACCCCCACATCTGTAGGTTAATAACGTCCATTTACATGACAGATTGCCTATAAGTTTACACTACCTAATTGCTAAATTTCTGTGTGTCAGAAGCTTTTGCCAAAATTCTGGTGCCTGGGGTCACATTTAGACTATGCACCATTTCAATAGGCCACACCCCACTTCCGGTGAACCATACTCCTTGTTTGACTATAGTCAAAAAAGTGTTTAAAATGCTTAGTAAATGTGGTGCAAGTCATGGAAGACAATGTTTTGGACAAAATTTCCTCAGAACTTTGACACATTTAATTTAATAAATCTCCCCAAGCCAGACCACCAGGAAATTACAATAATACTATTACTAAGCCTTAAACCACTTTTGTGTGTGGTAAACTCAACCTTATTCTCTTCAATGGAGATGAGCTGCAATACTAGACTTAACGACTTAACCTATAGACAGATATGGTGCTGTTGTTGGAAGAGATTAGCAATGTAATTTTTATTCTTTCACTCATTTGCAGATCCGCTAATATGCAGTTTGCTCCTGGTTTGGACTTTTCTCATGTGTCCCTTTTAGTGATAAAGGCTTGATGTGAGGTCTATGTATCCAGGATGCTGTCACCTTTACTAGCGCTCATGAGTCAGCAGAGCTTCATTCCTGTACTGTATCCCCTTTCATATGCTGTCTCCAAAATCTACAGTCTGTTTGTTTCTGTCCTGTCTGACACCATATATGCTTTCCCCTTCTTTTATACTCTGATCTCCCTTCCCTCTGCTATCTCTAAGGCCCTATTCACTTGAATTTCACATACCTGTTTTATATTTTATTTCTTTTTTTACAGATAGAATACGAGAACCCTTCATGGAGACATATCAGAGTTTGGTCCGATTAGCGGACCAAGCACTCCAATTCAAGGGAAGGGGTCAGCGAAAAAGAACAAAAGCAAGAATGACATCTGGATTCACATGAGAAGCCTTCATCAGTTTTTTTCCCTCATGTGAGAAAAATGGATGACACACATGGATGGTAAAAAGAGTTGCAAAGTTCAAAAACAGCTGAAATTTAGTGATGAGTGAGCATTAAAATGCTCGGGTACTCGTTGCTTGGGTCGAGCAAATTGGAATGCTCGAGTGCTCGGTCCGAGTAACGAGCCCAATGTAAGTCTATGGGAAACTCGAGCGGTCTGCAGAAGGCCTAAAAATTGCCCAAATCGATGGGAGCAGTGCTCAAATGACATGGGAACAGCATGGGGAAAACTAATGGAAGCATTTCTGACTCCCAGGTCACTGCTGTCAACAACGTTGTCAGAGGTATTACGCCACTTTTACGGACTCACAATAAAACATACAAGATCAAAACCAAAATGGATTTTTCTGGGAAAAATGTTAACCCCTTCGCAACCCTGGGATTTTCCGTTTTTGCATTTTAGTTTTTTGCTCCCCTTGTTCTCAGAGCCATAGAGCTTTTATTTTTTGGTCAATATGGCCGTGTGAGGGTTTTACCATATCGTGTACGGGAAAATGGGAAAAAAATTCCAAGTGTGGTGAAATTGCAAAAAAAGTGCAATACCACAGATGTTTTTTTCTTGTTTTTTTTCTTACCACGTTCACTGAATGCTAAAACTGACCTGCCATTCTTATTCTCCAGGTCATTACGAGTTCATAGATACCAAACATGTATAGGTTCTTTTTTATTTAAGTGGTAAAAAAAAAATTCCAAGACCCGTAGCGCCTCCATTTTTTGGAATCTGGGGCCAGGTGAGGGCTTATTTTTTGTGCACCGAGCTGAAGTTTTTATTGGTACCATTTTGGGGTAGATCTGATGTTTTAATCGCCCGTTATTGCATTTTATTGCAATGTTGCGGTGACCAAAAAACGTAATTCTGGCATTTAGAATTTTTTTCTCGTTACGCCATTTACCGATCGGATTATTTTATTTATTTTTTTAATATTGATAGATTGGGCGATACCAAATATGTGTATGTGGCTATTTTTTTTAATAATTTTATTTTGAATGGGGCAAAAGGTGGGTGATTTAAACTATTATATTTTTTTAATTTTTTAAATAGTTTTTAAATTTTTTTTTTCACTTTTTTGCTTGCTTCTATAGTCTCCATAGGAGACTAGAAGCAGCACTTGTCTGATCGACTTTGCTACATGTAGCAGAAATGTTCCTGTGCTATGAGCGCCAACCACTAGGTGGCGCTCATAGCGATCAGCACATGACAACCACTGGGGTCTGCTGCAGACCCAGGGTTGTCATACCCACGCATCAGTGACCCGCGATCATGTGACAGGGTCACCGATGGGCGGGGTTAGTGACGCGCTTCCAGAGATTGACAGCGGCATTTAACATGTTAACAGCCGCGGGTGGATCTCAATTTCACCCGTTGCTGTTGCGGGCACATGTGCCCGGTTCAGTGTGGGCTCAGCGCCGGAGCCCGCGCTGAACAGGGGGTGACAGCCTGGTGCGTACTAATACGTCCCAGGCTGTAAAGGGGTTAAGGAACATCCTTTCCAGGGCAATGACTTGCATATAGGGCAAAATAAATAACCAAAAACAAAATGCTTCTCCACACCTTGGGCTATGTTCACACGTAACGTTTTTGATGCATTTTTGCACTTCTGCATTGCTTTCAACCGTGACAAATGTATTCACCGGGAAATGTCATTTTAACATTTTACTACCTTATCTTGCCATGTGGTGTGTGAGACATGATCAGACACATCCTGTTTCATTTATGAAGGAGGGACGCTGAAAGTCACAAAGACTATTTTTATAGGGTCATCAGGCGGCCCTTACTATTCTTAAAGGGCCAGAAGTCGGCTATGCTTTGTTGTTCCCATTATTAAAGAATGAATCTCCTATACTGTTATTGCGTATGCAGTGACTGCAAGGGCTGCCCAAAATTTGGATGCACCCCAATACCCCTTGGAAGAGACATAGAGGAGGGCCTCATTAAAAAAAATGTTCCCATTATAAAGGAGTGGGTCTCTGTTACATTCACGCTGCCTAAGTTCAGATAGGGGCGAGACCGGTTACATGAATTCGTTGGAATCCTGGGGGAAACGGTACTCAGGGCGACCATAGACCATGTGCTGCAGCTACTCTCAGGCACACAATAGATTCAGTTGCTGACCAGACACATCTGACAAGAGTCTTCATAAACGATAGAACAGTAACATTTAATGAGGCACGGTAAGTGCAATGCAAATGTCTCTTTGAGCAACAGGCTCCAGGAATAACAGTACAGTCTCCTTTGCAGCACAGCAGTACACAGTCTATTATCCGGTAGCACAGTACAGCACAGTTTTAATGCATACACAACCACAGGCTTTTCCTTCACAAGGACTCAATAGTACACAGCATTCTTTATCCTGAATGGAGATGGAGGGGGGAAGGGTGTGATGAGGGAGATGATCTCTATGACAGTCTTCCTTCCAGTCCTTATCTTCCTGGTCAATACTACTCCACACTGTTAGCTCAGGGAGTCTAACTGACCTTTGTTTAGCTTCCCTCCTGACCTGAATTCTGTTCCCTTGCCTTCTGTGAGTCACTATCCACCTCCGGAGCTTTAGTCTTTACTCTTTAGTTGTCCCTTAGTCAATCTCGGATGATGTTGGTCTACTTCTGGGAAGTCTTGTTGTGGTGGGAGATAATCACAGGGTAATAGTAAATTCCGATCGACTATTCTGGTTTTCTTGTCTCCCGTTTCCAATCGGATTTCATACACTGGACTGTCATCAGCCTTCCTCCTTAAGACCACATACACCTTGTCTTCCCAGTATGAGTGAAGTTTTCCTGGACTGCCTTTCTCACGTACGTTCTTGACTATCATCCGGCTTCCCGGTGCCAATTCTGCTCTGTAACATTTTCGATCATAGTACTCCTTACTCTTGCTCTGTCCTTGTGTAACCACTTTGGACGCTATGTTATATGTTTCTGCCATCTGTTCCTTCCATTTCCAAACGCACTCCGGATACGTTCTGTAAGTCTCTGACACCGGAGTATCGAACATGATGTCGATTGGAAGTCTTGGCGATCGTCCATACAATAGGAAAAAGGATGAGTAACCTGTCGCATCGCTCTTTGTACATGTATAGGCATGTACCACTTTTGACAGAGAACGCTTCCAGTCTTTCTTCTCATCAGCTGTTAAAGTGCGCAACATCGACAATAATGTCTGGTTAAAACGTTTCACTTGTCCATTACCCTCTGGGTGATAGGGCTTTGTGTGGGATCTCTGAATTCTACAGTACTTTCCTAGCTTGGCAAAGAGCTGGTTCTCAAATTCTCTTCATTGGTCGTGGTGTAACCTCGTAGGGAACCCAAACCTCAAAGCAAAATCATTGAAGATGATTCAACCCAATTTATTGGTGGTGGCATATGCTTGAGCAAATCGAGTGAAATGGTTCATCATCACCAAGATGTATTCGGAACCACCCTTGCACGTCTCGAGATGTAGAAAGTCTATTTAGACCATCTCAAACAGATACGTAGTTTGGATGTTGTCCATAGGTGCCCTGGGTTGATGTGTTGGGACTAGTAATGAGCGAGCATGTTCGCTACTGCTCAGTGGTCACCCGAGCATCTCACATCTCGACATGCTCGGCGCTCGCTGAGTATTTCCGGGGTTGCTCGGCGGGAGCTCGGGTCTCCTCCCTGCATGTTTGGCGCTCTTTAGAGAGCCAATGAACATGCAGGGATTGCCTGCCACTCACTGTAATGCCGTAGCCATGTTGGTTGTGGCATTACAGTGATTGGCTGGCTGCACAGCATCATCAGGTCCATATCATACATGGCGCCGCCATGCTCGTCACAGTCACTCCGGAATCAGACAGTGTAGGGAGAGCTGCTGCTAAGCTAGGGAGAGATTCGCTTGTTTTTAGTTAGTGTAGGTGTACAGACTATATTAGAGACACATATCCACCTCAACAAACAGTCCTTTTGAGGACTAACCCATCTGCAGAGATATCAGGCAGGCAGTGTATATAGGCAGGCAGGCCTTGTATATAGCAGACTGCAGTGCATATAGCACAAGAGGCTTCATTCTAGTTCTGCCTTCTGCTGCTATTAGATATTTCTAGACAAAGGCCCAGGTCTCAGGGGCCAGGAATAATTCTTTTTGGATCTTAATCCTCATTATTTCCTTAAAAAGCAATCCAGAGAACACAATTTTTCTGCGCCATTTGCTTGTTGGCACTGTAGAATATAGCCAAGTCCTTTCCATATAACAGCGTTAAAAATCCAGCTATTGAAAACTGTGTTTTCTCCGTCACACGGATCACATATACGTTTTAAGAAAATACTGCCATTTCTGGCCTCCATTAAATTTTTTTTTCAGTGTGTCGGCAAAGTTTTTGACACCGGTTTGCTGCTCAAACTAGTTACCTACAGGCCAGGTATTTAAACCTGTGTTTTCTCTGTCACACGGATCACATATACATTTTCAGAAAATATTGCCATTTCTGGCCTCCATTAAAAATTTGTTTCAGTGTGTCAGTGAAGCAATTGACACCAGATTGCTGTTCAAAATAGTTACCTACAGGCCAGTATTTAAAACTGTGTTTTCTCCGTCACACGGATCACATATATATTTTCTGAAAATACTGTCATTTCCGGCCTCCATTAAATTTTTTTTTAAGTGTGTCAGCAAAGTTTTGACATCGGATTGCTGTTCAAAATAGTTACCTACAGGCCAGGTATTTAAAACTGTGTTTTCTCCGTCACACGGATCACATATACGTTTTCAGAAAATACTGCCATTTCTGGCCTCTATTAAAAATTTGATGCAGTGTGTCAGTGAAGCAATTGACACCAGATTGCTGTTCAAAATAGTTACCTACAGGCTAGGCATTTAAAATTGTGTTTTCTCCGTCACACGGATCACATATACGTTTTCAGAAAATAGTGCCAATTCTGGCCTCAATTAAAAAATTGTTGCAGTGTGTCAGTGAAGCAATTGACACCAGATTGCTGTTCAAAATAGTTACCTACAGGTCAGGCATTTAAAACTGTGTTTTCTCTGTCACACAGATCACATATACATTTTCTGAAAATACTGCCATTTCTGGCCTCCATTAAAATTTTTTTCCAGTGTGTCAGTGAAGTAATTGACACCAGAATGCTGTTCAAAATAGTTACCTACAAGCCAGGTATTTAAAACTGTGTTTTCTCCGTCACACGGATCACATATACGTTTTCAGAAAATACTGTCATTTCTGGCCTCCATTAAAATTTGTATCAGTGTGTCAGTGAAGCAATTGACTCCAGATTGCTGTTCAAAATAGTTACCTACAGGTCAGGTATTTAAAACTGTGGTTTGTCCGTCACACGGATCACATATACGTTGTCAGAAAATTCGCTCCAAATTCATTCATTTGTTGTGAGCGTGGAAGATATTGTCCTCCATTTAAAATGGGCAAGGCACGTGACAAGGGACGGGGAACAGGACGTGATGGTGATGATGGTGCATGCAGAGGCCGAGGCCGTGGGCAAGCTGAAATTGTGCCACAACAAACACCCACATCTTCTCGCCCGACCTTACTGTCCCAATTAATAGGGGACTGCAGAACACCACTATTGAACACAGAGCAGTGTCAAAAGGTTATTGGTTGGATAGCAGATAATGCTTCCAGTCACTTAGCCACCACCACCACCACCTTGTCTTCCACTCGGTCAAGTCTCAGTAGCTGTGAGTCTGAACCGCATATTCCTCACCCTGAACCTCCTTCCTCCCACCATACCGAGTGCCCAGAGGCAACTGATCCCACATTTGGACACTCCAAAGAGCTGTTCACTTTCCCATTTATAGATTTGGGCCTCTCGCCCGGTCCACTTGAAGTGGGGCAAGAGGAGAATGCATGTAGCGATGCCCAAATATTTGAGCAGCCATGGTCACACGAAGGCGACGGTGGGAAAGTGTCCCAGGAGGTGGACGATGATGAGACACAATTGCCAGAAAGTCAAGAGGATGACCAGAGTGCGGGAGTGGAAGACGAGGTGGTGGATGATATAGTAACTGACCCAACCTGGCAAGAGGACAAGCAGAGCGAGGACCGCAGCACACAGGGGGAGGGAGGCAGAGTACCCCAACAGGCAGGAAGAAGCAGTGTGGTGGCCGCAGAAAGAAGGCAGGCAACCGTTCCCCGCAACACAAACACGAAGGAAGTTGCCAGTACTACTGTTAGGTCTTCCCGAGTCTGTTTTTTTTTTAAAGACTCTGCCGATAACCCCAAAAAGGCCATTTGCACCACCTTCCAGGCCAGCATCAGCAGGGGTGGCAAAACTACCAGCCTGACCACCACCAGCATGATCAGACACATGGCAGCAAAGCACCCGACTTTGTGGGCCGAACCCCAGGGTCCAGGAACAGTGTCTGCGGGTGGCACCATTCCTTTTTCTGCTGTTGTGCATGCAAGCCAATCCCCTGTCCAGGGTGCATGCGAAGATGCCTCCTGTGCTGCACCTGTCGTTGCACACTATCAAGTAGCAGCATCAGGAAGCATGTCCATGTCCTTGTCCCAGCGCAGCAGTCAGTTGTCCATACCCCAGTCCTTGGAACGCAAGCGCAAATACGCAGCCAACACCCCACAGGCCACAGTACTAAATTCCCACATTTCACAACTGCTTGCGCTCGAAATGTTGCCTTTTAGGCTCGTGGAGACGGAAGCATTCCGGAACCTGATGGCGGTGGCTGTCCCTCGGTACTCGGTCCCCAGTCGCCACTATTTCTCCCGGTGTGCCGTCCCCACATTACACAAGCATGTGTCCCAAAACATTAGCCGTGCTCTCAACAACGCAGTTACAGGGAAAGTCCACCTAACCACGGACACGTGGACAAGTGCTTGTGGGCAGGGACGGTACATCTCGCTGACGGCACACTGGGTTAACATAGTGGAAGCCGGGACCCAGTCGGACCTTGGGACGGAACACATACTCCCGACGCCGAGGATTGTGGGCCCTAGGTCAATCAGTGTTGCCCCTACAGTCTACAGCTCCTGCACCGCATCCTCCTCAGCCTCCTCCTCCTCTTCAGCCTCCATCTCCGAAATGACCACATCAGTCACAAGCTGGAAGCACAGAAGCACTGCCTCGGGCAAGCAGCAACAGGCGGTGCTAAAGCTAATATGCTTAGGTGACAAACCGCACAGTGCTGAAGAGTTGTGGACAGGTCTGAAAGAGCAGGCAGATCTGTGGCTCACACCGCTGAACCTACAGCCAGGCATGGTCGTGTGTGACAATGGCCGGAACCTGGTGGCGGCTCTGAGGCGAGGCGAGCTCACACAAGTACCATGCCTGGCCCATGTGCTTAACCGCATGGTTTAGCGGTTTCTAAAATCCTACCCGGAGCTGCCGGATCTGCTTGTTAAAGTATGCCGTGTGCCCATTTTAGAAAGTCATCTACAGCTTCCGCCGCCCTTGCCATGTTTCACCAGCGTTTGCAGCTACCGGCTCACAGACTGGTATGTGATGTCCCCACACATTGGAACTCTACACTGCAGATGTTGGGAAGGATTTGTGAGCAGAAGAGGGCAGTTGTTAAGTACCAGCATCAACAAGGCCGTCGGTATTCAGTTCAGACTCCACACATAAGACCTCAGGAGTGGACATGGATGATGGTACATATGTAACATCCTCCAAAACTTTGAGGACTCCACCAAGATGGTGAGCGGCGATGACGCCATAATTAGCATCACAAATGCGCTTCTCTGTCTTCTAAAATGCTCTCTGCTCATAATCAAAGAGGATGCATTGCAGGCTGAGCACGATGAGATGGAGCAAGGAACCATACAGGATGATTGCACACAGGCCAGCCTCATCTCATCCCAACATGGATTGGGTGACAATGAGGAAGAGGAGGAGGAAGAACAGGAGCTAGAACTTTATATCTCTTATTCCTGAGGCCGACAGGTCTACAAAAATGGGGCAGTACCAGAAGGCCCTTGTTGCGAAACTATTAAAAAAATTCCCATTTAAAAACACTGGCGGCAGAGGTCACAGTTCGTTGGACCACCAAGGAGTACATGCAAGAGAGACACAAATGCAATCCAGCAGAAGCAGGGTAACACTGTCAAAGTTCTGGGACAGTTTTCTCAGACCCTCCCATCGCACAGGTACTCTCACAAGGAGTGCAAAGTTTGGGAAGATGCTGAGGGAGCACCTTGTCGACTGTACCAACGTCCTCCGTGATTCCTCTGGGCCTTTTAATTATTGGGTATCCAAGCTGGATACCTGGAATGAACTGGCTCTCTACGCCTTGGAGGTCCTCGGCTGCCCTGCCGCTAGAATTTTATCAGAGTGGGTTTTTAGTGCCGCTGGTGGAATTATAACTGATTAGCGCATCCGCCTGTCAACTGAAAATGCTGACAGGCTGACTTTTATAAAAATGAACAAGGGCTGGATTGGGCCAGACTTCTCAACCCCACCAAATGATAGCAGCATAACATAAACTTAAATCCAGTGTCTTTTTTTGGGAGGTGTATTCCCATGCACCTCTTCACACCCACACATGGGTATACGCTTCCTGATTTTGGCTATTTGCTCTTGTCCTCCTCCTTCTCCTCATCCTCATCCTCCACCACCATATCACCAGGGTGACCGTGGTCCGTGATGCAACACCCACATAATTTTTTTAAGGAGTGTTTATGATGTCCGTAAAAAAATAAAAATTATACAGTATGTTCATGTATACCCCACAGGGGTAAATGTTTATCAGCCCATACACTTAGTGCATGGGCATTCCAAGTATAGGAGACCCGCTCCTTTCTAATGGGAACATTTTTTTATGAGGCCCTCTAAGTCTCTTCCAAGGGGCATTGGAGTGCCCTCCAATTTTTGGCAGCCCTTGCATTCACTGCATAGGCCAAAACTATGGGAGACTCTCTCCTTTCTAATGGGAATTTATCATTACTGTGGCCCTGCTCTGTGTGTCTTTAAAATCTTAGTGGGGTTTTTCCTAAAATCGGTCAGCCGTTGGATTCACTGCATAATCTATAACTGTATAGCAGACCCTATCCTTTATAATGGCAACATGTCGTACATGCTCCTGTGGCCCTGCTCTATGTGTCTTTAAATTATTAGTGGGGTTTTTCCTAAAATTGGTCAGCCGTTAAACTCACTGCATACCCTATAACTGTATAGCAGACTCTCTCTTTTCTAATGGGAATTTGTCAATACTGTGGCCCTGCTCTATGTGTCTTTAAATTCTTAGTGGGTTTTTCCTAAAATTGGTCAGCCGTTGGACTCACTGCATACCCTATAACTGTATAACAGACTCTCTCCTTTCTAATGGGAATTTGTCGTTACTGTGGCCCTGCTCTATGTGTCTTTAAATTCTTAGTGGGGTTTTTCCTAAAATTGGTCAGCCGTTGGACTGACTGCAAACCCTATAACTTTATAGCAGACTTTCTCCTTTCTAATGGGAATATGTCATTACTGTGGCCCTGCTCTATGTGTCTTTAAATTCTTAGTGGGGTTTTTCCTAAAATTGGTCAGCCGTTGGACTCACTGCATACCCTATAACTTTATAGCAGATTTTCTCCTTTCTAATGGGAATTTGTCATTACTGTGGCCCTGCTCTATGTGTCTTTAAATTCTTAGTGGGGTTTTTCCTAAAACTGGTCAGCCATTGGACTCACTGCATACCCTATAACTATATAGCAGACTCTCTCCTTTCTAATGGGAATTTGTCATTACTGTGGCCCTGCTCTATGTGTCTTTTAATTCTTAGTGGGGTTTTTCCTAAAATTGGTGAGCTGGTAGACTCACTGCATACCCTATAACTATATAGCAGACTCTCTCCTTTCTAATGGAAGCATGTCATACTTGTTATTGTGGCCCTGCTCTATGTGTCTTTAAATTCTTAGTGGGGTTTTCCCCTAAAATTGGTCAGCCGTTGGTCTCACTGCATACCCTATAACTGTACAGCAGAAATTCTCCTTTCTAATGGGAATTTGTCGTCACTGTGGCCCTGCTCTGTGTGTCTTTAAATTCTTAGTGGGGTTTTTCCTAAAATTGGTCAGCCATTGGATTCACTGCATACCCTATAACTGTATAGCAGACCCTCTCCTTTCTAATGGGAACATGTCGTACTTGTTACTGTGGCTCTGATCTGTGTCTTTAAATTCTTAGTGGGGTTTTTTCTAAAATTGGTCAGCCGCTGGACTCACTGCATACCCTATAATTGTATAGCAGACTCTCTCCTTTCTAATGGGAATTTGTCATTACTGTGGCCCTGCACTATGTGTCTTTTAATTCTTAGTGGGGTTTTTCCTAAAATTGGTCAGCCGTTGGACTCACTGCATACCCTATAACTTTATAGCAGACGCTCTCCTTTCTATTGGGAACATGTCGTATTTGTTACTGTGGCCTTGGTCTATGTGTCTTTAAATTCTTAGTGGGGTTTTTCCTAAAATTGGTCAGCCGTTGGACTCACTGCATACCCTTTAGCTGTATAGCAGACTCTCTCCTTTCTAATGGGAATTTGTCGTTACTGTGGCCCTGCTCTATGTGTCTTTAAATTCTTAGTGGGGTTTTTCCTAAAATTGGTCAGTTGTTGGACTCACTGCATGCCCTATAACTGTATAGCAGACCCTCTCCTTTCTAATGGGAATTTGTCTTTACTGTGGCCCAGCTCTATGTGTCTTTAAATTCTTAGTGTGGTTTTTCCTAAAATTGGTCAGCCGTTGGACTCACTGCATACCCTATAACTTTATAGCAGACTTTCTCCTTTCTAATGGGAATTTGTCATTACTGTGGCCCTGCTCTATGTGTCTTTAAATTCTTAGTGGGGTTTTTCCTAAAATTGGTCAGCCGTTGGACTCACTGCATACCCTATAACTATATAGCAGACTCTCTCCTTTCTAATGGGAATTTGTCATTACTGTGGCCCTGCTCTATGTGTCTTTTAATTCTTAGTGGGGTTTTTCCTAAAATTGGTGAGCTGATAGACTCACTGCATACCCTATAACTATATAGCAGACTCTCTCCTTTCTAATGGAAGCATGTCATACTTGTTATTGTGGCCCTGCTCTATGTGTCTTTAAATTCTTAGTGGGGTTTTCCCCTAAAATTGGTCAGCCGTTGGTCTCACTGCATACCCTATAACTGTACAGCAGAAATTCTCCTTTCTAATGGGAATTTGTCATCACTGTGGCCCTGCTCTGTGTGTCTTTAAATTCTTAGTGGGGTTTTTCCTAAAATTGGTCAGACATTGGATTCACTGCATACCCTATAACTGTATAGCAGACCCTCTCCTTTCTAATGGGAACATGTCGTACTTGTTACTGTGGCTCTGATCTGTGTCTTTAAATTCTTAGTGGGGTTTTTTCTAAAATTGGTCAGCCGCTGGACTCACTGCATACCCTATAATTGTATAGCAGACTCTCTCCTTTCTAATGGGAATTTGTCATTACTGTGGCCCTGCACTATGTGTCTTTTAATTCTTAGTGGGGTTTTTCCTAAAATTGGTCAGCCGTTGGACTCACTGCATACCCTATAACTTTATAGCAGACGCTCTCCTTTCTATTGGGAACATGTCGTATTTGTTACTGTGGCCCAGCTCTATGTGTCTTTAAATTCTTAGTGTGGTTTTTCCTAAAATTGGTCAGCCGTTGGACTCACTGCATACCCTTTAGCTGTATAGCAGACTCTCTCCTTTCTAATGGGAATTTGTCGTTACTGTGGCCCTGCTCTATGTGTCTTTAAATTCTTAGTGGGGTTTTTCCTAAAATTGGTCAGCCGTTGGACTCACTGCATACCCTATAACTATATAGCAGACTCTCTCCTTTCTAATGGAAGCATGTCATACTTGTTATTGTGGCCCTGCTCTATGTGTCTTTAAATTCTTAGTGGGGTTTTCCCCTAAAATTGGTCAGCCGTTGGTCTCACTGCATACCCTATAACTGTACAGCAGAAATTCTCCTTTCTAATGGGAATTTGTCGTCACTGTGGCCCTGCTCTGTGTGTCTTTAAATTCTTAGTGGGGTTTTTCCTAAAATTGGTCAGCCATTGGATTCACTGCATACCCTATAACTGTATAGCAGACCCTCTCCTTTCTAATGGGAACATGTCGTACTTGTTACTGTGGCTCTGATCTGTGTCTTTAAATTCTTAGTGGGGTTTTTTCTAAAATTGGTCAGCCGCTGGACTCACTGCATACCCTATAATTGTATAGCAGACTCTCTCCTTTCTAATGGGAATTTGTCATTACTGTGGCCCTGCACTATGTGTCTTTTAATTCTTAGTGGGGTTTTTCCTAAAATTGGTCAGCCGTTGGACTCACTGCATACCCTATAACTTTATAGCAGACGCTCTCCTTTCTATTGGGAACATGTCGTATTTGTTACTGTGGCCTTGGTCTATGTGTCTTTAAATTCTTAGTGGGGTTTTTCCTAAAATTGGTCAGCCGTTGGACTCACTGCATACCCTTTAGCTGTATAGCAGACTCTCTCCTTTCTAATGGGAATTTGTCGTTACTGTGGCCCTGCTCTATGTGTCTTTAAATTCTTAGTGGGGTTTTTCCTAAAATTGGTCAGTTGTTGGACTCACTGCATGCCCTATAACTGTATAGCAGACCCTCTCCTTTCTAATGGGAATTTGTCTTTACTGTGGCCCAGCTCTATGTGTCTTTAAATTCTTAGTGTGGTTTTTCCTAAAATTGGTCAGCCGTTGGACTCACTGCATACCCTATAACTTTATAGCAGACTTTCTCCTTTCTAATGGGAATTTGTCATTACTGTGGCCCTGCTCTATGTGTCTTTAAATTCTTAGTGGGGTTTTTCCTAAAATTGGTCAGCCGTTGGACTCACTGCATACCCTATAACTATATATCAGACTCTCTCCTTTCTAATGGGAATTTGTCATTACTGTGGCCCTGCTCTATGTGTCTTTTAATTCTTAGTGGGGTTTTTCCTAAAATTGGTGAGCTGATAGACTCACTGCATACCCTATAACTATATAGCAGACTCTCTCCTTTCTAATGGAAGCATGTCATACTTGTTATTGTGGCCCTGCTCTATGTGTCTTTAAATTCTTAGTGGGGTTTTCCCCTAAAATTGGTCAGCCGTTGGTCTCACTGCATACCCTATAACTGTACAGCAGAAATTCTCCTTTCTAATGGGAATTTGTCGTCACTGTGGCCCTGCTCTGTGTGTCTTTAAATTCTTAGTGGGGTTTTTCCTAAAATTGGTCAGACATTGGATTCACTGCATACCCTATAACTGTATAGCAGACCCTCTCCTTTCTAATGGGAACATGTCGTACTTGTTACTGTGGCTCTGATCTGTGTCTTTAAATTCTTAGTGGGGTTTTTTCTAAAATTGGTCAGCCGCTGGACTCACTGCATACCCTATAATTGTATAGCAGACTCTCTCCTTTCTAATGGGAATTTGTCATTACTGTGGCCCTGCACTATGTGTCTTTTAATTCTTAGTGGGGTTTTTCCTAAAATTGGTCAGCCGTTGGACTCACTGCATACCCTATAACTTTATAGCAGACGCTCTCCTTTCTATTGGGAACATGTCGTATTTGTTACTGTGGCCCTGGTCTATGTGTCTTTAAATTCTTAGTGGGGTTTTTCCTAAAATTGGTCAGCCGTTGGACTCACTGCATACCCTTTAGCTGTATAGCAGACTCTCTCCTTTCTAATGGGAATTTGTCGTTACTGTGGCCCTGCTCTATGTGTCTTTAAATTCTTAGTGGGGTTTTTCCTAAAATTGGTCAGTTGTTGGACTCACTGCATGCCCTATAACTGTATAGCAGACCCTCTCCTTTCTAATGGGAATTTGTCTTTACTGTGGCCCAGCTCTATGTGTCTTTAAATTCTTAGTGTGGTTTTTCCTAAAATTGGTCAGCCGTTGGACTCACTGCATACCCTATAACTGTATAGCAGACCCTCTCCTTTCTAATGGGAACAGCATGGGCATTACCACTACAGGAGACCCGCTCCTTTATAATGGGAACATTTGTTTTACTGAGACCCTCCTCTATGTCTCTTCAAAGGGGTATTGGGCTGCGTCCAAATTTTTGGCAGCCCTTGCAGTCACTGCATACGCAATAACAGTATAGGAGACCCACTTGTTAATAATGGGAACAACAAAGCATAGCCGGCTGATGGCTCTCTAACAATAGCGAGGGCCGACTGCTGGCATTTTAAAAATAGTAAGGGCTGTCTGATGGCCCTATAAAAATAGGCTAGATGACTTTCAGAGTCCCTCCATCATAAATAAAACAGGATGTGTCTGATAATGTGTCACACACCACATTGCCAGATAAGGTTGTAAAATGTTAAAATGACATTTCCCGGTGAATGCATTTGTCTTAAAAAATAACGTAAAAATCCCAAAACAATAGGATCTTTCTATAGTTTAAAAAAACAGTGTCACCAGTTTAACCTCAATGTAATTACATTGTTCAGCTCCTGCACATCCTCCTCCATCTCCGAAATGACCACATCAGTCACATGCTGACAGCACTGCAGCACTGCCCGGGCCAAGCGGCAACAGGCTGCGCTGAAGATAACATGCTTAATGCTTAGGTGACAAACCGCCCAACGCTGCAGAGTTGTTGAAAGCTGTAACACAGCAGCCTGATCTGTGGCTCTCACCGCTGAACATACAGCCAGGCATGGTCGTGTGTGACAATGGGCAGAACCTGGTGACGGAGAAATGACAGTAGATACGGTTTCCCTCTATGCCAGTCCTTTCACTAAGCTAAAGAATATGGCTGTGGTGAAATACAACTTCCACTGAGAAGCTGTTTCAGATTTAAAAATATTGTGCCCACCACAGAAATTGATTCTGAGGGCTCACCTTTCTCCCCTGCTCAAGAGCCCCAAAGCAGCTGCAAAGTTAGTGCTATCAGGAACTTTCCTGAGGTAGAAGCCAAGGCACACCAGAGGATTCTCTGGTGGGACCGTCCAACCCTGACGAGAAGCAGTCCTGGCTAAGAAAAGTGTGGGGGAAGGTTCCCGGACACTCTATGGCTGCTTTTTTAATGTTTATTGGACGTGCTTCGGCATGTTATTTCTCATACCGCAATGCAGATCAGGCCATTGCCCAACTCTGTGGTCATGAAATTAAATGCGCAAAGAAAGATGTGTGTGTGTCAGAGCACCACCAACAAGTGCGAGTTGATGTTGGATGGGCTGCCATTGCTTCTGCAGCAAGCTGCATTAGAGAACTTCCTGGGAGAAATGACACCCAGAGTAAATACGGTTTCCCTCTATGCCAGTCCTTTCACTGAGCTAAATACAACTCTCAACAAAAAAAGCTGTGGTCTGGCTCTGTACCGTCCCTGGCCACATTCACCTGTCCATGTGTTTGTGGGTAGGCGGTCCTTCCCAGTAATTGCACTGGGGAGGGCACGGGTAATGTTGTGGGACCCGTGCTTGTGGAAGGCGGAGATGATACCGGGAAAAATAGTGGCGGCTGGGGACCGAGTATGGATACCCAGTCGCCACCACCATAAGATTGTGGACAGCTTCCGCCTCCATGAGCCTAAAAGGCCACATTTCAAGTGTAAGCAGCTGCCCAGAAATCTGGCAGTTTGTGGCCTGTGAGTGGGCGGGTGGGTGGCTGGGTGCATACTTGCATTCCAAGTAACAGAAAACTAAGCAGATGGTGGTCTCTATCATCATTATGGACTCATCTCGGCTCTATGAACTCTCCTGAAGGAGAAGCCAGGGCCCACCAGAGGAGTCTCCGGTTTTCTGGTGGGTCTTTCCATCCCTGCCGAGAAGCAGCCCTGCCTAAGAAAAGTGTGTGGAAGGTTCACGGACACTATGGCTGCTTTTTTAAAGTGGATCGGACGTGCTTTTGCATGTTATTTCTCAAACCACATTGCAGATCAGGCCATTGCCCAACTCTGTAGTCATGAAATTAAATGCGCAAAGAAAGATGTGTGTGTGTCAAAGCACCACCGACAAGTGCGAGTTGATGTTGGTTGGGCTAACATTGCTTATGCAACAAGCAGCATTAGAGAACTTCCTGGGAGAAATGACACCCAGAGTAGATACGGTTTCCCTCTATGCCAGTCCTTTCACCGAGCTAAATACAACTCTCAGCAAAAAAAGCTGTGGTCTGGCTCTGTACCGTCCCTGGCCACATTCACCTGTCCACGTCTTTGTGGGTAGGTGGTCCTTCCCAGTAAGAGAACTGGGGAGGGTAAGGGTAATGTTGTGGGAACCGTGCTTGTGGAAGGCGGAGACGATACCGGGAAAAATAGTGGCGGCTGGGGACCGAGTATGGATACCCGGTCGCCGCCGCCATAAGATTATGGACAGCTTTCATCTCCATGAGCCTAAAAGGCCACATTTCCAGTGCAAGCAGCTGTCAAAAATTTGGCAGTATAGTATTGCAGTCTGTGGGAGGGTGGGTGGCTGGCTGCATACTTGCGCTTGCATTCCAAGGAATGCGGTAGGGACAACTGAACGCTGCACTGGGACAAGGATGTTGACGTTGATTGTTGCAAGTCTGCAAAGACAGGTGCATGGCGGGAGGCATCTTCGCATGCGCCAAGGATCACTTATGATGGGCACACTTTAAGGCAGTGACCTGGGAGTCAGAAATGCTTCCAGAGGTCTTCCCCAAGCTGTTCCCATGTCTTTTTAGCACTGCATGCATGTGTCTGATGATGTGTCACACACCACATGGCCAGATAAGGTTGTAAAATGTTAAAATGACATTTGCCACTGAATGCATTTGTCTTGGTTGAAAGCAATGCAAAAGTGCAAAAACGCATCAAAAACGCTACGTGTTAACATGGCCCAAGGTGTGGAGGAGTATTTTTTAGTTTTGGTCATTTATTTTGCATTATATACAAGTCATTACCCTGGAAAGGATGTTCCCTAACATATTTCCCAGGAAAATCCATTTTGGTTTAGTTTTTGTATGTTTTATTGTGAGTCCGTTAAAGTGGCGTAATACTCTGACAATGTTGTTGACAGGAGTGACCTGGGAGTCAAAAATGCTTCCAGGGGTCTTCCCCATGCTGTTCCCATGTCATTTGAGCACTGTTCTCGTTGATTTGGGCAATTTTTAGGCCCTCTGCAGACCGCCGGGGGGAGCCGCCTGAAAAATGCTCTAGTTTCCCATAGACTTACATTGAGCTCGTTGTTCGGGTCGAGCACCAGAGTATTCCAATTTGCTCGACCCGAGCAACGAGTACCCGAGCATTTTAGTGCTCGCTCATCACTAGTTGGGACCTTTATCTTTCAGACAACCACACTCCCTGGTCACGTACCTCTCAATATCTCTCTGCATGTACGGCCAGAAGATACGTTCAAGGATCAAATTCGTTGTCCTTTTCACTCCCAGTTGTCCCATGTTTTCATGGAATTTTTTGAAGACCAACCTACAGAATACTCTGGGTAGTACCAACTGCCAGTTTTGTCCTCCTTTACTATACAGGATACCATCTTCACTGAGGTAGAGCTTCGTCCATTTTTTAATTAAAACAGATACTGCTGGTGACTCATTATCTCTCTCCCGTTTACTTGAAAACTGATTTGGTCCACATTAAGTAGTATTCTACCAATTATCTGATCTTCCTGTTGTGCTCTACGGATTTTCCCTTTTGGTAGTTGTTGAATAGATTGGGGGTGATCTTGTTTCCTCGCTTTTATGGTGGTTTCCACTGTCAACGCACACCACAATGGTGCGTCTTCCTCCTGATAACCTTGCTCTCAATTGCTTACAGACTAACTTCCTCCGAGCATTTTTGCATGAACTCCTCAGGCTCTAGTGGCATTCTCGACAATCCGTCAGCATCCACATTGCATTTTCCTGGCCTGTACTTGATGCTGATATTGAAGTCAGCTAGTTCAGCGACCCATCTCTGACCCGTTGCATTCAGTTTGGCTGTAGTAAAGACATAGGTCAAATGGTTGTTGTCAGTGAACACCTTAAACTCTTTGCTGTAGTAGAGATAATCTCTAAATCATTCACAGACAGCCCATTTCAATGCCAGGAACTCCAATTTTCCGGAATGTAGATGGTAATTCTTCTCGGCGTCTGTCAACGTTCTAGAACCGTAACCGATGACTCTCATTTTTCCATCTTGATGCTGATACAGGGCAGCTCCCAGTCCAACTTGAGAAGTGTCACAATGAAGAACAAATGGTAAATTGAAATCAGGATATCCCAAGACCCAAGATCGGTGGTTTTACCAGGTAGTCTACTAGTTCTTCCAATACCTCCTGCTGGACTGCTGTCCAGAGAATGGGCTGTTGGGATGAAATGACGTTGTTTCTTTTAAGCCCGGTCCTACCCGCGTTCTTCTCCATGGGTGTTGTTGTCTCTGTCGTCCCCCCAAGAGGATTTATAGTGGGACGGCAATCCTGGAGAGGTTCTGAACGTAAGTACGATAGTAGAAGAGGAATCCTAACATCTGCCTCAACTCCCCAACGGTAGAGGGCCACTTGTCTTTTAAGGCCAGATTTCTGCTGGAGCTGAACTGAGCCCAAACGGTATGCGGATACACTCATATAATCCCCAAGGTGTGATGAATGCTGTCAAGGGTCTACTGGACTCTTCAACAAACCCTTGGTGGTATGCCTTAAACCTGATTGAGGACAGAGAGCCAGGTGCTTCCTGATAGGCTATCCAGCATATCTTGGACATTTGGTATCGGGTGTCGATCAGGTACTGACTTTCGGTTTAGTTACCAGTAATCACAATAGAGTCTCAACGTACCATCCGTCTTCCTAACACAGACAATAGGAGAGGAATAAGACGACTTTGACTTTTGGACCCAACCTCTGTTGAGGAGATCTTGTAAATATTCTTTCACTTCACAATGTAATGGTTTTGGCACAGACATGTAACTTCTGGGTACTGGGGTCATGTCTTTCAAATTGATTTTCAAATGCAACAACGGGATACTGCCTATATCAGAGTCATCTTTGGAGAATGCATGACACTGTTCTCTCAGCATCTGTTTCGCTACCGCTAGATCTTCAGCACACAAGTGTTCCAGGGGTACTGGGGGATCCCAGGACCCCGAGGTGGGTTACTCAATTTCCTCCCCTGGGCAACTCCTGTTCCTTGGTGGGGAGATTGAATTCACTGTAGACCCCTGGGCTGGTCTCACACTGGCTGGATATACCGTTTTAATGGTTTCGATGTGACCTAACACAGTCTTTGGATCCAGTCTAATTTCGTGTTTTGTAGTTTTCATCACTGGTACTGTCACTCGAGCAAACCCACCAGTAGGAATTGTAAGCACAGTCTCACCTTGAACTAGGCCTTCCGGAAGTTCTGAGGAGTCTTTTGGCATGAACAGTCTTTTCTGGACTTTTCTTCCTGGTTCTACCCAGACTCCACACCTCACCCCCACTATCTGGTTTGCAGGGATGATGGTTGGGTGCAAGCCTACCTTGACTTCTTTTAGGCCCATTGTACTCTGTGCTTTCTTTACTCTATGAATCACATTTTCCGCCACTGCATTGGGTATGGCGAGCAATTTGATGATGTCATCCACCACCAGTGCCCCAGTTTTGTGTTTCGTGATGACTTCACTGATTACATTATAACCCAGGATAGGATCCTCTGCCACATTCTGATCACTGGTCACGAGAAAAGGTACCAAAAGCTCGATAGTGTTGTTGTTCTTCTTGGCCCTGAGTTGGAAAGTCACTTCCACCCAGCCTATGAAAGGGATTCCGGTCTGGTTGACTGCTTTGCCGTGGAGTTCCACTGGTCCCAAGAGTTCTTTTAGTGACTGACAGCAAGTGTGTGGCAGGTAGCGCCTTTTCCATTCTTCATTTAAAAGGCTCGCTTGGGCTCCTGTGTCCCACAGTGCTTTTACTAGGAGTCCATCGAGCTGGCACTGTATAAAGCACCTTTCACCGATTAGGTTGATGAGACTATCTTTACTGACCAAGGAATCCTCCTCCCAGGAGTACATCGTTTTACGTCTGCACTGGGCATTAAGTAACTGATGCCCCTGCCTCCCTTGCAGCTGTTGTAGATGGCAACACACTTGGGGATAGTACTGATGTAGCCGTTTTACCTCATGCCGTTCTGGGGTTTGATGAGATTTGGATTTGCTTCTGGGGCCTCCTCCATGTCACGGTTACCAGTCGCCCCACACTGATATCTGTTAGAACCCTCTTGTTAGTTTTTGCTATCTTGTATTTTGCGGTCATGTGACCAGCTGCCTATATATTCCAACTCCGCCTTTCTGGCTTTGCTGGACTTCAGTGTTTTTTGCCTGTCTCTCTAGCCAGGTGCTTCGGTGCCTATCTCTGTCTAGTTTGCTTGGTCCTCTGGGACCTCTAGTACTTTTTGTCAGTTTGTCTTTTTGCTCTGCAACAACTTCTGTTAGGAGGTGTCCCATTTTTGTCCCAGTCCTTAGTTCTTTTAGGGACCCCTCCCTTTATTCTATAGGTCTCCGTTCAGATTAGCCGAGGACGAAGGCGGGTCTGTTCACAAGGAACAGGCAGCCCGCTACATCGTAGGGATTCAGCTTAGTCTTACTGTAGGGACAGCTCTTCCCATTCTTTCCTTAGTTCATGTTGCAGATCATAACAGTAAGTCCAGCCCCCCCCCAAAAAAAAATACTATAAGGAAAGAAATTCGGGGATAAATATGGTTTCCATCCAGGAGTTGGCTCAACGCCTGCAGGGATTGTCTCTAGAGGTGGCCGAGCTTCAGCAACACGTGAGTAGCTGTCCTGGAGCGCATTTTGTGGAACCGAAGGTAGGACTGCCTGATATTTTTTATGGTAAACAGCAAGATTTTTTTTCCTTTAAAAATGCTTGTTTGTTATATTTTCATTTGAGACCGAGGTCCTCTGGGAATGAATCACAGCGCATTGGTTTTATTATGTCACTTTTGCTCAAAGAACCACAGGGGTGGGCCTTTTCTCTCCAACCTAATGATCCGTGTTTAAGTTCTGTTGAGGAATTTTTTTCTGCTATGTGGCTATTATATGATGATCCTGATCGAATCTCATCTGCTGAATCAGAACTTAGTCATTTGAATCAGGGGTCAGGTGATGTTGAAATTTATTGCACACACTTCAGGAGATGGGCTTCAGAAGTTAAGTGGAATGATTCGGTGCTGAAAAGTTTATTTCTTGCTGGTCTGAGTGAAAGGGTTAAGGATTTGCTAATTGCATTCCCTGCACCTGAACTCTGCAAGAAGCTATGCAGTTAGCTGTTCGTGTGGACAGGAGAATAAGGTCGAGGGTCAATGATGTAAAAACTCCTGTAACTTCAGGTCCTAGTTTCCAGAAAATCTGCTCTGACAGCGGAGAACCAATGGAGGTTGGGGCGATGTCACTCCGCTGTCAAGAAAGAGATCAGAGATTCGCCGAAGGTTTGTGTCTTTATTGTGGTAAAGATGATCATTTGATTAAGTATTGTGAGCGCCGTTTAAGTAAAGAAAAAAAAAAAGGTCAGTTACGCCCGTATAGCTTGTTTACGCTCTGCAGGAGTGTTCCTTTCTGGGTGTACTACTCTGCAGGGACATTTGATTGAATTTCAGGTATTTGTGGATTGTGGTTCAACACTTAATGTGATTGATAAAGGGTTTTTGGAAAAACTTAAATTGAAATCCAAACCTTTGTCATCTCCTACTTCTGTGTTTCATGTTTCCTTGTTAAAAAAGGCTAACGTTTCTAATAGGGACGCCACTGTCACAGTTCCTCCTGTGGTGGAAGACGGTGAATGTGAAATTTCTCGTATTTTGAATTCAAGATGGCATAGAGGGATATTACAGTATCTTGTCTCCTGGAAGGGTTTCGGTCCCGAAGACAACGCCTGGGTAAGGATGGATAATGTCTCTGCTCCTAGGCTTGTTAAAGCTTTCCACAGGAGGTTTCCTGATAGGCCTGGGCCTGGAGGATCCGGAGGATCCTCATAGAAGAGGGGGTACTGTTAGAACCCTCCTGTTAGTTTTTGCTATCTTGTGTTTTGCGGTCACGTGACCAGCTGCCTATAGATTCCAACTCTGCCTTTCTGGCTTTGCTGGACTTCAGTGTTTTTTGCCTGTCTCTCTAGCCAGGTGCTTCGGTGCCTATCTCTGTCTAGTTTGCTTGGTCCTCTGGGACCTCTAGTACTTTTTGTCAGCTTGTCTTTTTGCTCTGCAACAACTTCTGTTAGGAGGTGTTCCATTTTTTCCCAGTCCTTAGTTCTTTTAGGGACCCCTCCCTTTATTCTATAGGTCTCCGTTCAGACTAGCCAAGGACGAAGGCGGGTCTGTTCACAAGGAACAGGCTGCCCGCTACATCGTAGGGATTCAGCTTAGTCTTTCTGTAGGGACAGCTTTTCCCATTCTTTCCTTAGTTCATGTTGCAGATCATAACAATATCCTCCTGTCTGTTAACCCAAACAACCGTGACCATTGGCATTCCTTGGCATAATGTCCTTCCTCACCACATCTTAGACAGTGGACACACACTGTACTCTGATTTGATGAACGGCATGCTTCACAAGCCGGGTATCTTCTGTTTTGGAACCCACTCCTGGGTCTGAGGGACACCTGTTCTGGCCTGAAACGAATCAACTTTTTCACTTCAATCAACTCGGCTCGCAGTTCTCCTATTACTTCCTCCCAGTCAGCACTGGAGGTCCTCTCTTTTGTTGGTGATTTAAGGTCCCCTCTCGGAGGTGACATTGGAGGGTCTCCATGATGATCTTCGGACTGGCCACCGGGGGTCTCCAACTTCAGCTGACTCATTTTGGTGATTTTAGGAGCAGAGCCTTTCTTTAACTTCTGTTCGCTCTCTGACTCCAAACTAGCGTCCTCATTCATTTTTTTCAATTAGGACTTTGTCCCAAATGCCAGGATCTTCTAGGTACTGCTTCAGCTACAACTTTGTATCTTTGCTGATTAATCCCGTTCCCAATGATCTCAAGAACTTCTTCTGGACAAGTCCAGCATCAAACTTCTCTTTCGCTTCTACATATCTGGATGCAAAAAACAGTCTATCCTTCAGTTCAATTGCTCTGAACAAGAAACTTTGGGGTGATCCATTATTTTTCTGAGAGAGGTTAATGAGTCGGTGGAACAATTCTGAAGTACTCTCTTCTTTATAGTGCCCTTTTAAAATCATCTTCAGCTGTTTCAAGGTCAATTGACTTTTCATTTCTAGCATACTACGGAGGTTCAGTCCTGGGCTGATCGCTTTCACCACCCCCTCAACGATCTCATCTGGCTGGTAGCCTTTCAGTAATCCTGCATCGATCTTGTGCAACAAGTTCCTATAAGACAGTCTCTCTCTCTGTTCACACTCTCCAATCTGTCCCAGGATCTTGAATTCTTTCCTTATGGTGATTTGTGGTGTTAGAGAGGACTGTCTCCCTGATTTATTTAACCCGAGCAGGTTAAAGGTTCTGTTTGAGTCTATCACCCTTTCAGAGGTTTTGGTCGATTCCTGCAGTTGTTAGGGCTTTGAATTGTTCTTTCAAGTCCCGTAGTTAAGTCTGTGGACGGAGATTCCCGCTAATGGTAATTGGTGCCGTCCCTCCATCCTCCAACTTCAACATGGTTAGAAACTGTGTTAGTTCCTGGAGGAATGTCCCCATGACGTTTTCAGCTTCTTTCTCCCCCAGCTCATACATTTTTGCATTAATGGCAGCTAACAGTTGCCTGTGGTTGTGTGCTTTGGAAATCTGTTCTACTGACATCTTTATATGTTCTGCTACTGTTCTTAATTCTTCACAGGTTAACTGAAGCAGCTCACAATGAAGAACAAATAGTAAATTGAAATCAGGATATCCCAAGATGGGTGGTTTTACCAGGTAGTAAACAACTTCCCCACAATTCCCCTGGGGCTCTGCTAAAACACTCCTCTTCTCCTGTGACTGTGTTAACGCCTCTAGTTGCTGGATGCTTCTGGAGCACAACACTTCCTGTCTCCTGTGCTTGTGTTACTTCTAATAGTAGCTGAATGCTTTTAAAGCAGCAGCACTACTTCTGCATGTCACATCTCCTATAGTGGTAATGCCCGTGCAGTGACTGCAAGTGATGCCAAAATTTGAGAAAAACCCCAATAACAATTTAAAGACACATAGAGGTGGGCCACAGTAATGAGTATGACATGTTCTCATTAGAAAGGAGTGGGTCTGCTATCCAGTTATAGGGTATGCAGTGAGTACAATGGCTGACAAAATTCAGGAAAAACCCCAATAACAATTTAAAGACACATAGAGGTGGGCCTCGGTAACGACATGTTCGTAGAAAAGAGCGGTTCTGCTATCCAGTTATAGGGTATGCAGTGAGTCCAAGGGCTGCCAAAATTTGGGAAAAAAACCCAATAACAATTTAAAGACACATAGAGGTGGGCCACAGTAACGACATGTTCCCATTAGAAAGGAGAGGGTCTGCTATCCAGTTATAGGGTATGCAATGAGTACAACGGCTGTCAAAATTTGGGAAAAACCCCAATAACAATTTAAAGACACATAGAGGTGGGCCACAGTAACGACATGTTCCCATTAGAAAGGAGCGGGTCTGCTATCCAGTTATAGGGTATGCAGTGAGTACAACGGCTCCTAAAATTTAGGAAAAATTTAGGAAAAACCCCAATAACAATTTAAAGACACATAGAGCTGGGCCATAGTAATCTCCCATACTATGCATCTCTATAACTCTGCTGTGGCACTTTTGGGCTGTGAACGTTTAATCATGTAACATGATTGGAATCATACTAATGACCTTTTTCTACCTCTAATTACGCTTGGAATAATATAGATGTATGTATCACTTATGTCTTTATATATATGAAATATTGAGACAGATTGATATTTTTAGTGATTCCTTTTGATCATGTGATAATATCTGAATCATGTTTACTGTCTATTATCCAATATAACTATATGCTCAGTTGTCATATATAATTTAAGAGAGGCCACACTGCCTAAATCTTTTTAAACTGGGTCATTTAGGGGCGTTTTTTATGTGGGGATTTTGTTGTGTGTGAACTTTTGATATAATAAAATTTTGCAATATACTTCAAACAATACTATATGGTTTTATATAGCTTTATTTCTAAATGGAGGTATAAATGTTAATAGGCTCCCATACTGTTTGCCTAAGCAGTGACTGCAACAGCTGCCAAAAATTTGGAGGAACTCCAGTGCCTCTTGCAGGAGACGTAGAGGAGAGCCTCCCGAAAAAAGTGTACCCATTATTATCAAGTGGGTCTCCCATGCTGTTTGCCTATGCAGTGAATGCAACGGCTGCCAAAAATTTGAAGAAACTCCAATGCCCCTTGCAAGAGACGTAGAGGTCGGAGGGCCTCCTGAAGTTTTTTTTCCCATTATTAGGAAGTGGGTCACCCTTACTATTGGCCTATGCAGTGAATGCAATGGCTGCCAAAAATTTGGAGGAACGCCAATGCCCCTTGCAAGAGACGTAGATATGGTAGATATGGTGGTGATATGGTGGTGGAGGATGAGGATGAGGAGAAGGAGGAGGACAAGAGCAAATAGACAAAATCAGGAAGCGTATGCACATGTCTGAGTGTGAAGACAGAGGTGCATGGGAATAGAGTTAGACCACACAAAAAAAGACTCTGTATTTGAGTTTATGTTACGCAGCTATCATTTGGTGGTGTTGAGAAGTCTGGCCCAAGCCAGCCCTTGTTCATTTTTATAAGAGTCAGCCTGTCAGCATTTCAGGTGACAGGCGGATGCGCCTATTGTTTATAATTCCACCAGCGGCACTAAAAACCCGCTCTGATAAAATGCTAGCGGCAGGGCAGGCCAGGACCTCCAAGGCATAGAGAGCCAGTTCATGCCACGTGTACAGCTTGGATAACCAATAATTATAAGGCACAGAGGAATCATGGAGGATGGCAAGGTACTCCCTCAGCATCTTCTGAAACTTTTCCCTCATTGTAAGAGTACTCCACGCCTCAGGGCCTGTGCGATGGGAGGGTCTGAGAATACTGTCCCAGAACATTGACAATGTTCCCCTGCCTCTGCTGGAATGGATTTGTGTCTCTCTCACCTGTACTCCTTGGTTGTCCAATGAACTGTGACCTCTGCCGCCGGCGTTCTCAGATGGGAATTTTTTTAATAATTCCGCAACAAGGGCTTTCTAGTACTGCCCCATTTTATTAGGCCTGTCCGGCAAGCTAATAAGAGACAGAAAGTTCTCCTTGCATCATGGGTCTAGATGGGTCACCAAAATTTGGACAACGCGAGGGTCAAGGGAAAGGCAGCATAACAAACTTAGCTATGTGTGCCAGACTGCTAACAGGCAAGACTTCCGTGTCCTCACCAAGAGGACAACTGACCCTGCTCTCCTCCTCATCCTCCTTGCCCTCAGGCCATCCACGCTGAACAGACGATATGACAGTTGTGCAGGTAGTACCGTCTATAGCGCAAGAAACTAGCTCCTGTTCTTCCTCCTCCTCTTCCTCATTGTCACCCAATCCACATTGGGATGAGATGAGGCTGTGCTGTGTGGAATCTCCCTAATTGGTTCCTTGCTCCATCTCATCGTGCTCCGCCTGCAATGCATCCTCTTTGATTGTGAGCAGAGAGCATTTCAGAAGACAGAGAAGTGGGATGGTGACGCTAATTATGGCATCATCGCCGCTCACCATCTTGGTGGAGTCCTCAAAGTTTTGGAGGATGGTACATATGTCTGACATCCATGTCCACTCCTGAGGTCATGGAGTCCAACCTGAATACCGAAGGCCTTGTTGATGCTGGTAGTCAACAACTTCCCTCTTCCGCTCACAAATCCTTCCCAACATCTGCAATGTAGAGTTCCAACGCGTGGGGACATCGCTTCCAGTCAGTGAACTGGAAGCTACAAACGCTGCTGAAGCACGGCAAGGGCGGTGGAAGCTGTAGCTGACTTTCTAAAAGGGGCACACACGCGGCATACTTTGACAAGCAGATCGGCAGATCTGGGTAGGTTTTGAGAAATCGCTGAACCAAAAGGTTAAGCACATGGGCCAGGCATGATATGTGTGTGAGCTCGCCTCGCTTCAGAGCCGCCACCAGGTTCCGGCCATTGTCACACATGACCATGACTGGCTGTACGGTCTGCGGTATCAGCCACAGATCTGCCTGCTCTTTCAGAGCTGTCCATAACTCTTCAGCGTTGTGTGGTTTGTCACCTAAGCATATTAGCTTCAGCACAGCCTTTTGCCGCTTGGCCGAGGCAGTGCTGCATTGATTCCAGCTTGTGACTGATGTGGTCATTTCAGAGATGGAGGCTGAAGAGGAGGAGGTGAAGGAGCTGTTAAATGTGGGGGCAACCCTGATTGACACAGGTCCCACAATCCTTGGTGTTGGGAGGATGTGTTCCGTCCCAAGGTCCGAATGGCTTGAACTAAATAAACCCAGTGTGCCATCAGCAAGATGTACCATCCCTGGCCACAAGCACTTTTCCACGTGTCTGTGGTTAGGTGGACTTTCCCAGTAACTGCGTTGTTGAGGGCACGGCTAATGTTGCGGGACACGTGCTCGTGTAATACTGGGATGGCACACTGGGAAAAATAGTGGCGGCTGGGGAGCGAGTACCAAGAGACGGCCACCACTATCAGGTCGCGGAAAGCTTCAATCTCCACGAGCCTAAGAGACAACATTTCGAGCGCAAGCATTCGCGAAATGTGTGAATTTAGTAGTGTGGCCTGTGGGGCGTTGGCTGCGTATTCCAAGGACTGGGGTAGGGACAATTGAACGCTGCGCTAGGACAAGGACTTGCTTGCTGATGGTGCTAGTTGAGAGTGTGCAACAACACGTGCAGGGTGAGGGACATCTTCGCATGCGCCATTGACAGGGGATTGGCGTGCACGCACAACAGCAGAACAAGCAGTGGTGTCACCCGCAGACACTGTTTCTGGACCCTGGGGTTCGGCCCACTTAGTCTGGTGCTTTTCTGTCATGTTCCTGATCATGCTGGTGGTGGTCAGGCTACTAGTTTTGCTACCCCTGCTGATGCTGGCCTGGCAGGTGGTGCAAATGGCCTTTTTGGGGTAATCGGCAGAGGCTTTAAAAAACAACCAGACTCAGGCAAGACCTAACAGTTGTACTGGCAACTTCCGTCATGTTGGCGTCACGGGGAATTCTTTCCCGCCTTGTGTCTGCTGTCACCACACTGCTTCTTCCTGCCTGTTATGTTGCCACACCTCCCTCCCCCTGTGTGCTGCTGTCCTCGCTCTGCATGTCCCCCTGCCAGATTGGGTCAGTTACTATATCATCCACCACCTCGTCTTCCACTTCCGTACCCTGGTCCTTCTCCTGACTTTCTGGCAATTGTGTCTCATCATCATCATTCACCTCTTGCGATAGTAATTGCACTTTCCCACCATTGCCTTCGTGTGACCGTGGCTGCTCTAATATTTGGGCATCGATACACGCGTTCTCCTCTTTACTCGCTTGAAGCTGGCCGTGTGAGAGGCCTGAATCTACAAATGGAAAAGTGAACAGCTCTTCTGAGTGTCCAAGTGTGGGATCAGTTGTCTCCGGGCACTCGGCATCGTGGGAGCAAGGAGGGTCAGGGTGAGGAATATGGGGTCCAGACTCATGGCTACTGAGACTTGACAATGTAGAAGACAGGGTGGTGGTGGTGGTGGCAAAGTGACTGGAAGCATTATCTGCTATCCAACCAACAACCTTTTGACACTGCTCTTGTTCAATAGTGGTGTTCTGCGGTCCCCTAGTAATTGGGACAGGAAGGTCGAGTGAGAAGGTGTGAGTGTTTGTTGTGGCACAATTTCAGCTTGTTCATGGCCACGACCTCGGCCTCTGCATGCACCATCACCATCACGTCTAGCTTTCCCGTCCCTTGTCATACACCTTGCCCATTTTAAATGGAAGACAATATTTTCCAAGTTCACTACAAATGGCTGGATTTGAACAGCAGTTATACGTGATACATGTGACGGAGAACCACGATTTTAAATAGCGGGCTTGTAGTTTACTAATAGCATTCTTCACAGTGACCTCGTGTGAATAGCTTGACTGACACACAGCAACAAAATGGAAGCCAGAAATGGTTGATTTTGGAATGCAGTTATATGTGATACTTTTGACAGAGAACCACGGTTTTAAATAGTGGGCCTGTAGTTTACTATTACTATTCTTCACAGCGACCTCGTGTGAATAGCTTCACCGACACACTGCAACAAAATGGAAATGGAGGCCAATATTTTCCACGTTCATTTGAAATTTCTGGATGTTTATCGCTGTAATATGGAAAAGATCTGGTTGTATTCTGAAGTGCTAACAAGCAAATGAAGCAGAAAAATGGTGTACTCTGGATTGCTTTTTAAGCAAGTAATCAGGATTAAGATAAAAAAAATTAGCCCTGGCCCGATACCTGGGGCTATGTCTACAAATATCTGTAATAGCAGCAGTCAGAGCGTGCAATGGACACTCTTGTGCTGTATCATGCACTGCAGTCTGTCACATACCCTGCCTGCCTGCCTAACTCCTGCTATCACCACTGAATATATGCAGCTGGATTAGTCCTCAGAAGGACTGTTAGTTCAGATGGATATACAGTATATATGTTGTGGAATACCTATACTAACTTTAAACAAGCAAATCTCTCCCTGACACAGCAGCAGCTCTCCCTACTCTTATATAGACCTGATTGCGCCGTGCGGTCAGCCAATCACTGTAATGCCCACGAACAACTGGCTACGGCATTACAGAGTGTGGCAAGTGTGGCAAGACCTACAGATCACTACCCATTCCTGCTAATACATGTGGGGACAAATGACACCGCAAGAAAGGACCTGGAAACCATCTGCAGTGACTTTGAAGACTTAGGCAAGAAAGTGAAAGAATTGGGAGCGCAGGTGGTCTTCTCATCCATCCTCCCAGTGGATGGCCATGGAACAATGAGGTGGAATAAGATTCTACAGGTGAACAACTGGCTACGTCGATGGTGCCGTCAACAAGGATTTGGATTTCTGGATCACGGAATGAATTACCTATATGATGGACTACTTGCTAGAGATGGGGTGCACCTTACGAACACTGGAAAACATGTATTTGGAAGTCGCCTTGCTACACTCATCAGGAGAGCTTTAAACTAGAACAATGTGGGAAGGGAAGCAAAAGGCCAGAAAAAGCCATACAGCTGACAAATACTATTGAGATCTCTGCTACTGGAAGTGGAAAGGAAGAACAAAGACAAAACAATTTAAATAATAAAAATATGGGAGGAAGAGAAACCAATCACAAACTAAAATGTTTTTATACAAATGCACAAAGCATGGGCAACAAACAAGGAGAATTGGAACTACTAACGCAGGAAAAGGAATATGATGTCATTGGAATCACTGAAACTTGGTGGGACGATACACATGATTGCAATAAAAGGCTAAAAGGATACAACTTATTTGCAAGAAACAGACTTGATAAACGAGGAGGAGGTGTCGCATTGTATGTTAGAAAAGCGTATATCTGCACAGAGATTGAAGCTTCAGAGACTGGGAGTTCTGTGGAAACTGTTTGGGTAAGAATACAAGGAGAGAACAACGGAAAGGACACCATTGTAGGCATTTACTACAGGCCACCTGGGCAAGCTGAAGATATGGATGAACTCTTTATGTATCAAATGACCAAGTTCTCCAAAAAATATGACGTAGTGGTCATGGGAGATTTCAACTATCCAGACATTTGTTGGGAATCTCTCTCAAGTAAAACTAACAGGTCAAGCAAATTCTTATCCTCTCTTGCTGACAACTTTATCTTCCAAAAGGTAGGGGAGAAAACAAGGGGATCTGCTACTTTGGATCTAATCCTTATAAACAGGGAGGAAATGGTTGAGGAGGTAAAGGTGGCTGGGACCCTAGGAGGCTGCGATCATGCTATTATAGAATTTTGGATAACTAGAGGAGGAAGACATGTGAAGACTCAAACTTCAAGGTTAGATTTTAGAAAGGCAGATTTTAAGAGACTCAGAAAGAGAATAGGAGGGATCCAATGGCTGGATGTCCTTAAGGACAAAAATGTCCAGGAAGGATGGGAAATTTTTAAAAATGAGATTCTCAAAGCACAATCGTTAACAATCCCGAAAAGTAGGAAGAATGGGAAGCATTTAAGGAAACCAGGATGGATGAACACAGAACTTAAACACATGCTAAAAAGAAAGAAAGAAATGTTTATTAAATGGAAAGAGGGAGGCATATCTAAAGAAGATTATAATGCAGTCTGCAGATCCTGTAGGGCACGTATCAGGTTAGCTAAAGCTGACAATGAATTAAGGCTTGCAAGAGATGTCAAAAGCAATAAAAAAGGATTTTGGGGGTATGTCAAAAGTAAAAGAAAAGTCAAAGATGCTATAGGATTTTTAAAGGATGAAAATGGAGAAATGGTAAGAGAGGATGTTGAGAAGGCCGAACTTTTTAATTCCTATTTTGCATCTGTTTTCTCTCAGAAAGAAAATGTAACATCAACTGATCTTCACTGTCCTTTTAAAGGAATAGAAGAATCCAAGTTATCTGTAAACAGAAAGATTGTGAGGGAATATTTAGCTAACATAAATGAGTTCAAGTCTCCAGGTCCAGATGAATTACACCCCAGAGTACTGAAGGAGATCGTAGAAGAAATTTTAGAACCACTCTCCATAATCTTTGAAAATTCTTGGAGAACAGGAGAAGTCCCAGAAGACTGGAGAAGAGCAAATGTTGTTCCTATCTTCAAAAAGGGGAAGAAGGTGGACCCAGGGAGCTATAGGCCGGTGAGTCTGACTTCTATACCAGGAAAGATCTTTGAACAAATTATTAAACAACATGTATGTAAGTACATGGATAAGAATGAAGTGATTAACCAGAGTCAGCATGGGTTTGTAACTAACAAGTCATGTCAGACTAACTTAATTTCCTTTAATGACAGAATCACTGACTGGGTGGATCAGGGAAATGCTGTAGATATAGTATATCTTGACTTGAGCAAAGCATTTGACAAAGTATCTCACACCATCCTTATTGAAAAAATGATCAAGTATGCAATGGACCAGGCAACTGTTAGGTGGATTCATAACTGGCTTAGTGATCAGACTCAAAGGGTGGTTGTAAATGGCTTCACATCCAGCTGGATGAATGTCTCAAGTGGGGTAATACATGGCTCTGTCCTGGGACCTGTATTGTTCAACGTCTTCATCAATGATTTAGATGAAAGAATTGAGGGTAAACTGATTAAATTTGCTGATGACACAAAGCTAGGAGGGATAGCTAATACTAGAGAAGAGAGAGAGAGGATTCAAAAAGACCTAAATAAACTGGAGCAGTGGGCAGCAACCAACAGAATGGTTTTTAACAGGGAAAAATGCAAAGTACTACATCTGGGCAATAAAAATGAAAAAAGCATATACAGAATGGGAGGAATAGAGCTAAGCAACAGTACATGTGAAAGAGACTTAGGTATACTAATAGATCATAGACTGAACATGAGTCAACAGTGTGATGCAGCAGCAAAAAAGGCAAATACAATTCTGGGATGTATTAACAGAAGCATACAGTCTAGATCACGTGAACTCATTATCGGACTTTACTCCTCTTTGGTCAGACCTCATCTGGAATACTGCGTCCAGTTTTGGGCACCACATTTTAAAAAAGACATCGACAAACTGGAGCAAGTTCAGAGAAGAGCGACCAGAATGGTGACTGGTCTGCAAACCATGTCCTATGAGGAACGGTTGCAGGATTTGGGAATGTTTAGCTTGCAAAAAAGAAGACTGAGAGGAGACTTAATAGCTGTCTACAAATATGTCAAGGGCTGTCACATTGTAGAAGGATCATCTTTATTCTCATTTTCACAAGGAAAGACTAGAAGCAATGAGATGAAACTAAATGGGAGGAGACACAGATTAGATATTAGAAAAAGCTTTTTGACAGTTAGGGTGATTAATGAGTGGAACAGGCTGCCACGAGAGGTGGTGAGTTCCCCTTCAATGGACGTCTTCAAACAGAGGCTGGACAGACATCTGTCTGAGATGATTTAGTGAATCCTGCTTTGAGCAGGGGGTTGGACCAGATGACCCAGGAGGTCCCTTCCAACTCTACCATTCTATGATTCTATGATAAGCAATCCCTGCATGTTCATTGGCTCTCTAAAGAGTGCCAAACATTCAGGGCGGGGACCAGAGCTCCTGTCCGAGCAACCCGGAAATACTCGCTAAGCGCCGAGCTTGTCGAGCACCGTGATGCTCGGGCGAGTACCGAGAAGTGGCGAGCACGTTCGCTCATCACTACTGAAATCCTGATTTCAGCACACTAATGAAAATCAGCTTGCCATTGGGCTATTCCTCTTCATGAGTATCTTGCCAGCACTGCATGTGCTGGAATTTACTTTCCCTCTGTTTCCCTGCATGCATTGCTCCTGCTATTGTACAATGGCATACTTGCCATCTAAGGAAAGCCAATCTCTCTGATATGCCTCTATGCAATTTGGAAGACATGAGAGAACAAGCATAGAGATAAAGACCTGCCCCATTTCATGTAGAGAGGCAATGATCCACCCCCACTTCCTATTAAGGAAAAAACACCCACCCCAAATTCCTGTAGAGTGACAAAGAGCCACCCTCACCTCCTATACAAAGACAAATTCCCACCTCTACTTTTGGTAGAGAGACAAAGACTCCCACTTCCTATAGAGAGACAAAGACCAACCACCACTTCCTGTAGAGAGACAGACTCACCACCACTTCCTGTATTGAGACAAAGACCCACCCCCACTTCTTGTGGGGAGACAAAGACCCACCCCCACTTCTTGTGGGGAGACAAAGACTCACACCCACTTCCTGTAGAGAGACAACAATCTGCCTCCACTTCCTATATTGAACTCCAAAAATAAAGCTCCACATAAGGCAAGAAAATACATTTAAAATAGTATGCTTTATTGAACAAATATTTAAAATCAATAATACAGACATAAATAAAAATGGAAACAGAACCAATGGTACAGGATATTAGGTGGGTTCATCCAGAAATAATTTAGAATGGGTATGCAAACTCTATGACAATAAAGAAGGTAGACATAATAAATACAATTCAATATTAAATATAAGTGAAAGCTAGTGTTGAGCGATACCTTCCGATATCGGGAAATATCGGATCGGATTGGATCGGACCGATACCCAAAAAATATCGGATATCGCCGATTCCGATACCGGAAACGAATGCAAGTCAATGGGACACAAATATCGGAATGAAAATAAACCCTTTCTTTCCTTGTAGGTTAATTCTACATGAAGGAAAACAACTAAGAATAATGTAGAATGTATTACATGAAAAGCCGGCAATTCATCAGCGGCATACACCGGTACCCAACAATTTAGAACAGAAAGAATAGAGCATCACACATAGATTAGATAGATAGAAACATGTCAGTCACATATACAGTACAGACCAAAAGTTTGGACACACCTTCTCATTTAAAGATTTTTCTGTATTTTCATGACAATGAAAATTGTACATTCACACTGAAGGCATCAAAACTATGAATTAACACATGTGGAATTATATACTTAACAAAAAAGTGTGAAACAACTGAAAATATGTCTTATATTCTAGGTTCTTCAAAGTAGCCACCTTTTGCTTTGATGACTGCTTTGCACTAGTGTTGAGCCACCCCCGTAGTGTTCGAGTTCGGTTCGGTTCGTCGAACACCCGTGTGTTCGCCGAACTGTTCGTCGAACTGTTCGTCGAACACCTTCGAACACCGTTAAAACCAATGGCAGGCAAACAAAAACACATAGAAACACATAGAAAACACCTTCAAAGGTGTCCAAAAGCTGACAAACTGCTCAGAAGACACAACTAACACATGGAAAAGTGACAAGTACATATAGTCATGCGAAAAGAAAAGAGGTGGAGGAGTAAAAGAAGGGGGAGACACAGATATAGGCATGTCATGCCCTTCTAAAATCCAAAAAGTGAGAAGCCGAGACGGCCAGTCCGCTCCTGCCCGTGCCACCTCCGTGTCGCCGGGTTTGTGCCAGAGCCGCGGTGAACCCTGACGGCCAGCCCCCCTCTCCCAATACTGGTGCCTGTCCGCTGGTGGGTCGAGAGAGCCCCCCTGTGGTGGAGGCAGCTCTAAGCTTTTTAATTTAAATTGTCCCTCTAATTTGAATGAATACACTTTAAATCCATTTACAAGGATCTATTGGAGGGCAAGTCTCATGCCAGCAGCCGCGTAATTCCAGCTCCAGTAGCGTCCACTAAAGCTGCTGCAGTTAAAAAGCTTTTATAAGGATCGAGCTCGGCTGTCCACCGCAAGGCATCCTAGTGCCAGTCCCAGCCCCTATGCCTTGGGGTGCCTCCTGATGCTCTTCACTGAGTATCCCGTGGTCCCGAAGCATTTCCTTTGAAAAAATTAAGTGTCCAAACTACAGGTGGTGTAGCTTGCTTAACAGCCGGGATAATCCGCTGACTAGCAGACACTGCTACTAGGCACAAAGTATTTCCTGGGCTAGATGCAGTTAAAAATTTGTAAGTAGATACTCTCGTTGGATGCTGAGAAAGCATTCCATAGAGTCTCCTGGCACGCCATATATGATTCTCTTAAAAAGCTTGGGGTAGGGGTCTAGGGGACCCTTTTATAGCCAAAATCACGGCCCTGTATCACAATACGTCACCTAGGCTGAAGATAAATGGAACTGTAGCACCGAGGGCTCGGTTGCTACAGACGTATTGCACCTCACCCAGAGGTGTGATATCTCACTCTCAGATAAGGATGGAGTGTGGATCAGGACCCGACACCTGCATGCATTACACCACATTGCCGTGGGGCAGGGCGACCAATATGCCCCTGAGATGGGCACGACAGTCCCTGTCCCTGGCTGGAGTGGGGGGAGGGAACACTGAGGAAGGGGAACCCTGCAGTGCAGGAGCAGGGAGGAAGCAGTTCCTGGGTGCATTGAGAAGGGAGTATAAAAGGTGGGCACCATCTTAGTTCAGTGCAGAGAAGTCTGAGCAGAAGTGGCAGGGAGCAGGGGCTCTGCATGAGCTCTGCTCCGGAGGCGGGCCTAGTAACAGAGGCCCAGGCCTGCAAGAGGGAGAAGGAAGGAAGAGGAGCGGAGAAGGCTCCAGGAACGAGGAATGAAGGGATCCCAGGGGTGCGGACGGGCGAGTCGCCACCGCACGCCCGAATCCACCTGCGTGGAGGGGTCAGGCCAAAGGGGGAGACCGGTCCCCGAACTAGTGGAGGCAGGAAACGACCCTCAGCTAGAAACCGGAGGCTCTGACATTTTATGTGGCGCAGCCCCTTGCTCCACCCGCTAGGAAGGCACCACATAGGGTCAGGGAAACTGGCGCCAAGTTTACCAAGAGGAGGCCCGAGGCAGCCGGACAGAAGTGTTGGTAAGAAAGGCCAGACAAAGGACACACAAAGGGGGTCCTGTGAAGCGCTCCAAAGTTATCTGGGAGTTGTCTGAGCCCCTCACCTGGTGAGCACAGTACGACGTGGGCAGCCGTTACCTGCAGACGTGGTCTGGATAATAAGAACTGTGAGTAAAGGCCCTGAACTGCATCACTGACTCCGTGTCGTTACTGCTGCTGCCCTGCACCATCACCCCCATCCTCCGCATACACTGCCCTGAGGCTATACTCCTCCCGTGGGGAGTTATGCTACGCTCTGCTGCACCCACAACACCAGCCTTAGCGGTCTGCCCTGTAGCGGCGGTTTCACTCTGACCGCAATCCACGGGTGGCGTAGTCGGACATTTAAACATCAAAACCACATAAATAGTTCCGCCACTGGTTTGACCGCCCTGAGCCACGGAACCGGATCGCCGCCACGAAGACTACAACCACCAGCATCCACCAAAAAGGGTCCGGCTCCGGGTGTCCCAAGGCCCAGGGGGTGCGTCAGAACATTTTCATCACCTTTCACAATCACCAATGGGACAAGGCAGGGATGTCCTCTGTCCCCTCTCTTATACATCCTAGTGACGGAGCACCTGCTCTCATCAATTCGCCATAACCCCAATATTAGGTGGATTGAGGTGGGAGGCACCGAGTACAAGTGCTCTCTATTTGCTGATGATGCCCTAGTATATATCACTCAATCACATATATCCATCCCTGCTGTTATGGCTGAAATAGATCACTTTGTTACATGGTAAAATTTTAAAATCAATGCAGCGAAGTCTGAGGCCCTCGATGTCTCCCTCCCTAAATCCATATAGGATTCCATCCAGTCCAACTTTCCCTTTGCCTGGCCCTCACAGGGTATCAAATACTTAGGAATTCCTATTCATAGAGACCTCTCCCATCTATGTTATCTTAATTTTGGGCCCTTTATTGAACAATTCCATACAGACCACGGTTGGCAAGTTAGAACTGTAAGATTCACTACGTGAACCACTGGTGTTTTGTGGAAAAGCACATGTACACCGCGTTCCAAATTATTATGCAAAAAGTGTTTAGGAGTGATAAGGGAAGAATTTGTTTGTTTGTCAGTTAAACTCATTGATGTGTGTCAGGGCTCTTTATATCACTGTAAGCAATTGCAGACACCTGTGCTAATTAGTTTGGCAGGTGTGTCCAATGAAAGGCAAGACTACTTAAGAAGGCTCTCTCACATTATTAAGCAGCCTACATTTTCTGCCAAAATGGGAAAGAAAAAGGATGTGTCGGCTGCTGAGAAGCAACAAATTGTGGAGTGTTTAGGTCAAGGCATGACTACAATCAACATTGTGCGATGATCAGGATGAAGTGTCTTGGCAATCAAGAAGTATGTAGCTGATTCACAGTACACACGTGTGCGTGCTGATAAGGGCAAATTGAGGACTCTTTCCTACAGGCAATTATGTCAGGTTGAAACAGCAGCGGCAAAAAAGCCTTGTCATAGCAGCAGACAAGTTTTTGAAGCTGCTTGTGCCTCCAACGTCCCCCGAACAACAAGATGCAGGGTCCTTCAGAGGTTTGCAGCTGTGCATATGCCATCCTGTCGACCTCCTCTATCCACTTCACACAAGCAGAAACGGCTCCAGTAGGCCAAACATTACATGAAGACTGATTTCAAAACTGTTTTGTTCACGGATGAGTGCCGTGCAGCGCTCGATGGTCCAGATGAATGGAGTGGAGGATGGCTGGTTGATGGACACCCCACGCAAACACGGCTACAGCGCCAACAAGGAGGAGGTGGAGTAATGTTTTGGGCTGGAATCATGGGGAGAGAGATTGTCGGCCCCTTTAGGATCCCTGAAGGCGCTAAAGATGAACTCCATAATGTATGTGGATTTTCTCAAACAGCACTTCCTGCCATGGTTCAAGAAGAAGAACCGTGTATTTCACAGCAAGATCATTTTTCTGCATGATAATGCATCATCTCATGCTGCACATAAAACATCTGCATCTCTGGCTGATATGGGCATAAAAGGGGACAAACTTATGGTGTGACCCCCATGCTCCCCTGACCTCTACCCCATTCAGAACCTTTGGAGCATCATTAAAAGGAGTGTCTATGATGGCGGGAGGCAGTTCACATCTAAGCAACAGCTCTGGGAGGGTATTCTGTCCTCATGCAAAACAATTGAAGCAGAAACCATCCAAAACCTGACAAATTCAATGGACGAGAGAGTTCAGAAGCTCCTTTCGAACAAGGGGTCCTATGTGAAAATGTAACATCACCTAGAATAAAGTTTTGAGTTGAAAACTGTTTGATTTCAGTTTCTAACAACCTGCTAATGCTTATAATTTCAAAAATGACCATTTTTTTGGTCTTTATTAAAATGAAAAGGTTGATCGAAAAGTTTGGGGGATCTAAGAGTGTGGCAACCCAGTAGTCATGATTACTTCGAATTCTGACAATATGAGGGTCATGCTGCAGGTAGTGCAGCAAGAAGGCACTTATGTGTCTTGCGCATCTCGGAGCCCCAAAATTATTTTCCGGGCTAGATGCAGCTAAAAATTATTTTTAATTTTAAATCTGGTGAAGCTTATTATAGATGGCCTAATAGGATCAGTGCTGCACACTGCTACAAAGCCCAAATTATTTTCCAGTCAAGATACAGATAAACATGATTAGTAATTTGAAAGCTTAAAACGGTTGGTAGGGTGATTTTAACCAATCATCAAGCTTTTACTCTCCCCAGGATGACACAGGGGTAGAAAAGTCGTTTCGGATCCATGATTTGTTCATCTTTATGAACGTGAGTCTGTCTACATTATCAGTGGAGAGCCGCGTGCGCTTATCTGTCAGCACACCACCAGCAGCGCTGAACACACGTTCAGACAGAACGCTGGCTGCGGGGCATGACAAGATCTCCAAGGCGTAAGTGGCTAGCTCCGGCCATTTATCCAGATTGGAAGCCCAAAAAGAGCAAGGGTCCAGTGACACAGTCGTGGCTTCAATGTTTACTTGGAGATACTCCTGTACCATCGTCTCTAGGCGTTGACTATGTGTCAGACTTCTTGTCTCCTGTGGCCTTGCAAAGGATGGGCTAAAAAAGTGGTGAAATGATTCCGCAAAATTGATGTTACCAGCAGATACTGTGGTTCTGTTACGGTTTGAGTGCTGAACACTTGACGGTCCCACGGTTGGCAAGTTGGAACTGTGAGATTCACTACGTGCACCACTGGTATTTTGTGGAAAAGCACATGTAAGATTCTGCAACAGTCTCTGCTGATACTCCTGCATGCGTGCATCCCTTTCTATGGCAGGAATAATTTCTGCAAATTTACTTTTGTACCGGGGATCTAACAGTGTGGCAACCCAGTAGTCAGGATTATTTCTAATTCTCACAATTCGAGGGTCATGTTGCAGGTAGTGCAGCAAGAAGGCACTCATGTGTGTTGCGCATCCAGGAGCACCAAGTCCCTGTTGTGTTGGTGGCGAGGTAACAATCATGCTTCCTTCCTCTGTCCTCTCCCCCCAACCTCGCACAACAGAAATGTGATCAAGGTCTCCCTCATCTGATGAGTCTTCCATCAGTTCGTCCTCCACCTCTTCCTGGGCTCCTGCACCTTCCTCACTAGTTTAGCTGCTACCATGCGCCCTGGTAAAACCATCTCCCCCACCCTCACATGCCTGCCGCCTTGGTGCTGCCGACCGTCTGGACCTTGCAGATGTTAGCCCTTCCGCATACAACTCCTCCTCCTCTACTTCCTCCACCTCCTCTTGTGCCACCACCTGACTCCGAATTCTGTTTAACATGTGCTCCAGCATGTAAATCACCGGAATAGTCATGCTGATAATGGCATCGTCAGCACTAAACATCTTCGTCGCCATTTCAAAACTGTGCAGAAGGGTGCATAGGTTCCTGATCTGAGACCACTCCTCCAGCGTGATTTGCCCCACCTCTGAATCTCGTTGGCCCAGGCTATACGTCAGAACGTATTGCACCAGGGCTTGTCGGTGCTGCCACAGTCGCTGCAACATGTGCAGAGTTGAATTCCACCGGGTAGGCACATCGCATTTTAGCCGGTGAAGTGGCAGGCCCAACGACTTCTGTAGAGATGTAAGTCGCTGAGCTGCGGGATGCGAACGGCGGAAGTGAGCACACAGCGACCGTGCCCTCTGCAGAAGGCCATCTAGTCTGGGATAGTGGGCTAAAAATTGCTGGACAACCAGGTTCAACACGTGAGCCATACAAGGCACGTGTGTGACATTGCCCCGGCGAAGGGCCGCACCCAGGTTTGCAGCATTGTCGCACACGGCCTTCCCTGGTTTCAGGTCCAGTGGAGACAACCATTCATGAAATTGGTTCTCCAGAGCTGACCACAACTCCTCAGCTGTGTGACTCACATTTCCCAGACATTTCAATGTAAAAACCGCCTGATGACGTTGAGCCCTACTGCCAGCATAGTAAGGAGGTGTGCAGGATCCCTTCTGCGCAGTTAGAAAGCTTGTGGCATGACCAGACAGGCTTTGGGTGCAGGTGGAAGACCGAGAGGAGGTTGAGGAGGCAGAAGCAGTGGAGGAACTTTAACATAAAGAGGATTGACGCACAACTCGTGGGGACGGCAAGACTTGGACAGCAGCCCCTTGTCCTGCTGTCACCATAGTTACCCAGTGCCCAGTCAGCGACATGTAACGCCCCTGTCCATCCCTACTCGTCCAAGTGTCTGTGGTGAAATGCACCCTGTCACACACAGAGTTTCTCAAAGAAGCGGTGATGTTGTGTGCGACATGCTGGTGGAGCGCAGGCACACCTTTCTTTGAGAAGTAGTGCCGACTGGGCATCTGGTACTGGGGCACTGCGACGGACATAAGGTCTCGAAAATCCTCTGTGTCCACCAGGCGGAAAGGCAGCATTTCTGTAGCCAAGAGCTTGCAGATGGTGAAATTCAACCTCTTAGCTTTCTCATGGCTAGGAGGAAATGGTCTTTTACTTGTCCACATCTGAGGGACCGAGGGCTGGCTATTGTGCTTAGACGGGGTTGATAAGGGTGTCCCCGGCAAACTGCCGGTCTGTGAGGAAGATGCAGGCGGACATGTTAGGTTGCCTTGATCCAAAGGTGGTGCTATCGATGTCGGACAGCGCTCAACACCAGCTGGTGTTACCACCTCCAAAGAAAATGATGACCTGCCAATCACGCTGGCTGTTGCGGGTAAAGAGGTGGCAGGTCTGCGCCCCAAAACAGGTGTGACTGCTGTCCCCCCAGTCACAGAGGATGAAGAGGCCGCGGATGCACAAGATATGGCAGACGGTGATTGGCCCGGCCGGCTAGGCCGCATTGTAGCACACTGAGCTTCCCACTGCAACTTATGCTTCATGTCCATGTGCCGGTTCATGCATGAAGTACTCAAACTATGTATTTTTTGGCCTCTACTTAGCTTTTGCTGACAAATGTTACAGATAACACGAGTTGGGTCATCTTTATCGATCTGAAAAAATGCCCAGGCTATGCAAGGCTTAGCACCCATGCGACCTGAAGAGCCACCACGACTTGTGGTGAGAGGCAGAGTTGTGTTTGAGGATGCAGTTGTTGACGTGCTTCCAGTACTACGTCTCTGTCCAGGAAGGCGCAACCTGACCTCGTCGTCACTAGCATCTTCCTCCACCTCCTCTGCTGACCTCATCTCTTGGCTGACTGTGGGTTGACAGTAAGTGGGATCTCCGACCTCATCATCATCACCCTGTGCGTTATCACACCCGTCGTCCTCAGAGCCAACCTGTTCCTGCCCTGACAAAAAACTATAGTTGTCCCTCCAATCAGGTATTTGAGTCTTATCATCGTCTTCCTCATTGTCTCCACCAACAGGAGTTACAGTTTGGGAATGAGGGTCTGCATTATGGTCCTGGATCCGACTCAAAGATTCTGGGCATCAGTGCAGATCATTTCCTCGTCTGGATTCACAGAAGCGCTGGAGTCGACCTCTGATTCCCAGGCTATAGTATGAGTAAACAGCTCTGCAGACTCAACCATCTGTTCTACCTCATACTCAGACGGGCAGCTGGAGATTTGGGAGCTGTGAGGAAGCAAGTGCGATTTGGGTGACACCTTTGAGGACTGGAGTATTTGTGATGTTAAAGTTGATGTGGAGGAGAGCCCACTTAAAGGAGCACTTGATATCCGTTGAAGCACCTGCTGTTTTTGTGCCTCATCTGGAATTTGTAGCGATTGGCGTGGCCGTAAGAAAGGGATCTTATCACATTGTCCGCTAAAAGAAGTAGACATTTTAGTTTGGCTGGAAGATGGTCTTTCTTCTGCACCTACCCCACGGACACAACCTTTTTTCCCCTTCCCAACACGCCTATTCCCCTTTCCACCAGCAGCAGGCCTTTTTCCACTCATTTTGGTGGTTAACTAATTCACAACTCTGGAGTTGTTTGCACAAAAAAACAATGGATGGTAACCGAGCAGAGCTGAGTGGCCAAACTGTGGTATTAGGCCAAAACTATTGGCTGGGCTAGATGCAGAAAAAAAATATTTTTAATTTGCAACCTGATGGAGGTCAGTATAGATGGACTAATAGACCAAGTCCCACACACTGCTAGAAGCCCAAATATTTTTTCAGAGCTAGATGCAGAAAATTTTTTTATTCAATTTGCAACCTGATGGAGGTCAGTATAGATGGACTAATAGACCAAGTCCCACAGACTGCTAGAAGCCCAAATATTTTTTCAGAGCTAGATGCAGAAAAAAATTATTTTTAATTTGCAACCTGATGGAGGTCAGTATAGATGGACTAATAGACCAAGTCCCACACACTGCTAGAAGCCCAAATATTTTTTCAGAGCTAGATGCAGAAAAAAATTATTTTTAATTTGCAACCTGATGGAGGTCAGTATAGATGGACTAATAGACCAAGTCCCACACACCGCTAGAAGCCCAAATATTTTTTCAGAGCTAGATGCAGAAAATTTTTTTATTCAATTTGCAACCTGATGGAGGTCAGTATAGATGGACTAATAGACCAAGTCCCACACACTGCTAGAAGCCCAAATATTTTTTCAGAGCTAGATGCAGAAATTTTTTTTATTTAATTTGCAACCTGATGGAGGTCAGTATAGATGGCTAATAGACCAAGTCCCACACACTGCTAGAAGCCCAAATATTTTTTCAGAGCTAGATGCAGAAAAAAATTATTTTTAATTTGCAACCTGATGGAGGTCAGTATAGATGGACTAATAGACCAAGTCCCACACACTGCTAGAAGCCTAAATATTTTTTCAGAGCTAGATGCAGAAAAAAATTATATTCAGTTTGCAACCTGATGGAGGTCAGTATAGATGGACTAATAGAATGATGCTATGCCCAAAAGATTTTACTTCACTAGGTGCAGTAAAAAAATTGGTATTCTATACACAGGTGGTATATCTTGCAACACAGATAGGCTACTCCACTGACTAACACACTCTGCAATAGGCCAAAAAGGATTAGCTTTGCTAGATTCAGCCAAATGCTGTGAAAAAAACTTGCACAGCACTGGCACAGACCTGCCTGGCAAAAACTGATAGGAACTGATGTAACCTAGTCCTGAAAAGGACTCCAATTACAATTAGTCTTTACTCCCACAATCTATCTATTTAAGAGCACAGACCTGCCTGATAAAAGTCGTAGGAAATGCTGTAACCTAGTCCTTAAAAGGACTGCAATCACAACTATTCCCTACTCCCAAGCTATCTGTATATTTGTGCGAAAATTGGCTTGAAATTAACAAGGTATAGCGCACACAGCAACAGCGGTGCCGTCTAACACGCAGCTGCAGCAGTGAGAAAATGGTGGCGACGGGGAAAATGGCTTGGTCTTATAGGGCAAGGACATGTGACATACACTGCCAATAACACATGCCCTTGCTTGTGTGAAAAAAAGCACTTCGCTCCGTGTGTGCGCTGCTGATAGGCTGACAGATTGCACCTCCCCACTGCAAATGCGGGAAAGAGAAAAAAAAATGGAGATCTTCATTGTTCCTGCAGAGATCCATCCCCTGCCCCTCCCCCCGCCCCGCTGTACACTCAAACTGCGTATTAACATTAATTTTCATCATTACTGAGAAAAAATCCAGTTATGATTTTGGTGCACGAACAGTTATCGAACATAACCTCGAACAGCCGAATTTTTCTCAAATTGTTCGTGTTCGCCGACCGGCTCGAACACCGCCCAAAACAGCTCGAATTTGAGATTGGCGAACAGTTCGAGTAGAACAACGCTCATCTCTACTTTGCACACTCTTGGCATTCTCTTGATGAGCTTCAAGAGGTAGTCACCGGAAATGGTCTTCCAACAATCTTGAAGGAGTTCCCAGAGATGCTTAGCACTTGTTGGCCCTTTTGCCTTCACTCTGCGGTCCAGCTCACCCCAAACCATCTCGATTGGGTTCAGATCTGGTGACTGTGGAGGTCAGGTCATCTGGCGTAGCACCCCATCACTCTCCCTCTTGGTCAAATAGCCCTTACACAGCCTAGAGGTGTGTTTGGGGTCATTGTCCTGTTGAAAAATAAATGATGGTCCAGCTAAACGCAAACCGGATGGAATAGCATGCCGCTGCAAGATACTGTGGTAGCCATGCTGGTTCAGTATGCCTTCAATTTTGAATAAATCCCCAACAGTGTCACCAGCAAAGCACCCCCACACCATCACACCTCCTCCTCCATGCTTCACGGTGGGAACCAGGCATGTAGAGTCCATCCGTTCACCCTTTCTGCGTCGCACAAAGACACGGTGGTTGGAACCAAAGATCTTAAATTTGGACTCATCAGACCAAAGCACAGATTTCCACTGGTCTAATGTCCATTCCTTGTGTTCTTTAGCCCAAACAAGTCTCTTCTGCTTGTTGCCTGTCCTTAGCAGCGGTTTCCTAGCAGCTATTTTACCATGAAGGCCTGCTGCACAAACTCTCCTCTTAACAGCTGTTGAAGAGATGTGTCTGCTGCTAGAACTCTGTGTGGCATTGACCCGGTCTCTAATCTCAGCTGCTGTTAACATGCGATTTCTGAGGCTGGTGACTCGGATAAACTTATCCTCAGAAGCAGAGGTGACTCTTGGTCTTCCTTTCCTGGGGCGGTCCTCATGTGAGCCAGTTTCTTTGTAGCGCTTGATGGTTTTTGCAACTGCACTTGGGGACACTTTCAAAGTTTTCCAAATTTTTCGCACTGACTGACCTTCATTTCTTAAAGTAATGATGGCCACTCATTTTTCTTTATCTGCTTTTTTCTTGCCATAATACAAATTCTAACAGTCTATTCAGTAGGACTATCAGCTGTGTATCCACCAGACTTCTGCACAACACAACTGATGGTCCCAACCCCATTTATAAGGCAAGAAATCCCACTTATTAAACCTGACAGGGCACACCTGTGAAGTGAAAACCATTTCCGGTGACTACCTCTTGAATAGTGTTGAGCCACCCCCGTAGTGTTCGAGTTCGGTTCGGTTCGTCGAACACCCGTGTGTTCGCCGAACTGTTCGTCGAACTGTTCGTCAAACACCTTCGAACACCGTTAAAACCAATGGCAGGCAAACAAAAACACATAGAAACACATAGAAAACACCTTCAAAGGTGTCCAAAAGCTGACAAACTGCTCAGAAGACACAAATAACACATGGAAAAGTGACAAGTACATATAGTCATGCGAAAATAAAAGAGGTGGAGGAGTAAAAGGAGGGGGAGACACAGATATAGGCATGTCATGCCCTTCTAAAATCCAAAAAGTGAGAAGCCGAGACGGCCAGTCCGCTCCTGCCCGTGCCACCTCCGTGTCGCCGGGTTTGTGCCAGAGCCGCGGTGAACCCTGACGGCCAGCCTCCCTCTCCCAATACTGGTGCCTGTCCGCTGGTGGGTCGAGAGAGCCCCCCTGTGGTGGAGGCAGCTCTAAGCTTTTTAATTTAAATTGTCCCTCTAATTTGAATGAATACACTTTAAATCCATTTACAAGGATCTATTGGAGGGCAAGTCTCATGCCAGCAGCCGCGTAATTCCAGCTCCAGTAGCGTCCACTAAAGCTGCTGCAGTTAAAAAGCTTTTATAAGGATCGAGCTCGGCTGTCCACCGCAAGGCATCCTAGTGCCAGTCCCAGCCCTATGCCTTGGGGTGCCTCCTGATGCTCTTCACTAAGTATCCCGTGGTCCCGAAGCATTTCCTTTGAAAAAATTAAGTGTCCAAACTACAGGTGGTGTAGCTTGCTTAACAGCTGGGATAATCCGCTGACTAGCAGACACTGCTACTAGGCACAAAGTATTTCCTGGGCTAGATGCAGTTAAAAATTTGTAAGTAGATACTCTCGTTGGATGCTGAGAAAGCATTCCATAGAGTCTCCTGGCACGCCATATATGATTCTCTTAAAAAGCTTGGGGTAGGGGTCTAGGGGACCCTTTTATAGCCAAAATCACGGCCCTGTATCACAATACGTCACCTAGGCTGAAGATAAATGGAACTGTAGCACCGAGGGCTCGGTTGCTACAGACGTATTGCACCTCACCCAGAGGTGTGATATCTCACTCTCAGATAAGGATGGAGTGTGGAACAGGACCCGACACCTGCATGCATTACACCACATTGCCGTGGGGCAGGGCGACCAATATGCCCCTGAGATGGGCACGACAGTCCCTGTCCCTGGCTGGAGTGGGGGGAGGGAACACTGAGGAAGGGGAACCCTGCAGTGCAGGAGCAGGGAGGAAGCAGTTCCTGGGTGCATTGAGAAGGGAGTATAAAAGGTGGGCACCATCTTAGTTCAGTGCAGAGAAGTCTGAGCAGAAGTGGCAGGGAGCAGGGGCTCTGCATGAGCTCTGCTCCGGAGGCGGGCCTAGTAACAGAGGCCCAGGCCTGCAAGAGGGAGAAGGAAGGAAGAGGAGCGGAGAAGGCTCCAGGAACGAGGAATGAAGGGATCCCAGGGGTGCGGACGGGCGAGTCGCCACCGCACGCCCGAATCCACCTGCGTGGAGGGGTCAGGCCAAAGGGGGAGACCGGTCCCCGAACTAGTGGAGGCAGGAAACGACCCTCAGCTAGAAACCGGAGGCTCTGACATTTTATGTGGCGCAGCCCCTTGCTCCACCCGCTAGGAAGGCACCACATAGGGTCAGGGAAACTGGCGCCAAGTTTACCAAGAGGAGGCCCGAGGCAGCCGGACAGAAGTGTTGGTAAGAAAGGGCAGACAAAGGACACACAAAGGGGGTCCTGTGAAGCGCTCCAAAGTTATCTGGGAGTTGTCTGAGCCCCTCACCTGGTGAGCACAGTACGACGTGGGCAGCCGTTACCTGCAGACGTGGTCTGGATATCCACGGGTGGCGTAGTTGGACATTTAAACATCAAAACCACATAAATAGTTCCGCCACTGGTTTGACCGCCCTGAGCCACGGAACCGGATCGCCGCCACGAAGACTACAACCACCAGCATCCACCAAAAAGGGTCCGGCTCCGGGTGTCCCAAGGCCCAGGGGGTGCGTCAGAACATTTTCATCACCTTTCACAATCACCAATGGGACAAGGCAGGGATGTCCTCTGTCCCCTCTCTTATACATCCTAGTGACGGAGCACCTGCTCTCATCAATTCGCCATAACCCCAATATTAGGTGGATTGAGGTGGGAGGCACCGAGTACAAGTGCTCTCTATTTGCTGATGATGTCCTAGTATATATCACTCAATCACATATATCCATCCCTGCTGTTATGGCTGAAATAGATCACTTTGTTACATGGTAAAATTTTAAAATCAATGCAGCGAAGTCTGAGGCCCTCGATGTCTCCCTCCCTAAATCCATATAGGATTCCATCCAGTCCAACTTTCCCTTTGCCTGGCCCTCACAGGGTATCAAATACTTAGGAATTCCTATTCATAGAGACCTCTCCCATCTATGTTATCTTAATTTTGGGCCCTTTATTGAACAATTCCATACAGACCACGGTTGGCAAGTTAGAACTGTAAGATTCACTACGTGAACCACTGGTGTTTTGTGGAAAAGCACATGTACACCGCGTTCCAAATTATTATGCAAAAAGTGTTTAGGAGTGATAAGGGAAGAATTTGTTTGTTTGTCAGTTAAACTCATTGATGGTGATGTGTGTCAGGGCTCTTTATATCACTGTAAGCAATTGCAGACACCTGTGCTAATTAGTTTGGCAGGTGTGTCCAATGAAAGGCAAGACTACTTAAGAAGGCTCTCTCACATTATTAAGCAGCCTACATTTTCTGCCAAAATGGGAAACAAAAAGGATGTGTCGGCTGCTGAGAAGCAACAAATTGTGAAGTGTTTAGGTCAAGGCATGACTACAATCAACATTGTGCGATGATCAGGATGAAGTGTCTTGGCAATCAAGAAGTATGTAGCTGATTCACAGTACACACGTGTGCGTGCTGATAAGGGCAAATTGAGGACTCTTTCCTACAGGCAATTACGTCAGGTTGAAAGAGCAGCGGCAAAAAAGCCTTGTCATAGCAGCAGACAAGTTTTTGAAGCTGCTTGTGCCTCCAACGTCCCCCGAACAACAAGATGCAGGGTCCTTCAGAGGTTTGCAGCTGTGCATACGCCATCCTGTCGACCTCCTCTATCCACTTCACACAAGCAGAAACGGCTCCAGTGGGCCAAACATTACATGAAGACTGATTTCAAAACTGTTTTGTTCACGGATGAGTGCCGTGCAGCGCTCGATGGTCCAGATGAATGGAGTGGAGGATGGCTGGTTGATGGACACCCCACGCAAACACGGCTACAGCGCCAACAAGGAGGAGGTGGAGTAATGTTTTGGGCTGGAATCATGGGGAGAGAGATTGTCGGCCCCTTTAGGATCCCTGAAGGCGCTAAAGATGAACTCCATAATGTATGTGGATTTTCTCAAACAGCACTTCCTGCCATGGTTCAAGAAGAAGAACCGTGTATTTCACAGCAAGATCATTTTTCTGCATGATAATGCACCATCTCATGCTGCACATAAAACATCTGCATCTCTGGCTGATATGGGCATAAAAGGGGACAAACTTATGGTGTGACCCCCATGCTCCCCTGACCTCTACCACATTCAGAACCTTTGGAGCATCATTAAAAGGAGTGTCTATGATGGCGGGAGGCAGTTCACATCTAAGCAACAGCTCTGGGAGGGTATTCTGTCCTCATGCAAAACAATTGAAGCAGAAACCATCCAAAACCTGACAAATTCAATGGACGAGAGAGTTCAGAAGCTCCTTTCGAACAAGGGGTCCTATGTGAAAATGTAACATCACCTAGAATAAAGTTTTGAGTTGAAAACTGTTTGATTTCAGTTTCTAACAACCTGCTAATGCTTATAATTTCAAAAATGACCATTTTTTTGGTCTTTATTAAAATGAAAAGGTTGATCGAAAAGTTTGGGGGATCTAAGAGTGTGGCAACCCAGTAGTCATGATTACTTCGAATTCTGACAATATGAGGGTCATGCTGCAGGTAGTGCAGCAAGAAGGCACTTATGTGTCTTGCGCATCTCGGAGCCCCAAAATTATTTTCCGGGCTAGATGCAGCTAAAAATTATTTTTAATTTTAAATCTGGTGAAGCTTATTATAGATGGCCTAATAGGATCAGTGCTGCACACTGCTACAAAGCCCAAATTATTTTCCAGTCAAGATACAGATAAACATGATTAGTAATTTGAAAGCTTAAAACGGTTGGTAGGGTGATTTTAACCAATCATCAAGCTTTTACTCTCCCCAGGATGACACAGGGGTAGAAAAGTCGTTTCGGATCCATGATTTGTTCATCTTTATGAACGTGAGTCTGTCTACATTATCAGTGGAGAGCCGCGTGCGCTTATCTGTCAGCACACCCCTAGCAGCGCTGAACACACGTTCAGACAGAACGCTGGCTGCGGGGCATGACAAGATCTCCAAGGCGTAAGTGGCTAGCTCCGGCCATTTATCCAGATTGGAAGCCCAAAAAGAGCAAGGGTCCAGTGACACAGTCGTGGCTTCAATGTTTACTTGGAGATACTCCTGTGCCATCGTCTCTAGGCGTTGACTATGTGTCAGACTTCTTGACTCCTGTGGCCTTGCAAAGGATGGGCTAAAAAAGTGGTGAAATGATTCCGCAAAATTGATGTTACCAGCAGATACTGTGGTTCTGTTACGGTTTGAGTGCTGAACACTTGACGGTCCCACGGTTGGCAAGTTGGAACTGTGAGATTCACTACGTGCACCACTGGTATTTTGTGGAAAAGCACATGTAAGATTCTGCAACAGTCTCTGCTGATACTCCTGCATGCGTGCATCCCTTTCTATGGCAGGAATAATTTCTGCAAATTTACTTTTGTACCGGGGATCTAACAGTGTGGCAACCCAGTAGTCAGGATTATTTCTAATTCTCACAATTCGAGGGTCATGTTGCAGGTAGTGCAGCAAGAAGGCACTCATGTGTGTTGCGCATCCAGGAGCACCAAGTCCCTGTTGTGTTGGTGGCGAGGTAACAATCATGCTTCCTTCCTCTGTCCTCTCCCCCCAACCTCGCACAACAGAAATGTGATCAAGGTCTCCCTCATCTGATGAGTCTTCCATCAGTTCGTCCTCCACTTCTTCCTGGGCTCCTGCACCTTCCTCACTAGTTTGGCTGCTACCATGCGCCCTGGTAAAATCATCTCCCCCACCCTCACATGCCTGCCGCCCTGGTGCTGCCGACCGTCTGGACCTTGCAGATGTTAGCCCTTCCGCATACAACTCCTCCTCCTCTACTTCCTCCACCTCTTCTTGTGCCACCACCTGACTCCGAATTCTGTTTAACATGTGCTCCAGCATGTAAATCACCGGAATAGTCATGCTGATAATGGCATCGTCAGCACTAAACATCTTCGTCGCCATTTCAAAACTGTGCAGAAGGGTGCATAGGTCCCTGATCTGAGACCACTCCTCCAGCGTGATTTGCCCCACCTCTGAATCTCGTTGGCCCAGGCTATACGTCAGAACGTATTGCACCAGGGCTTGTCGGTGCTGCCACAGTCGCTGCAACATGTGCAGAGTTGAATTCCACCAGGTAGGCACATCGCATTTTAGCCGGTGAAGTGGCAGGCCCAACGACTTCTGTAGAGATGTAAGTCGCTGAGCTGCGGGATGCGAACGGCGGAAGTGAGCACACAGCGACCGTGCCCTCTGCAGAAGGCCATCTAGTCTGGGATAGTGGGCTAAAAATTGCTGGACAACCAGGTTCAACACGTGAGCCATACAAGGCACGTGTGTGACATTGCCCCGGCGAAGGGCCGCACCCAGGTTTGCAGCATTGTCGCACACGGCCTTCCCTGGTTTCAGGTCCAGTGGAGACAACCATTCATGAAATTGGTTCTCCAGAGCTGACCACAACTCCTCAGCTGTGTGACTCACATTTCCCAGACATTTCAATGTAAAAACCGCCTGATGACGTTGAGCCCTACTGCCAGCATAGTAAGGAGGTGTGCAGGATCCCTTCTGCGCAGTTAGAAAGCTTGTGGCATGACCAGACAGGCTTTGGGTGCAGGTGGAAGACCGAGAGGAGGTTGAGGAGGCAGAAGCAGTGGAGGAAAAATGACATAAAGAGGATTGACGCACAACTCGTGGGGACGGCAAGACTTGGACAGCAGCCCCTTGTCCTGCTGTCACCATAGTTACCCAGTGCCCAGTCAGCGACATGTAACGCCCCTGTCCATGCCTACTCGTCCAAGTGTCTGTGGTGAAATGCACCCTGTCACACACAGAGTTTCTCAAAGAAGCGGTGATGTTGTGTGCGACATGCTGGTGGAGCGCAGGCACACCTTTCTTTGAGAAGTAGTGCCGACTGGGCATCTGGTACTGGGGCACTGCGACGGACATAAGGTCTCGAAAATCCTCTGTGTCCACCAGGCGGAAAGGCAGCATTTCTGTAGCCAAGAGCTTGCAGATGGTGAAATTCAACCTCTTAGCTTTCTCATGGCTAGGAGGAAATGGTCTTTTACTTGTCCACATCTGAGGGACCGAGGGCTGGCTATTGTGCTTAGACGGGGTTGATAAGGGTGTCCCCGGCAAACTGCCGGTCTGTGAGGAAGATGCAGGCGGACATGTTAGGTTGCCTTGATCCAAAGGTGGTGCTATCGATGTCGGACAGCGCTCAAGACCAGCTGGTGTTACCACCTCCAAAGAAAATGATGACCTGCCAATCACGCTGGCTGTTGCGGGTAAAGAGGTGGCAGGTCTGCGCCCCAAAACAGGTGTGACTGCTGTCCCCCCAGTCACAGAGGATGAAGAGGCCGCGGATGCACAAGATATGGCAGACGGTGGTTGGCCCGGCCGGCTAGACCGCATTGTAGCACACTGAGCTTCCCACTGCAACTTATGCTTCATGTCCATGTGCCGGTTCATGCATGAAGTACTCAAACTATGTATTTTTTGGCCTCTACTTAGCTTTTGCTGACAAATGTTACAGATAACACGAGTTGGGTCATCTTTATCGATCTGAAAAAATGCCCAGGCTATGCAAGGCTTAGCACCCATGCGACCTGAAGAGCCACCACGACTTGTGGTGAGAGGCAGAGTTGTGTTTGAGGATGCAGTTGTTGACGTGCTTCCAGTACTACGTCTCTGTCGAGGAAGGCGCAACCTGACCTCGTCGTCACTAGCATCTTCCTCCACCTCCTCTGCTGACCTCATCTCTTGGCTGACTGTGGGTTGACAGTAAGTGGGATCTCCGACCTCATCATCATCACCCTGTGCGTTATCACACCCGTCGTCCTCAGAGCCAACCTGTTCCTGCCCTGACAAAAAACTAAAGTTGTCACTCCAATCAGGTATTTGAGTCTTATCATCGTCTTCCTCATTGTCTCCACCAACAGGAGTTACAGTTTGGGAATGAGGGTCTACATTATGGTCAGAACCTTCTGCGTCTGGTCCTGGATCCGACTCATAAAGATTCTGGGCATCAGTGCAGATCATTTCCTCGTCTGGATTCACAGAAGCGCTGGAGTCGACCTCTGATTCCCAGGCTATAGTATGAGTAAACAGCTCTGCAGACTCAACCATCTGTTCTACCTCATACTCAGACGGGCAGCTGGAGATTTGGGAGCTGTGAGGAAGCAAGTGCGATTTGGGTGACACCTTCGAGGACTGGAGTATTTGTGATGTTGAAGTTGATGTGGAGGAGAGCCCACTTAAAGGAGCACTTGATATCCGTTGAAGCACCTGCTGTTTTTGTGCCTCATCTGGAATTTGTAGCGATTGGCGTGGCCGTAAGAAAGGGATCTTATCACATTGTCCGCTAAAAGAAGTAGACATTTTAGTTTGGCTGGAAGATGGTCTTTCTTCTGCACCTACCCCACGGACACAACCTTTTTTCCCCTTCCCAACACGCCTATTCCCCTTTCCACCAGCAGCAGGCCTTTTTCCACTCATTTTGGTGGTTAACTAATTCACAACTCTGGAGTTGTTTGCACAAAAAAACAATGGATGGTAACCGAGCAGAGCTGAGTGGCCAAACTGTGGTATTAGGCCAAAACTATTGGCTGGGTTAGATGCAGAAAAAAATTATTTTTAATTTGCAACCTGATGGAGGTCAGTATAGATGGACTAATAGACCAAGTCCCACACACTGCTAGAAGCCCAAATATTTTTTCAGAGCTAGATGCAGAAAAAAATTATTTTTAATTTGCAACCTGATGGAGGTCAGTATAGATGGACTAATAGACCAAGTCCCACACACCGCTAGAAGCCCAAATATTTTTTCAGAGCTAGATGCAGAAAAAAATTATATTCAATTTGCAACCTGCTGGACGTCAGTATAGAAGGACTAATAGAACAAGTCCCACACACTGCTAGAAGCCCAAATATTTTTTCAGAGCTAAATGAAGAAAAAAATTATTTTTAATTTGCAACCTGATGGAGGTCAGTATAGATGGACTAATAGACCAAGTCCCACACACTGCTAGAAGCCCAAATATTTTTTCAGAGCTAGATGCAGAAAAAAATTATTTTTAATTTGCAACCTGATGGAGGTCAGTATAGATGGACTAATAGACCAAGTCCCACACACCGCTAGAAGCCCAAATATTTTTTCAGAGCTAGATGCAGAACATTTTTTTATTCAATTTGCAACCTGATGGAGGTCAGTATAGATGGACTAATAGACCAAGTCCCACACACTGCTAGAAGCCCAAATATTTTTTCAGAGCTAGATGCAGAAGAAAATTATTTTTAATTTGCAACCTGATGGAGGTCAGTATAGATGGACTAATAGACCAAGTCCCACACACTGCTAGAAGCCCAAATATTTTTTCAGAGCTAGATGCAGAAAAAAATTATTTTTAATTTGCAACCTGATGGAGGTCAGTATAGATGGACTAATAGAACAAGTCCCACACGCTGCTAGAAGCCCAAATATTTTTTCAGAGATAAATGAAGAAAAAAATTATTTTTAATTTGCAACCTGATGGAGGTCAGTATAGATGGACTAATAGACCAAGTCCCACACACTGCTAGAAGCCCAAATATTTTTTCAGAGCTAGATGCAGAAAAAAATTATTTTTAATTTGCAACCTGATGGAGGTCAGTATAGATGGACTAATAGACCAAGTCCCACACACCGCTAGAAGCCCAAATATTTTTTCAGAGCTAGATGCAGAAAAAAATTATATTCAATTTGCAACCTGCTGGAGGTCAGTATAGAAGGACTAATAGAACAAGTCCCACACACTGCTAGAAGCCCAAATATTTTTTCAGAGCTAAATGAAGAAAAAAATTATTTTTAATTTGCAACCTGATGGAGGTCAGTATAGATGGACTAATAGACCAAGTCCCACACACTGCTAGAAGCCCAAATATTTTTTCAGAGCTAGATGCAGAAAAAAATTATATTCAGTTTGCAACCTGATGGAGGTCAGTATAGATGGACTAATAGAATGATGCTATGCCCAAAAGATTTTACTTCACTAGGTGCAGTAAAAAAATTGGTATTCTATACACAGGTGGTATATCTTGCAACACAGATAGGCTACTCCACTGACTAACACACTCTGCAATAGGCCAAAAAGGATTAGCTTTGCTAGATTCAGCCAAATGCTGTGAAAAAAACTTGCACAGCACTGGCACAGACCTGCCTGGCAAAAACTGATAGGAACTGATGTAACCTAGTCCTGAAAAGGACTCCAATTACAATTAGTCTTTACTCCCACAATCTATCTATTTAAGAGCACAGACCTGCCTGATAAAAGTCGTAGGAAATGCTGTAACCTAGTCCTTAAAAGGACTGGAATCACAACTATTCCCTACTCCCAAGCTATCTGTATATTTGTGCGAAAATTGGCTTGAAATTAACAAGGTATAGCGCACACAGCAACAGCGGTGCCGTCTAACACGCAGCTGCAGCAGTGAGAAAATGGTGGCGACGGGGAAAATGGCTTGGTCTTATAGGGCAAGGACATGTGACATACACTGCCAATCACACATGCCCTTGCTTGTGTGAAAAAAAGCACTTCGCTCCGTGTGTGCGCTGCTGATAGGCTGACAGATTGCACCTCCCCACTGCAAATGCGGGAAAGAGAAAAAAAAATGGAGATCTTCATTGTTCCTGCAGAGATCCATCCCCTGCCCCTCCCCCCGCCCCGCTGTACACTCAAACTGCGTATTAACATTAATTTTCATCATTACTGAGAAAAAATCCAGTTATGATTTTGGTGCACGAACAGTTATCGAACATAACCTCGAACAGCCGAATTTTTCTCAAATTGTTCGTGTTCGCCGACCGGCTCGAACACCGCCCAAAACAGCTCGAATTTGAGATTGGCGAACAGTTCGAGTAGAACAACGCTCATCTCTACTCTTGAAGCTCATCAAGAGAATGCCAAGAGTGTGTAAAGCAGTCATCAAAGCAAAAGGTGGGTACTTTGAAGAACCCAGAATATAAGACATATTTTCAGTTGTTTCACACTTTTTTGTTAAGTATATAATTCCGCATGTGTTAATTCATAGTTTTGATGCCTTCAGTGTGAATGTACAATTTTCATAGTCATGAAAATACAGAAAAATCTTTAAATGAGAAGGTGTGTTCAAACTTTTGGTCTGTACTGTATAAGAAGTACAGTGACAGTGCTGCTTACTGTACTTGTCATTTAGTGTTAAAGGATTTATCAAAAAAATTAATAGTGTTTTCATGCACCGTCTCTTTAAAAAAGCCGGCCGGCAATTCAGCATCGGTACCCGACAATTTATAACAGAAAGAATAGAGCATCACACATAGATTAGATAGATAGAAACATGTATGTGAATTTCATGAAATAATTTAAAAAAAAATACGTGGGGCTTCGCCCTATTTTTGTGTCCAGCCAGGTACAGCAGGCAGGAACGGGCTGCCCCCAACCACCAGCTGCCTATTTGTACCTGTCCGGACACAACAATATAGGGAAGCCCTTTTTTTTAAATTATTTCATGAATTTCATGGAATAATTTAAAAAAAAAATACGTGGGGCTTCACCCTATTTTTGTGTCCAGCCAGGTACAACTAGGCAGCTGGCGGCTGGAATCCGCAGCGCAGGGAGGCCCAAGCTTTCTGGGCTCCCCCGCTGCAAATTGCAGTCCGCAGCCACCCCAGAAAATGGCGTGTTCATAGAAGCGCCATATTCTGGTGCTGTACCCAACTCATCCAGGGCCCTGGTGCTGTGGCTCACTGGGTAATAAAGGGGTTAGGGCCAGCTTGGTATTATCAGCTGCCCCTCAGCCCGAAATTCATGGTGTCACGCCAATATTAGACATGACCGCCATGAATTTCTAGTAAAGTATTTAAAAAAAACACAACACCCAGAATAAAGTCCTTTAATTGAAATAAACACACCATTTTTTAATGTTCTAAATTAAACCATACTTACCATCACGCCCATTCCAGCTGAAGCCAATGTCTTCTGCAATAAAAGTAAAATAATAAAGCAACCTCATGCTTACCTTTCCATAGTTCCCAGGACAGCTCCAGCTCTGCTACATTCACATGACAGGCTGGATCGCAGCCGAAAGCTGCCATCCAGCTTGCCATGTCGCAGACACTGAGAAGCGCAGGCATGCTTGCGCTCCTCAGTGTCTGGCTGTGACGGCATCCAGATGAGCCGAGATCATGTCCAATGAACTCAGCTCACCTTATGCACGTCACTGACAGCGTGGGAAAATTCTCCTGCGCTTGCGCTTGCCGTGAGCGCAGGAGAATTCTCTCACACTCACCGCATGCGCAGGAGAATTCTCCCACGCTGTCAGTGACGTGCAAGAGGTGAGCTGAATTCATTGGACATGATCTCGGCTCATCTGGATGCCGTCACAGCCAGACACTGAGGAGCGCAAGCATGCCTGCGCTTCTCAGTGTCTGCGACATGGCAAGCTAGATGGCAGTTTTCGGCTGCGATCCAGCCTGTCATGTCAATATAGAAGAGCTAGAGCCGTCCTGGGAACCATGGAAAGGTAAGGATGATGTTGGTTTATTATTTTATTTTTATTGCAGGAGATCGTTGGCTTCAGCTGGAATGGGCGTGATGGTAAGTATGGTTTAATTTAGAACAATAAAGAATTGTGTGTTTATTTCAATTAAAGGACTTTATTCTGGGTGTTGTGTTTTTTTTTTAACTTTGACTATGGGGTTAGTAATGGGGGTGTCTTATAGACACCCCCATTACTAAAAACTGAAATATCACAAGGTCATAAGTATTCAGACCCTTTGCTCACACACTCATATTTAAGCACATGCTGTCCATTTCCTTGTGATCCTCCTTGAGATCGTTCTACTCCTTCATTGGAGTCCAGCTGTGTTTAATTAAACTGATAGAACTTGATTTGGAAAGGCACACACCTGTCTATATAAGACCTCACAAAGTACATGTCAGACCAAATGAGAATCATGAGCTCAAAGGAACTGACTAAGGAGCCCAGAGACAGAATTGTGGCAAGGCACAGAATTGGGACCACCAGAAGTCTTCCCAGACCTATCTGTGGTGCCCTGCTGCGCATTGGTGCCACAGAACCCAGAAGGGTGCATGGATGGACTTCTCCACAAGAGGCCCTCACTGCATTCATACATCTCCACCTTCCACCTCAGACCAGCAGAGGGAGCCCATTAGGGACATATATAGGGAAGGTGGAGCCAGGCAGCTCAGTTTTGGTTCCAGTTTGAGTCCAGAGTTAGTGAGTGTTCAGAGAGGAACACAGCTCTGAGTGAGCGGAGAGCGTGCCGACGCTCAGAGAGCGGTGAAGACGCAGCACGCCAGCTGCCAAGTAGTGAGGGCACCGAGTGTGGCCGAAGGCGAGAGGAAAAAGAGAGTGGAGCTAAGGGGGCAGAGGAGCACAGTAGGCTCACCCCGATTTATGTACCCGACACCGGGTCCGTGCCTACAGGGACTCCTTATCCCCAGTAGGAACCACCGGAACCCCTGGAGAACTACAGGTCCCAGGTTCACCAAACACTGATTAAAGTACCAGGGCTAGGAGTCACGGAGGTCCCAGCGTCCAGGGAGAGTGATCTCCAAAGAGAAGGCCCTACCACCAGGTCAGCAGGTGCAGAGAGAAAGAAAGAGAGTAACCAAACTAGGCCAGAAGCTTAGAGAAATAAGCAACAGATCAGGAGGCCCTATACCCGCTCACTGGGGAGAGTCCAGAAGTGCGCCCTTCACCTGGAGTACCCTGGACCATGCCAGCAGCATCACCAGTAAAGGTACTGAAGCTTACCCCCGTGTGAGTGTCCGTCCTTCCTCCGGGACCGTTCTGCTGTCTCTCCCCTGCACCGCCATCCAATACATCCCTCACGCTGCCCTGAGGCCCGCTCCACCTGTGGGGAGCCATTCCATCACAAGCTGCCCTACCATCTGCCTCAGAGGACTGTTGCAGCGCTGGTGATCCTCACCAGACACCACAGGTGGCGTCACGACAAATCCCCTATAAATATCCCCCTTTTTGCACTGACCGCCCCGGGTCACGGACCGGGCCAGCCACCGTGATATCCCCCGGCAACCAGAGGCCCGGCTATCGAGTACTCCCATGACCCAAGGGTCGCGTCATATCCCTGCAGCCAAACTGGGCAATCGTGGGAGAAGAGCCTTGGTGAGAGAGGTAAATTAGAACCCCAAGATCACTGTGACTGAGCTCCAGAGATGCAGTAGGTAGATGGGAGAAAGTCCCACAAAGTCAACTATCACTGCAGCCCTCCACCAGTTGGGCCTTTACGGCAGAGTGGCCCGACGGAAGCCTCCCCTCAGTGCAAAACATATGAAAGCCCGCATAGAGTTTGCTCAAAAACACATCAAGGACACCCAGACTATGAGAAATAATTCTCTGGTCTGATGAGACGAAGATAGAACTTTTTGGTGATAATTCTAAGTGGTATGTGTGGTGAAAACCAGGCACTGCTCATTACCTGCCCAATACAATCCCAACAATGAAACATGGTGGTGGCAGCATCATGCTATGGGGATTTTTTTCAGCTGCAGGGACAGGACGACTGGTTGCAATTGAAGGAAACATGAATGCGGCCAAGTACAGAGATATCCTGGATGAAAACCTCTTCCAGAGTGCTCTAGACCTTAGACTTGGCAGAAGGTTCACCTTCCAACGAGACAATAACCCTAAGCACACAGCTAAAATAACAAAGGAGTGGCTTTGGAACAACTCTGTGACCATTCTTGACTGGCCCAGCCAGAGCCATGACCTAAACCCAATTGAGCATCTCTGGAGAGACCTGAAAATGGCTGTCCACCAACGTTCACCATCCAACCTGATGGAACTGGAGAGGATCTGCAAGGAAGAATGGCAGAGGATGCCCAAATCCAGGTGTGAAAAACTTGTTGCATCATTCCCAAGAAGACTCATGGCTGTACTAGCTCAAAATGGTGCTTCTACTCAATACTGAGCAAAGGGTCTGAATACTTATGACCATGTGATATTTCAGTTTTTCTTTTTTTAATAAATTTGCAAACATTTCTACATTTCTGTTTTTTTCAGTCAGGATGGGGTGCAGAGTGTACTTTAATGAGAAAAAAATGAACCTTTTAGAATTTACCAAATGGCTGCAATGAAACAAAGAGTGAAAAATTTAAAGGGGTCTGAATACTTTCCGTACCCACTGTAGTTAGTTATTAGAGCCAGTATTCATGAAATTACCTCAGTTGTACCGGAGACCCACCATACCCGACGCACGTTTACACTGAAATGCTTCATCCAGGGGTCTCTGTTTCATTTTTTTATTTATGTCTGTACTATTGATTTTAAATATTTGTTCAATAAAACATACTATTTTAAATGTATTTTCTTGGCTTATGTAAAGCTTTATTTTTTAGTTCATTATCTGTTTTTTGCTTTATGGTTATATAGAGGATTAATTACTTAGTGTATCCACTTCCTGTATTGAGACAAAGACCTACCTCCGCTTCTGGTAATAATTTACAATAATATAATTTGCAGATTGTCTATTTATCACATTGTATATCAAATGAAATCCGGTTGTCTGAAACTTCAGGGAGCATTTACATTTATGTGGCTGATTAGTGAGAAAGTGTGTATGAGCTCAGTTACAATTCTTCATGCCATTTTGTACTTTCATTTATAATTTTTTTTTTTATATTAATAGTCTTTTCCAGGAGGATTGTTTTCTGATCTAGTTTTAGGATGTTTTCGATTTTTTTCTTTTTAATTCCTACTGGCAACGACTTCAACATAAAAGAGAGAAGAATTGTCACTGAAATTTACAGTCTGAAAAATGACCCAATTCACCTTGGAAATTCAAAAAGTGTGACTGCTGCTCAGAAGTTTTGGATCATAAAAGCAATAAAGCAACTATCTCCTTCCACGCTACAGTCCTGTTATGTGTGTGAGTGAGAAATATAAAGCCCAAAACTATAAATACTTAATTATAAAATGCACTGTAACATAGGAAGAAACATGATGATTGACCAGAAGCTTTTTGAGATGGATTTAGGTTTAGCTATTCTTGATGAAAAGAGTCTACTTTTATATAAAATAGATTGGCTTCGTTCTCACATCCAATTCCCCCAAGTGACCATGTGAGGCCAATGGCAGGCTTCAGCACTGGAAGGGAGCACGGTAGACTTGAAGACGGGCACAAAGCTCCCGCGTTTTGCACAGTTAATTATCTTTTCCATTAGGTCTATGATGTCACGTGATGAAAAACTAACTAACTGTATCCTTCTAAGCTCTATGTATAAACAGGAAGTCGCTTTTTCCTGTATGAGTCATCATTAGAACTACAATTCTACATCACTGCAAACTCTATTGTGTCTGTCTGTTTGTCTGTCTATCTATTTATCAATCAATCTATCAATCTATCTATCTATCTATCTATCTATCTATCTATCTAACACTTGCCAACTCTCCTAGAAAACAGGTAAGAATAAAATATAAGTAGAAAAATATGTGAAAAAGAAATCACTCTATTTAATTTATCTTTTTTTTATTTATCTAGCAGCTTTGAAGTATAACAAAGAATGTAACTCAAGATAAATGCATAACAAGTACTAAAAAACCAAAGTTAAACTAATGCCTTTAAATTCCTCTCTGTGCAATCTACAGTATTTATGTAAGTATCTACACAGAAACAAAATTGACCAGCACCTCCTAACCAAATGAAGTAAATGTGAACAGGTGCAAGCAGCTGTAAGAGTGCAGCAGTAGCCACTATGTGCTTCACCATATATACAAACGTTCATAGTAACTACAAAGGGCAGGCTTTATAGAGGATTTAGCCCCTTTAAAAATCATATAAGCTGTATATATTTCAATGCTGCAATTACTTTTAAAACTTGTTTTATTCCATGTGCAAATGAGGTGGCTTCGATGCATTCTTGGCGTGGAGAAGGGCTTGGGACACTCTTGGCGTGGCCAAGGGCTCTTTGAACTCTTGGGATGGCGAAGGGCTCGGTCAACTCTTGGCGTGGCCAAGTGCTTGGTGAACTCTTGGTGTGGCCAAGGGCTCTGTGAACTGTTGGCATGGCCATGGGCTCTGTGAACTCTTGGGGTGGCCAAGGACTTGGTCAACTCTTGGCGTGGCCAATGGCTCGGTCAACTCTTGGCGTGGCCAAGGGCTCAGTGAACTCTTGGCGTGGCCAAGGGCTTGGTCAACTCTTGGTGTGGCCAAGAGCTCTGTAAACTCTTGTCATGGCCGAGGGCTCAGTGAACTCTTGGCGTGGCCAAGGGCTTGGAGCACTCTTGGCGTGGCCAATGGCTTGGAGCACTCTTAGCATGGCCAAGGGCTCGGGGCACTCTTGACGTGGCCAAGGGCTTGGGGCACTCATAGCATGGCCAAGGGCTTGGGGCACTCTTGGCGTGGCCAAGGGCTCAGGGCACTCTTGGCGTGGCCAAGGGCTCAGAGTACTCTTGGCATGGCCAAGGGCTCAGGGCACTCTTGGTGTGGCCGAGGACTCTGTGCACTCTTGGTGTGGCCAAGGGCTCAGGGCACTCTTCGTGTGGCCAAGAGCTTGATTTACCTTTATGCCCCCTCAGTTTCCATACTGAGCAGTTCATTTGTTTCTGGTTGACAGCTTTCGTTTGGCCTAGCCCCGACGCTGCACGTGCACACTGACTATGCAGAAGTCAGTGGCATTCATATAGTATGCAAGTAGACTTTCTTTCCATCATTGCCTGCTGACAGCTGTTGCCACCATTCGTTTCTTTGGTACACCCAGAACGGTAGCGAGTGGCTTCAGAGAGGAGGATCAGTTATGTGCTCCCCCTGTCTTTTCTGCATCACAGAATAGGTCAGCGTCAGTGGTGAATCTAACCCACTCTGTGATGTACTTAGGAAAGGGGGAGCACATAACATCCTCTCCTACTCTCTGAAGCTGCTAGCTTCACTTTCAGACTTGGGGAATGGCGGCTATTCTCAGGAGGCAATGATGAAAAGAAGGGTTGCCCCGTACTGTGTGCAGCCCCCTGACTCCTTCATAGTCAGTGTGCATTTGCAGCACCATAGTAAAGTTTGGCTGGAGCAAGCGCTGTCAATCAGAATCAGGGGAACAGCTCAGTGTTAAAAAGGGGGCATAAAGTTGCCTTGGGGTCTTGAGTCCATTTTGTTAACTGAAAAAAATATATTATTAACACTCCTATTTTTTTTTACGCATTTTTACTTTGCAGACCTGGCTAAAATTTTTGCACAGTATTAATTACAGTATATATATTCAAAAGATAAATCAGATAGACATACTGTATATATATACTGTATAGACACACATTATGTCCCATGGCATTAAAAGGGCACCACCATGCACATAACCTGGGTTCTATAATTTGACATTTACAAATGCAAACCTGTTCATATCCTCCTAACAAGTACAAAAAGGTCAACTGCCGGATAACGGAGTGTGTACCATTTTTATTTACATATTTCAACAATCTACTTCTCTTTCCTAAGCTGCCAATGTAGCTGTTTGGCTGACATCCACCGTAATCTGTTCTCCTTCATTATGTTAATCTGTGGGCGGAAAGAATTCTGTCATCTTCAAATCGCTTGTACAGCAACGGTAAACACCTAGGCTTGTCTGTAATTGGACAGGTGTCGGCACCGGTGTCACCTAGGTTTTAATTCAATTAAAAAACTGGCTACTCTGCTCTCATTACCCACTGATTCCCTTTGATCTTATCGCCTGCCCGTGAAATTTACACTCAGCAAGTGTTCGCATTGGACTACAAAGTCAGCACTTCCATAACAAAGATCACCACTGACATTATGCAGATTTTTTATATATTTTTTTGGTTAGGAGGGAACTGCAATTTTTTTGGCTATGAAATGCCAATAGCTCAAAAAGAATGTTATATAATAATAATACTAATAATAATAATAATATAACTATTTTTAATTGTATTATTTTAACATTTAGTTTATCATCGATTTATTACTATAGTATTATCAATAATATTCTTATTATTTATTATTATATAATTATATTATTACTATTTTCAATTATATGATTGATACATTTTTTTATTTTTATTACTACTATTATTATTATTACAACTACTACTATTACTATTATTATTATTATTACTACTACTACTACTACTACTCCTACTATTATTACTATCATTACTATTAGGCCACGGCCCCACTATCAGTATTTGGTCAGTATTCGGTCAGTATTTTTTCTCAGGGGTGGGAGCCAAAACCAGGTGAGGAACAATCAGAGAAAAGGTAGAATAGAAACAAGTCACCAATTCTACATTTATCACCCACTCCTGGTTTTGGCTCCCACTCCTGAGAAAAAATACTGACCGAATACTGACCAAATACTGATAGCGGGGCCGTGGCCTTACTATTATTATCATATGCCTTATTCCTTTTTTTATTTTTTAGCAATTTTTTTGCCTTGTTAATACTATAATGGAATAACAATTAGCCAGATTGTAAAACTTTTTTGTCTGTGTATGACTTGACATTATTTTAAAATGTTATTGCTTTTATATTATAGTCATCATTATTTCTTTCATTCTGTTAATTTCATACTTTTATGCCTTCTTACTCATGTTTTTATTATTTTGTAGTTTTTTTTGCCTATTTTTTTAGTTTTTTTCTAAACTGGGATAACAAATAGCTATAAGTCAAAGGTTGCAAAACTTTTTTTCTGTGTGTATGTGTGTGACTTGACACTATTTTAAAATGTTATTGCTTTTATAATTATAATTATTAGCATTATTTATTTTATACTGTTAATTCATATTTTTATACCTTGTTTTTTATATTATTATTATTATTAAGTATTTTTTTCCCTAGTTTGTATTAAACTGGAATAGAAATTAACCAGATTGTAAAACTTTTTTTTGTCTTTTTGCATGTGGCTTGAAAGGCTATTAATAATTTTGATAGGGGGATCAATACAACTTTTAGGTCCCTGATTGACAAGGCTTTTTCTTTGGCAGCTCAAGAACAATTTTACCTTATAAAAACTGTAAAGTCATTTCTTATTTTAAAAACATACCATTAAATGCTTTTTTTGATAAATATTTTAAATTTCTAATAAAGTACATAAATGTGAAACTTAAATGTACAGAAAACATTTTTTACTATATCACATGGGAAAAATAAATAAATAAATAAATCATTAATATTTTTCCCATGTGATACAGTCAAAATAACAATCATAATCATTATTATTTTTCTTTCCCATGTGATAATAAAAATAATAATAATAATAATAATACTATTTTGACTAATAATAAAAATAATATAAATATTCTAGCTTCAGAACCACTGTTTAACTGGTATAGATGTGTCCTTCCTTACTTTATCTCCTGGCTCAACATATGTAAATAGTGGCAATAGTGGCACAAGATTACTAGCTTTAAAAAAACAACATGATTTTGCAATACTCTGTTGGGAGATGTTTATGTTATATGTGTTTATGTGTGGCCACCCAGTGGTTGTGATGTGAACTGCAGCCCATGGAGAGTTTTGCTATTGTCACAATAATGTATTGAATTTTTATGATGTGAAATTGGAGACCATAGCAACATTTTGCAGAACGGTAAGAGTGAGCACACAATAGATTATATTATTAAAACAGTCCCTGTTTGGAAGCCATAGATGAATAAATAGAGGTCATAGAAGGAAATATCCTTCAGGACCATCTCTATATATGTCGGGGCACAGTGCCATTATAAAGAGTAATATAAACTTAGAAAGCTTTTGATAAATAGGGACAAAAACTTTTTGATTCTAATAATATGTTGACAATTCAATATTTGATTTTCATACAAACAATATATTTTATCGCACCAAAATCATTAAGAAGCGCATGTCTCCTAATGGATTGGGCACATCTCACACTAGCGCACTGTTCATCAGGACTACTAAACCCCAGTCTTAGTGAATCAGGGACATGGACATTTTATTAAGCCTGCGCCTAGTTCTGCTCAAGTTTAAGGATTAGCTGGACATTTCTGCCTTTTCCTTTGAGTGATTAGTGGAGGTGCCAGAACTGGACTCAACTCATCAAAACTAATAAACTTCAAACAACATAAAAACTTTAAAAAAAAGTTTAGGTACCCTTTAATCTCTGTTCAGACTTCCAGGTATCTATAACTTTCTCAGAGAGCTTATTTGATCTGTGGTAAGTGACCCAATACATTTTACTAGCAAGGTTCAAATGCTGACACAACTTATACCAAGGGGTGTAAATACGTCAACGTGCACACACTTTTTGCGAGGAGTTTTTGAAGCAGAAACTCTCCAAATCCTCCTCCAAATCTCAAAAACATTGTTCTCAATTCAAAGCTTTGACGCAAGAATTCTGGTATGAATGCTTTGAAAAATCACAAAAATTAGGCGCAACTTGGAGTTGCGACAACATTTTTTGACTTTTGGTGTATTCACATCTGTGACAAAATGGCCAGAACTGGGGCGGGACATGGATCTGGCGGGAATCGGGATGCCACATATTGTCTAATTCATGACGAACTGTTACATTGTCTATGCCAGAAATCTTACTCTAGTACCTGACTAAAGTGAGATTTTTGGCCTTGCCCACACAGGTGCACTGCACATCACTCGTCAGATTCTGCAGATTCATGAAGAGGCATGCAAAATCGGCAATGCAAGTCAATGGGTCTGTGAAAAATTGGAACGGACTCGGATTACATCCAAGTGCTGTCCAATTTTCACAGACTGTCAGAGAGGAGAAGGTAGAGAAATTGTTTTTTTTAAATTTCTACATGTACCAGAAATACGGATGACACTAGCACCAAACTCTGATCAGAACAATTGGTCCGATTTTCTTGTATACGAAAAAATCAGACGCTGAATGAGGCCTAAGAGCAGAGACAGACTGTTGTATAACTCGTGCTAGGATCGCATAGTAAACCTCGTACTGGCCAGCACTAGTGATGAGCGAGCATGCTCGCTACTGCTCGGTGCTTGCCCGAGCATCTCACTGCTCGAGATGCTCGGCGCTCGCCGAGTATTTCCGGGATTGCTCGGCGGGAGCTCGGGTCCCCTCCCTGCATGTTTGGCACTCTTTAGAGCGCCAATCAACATGCAGGGATCACCTGCCACTCATTGTAATGCCGCAGCCATGGTGGTTGTGGCATTACAGTGATTGGCTGGTCGCACAGCGTCATCAGGTGTATATCAGAACTGGCACCGCTGTGCTCATCACAGTCACTCCGGAATCAGGCAGAGTAGGGAGAGGTTTTGCTGCGTCAGGGAGAGATTTGCTTGTGTATTAGGTAGTGTAGGGAGAAAAACCGTACATTACACATATCCATCTTAACAAACAGTCCTTTTGAGGACTAATCCATCTGCAGAGATATCAGGCAGGCAGTGTATATAGGCAGGCAGGCAGGATATATAGCAGACTGCAGTGCACATAGCACAAGAGGCTCCATTCCAATTCTGCCTTTTGCTGCTGTTAGATATTTCTATACAAAGGCCCAGGTCTCAGGGGCCAGGAATAGTTTTTTTTTAATCTTAAGCCTCATTATTTGCTTAAAAAGCAATCCAGAGAACAACGTTTTTCTGCGCCATTTGCTTGTTGGCACTGCAGAATACAGCCAGGTCCTTTCCATATTACAGCGCTAGAAATCCAGCTATTTAAAACTGTGTTTTCTTCGTCAAACGGATCACATATATGTTGTCAGAAAATACTGCCATTTCTGGTCTACATTAAATATTTCCTTTAGTGTGTCAGTGAAGCAATTCACACCAGTTTGCTGTTCAAACTACTTACCTACAGGCCAGGTATTTAAAACTCTGTTTTCTCCGTCACACGGATCACATATAAGTTCGCTCCAAACTCAGTCATTTGTAGTGAGCGTGGAAGATACTGTCCTCCATTTAAAATGGGCATGGCACGTGGCAAGGGACGGGGAACTGGACGTGATGGTAATGGTGCATCCAGAGGCCGAGGACAAGGCCGTGGGCAAGCTGAAATTGTGCCACAACAAAACCCACATCTTCTCGCCTGACCTTCCTGTCCCAATTCCTAGGGGACCGCAGCACACCACTATTGAACTCAGAGCAGTGTCAAAAGGTTGTTGGTTGGATAGCGGATAATGCTTCCAGTCACTTAGCCACCACCACCCTGTCTTCCACACGGTCAAGTCTCAGTAGCTGTGAGTCTGTACCGCATATTCCTCACCCTGATCCTCCTTCCTCCCACCATACCGAGTGCCCAGGGACAACTGATCCCACACTTGGAAACTCTGAAGAGCTGTTAACTTTTCCATTTATAGATTCGGGCCTCTCGCCCGGTCCACTTGAAGCGGGGCAAGAGGAGATAGCGTGTAGCGATGCCCAAATATTTGAGCAGCCACGGTCACACGAAGGCGACTGTGGGAAAGTGTCACAAGAGGTGGACGATGATGAGACACAATTGCCAGAAAGTCAGGAGGAGGACCAGGTTGAGGAAGTGGAAGACGAGGTGGTGGATGATATAGTAACTGACCCAACCTGGCAGGAGGACATGCAGAACGAGGACAGCAGCACACAGGGGGAGGGAGGCGGAGCACATTAAGCGGCAGGAAGAAACAGTGTGGTGGCCGGAGACGGAAGGCAGGCAACCGTTCCCCGTAACACCAACACAAAGGAAGTTGCCAGTACAACTAGTCTGGTTGCTTTTTAAAGACTCTGCCGATAATCCCTAAAGGGCCATTTGCACCACCTGCTAGGCCAGCACAGCAGGGGTGGCAAAACGACCAGCCTGACCACCACCAGCATGATCAGGCACATGGCAGCAAAGCACTTTGTGGGCCGAACCACAGGGTCCAGGAACAATGTCTGCAGGTGGCACCATTGCTTCTTCCGCTGTTGTGCATGCAAGCCAATCCCCTGTCCATGGTGCATGCGAAGATGCCTTCTGCCCTGCACCTGTCATTGCACACTCTCAAGTAGCAGCATCAGGAAGCACGTCCATGTCCTTGTCTCAGTGCAGTGTTCAGTTGTCCATACCCCAGTCCTTGGAACGCAAGCGCAAATATGCAGCCAATGCCCCACAGGCCACACTACTAAATTCTCACATTTCACGACTGCTTGCGCTCGAAATGTTGCCTTTTAGGCTCGTGGAGATGGAAGCATTCCGCAACCTGATGGCGGCGGCCGTCTCTCGGTACTCGGTCCCCAGCCGCCACTATTTCTCCCGGTGTGCCATCCCCGCATTACATAAGCACATGTCCCAAAACATTTTCGGTGCCCTCAACAACGCAGTTAAAGGGAAATTCCACCTAACCACGGACACGTGGACAAGTGCTTGTGGGCAGGGACAGTACATCTCGCTGACGGCACACTGGGTTAACATAGTGGAAGCCCGGACCCAGTCGGATCTTGGGACGGAACACATCCTCCCGACGCCAAGGATTGCGGGCCCTAGGTCAATCAGGGTTGCCCCCACGGTCTACAGCTCCTGCACCTCATCCTCCTCAGCGTCCTCCTCCTCTTCAGCCCCCATCTCCGAAATGACCACATCAGTCACAAGCTGGAAGCACCGCAGCACTGCCTTGGCCAAACGGCAACAGGCTATGCTGAAGCTAATATGCTTAGGTGACAAACCGCACAATGCTGAAGAGTTGTGGACAGGTCTGAAAGAGCAGGCAGATCTGTGGCTCACACTGCTGAACCTACAGTCAGGCATGGTCGTGTGTGACAATGGCCGGAACATTGTGGCGGCTCTGAGGAGAGGCGAGCTCACACACGTACCATGCCTGGCCCATGTGCTTAACCTCATGGTTCATTGGTTTCTCAAGTCGTACCCGGAGCTGCCGGATCTGCTTGTTAAAGTACGCTACCTGTGTGTCCATTTTAGAAAGTCAGCTACAGCTTCCGCCGCCCTTTCAGTGTTTCAGCAGCGAATGCAGCTTCCGGCTCACAGATTGGTGTGTGATGTACCCACGCGTTGGAACTCTACACTGCAGATGTTGGGAAGGATTTGTGAGCTGAAGAGGGCAGTTGTTGAGTACCATCATCAACAAGGCCATCATTATTCAGTTCAGACTCCACACATAAGACCTCAGGAGTGGACATGGTTTCAGACATATGTACCATCCTCCAAAACTTTGAGGACTCCACCAAGATGGTGAGCGGCGATGACGCCATAATTAGCATTACCATCCCGCTACTCTGTCTTCTGAAACGCTCTCTGCTCACAATCAAAGAGGATGCATTCCAGGCGGAGCACGATGAGAAGGAGCAAGGAACCATACAGGGTGATTACACACAGTCAAGCCTCATCTCATCCCAACGTGGAATGGGTGACAATGAGGAAGAGGAGGAGGAGGAAGGACAGGAGCTAGTTTCATGCACTATAGACGGTACACCTGCACAGCTGTCATACCGTCTGTTCAGCGTGGATGGCCAGAGGACAGAGAGGAGGAGGAGAAGAGCATGGACAGTCCTTGGTGAGGATACGGAAGTCTTGCCTGTTAGTAGTCTGGCACGCATGGCTGAGTTTATGTTACGCTGCCTTTCCCATGACCTTCGCATTCTCAAAATTTTGGATGACAGTCATTACTGGTTGGTGACACTTCTAGACCCACGCTACAAGGAGAACTTCATATTTCTTATTCCTGAGGCGAACAAGTCTACAAAAATGGGGCTGTACCAGAAGGCCCTTGTTGCGGAACTATTAAAAAAATTCCCATCTGAAAACACTGGCGGCAGAGGGCACACTTCATTGGACAACCAAGGAGTACAGGCGAGAGTGATACAACTTCAATCCAGCAGAGGCAGGGGAACACTGTCAAAGTTCTGGGAGAGTTTTCTCAGACCCTCCCATCGCACAGGCCTTGAGGTACTCTCACAAGGAGTGCAAAGTTTTGGAAGATGCTGAGGGAGTACCTTGCCGACCGTATCAACATCCTCCATGATTCCTCTGTGCCTTATAATTATTGGGTATCCAAGCTGGGTATGTGGAATGAACTGGCTCTCTACGCCCTGGAGGTCCTGGCCTGCCCTGCCGCCAGAGTTTTATCAGAGCGGGTTTTTAGTGCCGCTGGTGGAATTATAACTGATAAGCGCATCCGCCTGTCAACTGAAAATGCTGACAGGCTGACTCTTATGAAAATGAACAAGGGCTGGATTGGGCCAGACATCTCAAAACCACCGAATGATAGCAGCGTAACATAAACTCAAATCCAGTGTCTTTTCTTGGGAGGTGTATTCCCATGCACTTTTTCACACCCACACATGGGTATACGCTTCCTGAATTTGGCTATTTGCTCTTGTCCTCCTCCTTCTCCTCATCCTCCACCACGATATAACCAGGGTGACCGTGGTCCGTGATGCAACACCCACCTAATTTTTTTAAAGGGTGTTTATGATGCCCCTAAAAAAATTTTTTTATACAGTATGTTCATGTATACCCCCTAGGGGTAATGTTTGTCAGCCCATACATTTAGTGCATGGGCATTACAAGTATATGAGGCCCGCTCCTTTCTAATTGGAACATTTTTTTATGAGGCCCTCCTCAACGTCTCTTCCAAGGAGCATTGAAGTGCCTCCAAATTTTTGGCAGCCCTTGCATTCACTGCATAGGCCAACACTATGGGAGACTCTCTCATTTCTAATGGGAATTTGTCGTTACTGTGGCCCTGCTCTGTGTGTCTTTCATTTCTTAGTGGGGTTTTTCCTAAATTTGATCAACCGTTGGACTCACTGCATACCCTATAACTGTATAGCAGACTCTCTCCTTTATAATGGGAATTTGTTGTTACTGTGGCCCTGCTCTATGTGTCTTTAATTTATGAGTGGGGTTTTTCCTAAATTTGGTCAGCCGTTAGACTCACTGCATACACTAGAACTGTATAGCAGACTCTCTCCTCTCTAATGGGAACATGTCATACTCGTTACTGTGGCCCTGCTCTATGTGTCTTTCAGAGTCCCTCCATCATCAATGAAACAGGATGTGTCTGATGATGTGTCATACACCACATTGCCAGATAAGATTGTAAAATGTTAAAATGACATTTCCCAGTGAATGGATTTGCCTTAAAAAATAACGTAAAAAAAAACCAGTAGGATCTTTCTTTAGTATAAAAACAGAGTCGCCAATGTAATCTCAATGTAATCACATTGTTCAGCTCCTGCACCTCCTCCTCCTTCTCCAAAATGACCACATCAATCACAAGCTGAAAGCACTGCAGCACTGCCTTGGCCAAGCGGCAACAGGCTGTACTGAAGATAACATGCTTAATGCTTAGGTGACAAACCTCCCAGCGCTGCAGAGTTGTTGAAAGCTGTAACACAGCAGCTTGATCTGTGTCTCTCACCGCTGAACATACAGCCAGGCATGGTCGTGTGTGACAATGGGTGGAACCTGGTGAAGGAGAAATGACAGCCAGAGTAGATACGGTTTCCCTCTATGCCAGTCCTTTCACCGAGCTAAAGAATATGGCTGTGGTTAAATACAACTCCCACTGAGAAGCTGTTTCAGATTGAAAAACATTGGGCCCACCAGAGGATTTGATTCTGAGGGCTCACCTTTCTCCCCCACTCAAGAGCCCCATAGCAGCTGCAAAGTTAGCGCTATCATGAACTGTCCTGATGTAGAAGCCAAGGCACACCAGAGGATGCTCTGGTGGGACCGTCCAACCCTGCCGAGAAGCAGTCCTGGCTAAGAAAAGTGTTTGGGAAGGTTCCCGGACACTCTATGGCTGCTTTTTTACTGAGGCGGAAACCCACGCAAACACGGGGAGAACATAAAAAATCCTTGCAGATGTTGTCCTTGCTGGGATTTCCAAGCGCTGCAAGGCTTCAGTGCTAACCACTGATCCAATGTGCTGCTGTTCACCCTCTGATATCTAACAGGCTGGAGAAACTTGCACCTACTGCCACGCTATCTTCAGTTCCTTTGTGAGAAACTAATGTATTTGGGCAGCCACTCAGTCTGCCAAATAAAATTCCTGAGAAGGAAATTGGGGAAGGCTTCGCTACTGGTAATAGGGGCAGTGCTAATACCATGGCGTCATACCATAGTTTACTGGAAATATTCCAAGCTGATAGGAGGAAAGCAGATTCCCACAGAAAAGTACCAGCAGTAATGTTCAGGGACCCTCGCTTGTAGAAGGCGGAGACAACACTGAGAGAAATTGTGGCGGCTGGGGACCGAGTATGGACACGATGCATGAGGTTCTGAAAAGCTTCCACCTCCATGAGCCTAAAAGGCCACATTTCAAGTGAAAGCAGCTTTAGTGGACTTCCTGGGAGAAATCACTGCTGGAGTAGATATGGTTTCCCAAGTCCTTTCACCAAGCTAAAGAATATGGCTGTGGTGAAATACAACTCAGCAAAAAAAGCTGTGGACTGGCTCCGCACCGTCCCTGGCCACATTCACTTGACCACGTGTTTGTGGGTAGGCGGTCCTTCCCAGTAAGTTCACTGGGGAGGGCACGGGTAATGTTATGGGACCCGTGCTTATGGAAGGCGGAGACGATACCGGGAGAAATAGTGGCGGCTGGGGACCGAGTATTGACACCGCCGCCGGCGTGAGGCTGTGAAAAGCTTCCGCCTCCACGAGCCTAAAAGGCCCCAATTCAAGTGCAAACAGCTGCCCAGAAATCTGGCAGTTTAGTATTGCAGCCTGTGGGTGTGTGTGTGGCTGGCTGAATACTTGCCCTTGTATTCCAAGTAACAGAAAACTAAGCAGATGGTGGCCTCTATCATCATCATGGCCTCACCTCGACACTATGAACTCTCCTGAAGGAGAAGCCAGGGCCCACTGGAGGAGTCTCCGGTTTTCTGGTGGGTCCGTCCAACCCTGCCAAGAAGCAGCCCTTGCTAAGACAAGTGTGGGGGAAGGTTCCCGGACACTCTATGGCTGTTTTTTTTAATGCTGATTGGACGTGCTTATGCATGTTATTTCTTAAACCGGATTGCAGATCAGGCCATTGCCCAACTCTGTAGTCAAGAAATTAAATGCGCAAAGAAAGATGTTTGTGTGTCAAAGCACCACCGAGAAGTGCGAGCTGATGTTGGATGGGCTGCCATAGCTTCTTCAAAAGCTGCTTTAGAGGACTTCCTGGGAGAAATGACACCCAGAGTAGATACGGTTTCCCTCTATGCCAGTCCTTTCACCGAGCTAAAGAATATGTGGTGAAATACATCTCAGCAAAAAAAGCTGTGGACTGGCTCCGTACCATCCCTGGCCACATTCACCTGTCCACGTGTTTGTGGTTAGGCGGTCCTTCCCAGTAAATGCACTGGGGAGTGCACGGGTAATGTTGTGGGACCAGTGCTTGTGGAAGGCAGAGACGACACTGGGAGAAACAGTGGCGGCTGAGGACCGAGTATGGACACCCGGCCGCCGCCGGCATGAGGTTATGAAAAGCTTCTGCCTCCACGAGCCTAAAAGGCCACATTTCAAGTGCAAGCAGCTGTCAAAAATTTGGCAGTATCGTATTGCAGCCTGTGGGTTGGTGGGTGGCTGGCTGCATACTTGCGCTTGCATTCCAAGGAATGGGGTAGGGACAACTGAACGCTGCACTGGGACAAGGACGTGGACGGTGATTGTTGTAAGTCTGCAACGAGAGGTGCATGGCGGGAGGCATCTTTGCATGCGCCAAGGATCACTTATGATGGGCACACTTTTAGGCAGTGACCTGGGAGTCAGAAATGCTTCCAGAGGTCTTCCCCATGCTGTTCTCCTGTCTTTTCAGCACTGTATGCATGTGTCTGATGATGTGTCACACACCACAAGGCCAGATAAGGTTGTAAAATGTTAAAATGACATTTCCTGGTGAATGCATTTGTCTTTGTTGAAAGCAATGCAAAAGTGCAAAAATGAATCAAAAATGCTACGTGTGAACATAGCCCAAGGTGTGGAGGAGTATTTATGTTTTTGGTTATTTATTTATTTGTATGTTTTATTGTGAGTCCGTAAAAGTGGCATAATACTCTGACAAAGTTGCTGACAGCAGTGATCCGGGAGTCAGAGATGCTTCCAGGGGTCTTCCCCATGCTGTTCCCATGTCATTTGAGCTCTGTTCCCATCGATTTGGGCAATTTTTAGGCCCTCTGCAGACCACCGGGGAGCCACCTGAAAAATGCTCGAGTTTCCCATAGACTTACATTGGGCTCGTTACTCGGGTCGAGCACCCGGGTATTCCAATGTGCTCGACCCGAGAAACGAGTACCCGAGCATTTTAGTGCTCCCCTCATCACTAGCCAGCACCTCTCCTAACCTGAGTGTGACAGCTGCATAGAAATACATCATGCTGTCACGCTCAGATCAGGAGAGGTGCCGGCCAGTCCATTCAGTGCGATGCGATCGTTGCTCGAGTTATACGGCAGTCTGTCTCTGCCCTAAGACTGATTCTTTCAAGATGAGATGTTTCATCATTTACACCTGATCTGGTGAACTAGATTTCAATTTTAGGTTTAAGATTTGTTAGTTGTATTTCCTAATGGAATTTGCAGTGGGTGATGCATTTTAGGGTATATTAACATTTTCTTTGCAATGTATGTTGGAGGTAAAGTTGGGAGTATTTCCGATGTAAATCTTCGACCAATGACTGACGTTTGTTGCTGTAAAGACACACAGTGGCATATGTCACATATAGGCTCCCATACATTAGGTGTATAATGTTTTTTTCTAATTGGATGTCTATCCACAGAAAATCCTAGTCGACTATAGTTTTCTATACAGCCAAATGAAAAAGACCCTAGCCTTAAGGGGTTGTTTGAGAAAAAAAGAAAAAATAGAACATAAAAAAATAAATTAAATCACATTTGAACTAGAAGAGAATTAGGAGTTAATTGACGGGCTCCTCTGTTCAGGAATTGCACCTGTAGTTATTGCAAACATACTTCAGTCCCCTCTTACAGTGATTTTATGTACAGTACATCAACTGGGACATATTGCATAACAAGTAACTTTTTGAGCTAAAAAGTTGAAAAAAAAAAAGTTAAAGAGCAAAAAAGAATGTTTTTTCTTTTAGGCAAAGTTCATGAAATGCAGGCTCAACTTTGATGAAAATGTTGTCAGAAAACAGAAACAGGCCAACACATAAAATAGATTAAAAAAAAGGTGCAAATGGAAATATGACTTTGGTACAAAAAAAAAAAAGGGGCAAAAAAATAAAATAAAAACTAGAGAAAAAATTGCTCAAATGCAAAAGCGATCATGGTATTACAAGATCTTTCAATGAAGTAAGGATTGTACAAAGTGAACAATCCCTTTAAGGATTCTTTTCAATGGCAGATATGTAATTTTTTTTATTAGTCAGATATACTTTGCTTTTATTTATACTGTATGGAATGAAAATTAAAAGGATATTCCAATCTCCAAGATGCTATCCTAATATATAGTAGGTGTAATAATAATAATATTAGCAAATGCCTCTAATTAGAAATTTAGTATAGTTCTTCTGATTATCTGTGTGCAGGGCATTGCAGTAGCTTAGATATCCATGGTTACAACCACTCATATACAGACAGTTAGTTAGTTGCTAATGGTCATAAGTAACCAAAAGTACCTAAGCTACTGAAATGCCCTGCACATGGGGTTAGCGACATAGCAAATCAGAAGAACTATACTACATTACTAATTGGAGGTAATTGTTAATATTATTATTATTACACTGCATTACTACTATATATTGGGATAGGATCTTTGAGATGGAAATACTCATTTAAATGTTAATAAGTACTCACAAAAGAAAATACTGTCCTTATTTTTTGTCATGACTGTATATTATAGGGATTATTTGGAAATTAAAGGGGGGAGTAATACATGACTCCTTCCTTTTAAACATAGCACCACGCCTGTCTATAGATAGTGTCTAGAGATGAGCGGTGTTCGACTTGAACTGTTCGCCAATCTCAAATTCGAGCTGTTTTGAGCGGTGTTCGAGCCTTTCGGCGAACACGAACTATTTGAAAAAAATTCGGCTGTTCGAGGTTATGTTCGATAACTGTTCATGCACCAAAATCATAACTGGATTTTTTCTCAGTAATGATGAAAATTAATGTTAATACGCAGTTTGAGTGTACAGCGGGGCGGGGGGAGGGGCAGGGGATGGATCTCTGCAGGAATAATGAAGATCTCCATTTTTTTTTCTCTTTCCCGCATTTACAGTGGGGAGGTGCAATCTGTCAGCCTATCAGCAGCGCACACACGGAGCGAAGTGCTTTTTTTCACACAAGCAAGGGCATGTGTCATTGGCAGTGTATGTCACATGTCCTTGCCCTATAAGACCCAGCCATTTTCCCCATCGCCACCATTTTCTCACTGCTGCAGCTGCATGTTAGACGGCACTGCTGTTGCTGTGTGCGCTATACCTTGTTAATTTCAAGCCAATTTTCGCACAAATCTACAGATAGCTTGAGAGTAGGGAAAAGTTGTGATTGCAGTCCTTTTAAGGAATAGGTTACAGCATTTCCTACGACTTTTATCAGGCAGGTCTGTGCTCTTAAATAGATAGGTTGTGGGAGTAAAGACTAATTGTAATTGCAGTCCTTTTCAGGGCTAGGTTACATCAGTTCCTATCACTTTTATCAGGCAGGTCTGTGCTCTTAAATAGATAGGTTGGGAGTAAAGACTAATTGTAATTGCAGTCCTTTTCAGGACTAAGTTACATCAGTTCCTATCAGTTTTTACCAGGCAGGTCTGTGCCAGTGCTGTGCAAGTTTTTTTCACAGCATTTGGCTAAATCTAGCAAAGCAAATCCTTTTTGGCCTATTGCAGAGTGTGTTAGTCAGTGGAGTAGCCTATCTGTGTTGCAAGCTACACCACCTGTGTATAGAATACCAATTTTTTTACTGCACCTAGTGAAGTAAAACCTTTTGGGCATAGCATCATTCTATTAGTCCATCTATACTGACCTCCATCAGGTTGCAAATTGAATATAATTTTTTTCTGCATCTACCTCACAAAAAATATTTGGGCTTCTAGCAGTGTGTGGGACTTGTTCTATTAGTCCATCTATACTGACCTCCATCAGGTTGCAAATTGAATATAATTTTTTTCTGCATCTACCTCTGAAAAAATATTTGGGCTTCTAGCAGTGTGTGGGACTTGTTCTATTAGTCCATCTATACTGACCTCCATCAGGTTGCAAATTGAATATAATATTTTTCTGCATCTAGCTCTGAAAAAATATTTGGCCTTCTAGCAGTGTGTGGGACTTGTTCTATTAGTCCATCTATACTGACCTCCATCACGTGGCAAATTGAATATAATATTTTTCTGCATCTAGCTCTGAAAAAATATTTGGCCTTCTAGCAGTGTGGGACTTGTTCTATTAGTCCATCTATACTGACCTCCATCAGGTTGCAAATTGAATATAATTTTTTTCTGCATCTAGCTCTGAAAAAATATTTGGCCTTCTAGCAGTGTGTGGGACTTGTTCTATTAGTCCATCTATACTGACCATCATCAGGTTGCAAATTGAATATAATTTTTTTCAGCATCTAGCTCTGAAAAAATATTTGGCCTTCTAGCAGTGTGTGGTACTTGTTCTATTAGTCCATCTATACTGACCTCCATCAGGTTGCAAATTGAAAATAATATTTTTCTGCCTCAAGCTCTGAAAAAATATTTGGCCTTCTAGCAGTGTGTGGGACTTGTTCTATTAGTCCATCTATACTGACCTCCATCAGGTTGCAAATTGAATATAATATTTTTCTGCATCTAGCTCTGAAAAAATATTTGGCCTTCTAGCAGTGTGTGGGACTTGTTCTATTTGTCCATCTATACTGACCTCCATCAGGTTGCAAATTGAATATAATTTTTTTCTGCATCTACCTCTGAAAAAATAATTGGGCTTCTAGCTGTGTGTGGGACTTGTTCTATTAGTCCATCTATACTGAACTCCGTCAGGTTGCAAATTGAATATAATTTTTTTCTGCATCTAGCTCTGAAAAAATATTTGGCCTTCTAGCAGTGTGTGTGACTTGTTCTATTAGTCCATCTATACTGACCTCCATCAGGTTGCAAATTGAAAATAATATTTTTCTGCCTCAAGCTCTGAAAAAATATTTGGCCTTCTAGCAGTGTGTGGGACTTGTTCTATTAGTCCATCTATACTGACCTCCATCAGGTTGCAAATTGAATATAATATTTTTCTGCATCTAGCTCTGAAAAAATATTTGGCCTTCTAGCAGTGTGTGGGACTTGTTCTATTTGTCCATCTATACTGACCTCCATCAGGTTGCAAATTGAATATAATTTTTTTCTGCATCTACCTCTGAAAAAATAATTGGGCTTCTAGCTGTGTGTGGGACTTGTTCTATTAGTCCATCTATACTGAACTCCGTCAGGTTGCAAATTGAATATAATTTTTTTCTGCATCTAGCTCTGAAAAAATATTTGGCCTTCTAGCAGTGTGTGTGACTTGTTCTATTAGTCCATCTATACTGACCTCCATCAGGTTGCAAATTGAATAAAATATTTTTCTGCATCTAGTTCTGAAAAAATATTTGGCCTTCTAGCAGTGTGTGGGACTTGTTCTATTAGTCCATCTATACTGACCTCCATCAGGTTGCAAATTGAATATAATATTTTTCTGCATCTAGCTCTGAAAAAATATTTGGCCTTCTAGCAGTGTGTGGGACTTGTTCTATTAGTCCATCTATACTGACCTCCATCAGGTTGCAAATTGAATATAATATTTTTCTGCATCTAGCTCTGAAAAAATATTTGGCCTTCTAGCAGTGTGTGGGACTTGTTCTATTAGTCCATCTATACTGACCATCATCAGGTTGCAAATTGAATATAATTTTTTTCAGCATCTAGCTCTGAAAAAATATTTGGCCTTCTAGCAGTGTGTGGTACTTGTTCTATTAGTCCATCTATACTGACCTCCATCAGGTTGCAAATTGAAAATAATATTTTTCTGCCTCAAGCTCTGAAAAAATATTTGGCCTTCTAGCAGTGTGTGGGACTTGTTCTATTAGTCCATCTATACTGACCTCCATCAGGTTGCAAATTGAATATAATATTTTTCTGCATCTAGCTCTGAAAAAATATTTGGCCTTCTAGCAGTGTGTGGGACTTGTTCTATTTGTCCATCTATACTGACCTCCATCAGGTTGCAAATTGAATATAATTTTTTTCTGCATATACCTCTGAAAAAATAATTGGGCTTCTAGCTGTGTGTGGGACTTGTTCTATTAGTCCATCTATACTGAACTCCGTCAGGTTGCAAATTGAATATAATTTTTTTCTGCATCTAGCTCTGAAAAAATATTTGGCCTTCTAGCAGTGTGTGTGACTTGTTCTATGAGTCCATCTATACTGACCTCCATCAGGTTGCAAATTGAATAAAATATTTTTCTGCATCTAGTTCTGAAAAAATATTTGGCCTTCTAGCAGTGTGTGGGACTTGTTCTATTAGTCCATCTATACTGACCTCCATCAGGTTGCAAATTGAATATAATTTTTTTCTGCATCTAGCTCTGAAAAAATATTTGGCCTTCTAGCAGTGTGTGGGACTTGTTCTATTAGTCCATCTATACTGACCTCCATCAGGTTGCAAATTGAATATAATATTTTTCTGCATCTAGCTCTGAAAAAATATTTGGCCTTCTAGCAGTGTGTGGGACTTGTTCTATTAGTCCATCTATACTGACCTCCATCAGGTTGCAAATTGAATATAATATTTTTCTGCATCTAGCTCTGAAAAAATATTTGGCCTTCTAGCAGTGTGTGGGACTTGTTCTATTAGTCCATCTATACTGACCTCCATCAGGTTGAAAATTGAATATAATTTTTTTCTGCATCTAGCTCTGAAAAAATATTTGGGCTTCTAGCTGTGTGTGGGACTTGTTCTATTAGTCCATCTATACTGACCTCCATCAGGTTGCAAATTGAATATAATATTTTTCTGCATCTAGCTCTGAAAAAATATTTGGCCTTCTAGCAGTGTGTGAGACTTGTTCTATTAGTCCATCTATACTGACCTCCATCAGGTTGCAAATTGAATATAATATTTTTCTGCATCTAGCTCTGAAAAAATATTTGGGCTTCTAGCAGTGTGTGGGACTTGTTCTATTAGTCCATCTATACTGACCTCCATCAGGTTGCAAATTGAATATAATTTTTTTCTGCATCTAGCTCTGAAAATATATTTGGCCTTCTAGCAGTGTGTGGGACTTGTTCTATTAGTCCATCTATACTGACCTCCATCAGGTTGCAAATTGAATATAATATTTTTCTGCATCTAGCTCTGAAAAAATATTTGGCCTTCTAGCAGTGTGTGGGACTTGTTCTATTAGTCCATCTATACTGACCTCCATCACGTGGCAAATTGAATATAATATTTTTCTGCATCTAGCTCTGAAAAAATATTTGGCCTTCTAGCAGTGTGTGGGACTTGTTCTATTAGTCCACCTATACTGACCTCCATCAGGTTGCAAATTGAATATAATATTTTTCTGCATCTAGCTCTGAAAAAATATTTGGCCTTCTAGCAGTGTGTGGGACTTGTTCTATTAGTCCATCTATACTGACCTCCATCAGGTTGCAAATTGAATATAATATTTTTCTGCATCTAGCTCTGAAAAAATATTTGGGCTTCTAACAGTGTGTGGGACTTGTTCTATTAGTCCATCTATACTGACCTCCATCAGGTTGCAAATTGAATATAATTTTTTTCTGCATCTAGCTCTGAAAATATATTTGGCCTTCTAGCAGTGTGGGACTTTTTCTATTAGTCCATCTATACTGACCTCCATCAGGTTGCAAATTGAATATAATTTTTTTCTGCATCTAGCTCTGAAAAAATATTTGGCCTTCTAGCAGTGTGTGGGACTTGTTCTATTAGTCCATCTATACTGACCATCATCAGGTTGCAAATTGAATATAATTTTTTTCAGCATCTAGCTCTGAAAAAATATTTGGCCTTCTAGCAGTGTGTGGTACTTGTTCTATTAGTCCATCTATACTGACCTCCATCAGGTTGCAAATTGAAAATAATATTTTTCTGCCTCAAGCTCTGAAAAAATATTTGGCCTTCTAGCAGTGTGTGGGACTTGTTCTATTAGTCCATCTATACTGACCTCCATCAGGTTGCAAATTGAATATAATATTTTTCTGCATCTAGCTCTGAAAAAATATTTGGCCTTCTAGCAGTGTGTGGGACTTGTTCTATTTGTCCATCTATACTGACCTCCATCAGGTTGCAAATTGAATATAATTTTTTTCTGCATCTACCTCTGAAAAAATAATTGGGCTTCTAGCTGTGTGTGGGACTTGTTCTATTAGTCCATCTATACTGAACTCCGTCAGGTTGCAAATTGAATATAATTTTTTTCTGCATCTAGCTCTGAAAAAATATTTGGCCTTCTAGCAGTGTGTGTGACTTGTTCTATTAGTCCATCTATACTGACCTCCATCAGGTTGCAAATTGAATAAAATATTTTTCTGCATCTAGTTCTGAAAAAATATTTGGCCTTCTAGCAGTGTGTGGGACTTGTTCTATTAGTCCATCTATACTGACCTCCATCAGGTTGCAAATTGAATATAATATTTTTCTGCATCTAGCTCTGAAAAAATATTTGGCCTTCTAGCAGTGTGTGGGACTTGTTCTATTAGTCCATCTATACTGACCTCCATCAGGTTGCAAATTGAATATAATATTTTTCTGCATCTAGCTCTGAAAAAATATTTGGCCTTCTAGCAGTGTGTGGGACTTGTTCTATTAGTCCATCTATACTGACCTCCATCAGGTTGCAAATTGAATATAATATTTTTCTGCATCTAGCTCTGAAAAAATATTTGGCCTTCTAGCAGTGTGTGGGACTTGTTCTATTAGTCCATCTATACTGACCTCCATCAGGTTGAAAATTGAATATAATTTTTTTCTGCATCTAGCTCTGAAAAAATATTTGGGCTTCTAGCTGTGTGTGGGACTTGTTCTATTAGTCCATCTATACTGACCTCCATCAGGTTGCAAATTGAATATAATATTTTTCTGCATCTAGCTCTGAAAAAATATTTGGGCTTCTAGCAGTGTGTGGGACTTGTTCTATTAGTCCATCTATACTGACCTCCATCAGGTTGCAAATTGAATATAATTTTTTTCTGCATCTAGCTCTGAAAATATATTTGGCCTTCTAGCAGTGTGTGGGACTTGTTCTATTAGTCCATCTATACTGACCTCCATCAGGTTGCAAATTGAATATAATATTTTTCTGCATCTAGCTCTGAAAAAATATTTGGCCTTCTAGCAGTGTGTGGGACTTGTTCTATTAGTCCATCTATACTGACCTCCATCACGTGGCAAATTGAATATAATATTTTTCTGCATCTAGCTCTGAAAAAATATTTGGCCTTCTAGCAGTGTGTGGGACTTGTTCTATTAGTCCACCTATACTGACCTCCATCAGGTTGCAAATTGAATATAATATTTTTCTGCATCTAGCTCTGAAAAAATATTTGGCCTTCTAGCAGTGTGTGGGACTTGTTCTATTAGTCCATCTATACTGACCTCCATCAGGTTGCAAATTGAATATAATATTTTTCTGCATCTAGCTCTGAAAAAATATTTGGGCTTCTAACAGTGTGTGGGACTTGTTCTATTAGTCCATCTATACTGACCTCCATCAGGTTGCAAATTGAATATAATTTTTTTCTGCATCTAGCTCTGAAAATATATTTGGCCTTCTAGCAGTGTGGGACTTGTTCTATTAGTCCATCTATACTGACCTCCATCAGGTTGCAAATTGAATATAATTTTTTTCTGCATCTAGCTCTGAAAAAATATTTGGCCTTCTAGCAGTGTGTGGGACTTGTTCTATTAGTCCATCTATACTGACCATCATCAGGTTGCAAATTGAATATAATTTTTTTCAGCATCTAGCTCTGAAAAAATATTTGGCCTTCTAGCAGTGTGTGGTACTTGTTCTATTAGTCCATCTATACTGACCTCCATCAGGTTGCAAATTGAAAATAATATTTTTCTGCCTCAAGCTCTGAAAAAATATTTGGCCTTCTAGCAGTGTGTGGGACTTGTTCTATTAGTTCATCTATACTGACCTCCATCAGGTTGCAAATTGAATATAATATTTTTCTGCATCTAGCTCTGAAAAAATATTTGGCCTTCTAGCAGTGTGTGGGACTTGTTCTATTTGTCCATCTATACTGACCTCCATCAGGTTGCAAATTGAATATAATTTTTTTCTGCATCTACCTCTGAAAAAATAATTGGGCTTCTAGCTGTGTGTGGGACTTGTTCTATTAGTCCATCTATACTGAACTCCGTCAGGTTGCAAATTGAATATAATTTTTTTCTGCATCTAGCTCTGAAAAAATATTTGGCCTTCTAGCAGTGTGTGTGACTTGTTCTATTAGTCCATCTATACTGACCTCCATCAGGTTGCAAATTGAATAAAATATTTTTCTGCATCTAGTTCTGAAAAAATATTTGGCCTTCTAGCAGTGTGTGGGACTTGTTCTATTAGTCCATCTATACTGACCTCCATCAGGTTGCAAATTGAATATAATATTTTTCTGCATCTAGCTCTGAAAAAATATTTGGCCTTCTAGCAGTGTGTGGGACTTGTTCTATTAGTCCATCTATACTGACCTCCATCAGGTTGCAAATTGAATATAATATTTTTCTGCATCTAGCTCTGAAAAAATATTTGGCCTTCTAGCAGTGTGTGGGACTTGTTCTATTAGTCCATCTATACTGACCTCCATCAGGTTGCAAATTGAATATAATATTTTTCTGCATCTAGCTCTGAAAAAATATTTGGCCTTCTAGCAGTGTGTGGGACTTGTTCTATTAGTCCATCTATACTGACCTCCATCAGGTTGAAAATTGAATATAATTTTTTTCTGCATCTAGCTCTGAAAAAATATTTGGGCTTCTAGCTGTGTGTGGGACTTGTTCTATTAGTCCATCTATACTGACCTCCATCAGGTTGCAAATTGAATATAATATTTTTCTGCATCTAGCTCTGAAAAAATATTTGGACTTCTAGCAGTGTGTGGGACTTGTTCTATTAGTCCATCTATACTGACCTCCATCAGGTTGCAAATTGAATATAATATTTTTCTGCATCTAGCTCTGAAAAAATATTTGGGCTTCTAGCAGTGTGTGGGACTTGTTCTATTAGTCCATCTATACTGACCTCCATCAGGTTGCAAATTGAATATAACTTTTTTCTGCATCTAGCTCTGAAAAAATATTTGGCCTTCTAGCAGTGTGTGGGACTTGTTCTATTAGTCCATCTATACTGACCTCCATCACGTGGCAAATTGAATATAATTTTTTTCTGCATCTACCTCTGAAAAAATATTTGGGCTTCTAGCAGTGTGTGGGACTTGTTCTATTAGTCCATCTATACTGACCTCCATCAGGTTGCAAACTGAATATAATTTTTTTCTGCATCTACCTCTGAAAAAATATTTGGGCTTCTAGCTGTGTGTGGGACTTGTTCTATTAGTCCATCTATACTGACCTCCATCAGGTTGCAAATTGAATATAATATTTTTCTGCATCTAGCTCTGAAAAAATATTTGGCCTTCTAGCAGTATGCGGAACTTGTTCTATTAGTCCATCTATACTGACCTCCATCAGGTTGCAAATTGAATATAATATTTTTCTGCATCTAGCTCTGAAAAAATATTTGGCCTTCTAGCAGTGTGTGGGTCTTGTTCTATTAGTCCATCTATACTGACCTCCATCAGGTTGCAAATTGAATATAATATTTTTTTGCATCTAGCTCTGAAAAAATATTTGGCCTTCTAGCAGTGTGTGGGACTTGTTCTATTAGTCCATCTATACTGACCTCCATCAGGTTGCAAATTGAAAATAATATTTTTCTGCCTCAAGCTCTGAAAAAATATTTGGCCTTCTAGCAGTGTGTGGGACTTGTTCTGTTAGTCCATCTATACTGACCTCCATCAGGTTGCAAATTGAATATAATATTTTTCTGCATCTAGCTCTGAAAAAATATTTGGCCTTCTAGCAGTGTGTGGGACTTGTTCTATTAGTCCATCTATACTGACCTCCATCAGGTTGCAAATTGAATATAATTTTTTTCTGCATCTACCTCTGAAAAAATATTTGGCCTTCTAGCTGTGTGTGGGACTTGTTCTATTAGTCCATCTATACTGACCTCCATCAGGTTGCAAATTGAATATAATTTTTTTCTGCATCTAGCTCTGAAAAAATATTTGGCCTTCTAGCAGTGTGTGGGACTTGTTCTATTAGTCAATCTATACTGACCTCCATCAGGTTGCAAATTGAATATAATATTTTTCTGCATCTAGTTCTGAAAAAATATTTGGCCTTCTAGCAGTGTGTGGGACTTGTTCTATTAGTCCATCTATACTGACCTCCATCAGGTTGCAAATTGAATATAATATTTTTCTGCATCTAGCTCTGAAAAAATATTTGGCCTTCTAGCAGTGTGTGGGACTTGTTCTATTAGTCCATCTATACTGACCTCCATCACGTTGCAAATTGAATATAATATTTTTCTGCATCTAGCTCTGAAAAAATATTTGGCCTTCTAGCAGTGTGTGGGACTTGTTCTATTAGTCCACCTATACTGACCTCCATCAGGTTGCAAATTGAATATAATATTTTTCTGCATCTAGCTCTGAAAAAATATTTGGCCTTCAAGCAGTGTGTGGGACTTGTTCTATTAGTCCATCTATACTGACCTCCATCAGGTTGCAAATTGAATATAATATTTTTCTGCATCTAGCTCTGAAAAAATATTTGGGCTTCTAGCAGTGTGTGGGACTTGTTCTATTAGTCCATCTATACTGACCTCCATCAGGTTGCAAATTGAATATAATTTTTTTCTGCATCTAGCTCTGAAAATATATTTGGCCTTCTAGCAGTGTGTGGGACTTGTTCTATTAGTCCATCTATACTGACCTCCATCAGGTTGCAAATTGAATATAATTTTTTTCTGCATCTAGCTCTGAAAAAATATTTGGCCTTCTAGCAGTGTGTGAGACTTGTTCTATTAGTCCATCTATACTGACCTTCATCAGGTTGCAAATTGAATATAATTTTTTTCAGCATCTAGCTCTGAAAAAATATTTGGCCTTCTAGCAGTGTGTGGGACTTGTTCTATTAGTCCATCTATACTGACCTCCATCACGTGGCAAATTGAATATAATTTTTTTCTGCATCTACCTCTGAAAAAATATTTGGGCTTCTATCAGTGTGTGGGACTTGTTCTATTAGTCCATCTATACTGACCTCCATCAGGTTGCAAACTGAATATAATTTTTTTCTGCATCTACCTCTGAAAAAATATTTGGGCTTCTAGCTGTGTGTGGGACTTGTTCTATTAGTCCATCTATACTGACCTCCATCAGGTTGCAAATTGAATATAATATTTTTCTGCATCTAGCTCTGAAAAAATATTTGGCCTTCTAGCAGTATGTGGAACTTGTTCTATTAGTCCATCTATACTGACCTCCATCAGGTTGCAAATTGAATATAATATTTTTCTGCATCTAGCTCTGAAAAAATATTTCGCCTTCTAGCAGTGTGTGGGTCTTGTTCTATTAGTCCATCTATACTGACCTCCATCAGGTTGCAAATTGAATATAATATTTTTCTGCCTCAAGCTCTGAAAAAATATTTGGCCTTCTAGCAGTGTGTGGGACTTGTTCTTTTAGTCCATCTATACTGACCTCCATCAGGTTGCAAATTGAATATAATATTTTTCTGCATCTAGCTCTGAAAAAATATTTGGCCTTCTAGCAGTGTGTGGGTCTTGTTCTATTAGTCAATCTATACTGACCTCCATCAGGTTGCAAATTGAATATAATATTTTTTTGCATCTAGCTCTGAAAAAATATTTGGCCTTCTAGCAGTGTGTGGGACTTGTTCTATTAGTCCATCTATACTGACCTCCATCAGGTTGCAAATTGAAAATAATATTTTTCTGCCTCAAGCTCTGAAAAAATATTTGGCCTTCTAGCAGTGTGTGGGACTTGTTCTGTTAGTCCATCTATACTGACCTCCATCAGGTTGCAAATTGAATATAATATTTTTCTGCATCTACCTCTGAAAAAATATTTGGGCTTCTAGCTGTGTGTGGGACTTGTTCTATTTGTCCATCTATACTAACCTCCATCAGGTTGCAAATTGAATATAATTTTTTTCTGCATCTAGCTCTGAAAAAATATTTGGCCTTCTAGCAGTGTGTGGGACTTGTTCTATTAGTCCATCTATACTGACCTCCATCAGGTTGCAAATTGAATATAATATTTTTCTGCATGTAGTTCTGAAAAAATATTTGGCCTTCTAGCAGTGTGTGGGACTTGTTCTATTAGTCCATCTATACTGACCTCCATCAGGTTGCAAATTGAATATAATATTTTTCTGCATCTAGCTCTGAAAAAATATTTGGCCTTCTAGCAGTGTGTGGGACTTGTTTTAATAGTCCATCTGTACTGACCTCCATCACGTTGCAAATTGAATATAATATTTTTCTGCATCTAGCTCTGAAAAAATATTTGGGCTTCTAGCAGTGTGTGGGACTTGTTCTATTAGTCCACCTATACTGACCTCCATCAGGTTGCAAATTGAATATAATATTTTTCTGCATCTAGCTCTGAAAAAATATTTGGCCTTCTAGCAGTGTGTGGGACTTGTTCTATTAGTCCATCTATACTGACCTCCATCAGGTTGCAAATTGAATATAATTTTTTTCTGCATCTACCTCTGATAAAATATTTGGGCTTCTAGCTGTGTGTGGGACTTGTTCTATTAGTCCATCTATACTGACCTCCATCAGGTTGCAAATTGAATATAATATTTTTCTGCATCTCGCTCTGAAAAAATATTTGGCCTTCTAGCAGTGTGTGAGACTTGTTCTATTAGTCCATCTATACTGACCTTCATCAGGTTGCAAATTGAATATAATTTTTTTCAGCATCTAGCTCTGAAAAAATATTTGGCCTTCTAGCAGTGTGTGGGACTTGTTCTATTAGTCCATCTATACTGACCTCCATCACGTGGCAAATTGAATATAATTTTTTTCTGCATCTACCTCTGAAAAAATATTTGGGCTTCTATCAGTGTGTGGGACTTGTTCTATTAGTCCATCTATACTGACCTCCATCAGGTTGCAAACTGAATATAATTTTTTTCTGCATCTACCTCTGAAAAAATATTTGGGCTTCTAGCTGTGTGTGGGACTTGTTCTATTAGTCCATCTATACTGACCTCCATCAGGTTGCAAATTGAATATAATATTTTTCTGCATCTAGCTCTGAAAAAATATTTGGCCTTCTAGCAGTATGTGGAACTTGTTCTATTAGTCCATCTATACTGACCTCCATCAGGTTGCAAATTGAATATAATATTTTTCTGCATCTAGCTCTGAAAAAATATTTCGCCTTCTAGCAGTGTGTGGGTCTTGTTCTATTAGTCCATCTATACTGACCTCCATCAGGTTGCAAATTGAATATAATATTTTTCTGCCTCAAGCTCTGAAAAAATATTTGGCCTTCTAGCAGTGTGTGGGACTTGTTCTTTTAGTCCATCTATACTGACCTCCATCAGGTTGCAAATTGAATATAATATTTTTCTGCATCTAGCTCTGAAAAAATATTTGGCCTTCTAGCAGTGTGTGGGTCTTGTTCTATTAGTCAATCTATACTGACCTCCATCAGGTTGCAAATTGAATATAATATTTTTTTGCATCTAGCTCTGAAAAAATATTTGGCCTTCTAGCAGTGTGTGGGACTTGTTCTATTAGTCCATCTATACTGACCTCCATCAGGTTGCAAATTGAAAATAATATTTTTCTGCCTCAAGCTCTGAAAAAATATTTGGCCTTCTAGCAGTGTGTGGGACTTGTTCTGTTAGTCCATCTATACTGACCTCCATCAGGTTGCAAATTGAATATAATATTTTTCTGCATCTACCTCTGAAAAAATATTTGGGCTTCTAGCTGTGTGTGGGACTTGTTCTATTTGTCCATCTATACTAACCTCCATCAGGTTGCAAATTGAATATAATTTTTTTCTGCATCTAGCTCTGAAAAAATATTTGGCCTTCTAGCAGTGTGTGGGACTTGTTCTATTAGTCCATCTATACTGACCTCCATCAGGTTGCAAATTGAATATAATATTTTTCTGCATGTAGCTCTGAAAAAATATTTGGCCTTCTAGCAGTGTGTGGGACTTGTTTTAATAGTCCATCTGTACTGACCTCCATCACGTTGCAAATTGAATATAATATTTTTCTGCATCTAGCTCTGAAAAAATATTTGGGCTTCTAGCAGTGTGTGGGACTTGTTCTATTAGTCCACCTATACTGACCTCCATCAGGTTGCAAATTGAATATAATATTTTTCTGCATCTAGCTCTGAAAAAATATTTGGCCTTCTAGCAGTGTGTGGGACTTGTTCTATTAGTCCATCTATACTGACCTCCATCAGGTTGCAAATTGAATATAATTTTTTTCTGCATCTACCTCTGATAAAATATTTGGGCTTCTAGCTGTGTGTGGGACTTGTTCTATTAGTCCATCTATACTGACCTCCATCAGGTTGCAAATTGAATATAATATTTTTCTGCATCTCGCTCTGAAAAAATATTTGGCCTTCTAGCAGTGTGTGGGACTTGTTCTATTAGGCCATCTATACTGACCTCAATCAGGTTGCAAATTGAATATAATATTTTTCTGCATCTAGCTCTGAAAAAATATTTGGCCTTCTAGCAGTGTGTGGGACTTGTTCTATTAGTCCATCTATACTGACCTCCATCAGGTTGCAAATTGAATATAATTTTTTTCTGCATCTACCTCTGAAAAAATATTTGGGCTTCTAGCTGTGTGTGGGACTTGTTCTATTATTCCATCTATACTGACCTCCATCACGTTGCAAATTGAATATAATTTTTTTCTGCATCTAGCTCTGAAAAAATATTTGGGCTTCTAGCTGTGTGTGGGACTTGTTCTATTAGTCCATCTATACTGACCTCCATCAGGTTGCAAATTGAATATAATATTTTTCTGCATCTAGCTCTGAAAAAATATTTGGCCTTCTAGCAGTGTGTGGGACTTGTTATATTAGTCCATCTATACTGACCTCCATCAGGTTGCAAATTGAATATCATTTTTTTCTGCATCTAACTCTGAAAAAATATTTGGGCTTCTAGCAGTGTGTGGGACTTGTTCTATTAGTCCATCTATACTGACCTTCATCAGGTTGCAAATTGAATGTAATATTTTTCTGCATCTAGCTCTGAAAAATTATTTGGCCTTCTAGCAGTGTGTGGGACTTGTTCTATTAGTCCATCTATACTGACCTCCATCAGTTTGCAAATTGAATATAATTGTTTTCTGCATCTACCTCTGAAAAAATATTTGGGCTTCTAGCTGTGTGTGGGACTTGTTCTATTAGTCCATCTATACTGACCTCCATCAGGTTGCAAATTGAATATAATATTTTTCTGCATCTAGCTCTGAAAAAATATTTGGCCTTCTAGCAGTTTGTGGGACTTGTTCTATTAGGCCATCTATACTGACCTCAAGCAGGTTGCACATTGAATACAATATTTTTCTGCATCTAGCTCTGAAAAAATATTTGGCCATCTAGCAGTGTGTGGGACTTGTTCTATTAGTTCATCTATACTGACCTCCATCAGGTTGCAAATTGAATATAATATTTTTCTGCATCTAGCTCTGAAAAAATATTTGGCCTTCTAGCAGTGTGTGGGACTTGTTCTATTAGTCCATCTATACTGACCTCCATCAGGATGCAAATTGAATATATTTTTTTTCTGCATCTACCTCTGAAAAAATATTTGGGCTTCTAGCTGTGTGTGGGACTTGTTCTATTAGTCCATCTATACTGACCTCAATCAGGTTGCAAATTGAATATAATTTTTTTCTGCATCTACCTCTGAAAAAATATTTGGGCTTCTAGCTGTGTGTGGGACTTGTTCTATTAGTCCATCTATACTGACCTCCATAAGGTTGCAAATTGAATATAATATTTTTCTGCATCTACCTCTGAAAAAATATTTGGGCTTCTAGCTGTGTGTGGGACTTTTTCTATTAGCCCATCTATACTGACTTTTATCAGGTTGCAAATTGAATATAACTTTTTTCTGCATCTAGCTCTGAAAAAATATTTGGCCTTCTAGCAGTGTGTGGGACTTGTTCTATTAGTCCATCTATACTGACGTCCATCAGGTTGCAAATTGAGAATAATATTTTTCTGCGTCTAGCTCTGAAAAAATATTTGGCCTTCTAGCAATGTGTGGGACTTGTTCTATTAGTCCATCTATACTGACCTCCATCACGTTGCAAATTGAATATAATTTTTTTCTGAATCTAGCTCTGAAAAAATATTTGGGCTTCTAGCTGTGTGTGGGACTTGTTCTATTAGTCCATCTATACTGACCTCCATCAGGTTGCAACTTGAATATAATATTTTTCTGCATTTAGCTCTGAAAAAAAATTTGGCCTTCTAGCAGTGTGTGGGACTTGTTCTATTAGTCCATCTATACTGACCTCCATCAGGTTGCAAATTGAATATAATTTTTTTCTGCATCTAGCTCTGAAAAAATATTTGGGCTTCTAGCTGTGTGTGGGACTTGTTCTATTAGTCCATCTATACTGACCTCCATCAGGTTGCAAACTGAATATAATTTCTTTCTGCATCTACCTCTGAAAAAATATTTGGGCTTCTAGCTGTGTGTGGGACTTGTTCTATTAATCCATCTATACTGACCTCCATCAGGTTGCAAATTGAATATAATATTTTTCTGCATCTAGCTCTGAAAAAATATTTGGCCTTCTAGCAGAGTGTGGGACTTGTTCTATTAGGCCATCTATACTGACCTCAATCAGGTTGCAAATTGAATATAATATTTTTCTGCATCTAGCTCTGAAAAAATATTTGGGCTTCTAGCAGTGTGTGGGACTTGTTCTATTAGTCTATCTATACTGACCTCCATCAGGTTGCAAATTGAATATAATATTTTTCTGCATCTAGCTCTGAAAAAATATTTGGCCTTCTAGCAGTGTGTGGGACTTGTTCTATTAGTCCATCTATACTGACCTCCATCAGGTTGCAAATTGAATATAATTTTTTTCTGCATCTACCTCTGAAAACATATTTGGGCTTCTAGCTGTGTGTGGGACTTGTTCTATTAGTCCATCTATACTGACCTCAATCAGGTTGCAAATTGAATAAAATTTTTTTCTGCATCTACCTCTGAAAAAATATTTGGCCTTCTAGCAGTGTGTGGGACTTGTTCTATTAGTCCATCTATACTGACCTCCATCACGTTGCAAACTGAATATAATTTTTTTCTGCATCTAGCTCTGAAAAAATATTTGGGCTTCTAGCTGTGTGTGGGACTTGTTCTATTAGTCCATCTATACTGAACTCCATCAGGCTGCAAACTGAATATAATTTTTTTCTGCATCTACCTCTGAAAAAATATTTGGGCTTCTAGCTGAGTGTGGGACTTGTTCTATTAGTCCATCTATACTGACCTCCATCAGGTTGCAAACTGAATATAATATTTTTCTGCATCTAGCTCTGAAATAATATTTGGGCTTCCAGCAGTGTGTGGGACTTGGTCTATTAGTCCATCTATACTGAACTCCATCAGGTTGCAAATTGAATATAATTTTTTCTGCATCTAGCTCTGAAAAAATATTTGGCCTTCTAGCAGTGTGTGGGACTTGTTCTATTAGTCCATCTATATTGACCTCCATCACGTTGCAAACTGAATATAATTTTTTTTCTGCATCTAGCTCTGAAAAAATATTTGGGCTTCTAGCTTTGTGTGGGACTTGTTCTATTAGTCCATCTATACTGACCTCCATCAGGTTGCAAACTGAATATAATATTTTTCTGCATCTAGCTCTGAAAAAATATTTAACCTTCTAGCAGTGTGTGGGACTTGTTCTATTAGTCCATCTATACTGACCTCTATCAGGTTGCAAATTGAATATAATATTTTTCTGCATCTAGCTCTGAAAAAATATTTGGCCTTCTAGCAGTGTGTGGGACTTGTTCTATTAGTCCATCTATACTGACCTCCATCAGGTTGCAAATTGAATATAATATTTTTCTGCATCTAGCTCTGAAAAAATATTTGGGCTTCTAGCAGTGTGTGGGACTTTTTCTATTAGTCCATCTATACTGACCTCCATCAGGTTGCAAATTGAATATAATATTTTTCTGCATCTAGCTCTGAAAAATATTTGGCCTTCTAGCAGTGTGTGGGACTTGTTCTATTAGTCCATCTATACTGACCTCCATCACGTTGCAAACTGAGTATAATTTTTTTCTGCATCTAGCTCTGAAAAAATATTTGGGCTTATAGCTGTGTGTGGGACTTGTTCTATTAGTCCATCTATACTGACCTCCATCAGGTTGCAAACTGAATATAATATTTTTCTGCATCTAGCTCTGAAATAATATTTGGGCTTCTAGCAGTGTGTGGGACTTGGTCTATTAGTCCATCTATACTGACCTCCATCAGGTTGCAAATTGAATATAATTTTTTTTTGCATCTAGCTCTGAAAAAATATTTGGCCTTCTAGCAGTGTGTGGGACTTGTTCTATTAGTCCATCTATACTGACCTCCATCACGTTGCAAACTGAGTATAATTTTTTTCTGCATCTAGCTCTGAAAAAATATTTGGGCTTATAGCTGTGTGTGGGACTTGTTCTATTAGTCCATCTATACTGACCTCCATCAGGTTGCAAACTGAATATAATATTTTTCTGCATCTAGCTCTGAAATAATATTTGGGCTTCCAGCAGTGTGTGGGACTTGGTCTATTAGTCCATCTATACTGAACTCCATCAGGTTGCAAATTGAATATAATTTTTTTCTGCATCTAGCTCTGAAAAAATATTTGGCCTTCTAGCAGTGTGTGGGACTTGTTCTATTAGTCCATCTATATTGACCTCCATCACGTTGCAAACTGAATATAATTTTTTTTCTGCATCTAGCTCTGAAAAAATATTTGGGCTTCTAGCTGTGTGTGGGACTTGTTCTATTAGTCCATCTATACTGACCTCCATCAGGTTGCAAACTTAATATAATATTTTTCTGCATCTAGCTCTGAAAAAATATTTGGCCTTCTAGCAGTGTGTGGGACTTGTTCTATTAGTCCATCTATACTGACCTCTATCAGGTTGCAAATTGAATATAATATTTTTCTGCATCTAGCTCTGAAAAAATATTTGGCCTTCTAGCAGTGTGTGGGACTTGTTCTATTAGTCCATCTATACTGACCTCCATCAGGTTGCAAATTGAATATAATATTTTTCTGCATCTAGCTCTGAAAAAATATTTGGGCTTCTAGCAGTGTGTGGGACTTTTTCTATTAGTCCATCTATACTGACCTCCATCAGGTTGCAAATTGAATATAATATTTTTCTGCATCTAGCTCTGAAAAAATATTTGGGCTTATAGCTGTGTGTGGGACTTGTTCTATTAGTCCATCTATACTGACCTCCATCAGGTTGCAAACTGAATATAATATTTTTCTGCATCTAGCTCTGAAATAATATTTGGGCTTCTAGCAGTGTGTGGGACTTGGTCTATTAGTCCATCTATACTGACCTCCATCAGGTTGCAAATTGAATAAAATTTTTTTTTGCATCTAGCTCTGAAAAAATATTTGGCCTTCTAGCAGTGTGTGGGACTTGTTCTATTAGTCCATCTATACTGACCTCCATCACGTTGCAAACTGAGTATAATTTTTTTCTGCATCTAGCTCTGAAAAAATATTTGGGCTTATAGCTGTGTGTGGGACTTGTTCTATTAGTCCATCTATACTGACCTCCATCAGGTTGCAAACTGAATATAATATTTTTCTGCATCTAGCTCTGAAATAATATTTGGGCTTCTAGCAGTGTGTGGGACTTGGTCTATTAGTCCATCTATACTGACCTCCATCAGGTTGCAAATTGAATATAATATTTTTCTGCATCTAGCTCTGAAAAAATATTTGGCCTTCTAGCAGTGTGTGGGACTTGTTCTATTAGTCCATCTATACTGACCTCCATCAGGTTGCAAATTGAATATAATATTTTTCTGGATCTAGCTCTGAAAAAATATTTGGCCTTCTAGCAGTGTGTGGGACTTGTTCTATTAGACCATCTATACTGACCTCCATCACGTTGCAAACTGAGTATAATTTTTTTCTGCATCTAGCTCTGAAAAAATATTTGGGCTTCTAGCTGTGTGTGGGACTTGTTCTATTAGTCCATCTATACTGACCTCCATCAGGTTGCAAACTGAATATAATTTTTTTCTGCATCTACCTCTGAAAAAATATTTGGGCTTCTAGCTGTGTGTGGGACTTGTTCTATTAGTCCATCTATACTGACATTCATCAGGTTGCAAATTGAATATAATATTTTTCTGGATCTAGCTCTGAAAAAATATTTGGGCTTCTAGCAGTGTGTGGGACTTGTTCTATTAGTCCATCTATACTGACCTTCATCAGGTTGCAAATTGAATGTAATAATTTTCTGCATCTAGCTCTGAAAAATTATTTGGCCTTCTAGCAGTGTGTGGGACTTGTTCTATTAGTCCATCTATACTGACCTCCATCAGGTTGCAAATTGAATATAATTGTTTTCTGCATCTACCTCTGAAAAAATATTTGGGCTTCTAGCTGTGTGTGGGACTTGTTCTATTAGTCCATCTATACTGACCTCCATCAGGTTGCAAATTGAATATAATATTTTTCTGCATCTAGCTCTGAAAAAATATTTGGCCTTCTAGCAGTTTGTGGGACTTGTTCTATTAGGCCATCTATACTGACCTCAATCAGGTTGCAAATTGAATATAATATTTTTCTGCATCTAGCTCTGAAAAAATATTTGGCCATCTAGCAGTGTGTGGGACTTGTTCTATTAGTCCATCTATACTGACCTCCATCAGGTTGCAAATTGAATATAATATTTTTCTGCATCTAGCTCTGAAAAAATATTTGGCCTTCTAGCAGTGTGTGGGACTTGTTCTATTAGTCCATCTATACTGACCTCCATCAGGTTGCAAATTGAATATAATATTTTTCTGCATCTAGCTCTGAAAAAATATTTGGGCTTCTAGCAGTGTGTGGGACTTGTTCTATTAGTCCATCTATACTGACCTCCATCAGGATGCAAACTGAATATAATTTTTTTCTGCATCTACCTCTGAAAAAATATTTGGGCTTCTAGCTGTGTGTGGGACTTGTTCTATTAGTCCATCTATACTGACCTCAATCAGGTTGCAAATTGAATATAATTTTTTTCTGCATCTACCTCTGAAAAAATATTTGGCCTTCTAGCAGTGTGTGGGACTTGTTTTATTAGTCCATCAATACTGACCTCCATCACGTTGCAAACTGAATATAATTTTATTCTGCATCTAGCTCTGAAAAAATATTTGGGCTTCTAGCTGTGTGTGGGACTTGTTCTATTAGTCCATCTATACTGACCTCCATCAGGTTGCAAACTGGATATAATTTTTTTCTGCATCTACCTCTGAAAAAATATTTGGGCTTCTAGCTGTGTGTGGGATTTGTTCTATTAGTCCATCTATACTGACCTCCATCAGGTTGCAAATCGAATATAATATTTCTCTGCATCTAGCTCTGAAAAAATATTTGGGCTTCTAGCTGTGTGTGGGACTTGTTCTATTAGTCCATCTATACTGACCTCCATCACGTTGCAAACTGAATATAATTTTTTTCTGCATCTACCTCTGAAAAAATATTTGGGCTTCTAGCTGTGTGTGGAAATTGTTCTATTATTCCATCTATACTGACCTCCATCAGGTTGCAAATTGAATATAATATTTTTCTGCATCTAGCTCTGAAAAAATATTTGGCCTTCTAGCAGTGTGTGGGACTTGTTGTATTAGTCCATCTATACTGACCTCCATCAGGTTGCAAATTGAATATAATATTTTTCTGCATCTAGCTCTGAAAAAATATTTGGCCTTCTAGCAGTGTGTGGGACTTGTATTAGTCCATCTATACTGACCTCCATCAGGTTGCAAATTGAATATAATATTTTTCTGCATCTAGCTCTGAAAAAATATTTGGGCTTCTAGCAGTGTGTGGGACTTGTTCTATTAGTCCATCTATACTGACCTCCATCAGGTTGCAAATTGAATATAATTTTTTTCTGCATCTAGCTCTGAAAAAATATTTGACCTTCTAGCAGTGTGTGGGACTTGTTCTATTAGTCCATCTATACTGACCTCCATCAGGTTGCAAATTGAATATAATATTTTTCTGCATCTAGCTATGAAAAAATATTTGGCCTTCTAGCAGTGTGTGGGACTTGTTCTATTAGTCCATCTATACTGACCTCCATCACGTTGCAAACTGAATATAATTTTTTTCTGCATCTAGCTCTGAAAAAATATTTGGGCTTCTAGCTGTGTGTGGGACTTGTTCTATTAGTCCATCTATACTGACCTCCATCAGGTTGCAAATTGAATATAATATTTTTCTGCATCTAGCTATGAAAAAATATTTGGCCTTCTAGCAGTGTGTGGGACTTGTTCTATTAGTCGATCTATACTGACCTCCATCAGGTTGCAAATTGAATATAATATTTTTCTGCATCTAGCTCTGAAAAAATATTTGGGCTTCTAGCAGTGTGTGGGACTTGTTCTATTAGTCCATCTATACTGACCTCCATCACGTTGCAAACTGAGTATAATTTTTTTCTGCATCTAGCTCTGAAAAAATATTTGGGCTTCTAGCTGTGTGTGGGACTTGTTCTATTAGTCCATCTATACTGACCTCCATCAGGTTGCAAACTGAATATAATATTTTTCTGCATCTAGCTCTGAAATAATATTTGGGCTTCTAGCAGTGTGTGGGACTTGGTCTATTAGTCCATCTATACTGACCTCCATCAGGTTGCAAACTGAATATAATTTTTTTCTGCATCTAGCTCTGAAAAAATATTTGGCCTTCTAGCAGTGTGTGGGACTTGTTCTATTAGTCCATCTATATTGACCTCCATCACGTTGCAAACTGAATATAATTTTTTTTCTGCATCTAGCTCTGAAAAAATATTTGGGCTTCTAGCTGTGTGTGGGACTTGTTCTATTAGTCCATGTATACTGACCTCCATCAGGTTGCAAACTTAATATAATATTTTTCTGCATCTAGCTCTGAAAAAATATTTGGCCTTCTAGCAGTGTGTGGGACTTGTTCTATTAGTCCATCTATACTGACCTCCATCAGGTTGTGAATTGAATATAATATTTTTCTGCATCTAGCTCTGAAAAAATATTTGGCCTTCTAGCAGTGTGTGGGACTTGTTTTATTAGTCCATCTATACTGACCTCCATCAGGTTGCAAATTGAATATAATATTTTTCTGCATCTAGCTCTGAAAAAATATTTGGGCTTCTAGCAGTGTGTGGGACTTGTTCTATTAGTCCATCTATACTGACCTCCATCAGGTTGCAAATTGAATATAATATTTTTCTGCATCTAGCTCTGAAAAAATATTTGGCCTTCTAGCAGTGTGTGGGACTTTTTCTATTAGTCCATCTATACTGACCTCCATCAGATTGCAAATTGAATATAATATTTTTCTGCATCTAGGTCTGAAAAAATATTTGGCCTTCTAGCAGTGTGTGGGACTTGTTCTATTAGTCCATCTATACTGACCTCCATCACGTTGCAAACTGAGTATAATTTTTTTCTGCATCTAGCTCTGAAAAAATATTTGGGCTTCTAGCTGTGTGTGGGACTTGTTCTATTAGTCCATCTATACTGACCTCAATCAGGTTGCAAACTGAATATAATTTTTTTCTGCATCTACCTCTGAAAAAATATTTGGGCTTCTAGCTGTGTGTGGGACTTGTTCTATTAGTCCATCTATACTGACATTCATCAGGTTGCAAATTGAATATAATATTTTTCTGGATCTAGCTCTGAAAAAATATTTGGGCTTCTAGCAGTGTGTGGGACTTGTTCTATTAGTCCATCTATACTGACCTTCATCAGGTTGCAAATTGAATGTAATAATTTTCTGCATCTAGCTCTGAAAAATTATTTGGCCTTCTAGCAGTGTGTGGGACTTGTTCTATTACTCCATCTATACTGACCTCCATCTGGTTGCAAATTGAATATAATATTTTTCTGCATCTAGCTCTGAAAAAATATTTGGCCTTCTAGCAGTGTGTGGGACTTGTTCTATTAGTCCATCTATACTGACCTCCATCAGGTTGCAAATTGAATATAATATTTTTCTGCATCTAGCTCTGAAAAAATATTTGGCCTTCTAGCAGTGTGTGGGACTTGTTCTAATAGTCCATCTATACTGACCTCCATCAGGATGCAAATTGAATATAATTTTTTTCTGCATCTACCTCTGAAAAAATATTTGGGCTTCTAGCTGTGTGTGGGACTTGTTCTATTAGTCCATCTATACTGACCTCCATCAGGTTGCAAACTGGATATAATTTTTTTCTGCATCTACCTCTGAAAAAATATTTGGGCTTCTAGCTGTGTGTGGGACTTGTTCTATTAGTCCATCTATACTGACCTCCATCAGGTTGCAAATTGAATATAATATTTTTCTGCATCTAGCTCTGAAAAAATATTTGGCCTTCTAGCAGTGTGTGGGACTTGTTGTATTAGTCCATCTATACTGACCTCCATCAGGTTGCAAATTGAATATAATATTTTTCTGCATCTAGCTCTGAAAAAATATTTGGCCTTCTAGCAGTGTGTGGGACTTGTTCTATTAGTCCATCTATACTGACCTCCATCAGGTTGCAAATTGAATATAATTTTTTTCTGCATCTAGCTCTGAAAAAATATTTGACCTTCTAGCAGTGTGTGGGACTTGTTCTATTAGTCCATCTATACTGACCTCCATCAGGTTGCAAATTGAATATAATATTTTTCTGCATCTAGCTCTGAAAAAATATTTGGCCTTCTAGCAGTGTGTGGGACTTGTTCTATTAGTCCATCTATACTGACCTCCATCACGTTGCAAACTGAATATAATTTTTTTCTGCATCTAGCTCTGAAAAAATATTTGGGCTTCTAGCTGTGTGTGGGACTTGTTCTATTAGTCCATCTATACTGACCTCCATCAGGTTGCAAATTGAATATAATATTTTTCTGCATCTAGCTATGAAAAAATATTTGGCCTTCTAGCAGTGTGTGGGACTTGTTCTATTAGTCCATCTATACTGACCTCCATCAGGTTGCAAATTGAATATAATATTTTTCTGCATCTAGCTCTGAAAAAATATTTTGCCTTCTAGCAGTGTGTGGGACTTGTTCTATTAGTCCATCTATACTGACCTCCATCACGTTGCAAACTGAGTATAATTTTTTTCTGCATCTAGCTCTGAAAAAATATTTGGGCTTCTAGCTGTGTGTGGGACTTGTTCTATTAGTCCATCTATACTGACCTCCATCAGGTTGCAAACTGAATATAATATTTTTCTGCATCTAGCTCTGAAATAATATTTGGGCTTCTAGCAGTGTGTGGGACTTGGTCTATTAGTCCATCTATACTGACCTCCATCAGGTTGCAAACTGAATATAATTTTTTTCTGCATCTAGCTCTGAAAAAATATTTGGCCTTCTAGCAGTGTGTGGGACTTGTTCTATTAGTCCATCTATATTGACCTCCATCACGTTGCAAACTGAATATAATTTTTTTTCTGCATCTAGCTCTGAAAAAATATTTGGGCTTCTAGCTGTGTGTGGGACTTGTTCTATTAGTCCATCTATACTGACCTCCATCAGGTTGCAAACTTAATATAATATTTTTCTGCATCTAGCTCTGAAAAAATATTTGGCCTTCTAGCAGTGTGTGGGACTTGTTCTATTAGTCCATCTATACTGACCTCCATCAGGTTGTGAATTGAATATAATATTTTTCTGCATCTAGCTCTAAAAAAATATTTGGCCTTCTAGCAGTGTGTGGGACTTGTTTTATTAGTCCATCTATACTGACCTCCATCAGGTTGCAAATTGAATATAATATTTTTCTGCATCTAGCTCTGAAAAAATATTTGGCCTTCTAGCAGTGTGTGGGACTTGTTCTATTAGTCCATCTATACTGACCTCCATCAGGTTGCAAATTGAATATAATATTTTTCTGCATCTAGCTCTGAAAAAATATTTGGGCTTCTAGCAGTGTGTGGGACTTGTTCTATTAGTCCATCTATACTGACCTCCATCAGGTTGCAAATTGAATATAATATTTTTCTGCATCTAGCTCTGAAAAAATATTTGGCCTTCTAGCAGTGTGTGGGACTTGTTCTATTAGTCCATCTATACTGACCTCCATCAGGTTGCAAATTGAATATAATATTTTTCTGCATCTAGGTCTGAAAAAATATTTGGCCTTCTAGCAGTGTGTGGGACTTGTTCTATTAGTCCATCTATACTGACCTCCATCACGTTGCAAACTGAGTATAATTTTTTTCTGCATCTAGCTCTGAAAAAATATTTGGGCTTCTAGCTGTGTGTGGGACTTGTTCTATTAGTCCATCTATACTGACCTCCATCAGGTTGCAAACTGAATATAATTTTTTTCTGCATCTACCTCTGAAAAAATATTTGGGCTTCTAGCTGTGTGTGGGACTTGTTCTATTAGTCCATCTATACTGACATTCATCAGGTTGCAAATTGAATATAATATTTTTCTGGATCTAGCTCTGAAAAAATATTTGGGCTTCTAGCAGTGTGTGGGACTTGTTCTATTAGTCCATCTATACTGACCTTCATCAGGTTGCACATTGAATGTAATAATTTTCTGCATCTAGCTCTGAAAAATTATTTAGCCTTCTAGCAGTGTGTGGGACTTGTTCTATTAGTCCATCTATATTGACCTCCATCAGGTTGCAAATTGAATATAATTGTTTTCTGCATCTACCTCTGAAAAAATATTTGGGCTTCTAGATGTGTGTGGGACTTGTTCTATTAGTCCATCTATACTGACCTCCATCAGGTTGCAAATTGAATATAATATTTTTCTGCATCTAGCTCTGAAAAAATATTTGGCCTTCTAGCAGTTTGTGGGACTTGTTCTATTAGGCCATCTATACTGACCTCAATCAGGTTGCAAATTGAATATAATATTTTTCTGCATCTAGCTCTGAAAAAATATTTGGCCATCTAGCAGTGTGTGGGACTTGTTCTATTAGTCCATCTATACTGACCTCCATCTGGTTGCAAATTGAATATAATATTTTTCTGCATCTAGCTCTGAAAAAATATTTGGCCTTCTAGCAGTGTTTGGGACTTGTTCTATTAGTCCATCTATACTGACCTCCATCAGGTTGCAAATTGAATATAATATTTTTCTGCATCTAGCTCTGAAAAAATATTTGGCCTTCTAGCAGTGTGTGAGACTTGTTCTATTAGTCCATCTATACTGACCTCCATCAGGATGCAAATTGAATATAATTTTTTTCTGCATCTACCTCTGAAAAAATATTTGGGCTTCTAGCTGTGTGTGGGACTTGTTCTATTAGTCCATCTATACTGACCTCCATCAGGTTGCAAACTGGATATAATTTTTTTCTGCATCTACCTCTGAAAAAATATTTGGGCTTCTAGCTGTGTGTGGGACTTGTTCTATTAGTCCATCTATACTGACCTCCATTAGGTTGCAAATTGAATATAATATTTCTCTGCATCTAGCTCTGAAAAAATATTTGGGCTTCTAGCTGTGTGTGGGACTTGTTCTATTAGTCCATCTATACTGACCTCCATCAGGTTGCAAACTGAATATAATTTTTTTCTGCATCTACCTCTGAAAAAATATTTGGGCTTCTAGCTGTGTGTGGGACTTGTTCTATTAGTCCATCTATACTGACCTCCATCAGGTTGCAAATTGAATATAATATTTTTCTGCATCTAGCTCTGAAAAAATTATTTGGCCTTCTAGCAGTGTGTGGGACTTGTTCTATTAGTCCATCTATACTGACCTCCATCAGGTTGCAAATTGAATATAATATTTTTCTGCATCTAGCTCTGAAAAAATATTTGACCTTCTAACAGTGTGTGGGACTTGTTGTATTAGTCCATCTATACTGACCTCCATCAGGTTGCAAATTGAATATAATATTTTTCTGCATCTAGCTCTGAAAAAATATTTGGGCTTCTAGCAGTGTGTGGGACTTGTTCTATTAGTCCATCTATACTGACCTCCATCAGGTTGCAAATTGAATATAATATTTTTCTGCATCTAGCTCTGAAAAAATATTTGACCTTCTAGCAGTGTGTGGGACTTGTTCTATTAGTCCATCTATACTGACCTCCATCAGGTTGCAAATTGAATATAATATTTTTCTGCATCTAGCTCTGAAAAAATATTTGGCCTTCTAGCAGTGTGTGGGACTTGTTCTATTAGTCCATCTATACTGACCTCCATCACGTTGCAAACTGAATATAATTTTTTTCTGCATCTAGCTCTGAAAAAATATTTGGGCTTCTAGCTGTGTGTGGGACTTGTTCTATTAGTCCATCTATACTGACCTCCATCAGGTTGCAAACTGAATATAATTTTTTTCTGCATCTACCTCTGAAAAAATATTTGGGCTTCTAGCTGTGTGTGGGACTTGTTCTATTAGTCCATCTATACTGACATCCATCAGGTTGCAAATTGAATATAATATTTTTCTGCATCTAGCTCTGAAAAAATATTTGGGCTTCTAGCAGTGTGTGGGACTTGTTCTATTAGTCCATCTATACTGACCTTCATCAGGTTGCAAATTGAAAGTAATATTTTTCTGCATCTAGCTCTGAAAAATTATTTGGCCTTCTAGCAGTGTGTGGGACTTGTTCTATTAGTCCATCTATACTGACCTCCATCAGGTTGCAAATTGAATATAATTGTTTTCTGCATCTACCTCTGAAAAAATATTTTCGCTTCTAGCTGTGTGTGGGACTTGTTCTATTAGTCCATCTATACTGACCTCCATCAGGTTGCAAATTGAATATAATATTTTTCTGCATCTAGCTCTGAAAAAATATTTGGCCTTCTAGCAGTTTGTGGGACTTGTTCTATTAGGCCATCTATACTGACCTCAATCAGGTTGCAAATTGAATATAATATTTTTCTGCATCTAGCTCTGAAAAAATATTTGGCCTTCTAGCAGTGTGTGGGACTTGTTCTATTAGTCCATCTATACTGACCTCCATCACGTTGCAAACTGAATATAATTTTTTTCTGCATCTAGCTCTGAAAAATATTTGGGCTTCTAGCTGTGTGTGGGACTTGTTCTATTAGTCCATCTATACTGACCTCCATCAGGTTGCAAATTGAATATAATATTTCTCTGCATCTAGCTCTGAAAAAATATTTGGGCTTCTAGCTGTGTGTGGGACTTGTTCTATTAGTCCATCTATACTGACCTCCATCAGGTTGCAAACTGAATATAATTTTTTTCTGCATCTACCTCTGAAAAAATATTTGGGCTTCTAGCTGAGTGTGGGACTTGTTCTATTAGACCATCTATACTGACCTCCATCAGGTTGCAAACTTAATATAATATTTTTCTGCATCTAGCTCTGAAAAAATATTTGGCCTTCTAGCAGTGTGTGGGACTTGTTCTATTAGTCCATCTATACTGACCTCCATCAGGTTGCAAATTGAATATAATATTTTCTGCATCTAGCTCTGAAAAAATATTTGGCCTTCTAGCAGTGTGTGGGACTTGTCCTATTAGTCCATCTATACTGACCTCCATCAGGTTGCAAATTGAATATAATATTTTGCTGCATCTAGCTCGGAAAAAATATTTGTCCTTCTAGCAGTGTGTGGGACTTGTTCTATTAGTCCATCTATACTGACCTCCATCAGGTTGCAAATTGAATATAATATTTTTCTGCAACTAGCTCTGAAAAAATATTTGGCCTTCTAGCAGTGTGTGGGACTTGTTCTATTAGTCTATCTATACTGACCTCCATCAGGTTGCAAACTGAATATAATTTTTTTCTGCATCTAGCTCTGAAAAAATATTTGGCATTCTAGCAGTGTGTGGGACTTGTTCTATTAGTCCATCTATACTGACCTCCATCACGTTGCAAACTGAATATAATTTTTTTCTGCATCTACCTCTGAAAAAATATTTGGGCTTCTAGCTGTGTGTGGGACTTGTTCTATTAGTCCATCTATACTGACCTCCATCAGGTTGCAAACTGAATATAATTTTTTTTCTGCATCTACTTCTGAAAAAATATTTGGGCTTCTAGCTGTGTGTGGGACTTGTTCTATTAGTCCATCTATACTGACATCCATCAGGTTGCAAATTGAATATAATATTTTTCTGCATCTAGCTCTGAAAAAATATTTGGGCTTCTAGCAGTGTGTGGGACTTGTTCTATTAGTCCATCTATACTGACCTTCATCAGGTTGCAAATTGAATGTAATATTTTTCTGCATCTAGCTCTGAAAAAATATTTGGCCTTCTAGCAGTGTGTGGGACTTGTTCTATTAGTCCATCTATACTGACTAGTGTTGAGCCACCCCCGTAGTGTTCGAGTTCGGTTCGGTTCGTCGAACACCCGTGTGTTCGCCGAACTGTTCGTCGAACTGTTCGTCGAACACCTTCGAACACCGTTAAAACCAATGGCAGGCAAACAAAAACACATAGAAACACATAGAAAACACCTTCAAAGGTGTCCAAAAGCTGACAAACTGCTCAGAAGACATAACTAACACATGGAAAAGTGACAAGTACATATAGTCATGCGAAAATAAAAGAGGTGGAGGAGTAAAAGGAGGGGGAGACACAGATATAGGCATGTCATGCCCTTCTAAAATCCAAAAAGTGAGAAGCCAACACGGCCAGTCCGCTCCTGCCCGTGCCACCTCCGTGTCGCCGGGTTTGTGCCAGAGCCGCGGTGAACCCTGACGGCCAGCCCCCCTCTCCCAATACTGGTGCCTGTCCGCTGGTGGGTCGAGCGAGCCCCCCTGTGGTGGAGGCAGCTCTAAGCTTTTTAATTTAAATTGTCTCTCTAATTTGAATGAATACACTTTAAATCCATTTACAAGGATCTATTGGAGGGCAAGTCTCATGCCAGCAGCCGCGGTAATTCCAGCTCCAGTAGCGTCCACTAAAGCTGCTGCAGTTAAAAAGCTTTTATAAGGATCGAGCTCGGCTGTCCACCGCAAGGCATCCTACTGCCAGTCCCAGCCCCTATGCCTTGGGGTGCCTCCTGATGCTCTTCACTAAGTATCCCATGGTCCCGAAGCATTTCCTTTGAAAAAATTAAGTGTCTAAACTACAGGTGGTGCAGCTTGCTTAACAGCCGGGATAATCCGCTGACTAGCAGACACTGCTACTAGGCACAAAGTATTTCCTGGGCTAGATGCAGTTAAAAATTTGTAATTAGATACTCTCGTTGGATGCTGAGAAAGCATTCCATAGAGTCTCCTGGCACGCCATATATGATTCTCTTAAAAAGCTTGGGGTAGGGGTCTAGGGGACCCTTTTATAGCCAAAATCACGACCCTGTATCGCAATACGTCACCTAGGCTGAAGATAAATGGAACTGTAGCAACCTGAGGGCTCGGTTGCTACAGACGTATTGCACCTCACCCAGAGGTGTGATATCTCACTCTCAGGTAAGGATGGAGTGTGGATCAGGACCCGACACCTGCATGCATTACACCACATTGCCGTGGGGCAGGGCGACCAATATGCCCCTGAGATGGGCACGACAGTCCCTGTCCCTGGCTGGAGTGGGGGGAGGGAACACTGAGGAAGGGGAACCCTGTAGTGCAGGAGCAGGGAGGAAGCAGTTCCTGGGTGCATTGAGAAGGGAGTATAAAAGGTGGGCACCATCTTAGTTCAGTGCAGAGAAGTCTGAGCAGAAGTGGCAGGGAGCAGGGGCTCTGCATGAGCTCTGCTCCGGAGGCGGGCCTAGTAACAGAGGCCCAGGCCTGGAAGAGGGAGAAGGAAGGAAGAGGAGCGGAGAAGGCTCCAGGAACGAGGAATGAAGGGATCCCAGGGGTGCGGACGGGCGAGTCGCCACCGCACGCCCGAATCCACCTGCGTGGAGGGGTCAGGCCAAAGGGGGAGACCGGTCCCCGAACTAGTGGAGGCAGGAAACGACCCTCAGCTAGAAACCGGAGGCTCTGACATTTTATGTGGCGCAGCCCCTCGCTACACCCGCTAGGAAGGCACCACATAGGGTCAGGGAAACTGGCGCCAAGTTTACCAAGAGGAGGCCCGAGGCAGCCGGACAGAAGTGTTGGTAAGAAAGGCCAGACAAAGGACACACAAAGGGGGTCCTGTGAAGTGCTCCAAAGTTATCTGGGAGTTGTCTGAGCCCCTCAACTGGTGAGCACAGTACGACGTGGGCAGCCGTTACCTGCAGACGTGGTCTGGATAATAAGAACTGTGAGTAAAGGCCCTGAACTGCATCACTGACTCCGTGTCGTTACTGCTGCTGCCCTGCACCATCACCCCCATCCTCCGCATACACTGCCCTGAGGCTATACTCCTCCCGTGGGGAGTTATGCTACGCTCTGCTTCACCCACAACACCAGCCTCAGTGGTCTGCCCTGTAGCGGCGGTTCACTCTGACCGCAATCCACGGGTGGCGTAGTCGGACATTTAAACATGAAAACCACATAAATAGTTCCGCCACTGGTTTGACCGCCCTGAGCCACGGAACTGGGTCGCCGCCACGAAGACTACAACCACCAGCATCCACCAAAAAGGGTCCGGCTCCGGGTGTCCCAAGGCCCAGGGGGTGCGTCAGAACATTTTCATCACCTTTCACAATCACCAATGGGACAAGGCAGTGATGTCCTCTGTCCCCTCTCTTATACATCCTAGTGACGGAGCACCTGCTCTCATCAATTCGCCATAACCCCAATATTAGGTGGATTGAGGTGGGAGGCACCGAGTACAAGTGCTCTCTATTTGCTGATGATGTCCTAGTATGTATCACTCAATCACATATATCCATCCATGCTGTTATGGCTGAAATAGATCACTTTGTTACATGGTAAAATTTTAAAATCAATGCAGCGAAGTCTGAGGCCCTCGATGTCTCCCTCCCCAAATCCATATAGGATTCCATCCAGTCCAACTTTCCCTTTGCCTGGCCCTCACAGGGTATCAAATACTTAGGAATTCCTATTCATAGAGACCTCTCCCATCTATGTTATCTTAATTTTGGGCCCTTTATTGAACAACTCCATACAGACCACGGTTGGCAAGTTAGAACTGTAAGATTCACTACGTGAACCACTGGTGTTTTGTGGAAAAGCACATGTACACTGCGTTCCAAATTATTAAACAAAAAGTGTTTAGGAGTGATAAGGGAAGAATTTGTTTGTTTGTCAGTTAAACTCATTGATGGTGATGTGTGTCAGGGCTCTTTATATCACTGTAAGCAATTGCAGACACCTGTGCTAATTAGTTTGGCAGGTGTGTCCAATGAAAGGCAAGACTACTTAAGAAGGCTCTCTCACATTATTAAGCAGCCTACATTTTCTGCCAAAATGGGAAAGAAAAAGGATGTGTCGGCTGCTGAGAAGCAACAAATTGTGGAGTGTTTAGGTCAAGGCATGACTACAATCAACATTGTGCGATGATCAGGATGAAGTGTCTTGGCAATCAAGAAGTATGTAGCTGATTCACAGTACACACGTGTGCGTGCTGATAAGGGCAAATTGAGGACTCTTTCCTACAGGCAATTACGTCAGGTTGAAAGAGCAGCGGCAAAAAAGCCTTGTCATAGCAGCAGACAAGTTTTTGAAGCTGCTTGTGCCTCCAACGTCCCCCGAACAACAAGATGCAGGGTCCTTCAGAGGTTTGCAGCTGTGCATGCGCCATCCTGTCGACCTCCTCTATCCACTTCACACAAGCAGAAACGGCTCCAGTGGGCCAAACATTACATGAAGACTGATTTCAAAACTGTTTTGTTCACGGATGAGTGCCGTGCAGCGCTCGATGGTCCAGATGGATGGAGTGGAGGATGGCTGGTTGATGGACACCCCACGCAAACACGGCTACAGCGCCAACAAGGAGGAGGTGGAGTAATGTTTTGGGCTGGAATCATGGGGAGAGAGATTGTCGGCCCCTTTAGGATCCCTGAAGGCGCTAAAGATGAACTCCATAATGTATGTGGATTTTCTCAAACAGCACTTCCTGCCATGGTTCAAGAAGAAGAACCGTGTATTTCACAGCAAGATCATTTTTCTGCATGATAATGCACCATCTCATGCTGCACATAAAACATCTGCATCTCTGGCTGATATGGGCATAAAAGGGGACAAACTTATGGTGTGACCCCCATGCTCCCCTGACCTCTACCCCATTCAGAACCTTTGGAGCATCATTAAAAGGAGTGTCTATGATGGCGGGAGGCAGTTCACATCTAAGCAACAGCTCTGGGAGGGTATTCTGTCCTCATGCAAAACAATTGAAGCAGAAACCATCCAAAACCTGACAAATTCAATGGACGAGAGAGTTCAGAAGCTCCTTTCGAACAAGGGGTCCTATGTGAAAATGTAACATCACCTAGAATAAAGTTTTGAGTTGAAAACTGTTTGATTTCAGTTTCTAACAACCTGCTAATACTTATAATTTCAAAAATGACCATTTTTTTGGTCTTTATTAAAATGAAAAGGTTGATCGAAAAGTTTGGGGGATCTAAGAGTGTGGCAACCCAGTAGTCATGATTACTTCGAATTCTGACAATATGAGGGTCATGCTGCAGGTAGTGCAGCAAGAAGGCACTTATGTGTATTGCGCATCTCGGAGACCCAAAATTATTTTCCGGGCTAGATGCAGCTAAAAATTATTTTTAATTTTAAATCTGGTGAAGCTTTAGTATAGATGGCCTAATAGGATCAGTGCTGCACACTGCTACAAAGCCCAAATTATTTTCCAGTCAAGATACAGATAAACATGATTAGTAATTTGAAAGCTTAAAACGGTTGGTAGGGTGATTTTAACCAATCATCAAGCTTTTACTCTCCCCAGGATGACACAGGGGTAGAAAAGTCGTTTTGGATCCATGATTTGTTCATCTTTATGAACGTGAGTCTGTCTACATTATCAGTGGAGAGCCGCGTGCGCTTATCTGTCAGCACACCACCAGCAGCGCTGAACACACGTTCAGACAGAACGCTGGCTGCGGGGCATGACAAGATCTCCAAGGCGTAAGTGGCTAGCTCCGGCCATTTATCCAGATTGGAAGCCCAAAAAGAGCAAGGGTCCAGTGACACAGTCGTGGCTTCAATGTTTACTTGGAGATACTCCTGTACCATCGTCTCTAGGCGTTGACTATGTGTCAGACTTCTTGTCTCCTGTGGCCTTGCAAAGGATGGGCTAAAAAAGTGGTGAAATGATTCCGCAAAATTGATGTTACCAGCAGATACTGTGGTTCTGTTACGGTTTGAGTGCTGAACACTTGACGGTCCCACGGTTGGCAAGTTGGAACTGTGAGATTCACTACGTGCACCACTGGTATTTTGTGGAAAAGCACATGTAAGATTCTGCAACAGTCTCTGCTGAAACTCCTGCATGCGTGCATCCCTTTCTATGGCAGGAATAATTTCTGCAAATTTACTTTTGTACCGGGGATCTAACAGTGTGGCAACCCAGTAGTCAGGATTATTTCTAATTCTCACAATTCGAGGGTCATGTTGCAGGTAGTGCAGCAAGAAGGCACTCATGTGTGTTGCGCATCCAGGAGCACCAAGTCCCTGTTGTGTTGGTGGCGAGGTAACAATCATGCTTCCTTCCTCTGTCCTCTCCCCCCAACCTCGCACAACAGAAATGTGATCAAGGTCTCCCTCATCTGATGAGTCTTCCATCAGTTCGTCCTCCACTTCTTCCTGGGCTCCTGCACCTTCCTCACTAGTTTGGCTGCTACCATGCGCCCTGGTAAAACCATCTCCCCCACCCTCACATGCCTGCCGCCTTGGTGCTGCCGACCGTCTGGACCTTGCAGATGTTAGCCCTTCCGCATACAACTCCTCCTCCTCTACTTCCTCCACCTCCTCTTGTGCCACCACCTGACTCCGAATTCTGTTTAACATGTGCTCCAGCATGTAAATCACCGGAATAGTCATGCTGATAATGGCATCGTCAGCACTAAACATCTTCGTCGCCATTTCAAAACTGTGCAGAAGGGTGCATAGGTCCCTGATCTGAGACCACTCCTCCAGCGTGATTTGCCCCACCTCTGAATCTCGTTGGCCCAGGCTATACGTCAGAACGTATTGCACCAGGGCTTGTCGGTGCTGCCACAGTCGCTGCAACATGTGCAGAGTTGAATTCCACCGGGTAGGCACATCGCATTTTAGCCGGTGAAGTGGCAGGCCCAACGACTTCTGTAGAGATGTAAGTCGCTGAGCTGCGGGATGCGAACGGCAGAAGTGAGCACACAGCGACCGTGCCCTCTGCAGAAGGCCATCTAGTCTGAGATAGTGGGCTAAAAATTGCTGGACAACCAGGTTCAACACGTGAGCCATACAAGGCACGTGTGTGACATTGCCCCGGCGAAGGGCCGCACCCAGGTTTGCAGCATTGTCGCACACGGCCTTCCCTGGTTTCAGGTCCAGTGGAGACAACCATTCATGAAATTGGTTCTCCAGAGCTGACCACAACTCCTCAGCTGTGTGACTCACATTTCCCAGACATTTCAATGTAAAAACCGCCTGATGACGTTGAGCCCTACTGCCAGCATAGTAAGGAGGTGTGCAGGATCCCTTCTGCGCAGTTAGAAAGCTTGTGGCATGACCAGACAGGCTTTGGGTGCAGGTGGAAGACCGAGAGGAGGTTGAGGAGGCAGAAGCAGTGGAGGAACTTTGACATAAAGAGGATTGACGCACAACTCGTGGGGACGGCAAGACTTGGACAGCAGCCCCTTGTCCTGCTGTCACCATAGTTACCCAGTGCCCAGTCAGCGACATGTAACGCCCCTGTCCATGCCTACTCGTCCAAGTGTCTGTGGTGAAATGCACCCTGTCACACACAGAGTTTCTCAAAGAAGCGGTGATGTTATGTGCGACATGCTGGTGGAGCGCAGGCACACCTTTCTTTGAGAAGTAGTGCCGACTGGGCATCTGGTACTGGGGCACTGCGACGGACATAAGGTCTCGAAAATCCTCTGTGTCCACCAGGCGGAAAGGCAGCATTTCTGTAGCCAAGAGCTTGCAGATGGTGAAATTCAACCTCTTAGCTTTCTCATGGCTAGGAGGAAATGGTCTTTTACTTGTCCACATCTGAGGGACCGAGGGCTGGCTATTGTGCTTAGACGGGGTTGATAAGGATGTCCCCGGCAAACTGCCGGTCTGTGAGGAAGATGCAGGCGGACATGTTAGGTTGCCTTGATCCAAAGGTGGTGCTATCGATGTCGGACAGCGCTCAACACCAGCTGGTGTTACCACCTCCAAAGAAAATGATGACCTGCCAATCACGCTGGCTGTTGCGGGTAAAGAGGTGGCAGGTCTGCGCTCCAAAACAGGTGTGACTGCTGTCCCCCCAGTCACAGAGGATGAAGAGGCCGCGGATGCACAAGATATGGCAGACGGTGGTTGGCCCGGCCGGCTAGGCCGCATTGTAGCACACTGAGCTTCCCACTGCAACTTATGCTTCATGTCCATGTGCCGGTTCATGCATGAAGTACTCAAACTATGTATTTTTTGGCCTCTACTTAGCTTTTGCTGACAAATGTTACAGATAACACGAGTTGGGTCATCTTTATCGATCTGAAAAAATGCCCAGGCTATGCAAGGCTTAGCACCCATGCGACCTGAAGAGCCACCACGACTTGTGGTGATAGGCAGAGTTGTGTTTGAGGATGCAGTTGTTGACGTGCTTCCAGTACTACGTCTCTGTCCAGGAAGGCGCAACCTGACCTCGTCGTCACTAGCATCTTCCTCCACCTCCTCTGCTGACCTCATTTCTTGGCTGACTGTGGGTTGACAGTAAGTGGGATCTCCGACCTCATCATCATCACCCTGTGCGTTATCACACCCGTCGTCCTCAGAGCCAACCTGTTCCTGCCCTGACAAAAAACTAAAGTTGTCGCTCCAATCAGGTATTTGAGTCTTATCATCGTCTTCCTCATTGTCTCCACCAACAGGAGTTACAGTTTGGGAATGAGGGTCTACATTATGGTCAGAACCTTCTGCGTCTGGTCCTGGATCCGACTCATAAAGATTCTGGGCATCAGTGCAGATCATTTCCTCGTCTGGATTCACAGAAGCGCTGGAGTCGACCTCTGATTCCCAGGCTATAGTATGAGTAAACAGCTCTGCAGACTCAACCATCTGTTCTACCTCATACTCAGACGGGCAGCTTGAGATTTGGGAGCTGTGAGGAAGCAAGTGCGATTTGGGTGACACCTTTGAGGACTGGAGTATTTGTGATGTTGAAGTTGATGTGGAGGAGAGCCCACTTAAAGGAGCACTTGATATCCGTTGAAGCACCTGCTGTTTTTGTGCCTCATCTGGAATTTGTAGCGATTGGCGTGGCCGTAAGAAAGGGATCTTATCACATTGTCCGCTAAAAGAAGTAGACATTTTAGTTTGGCTGGAAGATGGTCTTTCTTCTGCAGATGTTACTGTTGCTTTAACACCTACCCCACGGACACAACCTTTTTTCCCCTTCCCAACACGCCTATTCCCCTTTCCACCAGCAGCAGGCCTTTTTCCACTCATTTTGGTGGTTAACTAATTCACAACTCTGGAGTTGTTTGCACAAAAAAACAATGGATGGTAACCGAGCAGAGCTGAGTGGCCAAACTGTGGTATTAGGCCAAAACTATTGGCTGGGTTAGATGCAGAAAAAAATTATTTTGAATTTTCAACCTGATGGAGGTCAGTATAGATGGATTAATAGAACAAGACCCACACACAGCTAGAAGCCCAATATTTTTTCAGAGGTAGATGCAGGAAAAAAATATATTCAGTTTGCAACCTGATGGAGGTCAGTATAGATGGACTAATACAACAAGTCCCACACACAGCTAGAAGCCCAAATATTTTTTCAGAGGTACTGTAGATGCAGATAAAAATTAGTTTTAATTTGCAACCTGATGGAGGTCAGTATAGATGGACTAATAGAGAAAGTCCGACACACTACTAGAAGGCCAAATATTTTTTCAGAGCTAGATGCAGAAAAAAATTATATTCAGTTTGCAACCTGTTGGAGGTCAGTATAGATGGACTAATAGAGAAAGTCCGACACACTACTAGCAGGCCAAATATTTTTTCAGAGCTAGATGCAGAAAAAAATTATATTCAGTTTGCAACCTGATGGAGGTCAGTATAGATGGATTAATAGAACAAGACCCACACACAGCTAGAAGCCCAATATTTTTTCAGAGGTAGATGCAGAAAAAAATATATTCAGTTTGCAACCTGATGGAGGTCAGTATAGATGGACTAATACAACAAGTCCCACACACAGCTAGAAGCCCAATATTTTTTCAGAGGTAGATGCAGAAAAAAATATATTCAGTTTGCAACCTGATGGAGGTCAGTATAGATGGACTAATACAACAAGTCCCACACACAGCTAGAAGCCCAAATATTTTTTCAGAGGTACTGTAGATGCAGATAAAAATTAGTTTTAATTTGCAACCTGATGGAGGTCAGTATAGATGGACTAATAGAGAAAGTCCGACACACTACTAGAAGGCCAAATATTTTTTCAGAGCTAGATGCAGAAAAAAATTATATTCAGTTTGCAACCTGATGGAGGTCAGTATAGATGGACTAATAGAGAAAGTCCGACACACTACTAGAAGGCCAAATATTTTTTCAGAGCTAGATGCAGAAAAAAATTATATTCAGTTTGCAACCTGATGGAGGTCAGTATAGATCGATTAATAGAACAAGACCCACACACAGCTAGAAGCCCAATATTTTTTCAGAGGTAGATGCAGAAAAAAATATATTCAGTTTGCAACCTGATGGAGGTCAGTATAGATGGACTAATACAACAAGTACCACACACAGCTAGAAGCCCAATATTTTTTCAGAGGTAGATGCAGAAAAAAATATATTCAGTTTGCAACCTGATGGAGGTCAGTATAGATGGACTAATACAACAAGTCCCACACACAGCTAGAAGCCCAAATATTTTTTCAGAGGTACTGTAGATGCAGATAAAAATTATTTTTAATTTGCAACCTGATGGAGGTCAGTATAGATGGACTAATAGAGAAAGTCCGACACACTACTAGAAGGCCAAATATTTTTTCAGAGCTAGATGCAGGAAAAAAATATATTCAGTTTGCAACCTGATGGAGGTCAGTATAGATGGACTAATACAACAAGTCCCACACACAGGTAGAAGCCCAAATATTTTTTCAGAGGTACTGTAGATGCAAATAAAAATTAGTTTTAATTTGCAACCTGATGGAGGTCAGTATAGATGGACTAATAGAATGATGCTATGCCCAAAAGATTTTACTTCACTAGGTGCAGTAAAAAAATTGGTATTCTATACACAGGTGGTATATCTTGCAACACAGATAGGCTACTCCACTGACTAACACACTCTGCAATAGGCCAAAAAGGATTAGCTTTGCTAGATTCAGCCAAATGCTGTGAAAAAAACTTGCACAGCACTGGCACAGACCTGCCTGGCAAAAACTGATAGGAACTGATGTAACCTAGTCCTGAAAAGGACTCCAATTACAATTAGTCTTTACTCCCACAACCTATCTATTTAAGAGCACAGACCTCCCTGATAAAAGTCGTAGGAAATGCTGTAACCTAGTCCTTAAAAGGACTGCAATCACAACTATTCCCTACTCCCAACCTATCTGTAGATTTGTGCGAAAATTGGCTTGAAATTAACAAGGTATAGCGCACACAGCAACAGCGGTGCCGTCTAACACGCAGCTGCAGCAGTGAGAAAATGGTGGCGACGGGGAAAATGGATTGGTCTTATAGGGCAAGGACATGTGACATACACTGCCAATGAGACATGCCCTTGCTTGTGTGAAAAAAAGCACTTCGCTCCGTGTGTGCGCTGCTGATAGGCTGACAGATTGCACCTCCCCACTGCAAATGCGGGAAAGAGAAAAAAAAATGGAGATCTTCATTGTTCCTGCAGAGATCCATCCCCTGCCCCTCCCCCCACCCCGCTGTACACTCAAACTGCGTATTAACATTAATTTTCATCATTACTGAGAAAAAATCCAGTTATGATTTTGGTGCACGAACAGTTATCGAACATAACCTCGAACAGCCGAATTTTTCTCAAATTGTTCGTGTTCGCCGAACGGCTCGAACACCGCCCAAAACAGCTCGAATTTGAGATTGGCGAACAGTTCGAGTAGAACAACGCTCATCTCTAATACTGACCTCCATCAGGTTGCAAATTGAATATAATTTTTTTCTGCATCTACCTCTGAAAAAATATTTGGGCTTCTAGCTCTGTGTGGGACTTGTTCTATTAGTCCATCTATACTGACCTCCATCAGGTTGCAAATTGAATATAATATTTTCTGCATCTAGCTCTGAAAAAATATTTGGCCTTCTAGCAGTGTGTGGGACTTGTTCTATTAGGCCATCTATACTGACCTCAATCAGGTTGCAAATTGAATATAATATTTTTCTGCATCTAGCTCTGAAAAAATATTTGGGCTTCTAGCAGTGTGTGGGACTTGTTCTATTAGTCCATCTATACTGACCTCCATCAGGTTGCAAATTGAATATAATTTTTTCTGCATCTACCTCTGAAAAAATATTTGGGCTTCAAGCTGTGTGTGGGACTTGTTCTATTAGTCCATCTATACTGACCTCCATCAGGTTGCAAATTGAATATAATTTTTTTCTGCATCTACCTCTGAAAAAATATTTGACCTTCTAGCAGTGTGTGGGACTTGTTCTATTAGTCCATCTATACTGACCTCCATCACGTTGCAAACTGAATATAATTTTTTTCTGCATCTACCTCTGAAAAAATATTTGGGCTTCTAGCTGTGTGTGGGACTTGTTCTATTAGTCCATCTATACTGACCTCCATCAGGTTGCAAACTGAATATAATTTTTTTCTGCATCTACCTCTGATAAAATATTTGGGCTTCTAGCTGTGTGTGGGACTTGTTCTATTAGTCCAACTATACTGACCTCCATCAGGTTGCAAATTGAATATAATATTTCTCTGCATCTAGCTCTGAAAAAATACTTGGGCTTCTAGCTGTGTGTGGGACTTGTTCTATTAGTCCATCTATACTGACCTCCATCAGGTTGCAAACTGAATATAATTTTTTTCTGCATCTACCTCTGAAAAAATATTTGGGCTTCTAGCTGAGTGTGGGACTTGTTCTATTAGTCCATCTATACTGACCTCCATCAGGTTGCAAACTTAATATAATATTTTTCTGCATGTAGCTCTGAAAAAATATTTGGCCTTCTAGCAGTGTGTGGGAATTGTTCTATTAGTCCATCTATACTGACCTCCATCAGATTGCAAATTGAATATAATATTTTCTGCATCTAGCTCTGAAAAAATATTTGGCCTTCTAGCAGTGTGTGGGACTTGTTCTATTAGTCCATCTATACTGACCTCCATCAGGTTGCAAATTGAATATAATATTTTTCTGCATCTAGCTCTGAAAAAATATTTGGCCTTCTAGCAGTGTGTGGGACTTGTTCTATTAGTCCATCTATACTGACCTCCATCAGGTTGCAAATTGAATATAATATTTTGCTGCATCCAGCTCGGAAAAAATATTTGTCCTTCTAGCAGTGTGTGGGACTTGTTCTATTAGTCCATCTATACTGACCTCCATCAGGTTGCAAATTGAATATAATATTTTTCTGCAACTAGCTCTGAAAAAATATTTGGCCTTCTAGCAGTGTGTGGGACTTGTTCTATTAGTCCATCTATACTGACCTCCATCACGTTGCAAACTGAATATAATTTTTTTCTGCATCTACCTCTGAAAAAATATTTGGGCTTCTAGCTGTGTGTGGGACTTGTTCTATTAGTCCATGTATACTGACCTCCATCAGGTTGCAAACTGAATATAATTTTTTTTCTGCATCTACCTCTGAAAAAATATTTGGGCTTCTAGCTGTGTGTGGGACTTGTTCTATTAGTCCATCTATACTGACATCCATCAGGTTGCAAATTGAATATAATATTTTTCTGCATCTAGCTCTGAAAAAATATTTGGGCTTCTAGCAGTGTGTGGGACTTGTTCTATTAGTCCATCTATACTGACCTTCATCAGGTTGCAAATTGAATGTAATATTTTTCTGCATCTAGCTCTGAAAAAATATTTGGCCTTCTAACAGTGTGTGGGACTTGTTCTATTAGTCCATCTATACTGACCTCCATCAGGTTGCAAATTGAATATAATTTTTTTCTGCATCTACCTCTGAAAAAATATTTGGGCTTCTAGCTGTGTGTGGGACTTGTTCTATTATTCCATCTATACTGACCTCCATCAGGTTGCAAATTGAATATAATATTTTTCTGCATCTAGCTCTGAAAAAATATTTGGCCTTCTAGCAGTGTGTGGGACTTGTTCTATTTAGCCATCTATACTGACCTCAATCAGGTCGCAAATTGAATATAATATTTTTCTGCATCTAGCTCTGAAAAAATATTTGGGCTTCTAGCAGTGTGTGGGACTTGTTCTATTAGTCCATCTATACTGACCTCCATCAGGTTGCAAATTGAATATAATATTTTTCTGCATCTAGCTCTGAAAAAATATTTGGCCTTCTAGCAGTGTGTGGGACTTGTTCTATTAGTCCATCTATACTGACCTCAATCAGGTTGCAAATTGAATATAATTTTTTTCTGCATCTACCTCTGAAAAAATATTTGGCCTTCTAGCAGTGTGTGGGACTTGTTCTATTAGTCCATCTATACTGACCTTCATCAGGTTGCAAATTGAATGTAATATTTTTCTGCATCTAGCTTTGAAAAAATATTTGGCCTTCTAACAGTGTGTGGGACTTGTTCTATTAGTCCATCTATACTGACCTCCATCAGGTTGCAAATTGAATATAATTTTTTTCTGCATCTACCTCTGAAAAAATATTTGGGCTTCTAGCTGTGTGTGGGACTTGTTCTATTACTCCATCTATACTGACCTCCATCAGGTTGCAAATTGAATATAATATTTTTCTGCATCTAGCTCTGAAAAAATATTTGGCCTTCTACCAGTGTGTGGGACTTGTTCTATTAAGCCATCTATACTGACCTCAATCAGGTCGCAAATTGAATATAATATTTTTCTGCATCTAGCTCTGAAAAAATATTTGGGCTTCTAGCAGTGTGTGGGACTTGTTCTATTAGTCCATCTATACTGACCTCCATCAGGTTGCAAATTGAATATAATATTTTTCTGCATCTAGCTCTGAAAAAATATTTGGCCTTCTAGCAGTGTGTGGAACTTGTTCTATTAGTCCATCTATACTGACCTCCATCAGGTTGCAAATTGAATATAATATTTTTCTGCATCTACCTCTGAAAAAATATTTGGGCTTCTAGCTGTGTGTGGGACTTGTTCTATTAGTCCATCTATACTGACCTCAATCAGGTTGCAAATTGAATATAATTTTTTTCTGCATCTACCTCTGAAAAAATATTTGGCCTTCTAGCAGTGTGTGGGACTTGTTCTATTAGTCCATCTATACTGACCTCCATCACGTTGCAAACTGAATATAATTTTTTTCTGCATCTACCTCTGAAAAAATATTTGGGCTTCTAGCTGTGTGTGGGACTTGTTCTATTAGTCCATCTATACTGACCTCCATCAGGTTGCAAACTGAATATAATTTTTTTCTGCATCTACCTCTGAAAAAATATTTGGGCTTCTAGCTGTGTGTGGGACTTGTTCTATTAGTCCATCTATACTGACCTCCATCAGGTTGCAAATTGAAAATAATATTTCTCTGCATCTAGCTCTGAAAAAATATTTGGGCTTCTAGCTGTGTGTGGGACTTGTTCTATTAGTCCATCTATACTGACCTCCATCAGGTTGCAAACTGAATATAATTTTTTTCTGCATCTACCTCAGAAAAAATATTTGGGCTTCTAGCTGAGTGTGGGACTTGTTCTATTAGTCCATCTATACTGACCTCCATCAGGTTGCAAATTGAATATAATATTTTTCTGCATCTAGCGCTGAAAAAATATTTGGCCTTCTAGCAGTGTGTGGGACTTGTTCTATTAGTCCATCTATACTGACCTCCATCAGGTTGCAAATTGAATATAATATTTTGCTGCATCTAGCTCGGAAAAAATATTTGGCCTTCTAGCAGTGTGTGGGACTTGTTCTATTAGTCCATCTATACTGACCTCCATCAGGTTGCAAATTGAATATAATATTTTTCTGCAACTAGCTCTGAAAAAATATTTGGCCTTCTAGCAGTGTGTGGGACTTGTTCTATTAGTCCATCTATACTGACCTCCATCACGTTGCAAACTGAATATAATTTTTTTCTGCATCTACCTCTGAAAAAATATTTGGGCTTCTAGCTGTGTGTGGGACTTGTTCTATTAGTCCATCTATACTGACCTCCATCAGGTTGCAAACTGAATATAATTTTTTTTCTGCATCTACCTCTGAAAAAATATTTGGGCTTCTAGCTGTGTGTGGGACTTGTTCTATTAGTCCATCTATACTGACATCCATCAGGTTGCAAATTGAATATAATATTTTTCTGCATCTACCTCTGAAAAAATATTTGGGCTTCTAGCAGTGTGTGGGACTTGTTCTATTAGTCCATCTATACTGACCTTCATCAGGTTGCAAATTAAATGTAATATTTTTCTGCATCTAGCTCTAAAAAAATATTTGACATTCTAGCAGTGTGTGGGACTTGTTCTATTAGTCCATCTATACTGACCTCCATCAGGTTGCAAATTGAATATCATTTTTTTTCTGCATCTACCTCTGAAAAAATATTTGGGCTTCTAGCTGTGTGTGGGACTTGTTCTATTAGTCCATCTATACTGACCTCCATCAGGTTGCAAATTGAATATAATATTTTTCTGCATCTAGCTCTGAAAAAATATTTGGCCTTCTAGCAGTGTGTGGGACTTGTTCTATTAGGCCATCTATACTGACCTCAATCAGGTTGCAAATTGAATGTAATATTTTTCTGCATCTAGCTCTGAAAAAATATTTGGGCTTCTAGCAGTGTGTGGGACTTGTTCTATTAGTCCATCTATACTGACCTCCATCAGGTTGCAAATTGAATATAATTTTTTCTGCATCTACCTCTGAAAAAATATTTGGGCTTCTAGCTGTGTGTGGGACTTGTTCTATTAGTCCATCTATACTGACCTCAATCAGGTTGCAAATTGAATATAATTTTTTTCTGCATCTACCTCTGAAAAAATATTTGACCTTCTAGCAGTGTGTGGGACTTGTTCTATTAGTCCATCTATACTGACCTCCATCACGTTGCAAACTGAATATAATTTTTTTCTGCATCTACCTCTGAAAAAATATTTGGGCTTCTAGCTGTGTGTGGGACTTGTTCTATTAGTCCATCTATACTGACCTCCATCTGGTTGCAAACTGAATATAATTTTTTTCTGCATCTACCTCTGAAAAAATATTTGGGCTTCTAGCTGTGTGTGGGACTTGTTCTATTAGTCCATCTATACTGACCTCCATCAGGTTGCAAATTGAATATAATATTTCTCTGCATCTAGCTCTGAAAAAATATTTGGGCTTCTAGCTGTGTGTGGGACTTGTTCTATTAGTCCATCTATACTGACCTCCATCAGTTTGCAAACTGAATATAATTTTTTTCTACATCTACCTCTGAAAAAATATTTGGGCTTCTAGCTGAGTGTGGGACTTGTTCTATTAGTCCATCTATACTGACCTCCATCAGGTTGCAAACTTAATATAATATTTTTCTGCATCTAGCTCTGAAAAAATATTTGGCCTTCTAGCAGTGTGTGGGACTTGTTCTATTAGTCCATCTATACTGACCTCCATCAGGTTGCAAATTGAATATAATATTTTCTGCATCTAGCTCTGAAAAAATATTTGGCCTTCTAGAAGTGTGTGGGACTTGTTCTATTAGTCCATCTATACTGACCTCCATCAGGTTGCAAATTGAATATAATATTTTTCTGCATCTAGCTCTGAAAAAATATTTGGCCTTCTAGCAGTGTGTGGGACTTGTTCTATTAGTCCATCTATACTGACCTCCATCAGGTTGCAAATTGAATATAATATTTTGCTGCATCTAGCTGAGAAAAAATATTTGTCCTTCTAGCAGTGTGTGGGACTTGTTCTATTAGTCCATCTATGCTGACCTCCATCAGGTTGCAAATTGAATATAATATTTTTCTGCAACTAGCTCTGAAAAAATATTTGGCCTTCTAGCAGTGTGTGGGACTTGTTCTATTAGTCCATCTATACTGACCTCCATCAGGTTGCAAATTGAATATAATATTTTTCTGCATCTAGCTCTGAAAAAATATTTGGCCTTCTAGCAGTGTGTGGGACTTGTTCTATTAGTCCATCTATACTGACCTCCATCACGTTGCAAACTGAATATAATTTTTTTCTACATCTACCTATGAAAAAATATTTGGGCTTCTAGCTGTGTGTGGGACTTGTTCTATTAGTCCATCTATACTGACCTCCATCAGGTTGCAAACTGAATATAATTTTTTTTCTGCATCTACCTCTGAAAAAATATTTGGGCTTCTAGCTGTGTGTGGGACTTGTTCTATTAGTCCATCTATAGTGACATCCATCAGGTTGCAAATTGAATATAATATTTTTCTGCATCTAGCTCTGAAAAAATATTTGGGCTTCTAGCAGTGTGTGGGACTTGTTGTATTAGGCCATCTATACTGACCTTCATCAGGTTGCAAATTGAATGTAATATTTTTCTGCATCTAGCTCTGAAAAAATATTTGGCCTTCTAGCAGTATGTGGGACTTGTTCTATTAGTCCATCTATACTGACCTCCATCACGTTGCAAACTGAATATAATTTTTTTCTACATCTACCTATGAAAAAATATTTGGGCTTCTAGCTGTGTGTGGGACTTGTTCTATTAGTCCATCTATACTGACCTCCATCAGGTTGCAAATTGAATATAATATTTTTCTGCATCTAGCTCTGAAAAAATATTTGGCCTTCTAGCAGTGTGTGGGACTTGTTCTATTAGGCCATCTATACTGACCTCAATCAGGTTGCAAATTGAATGTAATATTTTTCTGCATCTAGCTCTGAAAAAATATTTGGGCTTCTAGCAGTGTGTGGGACTTGTTCTATTAGTCCATCTATACTGACCTCCATCAGGTTGCAAATTGAATATAATTTTTTCTGCATCTACCTCTGAAAAAATATTTGGGCTTCTAGCTGTGTGTGGGACTTGTTCTATTAGTCCATCTATACTGACCTCAATCAGGTTGCAAATTGAATATAATTTTTTTCTGCATCTACCTCTGAAAAAATATTTGACCTTCTAGCAGTGTGTGGGACTTGTTCTATTAGTCCATCTATACTGACCTCCATCACGTTGCAAACTGAATATAATTTTTTTCTGCATCTACCTCTGAAAAAATATTTGGGCTTCTAGCTGTGTGTGGGACTTGTTCTATTAGTCCATCTATACTGACCTCCATCTGGTTGCAAACTGAATATAATTTTTTTCTGCATCTACCTCTGAAAAAATATTTGGGCTTCTAGCTGTGTGTGGGACTTGTTCTATTAGTCCATCTATACTGACCTCCATCAGGTTGCAAATTGAATATAATATTTCTCTGCATCTAGCTCTGAAAAAATATTTGGGCTTCTAGCTGTGTGTGGGACTTGTTCTATTAGTCCATCTATACTGACCTCCATCAGTTTGCAAACTGAATATAATTTTTTTCTACATCTACCTCTGAAAAAATATTTGGGCTTCTAGCTGAGTGTGGGACTTGTTCTATTAGTCCATCTATACTGACCTCCATCAGGTTGCAAACTTAATATAATATTTTTCTGCATCTAGCTCTGAAAAAATATTTGGCCTTCTAGCAGTGTGTGGGACTTGTTCTATTAGTCCATCTATACTGACCTCCATCAGGTTGCAAATTGAATATAATATTTTCTGCATCTAGCTCTGAAAAAATATTTGGCCTTCTAGAAGTGTGTGGGACTTGTTCTATTAGTCCATCTATACTGACCTCCATCAGGTTGCAAATTGAATATAATATTTTTCTGCATCTAGCTCTGAAAAAATATTTGGCCTTCTAGCAGTGTGTGGGACTTGTTCTATTAGTCCATCTATACTGACCTCCATCAGGTTGCAAATTGAATATAATATTTTGCTGCATCTAGCTCGGAAAAAATATTTGTCCTTCTAGCAGTGTGTGGGACTTGATCTATTAGTCCATCTATGCTGACCTCCATCAGGTTGCAAATTGAATATAATATTTTTCTGCAACTAGCTCTGAAAAAATATTTGGCCTTCTAGCAGTGTGTGGGACTTGTTCTATTAGTCCATCTATACTGACCTCCATCAGGTTGCAAATTGAATATAATATTTTTCTGCATCTAGCTCTGAAAAAATATTTGGCCTTCTAGCAGTGTGTGGGACTTGTTCTATTAGTCCATCTATACTGACCTCCATCACGTTGCAAACTGAATATAATTTTTTTCTACATCTACCTATGAAAAAATATTTGGGCTTCTAGCTGTGTGTGGGACTTGTTCTATTAGTCCATCTATACTGACCTCCATCAGGTTGCAAACTGAATATAATTTTTTTTCTGCATCTACCTCTGAAAAAATATTTGGGCTTCTAGCTGTGTGTGGGACTTGTTCTATTAGTCCATCTATAGTGACATCCATCAGGTTGCAAATTGAATATAATATTTTTCTGCATCTAGCTCTGAAAAAATATTTGGGCTTCTAGCAGTGTGTGGGACTTGTTGTATTAGGCCATCTATACTGACCTTCATCAGGTTGCAAATTGAATGTAATATTTTTCTGCATCTAGCTCTGAAAAAATATTTGGCCTTCTAGCAGTGTGTGGGACTTGTTCTATTAGTCCATCTATACTGACCTCCATCAGGTTGCAAATTGAATATAATTTTTTTCTGCATCTACGTCTGAAAAAATATTTGGGCTTCTAGCTGTGTGTGGGACTTGTTCTATTAGTCCATCTATACTGACCTCTATCAGGTTGCAAATTGAATATAATATTTTTCTGCATCTAGCTCTGAAAAAATATTTGGGCTTCTAGCAGTGTGTGGGACTTGTTCTATTAGTCCATCTATACTGACCTCCATCAGGTTGCAAATTGAATATAATATTTTTCTGCATCTAGCTCTGAAAAAATATTTGGCCTTCTAGCAGTGTGTGGGACTTGTTCTATTAGTCCATCTATACTGACCTCCATCACGTTGCAAACTGAATATAATTTTTTTCTGCATCTACCTCTGAAAAAATATTTGGGCTTCTAGCTGTGTGTGGGACTTGTTCTATTAGTCCATCTATACTGACCTCCATCAAGTTGCAAACTGAATATAATTTTTTTCTGCATCTACCTCTGAAAAAATATTTGGGCTTCTAGCTGTGTGTGGGACTTGTTCTATTAGTCCATCTATACTGACCTCCATCAGGTTGCAAATTGAATATAATATTTCTCTGCATCTAGCTCTGAAAAAATATTTGGGCTTCTAGCTGTGTGTGGGACTTGTTCTATTAGTCCATCTATACTGACCTCCATCAGGTTGCAAACTGAATATAATTTTTTTCTGCATCTACCTCTGAAAAAATATTTGGGCTTCTAGCTGAGTGTGGGACTTGTTCTATTAGTCCATCTATACTGACCTCCATCAGGTTGCAAACTTAATATAATATTTTTCTGCATCTAGCTCTGAAAAAATATTTGGCCTTCTAGCAGTTTGTGGGACTTGTTCTATTAGTCCATCTATACTGACCTCCATCAGGTTGCAAATTGAATATAATATTTTCTGCATCTAGCTCTGAAAAAATATTTGGCATTCTAGCAGTGGGTGGGACTTGTTCTATTAGTCCATCTATACTGACCTCCATCAGGTTGCAAATTGAATATAATATTTTTCTGCATCTAGCTCTGAAAAAATATTTGGCCTTCTAGCAGTGTGTGGGACTTGTTCTATTAGTCCATCTATACTGACCTCCATTAGGTTGCAAATTGAATATAATATTTTGCTGCATCTAGCTCGGAAAAAATATTTGGCCTTCTAGCAGTGTGTGGGACTTGTTCTATTAGTCCATCTATACTGACCTCCATCAGGTTGCAAACTGAATATAATTTTTTTTCTGCATCTACCTCTGAAAAAATATTTGGGATTCTAGCTGTGTGTGGGACTTGTTCTATTAGTCCATCTATACTGACATCCATCAGGTTGCAAATTGAATATAATATTTTTCTGCATCTAGCTCTGAAAAAATATTTGGGCTTCTAGCAGTGTGTGGGACTTGTTCTATTAGTCCATCAATACTGACCTTCATCAGGTTGCAAATTAAATGTAATATTTTTCTGCATCTAGCTCTGAAAAAATATTTGGCCTTCTAGCAGTGTGTGGGACTTGTTCTATTAGTCCATCTATACTGACCTCCATCAGGTTGCAAATTGAATATCATTTTTTCTGCATCTACCTCTGAAAAAATATTTGGGCTTCTAGCTGTGTGTGGGACTTGTTCTATTAGTCCATCTATACTGACCTCAATCAAGTTGCAAATTGAATATAATTTTTTTCTGCATCTACCTCTGAAAAAATATTTGGCCTTCTAGCAGTGTGTGGGACTTGTTCTAATAGTCCATCTATACTGAACTCCATCACGTTGCAAACTGAATATAATTTTTTTCTGCATCTACCTCTGAAAAAATATTTGGGCTTCTAGCTGTGTGTGGGACTTGTTCTATTAGTCCATCTATACTGACCTCCATCAGGTTGCAAACTGAATATAATTTTTTTCTGCATCTACCTCTGAAAAAATATTTGGGCTTCTAGCTGTGTGTGGGACTTGTTCTATTAGTCCATCTATACTGACCTCCATCAGGTTGCAAACTGAATATAATATTTTTCTGCATCTATCTCTGAAAAAATATTTGGGCTTCTAGCTATGTGTGGGACTTGTTCTATTAGTCCATCTGTACTGACCTCCATCAGGTTGCAAACTGAATATAATTTTTTTCTGCATCTACCTCTGAAAAAATATTTGGGCTTCTAGCTGAGTGTGGGACTTGTTCTATTAGTCCATCTATGCTGACCTCCATCAGGTTGCAAATTGAATATAATATTTTTCTGCAACTAGCTCTGAAAAAATATTTGGCCTTCTAGCAGTGTGTGGGACTTTTCTTCTATTAGTCCATCTATACTGACCTCCATCAGGTTGCAAATTGAATATAATATTTTTCTGCATCTAGCTCTGAAAAAATATTTGGCCTTCTAGCAGTGTGTGGGACTTGTTCTATTAGTCCATCTATACTGACCTCCATCACGTTGCAAACTGAATATAATTTTTTTCTACATCTACCTATGAAAAAATATTTGGGCTTCTAGCTGTGTGTGGGACTTGTTCTATTAGTCCATCTATACTGACCTCCATCAGGTTGCAAACTGAATATAATTTTTTTTCTGCATCTACCTCTGAAAAAATATTTGGGCTTCTAGCTGTGTGTGGGACTTGTTCTATTAGTCCATCTATAGTGACATCCATCAGGTTGCAAATTGAATATAATATTTTTCTGCATCTAGCTCTGAAAAAATATTTGGGCTTCTAGCAGTGTGTGGGACTTGTTGTATTAGGCCATCTATACTGACCTTCATCAGGTTGCAAATTGAATGTAATATTTTTCTGCATCTAGCTCTGAAAAAATATTTGGCCTTCTAGCAGTGTGTGGGACTTGTTCTATTAGTCCATCTATACTGACCTCCATCAGGTTGCAAATTGAATATAATTTTTTTCTGCATCTACGTCTGAAAAAATATTTGGGCTTCTAGCTGTGTGTGGGACTTGTTCTATTAGTCCATCTATACTGACCTCTATCAGGTTGCAAATTGAATATAATATTTTTCTGCATCTAGCTCTGAAAAAATATTTGGGCTTCTAGCAGTGTGTGGGACTTGTTCTATTAGTCCATCTATACTGACCTCCATCAGGTTGCAAATTGAATATAATATTTTTCTGCATCTAGCTCTGAAAAAATATTTGGCCTTCTAGCAGTGTGTGGGACTTGTTCTATTAGTCCATCTATACTGACCTCCATCACGTTGCAAACTGAATATAATTTTTTTCTGCATCTACCTCTGAAAAAATATTTGGGCTTCTAGCTGTGTGTGGGACTTGTTCTATTAGTCCATCTATACTGACCTCCATCAGGTTGCAAACTGAATATAATTTTTTTCTGCATCTACCTCTGAAAAAATATTTGGGCTTCTAGCTGTGTGTGGGACTTGTTCTATTAGTCCATCTATACTGACCTCCATCAGGTTGCAAATTGAATATAATATTTCTCTGCATCTAGCTCTGAAAAAATATTTGGGCTTCTAGCTGTGTGTGGGACTTGTTCTATTAGTCCATCTATACTGACCTCCATCAGGTTGCAAACTGAATATAATTTTTTTCTGCATCTACCTCTGAAAAAATATTTGGGCTTCTAGCTGAGTGTGGGACTTGTTCTATTAGTCCATCTATACTGACCTCCATCAGGTTGCAAACTTAATATAATATTTTTCTGCATCTAGCTCTGAAAAAATATTTGGCCTTCTAGCAGTTTGTGGGACTTGTTCTATTAGTCCATCTATACTGACCTCCATCAGGTTGCAAATTGAATATAATATTTTCTGCATCTAGCTCTGAAAAAATATTTGGCATTCTAGCAGTGGGTGGGACTTGTTCTATTAGTCCATCTATACTGACCTCCATCAGGATGCAAATTGAATATAATAATTTTCTGCATCTAGCTCTGAAAAAATATTTGGCCTTCTAGCATTGTGTGGGACTTGTTCTATTAGTCCATCTATACTGACCTCCATTAGGTTGCAAATTGAATATAATATTTTGCTGCATCTAGCTCGGAAAAAATATTTGGCCTTCTAGCAGTGTGTGGGACTTGTTCTATTAGTCCATCTATACTGACCTCCATCAGGTTGCAAACTGAATATAATTTTTTTTCTGCATCTACCTCTGAAAAAATATTTGGGCTTCTAGCTGTGTGTGGGACTTGTTCTATTAGTCCATCTATACTGACATCCATCAGGTTGCAAATTGAATATAATATTTTTCTGCATCTAGCTCTGAAAAAATATTTGGGCTTCTAGCAGTGTGTGGGACTTGTTCTATTAGTCCATCTATACTGACCTTCATCAGGTTGCAAATTAAATGTAATATTTTTCTGCATCTAGCTCTGAAAAAATATTTGGCCTTCTAGCAGTGTGTGGGACTTGTTCTATTAGTCCATCTATACTGACCTCCATCAGGTTGCAAATTGAATATCATTTTTTCTGCATCTACCTCTGAAAAAATATTTGGGCTTCTAGCTGTGTGTGGGACTTGTTCTATTAGTCCATCTATACTGACCTCAATCAAGTTGCAAATTGAATATAATTTTTTTCTGCATCTACCTCTGAAAAAATATTTGGCCTTCTAGCAGTGTGTGGGACTTGTTCTATTAGTCCATCTATACTGAACTCCATCACGTTGCAAACTGAATATAATTTTTTTCTGCATCTACCTCTGAAAAAATATTTGGGCTTCTAGCTGTGTGTGGGACTTGTTCTATTAGTCCATCTATACTGACCTCCATCAGGTTGCAAACTGAATATAATTTTTTTCTGCATCTACCTCTGAAAAAATATTTGGGCTTCTAGCTGTGTGTGGGACTTGTTCTATTAGTCCATCTATACTGACCTCCATCAGGTTGCAAACTGAATATAATATTTTTCTGCATCTATCTCTGAAAAAATATTTGGGCTTCTAGCTATGTGTGGGACTTGTTCTATTAGTCCATCTGTACTGACCTCCATCAGGTTGCAAACTGAATATAATTTTTTTCTGCATCTACCTCTGAAAAAATATTTGGGCTTCTAGCTGAGTGTGGGACTTGTTCTATTAGTCCATCTATACTGACCTCCATCAGGTTGCAAACTGAATATAATATTTTTCTGCATCTAGCTCTGAAATAATATTTGGGCTTCTAGCAGTGTGTGGGACTTGGTCTATTAGTCCATCTATACTGACCTCCATCAGGTTGCAAATTGAATATAATTTTTTTCTGCATCTAGCTCTGAAAAAATATTTGGCCTTCTAGCAGTGTATGGGACTTGTTCTATTAGTCCATCTATACTGACCTCCATCACGTTGCAAACTGAATATAATTTTTTTTCTGCATCTAGCTCTGAAAAAATATTTGGGCTTCTAGCTGTGTGTGGGACTTGTTCTATTAGTCCATCTATACTGACCTCCATCAGGTTGCAAACTGAATATAATATTTTTCTGCATCTAGCTCTGAAATAATATTTGGGCTTCTAGCAGTGTGTGGGACTTGGTCTATTAGTCCATCTATACTGACCTCCATCAGGTTGCAAATTGAATATAACTTTTTTCTGCATCTAGCTCTGAAAAAATATTTGGCCTTCTAGCAGTGTGTGGGACTTGTTCTATTACTCCATCTATACTGACCTCCATCACGTTGCAAACTGAATATAATTTTTTTTCTGCATCTAGCTCTGAAAAAATATTTGGGCTTCTAGCAGTGTGTGGGACTTGTTCTATTAGTCCATCTATACTGACCTCCATCAGGTTGCAAACTTAATATAATATTTTTCTGCATCTAGCTCTGAAAAAATATTTGGCCTTCTAGCAGTGTGTGGGACTTGTTCTATTAGTCCATCTATACTGACCTCCATCAGGTTGCAAATTGAATATAATATTTTTCTGCATCCAGCTCTGAAAAAATATTTGGCCTTCTAGCAGTGTGTGGGACTTGTTCTATTAGTCCATCTATACTGACCTCCATCAGGTTGCAAATTGAATATAATATTTCTCTGCATCTAGCTCTGAAAAAATATTTGGGCTTCTAGCTGTGTGTGGGACTTGTTCTATTAGTCCATCTATACTGACCTCCATCAGGTTGCAAACTGAATATAATTTTTTTCTGCATCTACCTCTGAAAAAATATTTGGGCTTCTAGCTGAGTGTGGGACTTGTTCTATTAGTCCATCTATACTGACCTCCATCAGGTTGCAAACTTAATATAATATTTTTCTGCATCTAGCTCTGAAAAAATATTTGGCCTTCTAGCAGTTTGTGGGACTTGTTCTATTAGTCCATCTATACTGACCTCCATCAGGTTGCAAATTGAATATAATATTTTCTGCATCTAGCTCTGAAAAAATATTTGGCATTCTAGCAGTGGGTGGGACTTGTTCTATTAGTCCATCTATACTGACCTCCATCAGGTTGCAAATTGAATATAATATTTTTCTGCATCTAGCTCTGAAAAAATATTTGGCCTTCTAGCAGTGTGTGGGACTTGTTCTATTAGTCCATCTATACTGACCTCCATTAGGTTGCAAATTGAATATAATATTTTGCTGCATCTAGCTCGGAAAAAATATTTGGCCTTCTAGCAGTGTGTGGGACTTGTTCTATTAGTTCATCTATACTGACCTCCATCAGGTTGCAAACTGAATATAATTTTTTTTCTGCATCTACCTCTGAAAAAATATTTGGGCTTCTAGCTGTGTGTGGGACTTGTTCTATTAGTCCATCTATACTGACCTCCATCAGGTTGCAAACTGAATATAATTTTTTTCTGCATCTACCTCTGAAAAAATATTTGGGCTTCTAGCTGTGTGTGGGACTTGTTCTATTAGTCCATCTATACTGACCTCCATCAGGTTGCAAATTGAATATAATATTTCTCTGCATCTAGCTCTGAAAAAATATTTGGGCTTCTAGCTGTGTGTGGGACTTGTTCTATTAGTCCATCTATACTGACCTCCATCAGGTTGCAAACTGAATATAATTTTTTTCTGCATCTACCTCTGAAAAAATATTTGGGCTTCTAGCTGAGTGTGGGACTTGTTCTATTAGTCCATCTATACTGACCTCCATCAGGTTGCAAACTTAATATAATATTTTTCTGCATCTAGCTCTGAAAAAATATTTGGCCTTCTAGCAGTTTGTGGGACTTGTTCTATTAGTCCATCTATACTGACCTCCATCAGGTTGCAAATTGAATATAATATTTTCTGCATCTAGCTCTGAAAAAATATTTGGCATTCTAGCAGTGGGTGGGACTTGTTCTTTTAGTCCATCTATACTGACCTCCATCAGGTTGCAAATTGAATATAATATTTTTCTGCATCTAGCTCTGAAAAAATATTTGGCCTTCTAGCAGTGTGTGGGACTTGTTCTATTAGTCCATCTATACTGACCTCCATTAGGTTGCAAATTGAATATAATATTTTGCTGCATCTAGCTCGGAAAAAATATTTGGCCTTCTAGCAGTGTGTGGGACTTGTTCTATTAGTCCATCTATACTGACCTCCATCAGGTTGCAAACTGAATATAATTTTTTTTCTGCATCTACCTCTGAAAAAATATTTGGGCTTCTAGCTGTGTGTGGGACTTGTTCTATTAGTCCATCTATACTGACATCCATCAGGTTGCAAATTGAATATAATATTTTTCTGCATCTAGCTCTGAAAAAATATTTGGGCTTCTAGCAGTGTGTGGGACTTGTTCTATTAGTCCATCTATACTGACCTTCATCAGGTTGCAAATTAAATGTAATATTTTTCTGCATCTAGCTCTGAAAAAATATTTGGCCTTCTAGCAGTGTGTGGGACTTGTTCTATTAGTCCATCTATACTGACCTCCATCAGGTTGCAAATTGAATATCATTTTTTCTGCATCTACCTCTGAAAAAATATTTGGGCTTCTAGCTGTGTGTGGGACTTGTTCTATTAGTCCATCTATACTGACCTCAATCAAGTTGCAAATTGAATATAATTTTTTTCTGCATCTACCTCTGAAAAAATATTTGGCCTTCTAGCAGTGTGTGGGACTTGTTCTATTAGTCCATCTATACTGAACTCCATCACGTTGCAAACTGAATATAATTTTTTTCTGCATCTACCTCTGAAAAAATATTTGGGCTTCTAGCTGTGTGTGGGACTTGTTCTATTAGTCCATCTATACTGACCTCCATCAGGTTGCAAACTGAATATAATTTTTTTCTGCATCTACCTCTGAAAAAATATTTGGGCTTCTAGCTGTGTGTGGGACTTGTTCTATTAGTCCATCTATGCTGACCTCCATCAGGTTGCAAACTGAATATAATATTTTTCTGCATCTATCTCTGAAAAAATATTTGGGCTTCTAGCTATGTGTGGGACTTGTTCTATTAGTCCATCTGTACTGACCTCCATCAGGTTGCAAACTGAATATAATTTTTTTCTGCATCTACCTCTGAAAAAATATTTGGGCTTCTAGCTGAGTGTGGGACTTGTTCTATTAGTCCATCTATACTGACCTCCATCAGGTTGCAAACTGAATATAATATTTTTCTGCATCTAGCTCTGAAATAATATTTGGGCTTCTAGCAGTGTGTGGGACTTGGTCTATTAGTCCATCTATACTGACCTCCATCAGGTTGCAAATTGAATATAATTTTTTTCTGCATCTAGCTCTGATAAAATATTTGGCCTTCTAGCAGTGTGTGGGACTCGTTCTATTAGTCCATCTATACTGACCTCCATCACGTTGCAAACTGAATATAATTTTTTTTCTGCATCTAGCTCTGAAAAAATATTTGGGCTTCTAGCTGTGTGTGGGACTTGTTCTATTAGTCCATCTATACTGACCTCCATCAGGTTGCAAACTGAATATAATATTTTTCTGCATCTAGCTCTGAAATAATATTTGGGCTTCTAGCAGTGTGTGGGACTTGGTCTATTAGTCCATCTATACTGACCTCCATCAGTTTGCAAATTGAATATAATTTTTTTCTGCATCTAGCTCTGAAAAAATATTTGGCCTTCTAGCAGTGTGTGGGACTTGTTCTATTACTCCATCTATACTGACCTCCATCACGTTGCAAACTGAATATAATTTTTTTTCTGCATCTAGCTCTGAAAAAATATTTGGGCTTCTAGCAGTGAGTGGGACTTGTTCTATTAGTCCATCTATACTGACCTCCATCAGGTTGCAAACTTAATATAATATTTTTCTGCATCTAGCTCTGAAAAAATATTTGGCCTTCTAGCAGTGTGTGGGACTTGTTCTATTAGTCCATCTATACTGACCTCCATCAGGTTGCAAATTGAATATAATATTTTTCTGCATCCAGCTCTGAAAAAATATTTGGCCTTCTAGCAGTGTGTGGGACTTGTTCTATTAGTCCATCTATACTGACCTCCATCAGGTTGCAAATTGAATATAATATTTTTCTGCATCTAGCTCTGAAAAAATATTTGGCCTTCTAGCAGTGTGTGGGACTTGTTCTATTAGTCCATCTATACTGACCTCCATTAGGTTGCAAATTGAATATAATATTTTGCTGCATCTAGCTCGGAAAAAATATTTGGCCTTCTAGCAGTGTGTGGGACTTGTTCTATTAGTCCATCTATACTGACCTCCATCAGGTTGCAAACTGAATATAATTTTTTTTCTGCATCTACCTCTGAAAAAATATTTGGGCTTCTAGCTGTGTGTGGGACTTGTTCTATTAGTCCATCTATACTGACATCCATCAGGTTGCAAATTGAATATAATATTTTTCTGCATCTAGCTCTGAAAAAATATTTGGGCTTCTAGCAGTGTGTGGGACTTGTTCTATTAGTCCATCTATACTGACCTTCATCAGGTTGCAAATTAAATGTAATATTTTTCTGCATCTAGCTCTGAAAAAATATTTGGCCTTCTAGCAGTGTGTGGGACTTGTTCTATTAGTCCATCTATACTGACCTCCATCAGGTTGCAAATTGAATATAATTTTTTCTGCATCTACCTCTGAAAAAATATTTGGGCTTCTAGCTGTGTGTGGGACTTGTTCTATTAGTCCATCTATACTGACCTCAATCAAGTTGCAAATTGAATATAATTTTTTTCTGCATCTACCTCTGAAAAAATATTTGGCCTTCTAGCAGTGTGTGGGACTTGTTCTATTAGTCCATCTATACTGAACTCCATCACGTTGCAAACTGAATATAATTTTTTTCTGCATCTACCTCTGAAAAAATATTTGGGCTTCTAGCTGTGTGTGGGACTTGTTCTATTAGTCCATCTATACTGACCTCCATCAGGTTGCAAACTGAATATAATTTTTTTCTGCATCTACCTCTGAAAAAATATTTGGGCTTCTAGCTGTGTGTGGGACTTGTTCTATTAGTCCATCTATACTGACCTCCATCAGGTTGCAAACTGAATATAATATTTTTCTGCATCTATCTCTGAAAAAATATTTGGGCTTCTAGCTATGTGTGGGACTTGTTCTATTAGTCCATCTGTACTGACCTCCATCAGGTTGCAAACTGAATATAATTTTTTTCTGCATCTACCTCTGAAAAAATATTTGGGCTTCTAGCTGAGTGTGGGACTTGTTCTATTAGTCCATCTATACTGACCTCCATCAGGTTGCAAACTGAATATAATATTTTTCTGCATCTAGCTCTGAAATAATATTTGGGCTTCTAGCAGTGTGTGGGACTTGGTCTATTAGTCCATCTATACTGACCTCCATCAGGTTGCAAATTGAATATAATTTTTTTCTGCATCTAGCTCTGAAAAAATATTTGGCCTTCTAGCAGTGTGTGGGACTTGTTCTATTAGTCCATCTATACTGACCTCCATCACGTTGCAAACTGAATATAATTTTTTTTCTGCATCTAGCTCTGAAAAAATATTTGGGATTCTAGCTGTGTGTGGGACTTGTTCTATTAGTCCATCTATACTGACCTCCATCAGGTTGCAAACTGAATATAATATTTTTCTGCATCTAGCTCTGAAATAATATTTGGGCTTCTAGCAGTGTGTGGGACTTGGTCTATTAGTCCATCTATACTGACCTCCATCAGGTTGCAAATTGAATATAATTTTTTTCTGCATCTAGCTCTGAAAAAATATTTGGCCTTCTAGCAGTGTGTGGGACTTGTTCTATTACTCCATCTATACTGACCTCCATCACGTTGCAAACTGAATATAATTTTTTTTCTGCATCTAGCTCTGAAAAAATATTTGGGCTTCTAGCTGTGTGTGGGACTTGTTCTATTAGTCCATCTATACTGACCTCCATCAGGTTGCAAACTTAATATAATATTTTTCTGCATCTAGCTCTGAAAAAATATTTGGCCTTCTAGCAGTGTGTGGGACTTGTTCTATTAGTCCATCTATACTGACCTCCATCAGGTTGCAAATTGAATATAATATTTTTCTGCATCCAGCTCTGAAAAAATATTTGGCCTTCTAGCAGTGTGTGGGACTTGTTCTATTAGTCCATCTATACTGACCTCCATCAGGTTGCAAATTGAATATAATATTTTTCTGCATCTAGCTCTGAAAAAATATTTGGCCTTCTAACAGTGTGTGGGACTTGTTTTATTAGTCCATGTATACTGACCTCCATCAGGTTGCAAATTGAATATAATATTTTTCTGCATCTAGCTCTGAAAAAATATTTGGGCTTCTACCAGTGTGTGGGACTTGTTCTATTAGTCCATCTATACTGACCTCCATCACGTTGCAAACTGAATATAATTTTTTTTCTGCAACTAGCTCTGAAAAACTATTTGGGCTTCTAGCTGTGTGTGGGACTTGTTCTATTAGTCCATCTATACTGACCTCCATCAGGTTGCAAACTTAATATAATATTTTTCTGCATCTAGCTCTGAAAAAATATTTGGCCTTCTAGCAGTGTGTGGGACTTGTCCTATTAGTCCATCTATACTGACCTCCATCAGGTTGCAAATTGAATATAATATTTTTCTGCATCCAGCTCTGAAAAAATATTTGGCCTTCTAGCAGTGTGTGGGACTTGTTCTATTAGTCCATCTATACTGACCTCCATCAGGTTGCAAATTGAATATAATATTTTTCTGCATCTAGCTCTGAAAAAATATTTGGCCTTCTAACAGTGTGTGGGACTTGTTTTATTAGTCCATCTATACTGACCTCCATCAGGTTGCAAATTGAATATAATATTTTTCTGCATCTAGCTCTGAAAAAATATTTGGGCTTCTACCAGTGTGTGGGACTTGTTCTATTAGTCCATCTATACTGACCTCCATCAGGTTGCAAATTGAATATATTTTTTTTCTGCATCTACCTCTGAAAAAAAAATTTGGCCTTCTAGCAGTGTGTGGGACTTGTTCTATTAGTCCATCTATACTGACCTCCATCAGGTTGCAAATTGAATATATTTTTTTTCTGCATCTACCTCTGAAAAAAAAATTTGGCCTTCTAGCAGTGTGTGGGACTTGTTCTATTAGTCCATCTATACTGACCTCCATCAGGTTGCAAATTGAATATATTTTTTTTCTGCATCTACCTCTGAAAAAAATATTTGGCCTTCTAGCAGTGTGTGGGACTTGTTCTATTAGTCCATCTATACTGACCTCCATCAGGTTGCAAACTGAATATAATTTTTTTTCTGCATCTAACCCAGACAATAGTTTTGGCTTAATACCACAGTTTGGCCACTCAGCTCTGCTCGGTTCCCATCCATTGTTTTTTTGTGCAAACAACTCCAGAGTTGTGAATTAGTTAACCACCAAAATGAGTGGAAAAAGGCCTGCTGCTGGTGGAAAGGGGAATAGGCGTGTTGGGAATGGGGTAAAAAGGTTGTGTCCGTGGAGTAGGTGTTAAAGCAACAGTAACATCTCCAGAAGAAAGACCATCTTCCAGCAAAACTAAAATGTCTACTTCTTTTAGCGGACAATGTGATAAGATCCCTTTCTTACAGCCACGCCAATCACTACAAATTCCAGATGAGGCACAAAAACAGCAGGTGCTTCAACGAATATCAAGTGCTCCTTTAAGTGGGCTCTCCTCCACATCAACTTCAACATCACAAATACTCCAGTCCTCAGAGGTGTCACCCCAATCGCACTTGCTTCCTCACAGCTCCCAAATCTCCAGCTGCCCATCTGAGTATGAGGTAGAACAGATGGTTGAGTCTGCAGAGCTGTTTACTCATACTATAGCCTGGGAATCAGAGGTCGGCTCCAGCGCTTCTGTGAATCCAGATGAGGAAATGATCTGCACTGATGCCCAGAATCTTTATGAGTCGGATCCAGGACCAGACGCAGAAGGTTCTGACCATAATGTAGACCCTCATTCCCACACTGTAACTTCTGTTGGTGGAGACAATGAGGAAGACGATGATGAGACTCAAATACCTGATTGGAGCGAAAACTTTAGTTTTTTGTCAGGGCAGGAACAGTTTGGCTCTGAGGACGACGGGTGTGATAACACACAGGGTGATGATGATGAGGTTGGAGATCCCACTTACTGTCAACCCACAGTCAGCCAAGAGATGAGGTCAGAAGAGGAGGTGGAGGAGGATGCTAGTGACGACGAGGTCAGGTTGCGCCTTCCTGGACAGAGACGTAGTACTGGAAGCACGTCAACAACTGCATCCTCAAACACAACTCTGCGTCTGACCACAAGTCGTGGTGGCTCTTCAGGTCGCATGGTGCTAAGCCTTGCATAGACTGGGCATTTTTTCAGATCGATAAAGATGACCCAACTCGTGTTATCTGTAACATTTGTCAGCAAAAGCTAAGTAGAGGCCAAAAAATACATAGTTTGAGTACTTCATGCATGAACCGGCACATGGACATGAAGCATAAGTTGCAGTGGGAAGCTCACTGTGCTACAATGCGGCCTAGCCGACCGGGCCAACCACCGTCTGCCCCATATTGTGCATCTGCGGCCTATTCATCCTCTGTGACTGGGGGGACAGCAGTCACACCTGTTTTGGGACGCAGACCTGCCACCTCTTTACCCGCAACAGCCAGCGTGATTGGCAGGTCGTCATTTTCTTTGGAGGTGGTAACACCAGCTGGTGTTGAGCGCTGTCCGACATCGATAGCACCACCTTTGGATCAAGGCAAACTAACATGTCCGCCTGCATCTTCCTCACAGACAGTCAGTTTGCCGGGGACACCCTTCTCAACCCCATCTAAGCACAACAGCCAGCCCCCGGTCCCTCAGATGTGGACAAGTAAAAGACCATTTCCTCCTAGCCATGAGAAAGCTAAGAGGTTGAATTTCACCATCTGCAAGCTCTTGGCTACAGAAATGCTGCCTTTCCGCCTGGTGGACACAGAGGATTTTCGAGACCTTATGTCCGTCGCAGTGCCCCAGTACCAGATGCCCAGTTGGCACTACTTCTCAAAGAAAGATGTGCCTGCGCTCCACCAGCATGTCGCACACAACATCACCGCTTCTTTGAGAAACTCTGTGTGTGACAGGGTGCATTTCACCACAGACATTTGGACGAGTAGGCATGGACAGGGGCGTTACATGTCGCTGACTGGGCACTGGGTAACTATTGTGACAGCAGGACAAGGGGCTGCTGTCCAAGTCTTGCCGTCCCCACGAGTTGTGCGTCAATCCTCTTTATGTCAAAGTTCCTCCACTGCTTCTGCCTCCTCAACCTCCTCTCGGTCCTCCACCTGCACCCAAAGCCTGTCTGGTCATGCCACAAGCTTTCTAACTGCGCAGAAGGGATCCTGCACACCTCCTTACTATGCTGGCAGTAGGGCTCAACGTCATCAGGCGGTTTTTACTTTGAAATGTCTGGGAAATGTGAGTCACACAGCTGAGGAGTTGTGGTCAGCTCTGGGGAACCAATTTCATGAATGGTTGTCTCCACTGGACCTGAAACCAGGGAAGGCCGTGTGCGACAATGCTACAAACCTGGGTGCGGCCCATCACCGAGGCAATGTCACACACGTGCCTTGTATGGCTCACGTGTTGAACCTGGTTGTCCAGCAATTTTTAGCCCACTATCCCGGAATAGATGGCCTTCTGCAGAGGGCACGGTCGCTGTGTTGCTCACTTCCGCCGTTCGCATCCCGCAGCTCAGCGACTTACATCTCTACAGAAGTCGTTGGGCCTGCCACTTCACCGGCTAAAATGCGATGTGCCTACCCGGTGGAATTCAACTCTGCACATGTTGCAGCGACTGTGGCAGCACCGACAAGCCCTGGTGCAATTTGTTCTGACGTATAGCCTGGGCCAACAGGATCCAGAGGTGGGGCAAATCACGCTGGAGGAGTGGTCTCAGATCAGGGACCTATGCACCCTTCTGCACAGTTTTGAAATGGCGACGAAGATGTTTAGTGGTGACGATGCCATTATCAGCATGACTATTCCGGTGATTTACATGCTGGAGCACATGTTAAACAGAATTCGGAGTCAGGTGGTGGCACAAGAGGAGGTGGAGGAAGTAGAGGAGGAGGAGTTATATGCGGAAGGGCTAACATCTGCAAGGTCCAGACGGTCGGCAGCACCAAGGCGGCAAGCATGTGAGGGTGGGGGAGATGGTTTTACCAGGGCGCATGGTAGCAGCCAAACTAGTGAGGAAAGTGCAGGAGCCCAGGAAGAAGTGGAGGACGAACTGATGGAAGACTCATCAGATGAGGGAGACCTGGATCACATTTCTGTTGTGCGAGGTTGGGGGGAGAGGACAGAGGAAGGAAGCATGATTGTTACCTCGCCACCAACACAACAGGGACTTGGTGCTCCTGGATGCGCAAGACACATGAGTGCCTTCTTGCTGCACTACCTGCAACATGACCCTCGAATTGTGAGAATTAGAAATAATCCTGACTACTGGGTTGCCACACTGTTAGATCCCCGGTACAAAAGTAAATTTGCAGAAATAATTCCTGCCATAGAAAGGGATGCACGCATGCAGGAGTATCAGCAGAGACTGTTGCAGAATCTTACATGTGCTTTTCCACAAAACACCTGTGGTGCACGTAGTGAATCTCACAGTTCCAACTTGCCAACCGTGGGACCGTCGAGTGTTCAGCACTCAAACCGCAACAGAAACACAGTATCTGCTGGTAACATCAATTTTGCGGAATCATTTCACCACTTTTTTACCTCATCCTTTGCAAGGCCACAGGAGACAAGAAGTCTGACACATAGTCAACGCCTAGAGACAATAGTACAGGAGTATCTCCAAGTAAACATTGAAGCCATGACTGTGTCACTGGACCCTTGCTCTTTTTGGGCTTCCAATCTGGATAAATGGCCGGAGCTTGCCACTTACGCCTTGGAGATCTTGTCATGCCCCGCAGCCAGCGTTCTGTCTGAACGTGTGTTCAGCACTGCTGGTGGTGTGCTGACAGATAAGCGCACGCGTCTCTCCACTGATAATGTAGACAGACTCACGTTCATAAAGATGAACAAATCATGGATCCGAAAAGACTTTTCTACCCCTGTGTCATCCTGGGGAGAGTAAAAGCTTGATGATTGGTTAAAATCACCTCACCAACCGTTTTAAGCTTTCAAATTACTAATCATGTTTATCTGTATCTTGGCTGGAAAATAATTTGGGCTTTGTAGCAGTGTGCAGTACTGATTCTATTAGGCCATCTATACTAAGCTCCACCAGATTTAAAATTAATAATAATTTTTAGCTGCATCTAGCCCGGAAAATAATTTTGGGGCTCCGAGATGCGCAAGACATATAAGTGCCTTCCTGCTGCACTACCTGCAACATGACCCTCAGATTGTCAGAATTCAAAGTAATTCTGACTACTGGGTTGCCACACTCTTAGATCCCCCACACTCTTCGATCAACCTTTTCATTTTAATAAAGACCAAAAAAATGGTCATTTTTGAAATTATAAGCATTAGCAGGTTATTACAAACTGAAATCAAACAGTTTTCAACTCAAAACTTTATTCTAGGTGATGTTACATTTGCACATAGGACCCCTTGTTCGAAAGGAGCTTCTGAACTCTCTCGTCCATTGAATTTGTCAGGTTTTGGATGGTTTCTGCTTCAATTGTTTTGCATGAGGACAGAATACCCTCCCAGAGCTGTTGCTTAGATGTGAACTGCCTCCCGCCATCATAGACACTCCTTTTGATGATGCTCCAGAGGTTCTGAATGGGGTAGAGGTCAGGGGAGCATGGGGGTCACACCATAAGTTTGTCCCCTTTTATGCCCATATCAGCCAGAGATGCAGATGTGTTATGTGCAGCATGAGACGGGGCATTATCATGCATGAAAATGATCTTGCTGCGGAATACACGGTTCTTCTTCTTGAACCATGGCAGGAAGTGCTGTTTGAGAAACTCCACATACATTATGAAGTTCATCTTTACCCCTTCAGGGATCCTAAAGGGGCCGACAATCTCTCTCCCCATGATTCCAGCCCAAAACATTACTCCACCTCCTCCTTGTTGGCACTGTAGCCGTGTTTGCGTGAGGTGTCCATCAACCAGCCATCCTCCACTCCATCCATCTGGACCATCGAGCGTTGCACGGCACTCATCCGTGAACAAAACAGTTTTGAAATCAGTCTTCATGTAATGTTTGGCCCACTGGAGCCGTTTCTGCTTGTGTGCAGTGGATAGAGGAGGTCGACAGGATGGAGTACGCACAGCTGCAAACCTCTGAAGGACCCTGCATCTTGTTGTTCGGGGGACGTTGGAGGCACCAGCAGCTTCAAAAACTTGTCTGCTGCTATGACAAGGCTTTTTTGCTGCTGCTCTTTTAACCTGACGTAATTGCCTGTAGGAAAGAGTCCTCAATTTGCCCTTATCAGCACGCACACGTGTGTACTGTGAATCAGCTACATACTTCTTGATTGCCAAGACACTTCATCCTGATCATCGCACAATGTTGATTGTAGTCATGCCTTTACCTAAACACTCCACAATTTGTTGCTTCTCAGCAGCCGACACATCCTTTTTCTTTCCCATTTTGGCAGAAAATGTAGGCTGCTTAATAATGTGGGACAGCCTTCTTAAGTAGTCTTGCCGTTCATTGGACACACCTGCCAAACTAATTAGCACAGGTGTCTGCAATTGCTTACAGTGATATAAAGAGCCCTGACACACATCACCATCAATGAGTTTAACTGACAAACAAACAAATTCTTCCCTTATCACTCCTAAACACTTTTTGCATAATAATTTGGAACACCGTGTACATGTGCTTTTCCACAAAACACCAGTGGTTCACGTAGTGAATCTTACAGTTCTAACTTGCCAACCGTGGTCTGTATGGAGTTGTTCAATAAAGGGCCCAAAATTAAGATAACATAGATGGGAGAGGTCTCTATGAATAGGAATTCCTAAGAATTTGATACCCTGTGAGGGCCAGGCAAAGGGAAAGTTGGACTGGATGGAATCCTGTATGGATTTGGGGAGGGAGACATCGAGGGCCTCAGACTTCGCTGTATTGATTTTAAAATTTGACCATGTAACAAAGTGATCTATTTCAGCCATAACAGCAGGGATGGATATATGTGATTGAGTGATAAATACTAGGACATCATCAGCAAATAGAGAGCACTTGTACTCGGTGCCTCCCACCTCAATCCACCTAATATTGGGGTTATGGCGAATTGATGAGAGCAGGTGCTCCGTCACTAGGATGTATAAGAGAGGGGACAGAGAACATCCCTGCCTTGTCCCATTGGTGATTATGAAAGGTGATGAAAATGTTCTGACACGCCCCCTGGGCCTTGGGACATCCGGAGCCGGACCCTTTTTGGTGGATGCTGGTGGTTGTAGTCTCCGTGGTGGCGACCCGGTTCCGTGGCTCAGGGCGGTCAAACCAGTGGCGGAACTATTTATGTGGTTTTGATGTTTAAATGTCCGACTACGCCACCCGTGGATTGCGGTCAGAGTGAACCGCCGCTGCAGGGCAGACCGCTGAGGCTGGTGTTGTGGGTGCAGCAGAGCGTAGCATAACTCCCCGCGGGAGGAGTATAGCCTCAGGGCAATGTATGCGGAGGATGGGGGTGATGGTGCAGGGCAGCAGCAGTAACAACACGGAGTCAGTGATGCAGTCCAGGGCCTTTACTCACAGCTCTTATTATCCAGACCACTTCTGCAGGTAACGGCTGCCCACGTCGTACTGTGCTCACCAGGTGAGGGGCTCAGACAACTCCCAGATAACTTTGGAGTGCTTCACAGGACCCCCTTTGTGTGTCCTTTGTCTGGCCTTTCTTACCAACCCTTCTGTCCGGCTGCCTCGGGCCTCCTCTTGGTAAACTTGGCGCCAGTTTCCCTGACCCTATGTGCTGCCCTCCTAGCGGGTGTAGTGAGGGGCTGCGCCACATAAAATGTCACAGCCTCCGGTTTCTAGCTGAGGGTCGTTTCCCGCCTCCACTAGTTTCGGGGACCGGTCTCCCCCTTTGGCCTGACCCCTCCACGCAGGTGGATTCGGGCGTGCGGTGGCGACTCGCCCGTCCACACCCCTGGGATCCCTTCATTCCTCGTTCCTGGAGCCTTCTCCGCTCCTCTTCCTTCCTTCTCCCTCTTCCAGGCCTGGGCCTCTGTTACTAGGCCCGCCTCTGCAGCAGAGCTCATGCAGAGCCCCTGCTCCCTGTCACTTCTGCTCAGACTTCTCTGCACTGAACTAAGATGGTGCCCACCTTTTATACTCCCTTCTCAATGCACCCAGGAACTGCTTCCTCCCTGCTCCTGCACTACAGGGTTCCCCTTCCTCAGTGTTCCCTCCCCCCACTCCAGCCAGGGACAGGGACTGTCGTGCCCATCTCAGGGGCATATTGGTCGCCCTTCCCCACGGCAATGTGGTGTAATGCATGCAGGTGTCGGGGTCCTGATCCACACTCCATCGTTACCTGAGAGTGAGATATCACACCTCTGGGTGAGGTGCAATACCTCTGCAGCAACCGAGCCCTCGGGGTGCTACAGTTCCATTTATCTTCAGCCTAGGTGACGCATTGCGATACAGGGCTGTGATTTTGGCTATAAAAGGGTCCCCTAGACCCCTACCCCAAGCTTTTTAAGAGAATAATATATGGCGTGCCAGGAGACTCTATGGAATGCTTTCTCAGCATCCAACGAGAGTATCTAATTACAAATTTTTAACTGCATCTAGCCCAGGAAATACTTTGTGCCTAGTAGCAGTGTCTGCTAGTCAGCGGATTATCCCGGCTGTTAAGCAAGCTACACCACCTGTAGTTTGGACACTTAATTTTTTCAAAGGAAATGCTTCGGGACCACGGGATACTCAGTGAAGAGCATCAGGAGGCACCCCAAGGCATAGGGGCTGGGACTGGCACTAGGATGCCTTGCGGTGGACAGCCGAGCTCGATCCTTATAAAAGCTTTTTAACTGCAGCAGCTTTAGTGGACGCTACTGGAGCTGGAATTACGCTGCTGCTGGCATGAGACTTGCCCTTCAATAGATCCTTGTAAAAGGATTTAAAGTGTATTTATTCAAATTAGAGAGACAATTTAAATTAAAAAGCTTAGAGCTGCCTCCACCACAGGGGGGCTCGCTCGACCCACCAGCGGACAGGCACCAGTATTGGGACAAGGGGGCTAGCCGTCAGGGTCCACCGCGGCTCTGGCACAAACGGAGGTGGCACGGGCAGGAACGGACTGGCCGTGTCGGCTTCTCACTTTTTAGATTTTGGAAGGGCATGACATGCCTATATCTGTGTCTCCCCCTCCTTTTACTCCTCCACCTCTTTTCTTTTCGCATGACTATATGTACTTGTCACTTTTCCATGTGTTAGTTATGTCTTCTGAGCAGTTTGTCAGCTTTTGGACACCTTTGAAGGTGTTTTCTATGTGTTTCTATGTGTTTTTGTTTGCCTGCCATTGGTTTTAACAGTGTTCGAAGGTGTTTGACGAACAGTTCGACGAACAGTTCGGCGAACACAAGGGTGTTCGACGAACCGAACCGAACTCGAACACTATGGGGGTGGCTCAAAACTAATAGTGTCTGGTATTACAGCTCAGCCCCAATAATAGGAAATAAAGCTGATCTGCAATACCAAATACAACCTGTGAACAGGATGGCGCTGTTTCAAAAACAAAACAGGAGTGTTTTTCTTACATAGCTTTAATGACCAACTTATTTCATTAAATAATTCTGCAAAAAAAATACAACTTTCCGGGTTTAACCCATGCAGTGCCAAGCTTCCCAAGAGAACACTTGGTTAATCTATCAACAGCTCCAAAAAAATTATTCCTTTTCCCCCACGGGGAATTGGAAAATCAATTCAGCATATGGTACTAGTTAAGCAGATTGATAGAAAGGTGTATTTGGACCATGAGAAATGTGTACTAAATTATTTTTTCCGGACAAGTTTAGTGATGTTGAGTCACCCTGTTTTTCTCTAAATCATAAATATATTTTATGTGAAAAAATCGTGGAGACGTAACCTGTATTTCATCTTTTACATGCGATAAAGTCCAAGGTTTGGACCTGTCAAGGACTAATACCACTATCATTTGCTATTGCAAAATGACCACATTTTTCATCCCTTACAGCCCGAGCCGGGCGCTTAAGTGCAGGAATCACCACACGGAGAGCAATTACACATGTCGTGGGCTGTTTGTTAAGGTCACATATAAAGAAGCCATAAATGTAATGACTTTAGAAAAAATACAAAATAAAAAAAAATCAAGACGCATTGCATTATTTCTCCCACTCGCTCCAGTGGCGACACGTAGAAATTTACCAAGACGCTTTGGCTGAATAGGTCTGATAGCGGCTTACTAACTTCTTATATAATGTGGTTGCGAGTAAAAGGGTCGAGGACGTTAGATCTTCGGGGAAAATACATCAGATTTATACTCTGATAATGTACAAACATTTTAAAGGTTTTCCAGTTTCAGAAAACTCCCATCTTGCAGCTGCAGATTGCTTTAAAAACAAACTGTGCTTTACCTACTCTACACGGGTCCAACGTTGAGTTTCCGCCACTGCTCCCGATATCCGTTTTTGGTTGCAGAGCTGATTTCATGTTGAAAGTGCTGCAGCCAATCAGTGAGCTCTGCCCTAGTTAACAGCTGGAGCCTTCGTCAGCCGCTGAAGTCACTGATTGGCTGCAGCGCTATCGACCAGACTTCAATGCTGCAGACATCAGGAGCAGCGGCAGAAACTCAGTACTGGATATGGGAAAAGTGAGTAAAGCGCGGTTTGTTTTAATAAAGGGGCATAGAGGTTTTCCAAAACTGGAAAACCCCTTTAAGGCTATGTGCCCATGATGAACTTTTGGTGAGTTTTTTTGACAATGTAGATTTTCTGAACCAATTATTTAAATTAGTTCACTTGTGTTTTTTCATTGCATTTTTATGTGCATATTTTTTTACATGCGTTCTTGACGCTGCAATTTTTGTCTTTTATGTCATGTTTTAAACAAAGTTGTTTTGATTTCGACACCTCCTGGTATATGGCTTTGACAAAACTTTTTTGATGCAGTCATGTGCGGATTACATGCGTTTTCTGATGCGTTTCCGTTGCAGAAATGCACTAAAAGGGCATGTGCATTTTTTTACATGTGGATGTTCCACATCTAATACAAGTCTATGGGAAATATCTGCCCATAAAACTCAATGTACCCGCAAGAGAAATTGACATGTTGCGCATGTGAAACATGCACCACAGGTCAGTTTATCCACTTTGCTGGAAATGTAAGATGATGCCTTTTTGATGCAGGGAAAATATGCAGCATCAAAAACTCACCAAAAATTCATCGTGGGAGCAAAAACTTAGGTCTCATTCAGATGTCAGTGATTTTTCATCAGCATTTGTATGAAAAAAACAGGAGTATATTCAAAACACAGAACAGGTGTCAATCTTTCAATTATAGTTTTCCTCTTTTTGTTCCACTCCTGGTTTTGACTGTCAAACACTCATAAAAAAATCACTGTTGTCTGAATGAGCCCTTAGTTTTTTAGTGTTTTTTTTATTTTTTGTCAATGATAAGCATGCTGTAAGGGATCAACTCTTTGGTAGTCGCCAGGTCTGGTTCACACAGCCACGAAGCTTCTTAGTGCAAACAGGAAAGTTTATTAGACTTTATAAACTTTCAGTATAAGGCCAAACAGCAAACCAAAAACAAACATAAAATAAACAGTCCATTTGCTAGCATGGACTTGTCGGCTCAGGTAAGTGTCCAAATCTGAGGACAACACTGTAGGCCATTACACCTCCACTCACAGACAGTGAGGCAGCTGAACTGCCTTTTATAGGTCATACCACACCCAGAGGTGGAGATATGGGAGCATCCAGTCCCACCCTTCTCTCTGAATGCTTCTAAACCCGGCCCTTGCAACGCTCTAATAAGTCTCTCAGCGCTATACTTGCTGGAGTCTACTTTTCTGGGCTTACATCACCGAGGCTAACCACCTCGATGACACATATCTCCCCTTGAGGACATGCCATCAAACAATGCCTACAGAAAATGAAGCAAAGCAAATATGTAGAAAAAAAAAAAAAATAGGAACAGTCACATGGCCTGTCAGGGACGCCAGCGACGACATCGGGGAGATCACACAATATCTCACCGCTGCCGTCACTCTGTCAGGATTGAGCACACCCACACACAATCCCGATTACCCACTACGTAGCTATAGGCAAGCGAGCAGAAAGCGTATGGCATACACACCTCTGGATTCCAACGCATGGAATATGTGTTTATGCCCTCATACGGTTACTGCCAACTTCACGATAGCCCAATTATTATTATTCGCTGCAACCACCGACCCAATTTGAAATATAATACAGGACTGGTCGGACACCTGCGTTCTGGTAGCGTATGGTTTCGGGGGAGGGAACGATTACAGAGCAAAAGAAACGGAACTATTAAATTTTATATTTAATCCAAAAGGGAGGCACTGTTTAGGAAAAATATGCAAAGATTTTAGAAAAGGACATTTACAGTACAAAGTATACCGTTACACATATAAAACAGGATTAAAGAAGAAACTTGCTATAAAGTTCACAGAGACGACTCAGTATAGCTGAAGGGGGGGCGCTCCACTTGATTTGACCATTATTGAACGTGATCCTTTGCTTATAGAGTCTATACCCCCCGGCAATGAACACTGACCAATCTTCGGCTGAGTCTTTCATGCTAAAGGGGGGCCTGCCCACACACTCCCTTGTGATGACATCACATGGGCTGGGCTCCAGCCTTCATATTTTTATTAGCATATCTGGTTTCTGCAATAATTTCTCACTAATTGATCGCAGAAGCCTGAAAGTGATACCATATTTTCTACTATGAATTTACCTTTCTCCAGAGACCACACATGACCGGGTTGTGGTCCGTTATTCTGTACATTTGTGTTACCGCTCCCTGGAGGGGCATACAGCTACGGAAAATTATCCATATTGCTCCTCAGCTGACCCTGCCACTAAAACTATGGGCTCCATTATTATCGGACCTATGGAACTTTAGCTAGACCATATTTCGTGTTGGCGTCAGCCCGACTGCAGATTTCTGTTGAATTCTTTTGAAGTCAGGAACTAAATCTTCCTCAGCTAGGTGTAAATTTATCGCAGGTCTCTGTTCATTGGGTTTGCCACCTCTTTGGGCTAGCAGCTGCCACTTCCCATGCATGTGCTAATTTGCACACAGACAGCTCTTTTGATAGTCAGCTTTTCTCCTGTGACTAAAGGGGAGGGGGGGGTGAAGAGGGGCTTGGGGAGAGTGACATTTTCTTAATAGTTCCTTAATATTTTCTATGACATTTCCCACTCTTTGAGGTAGCATAGGGGCTGATTTACAGATTGCACCTTAAGCCTACCTCCTGTGTATCTCCTTGACGGGACAGCTCATCGGTGTTGCCATGTTCACTACCCTTTTTGTGCTGAATGGTAAAATCGTACTGCTGTAGAGCCAGGCTCCACCGCAGTAGTTTACCGTTATCACCGGACACCCGGCGCAACCAGCTGCGGGGGTTGTGATCAGTTGCGCCCGTATAGATAGGGCTGCGGCTTCCACAGGGCCCACAAAATAGCGAGGCATTCCTTCTTCACAGTGGCGTATGCCACTTCCCGGGGTAAGAGCTTGCGGCTGAGGAACATCACCAGATGCTCTTCCTCCTGCCCGTTTACCTGCCTGAGCACAGCACCCAGGCCAAACTCACTGCCGTCCGTTTGGACTACAAACCGCCAGGCGAAGTCCGAGTCCTGCAGAAATGGGGAACTGGCCACGCCAGCTTTTAGCACCGTGAAGGACCGCTCACAGTCAGCTGACCAGTTGACTGTCAGCGGTAGCTTCTTTTTCGTGAAGTCCGTCAGAGGCTTAGCAAGGGCACTATACTTGGGAACAAACTTCCTATAGTACCCTGCCGTACCCAAGAAGGACACCACCTGCTTCTTGGTTTTGCGGGAAGGCCAGGAAATTATAGCATCAACCTTCCCGGGCTCCGGCTTCAGAGTTCCGCCACCCACTCGGTATCCAAGGTACTGTACCTCTGACATGCCTACCTGACACTTTGCAGGCTTTATAGTCAACCCAGCTCCGTGGACCCGCCTGAGCACCTGCTCTAGGTGCGCCAGGTGTTCCTCCCAGGTGGGACTGAAGATGGAAATGTCATCCAGGTAGGCAACCGCGAACCCCTCCAGTCCCTCGAGCAGCTGGTTGACTAATTGCTGGAAAGTGGCAGGTGCATTCCTCATGCCAAAGGGGATGACGAGGGATTCATACAGCCTGAACGGTGTAATGAAGGCGAACCTCTCCTGAGCCTACTGGGATACTGGTGTGACGCCTCCCGTTAGTTTACCCTGGGAGATGGGGGACTCGGAGTCGCGTCCTGTGACGGGGAGATGGGGTGCAGCCGTGGCCCGGACCCGACCCGACCCGATGGTGTGGGCTTGTCCGGGTTGAGTGGCTGGTTAACGACTATGCCACCTGTGGTACCGGGTGAAGGGCCACCAGCGCCGCTTCAGTCCGCTGAGGCATGGTGTGTGCGAATAGGCCGGGTCTCCCTCTGAGCTCCTCTCAGAACAAGGGCACGGTTGGCAGCTCCGCTCCGTCCGGTACCCGGTGGGATCCTCAGGGCCTACCGGACATTCCCGACCAGGACATGGAGTAGCAAGGTCGGGTGTCGGGGGCCGGTACCCCTCTTGTAGCCGGAGTCCCTCTGAATATATCAGGTTGGAGAGGACAGGTGGCGTACGCCGCTCCGTCTGCATCCTGCCTGGGATCCATTTGCTATGGAGCCACACTCTTAAGCTCCGGGCATTCTTGGTCCTGGTCCTTGACCGGGTCGAGACATTCCTTGTCTACAACCTACCCCTTGTCCCAAGGCCGGGGCACGAGGGCTGTGTCTCCATCCGATGCGGGCCCACACATGATCCGCGTTAGGGTGGGAGATCACAGTGCCAGACTTGACTACCATTGTCAGTCAGAGAACGATCAAAGAACCAAGACCAAAGATGTCTTTTTATTAAATATGAAATTTAAAGTATAACTAACTTGTAGGTCCTCCACCCTCACCCACTAACTGGTTCCCCTAACTCTTGGTTCCCCAGTCTCCCTGTAACCAGGGGAGCAGCACCTAGTGCATACCAGCTCCCTCTGGTGGAGAAATGTGGTGTTGGATGCAAAGGTTGGGTCACAACTATCACACTGTTCTTACCTCAGAGGAGGAACACTACACTCCAATAGTGAAGTGCAGCATCCCTGTGGCGGTCAAACCCTCAGGGGCACCACATTCCCCCCTGGTAAAACACAGCACGTCCGCGGGCTGCAAAAGAAGTAACACCCAGGAAATTTTCTTTTTAATATAACATGAACTATCATCCCTTTATGGGAGGCACATCTTCTTTAATGTTGCATAACAGATTACACAGTACAAAGATATAAAAGTACAAAAGTATAAAATTGAAAAAATACTAACATTATCCAGAGACATTTTTGTGCAGACAGGCGGGTTAAAGTGCAAAGATGCAGAGTCAGTTCAGAAGTGCAAGGGACCTGTCCCACACTCTCAACGTGGGCCCTGGGGTGGCTGCAGGGCATAAAGATCCCGAGTTGGACCTCCCAGAGAGCCACCCTGACAGGTTTTCCTTCTGCGGTGTGGAGGTAGAGAGGTATACACGGTTTCACATAAAACCAATATGGAGCACCTGAAAAGATGCAAACTATATACAAGTAAAGTCTGCCACCTGCCATAGTCCACAGGGACCAATGTCTCTGGTAACGGATAATAAATCAACAAAAATTATAAAATAACTTGCTTTCAACCATAACAGCAGCCGGGGGCTGCTTAGTCCATATATTCCCGCCGGGGAAAGGACTCATTCCTACCGACAGAGGCTGACCGGCCCTCCACAGGTGGGTGCCCGGGGGCATCACTCCCGGAGACTCTGTGAACATCCAGGGCGTACCACCCCCGCACCCCACTGTGGCTGGTGAAGGGCACTACATCACTCTGGGTGAGGTTCCGGCCAGGGTGCTCCTTTTTGAGCTGGGGCTCGACGTCGTGACGGTTGAAGAAGATGTCCTGCCTCAGTCTGGGACTCCTGATGAAGCCCCATCCTGCCTCCTTGTGGAAGCGGACCACCTTCCCTTCTTTTCACGGTGGCTCAGGTGGAACGCCTCCCTTTGGCGGGCTCCGGACTTCGCAGCTTTGGCCTGAACTCGGAGCTGCTCACACCGTGCCTCCCGTTCTTGCTGCTCCCGGTTAAATTGGAGGATTTGTTGGAGGCACTGCTCACTTCTCCTCTCTTCGGCCTGGTGTTCCCGGGGGACGCCTTCTAGGTTGCCCCCCTGGTTGTCCCAGGCCCTCTCTTCCGCCGCCGGGCGGGTAACTGTGGGACCCGGAAGCAGCGTTAGGGAGCACTGCAGCAGGCCCGAGTCCACGGGCCTTTCCTGGTTGGGGCCCATAGATTCCCATGCAGGCCCGGGGTCTTCCGATAACAGAGGTGGGAGACCACGGAGGTCTCCGGAGATGGCGGCAGCTTGGAGCTCCGGGGCCAGAGCCTGCTCCCAGGTCACTATGTCGGGCAGTAGGCACTCAGACCAGAAGTCCAGGAGGGGCACCGTTTCCTCAGCGGCCATGGTAAGGGGTTCTGACTCACCCGTGTCTAGGCTGCAGGCGCCCTCCGAAGCCTCCTCTTCCTGATCTGCTGCTCCTTGGTGGAGGGTTTCTTTCTCCCGCCGTTGCTCCTCCTGCCGCCGCGCAGCCGCCTCCATGCAACTTCGGGCCAGATTGCTCGGTCCGTAGCTGGGAATTTGGTGCACTTGCAAGTGCAGGTTTCCACTGGTTCTGTCTCCACCAGTACCGGCAGCCGGGCCAGGTGCAGAAGGCTCCTTTCGGGTTCCCTCCGCAGCGTCCATGTCCGCTTCCAGTGGTGGCGATGCTGAGACTGCAATGGCCGCACCTTGTTCCTTTTCTTCTTCCTCCTCTTTCAGGGCGGTTACTGGGCGGCATGTTGACAGGCTCGCCTTCGTTCAGCCCATCCGGTTTCACGGGCATTACCCCGCGGACAGTCTTTGATGGAAGGGGCAGTCCACATTTTGGCGCCATACGGGAGCCCAACCCACGATGGGAGGTGTTTAAAGAGTCTTTTCACAGCATTATGGCGCCTGTTCTTCTTGGGTGGGCGCCATTTTAAGTGTAAAAATGACAGTTCAAGGTGTAAGGCACACAGTACCCGGTAGCAATGGGTAACTCCTTCCTTTGCTGTGGGCACGCAATCCTGCCGACTACGCCAGGTCTGTGACGCCTCTTACTCGAAAAAGCCCGTTAGTTTACCCTGGGAGATGGGAGACTCGGAGTCGGGTCCTGTGATGGAGAGATGGGGTGCAGCCGTGGCCCGGACCCAACCAGTGCTCAGGGCCGTCACAGTAAAAAGAGATGGTGTGGGCTTGTCCGGGTTGAGTGGCTGGTTAACGACTACGCCACCTGTGGTACCTGGTGAAGGGCCACCAGCGCCACTTCAGTCCGCTGAGGCATGGTGTTATGGTGGCCAAAGTTATTACTATTCCCCACAGGCGGAGCATGGCCTCAGGGCAGAGGGACAGGATGGAGGGGATAGTAGTAGAGGAGTACGGGCTCCGCATCTCGCGGTGTGGCGCAGAATGAACAGTCCGGAGGCCATAGGGGTGAACTTCCAAGGCTTTACTCACATAGATGGCATGAGGAAGGTGACTCCCTGCTTCCCGCGGAGTCCTTCGGTCACCAGGGACGGGGGTCCGACAACCTCCGAGTAAGTCCAGCATTCAGTCGGGACCCTACACCAGAGTGTTCCTGAACTACAGACCAAATCCTTTCCTGTCTGTGTGTGTGCGAATAGGCCGGGTCTTCCTCTGAGCTCCTCTCAGAACAAGGGCACGGTTGGCAGCTCCGCTCCATCCGGTACCCGGTGGGATCCTCAGGGTCTACCGGACTTTCCTGACCAGGACATGGAGTAGCAAGGTCGGGTGTCGGTGGCCGGTACCCCTCTTGCAGCCGGAGTCCCTCTGAATATATCAGGTTGGCGAGGACAGGTGGCGTACGCTGCTCCGTCTGTATCCTGCCTGGGATCCATTTGCTATGGAGCCACACTCTTAAGCTCCGGGCATTCTTGGTCCTGGTCCTTGACCGGGTCGAGACATTCCTTGTCTACAACCTACCCCTCGTCCCAAGGCCGAGATCACAGTGCCAGACTTGACTACCACTATCAGTCAGAGAACGATCAAAGAACCAAGACCAAAGATGGCTTTTTATTAAATATGAAATTTAAAGTGTAACTAACTTGTAGGTCCTCCACCCTCACCCACTAACTGGTTCCCCTAACTCTTGGTTCCCCAGTCTCCCTGTAACCAGGGGAGCAGCACCTAGTGCATACCAGCTCCCTCTGGTGGAGAAATGTGGTGTTGGATGCAAAGGTTGGGTCACGACTATCACACTGTTCTTACCTCAGAGGAGGAACACTACACTCCATTAGAGAAGTGCAGCATCCCTGTGGCGGTCGAACCCTCAGGGGCGCCACACTGGGACAGAGGAATCTGCCAGTATGCTCGACTTAGGCCCATAGTTGTCAAGTACCGGGCCCCGGCTAAGCGATCCAGCAGCTCATCGATGCGTGGCATCGGGTATGCATCGGGAGCTGTGATGGTATTTAGCCTCCTGTAGTCCACGCAACACCTGGTGGTCCAGTCCATTTTCTGGACCAGGACTACAGGCGAGGCCCACGCACTTTTTGACCTTTGGATCACCCCCAGGCACAACATCTCATCTATCTCTGCCTTCATGTCTTTCTGCACCTCTAGAGAGACACGGTAAGCGGATTGACGGACAGGGATGTGACTCCCTGTGTCCACCTGGTGGACATCTAGCTGCATCCTCCCTGGTACACCTGTGAAGAGGGTCAGGTAAGGTCGGAACAACTCCCGCTGAGACTTCTGGTCCGTGGATAGCTGCGGGTTGCATTCTGCGTCCTCAATGGACCCTCCTTCCCGGGCGGCGGCCAGTAAGTTCACCAGGACATCTGTCTCGACTGCTACTCACAGGAAGGGCGTCCCTGTCATGATGAGCTTTCATCCTTTTGACTTGGAAGACCTTCTGACTCTTCCTGGCATGGTCAATGGTGACCACGTAGTTCACATCATTGAGGCACTGGCATATGGGGTATGGGCCTTCCCAGGCCACCTGAAGCTTGATCTGGGTCATTGGGACTAGGACTCACACCTTCTGACCCACTTCGTACACCCACTCCCAGGCATTCCGGTCGTACCACATCTTCAAGCTGGCCTGGTCCTGCACTATATTCTCAAGCACCAGTTGAGTAATTGATGCATTTAGTCACGGAGCAGCATGACATTCTCTATGACGGACACTTCGGGGGGGGTTTCCTTCCCAGGATTCTCTTACCAGACCAAGGGGCCCCCGGACTCGTCTGCCATACAGGAGTTCGAAGGTGGAGAACCCTGTTGAGGCCTCTGGTACCTCTCTGTAAGCAAAGAGCAGGTGTGTGAGGTATCGCTCCCAGTCGCGCCCATGGGACTCAACCAGCATCTTAAGCATCTGCTTAAGGGTACCATTGAATCGTTCACACAAACCATTGGTCTGTGGGTGATTACGAACCTGATACCAGGTGCTGCACCTCCATTTTCTTACAGAGAGCTTCCATTAAACGAGACATGAACTGAGTCCCCTGGTCCGTAAGCATCTCCCTGGGAAATCCTACTCTCGAAAAAATGGTCAGAAGGGCATCTGCCACCTTATCAGCCCAATTGGAGGACAGAGCTACTGCCTCTCGGTACCCGGTAGCGTAGTCTACCACAGTAAGGATGAATTGTTTTCCAGAGCTGCTGGGGATGGCCAGCGGGCCAATGATGTCTACAGCAATCCTCTGGAACGTCTCCTCTATCACTGGCAAAGGGATCAGGGGAGCCTTGGGTGCACGCACAAACTTCCCCACCCTTTGACACATGATACAGGAGCGGCAGTAGTTGGCAAAATCTGTCCCCATTTGGGGCCAATAGAAGTGATGTAACAGCCGGGCCTTGGTTTTGCGAACCCTCAAATGTCCAGCTAGAGGAATCCCATGGGCAACCCGCAACAACTCTTCCCTAAACTGATATGGCACGACTAGCTGTTTTTCCCTCATCCACTCCTGTTGAGGGGTTAGATGGGACCGTTTCCTGGTACAACCTCCCCTGATCCCCGAATACCCTCTCCTTTTCAGATTCGGAGATGAGCTTCTCTGTGAGGTCCCTTAACCCCTTTACACCCCAAAGTGGTTTGCACGTTAATGACCAGGCCAATTTTTACAATTCTGACCACTGTCAATTTATGAGGTAATTACTCTGGAACGCTTCCACGGATCCCCCTGATTATGAGACTGTTTTTTCGTGACATATTATACTTCATGATTGTGGTAAAATTTCTTCGATATCACTTTATTTGCGAAAAAAATGGAAATTTGGAGAAAATTTTGAAATTTTCAAAATTTAAATTTTTATGCCCTTAAATCAGAGAGATATATCACACAAAATAGTTAATAAATAACATTTCCCACATGTCTACTTTACATCAGCACAATTTTGGAACCAAAATTTTTTTTTATTGGTGAGCTATAAGGGTTAAAAGTTGACCAGCGATTTCTCATTTTTCCAACAAAATTTACAAAACCATTTTTTTAGGGACCACATCATATTTAAAATCACTTTGAGGGGTCTTTATGACAGAAAATACCAAAAAGTGACACCATTCTAAAATCTGCACCCATCAAGGTGCTCAAAACCACATTCAAGAACTTTATTAACCCTTCAGGTGCTTCACAGGAATTTTTGGAATGTGGAAGAAAAAAATTAACATTTAACTTTTTTCACAAAAATGTTACTTTAGACCCAATTTTTTTTATTTTCGCAGAGGTAACAGGAAAAAATGGACCACAAAATTTGTTGTGCAATTTCTCCCGAGTAAGCAGATACCCCATATGTGGGGGAAAACCACTGTTTGGGTGCACTGCAGGGTTCGGAAGGGAAGGAGCGCCATTTGACATTTTGAATGTAAAATTTGCTTGAATAATTAGCGGACGCCATGTTGCATTTGGGGAGCCCCTGATGTGCCTGGAAACTCCCCACAAGTGACACCATTTTGGAAACTAGATCCCTCAGGGAACTTACCTAGATGTAAGGTGAGCACCTTGAACCCCCAGGTGCTTTACAGAAGTTTATAACATTAAACCGTAAAAATAAAATTTTCACATTTTTCCCACAAAAATGTTTTTCAGCCCCCACTTTTGCATTTTCATAAGGGTAACAGAAGAAATTGCACTATGCAGTTTGTTATGCAATTTCTCCTGAGTTAGCAGATACCCCATATGTGGGGGAAAACCACTGTTTAGGCGCGCGGCAGGGTTCGGAAGGGAAGGAGCGCCATTTGACTTTTTGATTGTAAAATTTGCTTGAATAATTAGCGGATGTGCCCCTGATGTGCCTAAACAGTGGAAACCCCCCACAAGTGACACCATTTTGGAATCTAGACCCCTCATGGAACTAGATGAGTGGTGAGCACCTTAAACCCCCAAGTCCTTTACAGAAGTTTATAACATGGAGCCGTGAAAATAAAAAAATCAAACTTTTTCCACAAAAATGATGTTTTAGCCCCAATTTTAAGAGGAGAAAATGGACCCCAAAACGTTTGTGCAATTTCTCCTGAGTACGCCAATACCCCATATGTGGGGAAAATACAGCGCTTGGGCGCACGGCAGGGTTCAGAAGGGAAGGAGCACTGTGTGACTTTTTGAACGCAAAATCGTCTGGAATCGAGAGAAGAACGCCATGTCGCGTTTGGAGAGCCCCTGATGTGCCTAAATAGTTGAAACCCCCCACAAGTGACCCCATTTTGGAAACCACACCCCTCAAGGATTTTATCAAGGGGTAGAGTGAACATTTTGAACCCAGAGGTATGACACAGAATTTGATGACATTAGGTCATCATATTGAATAAGTTGTCATTAGTCTTGAGCGCAAGTGCTCGCTACTTGAGTTTGCATCGGGTACTCAGGTATGCACCATGTATCACGGGAGCTCAAGTGAAATACTCGAGTCCCCGCCCGCATGTTTCATGGTTATTAGACACCCAAAAAAAACATGCGGGGATTGCTCATGAATGGCAGGCAATTCCAGCGAGTTTTTTTTGGCTGCGAAGCATATGGGGCGAAGACTCGAGCACCCGCGATACTCAATGCATACCCAAGCACCCTATGCAAACTCAAGTAGCGAGCACTTGCGTTCAACACTAGTTGCCATATCGTCATCCTTTTTTTTTTTTTTACTTTTGAAAACAAAAACAACCCTAACCCCAACCCTAACATTAGCACAACCCAAACCCCAACCCCAGCCCTAGCGTTTATTTTTTACGCTGTTCCTAGTGCGGTATAAGTGATTAGACGAACTTATTCTTCTTCGGGTCGGTGTGACTACAGAGATACTAGAATGATATTGGGTTTTTATGATTGACAGCTGTCACACACTAAAAGACACATATTTTGTAAAATCTAGTTTTTGCATCGCCATATTTTGAGAGCTATAAGTTTTCCATATTTTGGCCGACAGAGTCATGTGATGGCTTGTTTTTTGCGGGATGAGTTGATGTTTTTATTGGTACCATTTTCAGGCATGTGACACTTTTTGATCGCTTTCTATTCCAGCTTTTGGGAGGCAGAATAAACAAAAACCAACAATTCAGGAATTGTTTTTTTTTTAATTTTTTTTATTCTACTCCGCGTGTGGTAAAATTGATAAGGCAGCATTATTCTTCGGGTCAGTACGTTTACAGCGGTACCACATTTATATAGTTTTTCTATGTTTTGGCGCTTTTACACAATGAAAGCTATTTTACAGAAAAAAGTATTTTTTTGCATCGCTTTATTCTGAGAGCTATAACTTTTTGATTTTTCGGATGATGGAGCTGTATGGTGGCTTGTTTTTTGCGGGACAAGATGACGTTTTCAGCGGTACCATTTTTATTTATATTCGTCTTTTTGATCGTGTGTTATTCCATTTTTTGTTTGGCGGTATGATGATAAAGCATTGTTTTTTTGCTTCGTTTTTTTTTTTTTTTTTTACCGTGTTCACTGAAGGGGTTAACTAGTGGGACAGTTTTATAGGTCAGGTTATTACGGGTGATACCAAATATGTGTACTTTTATTTATTTATTTTTTTCATAGTATTAATTGATGGGTACATTATATTTTTATTTTTGGTGGATTATTTTTTTATTTTATTTTTAAATATTTTTACAATTTATTTATTTATTTCACTTTCTGAGAGTTTTTTAACTTTTTTTACTTTGTCCCACTCTGGGACTTTCATTTTTTTATTCTGATCGCCTGCATAGCATAGGGATGGAACACCATCCCTGTGCCATGCAGGCAGTCAGCGCTGCACAGTGAGAAGATTGTTTGGTCATGCACTGTGCATGACCAAAAAATCTTCCTGCTGTCTGGTGACCCGGATGTTGTCATGACGACATCGTGTCGTCATGGCAACACCCGGGAAGCCGCGGCAGACAGCGCTGGAGGCAGGAAGAGGAGGTGAGTATTGCGATCACCTCCCCTTAGCCACCGCAATGCTGTGATTGACTTCAGATCGCAGCATTGCGGGGGTTAATGTGCCGGGAGAGGTGCTGGACCGCTCCCTGCACATAGTACCGGGTGTCAGCTATGACAATCAGCTGACACCCGGCGGCGATTGCGCCCGCACAGCCTGTGTGCGTGCGCGATCACGACGTACTAATACGGGTCAGGCTCTTAAGTCCCAGGGCACAGACGCGTATTAGTACGTCATGGGCTTTAAAAGGGTTAACGTCTCTAGACTGGCATCTGTGCGCAGAGCCACCTGGAACTCCTGGCAGGAGGCATCCAGAAGAGATGTTAAAGCCCCAACCTCACTGGAACTGTCAGGGACCGGATTTGGGTCCACAGCCAGTTCTGTGGTCCCACCAGGTGATGAGGGCCCGAAAAGCAGCGCATCGCGTGAGTTCTGGGCACTCATACTACGAGTGACAGCGGCTATGTAGGCCATCTCACTGGAAGACAACAACCCTTTACCATCAGCCTTACAGGCTGGGGGCACCATCTCCCCATCACCCCCCAATACCTCGGAAGCCGTGCCAATCATGGGTAAGCTACGACCGGCTAAGTCACAGTCCGTCGTGACACTGGTCGGCAGCACGGGATCGTTGGCTTCAAATTCCCCATGCCTGCTCCCATCGCCCTTAGCACTCACGCTGGCTCCGTTTTGGGGGTCCTCAGCAACATCACCACGCAGGGCGACATGACTGAGCACTCCTTTACCACATGACAGTTATCATTATGCATCATATTATCGTTCATATAATCAGCATTTTCATCACAGACATTATCAGATCTTGGAGGGTTGTAAGGAACATATTGGGCAATCAACCGTCCCAGATCAGTCCCCAATAGCACATTTGTTGGGAGGTTCACGGACACACCCACTTCCCACAACTCCCTCCCCGCACCCCAGTCAAGGAAAACCAGGCCATTGGAAAAGGACAGTGAACACCCTCAATCCCGGTGACAGTCAGGGTTTTCCCGGGGATAAGGTCTTCAGGGGACACCGACTCAAGGGGATGAGGGTCCGTTCGGCTTCGGTGTCCTTGAGCCCCATAGTGACTTTATCACCCACGGTGACTGATTGTAAGTTGTCACAGACCCCCCCCAACCACCCCACCCACAAAAAGAACTGCTGCAGTAGGCCCCAGGGCCTTAGGTGTGGGGCTCTTCTTCTGCCTTTGCGGGCAGGTGAGGCTGTCTTGTCTTATCACAGGTCTAGCACCGGCATGAGGCAGACGCAGGCCGGGTGCTGGAAGATGGGGCAAGACCTGCAAAGGGCCGGCTGGCTGGAACACTGGGGGTGGTTGGCGACTTACCCCCTTTCCAGCTGGCGGCGGCTGACTTTCGCACCTCTGGTGTGCGGTTGGCTTTATAGGTATCCACGATCTGGGCTGCTTTGGAGGCTTCCTTTGGCTCGGGGTCCAGCACAAACTGTCTCACTTCCACAGGGCAAAGATGAAGAAACTAGTTTTTCACCATCAGATCCTTCAGGTCCTCGAAGGTGGTGACTGACAGTTCCTGGAACCACTGCTCAAAGTTGGTCCTGAGCCCATCCACCGCATCACCGTAGCTGTCATGTGGTCCACGCTGTAGGGCTCGGAACTTTTTCTAGTAAACTTCCGGAGTTAGCTGGTACTTTTTTTATCAAGGCCTGCTTGACTGACTCATAGTCTCCATGTTGGTCTCGAGGGAGAGAAGCAAACCCCTCCAGAGCTTTTCCTCTGAGCCCTGGAGTTAAGTACCTGGCCCACTGGGCTTCAGGTAGCTGGTACTGTCTGCAGGCGTTTTCAAATCCTCACAGAAATATGTCCAATGCTCCGTCTTTCTCCATTACAGGAAAATGCTCAAGACGGGGTTTAAAGCCATTGGTGTTGCCGGACTCGCTGCTCGATGGGGTGGATCTCGGCAGCTGGATTCGAACTAACTCCATCTGGTACAGCTGCTCATCTTGCCACTTTTGCTCAGCAGCCTCTCGGTCAGCTTGGGCCCGTTGCTCTGCTCACTCCTGGAATTTCAGGATCAGCTGCAGTCGTCCGTCACGATAGTCTGCGGCAAGCTGCTTCAAGGTCATCTGCAGGTGCTGTCCACACTACCCTGGCTGCGGGTCTGGCTGGCAATCACAGGTGAGACCCCTGCTGCAGCGCCAGCCAGGCCTTGGTTGGCCGCCCCATCAACAGGGCTCTGCTGTCGGACTGGCTCTGCGGCACCTTGCAACAGTTCAGCAATCATTTGGGCCTTGTTTTTGCCCATGGGGTCAATCTGTCTCAGCTCACAGAGGGCAGTGATAGTGGCCTTCAACTGCTGGGTATACCAGGGCTCTTCACGCGTAGCCATTATTGCCAAATAAAAGATAGGACATAAAAACAATAGAAGGGGGGATGCAACTGCTACACGTACAGTAATGTCCCAGATAAAAAATATTAAAACACTAAGTCTGATTTCTTAAAACTCACAACAGAATTTTCGCAAGAACTGTGCAAGTTTTCAGTGACAGGAGTGATTGCTCAATCCAGCCACTGATGTTCTGTAATATCCCGCCGCTTGCCACCAATTTGTCAGGGACGCCAGTGACGACACCAGGGAGATCACATAATATCTCATTGCTGACGTCACTCTGTCAGGATTGAGCAGGGATTTGTGCACACACGATCTTGATTACTCACTACGTAGCTATCAGCAAGCAAGCAGAAAGTGTATGGCATACACACCTCTGGACTCCAACACATGAAATATGTGTATATGTCCCCGTACAGTTACTGCTAGCTTCACGATAGCCAATTATTATTATTCGCTGCCACCACCGACCCAATTTGAAATATAATACAGGCCTGGTCGGATGCCTGCGTTCTGGTAGCGCATGGCTTCGGGGGAGGGAACGATTACAGAACAAAAGAAACGGAACTATTGAATTTTACATTTAATCCAAAAGGGAGGCAGTGTTTGGGAAAAATATACAAAGATTTTACAAAAGGACATTTACAGTACAGAGTACAAAGTTACACAAATAAAACAGGATTAAAGAAGAAACTTACTATAAAGTTCACATAGGCGACTCAGTATAGCTGGAGGGGGGGCACTCCACTTGATTTGACCATTATTGAACGTGATCCTTTGCTTATGGAATCTATACCCCCCGGAAATGAACACTGACCCACCTTCGGCTGGGTCTTTTATGTCAAAGGGGAACCAGCCCACACACTCCCCTGTGATGACGTCACGTGGGCTGGGCTCCAGCCTTCATATTTTTATTAGCATATCTGGTTTCTGCGATAATTTCTCGCTGGTTGATCGTAGAAGCTCAAAAGTCATACCATATTTTCTATTATGAATTTACCTTTCTCCAGAGACCACACATGACTGGGCTGCTGTCCGTTATTCTGCACTTTTGTGTTATCGCTCCCCGGAGGGGCATACAGCTACGGAAAATTATCCATATTGCTCCTTAGCTGACCCTACCACTAAAATTATGGGCCCCATTATTATTGGACGTATGGAACTTTAGATATTCCATATTTCATGTCGGAGTCGGCCTGACTGCAGATTTCTGTTGAATTTTTTTTAAGTCAGGAACTAAATCTTCCTCTGCTAGGTGTAAATTTATCGCAGGCCTCTGTTAATTGGGTTTGCCACCTCTTTGGGCTAGCAGCTGCCTGTTAGCCACTTCTCATTCGTGTGCTAATTAGCATACTGACAGCTCTTTAGATCGTCAGCTTTTCTCCTGTGACAAATACTAAAGGGGCTTGGGGAGAGTGACATTTTCTTAATACTTCCTTAATATTTTCTATGACATGGCCTAAATTAGCTTTATAAACTTATGGTCTACTAAGCGGCATGTACTCAGCTATCTCATTTCCATGGACAATTAAAAGTGCTAGTTCACATATGCAGGTGCCTCTCCATTACGATGGGGCATATAAGAGCCCTTTTCTCGGCACTGGAGGGCCTCTACTCAATACCCACCCTGTGGTTAGGTGATAACTTGAGTTGAGCAAAAAATTTCACAGGACAGGTCTGTAGTCCATGGCCGTCAGATTTTACAAAAATCCTTAGGGGCCCCGGGGGGATACATTATGGGGGTAATATAAAGTACTGGACAACTTCTTTAACTGTAGTGATGACTTTTAATTTTGGGAATAACCCTTTAAGACTGACAAAAGCAATAGCAAGTGGCACCTGTTAAAGAATTTTCCAGCGTTTTGTAGCTTACCATTGAGGTGAGTGGCATCTAGGACCATGGTTTGGGTTTGGGTTGAGGCTACACTCTGGTTGTCTTCAGGTTTTGCTGTCAGTATATAATGCTCAATGATTCCTCTGATCCCAGTAGGTCTTTCCCAGGTCACCTCCACACTGGATCCACTGAGTTGGAGAACTTCTAGAAGAATTTGTCCACTGTGAGGAACTATAAAATTCACAAAACAAAGAGATTATATTTTAATCTTCCAAATCAGCACCTCCTCTGCTCATAGGTTGTGTCTGGTAGTGCAGGTCAACTCTATGGAAGTGAGTAGGGATGAGATGCAACACCACATACAACCCATAGATTGCCGGGGCTTCTTAAAGCGAATCTCTTACTGGGTTTTTCTCATCTATTCTGAGAGCAGCATAAAGTGGACACAAAGACCCTGATTCCAGCGCTGTATCTCTTACTGGGTTGCTTGCTGTAGTTTTGATAAAATCTGTTGTTTTACCAGCAGGAGATTATGACTAGAGGACAAGTCAACCTGCCAGGTAGCCAAACCACACCCCCACCATTGATTGGCAGCTTTCTGCCTATGTACAGTATACACGGAAAGCTACCAATCAGTGCTGTGGGTGGGGTTATATAGAGCTCAGCATTCAGAAACTAGTAGATCTGCAGCAGAGAAAACTGATTTTATCAAAACTGCAGCAAGCAGCTCAGTAACCAGGTTTCCACCTCACCAAGCCCAGAGAGATTTGCTAGCTAGATGATTTACATTGTCAGAAAGTCTAATTTAATAACCTTTAATGATGCAATATTCAGATAAAAAGTAAAATCAGCTGTCCCCGAATGCATTGCAGTTACAGTATAATTACTTAGGATAGGATCCTTAATTAGGATATGCCGTCATTTTATAAGAGTTTGACTTCCACTGATTCTGAGAATGAAGGGGATGTAGATAGTGTTGAGCGAGCACTAAAATGCTCGGGTGCTCGAAGCTCGGGCCGAGCTCACCGTGATACTCGAGTGCTCGACCCGAGCAACGAGCCCAATGTTAGTCTATGGGAGACCCGAGCATTTTTGCGTCGGCACCCCCGGCAGTCTGTAGAAAGCCTAAAAAGTGCTCTAAACGATAGTGACAGTGCTCAAATGACACGGGGACAGCATGGGGATCGCCCCAGGAAGCATTTCTGACCCCCAGGTCACTGCTGTCAACAACGTGGTCAGAGGTATTAAGCCACTTTTACGGGCTCACAATAAAACGCTCAAAAACTAAACTGAAACTGTTTTCCTGTGAAATATGTTAAGGAACTTCCTTTCCAGGGTAAAGACTTGTGTATAAGGTAAAATAAATGACCAAAAACAAAAATACTTCTCCACACCTTGGGCTATGTTCACAAGTAGCATTTTTATGCATTTTTGCACTATTGTATTGCTTTCAACCGTGACAAATGCATTCACCGTGAAATGTCATTTTAACATTTTACAACCTTATCTGGCCATGTGCTGTGTGACACATGCATACAGTGCTGAAAAGACATGGGAACAGCATGGAGAAGACCCCTGGAAGCATCTCTGACACCAAGGTCACTGCCTAAAAGTGTGCCCATCAGAAGTGATCCTTACCCCATCAGAAGATGCAGACTTGCAACTATCCCCGTACAAGTCCTTGTCCCAGGGCAGTGTTCAATTGTACCTCCCCCATTACTTGAAATGCAAGCGCAAGTATGCAGCCTGCCACCCACCCACCACCAGGCGGCAATACCATACTGCTTGCTTGCTTGCACTTGAAATTGGGCCTTTTAGGCATGTGGAGGCGGAATCTGGCCACCACGTCATGGCTGCGTCGGCGGCCTGGTATCCATACTCAGTCCCCACCCGCCCGACGGCCGGGTGTCCACGCTTGGTCCCCAGCCACCAGGGGGTGGCCGGGTGTCCATACTCGGTCCCCAGCCGCCCTGTGGCCGGGTGCCCACACACGGTCCCCAGCCGCCTGGGGCGGACGGGTGTCCATAAACGGTCCCCAGCTGCCCCAATTTGTCCCGGTGCACCTTGTACACAAGCGCACATACCAAGACATTACCTGTGCCCTCCCCAGTGCATTTAGTGGGAAGGACAGCCTAGCCACAAACACGTAGACAAGTGAATGTGGCCAGGGATGGTCCATCTCACTGACGCCTTCACACTGGGTTAATATTGTGGAAGCCGGGACACAGTTGGACACTGGGATGCAACACATCCTCCAGACATAGAGGATTGCGGGTCCTGGGTCAATCAGGCTTCAACACAAAGTTCAGAAGGTAGACAGCAGCAGTGGTCGGCCTCCTACACAATGAGTAAATTATTCATGATCATGAGGCCATCCATCTCCTTAGCTTTCTGTTCCTTGGAATGCAAGCGCATGTATGTAGTAGCGGCTATGCCTGAGGTGGTCAGCGTTTTGGCGCATATCCTACCTCCTCCGAGGATTGCTGGATGTTTTCCTGCTACTATCCCAGTTCTATGACTCCCGTTAAAACAAAGCTTCAGGTGATGAATGATGGATGAGGTGGTGGCAAAGGAGAAAGAGCAGGAGGAACAGGTACCATTCACATCAATATCAGGCCAGTCAACCACACATGTCTTGTAGGATATGTTTCTGTACCAAAAAGAGTGGTTTGGCTGCACAGTTATAGGGCATACAGTGAGTGCAATGCCTACCAAAAATTTTGAGGCACTCCAATGCCCCTTGGAAGTGACATGGAGGTCAAAGGACCTTAACTAAACCATTTTTTCCATTTATAGCAACTGGGTCTCCTGTACACTGTTGGCCTAAGCAGTGAATGTAAGGCTTTCCAAAAATTATGAGGAACTGCAATGCCCCTTGAAACAGACGTGGATAACAGCGTAATAAAAACCTTCTACCCATTATTGGGGAGTGGGTCTCCCTTAGTGTTCGCCTATGCATTGAAAAGCAAAAGCTGACTAAAATTAGGAGGAAATGCAATGCCCGTTGGAAGAGTCGTGGAGGTTAGAGGTAATTAAAAACAACATTTCAATGCCCCTTGGAAGAGCTGTGGAGCTCAGAGTGGTTTAACAAGACGGTTTTAATGCCCCTTGTAAGAGACGTGGAGGTACCAGTGGAATAAAAAGACAATATCAATGCCCCTTGGAAGAGTGGTGGAGGTCCCAGTGGAATAAAAACACAATATCAATGCCCCTTGGAAGAGTGGTGGAGGTTACAGTGGAATAAAAAGACAATATCAATGCCCCTTGGAAGAGACGTGGAGGTCACAGTAGCTTAACAAGACGATTTTAATGCCCCTTGGAAGAGACGTGGAGTTCAGAGTGATTTAACAAGACGGTTTTAATGCCCCTTGGAAGAGAAGTGGAGGTCCCAGTAGAATAAAAATACAATATCAATGCCCCTTGGAAGAGTGGTGGAGGTCCCAGTGGGAAAAAAAGACAATATCAATGACCCTTGGAAGAGACGTGGAGGTCACAGTAGCTTAACAAGACGATTTTAACAGCATATTAAAAACATTATTCCCATTATTGGGGAGTGGGTGTCCCATAGTCTTTGTCTATGCCTTCCAAGCAAAAGCTGCCAAAAATTAGGACGGAGGAACTTGCAATGCCCCTTACAGGAGCCATGCAGTACAGCATATTAAAACCATTACTCCCATTATTGGGGAGTGGGTCTCCCATAGTCTTTGCCTATGCCTTCCAAGCAAAAGCTGCCAAAAATTAGGACGGAAGAACTTGCAATACTGGCAACACGGACCACGGTCACCCTGGTGGTATAGTGGTGGTGGAGGCTGAGGATAAGGAGAAGAGCAAAAAACAGCCGAAATGAGGAAGCGTATACCCATGTGTGGGTGTGAAGTGGTGCATGGTAATACACCTCCCGAAATAACACAGTGGATTTTACTTTATGTTACTCTGCTGTCATTTGGTGGTGATGAGAAGTCTGGCCCAATCCAGCCCTTGTTCATTTTGATAAGGGTCAGCTTGTCAGCATTGTCAGTTGACAGGCGAGTGCGCTTATCAGTTTTAATTTCCCCAGCGGCACTAAAAACACGCTCCGATAACACGCTAGCGGCAGGGCAGGCCAGGACCTCCAAGGCGTACAGAACGAGTTCATTCCAAGTGTCCAGCTTGGATACCCAATAATTAAAAGGCACAGAGGAATCACGGAGGACACTGGTTCGGTCGGTAAGGTACTCCCTCACCATCTTTAGAAACTTTCCACTCCTTGTGAGAGTACGCCGCGCCTCAGGGCATGAAAGATGGGTGGGTCTTAGAAAACTGTCCCAGAACGTTGACAATGTTCCCCTGCCTCTGCTGGATTGGAGTTGCATCTCTCTCGCCTGTACGCCTTGGTTGGGCAATGAACTGTGACCTCTGCCGCTAGCGTGTTCAGATGGGAATTTTTTTAACAGTTCTGCTGCAAGGGCCTTCTGGTGCTGCCCCATTTTTGTAGACCTCTCCACCTCAGGAATAAGAGAGTGGAGGTTCTCCTTGTAGCGGGGGTCTAAAAGTGTCACCAACCAGTAATGACTGTCACCCAACATTTTGACAACGCGAGGGTCACGGTTAAGGTAGCATAACATAAAGTCACCCATGCGTGCCAGACTGGTAACGGGCAAGACTTCCGTGTCTTCACCAAGATGACGACTGACCATGCTCTCCTCCTCCTAATCCCCCCTGTCCTCAGGCCACCCACGCTGAACCGACGGTATGACAGTTGTACAGGTACTACCGTCTACAGTGCATGATACCAGCTCCTGTTCTTCCTCCTCCTCCTCTCCCTCATTGTTCCCCAATGCACGTTGGGATGAGATGAGGCTGGGCTGTGTGTAATCGACCGCTACGGCTTCTTGATCCATCTCATCATACTCTGGCTGCAATGGCTCCTCTTTTTTTCTCTGCAGAAAGCGTTGCAAAAGACAGACAGACAAGTGGGATGCTGACCCTAATGATGGCATCATCGCCACTCACCATCTTGGTGGACTCCTCAAAGTTTGTCAGGATGGTACATTTGTCAGACATCCAGGTCCACTCCTGAGGTCTTATGTGTGGAGTCTGACCTGAATATCGACGGCCTTGTTGCAGCTGGTACTCCACAACTGCTCTCTTCTGCTCACAAATCCTTTGCAATATGTGGAGGGTAGAGTTCCAATGTGTGGGGACATCACACACCAGTCGGTGTGCCGAAAGCTTCAAATGCTGCTGCAACACAGCAAGGGCAGCAGAAGCTGTATCCGACTTCCACAAATGAGCTGACAGGCGGCGTACTTTGACGAGCAGATCTGGCAACTCGAGGTACGATTTAAGAAACCGCTGACCCACAAGGTTAAGCACATGAGCCAGGCATGGTACATGTGTGATCTCGCCTCGCCTCAGAGCCGCCACCAGGTTACGGCCATTGTCACACACGACCATGTCTGGATGTAGGTTCAGCGGTCTGAGCCTCAGATCTGCCTGCTCTTTCACAGCTGTCCACAACTCACAAGCAGTGTGAGGTTTATCACCTAAGCTTATGAGTTTCAGCACAGCCTGTTGCCGCTTGGCTAAGGCAGTACTGCAGTGCTTCCAGCTTGTAACTGATGTGGTGATATCTGAGATGGAGGCTGAACATGAGGAGGAGGAGGAGGATGATGTGCAGGAGCTGTACACTGTGGGGGCAACTCTGACTGACATAGGGCCCGCAATCCTCGGTGTCGGGAGGATGTGTTCCGTCCCAAGGTCCGACTGGGTCTCGGCTTCCACTATGTTTACCCAGTGTGTCGTCAGGAAGATGTACCGTCCCTGGCCACAAGCACTTGTCCACATGTCCGTTGTCAGGTGGACTCTCCCAGTAACTGCGTTGTTGAGGGCACGGCAGATGTTTTGGGACACGTGCTTGTGTAGTGCGGGGATGACAGACCGGGCAAAATAGTGTCGGCTGGGGACCGAGTACCGAGGGACGGCCACCGCGATAAGGTTGCGGAAGGATTCCATCTCCACCAGCCTAAAAGGCAGCATTTCCAACGCAAGCAGTCGTGAAATGTGCGAATTTAGGACTGTGGCCTGTGGGGCGTTGGCTGCGAATTTGCGCTTTCGTTCAAAGCTCTGGGATATAGACAATTGAACGCTGCGGTGGGACGTGGACGTGGACGTTGATGCTGTTTCTTGAGAAACTGCCATAACAAGTGAAGACTGAGAGGAGGGGGCATCTTTGCATGCAGTATGGACAGGGGATTGCCTTGCACGCACAACAGAGGGTTCTCTTACACACACAACAGCGGAAGAAGCAGCAGTGACACCCGCTGACACTGGTCGTGGACCCTGGGGTTCGCCCCACAAAGTCGGGTGCTTTGCTGACATGTGCCTGATCATGCTGGTGGTGGTCAGGCTGGTAGTTTTGTCACCCCTGCTGATGCTGGCCTGGCAGGTGGTACAAATGGCCTTTTTGGGGTTATCAGCAGAGCCTTTAAAAAAATTCCAGACTCTGGAAGACCTACCGGTTGAACTGGCAACGTCCCTCTTGTTGGTGTTACAGGGTACAGTTGCCCGCCTTCTGTGTGTGGCCACCACACTGCTTCTTCCTGCCTGTTGGGGTACTCTGCCTCCCTCCCCTTATGTGCTGCTGGCCTCGCTCTGCGTGTCCTCCTGCCACGTTGGGTCAGTTACTAGATCATCCACCACCTCCTCCTCTTCCACTTCCACACCACGGTCCTCCTCCTCACTTCATGGCAATTGTGTCTCGTCATCGTCCACCTCTTGTGACAAATTGCCAGCTTCGCCTTCCTGTGTCCGTGGCTTTTCAAATATTTGGCCATCGCTATATGGGATCTCCTCTTCCATCACTTCAAGCGGAGCAGGCGAGGGGCCCAAATATGGAAATGGACCAGTGAACAGCTCTTCAGAGTGTCCAAGTGTGGGATCAGTTGCTGTCTGACGACACTCGGCATGGTGGGAGGAAGGAGCATCAGGGTGAGGAGGAGTATGCAGTCGAGACTGGCCTACACAAGAATCATTTAAACAGATATATTTGTGTCTGAACAGTCAGCGAGACACTGAAACTGTTTTTTTTTATGCAAAAAGGTGGATTACACCCAGATTTGAACCATGGAAGAGGAAAACCACAGTTCTAGTTCTCTAGCCTACACCAGAATCTTTTAAACAGATATATTTGTGTCTGAAAAGTCAGCGAGACACTAAAACTGTTTTTTTTTATGGAAAAAAGGCAAAAAAGTGTATAATACAGAGATTTGAACCGTGGAACTGCAAAACCACAGTTCTAGTTATCTGGCCTACACCAGACTCTTTTAAACAGATATATTTGTGTCTGAACACTCACAGACACACTCAATTTTTTTTTGCGTGGTGGGGGAAATACCAAAAGGTTAATAAGACGGGTATTTGTACAGTCTGACTGAGGAAAAAAAAAAAAAGAGGATTTACATGATAAAAAAAAGGATTTTTCCTGGCCCTTGAGACCTGGGGCTAAGTCTAGCAATTTGAAAAGCAGCAGACAGGACTGTAATGCAGTGTTTGTTGGTATAACCACTGTGTCTCCTATACAGCCTGCCTGCCTGATATCTGGGATGGATATTTGTCCTGAGAAGGACTGTTTGTTTGATTTTGCAGGCTTTAGAGACTCTATACTACCTATTTTGCAGTATAAATCTCTCCCTAGCTCAGCAGCACTCTCCCTACACTGTCTGATCCGGAGCGACTGTGTTCAACATGGCGGCGCCCGGTTTTAAATACTCGAGGTGACGCTGTGCGGCCAGCCAATCACTGTAATGCCCACAACCAACATGGCTTCGGCATTACAGTGACTGGCTGGCAATCCCTGCATGTTCATTGGCTCTGTAAAGAGTGCCAAACGTGCAGGGTGGAGTCCCGAGCTCCCACCCGAGTAACCCGAAAATGCTCGGTGCTCGCCGAACATCCCAAGTAGTGAGATGCTCGGGCGAGTACCGAGCAGTGTCGAGCATGCTTGCTCAACACTAGATGTAAATCCTTCACCAGCTCTGCTCCCCTTGATACTCAGGATCGGTGGGGTTCAAGTGATTGGACCTGAAGCGAGCACAAAGTGGTGGCATATAATGATGATATGCTATCACGCTATGAGATGGAAGAACCCATTTAATTTAGCTGTTAGAAGTGTGTCTGCCAACAAACTGACTCTAATAACAGCCATGACGAACAGAGTTAGGGGCCACTTATGTAATTAGTGGTATAGCTTTATAGCTACTTGTCCCCCAATAAGAACTGTACCTTTTTTGTAGAGATCTGATGAGTCAGTCATGAGAAATCTAGCTTAAAAGTCTTATGCAAATCAGGCTGGAAGTGCACAGGAGGCATGTCAATGCATGTGGACTGCTTCTTTCAAGTACATTGACACACCCCCTTGTGCACTTCTATCCTGATTTGCATATGACTTCAACACTAGATTTCTCATGACTGGAACATCAGATCTCTAAAAAAAAAGTGTCTTTTCTATTGGGGGACAAGCTCCTATGCAGCCCTACCATTTGTGTCCATATGGAAAACCCGTCGACATTTCCCTTTTAGGCAAAAAAGTTTAATAAAACTGCAGCAAGTTATGAATAAAAAATAAATTAAATCTACATAAACATCTACTTACATGCAGACTTTGAGCGACCTCGGCTCCAGGGACTGGCTCCTGAGCCACCATCATTAGACGCAATCACACGATACAAATATTCTGTAAAAGTCCAAAAATAATACAAGTAAATAATAATATAATAATAATATAAGTTATAAAAAGCAATAAAAGTATTCCAAAGTACAAGTGTAATGAAAATGCACAATGTTTTCTGAACTAAAGATGATTAAAAAAAATATTCACAGATCCCTGGTTCAATAGTCATGTTTGTAGTCCATGGCCACCGAACCAGAGTCCTACGAAGCTCCTCCTGTCTGCCAGCATCCTAGGAGCCTCAGCTGGCTAGTATGCCAGGTGTGACACCATGCAATGATGACACCATGCCAGATCTACAAATCAGAAGAGGAGCAAAGAAACCGAGCAGGTAGGAGAAGGATCGGAGGGCTCTGGTTCGGCAACCATGGCTTACTAACATGGCCGTTGGACCAGGGTCTTGTGAATCTTTTTGATCTTCATTAGTTAAAAACTTTGCATGAAGATATATTTTCCATCTATTCTACAATAATACACTGTGGCTTGTTGTAAAAAAAAATGTCTCTACTGATTTTTCTAGATTTTCACACCTTGGCTACCTCGAATAAAGTACTTTATTAAATTCAGCACAACAACAAGAGGGATCGGGAAGAAAGAATAGGCAATGACATTCTAGGACACCTTGGTGACCCCAAGACTAAAATCAGCTAAAGGAGAAAAAAAAAGTAATGTGACTCTTCTTATTATCCTACAGAATAAAAAAAATATTCTTCAATGATGCTGCAATGGAGAAGTGGGGACGTTACCAATTGCAAACAATTAAATTCAATTACACGACCATCACTCTTCCAAAAATTACATTGTACACAAGGTCGCCATTCTTCGTACCTGTGAATGGTTGCACACTGTGGTCATGAACATTTTCCTCTTTTCCCTCGTAGATGATGGTCGAGTCATTACCTCTACAGCTTGTAGACCTGTCAGGTGATGGGCAGCCATCCAGACTGACCCTGAGGGCAGAGTATGACATGGATGCAATGTTTATTACTACACCTTGTGTGAAACTGATATCCTTCAAGCACCCACCGAAACCTGGGATGAAGAGAAGAAACCAGTTATGTGTGCTCCTCTCTTTGATAACAACGTGACTAGAGATGAGTGGAGGTCCACCTTGTCTTCTAAAATCCTTTTTTTTTTTTTATCTCCAACCAATGTCCTCCTTCCATCTAAGTTTCTGACTTCAAATGATGATACAAACGAGAAAAAGCTCAAACGGTGTCCAAAGTTGCACATTTTACAACTCCATTTGATAACTGAAATCTCTGGGGGCATGTATGAATCACATTTTTCAAAGGGTCAGACTGAACCTCAGATGGACAACCAGGCCAGGCCCCTAAAATAATTCAGACCAGACCCCAAAATAAATAAAGATGCCAGACAGACCCCTAAACTTATTCAAACTCTAAACAAGATCCTAAAATAAAGACACGCATTTAAACACTAGATTAAAACCTTCATTTTATTCAGACCTCAAACCAGGCCCCTAAAATAAATCCAGACCAAATGAAATATGACCAGATGCCCAAAACAATTAGACCAGAGGCAAGACTCCTAAAATGAATGAGTCCTCAGACTACATAGCTACAATTATTTCCGACACCAGACTAGAAACCTACATTTTTTTCCACCTTAGACCTACCCCTAAAAGTAGTCCGACCCCAGACTAGATCTTAAAGTTAAATCAGACCCAAGGCCGGACCATTAAAGATAATTCAGATTCCAGACTTCACTCCTGAAATAATGAGACCCCAGAACAGACCCTTAAAATTCTGAAAAAAAAGCACCACTAACAAGTGCCACCACAGAGGACATGAAGTATTACTTAGTTTTCACTCAATGATTGGTCAGGGCAAAAATGTTCGCTCTTTGTCAGAAAACCATGTTAATATATTGGGTTCCTGAATACAAAACCCTCCTTCTATTAACTCAAAATTCCCTAATAAAGTGCTTAAAGATGACCCGCTTGTCACCAGCTCAAAAAGTGGCCAGATTTTGCTCTTGTTTTATTCTCGCTGCTCCCCTGAGTATTCTGATTTTTGTTTCTTATAAATCTGCTGTTCGGCTCCAGAGATATGGGCCTTTCAGTGCTAATATTTTATGGTTTATAGTTTTAAATGAATCACAGGATCCTCAGGGGCGTGTCTTTAGATTGCTCTGCATTTTTATCCTATGAGTCACACCTTCTTGGCAAAGAAAATACAAATTAGCACTAAATATAAAGATACATATCTCTGGAACCATATGGCGGATTAAAAAAAAACAAAAAAACTGAAATACTCAGGGGAGCAGTGAGAATCAAATAAATTGGCCACTTTTGACCCTGTGACAGGTCCTCATAACAAATTTTTTAAATCACTTTAATTACGTTGTAATCATCCCAGCTATAAACACAGTCTTTAAAGGGATTGTCAAGGACCTGGGAAAAGTCACCAATATGAGATCTATGGGGGTCCGGCATCTAAGGGACACAGAGAAAAGCGGGGGAAGCCAAGCAACTAGGGAAAGAGGGAGTGGAGACCCCTAAGCAGATCTAATCAACACCCTGACTCCCCTATCGCCCCTAAATAGGTTTCACACCTATTGCTGAGAAGGATACCTTAACCTTGGCTGACCCTAGAGCTAGGCCCTAGGTAGGGAGGGGGAGGGGTGAGCACTAGTCAGCACCTCTGCAACTAAAGACAAATAAGGGAAACAGACAAAGCGATACACTTAGCTTTGAGAAGACCCCAGAGAGATTATGACTACAATCCACAAAGGAACTCCAAGGAGAATCAAGCCAACCGCCAGAACTCTAGACCTGAACAGAGGATTTTACTCTATCACCAGCAACTCTCTGGAGAAACTGAGTATATTTAAAGATCCAGCAAGGGTGTGTTAATTAGCAGCAGAAGGTGGAGATCATCGCTGGGTCCTAGAGAGGGAGGGATGATGAAAGGATCAAGAAGGCATCTGCAAGGCCAAGTGCAGCGATCTTCTACAGCTGGATCTAGAATGACTGTCTGTCAAACCTGACACACCTGTGACAGCTGATCAGTGGGATGTGTTGGATATTGAACTTCCACCAATCTAATATTGATCATTTATTTTGGCCATCAATATTGGAGTTTTGGACAGTACCATTTAACAGATCTGTTACTGACCAGTTGGGTTTCCTTCCTTACATGAATTGAATATAAGGGACAGTGAGATAGAGGCAACATAAATTTACATGGTCCCATAGACTCTATAGCACATGTCGCCATGTTAAGTTGGTCTTTGTAGCAAAGCGAAGCTCGTAATTCCAGGCGACTGCTCAGGATGTAGTGTTTTTACATAGGACTGCTGATTAACTTATTAAGATGTTGTGTCATCGTGGCACAAAGAGGATTTTCTGTCGATAAAAAATTCCCCACTGCAACACGTAAATGTGCGGTCGTAGTATACCGTCCATACCGGTCTGCACATGTCGGCATCCTTTTCACCTCCACTGATAAATCAGATGGAAGTAATCACTGACTACCCAGGATGCCTTGCACCATTTAATTCTGTTTTCTCCGCAATGACAATGATCTGAAAACTATTATTGATGCGTCCATCCCTGGTAATTAAATTTCATATACAGCGCTTTCTATCACTGACGCCTTCCCGGCTTTATCTACTGGTCATATACTCATCATTGTATGAATCATTCCTAATTAAGGCCAGAAATTAAAATGTCCCAACTTCATATAGATAAAAGCTGATCTGGAGACCCCAGCTAGCTGCGTGGAGGCGGACATGACTCTGCATTCATTTAAATAGATTATTTGGAGTTGGATTTCGCAGCTTGTTTGATAAGATTAAGTGACGGAGGTTTGGGAGACACATAAAATAGAGATGTCAGGCAATATAATGTAGAAGTACGACACATACAACAGGCAGAAACACTCAATGTAATATACAGTCATACAGGATACAAAGTATCAGTCACACAACACAGTAACAAATAGTATAATATACAGTCATACAGCACACAACACAAACAACACAAAGTATCAGGCACACAACACATAGTAATAAATCGTATAATATACAGTCATACACATAATACAAAGTATCAGTCACACAACAGAAAAGTAATGCACAATATAACATACCAATACGACACACACTAAGGAAGGAAGGCAGTACGACATAAAATGTACCGCCATATAACATATAATATAAAGCACCAGTCATACAAGACATAGGAATAGACCTAATATAATGCACAGATCACACAACACACAAAATGACGTACAATATTTACAACACACATTATCACATATAGTCATTCAACACACATAATACTATGTATAACGCATAGGTAAATGCAAATTCTGGGATTATATTGTTTACAGTTCTAGATTTAATAAAGTATTTGATTGCGGGTGGGAGCAAAGTAACCAGGCTGTACACAAATGAATGAATCAAAATATTCACAGAGGAGCAGAATATTTAGGATTCTGAGTCGGAAGTAGGATTCACTCCATCTAGTTTGGTAAATGCCTTTTTTAATAGTAAACAGTTTTTTTTAATTAATAAATTATTGACTGAAATGGAAGGAAGGGAGGAGAAAAGAAGGAAGAGAGAGAGAGGCAGGAAAGAAGGAAGATAGAGAAGAGAAGAAGGAAGGGTGGCAGGAAGGAAGGAAGAGTGGGGGGAGGAAAAGAGAGAGGGGTAGGGAGGAAGGAAGAGAAAGAAGGGAAAAAGGAAGGGAAGAAGGTAGGGAGACAGACAGGAAAGAAGGGAGAGAGGAAAGAAGGAAGGTAGGAAGGGAGGGAAGAAGGAATGAGGAAGGGAAGGAGGAAGGGAGGGAGGGAAAAGGAAGGGAAGTAGGAAGGGAGTAAAGAATGAAGCAAGGAAGGGAAGAAGGTAGGGAAGCAAATAGGAAGGAAGGGTGGGAGGGAGGAAAGAAGGAAGGAAGGAAGGAAGGAATGAAGCACATAATGGAAGAATGTAGGAAAGAATGGAGGAAGAAAGCGAGGGAGGAAGAATAGACGGGAGGTAGGAAGGAAGGGAGGAAGGAAGGGAGCTAGAACGGAAGGATGGAAGAAAGCGAGGAAAGAAAAAAAGAAGAGATATAAGGGAAGAAAGGAAAAAAGAAGGAAGGCAGAAAGGAAAAAAGAAAGAAAGTGAAGAAAGCACAAAGGAAGGATGCAAATAAGGAGGGAATGTAAAAAGGAAGGAAGGAAAGGTTTAAACAGAAGATGAGAAAGTTAGAAGGAAGGTGAAAGGAAGGAGGTTAGAACAGAAGGAGGGAAGGAAAGAAGGATGAAAGGGTGGCAGGGAAAGAAGATAGATAAAAGAGGGAGAGAAGGGAAAGAATGAGGGCGAAAAGAAGAAAGGTAAAAAGGAAAGAGGGAGGGAAAAAAGGAAGGAAGAAAAAATGTAAGGAAAAAGAGATAGATATGAGATAAATAGACTGAAAAATGGTTATATAGATTAATAATATATAGATGTTAAGTAGATACAAAATAGATAACAATATATGAGATGAATAGATAGTAGATATATAAAAATTAGAAGATAGAGAGTAGATTTATAAGAGATAATAAATATAAGATAGACGGATAGATACTTTAAATAGATAATTAGTAGCTATTAGTGTTGAGTGAGCCTTAAAATGCTCGGGTGCTCGAAGCTCGGCCCGAGCTCGCCGTGATACTCGGGTGCTCGACCCGAGCAACGAGCCCAATGTTAGTCTATGGGAGACCCGAGCATTTTTGCGGCGGCACCCCCGGCAGTCTTTTAAAAGCCTAACAAGTGCCCAAAACGATAGTGACAGTGCTCAAATGACATGGGGACAGCATGGGGATCGCCCCAGGAAGCATTTCTGGCCCCCAGGTCACTGCTGTCAACAACGTGGTCAGAGGTATTAAGCCACTTTTAAGGGCTCACAATAAAACGTTCAAAAACGAAACTGAAACTGCTTTCCTGTGAAATATGTTAGGGAAGTTCCTTTCCAGGGTAAAGACTTGTGTATAAGGTAAAATAAATAACCAAAAAAAAAAATACTCCTCCACACCTTAGGCTATGCTCACAAGTAGCATTTTTTATGCGTTTTTGCACTTTTGCATTGCTTTCAACCGTGACAAATTCATTCACCGGGAAATGTCATTTTAACATTTTACAACCTTATCTGGCCATGTGCTGTGTGACACATGCATACAGTGCTGAAGAGACATGGGAACAGCATGGGGAAGACCCCTGGAAGCATCTCTGACACCCAGGTCACTGCCTAAAAGTGTGCCTGACGCGCCCCTGGGCCTGTGTCGCGCTGCGTTGCGCACGCGGGAGCTTACCCGGAGCCGGATCTCTTGAGGGTTGTAGTCTCGTGGCGGTGATCCGGTCCGTGCCCAGGGAGTCAGACTAAGTGGCGCTGTATCAGCGGTAGATGATGGACGACTACGCCACCCGTTGAATGCAGCTATGGAGCTGCCGCTGCAGGGCAGACCGCTGAGGCCGGTGGAAGGATGGTGCAGCAGGGATGGTATAACCCCCAATGGGAGGGGTATGGCCTCAGGGCAGCCGACGTGGATGATGGGGGTAGCAGGAACCACTCAGAGACGATGCGGTGTAGTTCAGGGTCTTTACTGGTGACAAAGATAGAACCTCCCGGAGTACTGGCTAGCGGTTGGGGCCTGGTCAGTCCTTGAGCAGATGGGATCTCCCCTGGCCAGGCGGAGTTGTAGGCCTCCCAAACTAACGATACTCTTCTGGCTACCTTGCTAGAAGCGAGTATAAGTAGCCCACGTCCCTGAGTGTACCGTGTGGTGCTCACCCGTATGGCCGGTGACTTGGGGCCTTCTAGTAGCTTCCGCTCCACGACGGCGGTGCTGGTCCCATGCGTGTGACCGTGCCTTCGGGTTTCTTGGCCAGAGGACCTGAAATCCCCTGCCTGACGGATTCTGCTGCTGGGTAGGAGTTAGTCCCCACAGCCTCGGACTCCGGGTCCGGTAAGAAATCTTCTCAGTCAGGGCGAGCTCTGCAGCTGCCAGCCCCTGACTCTTTGTAACACTGCTCCCACAGAGCTCCTGTTGTTTCTTCCTATGCTGCTTCTCTTCTCTACTTCTGGCATGGCCCAGGAGCTGGGCCCAGCCGGAGCCACAGCTCCCTGTCAGCCCTCCTGGCTGAACTCTCCCTCTCAACTCTCTAACCCTGCCTCAGCCCCTGGTTTATATAGGGGAAGTTCTTCCCCTCCCAGGACTGGGCAGGAGGTGTGGCATGCATAGGTTTCCTGACCAAGAGACCTCCCACCTGCTCTCAGACATAACATTGCCGTTACTGTGGAAACCAGACCCCTGGGGTGCCACATTCCCCCCTAGTGAAATTTAGTACTCCGGGACTAAACATATTTTTAGAAAAACATAACAAGGTATAAACAATAATAATACAATAAGAAAAACACATAAAGATGGTTACGGCGTGTCCGCAACCGGGTGCAGTCTTTGAAGAAAACAAAGGTGTCCATTTCACCAAAACAGGGAGACGTAACCAGGTAGGGGTCTGTCCTGCCCCGAGTCCTTAACAGTTTTTTCAGTCCGTCCTGGGTTACGCTCCACTAACTGTACAAAGGATTCCCGGTAAATCCACCAAGGACTCCTATAAATCACTAGAAACACATAATTATTTACAGGATATGGCCGCTCTCAGTCCTCGGCCAGTGGGGATAAGGATTGGCTGCTCACAGTCCTCAGCCTGGTAAGGGATAGGGGATGGCTGCTCACAGTCCTCAGCCTGGTAAGGGATAGGGACACACGGGGAACAATTCACTAATCCCAACGGGGACCATATTTTAATTAGCAGCAGTCCTTGTACCCTTACGGGTAACTATTTACAGCTCTTTATTCACGCTACTTCCCTTCAGTAGCTATGTCCTCTTTGTGCTCCCTCCTGAGGGTAGTCCTCAGACCCGTCCGGGTCCTCTTGGCTTTCCTCGTATTGGTAGTACTGCAGCTCCTCCTCGGTTAGCTGGGTTAGTATCTCTGCGACAGTCCTCCTCCCAGGTGGCCAGGACTTAACCCCCCTTTGGGCTGCCCCGGTTAATTGGGCCACCAGGATGCTCACTTTTTGCTCCTCTGTGAGGGGGTACACCTGGAAGAGGCTATCCAGCTTTTCTCTAAAGTCATGCAGGGTATGTGACTCCCCTGAGTACTGGGGTAGCCAGGCTGCCCCCGGGATATAGGGCATGGTGAAAGGCATGACCGCAACAGCGGTGGCGCTGGCGGGGGTTGAAGCGGTGAAGCTCTCCTCCATATCCGGCATCCTTCTCCCCCCTAGTGGACCGTGGCCTACCTTGCGATGATCCTCTTCCATAGGCCGCGGCTCCGCAGTGGATCGTCAGGGTTGAGGACCTTCCGTCGCGCTCCTGTGACGTCGGCGTCTGCTGGGCTCCTTCCAGGACCTCACGCAACGTCCGGACGTGAGGCGGGGCTTCAGTTCTCGCGCGCTTTCGGAGTCCACGCCCCTCTTCTTCCCGCGCGGCGTCCTCAAGATGGCGTCCAATGGCGGGAAAACTCCACGTATGGCAGGAAGAAGGCCGAAGATGGTGCCGGATGGCGGGAAAACTCCACCGCTGGCGGGAAGGAAGCGGAAGATGGCGCCGGATGGCGGGAATCTTCACCACAGGTAAGTTTGAACAGTCTTTTTCAGGCACGCAGTACCCGGTGGTTGCGGGCACGAAATCCTGCCGACTACGCCAAAAGTTGACGCGCCCCTGGGCCTGTGTCGCGCTGCGTTGCGCACGCGGGAGCTTACCCGGAGCCGGATCTCTTGAGGGTTGTAGTCTCGTGGCGGTGATCCGGTCCGTGCCCAGGGAGTCAGACTAAGTGGCGCTGTATCAGCGGTAGATGATGGACGACTACGCCACCCGTTGAATGCAGCTATGGAGCTGCCGCTGCAGGGCAGACCGCTGAGGCCGGTGGAAGGATGGTGCAGCGGGGATGGTATAACCCCCAACGGGAGGGGTATGGCCTCAGGGCAGCCGACGTGGATGATGGGGGTAGCAGGAACCACTCAGAGACGATGCGGTGTAGTTCAGGGTCTTTACTGGTGACAAAGATAGACCCTCCCGGAGTACTGGCTAGCGGTTGGGGCCTGGTCAGTCCTTGAGCAGATGGGATCTCCCCTGGCCAGGCGGAGTTGTAGGCCTCCCAAACTAACGATACTCTTCTGGCTACCTTGCTAGAAGCGAGTATAAGTAGCCCACGTCCCTGAGTGTACCGTGTGGTGCTCACCCGTATGGCCGGTGACTCGGGGCCTTCTAGTAGCTTCCGCTCCACGACGGCGGTGCTGGTCCCATGCGTGTGACCGTGCCTTCGGGTTTCTTGGCCAGAGGACCTGAAATCCCCTGCCTGACGGATTCTGCTGCTGGGTAGGAGTTAGTCCCCACAGCCTCGGACTCCGGGTCCGGTAAGAAATCTTCTCAGTCAGGGCGAGCTCTGCAGCTGCCAGCCCCTGACTCTTTGTAACACTGCTCCCACAGAGCTCCTGTTGTTTCTTCCTATGCTGCTTCTCTTCTCTACTTCTGGCATGGCCCAGGAGCTGGGCCCAGCCGGAGCCACAGCTCCCTGTCAGCCCTCCTGGCTGAACTCTCCCTCTCAACTCTCTAACCCTGCCTCAGCCCCAGGTTTATATAGGGGAAGTTCTTCCCCTCCCAGGACTGGGCAGGAGGTGTGGCATGCATAGGTTTCCTGACCAAGAGACCTCCCACCTGCTCTCAGACATAACATTGCCGTTACTGTGGAAACCAGACCCCTGGGGTGCCACATGTCCATCAGAAGTCATCCTTGCCACATCAGAAGATGCAGACTTGCAACTATCCCCGTGCAAGTTCTTGTCCCAGGGCAGTGTTCAATTGTACCTCCCCCATTCCTTGCAATGCAAGCGCAAATATGCAGCCAACCACCCACCCACCCCCAGGCTGCAATACCATACTGCTTGCTTGCACTTGAAATTGGGCCTTTTAGGCATGTGAAGGCGGAATCTGGCCATCACGTCATGGCAGCATTGGCGGCCTGGAATCCATACTCAGTCCCCAGCCGCCCGGCGGCCGGGTGTCCACACTCGGTCCCCAGCCACCAGGGGGCGGCCGGGTGTCCATACTCGGTCCCCAGCCGCCCCGCAGCCGGGTGTCCACACACGGTCCCCGGCCGCCTGGGGGCTGCCAGGTGTCCATAAACGGTCCCCAGCCACCCCTATTTCTCCTTGGAACATCCCCCACACACTTTTCTTAGCCTGGCCTGCTTTAGGGCAGCATTGGACGAGCCCATAAGAGAACCAGACTCCTCCGGTGGGCCCTGGCTTCTCCATCAGGGGAGTTGAGAGTGCCAAGGTGAGGACCATGATGATGATGAAACAAGTTAGCATCTGCTTTGATTTCTTGGAATGCAAGCGTAAGTGTGCAGCCTGCCAGCCACCCACCCCCAGGCTGCAATGCCATACTGCTAGCTTGCACTTGAAATGGGGCCTTTTAGTTTGGAGGAGGCCGAAGCTGGCCACTACCTCATGGCTGCTTCAGCAGCGAGGTATCCATACTCAGTCCCCAGCCGCCCCTATTTCTCCCTGTGTGCCTTATACATAAGATTAAGCGCGCATACCGAAACATTACCTGTGCCCCCCCCAGTGCATTAGGTGGGAAGGACAGCCTATTCCGCTGTAGTGTGTGCATGCCAAACCCCTGTTCATGGTACATGCGAAGATGCCTCCCACCCTGCACCTGTCGTTGCAGACTTGCAACTATCCCCGTTCAAGTCCTTGTCACAGGGCAGTGTTCAATTGTACCTCTCCCATTCCTTGCAATGCAAGCGAAAGTATGCAGCCTGCCAATCCAGGCTGTAATACCATACTGCTTGCTTGCTTGCACTTTAAATTGGGCCTTTTACGCATGTGGAGGCAGAATCTGGCCACAACGCCATGGCTGCGTTGGCGGCCTGAAATCCATACTCATTACCTAGCTGCCCGGCGGCCGGGTGTCCACACTCGGTCCCCAGCCGCCAGGGGGCAGCCGGGTGTCCATACTCGGTCCCCAGCCACCCCGCGGCCGGTTGTCCACACACGGTCCCCAGCCGCCTGGGGGCAGCCGGGTGTCCATAAACGGTCCCCAGCCACCCCTATTTCTCCTTGGAACATCCCCCCACACACTTTTCTTAGCCTGGCCTGCTTTAGGGCAGCATTGGACGAGCACACCAAAGAACCAGACTCCTCCGGTGGGCCCTGGCTTCTCAATCAGGGGAGTTGAGAGTGCCAAGGTGAGGACCATGATGATGATGATACAAGTTAGCATCTGCTTTGTTTTCTTGGAATGCAAGTGCATGTATGTAGTAGCGGCTAGGCCTGAGGTGGTCACGTTTTGGCGCATATCCTACCTCCTCCGAGGATTGCTGGATGTTTTCCTGCTACTATCCCAGTTCTATGACTCCCGTTAAAACAAAGCTTCAGGTGATAAATGATGGATGAGGTAGTGGCAAAGGAGAAAGAGCAGGAGGAACAGGGACCATTCACATCAATATCAGGCCAGTCAACCACATATGTCTTGTAGGATATGTTTCTGTACCAAAAGGAGCAGTTCGGCTACACAGTTATAGGGCATACAGTGAGTGCAATGCCTACCAAAAATTTTGAGGCACTCCAATGCCCCTTGGAAATGACATGGAGGTCAGAGGGCCTCCTGTACACTGTTGGCCTAAGCAGTGAATGGAAGGCTTTCCAAAAATTATGTGGAACTGCAATGCCCCTTGAAACAGACGTGGATTACAGCGTACTAAAAACCTTCTACCCATTATTAGGGAGTGGGTCTCCCTTAGTTTTCGCCTTTGCATTGAAAAGCAAAAGCTGACTACAATTAGGAGGAAATGCAATGCCCGTTGGAAGAGTCGTGGAGGTTAGAGGTAATTAAAAACAACATTTCAATGTCCCTTGGAAGAGCTGTGGAGTTCAGAGTGGCTTAAGAAGACGCTTTTAATGCCCCTCGGAAAAGACGTGGAGGTCCCAGTAGCTTAACAAGACGGTTTGAATGCCCCTTGGAAGAGACGTGGAGGTCACAGTAGCTTAACAGACGGTTTTAATGCCCCTCGGAAAAGTGGTGGAGGTCGCAGTAGCTTAACAAGACTGTTTTAATGCCCCTTCCAAGAGCCATTCAGTACAGCATATTCCAAACATTGTTCCCATTATTGGGGAGTGTGTCTCCCATAGTATTTGCTTATGCCTTCCAAGCAAAAGCTGCCAAAAATTAGGACGGAGGAACTTGCAATGCCCCTTACAAGAGCCATGCAGTACAGCATATTGCAAACATTATTCCCATTATTGGGGAGTGTGTCTCCCATAGTCTTTGCTTATGCCTTCCAAGCAAAAGCTGCCAAAAATTAGGACGGAGGAACTTGCAATGCCCTTTACAAGAGCCATGCAGTACAACATATTACAAACATTATTCCCATTATTGGGGAGTGTGTCTCCCATAGTCTTTGCTTATGCCTTTCAAGCAAAAGCTGCCAAAAATTAGGACGGAGGAACTTGCAATGCCCCTTACAAGAGCTATGCAGTACAGCATATTACAAACATTATTCCCATTATTGGGGAGTGTGTCTCCCATAGTCTTTGCTTATGCCTTCCAAGCAAAAGCTGCCAAAAATTAGGACGGAGGTACTTTCAATGCCCCTTACAAGAGCCATGCAGTACAGCATATTACAAACATTATTCCCATTATTGGGGAGTGTGTCTCCCATAGTCTTTGCTTATGCCTTCCAAGCAAAAGCTGCCAAAAATTAGGACGGAGGTACTTTCAATGCCCCTTACAAGAGCCATGCAGTACAGCATATTACAAACATTATTCCCATTATTGGGGAGTGTGTCTCCCATAGTCTTAGCTTATGCCTTCCAAGCAAAAGCTGCCAAAAATTAGGAGGAAATGCAATGCCTGTTCGAAGAGTCGTGGAGGTTAGAGTTAATTAAAAACAACATTTTGATGCCCCTTGGAAGAGCTGTGGAGTTCAGAGTGGTTTAACAAGACGCTTTAAATGCCCCTTGGAAAAGTGGTGGAGGTCGCAGTAGCTTAACAAGACGGTTTGAATGCCCCTCAGAAAAGTGGTGGAGGTCGCAGTAGCTTAACAAGACGCTTTTAATGCCCCTTCCAAGAGCCATACAGTACAGCATCTTAAAAATATTATTCCCATTATTGGGGAGTGGGTCTCCCACAGTCTTTGCTTATGCCTTCCAAGCAAAAGCTGACAAAAATAAGGACGGAGGAACTTTCAATAATGGCAACACGGACCATGGTCACCCTTGTGGTATAGTGGTGGTGGAGGCTGAGGATAAGGAGAAGAACATAAAACAGCCGAAATGAGGAAGCGTATACCCATGTGTGGGTGTGAAGCGGTGCATGTGATTACTCCTCCCGAAATAACACAGTGGATTTGACTTTATGTTACTCTGCTGTCATTTGGTGGTGATGAGAAGTCTGGCCCAATCCAGCCCTTGTTCATTTTGATAAGGGTCAGCTTGTCCGCATTGTCAGTTGACAGGCGAGTGCGCTTATCAGTTATAATTCCCCCAGCGGCACTAAAAACACGCTCCGATAACACGCTAGCGGCAGGGCAGGCCAGGACCTCCAACCCGTACAGAGCGAGTTCATTCCAAGTGTCCAGTTTTGATACCCAATAATTAAAAGGCACTGAGGAATCATGGAGGACGCTGGTACGGTCGGCAAGGTACTCCCTCACGATCTTTTGAAACTTTCCACTCCTTGTGAGAGTACCCCGCGCCTCAGAGCCTGTAAGCTGGGCGGGTCGCAGAAAACTGTCCCAGAATGTTGACAGTGTTCCCCTGCCTCTGATGGATTGGAGTTGCCTCTCTCTCACTTGTACGCCTTGGTTGGTCAACGAACAGTGACCTCTGACACCGGCGTGTTCAGATGGGAATTTTTTTAACAGTTCTGCTGCAAGGGCCTTCGGGTACTGCCCCATTTTTGTAGACCTCTCCACCTCAGGAATAAGAGAGTGAAAGTTCTCCTTGTAGCGGGGGTCTAAAAGTGTCACCAACCAGTAATGACTGTCACCCAACATTTTGACAATGCGAGGGTCACAGTTATGGCAGGGCAACATAAAGTCAGCCATGGGGGCCAGACTGGTAACTGGCAAGACTCCCGTGTCCTCCCCAAGATGACGACTGACCATGCTCTCCTCCTCCTCCTCCCCCCTGTCCTCAGGCCACCCACGCTGAACCGACGGTATGACAGTTGTACAGGTACTACCGTCTACAGCGCATGATACAAGCTCCTGTTCTTCCTCCTCCTCCTCCTCCACCTCTCCCTCATTGTCCCCCAATGCACGTTGGGATGAGATGAGGCTGGGCTGTGTGTAATCGATCGCTACAGCTCGGCTTCTTGATCCATCTCATCATACTCTGGCTGCAATGCCTCCTCTTTAATTCTCTGCAGAGAGCGTTGCAAAAGACAGACAAGTGGAATGCTGACGCTAATGATGGCGTCATCGCCACTCACCATCTTGGTGGACTCCTCAAAGTTTGTCAAGATGGTACATATGTCAGACATCCAGGTCCACTCCTGAGGTCTTATGTGTGGAGTCTGACCTGAATATCGATGGCCTTGTTGAAGCTGGTACTCCACAACTGCTCTCTTCTGCTCACAAATCCTTTGCAACATGTGGAGGGTAGAGTTCCAATGTGTGGGGACATCACACACCAGTCAATGTGATGGAAGATGCAAACGATGCTGCAACACAGCAAGGGCAGCGGAAGCTGTAGCCGACTTGTAAAAATGAGCTGACAGGCGGCGTACTTTGACAAGCAGATCTGGCAACTCGGGGTACGATTTAAGAAACCGCTAAACCATGAGCTTAAGCACATGAGCCAGGCATGGTACGTGTGTGATCTCGCCTCGCCTCGCCTCAGAGCCGCCACTAGGTTACGGCCATTGTCACACACGACCATGTCTGGATGTAGGTTCAGTGGTCTCAGCCACAGATCTGCCTGCTCTTTCACAGCTGTCCACAACTCACAAGCAGTGTGAAGTTTCTCACCTAAGCTTATGAGTTTCAGCACAGCCTGTTGCTGCTTGGCGGAGGCAGTACTGCAGTGCTTCCAGCTTGTAACTGATGTGGTGATATCTGAGATGGAGACTGAACATGAGGAGGATGATGCACAGGAGCTGTACACTGTGGGGGCTACTCTGACTGAGATAGGGCCCGCAATCCTCGGTGTGGGGAGGATGTGTTCTGTCCCAAGGTCCGACTGGGTCCCGGCTTACACTATGTATATGTAGCACCCTGAGGATTCGGCTGCTACAGGGGTATTGCACCTCAACCCAGAGGTGTGATATTCCACTCCCGGGTAAGGATGGAGTGTGGAACTGAGCTCAGTTAGCTGCATGCACTACACACATCCCATTTCCGGGGAACAGACCGATGGTACTCCCACTAGAGAAATGTGCAGGTACGACAGTGTCTGTTCCTGGCTGGAGTGGGAGGGGGGTGGAACATCCCAGTAGTGTAGGGGCAGATAGGGGGAGCAGTCTGGGTAATGCTAGGAGCTCATTGGGTGCTGGTCACCTGAGCTCACACATAGAGGGAGTATATAAGGTGGGCACCATCTTAGGACAGGGTCTTTTGTAGAGAAGTCTTTGTGCAGAGTCAGAGGAAGAGAGCAGAGGAGAAGAGCAGCTCCAAGGCCAAGAGAGAGAGAGGAGTCAGAAGGACCCAGAGAAAACAAGCAGGAACTCCAAGAACCCAAAATTAGATCAGAGGGTGAAAAGTTGGCACCTAGGGTACCGGATCCCAAGCTGGCAGAGAGAAAAGCACACCTTAGCCAGAGACCGGAGGTCGTGGGCAGGATCTGCCACGACCCTCACCAAATCCACCAGGAAGGCAGACCAAGTATAGGGTCAGGGAACCCAGAGGAGGTGTACCCACCAAGAGACCCGAGGGAGCCGGACATAGGTGGATCCCTGGTGAGAACGGCCAGAAGAGAGGGAAAGTCAGACAGGAGCTCAGGACCACGCTCCAGAACTGCCTGGGGGTTAGCCGAGTCCAGGACCTGGTGGACGCAGCACGGCTCGGGTGGTCGCTTCAGGCCAGAGTGACCATAAGAACACCCGTAAGTAAAAACCCCTGAACTGCACAGCCCGACTCTGAGTCTTCTTGCTGATTCATCCTGCACCTTCACAACCACCATCCTCTACATCTGACCCCCTGAGGCTATACCCCTCCCGTTGGGGGTTATACTACCAAAGCTGCACACATACCAACAGCCTCAGCGGACCCTGCTGCAGCGGCGGCCTTTTGACCGCAAATCAACGGGTGGCGTAGTCGACACAAAGAACTCTAATAACATCTGTAGGACTGCCACACACTGAGTTTGACACCCTGGGCACGGACAGGGTCACAGCCACTCGGAGACTACAACCCCCATCTGATCCGGCTCCGGGTATCCCTAACAACATGGCCCAGGGGGCGCGTCAACTTTGGCGTAGTCGGCAGGATAACGTGCCCGCAACAACCGGGTACTGCGTGCCTGAAGAAAAGTTCACCGTTACCTCAAAAAGAAGTCTCCTGCCGGTTCCGGAGGGTCCCCGCCAACGGACCCCATCACAGGTCATTTCCCGCCGGTTGTCCGCCATTTGCAGCTTTTTCCCGCCATCCATGGAGTTTCCCGCCACTGGGAGACGATTCCCGCCATTTCCGAAGATTTCCCGCCTTGGAAGAGCGGACGCCATTATGGGCGTGCCAGAGGGTGGCAAAAGGCCACCTCCCATCGTGGGCCAGGTCGAAGAATGGCGCCAAAAGCGGAAACCGCGCCCACCAACAGAGACTGTGATGCTGGAAGTGTCCATCAGCGTGAGAGAACTGCCTCTGGAACTGAAGTTGCCCCGGGACCACCCTCAATGTGGGCGGAGACAGAACAAGAGAACGAAGATGGGTGCAGCCTGGAGGAGTCTGGAGAGAGCGCACCCGGAGACAAGACGTCTGGAGGAGAGTCCAGAGAGAGCGTACCCGGAGATGGAGGGAGAGACAGGCAGCACCGACCCAGTGGTCAGGAGCCTGCTGCAAGAAACAACCCCACTAGGCTTAGTGGAGATCCTGGCACAGCTCCCCCGAGACCGGGAGTGTGCACAGACCGCGCTGGAGGGCCTCGCACGGAGGATGGCCCGGGTGCAGCGGGAGACGTTGGCGGAGTGGAGCCGAGAGATGGCCCAGCAGACCGGCACCCGTCAGCGGAGCACGCCACCTGAGACGAGGAGACAGACCGCCTCTGAGGATGGCGCAGGAGGAATGAAGGCAGGAGACGGCGCCGAGAAGGGAGCTGAACGGACGGAGGCAGGTAAAGGGGACGTCTCTAACCCGAGCCGGGAAACCGCGTGCCTGCCCCAGCTCCCCGTCGCAGAGCCCGAAATTCCCCCTGCGTTGCCCGTCGCTGCATCGTCACCGCCGCCGACTAGGCCTCAACCTCCCATCGTGGGCCAGGTCGAAGAATGGCGCCAAAAGCGGAAACCGCGCCCACCAACAGAGACTGTGATGCTGGAAGTGTCCATCAGCGTGAGAGAACTGCCTCTGGAACTGAAGTTGCCCCGGGACCACCCTCAATGTGGGCGGAGACAGAACAAGAGAACGAAGATGGGTGCAGCCTGGAGGAGTCTGGAGAGAGCGCACCCGGAGACAAGACGTCTGGAGGAGAGAGCGTACCCGGAGATGGAGGGAGAGACAGGCAGCACCGACCCAGTGGTCAGGAGCCTGCTGCAAGCAACAACCCCACTAGGCTTAGTGGAGATCCTGGCACAGCTCCCCCGAGACCGGGAGTGTGCACAGACCGCGCTGGAGGGCCTCGCACGGAGGATGGCCCGGGTGCAGCGGGAGACGTTGGCGGAGTGGAGCCGAGAGATGGCCCAGCAGACCGGCACCCGTCAGCGGAGCACGCCACCTGAGACGAGGAGACAGACCGCCTCTGAGGATGGCGCAGGAGGAATGAAGGCAGGAGACGGCGCCGAGAAGGGAGCTGAACGGACGGAGGCAGGTAAAGGGGACGTCTCTACCCCGAGCCGGGAAACCGCGTGCCTGCCCCAGCTCCCCGTCGCAGAGCCCGAAATTCCCCCTGCGTTGCCCGTCGCTGCATCGTCACCGCCGCCGACTAGGCCTCAACCGGAAACCGCGGCCGCGACCCCTGTGACGTCACACGCCTCGACCTCGAGCGTGGCCAAGCAGGAAATACCACCAGCCTGGTCGCAAGGCCTAGTACCCCCGGGCGCCGCTATTCCAACAGCGCCCCCACCGGCCTGGCCGCAGGGCCGAGTAACCGCGGGCGCCGCCGTTCTTACGGTGCCCTTTTCCTTTAGCGTGCCCCAAGCCTGGTCGCAAGGCCTGGTCAACCCGGGCGCCGCTACCACCACAGCGCCCATAGCACCTAAAGTACCGCACCTGGGTGAGGACCTGTTCGCCCAGCATACGTGCCCGGATGGGCAGCCCTTCATATGGCCACCGGAGTTTCACCATCCCCGACTCCGGAAAGAGAGACCCCTAGATGAACCCCTGATTCCGGTTCCGAAGCCCGCAAGGAGGACCTCGCCCCCGCTGGAGGAGGCACAGTTCGAGTGGGACCCCACTGGAGAAGACCTCATGGGGTTCACTCAGGAGACTCGGGCGGCCGCAGCGGAGCGTGCAGAGTGCTGCCGCCAGCAGCTCGAGGTCTTCGAGAGGGAGCGGAGAGAGAGGCGGGTCCGGGAACAGCAGATGCAGATAAGGAGCGCGGAGCAGAAGAGCCGGACCAGGAGGAAACCCCGTGCAGCTCATGGTCCCCGTGCCACCGGGACTGTGATAAAATTCAATATGCAGCACGGATGGGGCTTTATCAGAGACCATCAGACCCCCGGCGACGTCTTTGTAACCCGCAGAGACGTAGAAAGCCATCTGCCGGAGGGACACAGAGGTAGTGACCTGTACGTAGGGGACGAGGTCACCTTCACCCGGCACAAGTGTGCCAAAGGACCCTACGCCCTCCATGTGCATCGCCTGACGGAGGAGGAGCTGCGGTGTGAGGAGGAGCAAGAGGACCCGGACGGGTCTGAAGAATCTAAAGAAGGAGCAGGAGGACGCCATCGTTAAAGTACGGTAAAGAGAGACTGTATAAAGTTGCCCGTCAGGGTATAAGAACTGTTCTAGTTAAAATATAGTCCCCGTTGGGACCAGCAGATTGAACTGAAACCCGTGTGTCCCTATTCCCACTGACCGAGGACTGAGAGCGGTCAATCCTCCCTAATACCTGGCCGAGGACTGAGAGCGGCCATATTCCCCATGTATATAGTTGCGCTTTTTAAGGCGCCCCCAACCGGTTTTATAGGAAACTGTTTTCTTCCAAAAGAGACTGTCGCACCTTACCCGGTCACAAGTTGCACCGTGGCCGGAGGAACAAGAATGTTTCTAATGAGGAGTTTTATATGAAAAGTTTTATGATATATATATATATTGTTTTATATGGTTATGATGTTTATGTTTATAAAAAAAAAAAAAAAATTGTATGTTTTGGATGTTTTTATATCTTACAGCCCGAGGACGTGCTGTGATTTACCAGGGGGGAATGTAGCACCCTGAGGATTCGGCTGCTACAGGGGTATTGCACCTCAACCCAGAGGTGTGATATTCCACTCCCGGGTAAGGATGGAGTGTGGAACTGAGCTCAGTTAGCTGCATGCACTACACACATCCCATTTCCGGGGAACAGACCGATGGTACTCCCACTAGAGAAATGTGCAGGTACGACAGTGTCTGTTCCTGGCTGGAGTGGGAGGGGGGTGGAACATCCCAGTAGTGTAGGGGCAGATAGGGGGAGCAGTCTGGGTAATGCTAGGAGCTCATTGGGTGCTGGTCACCTGAGCTCACACATAGAGGGAGTATATAAGGTGGGCACCATCTTAGGACAGGGTCTTTTGTAGAGAAGTCTTTGTGCAGAGTCAGAGGAAGAGAGCAGAGGAGAAGAGCAGCTCCAAGGCCAAGAGAGAGAGAGGAGTCAGAAGGACCCAGAGAAAACAAGCAGGAACTCCAAGAACCCAAAATTAGATCAGAGGGTGAAGAGTTGGCACCTAGGGTACCGGATCCCAAGCTGGCAGAGAGAAAAGCACACCTTAGCCAGAGACCGGAGGTCGTGGGCAGGATCTGCCACGACCCTCACCAAATCCACCAGGAAGGCAGACCAAGTATAGGGTCAGGGAACCCAGAGGAGGTGTACCCACCAAGAGACCCGAGGGAGCCGGACATAGGTGGATCCCTGGTGAGAACGGCCAGAAGAGAGGGAAAGTCAGACAGGAGCTCAGGACCACGCTCCAGAACTGCCTGGGGGTTAGCCGAGTCCAGGACCTGGTGGACGCAGCACGGCTCGGGTGGTCGCTTCAGGCCAGAGTGACCATAAGAACACCCGTAAGTAAAAACCCCTGAACTGCACAGCCCGACTCTGAGTCTTCTTGCTGATTCATCCTGCACCTTCACAACCACCATCCTCTACATCTGACCCCCTGAGGCTATACCCCTCCCGTTGGGGGTTATACTACCAAAGCTGCACACATACCAACAGCCTCAGCGGACCCTGCTGCAGCGGCGGCCTTTTGACCGCAAATCAACGGGTGGCGTAGTCGACACAAAGAACTCTAATAACATCTGTAGGACTGCCACACACTGAGTTTGACACCCTGGGCACGGACCGGGTCACAGCCACTCGGAGACTACAACCCCCATCTGATCCGGCTCCGGGTATCCCTAACAACATGGCCCAGGGGGCGCGTCATATACCCAGTGTGCCGTCAGGGAGATGTACCTTCCCTGACCACAAGCACTTGTCCACGTGTCCGTTGTCAGGTGGACTCTCGCAGTAACTGCGTTGTTGAGGGCACGGCAGATGTTTTGGGTCATGTGCTTGTGTAGTGCGGGGATGGCACACCGGGCAAAATAGTGTCGGCTGGGGACCGAGTACCGAGGAACGGCCACTGCCATAAGGTTGCGGAAGGATTCCGTCTCCACCAGCCTTAAAGGCAGCATTTCCAACACAAGCAGTCGTGAAATGTGTGAATTTAGGACTGTGGCCTGTGGGGCGTTAGCTGCGAATTTCCGCTTTTGTTCAAAGGTCTGGGATATGGGATTGAACGCTGCGGTGGGAAGTGGAAGTGGACGTTGATGCTGTTTCTTGAGAAACTGCCATAACAAGTGAAGACTGAGAGGAGGGGGCATCTTTGCATGCAGTATGGACAGGGGATTGCCTTGCACACACAACAGGGGGTTCTATTGCACGCACAACAGCGGAAGAAGCAGTGGTGACACCCACTAACACTGGTCGTGGACCCTGGGGTTCGCCCCACAAAGTCGGTTGCTTTGCTGCCATGTGCCTGATCATGCTGGTGGTGGTCAGGCTGGTAGTTTTGTCACCCCTGCTGATGCTGGCATGGCAGGTGGTACAAATGGCCTTTTTGGGGTTATCAGCAGAGTGTTTAAAGAATTTCCGGACTCTGGAAGACCTACAGGTTGTACTGGCAATGTCCCTCGTGTTGGTGTTACGGGAAACTGTTGCCCGCCTTCTGTGTGTGGCCACCACACTGCTTCTTCCTGCCTGTTGGGGTACTCTGCCTCCCTCACCCTGTGTGCTGCTGGCCTCGCTCTGCATGTCCTCCTGCCACATTGGGTCAGTTACTAGATCATCCACCACCTCCTCCTCTTCCTCTTGCGCACCACGATCCTCTTCCTCACTTCCTGGCAATTGTGTCTCGTCATCGTCCACCTCTTGTGACAAATTGCCCGCGTCGACTTCCTGTGGCCGTGGCTGTTCAAATATTTGGGCATCGCTACATGGGATCTCCTCTTCCACCACTTCAAGCGGAGCAGGCAAGGGGAACAAATCTGGAAATGGACCAGTGAACAGCTCTTCAGAGTGTCCAAGTGTGGGATCAGTTGCTGTCTGACGACACTCGGCATGGTGGGAGGAAGGAGCATCAGGGTGAGGAGGAGTATGCGGTCAAGACTCACGGCTACTAAGAGTTGACCGTGTGGAAGACAGATCGGAGGTGGTGGTGCCCAGGTAACTGGAAGTATTATCTGCTATCCAATTAATAACCTGTTCACACTGATCAGTTCGCAATACTGGTGTTGTTCTGTGCTTCCCTAGTAATTCGGTCAAGAAGTGGGAGCGAGAAGATGTGGCTGTTGGTTGTGGCTCATTTTCACTTTGGCCACGGCCCCGTCCTCTGCACGCACCATCACCAGAACGTCCAGTTCCATGTCCCTTGCCATGCGCCTTGCCGATTGTAAAGGAAGTAAAATAGCTTACACTCGCACTATCAATGGAAAAAGGGTAATAAAAAGTAGATTAGAACCGTGGAAGAGGAAAACCACAATTCTATTTCTCTGGCCTACACCCGACTCTTTTAAACAATCTGAACAATCAGGGAGAAACTATTACTGTTTTTCTTTACTGAAAAAATACCAAAAGCTGAATAATAGAGATTTTTTACCGTGGAATGGCAAAACCAGAGATATTTTTCCTGGGGTATACCAGAAAATTTTAAATAGATATATTTGCGGCTGAACAGTGAGCGACACACTCAAACTGTGTTTTTTTAGGTAAAAATGGCCCAATAGTGGATAATACAGAGATTTGACCCATGGCACTGCAAAACCACACTTGTATTTCTTGGGCCTACACCAGACTATTTTCAACAGATATATTTGTGTCTGAACAATCAGGAGACACTACTGTTTTTCTTTACAGCAAAAAATGCCAAAAAGCAGGATAATACAGAGATTTGACCCGTGGAACTGCAAAACCACACTTGTATTTCTCGGGTCTACACCAGACTATTTCTACAGATATATTTGTGTCTGAACAATCAGGAGACACTACTGTTTTTCTTTACAGCAAAAAATGCCAAAAAGCAGGATAATACAGAGATTTGACCCGTGGAACTGCAAAACCACACTTGTATTTCTCGGGCCTACACCAGACTATTTTCAACAGATATATTTGTGTCTGAAAAATCAGGGAGACACTATTATTTTTTTTTTTACGGCAAAAAAGCCAAAAGCAGGATAATAGAGATTTTTTACCGTGGAACAGCAAAACCACAGTTATAATTTACTGGTGCATACCAGACTTTTTAAAATATATATATTTGCGGCTGAACAGTGAGCGACACACTCAAACTGTTTTTTTTAGATACAAATGACCCAAAACTGGATAATACAGAGGTTTGAACCGTGGAACTGCAAAACCACACTTCTATTTCTCTAGCCTACACCAGACTATTTTCAACAGATATATTTGTGTCTGAAAAACAGAGACACACTTTTTTTTTTGGGGGGGGGGGGGGACACCCAAAGGTTAATAAGATGGGTATTTGTACAGTGTGAAGGAGGAAAAGAAAAGAGGATTTAGATGAATATAAAAGGATTTTTCCTGGCCCCCGAGACCTGGAGCTAAGTCCAGCAATTTCAGCAACAGGAGCACACAGGACTGTAATGCAGCGTTTGCTGGTATAACCACTGTGTCTCCTATACAGCCTGCCTGCCTGATATCTGGGATGGATATTAGTCCTGAGAAGGACTGTTTGTTTGATCTGGCAGCCTTTACAGACCCTACACTAACTATTTTGCAGGATATATCTCTCACTAAATCAGCAGCGCTGTCCCTACACTGTCTGATCCGGAGCGACTGTGTCCAAGATGGCAGCGCACGGTTTTAAATACTCGAGGTGACGCTGTGCGGCCAGCCAATCACTGTAATGCCCACAAACAACATGGCTGCGGCATTACAGTGACTGGCTGGCAATCCCTGCATGTTCATTGGCTCTGTAAAGAGCGCCAAACATGCAGGGTGGAGACCCGAGCTCCCGCCCGAGTAACCCGGAAATGCTCGGTGCTCGCCGAACATCCCGAGTAGTGTGATGCTCGGGTGAGTACCGAGCAGTGTTGAGCATGGTCGCTCAACACTAGTAGCTATGAGATTCCATATCGGATAGATAACAGAATAGAGAAAAAATGGATTAATAACAGGATTATAGATTTTTCTTCATTTACAAATTCGGTAGTAGATCATGAATACTATAATATTCTTCTCTTTCCAAACAATGCAAAAATAACAATAAAGATTGACTTTCACAATGTAGACGCATCCTTCACCGAGAGAAGAAATAATTGCCAGCTCAGCATTTTCTGTCTCTTTGAAAAGTTCTCAGGTCGTGAAGACTAAGTAATAAGAAGCAAATTATGATGTAGACAGAAGCCTCGGGGGAGCTGTATCGAGATCATGTATTTCAATAAGGCTCTCTGTAGTTTCACATGATAACAGATTTTGGTAGTCATCCCTGGAGAGTCTCCTCTGTAATAGCATTCATTGTACATGCAGCCCTCAGACTACATCAATCTGTGGGGTGGATTAGGAGAGGGGGCATTCGGAAACTTGCTACACCGAATATTAGAACCAGGATGAATGTAATTTACTCATCAGCGATCTTGATAAGAAATAAGTTAAAGGGGTTGTCTCATCACAGATGGCCCCTTTAATATAAGAGCCACCTGAGATCACCAGCAAACAGCTGCTCATTTTCCCAGTATCATTCGCTACTGGAAACATGTATTACATGCAGCTAATCACAAATGGATTTATTGTATGGACGCTTGTCACTGGTTCTTTACTCTAAATCCAACAGTAGAGTATAAAATGACAACCACATGGCCAGATGACACAATCCCTTTAAACTTTGAGTCCTGCTCCGTCAAACTGGCTATCTGTTTTAACTTAAATCAAAAGCGTACATTTAGTAACCAGTGACATATCAGACTAAGCTGGAAAAACACAATTTCTAGCCATTATATGAACTTTATCCTGCATTTTTCACCATTTTTTTGCATCTGACAGCTTCTTACTACCTTTCAGTTGTCTCTGAGTTGGGCATGATGGACCATGATGTCTCCCATACACAGCAAACACAGAGGAGAGCTATTCCTAATCCACTGTCTCTATGTAGCACATGTTCAAAAGCAGCAGCATCTAGGACATTATACATCAGTAATGAGCAGTGTAGCTGTGAATTCAGCTCTGCAGTGAGTTAAATATTTACTAGAAACTAGCACAGGTCTGTGTGCGCCTCTCAGAAACTAGCACAGGTCTGTGTGCGCCTCTCAGAAACTAGCACAGGTCTGTGTGCGCCTCTCAGAAACTAGCACGGGTCTGTGTGCGCCTCTCAGAAACTAGCACTGGTCTGTGTGCGCCTCTCTTTACCTGTTCTTTCTGTTTCTCCCTCGCCCAAGTCTTTCTATAAACTTTTAATAGCAGCAGTAATCTGACACTTCAGTGAGCTGGCAGTCTGTCTTGTTTAAACATGGAAAATATTAGCAAGATGGAATTAAATGAGGGAAGAAGGGAGGGAGAGAGAGGAAGGAAGGAAATGAGGGAAGAAAGGAGGGACAGAGAGGAAGGAAGGAAATGAGGGAAGAAAGGAGGGACAGAGAGGAAGGGAGGAAATGAGGGAAGAAAGGAGGGACAGAGAGGAAGGGAGGAAATGAGGGAAGAAAGGAGGGAGAGAGAGGAAGGAAGTAAATGAGGGAAGAAAAGAGGGAGAGAGAGGAAGGAAGAAAATGAGGGAGGAAAGAAGGGGAAGAGGAAGGTAGGAAGGAAGTAGAGAAAGACATAGGGAGGAAAGAAAGAAAGAAAAAAAAGAAAGAATGAAAAAGAAAGAACAAGCTAGAAAGTAACATAGAAAAAAATATAAAGATAAAAAGAAAGAAACAAAGGAAAGAAGCAAGTAGGGAATGAGGAAAGAAGAAAGGCAAAAAAGAGAAAGGAAAAGAAAGGAAGAAAGAAAGAGACAGAAAAAAAAGAAAAGAGAATAGAAAGAGTAAGAAAAAGTTAGAAAGTAACATAGGAAAAAATAAAAAGATAGAAAGAAAGACACAAAGGAAAAATGCAAATACGGAACAAGGAAAGAAGAAAAGAAAAAAAGAGAAAGAAAAAGAAAGAAAGAACGAAAGAATACAAAGAAAGAAATGGAGGAAGGAAGGAAATAGAGAGTGAGGAAATAAGTGAGGTAAAGTTTAAAGAAAGGGAGAAAGGAAGGTAGATGTAAGATTGTCAGAATTCCTGTTGACCTTCTACAGTTTCCCAGGAGTTATCTTAGGGTACGGCCCTGAAGATAACTCCTGGGAAATTGTAGAAAGACAACAGGATTTCTGATAAAGATGGACAGAAATTTGCTAACAGATAGATATTGAAGCCGAGGTTTAGAATTTTAAAGCTAAACTTTAGATTTTGCAAGTTTTTCAGAGTGAATGATAGGTTTCGGAGAGGTGGAAGAAATGGCTCATTAATGGAGAAAGATGCATATTTCTCTGAGACGAAGCACAATACAGTGGGGGAAATAAGTATTTGATCCATTGCTGTTTTTGTAAGTTTATCCTCTGACAAAGACATGAATAGTCTATAATTTTAAGGGTAGGTTAATTTTAACATTGCGGGATAGAATATCCAAAAAAAAAAAAAAAAAATCACATTATACAAATTAGATAAATTTATTTGCATTTTGCAGTGAGAAATAAGTATTTGATCCCCTACAAACCATTATGAGCTCTGGCTCCTACAGACCAGTTAGACGCTCCTAATCAACTCTTTACCTGCATTAAAGACAGCTGTCCTACATAGTCACCTGTATAAAAAACTCCTGTCTACAGACTCAATTAATCAGTCAGACTCTAACCTCTACAACATGAGCAAGACCAAAGAGCTTTCTAAGGATGTCACGGACAAGATCATAGACCTGGACAAAGCTGGAATGGGCTACAAAACCATAAGTAAGATGCTGGGTGAGAAGGAGACAACTGTTGGTGCAATAGTAAGAAAATGGAAGAAATACAAAATGACTGTCAATCAACATTGATCTGGGGCAACATGCAAAATCTCACTTGTGGGGTATCCTTGATCATGAGGAAGGTGAGAGATCAGCCCAAAACTACACGGGGGAAACTTGTTAATGATCTCAAGGCAGCTGGGACCACAGTCACCAAGAAAACCATTGGTAACACATTATGCCTTAAAGGTTTAAAATCCTGCAGTGCCCGCAAGGTCCCCCAGCTCAAGAAGGCACATGTGCAGGCCCGTCTGAAGTTTGCCAGTGAACACCTGAATGATTCTGTGAGTTATTGGGAGAAGGTGCTGTGGTCTGATGAGACAAAAATTGAGCTCTTTGGCATTAACTCAACTCGACTTGTTTGGAAGAAGAGAAATGCTGCCTATGACCCAAAGAACACCGTCCCCACTGTCAAGCATGGAGGTAGAAACATTATGTTTTGGGGGTGTTTCTCTGCTAAGGGCACAGGACTACTTCACCGCATCAATGGGAGAATGGATGGAGCCATGTACCATAAAATCCTGAGTGACAACCTCCTTCCCTCCGCCAGGACATTAAAAAAGGGTCAGCAAAACAATGACCCAAAACATACAGCCAAGGCACTAAAGGAGTGGCTCAAAAAGATGCACAGTAAGGTCATGGAATGGCCAAGCCAGTCACCAGACCTTAATCCCATAGAAAACTTATGGAAGGAGTTGAAGCTTCGAGTTGCCAAGCGACAACCTCAAAAACTTAATGATATAGAGATGATCTGCAAAGAGGAGTGGACCAAAACTCCTCCTGACATGTGCGCAACCCTCATCATCAACTACAAACAACGTCTGACTGCTGACTGCTGTGCTTGCCAACAAGGGTTTTGCCACCAAGTATTAGGTGTTGTTTGCCAGAGTGATCAAATACTTATTTCTCACTGCAAAATGCAAATAAATTTATCTAATTTATACAATGTGATTTTCTTGATTTTTGGGGGGATATTCTATCTCTCAATGTTAAAATTAACCTACCCTTAAAATTATAGACTGTTCATGTCTTTGTCAGTGGGCAAACTTACAAAAACAGCAAGGGATCAAATACTTATTTCCCCCGCTGTATATATTACATTTGCTTGTACCATTTATGTATCCAAATATTTGTTAGAAATAGTAGTGTCCATTTAAGCCTTTTAACAACAACTGGTAAAACTTTTTCTAACTTCCATAACCTTACCTTGCTGCATATGAAGTTCTGGAAATAAGATTCGTACAGACTCGGGGACTCCTCCAACAAAGACTGGAGAGTTAACCTTTATATTGAGAGCTTCAGGCTCAACTATCCGCTCTATCAAGTTATTGAGCCGGACATAGAAATGTTTACCCTCCATGTCTAATGAAAGGTGGTTCCATCTGCCATCGCAGTATGAAAGCCCAGCCCAAAGATGGCTGTGTATCAGCGAGGAGTTACTTTTATATCTGATAAGAAGGTTCCCGTTATCCAACTGAACCTGTAAGAAAAATAAATAAATGCAACATTAAATTTTGTATCAAAATCTCTACTGCTAAAGTCACTAAAATAGAAAAGAAATAAAAACTCATATGAAGTCCAACTTATGGCTCGTCTTCACAGGATATCATTAATTACAGTATACAATGCACTATAATATATACAGTATATATTGGGGTTGATTGCAGGGTTATATATATTATGTATATAAAGGCTACTATATTATGTATTATGTTTATACAGGGTTGATTGCTGGACACTATGTCATATGAGCACTGGCAGTTAGTAAGGGTTAAAACCCAAAAAATGGCCAAGGCCACATGGAAATGTCTTGCTGGTTTCTCCATGTTTGCACATGAGTGGAATGTTTTCTTTTCCACTGTTCTGTTGCTCCTGAGCCCCCAAATCAAAAAAGCCCCAGACAACTGTCTAGTTTGCTACACCCTAAAATCTTCCCTGCACTTGGGAAGGATCTATCCATGCAATAACTTCTACAATGGATCCAAGTCTTAGCTGCAAGAAAGTTCTGTGGTTTTATCTTGAAAGTAGATATGCTACATTAGTTCAATCATCCGAGGGGAGGAGGATGCCTTCACAGATCCATAGATTGGCCTTATTAATTAAATAAAGCACTTGTTGGAGCAATGACCACAAGGGCAAAGGTGATATTATCCATGATTATGTCTAAGATTTACATCTGCCTTTATCTGCAGCACATTCATATTATTGTATAGCACTTACTTTAATTAATAGGATGCAAAATCCAAAACCACAATAGTCGCTTCTTGCAAAAGCTAATATCATTTGTTATTTTTCATTTTTTTCAATCTAAACAAAATCTATTTCCACCTTCTGATGTTTTTGCGGGTTCCTCTGGATACCAAGTTTTGGACGATTTAGGACAAATACATCTTAGGCCAAATTACTTCTTATGTTTTATGGTGAAGGTTTTTTTTGTTAAGATTTACTACGATTAAGATCTGTCTTGTTTGTTTATGGAAAGATTTGTTTCTTTTCAAGTCAATATACTATATATATATGCTTTTATTGTTATTTTACAGGCAATATAACTCAAGAATGACTTGTTTTTTGCAGGACGAGCTTTAGTTTTTGTTTTCAGAGTATATTAGGGTTGAAAAATGTATTAAGTTTATGTTTTTTATGATACATTTGTAAAAAAAACAACAGTAAATGTATAACTTTTACACCCCTCAGTGCTGAGCTGTCTGTGCAGTGATTGACAGCTCAGTTGTCCAGTTTAGTGCAGGGGAATTCTGAGCTGTCTGTGCAGCGATTGACAGCTCAGTCGTCCAGTCTGGTGCAAGGGCGTGCTGAGCTGTCTGTGCAGTGATTGACAGCTCAATTGTCCAGTTTAGTGCAGGGGCGTGCTGAGCTGTCTGTGCAGTGATTGACAGCTCAGTCGTCCAGTCTGGTGCAGGGGTGTGTAGAGCAGCCTGTGCAGTGATTGACTGCTCAGTCATCCAGTCTGGTGCAGGAGTGTGCTGAGCTGTCTGTGCAATGATTGACAGCTCAGTTGTCTAGTTTGGTGCAGGGGCGTGCTGAGCAGTCTGTGCAGTGATTGACAGCTCAGTCATCCATTCTGGTGCAGGGGTGTGCTGGGCTGTCTGTACAGTGATTAACAGCTCAGTGATCCATTCTGGTGCAGGGGCGTGCTGGGCTGTCTGCACAGTGATTAACAGCTCAGTTGCCCAGTCTGGTGCAGGGGTGTGCTGAGCAGTCTGTGCAGTGATTGACTACTCAGTAATCCAGTCTGGTGCAGGAGTGTGCTGAGCTGTCTGTGCAATGATTGACAGCTCACTTGTCTAGTTTGGTGCAGGGGCATGCTGAGCTGTCTGTGCAGTGATTGACAGCTCACTTGTCCAGTTTAGTGCAGGGGCGTGCTGAGCTGTCTGTGCAGTGATTAACAGCTCAGTTGTCCAGTCTGGTGCAGGGGTGTGTAGAGCAGTCTGTGCAATGATTGACAGCTCAGTTGACCTGTTTGGTGCAGGGGCATGCTGAGCTGTCTGTGCAGTGATTGACAGCTCACTTGTCCAGTTTAGTGCAGGGGCGTGCTGAGCTGTCTGTGCAGTGATTGACAGCTCAGTCATCCAGTCTGGTGCAGGGGTGTGTAGAGCAGTCTGTGCAGTGATTGACTGCTCAGTCATCCAGTCTGGTGCAGGAGTGCGCTGAGCTGTCTGTGCAATGATTAACAGCTCAGTTGTCTAGTTTGGTGCAGGGGCGTGCTGAGCAGTCTGTGCAATGATTGACAGCTCAGTCGTCCAGTCTGGTGCAGGGGTGTGCTGAGCTGTCTGTGCAATGATTGACAGCTCAGTTGACCTGTTTGGTGCAGGGGCGTGCTGAGCTGTCTGTGCAGTGATAGACAGCCCAGTTGCTTAGTCTGGTGCAGGGGTGGGCTGAGCTGTCTGTGCAGTGATTGACTGCTCAGTCATCCAGTCTGGCGCAGGAGTGTGCTGATCTGTCTGTACAATGATTGACAGCTCAGTCATCCAGTCTGGTGCAAGAGCATGCTGAGCTGTCTGTACAGTAATTGACAGCTCAGTTGTCTAGTCTGGACAGCTCAGTTGTCTAGTCTGGTACAGGGGCGTGCTCAGCTGTCTGTGGTCTTATAGACAGCTTGGCTGTCCAATATGAGACTGGGAGGTGCTGAGCACTTGTCAGGTGCTCCCGGTTCCCTTGATTGTTCAGCTATTTAACTGAGCTGGCAGTCCCAGATAGCTGTCAGCCGCAGCTTCAGCTATGTGCGGTTGGTTTACTCTGGGCCTTGTATTTTGCTGGTTGATATATCGCTGCCTGACCTTGGATCTCGTTCTGACCATCTGTCCATTTTGCCCCTTTGCTCTGATCCGCTATCCTCCTTGTATTTTGACTTCGGACTGTTATCTGACTACAACTTTGTCTCTTCCCTCTGTTTATGACGTACCCTCCTGGCTATTGACCTTGGACTCCTTGACTATCCCGACTCATGGCTTTTCCGTGAGAAGTGACTCAGTGTCACAAAATTATTGATTTTTGGGGGATTTTTTTTAAAGCCATGTGCAGAGTGGTATCAATAATATTTAACTTTGCCATTATTGCTGTGATACTGTATATTTATTTTTTATTGTATATTGTTTTTAATCTCTAATGCAATACACATTGTGTGTCCTTACATCCTGTTTGGGTGTCTCCCGGAAAACTCTCTAATGGCAGGCTAGCGCCTTCTTTAATGGCCCAGAATGGAGGAACCTCTGATCAAAAATCTTTAACCCTTTGATTACCACATTTAAGAACTTTGATCAAAATATGTTCAGAGGAGGATCCCTTCTTCTATTAGGTTTCCTGATGGTGCAGGACTGTGGATACATAATGAAGTTAACTCTGGGGCCCTAATATAAAAATGTTCTACCTGTTAGGTCAGCACCTTCTGTGCCCTAATCATTGACTGTATCAAAGTGACACAGATGATAATATAATAAACAAAAAATTCTAAAAAACAAATCACAAAAAACAAGACAAAAATAACTTTCTTTGTACAGTCATTACATAAAAGTAAAAAATGTACGCTCATGAATTTATTCAGTGTGACATATAAATTAACTAGCTACTGAACCCGTTCTACGCCCGGGTGGCGAGCATTTTTATTGGTATATAGTCTCCCATGCTGGTATGTGCTGCCACCCTCCTGGGATTTGTGCTGCCCCCATCCTGTCCCTACCAGCCTATCCTGGTATGCATGGCACCCCTCATCCCCATCGTGGTATGCATGGCACTCCTCATCCCCAATCCTGGTATGCATGGCACCCCTCACCCCCAATCCTGGTATGCATGGCACCCCTCACCCCCAATCCTGGTATGCATGGCACCCCTCACCCCCAATCCTGGTATGCGTGGCACCCCTCATCCCCAATTCTGGTATGTGTGGTACTCCTCATCCCTATCCTGGTATGCATGGTACCCCATCCCTCATCCCTATCCTGGTATGTATGGTATCCCTCATCCTGGTATGCATGGACCCTCACCCACATCCTGGTATGCATGGCACCCCTCATCCCCATCCTGGTATGCATGGCCCCTCATCCGAATCCTGGTATGCATGGCACTCCTCATCCCTATCCTGGTATGCATGGCCCCTCATCCGAATCCTGGTATGCATGGCACCCTTCATCCCCAATCCTGGCATGCATGGCACCCCTCATCCCCAATCCCGGTATGTATGGCACCCCTTATCCCCAATCCTGGTATGCATGGCACCCCTCATCCCCAATCCTGGTATGCATGGCACCCCTCATCCCCAATCCTGGTATGCATGGCACCCCTTATGCCCAATCCTGGTATGCATGGCACCCCTCATCTCCAATCCTGGTATGCATGGCACCCCTCATCCCCAATCCTGGTATGCATGGCACCCCTCATCCCCAATCCTGGTATGCATGGCTCCCTCGTCCCCAATCCTGGTATGCATGATACCCCTCATCCCCAATCCTGTTATGCATGATACCACTCATCCCCAATCCAGGTATGCATGGCACCCCTCATCTCCAATCCTGGTATGCATGGCTCCCTCACCCGCCTTCCTGGTATGCATGGCACCCCTCATCCCTATCCTTGTATGCATGGGCCCCTCATCCCCAATCCTGACATACATGGTACCCCTCATCCCTATCCTGGCATACATGGTACCCCTCATCCCTATCCTAGTATGTATGGTACCCCTCATCCCTATTCTGGTATGTATGGTACCCCTCATCCTGGTATGCATGGCACCCAATCCCTCATCCTAGTATGCATGGCACCACTCTTCCTTATCCTGGTATGCATAGTACCCCTCATCACTATTCTGGTAGGCATGATACCCCTTATCCTGGGATGCATGGCACCCCATCCCTCATCCTGGCATGCATGGTACCCCGCATTCCTATCCAGGAATGTATGGTACCCCTCATCTGAATTCTGATATGCATGGAACCCCTCACCCCCCAATCCTGGTATGCATGGTCCCTTCACCCCCCAATCCTGGTATGCATGGTCCCCTCACCCCCTAAACCTGCTATGCATGGTCCCCTCACCCCCCAATCCTGGTATGCATGGTTTCCTCACTCCCCAATCCTGGTATGCATGGGCCCCTCATCCCCCAATAATGGTATGTGTAGTACCCTTCATCCTGGTATGCATGGTCCCCTCACCCCCCAATCCTGGTATTTTTGGTACCCCTCACCCCCCAATCCTGGTATGCATGGTCCCCTCATACCCCAATCCTGGTATGTGTGGTACCCCTCAACCCTCAATCCTGGTATGCATGGTCCTCTCATCTCTTTCACGCTGTACACACATACAAAAAAATAAACACTTATACTCACCTTTCTTCCATGTGCTCCAGCGCTGCTGTGTCCTGTTCTGCCGGGGGAGGAGTGCGGCGCCAGAACACCGCGCTGTTCGGCGCCATTTTGCTGAAGACACACTGCAAATGTGTCTTCAGTAAAATGGCACCGGATAGCGCTATGCGCATGCGCCGATCCGACGCCTCACTCCTGCCCCGGTTTCCGGCGAAGAGAGGCGCCTCGGCAACGCTCCTCCCGGTCAGGTAAGTATGGCGCCGGAGATCGCGGTATGCGTTCAGTGCCTACGCATACCGCGATCTCCGGCGACATACACTCCTCTTACCTGTAACGGCTGGATGCGTGATTCTGTCTAGAGATGAGCGGTGTTCGACTCGAACGGTTCGCCAATCTCAAATTCCAGCTGTTTTGGGCGGTGTTCGAGCCGCTCGACGAAGCCGAACGATTTGCAAAATATCCGGCTGTTCGAGGTTATGTTCGATAACTGTTCATGCACCAAAATCGTAACTGGATTTTTTCACAGTAATACTGTTAATCAATGTTAATAGATAGTTTCAGTGTAGAGTGGGCGGGGGGAGGGGCAGGGGATGGATCTCTGCAGAAATAATGCCGATCTCCATTTTTTTTTTCTTTCCCGCATTTACAGTGGGGAGGTGCAGTCTGTCAGCCTATCAGCAGCGCACACACGCAGCAAAGTGCTTTATTTCACACAAGCAAGGGCATGTGTCATTGGCTGTGTATGTCACATGTCCTTGCCCTATAAAACCCAGCCATTTTCCCCGTCGCCACCATTTTCTCACTGTTGCAGCTGAGTGTTAGACGGCACCGCTGATGCTGTGTAACTGTGTAAATTGCAAGCGAATTTGCTCTTAAATAGACAGATAGGTTTAGGGAGTAGGGATTAGTTGTAATTGCAGCCATTTTGAGGGCTAGGTTACAGCAGTTCCTAGCACTTTTTTGCCAGGCAGGTCTGTGCCAGTGCTGTGCAAGTGTTTTTCACAGCATTTGGCTAAATCTAGCTAAGCAAATCCTTTTGGGCCTCTAGCAGTGTGTGTTAGTCAGTGGAGTAGCCAATCTGTGTTGCAAGCTACACCACCTTTGTATTTAATAACAATTTTTTACTGTTTCTAGCCAAGTAAAACCTTTTGGGCATAGTAGCAGTGTCTGGTACTCATTGTAGTAGCCCATCTGTACCAAGCTACACCACCTTTGTATTTAATAACAATTTTTTACTGCATCTAGCCCAATAAATCCTTTTGGGCCCGTAGCAGTGTCTGTTACTCATTGTAGTAGCCCATCTGTACCAAGCTACACCACCTGTGTATCTAATAAAATTGTTTTACTGCATCTAACCCAGCCAATCCTTTTGGGCTAGTACCACAGTTTGGCCACTCAGCTCTGCTCGGTTTCCATCCATTGTTTTTAGTGCAAACAACTAGAGTTGTCAATTAGTTAACCACCAAAATGAGTGGCAAAAGGCCTGTTGCTGGTGGAAAGGGGAATAGGCGTGTTGGAAAGGGAAAAAAAGGTTGTGTCCGTGGGGTAGGTGTTAAAGCAACAGTAACATCTGCAGAAGAATGACCATCTTCCAGCCAAACTAAGATGTCTACTTCTTTTCGTGAACAATGTGATACGATCCCATTCTTACGGACACGCCAATCGCTACAAATTCCAGATGAGGCACAAAAACAGCAGGTGCTTCAACGGATATCAAGTGCTCCTTCAAGTGGGCTCTCCTCCACCTCAACTTCAACATCACAAATACTCCAGTCCTCAGAGGTGTCACCCCAATCGCACTTGCTTCCTCACAGCTCCCAAGTCTCCAGCTGCCCGTCTGAGTATGGGGTAACACAGATGGTTGAGTCTGCAGAGCTGTTTACTCATACTATAGCCAGGGAAATGGAGGTCTGCTCCAGAGCTACTGTTAATCCAGACGAGGAAATGATCTGCACTGATGCCCAGAATGTTTATGAGTCGGATCCAGGACCAGATGAAGAAGGTTCTGAGCATAATGTAGACCCTCGTTCCCAAACTGTAACTCATGTTGGTGGAGACAATGATGAAGATGATGATGAGACTCAAATACCTGATTGGAGCGACAACTTGACTTTTCGGTCAGGGCAGGAAGAGGTTGGCTCTGAGGACGACGGGTGTGAGAACACACAGGGTGATGATGACGAGGTTGGAGATCCCACTTACTGTCAACCCACAGTCAGCCAGTCGATGAGGTCAGCAGAGGAGGTGGAGGAGGATGCTATTGATGACGAGGTTAGGTTGCGCCTTCCTGGACAGAGACCGAGTGTAACGGGTCTGGGAGGTGGAACCTCTGAATAACTATACAAAGGGGCAGTCCTTGTAAGGAAGCGGGTGGCTCCCAGGGAAGGTGGGCAGGTAGTCACGGCAAGTGACAGGGACAGTCTCTGGGTAGAAGGGGCAGGAAGTCACGGCAAGTGACGGGGACAGTCTCTTGACAGGCGGATGGTCACGGCAAGTGACAGCAGGGTAAGAGTCTCTAGACGGGCAGGTGGTCACGGCAAGTGACAGCAGGGAAGAGTCTCTAGATAGGCTAGCAGGCAGGTAGCAGGTGAGCGCTCCCAGGTGAGCAGGCAAGAGTCTCTGGACAGGCAGGTGGTCACGGCAAGTGACGGCAGGGCCTCCAGGTAGGCTAGCAGGCAGGTAGCAGGTGAGCGCTCCCAGGTGAGCAGGCAAGAGTCTCTGGACAGGCAGGTGGTCACGGCAAGTGACGGCAGGGCCTCCAGGTAGGCTAGCAGGCAGGTAGCAGGTAAGCGCTCCCAGGTGAGCGGGCAAGAGTCTCTGGACAGGCTGGTGGTCACGGCAAGTGATGGCAGAGCCTCCAGGTAGGCTAGCAGGCAGGTAGCAGGTGAGCGCTCCCAGGTGAGTGGGCAAGAGTCTCTGGACAGGCAGGTGGTCACAGCGAGTGACGGCTAAGCCTCCAGGTAGGCTAGCAGGTAGGTAGCAGGTAAGCGCTCCCAGGTGAGCGAGTAAGAGTCTCTGGACAGGCAGGCAGGTATCAGGCAGGTATCTGGCAGGTACTTCCTGGTCCGCAGGCGGACTGATCCATAGACAGACTGGCAGGTGCTGGTAGGCAGACTGTCGGACCACAGGATAGCAAGCAGGTAAGCAGATATCAGGCAGGTATCAGGCAGGTATCAAGCAGGAATCTGGCAGGTGACTGGCAGGTAACTGGTAACGGGACCTGAGGGCTGAAGCAGAGTTGAAAGGCTTTGCAACAACATTGTTCGGGCACCTCCATTTTGGAGGAGGTGCCTTATATATGGTGAGGTCCTCCGGCCATTGGCCGGGGACTCCTTAGGACGGCGCGCGCGGCCCCTTTAAGAGAGGGGGAGCACGCACGCGCGCGCCCTAAGCACCGAGGCCGGGAAGCAGCGCGCGCTGCCAGCAGAGCGGGAGGAAGACGCCGGGCACGGAGCGGAGAGGTGAGGGGAACGGCATCCCTGCCTAGCAGGAGGCAGGGACGCCGACGCTACAGTACCCCCCCCTTTAGGCCCCCCCTTTTTTAGGCCAGACAGAAATTTATCAAGGATGAGCGGGGCATGGATGTTCTCCCGGGGCTCCCATGTTCTCTCCTCAGGACCAAACCCCTTCCAATCCACTAGAAAAAAGGTTCCTCCTCTTACCCTTTTTGTGGCCAGAATGTTCTCTACCTCAAACTCGTTTTCAGCGGAAACCGGAGGAGGAGGCGTACCTGTAGACTTGGAAAAAGAGTTAAGTATCACGGGTTTGAGTAGAGATACATGGAAGGAGTTAGGAATCCGCAAATTGGCCGGGAGTTTCAATTTATAGGCCACCGGGTTGATTTGTTTGATAACTTCCAGTGGGCCGATGAACCGAGGCCCTAACTTGTAGGAAGGAATCTTGAGCCGGACATATTTGGACGAGAGCCAGACCTTATCTCCAGGACGGAATTGTGGTGGATCCAGACGTCTCTTGTCAGCCTGTTTTTTCATCCGCTCGGATGACTGAAGAAGTGCGGATCTGGTACTTTCCCAAATGGAGGAAAATTCGTTAACGAGAGATTCCGCAGCCGGATTGTCCACCGAGGCGGAGACGGGAAACGGGATCCGAGGATGCTGACCGAAGACTACAAAAAACGGGGATTTGGAGGAAGATTCGCTCTCGTGATTATTGTAAGAAAATTCGGCCCACGATAAAAGGTCCACCCAGTCGGAATGGTGAGCATTAACAAAGTGCCAGAGGTAACTGGTTAAAATTTGGTTGATCCGTTCTACTTGGCCATTGGACTGTGGGTGATAAGCAGAAGAAAAGTCAAAGGTGACCCCCAGCAGTTTACACATGGCTCGCCAAAAACGAGAGGTGAACTGAACCCCTCGGTCGGATACGATGTGGAGAGGAAGACCATGAAGACGGAAGACATGATGGATAAAGTCTTTAGCTAACTCTGATGCTGACGGGAGACCCGGCAGGGGAATAAAGTGAGCCATTTTGGAAAAGCGGTCAGCGACCACCCATATGACCGTACAACCGGCAGAGACAGGGAGGTCCGTTATAAAGTCCATAGCTATATGCTGCCACGGGGCAGCAGGTACAGGAAGAGGAAGGAGACGGCCGGCTGGCAGATGTCTCAGAACCTTGTTGCGGGTGCAGGACACACAGGCTGAAACAAAGTCTATTACGTCCTTGTGCAGGGTAGGCCACCAGTAGTTCCGGGAAATAAGCTGGAGGGTCTTTTTCTGACCATCGTGGCCAGCTAGCTTGGACGAGTGTCCCCAGTGTAGAACCTTCTCACGATCAGGAACAGTTACGAACGTCTTACCGGGTGGAAGACGATTTAGATTCACGGGGGCCACCTGCATTACTTTGGCGAGGTCGATGATGTGTTTAGGCTCCTCCTCAAGATCAGAGACCAAAAAGGATCGGGATAAGGCATCAGCTTTGATGTTTTTGTCAGCCGGGCGAAAATGAAGAATGAAATTAAAGCGGGCTAAGAACAAGGACCACCGGGCTTGGCGCGGGTTAAGTCTCTGGGCACTCTGGAGGTAAGCCAAGTTCTTGTGGTCTGTGTAAATTATTACCGGGTGAAGAGCCCCCTCGAGCAGGTAACGCCACTCCTCCAGTGCCAGCTTAATGGCCAACAATTCTTGGTCTCCTATAGAATAACTGCGCTCAGAAAAGGAGAAGAGTTTGGAGAAGAAGCCGCAAGTTACCATTCTTCCGGAAGACGACTTTTGGGTAAGTACTGCTCCGGCTCCGGAGGAGGAAGCGTCAACTTCTAGAAAGAATTGTTTGTTGCCGTCCGGACGATGCAGCACAGGGGCGGAGGAAAAAGCTCGTTTTAAGGAAAGGAAGGCCTCCTCTGCTTCGGGCGGCCATTCTCTGGGATTAGCGCCTTTACGGGTGAGCGCCGAGATAGGGGCAGTCCGGGAACAGAAGTGCGGAATGAAGAGGCGGTAGTAGTTGGCGAAGCCCAGGAACTGCTGAATAGCCTTCAACCCCTCTGGTCGGGGCCACTTCTCGATGGCAGACAGTTTCTCAGGGTCCATTTGTAGGCCGGTCTGAGAGATTATGTAGCCCAGAAACGGAAGTGAGGTCTGCTCAAAGAGGCACTTCTCATATTTAGCGTAGAGGTGCAGGACCTGACGAACGTCCCTCCGGTGAGTGAGAAGATCCGGAGAGAAGACCAAGATGTCGTCCAGGTACACCACCACGCAGGAGTAGAGAAGGTCACGGAAGATGTCATTGACCAACTCTTGAAAGACGGCGGGAGCGTTACAGAGACCGAAGGGCATTACAAGATATTCATAGTGGCCATCCTGGGTGTTGAATGCCGTCTTCCATTCATCCCCCTGACGGATACGGACCAGATTATACGCCCCACGGAGGTCCAGCTTGGTGAAGATTCTAGCCCCCCTCAGACGGTCAAATAATTCAGGAATGAGCGGAAGGGGGTATTTATTCTTCGCTGTGATCTGGTTAAGGCCTCTATAGTCTATACAGGGACGGAGTGAGCCGTCCTTCTTTTTGACGAAGAAGAAGCCTGCTCCCGCCGGGGAGGTAGATTTCCGGATAAATCCCCGGGCCAGATTCTCCTCAATATATTCAGACATGGACCAGGTCTCAGCAGCGGACAAAGGGTAAATACGCCCACGGGGAGGAGTAGCGCCGGGCATCAGGTCAATTGGGCAGTCGTATGGTCTATGAGGGGGTAATGTCTCTGCTTCTCTTTTATTAAAGACGTCCGCAAAAGACCAATAGGGAGCCGGTAGGCCGGGTAGATTGGCTGGGGTAGGAGAAGGACGAGCAGGATGAACGGGAACTAAACAAGTCTTATGGCAGTCCTGTCCCCAGCGAAGAACTTCTCCGGTCTGCCAATCAAGCATGGGTGCATGTTTCTGGAGCCAAGGTAGGCCTAGCAAGAGGGCGTGAGAGAGTCCAGGCAGAACATGGAAGCAGATGCTCTCAGAGTGCAGCATTCCCACCTGCAGAGTTATGGATGCGGTGATGAGTTGGATGGGATGTGGTAAGAGGCCCCCATCCACGGCGGCGACAGATAAGGGTACAGCCAGAGGTTTGGTGGGAATGCGGTATTTCTCTACCAGGGACTGAGAAATGAGATTTCCAGCAGCTCCAGAGTCAAGTTGCGCCAGTTCGAAATAACGGTTCTCCCCGCAGATGATAGAGACCGACAGCATTAGAGATGGAGAGGGTTTATTTCTGTCTAGGGTGACCTCTCTGAGCGATCCTAGACACAGGCGTTTCCCGACCTCTCCGGGCAGGAACGGATCCGGAGCTCCTTATTGCCACAGTAGAAGCAGCTCCCCTCGGCACGGCGTAATTCCTGACGGGTCTTGACCATCTTGGTCTGGTCGACCTGCATAGGCTCGGGTGAGTGCGCCGGAGGAGTAACGGAGGAAGTAACGGATCTCTGGAAGGTAGGGGCAAGGCGTGGAAACCTCCTCTCACGGGTGACCTCTTTGGTGCGCTCCTGGAACCGGATGTCAATCCGGGTGGCAAGTGTAATTAAGTCGTCGAGAGTGGTAGGAATGTCCCGACCGGCGAGTTCATCTTTAATACGGTCGGACAGACCCTCCCAGAAGACGGACACCAGGGCGTCGTTATCCCAGGCAAGCTCCGAAGCAAGGGTACGGAACCGTATGGCATATTGGCCCACGGTGAGACTTCCTTGGCGGAGGCGTAGCAGACATGAGGCGGATGAGGTCCTCCGTCCTGGTTCGTCGAAGACCTTCCGGAAAGCCGAGAGAAAGGCTGGCAGATTGGACACCAGGGGGTCTCCTCTCTCCCATAGAGGATTTAGCCAAGCCAGCGCCTCCCCCGTGAGATGGGACATGATGAAGGCTACTTTGGCTCGGTCGGTGGAAAACTGGTGTGCCAACAGTTCGAAGTGCAGAGTGCACAGGTTAATGAAGCCCCGTGCCTGACCGGGATCTCCGCCAAAACGAGGCGGGGCGGTGAGGCGGGGACCGGGAAGAGATGCCATGGAATTGATGGGCAGCGGCGCTGCCGGGGTAGGAGTCGTGCGACTGGAAACGGGTCTCGAAGATGTAGTCAGTGTGTCCAGGCAGGAGTTAACACTACGCAGGTGGCTCAGGATGGACTCCTGTTGGAACCTCTGACGGGACAGTTCATGGCATAGGTCCGAGAGCGAGGGAGCTTGGGTGCCACCGGGTTCCATGGCCCGAGCAAACTGTAAAGGGTCTGGGAGGTGGAACCGCTGAGCAACTATACAAAGGGGCAGTCCTTGTAAGGAAGCGGGTGGCTCCCAGGGAAGGTGGGCAGGTAGTCACGGCAAGTGACGGGGACAGTCTCTGGGTAGAAGGGACAGGAAGTCACGGCAAGTGACGGGGACAGTCTCTTGACAGGCGGATGGTCACGGCAAGTGACAGCAGGGTAAGAGTCTCTAGACGGGCAGGTGGTCACGGCAAGTGACAGCAGGGAAGAGTCACTAGATTGGCTAGCAGGCAGGTAGCAGGTGAGCGCTCCCAGGTGAGCAGGCAAGAGTCTCTGGACAGGCAGGTGGTCACGGCAAGTGACGGCAGGGCCTCCAGGTAGGCTAGCAGGCAGGTAACAGGTGAGCACTCCCAGGTGAGCAGGCAAGAGTCTCTGGACAGGCAGGTGGTCACGGCAAGTGACAGCAGGGAAGAGTCACTAGATTGGCTAGCAGGCAGGTAGCAGGTGAGCGCTCCCAGGTGAGCAGGCAAGAGTCTCTGGACAGGCAGGTGGTCACGGCAAGTGACAGCAGGGAAGAGTCACTAGATTGGCTAGCAGGCAGGTAGCAGGTGAGCGCTCCCAGGTGAGCAGGCAAGAGTCTCTGGACAGGCAGGTGGTCACGGCAAGTGACGGCAGGGCCTCCAGGTAGGCTAGCAGGCAGGTAACAGGTGAGCACTCCCAGGTGAGCAGGCAAGAGTCTCTGGACAGGCAGGTGGTCACGGCAAGTGACGGCTAAGCCTCCAGGTAGGCTAGCAGGCAGGTAGCAGGTGAGCGCTCCCAGGTGAGCGGGCAAGAGTCTCTGGACAGGCTGGTGGTCACAGCAAGTGACGGCAGAGCCTCCAGGTAGGCTAGCAGGCAGGTAGCAGGTGAACGCTCCCAGGTGAGTGGGCAAGAGTCTCTGGACAGGCAGGTGGTCACAGCGAGTGACGGCTAAGCCTCCAGGAAGGCTAGCAGGTAGGTAGCAGGTAAGCGCTCCCAGGTGAGCGAGTAAGAGTCTCTGTACAGGCAGGCAGGTATCAGGCAGGTATCTGGCAGGTACTTCCTGGTCCGCAGGCGGACTGATCCATAGACAGACTGGCAGGTGCTGGTAGGCAGACTGTCGGACCACAGGATAGCAAGCAGGTAAGCAGATATCAGGCAGGTATCAGGCAGGTATCAAGCAGGAATCTGGCAGGTGATTGGCAGGTAACTGGTAACGGGACCTGAGGGCTGAAGCAGAGTTGAAAGGCTTTGCAACAACATTGCTCGGGCACCTCCATTTTGGAGGAGGTGCCTTACATATGGTGAGGTCCTCCGGCCAATGGCCGGGGACTCCTTAGGACGGCAGAGCGGGAGGAAGACGCCGGGCACGAAGCGGAGAGGTGAGGGACGCCGACGCTACACAGAGTACTGGAAGCACGTCAGCAACTGCATCCTCAACCACAACTCTGCCACAAGTCGTGGTGGCTCTTCAGGTCGCATGGGCTCTAAGCCTTGCATAGCCTGGGCATTTTTTCAGATCGATAAGGATGACCCAACTCGTGTTATCTGTAATATTTGTCACCAAAAGCTAAGCAGAGGCCAAAAAATCCATAGTTTGAGTACTTCATGCATGAACCGTCACATGGATATGAAGCATAAGTTGCAGTGGGAAGCTCACTGTGCTACAATGCGGCCTAGCGGGCCGGGCCAACCACCGTCTGCCCCATCTTGTGCATCCGTGGCCTCTTCATCCTCTGTGACTGGGGGGACAGCAGTCACACATGTTTTTGGACGCAGACCTGACACATCTTTACCCGCAACAGCCAGTGTGATTGGCAGGTCATCATTTCATTTGGAAGTGGAAACACCAACTGGTGTTGAGCGCTCTCCGACATCGAGAGCACCACCTTTGGATCAAGGCAACCTAACTTTTCCGCCTGCATCTTCCTCACAGACCGGCAGTTTGCCGGGGACACCCTACTCAACCCCGTCTAAGCACAACAGCCAGCCCTCGGTCCCTCAGATGTGGACAAGTAAAAGACCATTTCCTCCTAGCCATGACAAAGCTAAGAGGTTGAATTTCACCATCTGCAAGCTGTTGGCTACAGAAATGTTGCCTTTCCGTCTGGTGGACACAGAGGATTTTCGAGACCTTATGTCCGTCGCAGTGCCCCAGTACCAGATGCCCAGTCGGCACTACTTCTCAAAGAAAGGTGTGCCTGCGCTCCACCAGCATGTCGCACACAACATCACCGCTTCTTTGAGAAACTCTGTGTCTGACAGGGTGCATTTCACCACAGACACTTGGACGAGTAGGCATGGACAGGGGCGTTACATGTCGCTGACTGGGCACTGGGTAACTATGGTGACAGCAGGACAAGGGGCTGCTGTCCAAGTCTTGCCGTCCCCACGAGCTGTGCGTCAATCCACTTTATCTAGAAGTTCCTCCACTGCTTCTGCCTCCTCAACCTCCTCTCGGTCCTCCACCTGCACCCAAAGCCTGTCTGGCAATGCCACCCGCTTTCTAACTGCGCAGAAGGAATCCTGCACACCTCCTTACTATGCTGGCAGCAGGGCTCAACGGCATCAGGCGGTGTTTACTTTGAAATGTCTGGGAAATGTGAGTCACACAGCTGAGGAGTTGTGGTCAGCTCTGGAGACCCAGTTTCATGAATGGTTGTCTCCACTGGACCTGCAATCAGGGAAGGCCATGTGCGACAATGCTGCAAACCTGGGTGCGGCCCTTCACCGGGGCAATGTCACACACGTGCCATGTATGGCTCACGTGTTGAACCTGGTTGTCCAGCAATTTTTAGCCCACTATCCCGGACTAGATGGCCTTCTGCAGAGGGCACGGTCGCTGTGTGCTCACTTCCGCCGTTGGCATCCTGCAGCTCAACGACTTACATCTCTACAGAAGTCGTTGGGCCTGCCAGTTCACCGGCTGAAATGCGATGTGCCGACAAGGTGGAATTCAACTCTACACATGTTGCAGCGACTGTGGAAGCACCGACAAGCCCTGGTGCAATACGTTCTGACATATAGCCTGGGTCAACGAGATCCAGAGGTGGGGCAAATCACGCTGCAGGAGTGGTCTCAGATCAGGGACCTATGCACCCTTCTGCACAGTTTTGAAATGGCGACGAAGATGTTTAGTGCTGACGATGCCATTATCAGAATGACTATTCCGTTGATTTACAAGCTGGAGCACACGTTAAACAGAATTCGGAGTCAGGTGGTGGGACAAGAGGAGGTGGAGGAAGTAGAGGAGTCGTATGCGGAAGGGATAAAATCTCCAAGGTCCAGACGGTCGGCAGCACCAAGGCGGCAGGCATGGGAGGGTGGGGGAGAGGGATTAACCAGGGCGCATGGTAGCAGTCAAACTGTTGAGGAAGGTGCAAGAGCCGAGGAGGAAGTGGAGGACGAACTGGCGATGGACATGGAAGACTCATCAGATGAGGGAGACCTTGATCACATTTCTGTTGTGCGAGGTTGGGGGGAGAGGGCAGAGGAAGGGAGCATGATTCTTACCTCGCTACCAACACAACAAGGACTTGGTCCTCCTTGATGCGCAAGACACATGAGTGCCTTCTTGCTGCACTACCTGCAACATGACCCTCGGATTGTCAGATTTCGAAGTAATCCCGACTACTGGGTTGCCACACTCTTAGATCCCCGGTTCAAAAGTAAATTTGCCGAAATAATTCCTGCCATAGAAAGGGATTCACGCATGCAGGAGTATCAGCAGAGGCTGTTGCAGAATCTTACATGTGCTTTTCCACAAAACACCAGTGGTGCACGTAGTGAATCTCACAGTTCTAACTTGCCAACCGTGGGACAGTCGAGTCTTCAGCACTCAAACCGTAACAGTAACACAGTATCTGCTGGTAATAGCAATTTTGTGGAATCGTTTCACCACTTTTTTAGACCATCCTTTGCAAGGCCACATGAGACAAGAAGTTTGACACATAGTCAACGCCTAGAGAGGATTGTACAGGAGTATCTCCAAGTGAACATCGAAGCCATGACTGTGTCACTGGACCCTTGCTTATTTTGGGCTTCCAATCTGGAAAAATGGCCAGAGCTCGCCACTCACGCCTTGGAGATCTTGTCATGCCCTGCAGCCAATGTTCTCTCTGAACGTGTGTTCAGCGCTGCTGGTGGTGTGCTGACAGATAAGCGCACGCGGCTGTCCACTGAGAATGTAGACAGACTCATGTTCATAAAGATGAACAAATCATGGATCCGCAAGGACTTTTCTACCCCTGTGTCATCCTGGGGAGACTAAAAGCTTGAGTATTTGGTAAAATCACCTCACCAAGCATTTTAAGCAACTCTGGGGCAATTGATGCCACTTAAGTGGTGTCTGTGCCACAATTTTTGGAAAAAATGGAGACTCTTTTTGGAGTCCCTTTTGTTATGATCTGCTACAAGCACTAAGGAAAGACAGGAGATCTGTCCCTACAATAGAACTAAGCTGGATCCCTACGATGTAACGGGGAACCTGATCCTGCGATCAGACCCGCTAAAGTCCTCGGCTAGTCTGAACGAAGACCTATAGATGTGAGGAAGGGATTCCTACAAGAACTAGGGACAGGGAGAAAGATGGACACCTCCTAGCAGAAATTGTAGCAGAAATAAGACAAACAAACAACATAGAACATAGAGGTCCGAAGATCTAGCAAAACTGACTGAGAAAGGTAACAGAGCACCAAGCTAGCTCAAGAGTAGAAATTACAATGAAGTCCAGCAAGGCCAGGAGGGCAGAGCCGGATTAAATAGGCAAAAAAGGTCATGTGACCAGCAAACTAGAAAAAACCTAACAGGAGAGTTCTAACACCCTTGCTGTGTTTTACATGACGTTGGCATCATCAATTCCATGTGGGTTGGGTCACTCCCCCCACCTTTTAACCGTAAGAAACTACATACACTATGGCTTAGGGTAACACAGATGGTTGAGTCTCAAGAGCTGTTTACTCAGAGGTCTGCTCCAAAGCTTCAGTGTCTGCTAGTCAGCATAGCAGCCCAGCTCTGAAGCAAGCTACACCGCCTGTGTATCTAATAAGAATTTTTAACTGCATCTAGCCTAGGCAATACTTTGGGCGTAGTATCCCAGCTGTGAAGCAAGCTGTACCGCCTGTGTATCTAATAAGAATTTTTAACTGCATTTAGCCCAGGCAATACTTTGGGCGTAGTAGCCCAGCTGCGAAGCAAGCTGCACCGCCTGTGTATATAATAAGAATTTTTAACTGTATCTAGCCGAGGCAGACTGTGGGGACCCCCAACCAAACCCAGACGCTCAGCCCCCCTACCGCCCCCTTTCCTTGACAATACAATAATGTAACTCTTACAACTGGATGGGTGAGGATCGGTCACAGCTTTATTAATTCTTTATACTCATTCCATTAGAAAGGCATTTTATTTCTAAAATAATTCAGCTTGTTGCAGCATGCCCTGTGTCTCCACACCGGCAAGTTGGCCAACAAGTGTAACTCTCCAACATGTCCTTTCTATTTCCAGGCCACGGAGGATCCTGCGTACTCGTATGCAGGACTCTGACCCCCATCCATCACTCTTAACGCTTGTTCCACTCCGTCTTGGAGTCCTGACAGGAATATGTCCAGTCCAATATCCATTAAGTGAACACCGTCGGGCCGTATGAGGCCTGCTTTATCTCCTTCCAGTTATCGGTGTCGTATCACTACACCGCCTCTGTCTCTTATAAATTTTGCCATCCGAATATTTATTACCCACCTTGTCCATTCGATGGCCATGATGTCTCGCGCACCTTGCCATACCACTATCGGCACAATCTCTGACCATACTATAGTTAGTTTTGTGAAAAATTCTCTGAAGCGCTCAGTGTCTAGTTTCATTATTGCCATTAGTTATGCGCTCTTGTGATGACCTAGGTCGTTTCCCCCGGCCTGTATAACTAAGATGACCGGACCTCTTGCCTCTCTCCCTACCTTGATTACCTCCATTAGTATCTGTGGCCATTGCAGGCCTCTAATACCTCTCCAGTTGAAATATGTGTTAAGAAACTCTAATTTCCTCCCGCCTGGATGGACTTTCGCCCTTTTTTCTGCCCAATATATATAGGAGTGGCCTATGACCCACACTGTTGGCTTAGCGTCACCTGTAAAAGAAACAAACCACGTTAGGATAACAAGTCCGGTCTTATGTATCTCGCCAAACACGTGGATCGCCATCTCCCTATCCTCTGAACTTCCGTTTCTGACAGTCCTGCTCTTGCTGCTTCCGTGGCCGCGCCTATGCGGAATGAGTGTGTCCCGTAATCTTTGGGGTGGTTCCCTGACGATGTTAGGCATTTATTAAATATAGCTTGGAACTGGTGTCTTGATAATGGCGTTCCATCAATGTGTGATAGGAAGAAATTACTTTGTGATCTGATGGTTATATATGTTTTTACTATTGTTACCCGACTCAGTGTACCATTTGTGGGTTGTAGAAGTACCCAAGTGCCCCTGCCCCCTGGAACCATTTTCGATTTGCATATGTGACGCACCCCCGGGCCGTGTATGTGTGGGGATACCCGGAACCGGACCTTTTGTGGATGCTGGGGGTTGTAGTCTCCGTGGCGGCGACCCGGTCCGTGCCCAGGGCGGTCAAACCAAATGGCAGTCTATATGCTGAATGTCCGACTACGCCACCCCTGGATTGCGGTCAGAGTGAACCGCCGCTGCAGGGCAGACCACTGAGGCTGGTGTTGTGGGTGCAGCAGAGGGTAGTATAACTCCACACGGGAGGAGTATAGCCTCAGGGCAGCGAGTGCGGATGTTGGGGGTGATGGTGCACGGGAGCAGCAGTAACGACACAGAGTCCTGTAATGCAGTCCAGGGTATTTACTAACAGTTCTTTATCCACGTTACTCCAGCTGGTCATAACGTCGCACTGTGCTCACCAGGTGAGGGGCTCGGCCTACTCCCAGATAACTTTGGAGCGTTTCACAGGACCCCCTTTGTGTGTCCTTTCTCTGGCCTGTCATACCCCGCCAGTGACCTCGTTTCTGTCCGGCTGCCTCGGGCCTTCTCGGGTAAACGTTGGTGCCGTTTCCTGACCCTATGTGGTGCCTTCCTAGCGGGTGTAGCAAGGGGCTGCGCCACATAAAATGTCACAGCCTCCGGTTTCTAGCTGAGGGTAGTTCCCCGCCTCCACTAGTTTCGGGGACCGGTCTCCCCCTTTGGCCTGACCCCCCTACTCAGGTAGATTCGGGCGTGCGGTGGCGACTCGCCGGTCCACACCCCTGGGGTCCCTTCGTTCCTTGTTCCTGGAGCCTCCTCCGCTCCTGTTCCTTCCTTCTTCTTCCTCCAGGCTCCGGCCGCTCTCTTAGGCCTGCCTGCAGAGCAGAGCCCCATGCAGAGGCCCTTACTCTGTCACTTCTTCTCTCTGACTCCCTGACCTAAGATGGAGCCCACCTTTTATACCTCCTTCTCAGTGCACCCAGGAACTGCCCTCTCCCTCCTATGCACTACAGGGTCCCCCTTCCTCAGTGTTCCCTCCCCCCACTACAGCCAGGGACAGGGACTGTCATGCTCCATATCGGTTGCCCTGCCCCCCAGAAATGTGGTGTAATGCATGCAGGTGTCAGGGTCCTGATCCACACTCCATCCTTACCTGGAAGTGAGATATCGCACATCTGGTTGAGATGCAATACCTCTGTAGCGACCGAACCCTCGGGGCGCTATATATGCGTAGACGTATTGCATTATTGGCTATGACTACGTCCTGGTGTAATAAGCCTCCACTGGTAGTAATTTTGGATTGAGGGACTAATTCACTTATGCATAGCGCCCCGAAGAAGGTGATCGCAAATGCAGTAGACAGTAGTGTTGCTTCAAATTGTGAGTGTCATGTTAATGGTGTTAGGGATATGATGTGAGAAATCAGCTTTAGTGACACGGGACGGGACGTCTACACTCCTGACTTGGCTGACCCCTTTTCCACCCTTTTATGGATTGTCTGATGATGAATCTCTTTGCCACATCTCCCCAATTCAGTAGTTGGAAGTGAAATGCTACTCCGGTCAGACACCGCTGCGCTGACGCCCCTGATATGCCCCTCATCATTAGCTGGTGGAGAAATTCTATGGTGACTTGTAATCTGGCTTGTTCACATTGGTCAACCCGTCTGCCTGTTACTAGTCGTGTCCACTCTTCCCATGCCTTACCGTATGCTTGCCACGTCGACGGGGCAACTGACGCTCTGATTAATGGCATCAACTATTCGCCACTAGATACCATAGGGAGGGTGGGCAACTGTTGCCCGATGGGTGGGCGTTGGGGAGGAGCTCTGTGAAAATCTGCCAATTGAATTGTGATAAAGCGTTAGCAGCAGCGTTAGACCCCTCAGCATTGTGGCTAGTGCGGACCCATACATTGTGTTTTAGGCACAGGAATCCTAGCCCGCGTAGTAGGCCTTCTTATTAATGCAGTGCGCTAGGCTGGTGTTTTTTGTTATGAAGCGTATATTTTTGTTAGCCAGGCGGGGCGCGCCCCATATTTCTATTGCTAGCACTATTGGGAAGAGTTCCAGGAGTGTCTGTTTTTTTGTCAGCACTTGTTCTGCCCAATACGGAGGCCATAAGCCTGTGCACCATTGGTTATTTAGTATCGCTGCATATCCGCCTGATTCTGCCGCCCCGGTGAATAATCTTAGTTCAATGTTGGACTGTTCTGCTGACATAAATAACGTGTGACCGTTGAATGATTATAAGAAGGTTTTCCACACCTCTAAGTCCGCCCGTAGCTGCCTGCTGATTCTGATTCTATGACTCGGTTTTGATGCCCCTTTTGTTGCGGGCGATAAATGACAAGAAAAAACCCTTCCGACTGGCATCACCCAGCTCGCAAACACGAGGAGACCTAGTAATACTTGCATCTGCTGTAGTGTTACTTTCCATACTGCGCAAAAACCCTCGATCAGGTGTAATGTTTTGGTATTTTTTCCCATGGGAGGCGGAACAACCTTGCTGTGGTGTCGATTTCGATGCCTAAGAACGATAGCTTTGTTGTGGGGCCTATGGTTTTTGTTGGGCATAATGGGACTCCAAACCAACGGGAGATGTTTGTGAATTCGTTGAGTAAGGGGCAGCGAAAGGGGGTGACCAATCGCCACGGCCCGCGGAGGGCCCACCACAGTCAGTGACTCCTTCCATATTTAGCATAGAGTCTACCAATACTTTGGGCGTAGTAGCCCAGCTGTGATGCAATGTACACCGCCTGTGTATCTAATAAGAATTTTTAACTGCATCTAGCCCAGGCAATACTTTGGGCGTAGTAGCCCAGCTGTGATGCAAGCTACACCGCCTGTATATCTAATAACAATTTTTTACTGCATCTAACCCAGCCAATCATTTGCTAGTATTGCTAGTAGCAGTGTCACATGGGCTCTAAACCTTGCATAGCCTGGGCATTTTTTCAGATCGCTAAGGATGACCCAACTCATGTTATCTGTAACATTTGTCACCAAAAGCTAAGTAGAGGCCAAAAAAAAAATAGTTTGAGTACTTTATGCTTGAACCGTCACATGGATATGAAGCATAAGTTGCAGTGCGAAGCTCACTGTGCTACAATGCGGCCTAGCGGGCCGGGCCAACCACCATCTGCCCCATCTGTGTCATCCTGGGGAGACTAAAAGCTTGAGGATTTTGGAAAATCACCTCACCAACCATTTTAAGCAACGGGACAATTGATGCCACTTAAGTGGTGTCTGTGCCACAATTTTTGGAAAAAATGGAGACTCTTTTTGGAGTCCCCTTGCTGTGTTTTATATGACGTTGGCATTGTCAATTCCAGGTGGGTCGGGTCTCTCCCCCCCTTTTAACCGTAAGAAACTACATACACGATGGCTTGGGGTAACACAGATGGTTTAGTCTGAAGAGCTGTTTACTCATACTATAGCCTGGGAATCAGAGGTCTGCTCCAAAGCTTCAGTGTCTGCTAGTCAGCGGAGTAGCCACCGCCTGTAGATCTAATTACAAATTTTTAACTGCATCTAGCCCAGGCAATACTTTGGGCCTAGTAGCAGTGTCTGATAGTCAGCGGAGTATCCCAGCTGTTAAGCAAGCTACACCACCTGTGGTTTGGACACTTAATTTCTTCAAAGGAAATGCTTTGGGCCCCCGGGACACTCAGTGAAGAGCATTGGGGAGGCGCCCCACCAGTGGACAGGCACCAGTATTGGGAGAGGGGAGCTGGCCATCAGGGTCCACCGCGGCTCTGGCACAAACCCGGCGACACGGAGGTCGCACGGGCAGGAACGGACTGGCCGTGTCGCCTTCGCACTCCAATGTAGTCCCTCTGCCCGCTCGCGCCCGTAACCTCAAAGGGATGCGCAAGCGGCTTTTCTTCCCAGGGCTGTTCCCCGCCCAGCAGGAACGTGAGGGAGCTCAGGTCGGCCTTCCACTGTACTCCCTTACCTCCCTCGCCCTCTTTCCTTCTTCCGTTCTCCATCTAACCCCTCGGCTCTGTGGTGTCCGCTCTCCCTCCAGCTCTCTCCTTCTCACAGGTGGACTACCGCGTGTATTCACACTGTGGCGAATCTTTTGGGCCGAGGCATAAGAAGTTGTCGAGGTAATGGATAATATGTGCCCCCTTAGAAACGTCCATTACAACCCATTCGAGGAAGCAACTAAACGCCTCAGATAGTGAGCAGGATCTGGACCACCCCATGGGCAAACAGCGATCTATATAGTATGCTCCTTCCCAGAAGCAGCCCAATAGGCGGACACTATTCGGAGGCACAGGTAGTAAGTAACCGGAATGCCGCATCAATGTCTGTTTTGGTCATTAGGGTGACCCTTCCCAACTTCTTGATCCGCCTGATTGCCTTGTCAAAGGATGTACAATATATACTACTGTACTTGGTTCCACGTCGATGTTGTCGTTTACTGACCTGCCCCTTGGATATGACAAATGGTGGATTAATCCGAATGTATTGGGTTCTGTTTTTGGCACAACTCACAACGGGGATACTACTACGTCTTGTAAGGAAAGTGTTCTGAATGGAACCGCCATTCTACCTAAAGATATTTCTTTTATTAATTTTCTTGTCACGACGTCTGGGTGTTGGTAGGCTGATTTTAGATTTTTACTCCAGCCTTTCTTGATTTTAGAAGGGCATGACATGCCTATATCTTTGTCTCCCCCTCCTTTTACTCCTCCACCTCTTTTCTTTTCGCATAACTATATGTACTTGTCACTTTTCCATGTCTTAGTTGTGTCTTCTGAGCAGTTTGTCAGCTTTTGGACACCTTTGAAGGTGTTTTCTATGTGTTTCTATGTGTTTTTGTTTGCCTGCCATTGGTTTTAACGGTGTTCGACGGTGTTCGACGAACAGTTCGGCGAACACACTGGTGTTCGACGAACTGAACCCGAACACTACGGGGGTGGCTCAACTCTAATTCTGTCTGGAGCCAGACTGCGTATCGCGCATGCGCAGTCTATAAAGGCTTCAGACAGAGACACGCATCCCCCGTTATATTATAGATTAACCATGCTAAAAATTACAAGTTTTTACTCCCATAAACGAAAGTTTCATACCGTTACATCTATGAGCAAATAAAACATTCATGGTTGCTGAAATTTAGAAAGTTAAAATAAAATAACTTTAGTTGGTCATTTTGGGGTTAAACAATGACATTATTTTGAGGTAAAAATAAGGATCTTCATTTTTTTGATGAAGGCTTTAACTTTTATTTAAACTTTATGTAAAGTGTTTGTCCACCTTTCAAGACAATTTTTTTTTTTACCTGAATGCATGGAATTGGGGCTAAAAATCATGTTTGCAATTGGGCTCCATTAAAAAGTTTGCACAGCTCTGCTTTTAAAAGTGTTTTTTTTTTCTGCACATTCAACTTTGATGTTGTCTGTGCTCATAAATTAGCAGAGAGAAGCTTATAAAAAACAAATAAAAGAGTTACAGAGTCTCCATTAGACTGACATAGTGGGCTAACTGACTCATTCTCAGTTAACTCCTTCTGCAGCACAAAGTTAGAGAAAGCAATCCGTGCAACGTTTTTTGATGGAACTAAATTTTTAGCTCATAATACATGCATATAAGGGTCTTCCATCTCTCTCCTCAGTTGATGTCGGGGGGAAGAAGAGATCGAGTATGGCAAATTACAATGTCCTTTTGGTCAGTGGTTTACTCCACTCTCCCCACTAAACACACATGCATGCTCAATGCTCAACCAATTTGAGCCTACATGTGTACGGAGGTGTTGGCGGAAGTACAGTAGCTGTTGGCTAATGCCATCTAAGGTGTATGAGCAACTTAAAATCCAGTGTGCAGATACCGGGATAGCACTGATTTCACAAGATCTGTACTGAACCTACCAGGAGATAATCCGGCCCCTCCGAGTTGTATGAGAATAGCAGGAGACCTCTCAGCTGGTCAGTTTTGAACATGAAGGATATTTCAATGTCTTTGTCATCAGGAAATACAGAAGTAGCCAATTCAAGGAAACCTGAAATAATAAAAAGTCACAGTCATAACTTTAAAGCCCAGAATACAGGCATGAATAGTCAGAATAGGTGACAGATCTTACCAAAGCCTAGAAAATGTGCTCCCTGCTCCGTAGACTCTGGACAACCCTCCCATTTCTCATACATGTTGTGTCGTTCCTCGGCTTCATACCAGTCTAGCAGCCGCCATTCTTTGGAATTGTCACTCTTCTGTATGAATATGTCACCAACACAGCCAACAAAACTCCTCTGGATTATCTGGGTGTTACCTGTGATAAATGACATATACTAAAGTAACAAATATGGAGGAAGAAAGGAATAGAAGAGAAGAATAGGTGGAAGGAAGGAAAGAAGGAGGAAATGAGGAAGGAAGGAAAGAAGAAAGATTGGATAGATGGAAGGATGGTATTAAACTAAGAAGGAAAGAAACAAAAAGGAAGGAAGGGAGAAAAAAGGAAGGAATAAAAGAAGAAAAGAAATGGGGGAAAAGAAAGGGAAGGAATAGAAATGAGAAAGGTAGGAGGGAAGAAGAAAAGAGGGGATGAAAGGAGGAAAGAAGAAAAGAAAGGCAAGCAGAAAGGAAAGAGGGAGAAAACAGGATGGAAGGAGGGAGAAAGGAAGGATGGGAGGAAAAAAAGGGGAAGAATGCAGGAAGGAAGAGAAAATTAAGATAAAGAAAGGACCTGAGGAAGGAAGGAGGGAAGATGGAAGGAATGGTGGAAGAAATGAAAGAGGGAAGAAGTAGGAAGGATGGAGGGAAAAAAAATAAGGATAGAATGATTGGAGGAAGGGGAAAGGAAGCAAGAAGCAAATATGGAAGTAAAGAAAAAATTTATTAAAAAAGTAAAGATGGATAGAAGAAAGAAAGGGGGAGATTATGGGGTAGCAAGAAAGAAGGAAGGCAGAAACGAAGCAGGAGAGGAATGAATGAAAGAGGGAATAATGGTAAGAAATGAGAGAGAAAGCAAGAAAGGAGGGAAGAACGGACAGAGGGAAAGGAAGGCAGAAAGGAAGCAGGAGAGGAATGAAGGAAAGAGGGAAGAACGGAAAGAAATGAGAGAGAAAGCAAGAAAGGAGGAAAGAACGGACAGAGGGAAGGGAAGAAAGAGATGGAGTAAAGAAGAAAGAATGGGCAAAAATATGGAGGGAGAGAAGTAAGTATGGGAGAAAGGAGTGGAAGGATAAAGAGATGGAGGAGAAGAAGGACATATGGGAGAAAGCAAGTATGGAAAGACAGGGCAGAAGAAGTTAAGGAAGGACGGAAGGGAGAAAGGAGAGGAGGAAAGAGGGTAAGAAGGAGGGAAGTGGGACAGGCGGATGAAGAAAATTGTAGAGAAGGGAAGTTGAAAGGAGGCAAGGAAGGAAGGAAGGAGGATAACAGAAAGGAAGGGAGAAAGGAAGGAATAAAGAAAAGTGGAAAGAAGGATTGGGATAATGTAAACAAGGAGGCTATAAAAAAGAGAAAAAATGAATAGAGGGATAGAGAGAGGGAAGGAGGAAAGAATAAGGAAGGGAGCATGAAAACTACAGTCTAAAGAACACCTTGATAAAGTTGGCACCAGTTGGATAGAGGCTTGGTGAATGTAAAAAGAAAGGAAGGAAGAAAGGAATGATGTTTTTTATTTACCAATGTCCTTTCTTTTGATAGAGAAGTTTGCGGGCAGGCCTCCAACATACACACCAGTATTCTCACCAACAACTGTACCACTGCCTGTGGCAGAAGCAGAACCTTGAGAGAGGGAATAAATAGGTCAGTGGTACGGAATTTTACAATCATGGATCAATAATAGAAAGACAATTCTCAAAGATCATTTTTTATATAGAGAGATATTAGTGACATGATAGAGGAATAATATGATCTTAGTGAATGACTTGTCTACCTGAATATTTTCCATCCACAGTTATAGTTCCTGAAGCTTCATTTCTTGCAACGATGATCTGATGCCACTTCCCATCATTGTAAAGTCTGTCGTGATCATTCGTAGGAGTTACAGCCACTGCTGAATCCTTCAAAGAAAGACAATTTTTTTCTTGTTGATATATAGTTCCAGGGAAAATTATTCAAAGCCCATTGTAAATTAGGATTATTAACATCAAAATTTCCAAATGTTCTGTTGTTTGCAACAAACCAATCAAACAAGAACAATTTAAACTCTCAGGACAACTAATATAATTAATGGTTTTTCCAAATACAACACCATATTTCACTTTTATTGACTACTGCAATCACAGAATTATTCTACCCTTCATGACCAGCGTCTTCAGTAGTTATTTGAACGTCCATTGGCTGTTATGACCTGCTGCAAATGTGATGTACAGTGCTGGCCAAAAGTATTGGCACCCCTGCAATTCTGTCAGATAATACTCAGTTTTTTCCTGAAAATGATTGCAATCACAAATTCTTTGGTATTATTATCTTCATTTAATTTGCTTGCAAGGAAAAAACACAAAAGAGAATGAAGCAAAAATCAAATCATTGATCATTTCACACAAAACTCCAAAAAAGGGCCGGACAAAAGTATTGGCACCCTCAGCCTAATACTTGGTTGCACAACCTTTAGCCAAAATAACTGCGAACAACCGCTTCCAATAACCATCAATGAGTTTCTTACAATGCTCTGCTGGAATTGTAGACCATTCTTCTTTGGCAAACTGCTCCAGGTCCCTGATATTTGAAGGGTGCCTTCTCCAAAATGCCATTTTGAGATCTCTCCACAGGTGTTCTATGGGATTCAGGTCTGGACTCATTGCTGGCCACCTTAGAAGTCTCCAGTGCTTTCTCTCAAACCATTTTATGGTGCTTTTGGAAGTGTGTTTTGGGTCATTGTCCTGCTGGAAGACACATGACCTCTGAGGGAGACCCAGCTTTCTCACACTGGGCCCTACATTATGCTGCAAAATTTGTTGGTAGTCTTCAGACTTCATAATGCCATGCACACGGTCAAGCAGTCCAGTGCCAGAGGCAGCAAAGCAACCCCAAAACATCAGGGAACCTCCGCCATGTTTGACGGTAGGGACCGTGTTCTTTTCTTTGAATGCCTCTTTTTTTTTCCTGTACACTCTATGTTGATGCTTTTTCCCAAAAAGCTCTACTTTTGTCTCATCTGACCAGAGAACATTCTTCCAAAACGTTTTAGGCTTTCTCAGGTAAGTTTTGGCAAACTCCAGCCTGGCTTTTTTATGTCTCGGGGTAAGAAGTGTGGTCTTCCTGGGTATCCTACCATACAGTCCCTTTTCATTCAGACGCCGACGGATAGTACGGGTTGACACTGTTGTACCCTCGGACTGCAGGGCAGCTTGAACCTGTTTGGATGTTAGTCGAGGTTCTTTATCCACCATCCGCACAATCTTACGTTGAAATCTCTCGTCAATTTTTCTTTTCCATCCACATCTAGGGAGGTTAGCCACAGTGCCATGGGCTTTAAACTTCTTGATGACACTGCGCACGGAAGACACAGGAAAATTCAGGTCTTTGGAGATGGACTTGTAGCCTTGAGATTGCTCATGCTTTCTCACAATTTGATTTCTCAAGTCCTCAGACAGTTCTTTGGTCTTCTTTCTTTTCTCCATGCTCAATGTGGTACACAGAAGGACACAGGACAGAGGTTGAGTCAACTTTAATCCATGTTAACTGGCTGCAAGTGTGATTTAGTTATTGCCAACACCTGTTAGGTGCCACAGGTAAGTTACAGGTGCTGTTAATTACACGAATTAGAGAAGCATCACATGATTTTTCAAAGGGTGCCAATACTTTTGTCCACCCCCTTTTTAGGTTTGGTGTGGAATTATATCCAATTTGGCTTTAGGACAATTCTTTTTGTGTTTTTTTCATTGAAGACAAATTAAATGAAGAGAATAATACCAAAGAATTTGTGATTACAATCATTTTCAGGAAGAAACTGAGTATTATCTGACAGAATTGCAGGGGTGCCAATACTTTTGGCCAGCACTGTATAGTCAGACACCAAGAATTTTACCCCATTTCTCGCGAACAATGGCCTCCAGTTCACTATTATTCTTGGGTTCATGTTCTTCAACCTCCTTCTTCAAATCCTATCAAAGATTTTCTATGGGTTTCCTCTATAGCCTATATTAATAAGTGACACTGTTTGTGCAAAAATCTATCGCTACTAAACGTAAACCGAAGCGTCTGACATCCTTTCACATACAGTTCCCCTCTCTTTAGCTTATTTAAACATTTCATATTTCACAAACATGCATTTCATTATTGTAGTTTAATAATTAAAACCAGAACTGGTGTCATGCCCAATTAATGTGCCCTGGTACTATGCCCATTAGCTTCTCCATTAGTGAATTCAACAATACTAATGGGATTACGAGCATGAGATGCTAATTGGGCGTGACATAAGAAACTGGCTTACTTCTTGGCATACCCTTGCTAATGATGAAATTAATGAGCATTTTATTAAATGCTGTCTCATCAAAGTGTCCTTAGTTAGCGTTAAAATTGTTACAAATGATGCAGCATTCTAAATACTGTATTAGAAACACGAAGCAGATCGCTCATCCTCCATATGACGGCCATGTCTATGATTCACTCGTCACGACTTTTACAGCTATCTTTCTGTTGCACTTTTACTCCCTCTATCTTTGGAGAACCCAAAATGTCCATACTTTACAGATTGCCCATTAGGCACCAGCAAATATTTGATTTCTCTTGTGGTGGAGCTTCAGAGAGTTTGAACACTTGTAAGGGGTGACAGAGGCTGTCATGCGCCTCTTCCTTACTAAACAGTTTTGGATATTTATGGATCTCTAATGAAATGTATAATGTTATTTATATATGGTATATAGGGAAAGTAGTCAGGAGTCAGTCCTGTCAGAGATGTAGTAGTTAGTGGAACAGTTTAAGAATTTGCTAGAGGAAGACTGAGGAGACGTTCAGGACCCTGGGGGCTGAAGGTCAATAGAGATACAGACAGATGATGGAAAAGAGTTAGGCAGCTCAGGGAACGATAAAGCGGACAACTTTGAGGAAAATTCCCTAAACGTCCGAGGTCTATGGCCTGTAGAAGGACTGATGGAGCCAGACTTCACTACTCCCAAGGAGGGGAGAACAGATGGGGATGACTCGCCCCCAGGGGCCTTACTATTCGGGGTAGTATATCACGGTGGCTGGCCCAGGGCGGTCAGTGCACAAAGGGGTATCAAATACTAATAACAGTTCAGAGAATTCGTGACGCCACCTGTGGTGTCTGGTGAAGGTCACCAGCGCTGCAACAGTCCTCTGAGGCAGGTGTCAAGGCAGCTAAAGATGGTACAGCTCCCCACAGGTGGAGCGGGCCTCAGGGCAGTGTAGATAGATAGATGGTGGAAAGTGCGCTGGGCGTTGTAGTGCGGTGAGGATTAGTGGCGCCGCTAAAGAAACAGTCGGAGGCTGTTCGATGCAGTCAACCAAGGTTTTACTTACAGTTCTTAGGCAATTCACAAGTGCACGTTACAGGCGAAGGCCTCCCTCGTCGCGCTGCGTTCACCGGACAGGGGTTCAGTCCTTCTTCAAGTAGCTTAGGAATGCCTGGCGGAACCCCACTTTCTCGTGTTCCTACTTTGACCTTCTTCACTCTTGGTCCTTCTCACCGTTGCCCTACGCTGCCCACTCTCAATCCCGCTCGGATATGCTGAAGTCCTTCCTGTACGTTGGATCCGGGACCAACCTGACCCCCTGGGGATTAGAATGAAGCAACCGATCCTTACTGACACCTGGCAGGAGCGGGGCGTACGGGTGCTGTCCTGCACGCGCCGTACCCCCTGGGATCCTCTTAGTAGAACGGAGCCTACTCCCTGCTCCCCTCCGGGCCTCTATCCTGGGCCCTAACTTGTGGAGTAGAGATCTGACTGAGCCTCTGCTCCCGGACTGTTCCTCTCAACAGCCCACACTACACGACCACTGTCCTAATATGGCTTCCTATTATATACCTACTGTATAAGTGCTTCCTGTAGCTGCTTCCTCCACCCACACCCACTATTGGTTCCCCCTTCCTTTGGGTCCCCCCCCCCTACTCCAGCCAGGGTCAGGGCTCAGCAGAAAACTACATTGCGTCTTGCCCCTCCTGCCGGTCTGGAGCAGTGTGGTGTTGGATGTAGGTGGTTGGGGTTCCGTGCAGCACTCCCATTTTACCTGAGAGAAGGGAGACACCACACCTCTGGGTGAGGTGCAGTATCTCTGTGGCGACTGAACCCTCAGGGGCGCCACAGGGACATACCTAAGGAGAGTAGGACCATGTTCTGGAAAGCTGTGGTACTGGGAAACTAACTCTGAGGACAGGAAGGGACAGAAGAGGGGATGAAAACTGTAATGGAGATGCTTAAAAAGACTGTATCTGTGACCAAAACTGAACAAATGAAGTTAAGTAAAGTTGTTCTTTATATAAAAAGAACAGAGTCTGAAAATGATTGTTTTCATTCAACTTATGGACTCCTAAAGAAGATTGAGAAGCAACAGAAAACAGTAAGCGTTGTACATCACATGCAAAGCACGGGACAAACCAAACATTTTCTTTTATTTGTGGCTGTTCAGGGTGAGAATGCGAATACATAACCACAGCAACCCCTCGCCACTACTACCACCCTGCAACCCTCACACACTTACACAGGTAACCCTAACAGAGAAATCTAATTGCTGGAGTTTTCAGCTGCATGGCACAAAATTATCAGCCGATTTTAGGAATTACTTCTAAAAAAATGGAAAAACTCAATCAAAGTTAAGTGTTCCCTTAAAAGGGTTTTCTCAGGAGAAACATCTTTCAAAATCTAGCAGTTGGGGCGATCAGCTGATCACCGTTCTGATGAATGGCCCCCGGGTAACTCATGTCCACCAGAATATATTCCAATCAAACAGAGCATCCCTCTGTTCTGGTTCATAGTGGGAAAATCTGTTGGCTGGGTAACTCCCTTCTATGAGGTCTATTTTCCCCAATAGGACATATGGACAGAAGTTTTCCTAATAAGACCTTTTGAATGATTTGCAAGAGAGCCAATGAATGAGTTGCAGACCATGAGCACCTCACTATTATTCAACTGACTGTTGGAGACCAAGGAGGCCTCAGAGTTCTACCCAAGGTCTGTGTCTATGTTCTGAGGACACCTAGAGAGATGGATTATTTAAGCTGCAGAGGTCAGGGTGGTCAATAAGGACTGAAGGCGATTTCACAGCTGGCAGGATTTGGGCAGGATGTGGAAAAGTAAGGAACAGGACAGAAGGTAAACAAGCAGAGTAGGAAACACCAAAAGATGCAGAGCCAGAAGTATAAACATACACAGGGACTGAAGAAATATTAGTCCAGGACTTGCTGCAACATTTGTAGTGTGAATAACCCCAAAGCAGAGTTTGTTATGCTTACAATATACGAAGAGTTAATCTGCAAACAAAGGATAGCCGCTGGCAGTAGTACTAAATATGCAAACTTGTTGTATAGAAGATACAGTCTGTTGTGGCAGTGTTTGTAATGAGAACAGCTCCATAAAATGGTTTGTTATGCTTACAGCAGATGAAGCATTAACAGCAAGTCTGAGCCAGGAGGTAAATATTGATTGAAGAAACAAACTGGAGTTTGCAGAAATGATTGCTATCTGAGAGATATGGTTAGTGAGACAAAAGTACAAGGCACATGTTAACTAGTTACTAGTGTTGAGCCACCCCCGTAGTGTTCGAGTTCGGTTCGGTTCGTCGAACACCCGTGTGTTCGCCGAACTGTTCGTCGAACTGTTCGTCGAACACCTTCGAACACCGTTAAAACCAATGGCAGGCAAACAAAAACACATAGAAACACATAGAAAACACCTTCAAAGGTGTCCAAAAGCTGACAAACTGCTCAGAAGACACAACTAACACATGGAAAAGTGACAAGTACATATAGTCATGCGAAAAGAAAAGAGGTGGAGGAGTAAAAGGAGGGGGAGACACAGATATAGGCATGTCATGCCCTTCTAAAATCCAAAAAGTGAGAAGCCGAGACGGCCAGTCCGCTCCTGCCCGTGCCACCTCCGTGTCGCCGGGTTTGTGCCAGAGACGCGGTGAACCCTGATGGCCAGCCCCCCTCTCCCAATACTGGTGCCTGTCCGCTGGTGGGTCGAGAGAGCCCCCCTGTGGTGGAGGCAGCTCTAAGCTTTTTAATTTAAATTGTCCCTCTAATTTGAATGAATACACTTTAAATCCATTTACAAGGATCTATTGGAGGGCAAGTCTCATGCCAGCAGCCGCGTAATTCCAGCTCCAGTAGCGTCCACTAAAGCTGCTGCAGTTAAAAAGCTTTTATAAGGATCGAGCTCGGCTGTCCACCGCAAGGCATCCTAGTGCCAGTCCCAGACCCTATGCCTTGGGGTGCCTCCTGATGCTCTTCACTAAGTATCCCGTGGTCCCGAAGCATTTCCTTTGAAAAAATTAAGTGTCCAAACTACAGGTGCTGTAGCTTGCTTAACAGCCGGGATAATCCGCTGACTAGCAGACACTGCTACTAGGCACAAAGTATTTCCTGGGCTAGATGCAGTTAAAAATTTGTAAGTAGATACTCTCGTTGGATGCTGAGAAAGCATTCCATAGAGTCTCCTGGCACGCCATATATGATTCTCTTAAAAAGCTTGGGGTAGGGGTCTAGGGGACCCTTTTATAGCCAAAATCACGGCCCTGTATCACAATACGTCACCTAGGCTGAAGATAAATGGAACTGTAGCACCGAGGGCTCGGTTGCTACAGACGTATTGCACCTCACCCAGAGGTGTGATATCTCACTCTCAGATAAGGATGGAGTGTGGATCAGGACCCGACACCTGCATGCATTACACCACATTGCCGTGGGGCAGGGCGACCAATATGCCCCTGAGATGGGCACGACAGTCCCTGTCCCTGGCTGGAGTGGGGGGAGGGAACACTGAGGAAGGGGAACCCTGCAGTGCAGGAGCAGGGAGGAAGCAGTTCCTGGGTGCATTGAGAAGGGAGTATAAAAGGTGGGCACCATCTTAGTTCAGTGCAGAGAAGTCTGAGCAGAAGTGGCAGGGAGCAGGGGCTCTGCATGAGCTCTGCTCCGGAGGCGGGCCTAGTAACAGAGGCCCAGGCCTGCAAGAGGGAGAAGGAAGGAAGAGGAGCGGAGAAGGCTCCAGGAACGAGGAATGAAGGGATCCCAGGGGTGCGGACGGGCGAGTCGCCACCGCACGCCCGAATCCACCTGCGTGGAGGGGTCAGGCCAAAGGGGGAGACCGGTCCCCGAACTAGTGGAGGCAGGAAACGACCCTCAGCTAGAAACCGGAGGCTCTGACATTTTATGTGGCGCAGCCCCTTGCTCCACCCGCTAGGAAGGCACCACATAGGGTCAGGGAAACTGGCGCCAAGTTTACCAAGAGGAGGCCCGAGGCAGCCGGACAGAAGTGTTGGTAAGAAAGGCCAGACAAAGGACACACAAAGGGGGTCCTGTGAAGCGCTCCAAAGTTATCTGGGAGTTGTCTGAGCCCCTCACCTGGTGAGCACAGTACGACGTGGGCAGCCGTTACCTGCAGACGTGGTCTGGATAGTAAGAACTGTGAGTAAAGGCCCTGAACTGCATCACTGACTCCGTGTCGTTACTGCTGCTGCCCTGCACCATCACCCCCATCCTCCGCATACACTGCCCTGAGGCTATACTCCTCCCGTGGGGAGTTATGCTACGCTCTGCTGCACCCACAACACCAGCCTTAGCGGTCTGCCCTGTAGCGGCGGTTCACTCTGACCGCAATCCACGGGTGGCGTAGTCGGACATTTAAACATGAAAACCACATAAATAGTTCCGCCACTGGTTTGACCGCCCTGAGCCACGGAACCGGATCGCCGCCACGAAGACTACAACCACCAGAAACCACCAAAAAGGGTCCGGCTCCGGGTGTCCCAAGGCCCAGGGGGTGCGTCAGAACATTTTCATCACCTTTCACAATCACCAATGGGACAAGGCAGGGATGTCCTCTGTCCCCTCTCTTATACATCCTAGTGACGGAGCACCTGCTCTCATCAATTCGCCATAACCCCAATATTAGGTGGATTGAGGTGGGAGGCACCGAGTACAAGTGCTCTCTATTTGCTGATGATGTCCTAGTATATATCACTCAATCACATATATCCATCCCTGCTGTTATGGCTGAAATATATCACTTTGTTACATGGTAAAATTTTAAAATCAATGCAGCGAAGTCTGAGGCCCTCGATGTCTCCCTCCCTAAATCCATATAGGATTCCATCCAGTCCAACTTTCCCTTTGCCTGGCCCTCACAGGGTATCAAATACTTAGGAATTCCTATTCATAGAGACCTCTCCCATCTATGTTATCTTAATTTTGGGCCCTTTATTGAACAAGTCCATACAGACCACGGTTGGCAAGTTAGAACTGTAAGATTCACTACGTGAACCACTGGTGTTTTGTGGAAAAGCACATGTACACCGCGTTCCAAATTATTATGCAAAAAGTGTTTAGGAGTGATAAGGGAAGAATTTGTTTGTTTGTCAGTTAAACTCATTGATGGTGATGTGTGTCAGGGCTCTTTATATCACTGTAAGCAATTGCAGACACCTGTGCTAATTAGTTTGGCAGGTGTGTCCAATGAAAGGCAAGACTACTTAAGAAGGCTCTCTCACATTATTAAGCAGCCTACATTTTCTGCCAAAATGGGAAAGAAAAAGGATGTGTCGGCTGCTGAGAAGCAACAAATTGTGGAGTGTTTAGGTCAAGGCATGACTACAATCAACATTGTGCGATGATCAGGATGAAGTGTCTTGGCAATCAAGAAGTATGTAGCTGATTCACAGTACACACGTGTGCGTGCTGATAAGGGCAAATTGAGGACTCTTTCCTACAGGCAATTACGTCAGGTTGAAAGAGCAGCGGCAAAAAAGCCTTGTCATAGCAGCAGACAAGTTTTTGAAGCTGCTTGTGCCTCCAACGTCCCCCGAACAACAAGATGCAGGGTCCTTCAGAGGTTTGCAGCTGTGCATACGCCATCCTGTCGACCTCCTCTATCCACTTCACACAAGCAGAAACGGCTCCAGTGGGCCAAACATTACATGAAGACTGATTTCAAAACTGTTTTGTTCACGGATGAGTGCCGTGCAGCGCTCGATGGTCCAGATGAATGGAGTGGAGGATGGCTGGTTGATGGACACCCCACGCAAACACGGCTACAGCGCCAACAAGGAGGAGGTGGAGTAATGTTTTGGGCTGGAATCATGGGGAGAGAGATTGTCGGCCCCTTTAGGATCCCTGAAGGCGCTAAAGATGAACTCCATAATGTATGTGGATTTTCTCAAACAGCACTTCCTGCCATGGTTCAAGAAGAAGAACCGTGTATTTCACAGCAAGATCATTTTTCTGCATGATAATGCACCATCTCATGCTGCACATAAAACATCTGCATCTCTGGCTGATATGGGCATAAAAGGGGACAAACTTATGGTGTGACCCCCATGCTCCCCTGACCTCTACCCCATTCAGAACCTTTGGAGCATCATTAAAAGGAGTGTCTATGATGGCGGGAGGCAGTTCACATCTAAGCAACAGCTCTGGGAGGGTATTCTGTCCTCATGCAAAACAATTGAAGCAGAAACCATCCAAAACCTGACAAATTCAATGGACGAGAGAGTTCAGAAGCTCCTTTCGAACAAGGGGTCCTATGTGAAAATGTAACATCACCTAGAATAAAGTTTTGAGTTGAAAACTGTTTGATTTCAGTTTCTAACAACCTGCTAATGCTTATAATTTCAAAAATGACCATTTTTTTGGTCTTTATTAAAATGAAAAGGTTGATCGAAAAGTTTGGGGGATCTAAGAGTGTGGCAACCCAGTAGTCATGATTACTTCGAATTCTGACAATATGAGGGTCATGCTGCAGGTAGTGCAGCAAGAAGGCACTTATGTGTCTTGCGCATCTCGGAGCCCCAAAATTATTTTCCGGGCTAGATGCAGCTAAAAATTATTTTTAATTTTAAATCTGGTGAAGCTTATTATAGATGGCCTAATAGGATCAGTGCTGCACACTGCTACAAAGCCCAAATTATTTTCCAGTCAAGATACAGATAAACATGATTAGTAATTTGAAAGCTTAAAACGGTTGGTAGGGTGATTTTAACCAATCATCAAGCTTTTACTCTCCCCAGGATGACACAGGGGTAGAAAAGTCGTTTCGGATCCATGATTTGTTCATCTTTATGAACGTGAGTCTGTCTACATTATCAGTGGAGAGCCGCGTGCGCTTATCTGTCAGCACACCACCAGCAGCGCTGAACACACGTTCAGACAGAACGCTGGCTGCGGGGCATGACAAGATCTCCAAGGCGTAAGTGGCTAGCTCCGGCCATTTATCCAGATTGGAAGCCCAAAAAGAGCAAGGGTCCAGTGACACAGTCGTGGCTTCAATGTTTACTTGGAGATACTCCTGTACCATCGTCTCTAGGCGTTGACTATGTGTCAGACTTCTTGTCTCCTGTGGCCTTGCAAAGGATGGGCTAAAAAAGTGGTGAAATGATTCCGCAAAATTGATGTTACCAGCAGATACTGTGGTTCTGTTACGGTTTGAGTGCTGAACACTTGACGGTCCCACGGTTGGCAAGTTGGAACTGTGAGATTCACTACGTGCACCACTGGTATTTTGTGGAAAAGCACATGTAAGATTCTGCAACAGTCTCTGCTGATACTCCTGCATGCGTGCATCCCTTTCTATGGCAGGAATAATTTCTGCAAATTTACTTTTGTACCGGGGATCTAACAGTGTGGCAACCCAGTAGTCAGGATTATTTCTAATTCTCACAATTCGAGGGTCATGTTGCAGGTAGTGCAGCAAGAAGGCACTCATGTGTGTTGCGCATCCAGGAGCACCAAGTCCCTGTTGTGTTGGTGGCGAGGTAACAATCATGCTTCCTTCCTCTGTCCTCTCCCCCCAACCTCGCACAACAGAAATGTGATCAAGGTCTCCCTCATCTGATGAGTCTTCCATCAGTTCGTCCTCCACTTCTTCCTGGGCTCCTGCACCTTCCTCACTAGTTTGGCTGCTACCATGCGCCCTGGTTAAACCATCTCCCCCACCCTCACATGCCTGCCGCCTTGGTGCTGCCGACCGTCTGGACCTTGCAGATGTTAGCCCTTCCGCATACAACTCCTCCTCCTCTACTTCCTCCACCTCCTCTTGTGCCACCACCTGACTCCGAATTCTGTTTAACATGTGCTCCAGCATGTAAATCATCGGAATAGTCATGCTGATAATGGCATCGTCAGCACTAAACATCTTCGTCGCCATTTCAAAACTGTGCAGAAGGGTGCATAGGTCCCTGATCTGAGACCACTCCTCCAGCGTGATTTGCCCCACCTCTGAATCTCGTTGGCCCAGGCTATACGTCAGAACGTATTGCACCAGGGCTTGTCGGTGCTGCCACAGTCGCTGCAACATGTGCAGAGTTGAATTCCACCGGGTAGGCACATCGCATTTTAGCCGGTGAAGTGGCAGGCCCAACGACTTCTGTAGAGATGTAAGTCGCTGAGCTGCGGGATGCGAACGGCGGAAGTGAGCACACAGCGACCGTGCCCTCTGCAGAAGGCCATCTAGTCTGGGATAGTGGGCTAAAAATTGCTGGACAACCAGGTTCAACACGTGAGCCATACAAGGCACGTGTGTGACATTGCCCCGGCGAAGGGCCGCACCCAGGTTTGCAGCATTGTCGCACACGGCCTTCCCTGGTTTCAGGTCCAGTGGAGACAACCATTCATGAAATTGGTTCTCCAGAGCTGACCACAACTCCTCAGCTGTGTGACTCACATTTCCCAGACATTTCAATGTAAAAACCGCCTGATGACGTTGAGCCCTACTGCCAGCATAGTAAGGAGGTGTGCAGGATCCCTTCTGCGCAGTTAGAAAGCTTGTGGCATGACCAGACAGGCTTTGGGTGCAGGTGGAAGACCGAGAGGAGGTTGAGGAGGCAGAAGCAGTGGAGGAAAAATGACATAAAGAGGATTGACGCACAACTCGTGGGGACGGCAAGACTTGGACAGCAGCCCCTTGTCCTGCTGTCACCATAGTTACCCAGTGCCCAGTCAGCGACATGTAACGCCCCTGTCCATGCCTACTCGTCCAAGTGTCTGTGGTGAAATGCACCCTGTCACACACAGAGTTTCTCAAAGAAGCGGTGATGTTGTGTGCGACATGCTGGTGGAGCGCAGGCACACCTTTCTTTGAGAAGTAGTGCCGACTGGGCATCTGGTACTGGGGCACTGCGACGGACATAAGGTCTCGAAAATCCTCTGTGTCCACCAGGCGGAAAGGCAGCATTTCTGTAGCCAAGAGCTTGCAGATGGTGAAATTCAACCTCTTAGCTTTCTCATGGCTAGGAGGAAATGGTCTTTTACTTGTCCACATCTGAGGGACCGAGGGCTGGCTATTGTGCTTAGACGGGGTTGATAAGGGTGTCCCCGGCAAACTGCCGGTCTGTGAGGAAGATGCAGGCGGACATGTTAGGTTGCCTTGATCCAAAGGTGGTGCTATCGATGTCGGACAGCGCTCAAGACCAGCTGGTGTTACCACCTTCAAAGAAAATGATGACCTGCCAATCACGCTGGCTGTTGCGGGTAAAGAGGTGGCAGGTCTGCGCCCCAAAACAGGTGTGACTGCTGTCCCCCCAGTCACAGAGGATGAAGAGGCCGCGGATGCACAAGATATGGCAGACGGTGGTTGGCCCGGCCGGCTAGACCGCATTGTAGCACACTGAGCTTCCCACTGCAACTTATGCTTCATGTCCATGTGCCGGTTCATGCATGAAGTACTCAAACTATGTATTTTTTGGCCTCTACTTAGCTTTTGCTGACAAATGTTACAGATAACACGAGTTGGGTCATCTTTATCGATCTGAAAAAATGCCCAGGCTATGCAAGGCTTAGCACCCATGCGACCTGAAGAGCCACCACGACTTGTGGTGAGAGGCAGAGTTGTGTTTGAGGATGCAGTTGTTGACGTGCTTCCAGTACTATGTCTCTGTCCAGGAAGGCGCAACCTGACCTCGTCGTCACTAGCATCTTCCTCCACCTCCTCTGCTGACCTCATCTCTTGGCTGACTGTGGGTTGACAGTAAGTGGGATCTCCGACCTCATCATCATCACCCTGTGCGTTATCACACCCGTCGTCCTCAGAGCCAACCTGTTCCTGCCCTGACAAAAAACTAAAGTTGTCGCTCCAATCAGGTATTTGAGTCTTATCATCGTCTTCCTCATTGTCTCCACCAACAGGAGTTACAGTTTGGGAATGAGGGTCTACATTATGGTCAGAACCTTCTGCGTCTGGTCCTGGATCCGACTCATAAAGATTCTGGGCATCAGTGCAGATCATTTCCTCGTCTGGATTCACAGAAGCGCTGGAGTCGACCTCTGATTCCCAGGTTATAGTATGAGTAAACAGCTCTGCAGACTCAACCATCTGTTCTACCTCATACTCAGACGGGCAGCTGGAGATTTGGGAGCTGTGAGGAAGCAAGTGCGATTTGGGTGACACCTTTGAGGACTGCAGTATTTGTGATGTTGAAGTTGATGTGGAGGAGAGCCCACTTAAAGGAGCACTTGATATCCGTTGAAGCACCTGCTGTTTTTGTGCCTCATCTGGAATTTGTAGCGATTGGCGTGGCCGTAAGAAAGGGATCTTATCACATTGTCCGCTAAAAGAAGTAGACATTTTAGTTTGGCTGGAAGATGGTCTTTCTTCTGCACCTACCCCACGGACACAACCTTTTTTCCCCTTCCCAACACGCCTATTCCCCTTTCCACCAGCAGCAGGCATTTTTCCACTCATTTTGGTGGTTAACTAATTCACAACTCTGGAGTTGTTTGCACAAAAAAACAATGGATGGTAACCGAGCAGAGCTGAGTGGCCAAACTGTGGTATTAGGCCAAAACTATTGGCTGGGTTAGATGCAGAAAAAAATTATTTTTAATTTGCAACCTGATGGAGGTCAGTATAGATGGACTAATAGACCAAGTCCCACACACCGCTAGAAGCCCAAATATTTTTTCAGAGCTAGATGCAGAAATTTTTTTATTCAATTTGCAACCTGATGGAGGTCAGTATAGATGGACTAATAGACCAAGTCCCACACACTGCTAGAAGCCCAAATATTTTTTCAGAGCTAGATGCAGAAAAAAATTATTTTTAATTTGCAACCTGATGGAGGTCAGTATAGATGGACTAATAGACCAAGTCCCACACACTGCTAGAAGCCCAAATATTTTTTCAGAGCTAGATGCAGAAAAAAATTATTTTTAATTTGCAACCTGATGGAGGTCAGTATAGATGGACTAATAGACCAAGTCCCACACACTGCTAGAAGCCCAAATATTTTTTCAGAGCTAGATGCAGAAAAAAATTATTTTTAATTTGCAACCTGATGGAGGTCAGTATAGATGGACTAATAGACCAAGTCCCACACACCGCTAGAAGCCCAAATATTTTTTCAGAGCTAGATGCAGAAAAAAATTATATTCAATTTGCAACCTGCTGGACGTCAGTATAGAAGGACTAATAGAACAAGTCCCACACACTGCTAGAAGCCCAAATATTTTTTCAGAGCTAAATGAAGAAAAAAATTATTTTTAATTTGCAACCTGATGGAGGTCAGTATAGATGGACTAATAGACCAAGTCCCACACACTGCTAGAAGCCCAAATATTTTTTCAGAGCTAGATGCAGAAAAAAATTATTTTTAATTTGCAACCTGGTGGAGGTCAGTATAGATGGACTAATAGACCAAGTCCCACACACCGCTAGAAGCCCAAATATTTTTTCAGAGCTAGATGCAGAAAATTTTTTTATTCAATTTGCAACCTGATGGAGGTCAGTATAGATGGACTAATAGACCAAGTCCCACACACTGCTAGAAGCCCAAATATTTTTTCAGAGCTAGATGCAGAAAAAAATTATTTTTAATTTGCAACCTGATGGAGGTCAGTATAGATGGACTAATAGACCAAGTCCCACACACTGCTAGAAGCCCAAATATTTTTTCAGAGCTAGATGCAGAAAAAAATTATTTTTAATTTGCAACCTGATGGAGGTCAGTATAGATGGACTAATAGACCAAGTCCCACACACTGCTAGAAGCCCAAATATTTTTTCAGAGCTAGATGCAGAAAAAAAGTATTTTTAATTTGCAACCTGATGGAGGTCAGTATAGATGGACTAATAGACCAAGTCCCACACACCGCTAGAAGCCCAAATATTTTTTCAGAGCTAGATGCAGAAAAAAATTATATTCAATTTGCAACCTGCTGGACGTCAGTATAGAAGGACTAATAGAACAAGTCCCACACACTGCTAGAAGCCCAAATATTTTTTCAGAGCTAAATGAAGAAAAAAATTATTTTTAATTTGCAACCTGATGGAGGTCAGTATAGATGGACTAATAGACCAAGTCCCACACACTGCTAGAAGCCCAAATATTTTTTCAGAGCTAGATGCAGAAAAAAATTATTTTTAATTTGCAACCTGATGGAGGTCAGTATAGATGGACTAATAGACCAAGTCCCACACACCGCTAGAAGCCCAAATATTTTTTCAGAGCTAGATGCAGAACATTTTTTTATTCAATTTGCAACCTGATGGAGGTCAGTATAGATGGACTAATAGACCAAGTCCCACACACTGCTAGAAGCCCAAATATTTTTTCAGAGCTAGATGCAGAAAAAAATTATTTTTAATTTGCAACCTGATGGAGGTCAGTATAGATGGACTAATAGACCAAGTCCCACACACTGCTAGAAGCTCAAATATTTTTTCAGAGCTAGATGCAGAAAAAAATTATTTTTAATTTGCAACCTGATGGAGGTCAGTATAGATGGACTAATAGAACAAGTCCCACACGCTGCTAGAAGCCCAAATATTTTTTCAGAGATAAATGAAGAAAAAAATTATTTTTAATTTGCAACCTGATGGAGGTCAGTATAGATGGACTAATAGACCAAGTCCCACACACTGCTAGAAGCCCAAATATTTTTTCAGAGCTAAATGAAGAAAAAAATTATTTTTAATTTGCAACCTGATGGAGGTCAGTATAGATGGACTAATAGACCAAGTCCCACACACTGCTAGAAGCCCAAATATTTTTTCAGAGCTAGATGCAGAAAAAAATTATTTTTAATTTGCAACCTGGTGGAGGTCAGTATAGATGGACTAATAGACCAAGTCCCACACACCGCTAGAAGCCCAAATATTTTTTCAGAGCTAGATGCAGAAAATTTTTTTATTCAATTTGCAACCTGATGGAGGTCAGTATAGATGGACTAATAGACCAAGTCCCACACACTGCTAGAAGCCCAAATATTTTTTCAGAGCTAGATGCAGAAAAAAATTATTTTTAATTTGCAACCTGATGGAGGTCAGTATAGATGGACTAATAGACCAAGTCCCACACACTGCTAGAAGCCCAAATATTTTTTCAGAGCTAGATGCAGAAAAAAATTATTTTTAATTTGCAACCTGATGGAGGTCAGTATAGATGGACTAATAGACCAAGTCCCACACACCGCTAGAAGCCCAAATATTTTTTCAGAGCTAGATGCAGAAAAAAATTATATTCAGTTTGCAACCTGATGGAGGTCAGTATAGATGGACTAATAGAATGATGCTATGCCCAAAAGATTTTACTTCACTAGGTGCAGTAAAAAAATTGGTATTCTATACACAGGTGGTATATCTTGCAACACAGATAGGCTACTCCACTGACTAACACACTCTGCAATAGGCCAAAAAGGATTAGCTTTGCTAGATTCAGCCAAATGCTGTGAAAAAAACTTGCACAGCACTGGCACAGACCTGCCTGGCAAAAACTGATAGGAACTGATGTAACCTAGTCCTGAAAAGGACTCCAATTACAATTAGTCTTTACTCCCACAATCTATCTATTTAAGAGCACAGACCTGCCTGATAAAAGTCGTAGGAAATGCTGTAACCTAGTCCTTAAAAGGACTGCAATCACAACTATTCCCTACTCCCAAGCTATCTGTATATTTGTGCGAAAATTGGCTTGAAATTAACAAGGTATAGCGCACACAGCAACAGCGGTGCCGTCTAACACGCAGCTGCAGCAGTGAGAAAATGGTGGCGACGGGGAAAATGGCTTGGTCTTATAGGGCAAGGACATGTGACATACACTGCCAATCACACATGCCCTTGCTTGTGTGAAAAAAAGCACTTCGCTCTGTGTGTGCGCTGCTGATAGGCTGACAGATTGCACCTCCCCACTGCAAATGCGGGAAAGAGAAAAAAAAATGGAGATCTTCATTGTTCCTGCAGAGATCCATCCCCTGCCCCTCCCCCCGCCCCGCTGTACACTCAAACTGCGTATTAACATTAATTTTCATCATTACTGAGAAAAAATCCAGTTATGATTTTGGTGCACGAACAGTTATCGAACATAACCTCGAACAGCCGAATTTTCCTCAAATTGTTCGTGTTCGCCGACCGGCTCGAACACCGCCCAAAACAGCTCGAATTTGAGATTGGCGAACAGTTCGAGTAGAACAACGCTCATCTCTACTAGTTACAAAGCTTAATAAATCCTCAGAAACACTTGAGTGTTTCTGAGTATTTAGGTGATGATGGTAACACTAGAATCTGACAGGCAACCAGTGAGACCCTCTGTGGAGCACAGTAAATGGAAAGGGTGCATGGAACAACCCTGGATCTGTGACAGGTGAGTAAGAGTCCACTGCTAACTTCTGTAGCCACACCTCTGTTAATGGAGAAGTAGAGAGCAATATTGATTCTTTCTATCATTTCCTCTTGGCTCAACACACATAACAATAAGTGACACAAGATAACCAGTTTTGAAAAAAATTTATGAAACCCAATACGGAAATGTGTATGCTACAAATGTCTATATGTGGTTATCCATTGTTTGGCAGCCTGTGTATCATTCTGCCACTAAGATGTGATCATGTATTGAATTTTATATCGTGAGTAGAGATGAGAAAATCTGACAAAATTCGAATTTGCCAAATCGTGTTAAATTTAATTCCAAACCAAAATATTTTCCACAGCGTAATAAACGTAACACTAACTGAATGGTATAAAACCTAATTCTCACCTTACTGCTCACCTATATCGGTACTCCCATTTCCTCCGGTACCTGCGGCCTGCCTGTCCGGTCCTCACGGCCTTTTCTTGTCACAGTCATGTGCCAGGGTCTTTACTCTAGAACAGGACTTCTAGCTGTGACCAGGCCTCAAAATTTAAAGAGCGTCATAATGTCTCAACGCACATTGTGATGTCAAAACACGCCGTGCCCTCAGAAGTATGATCAAGGCTGAGTGAAGGCACCGGCACACAACGACATAAAGAACAGGCAGCATGGACAGGGGAGGTGCCAGGACAGGTGAGCAGTGAAGTATTAAGTTTTTTTTTTTTTTTTTTAACCTTTTGCTGGCCTCTATACTTCAGGAAAATGGAAGCTGTAGCTGGCCACCATTTTCCAAAGTTTGTGCGAAATGAATGAAAAAAAATGCATATTCAGAAACTGGCAACGTAAGCCAATTTTTTATCAAAATCCTTAATTTTTTTTAAATCACTAATATTTACAAAAAAAAATCTATATGTTTGGTATCAAGGTAATCGTGGTGACAAGGAGAATCGTGTTACAAGGTAATTTTTGAATTGCTTAAGTAAAACCCAAAAATTAATGTCAGAGTTGTGTTTTTTCGTTCTCACCATTTCTCACCCCCACTGACTATGAGCATGCTCAAACTGCGTCTTCAAATGAAGCGGCAATGCGTATGCTTTCCTACTAGAATATTCAAAGCCTGTGGCACTGACAGAGATGGCCCAGGGCTGCGCTCCTCTATCTCCTCAGTCCCATAGACTTTGAAGGGAACACCAGTGCACGCGCGCAACCACCGCTCCATTCAAACAAGAGACATGGGATTCCAGCAGTGCGGTAAAATATTCTGTTAATAGGTTTTATGTTTTGATTTTGGAAAAACGCTTTTAATAAGGAATAGTATCCTCCCTACCAGTGGAATACCATGCAGGGTAATGCAAGTATTTTACGCCTCCTAACATGTGGACCGCTGACACTCCCAAAGTCCCATCTACCCATCTAGTATTGAACCTTTTATCTCCAAGCACATGTGTTGTATTTTATTGAAACACTAATACAATTATATTTTACCCTTTAGCTCTTAAGTTTTTACTGCTTTATGCTGAAATATGACAACATTTTAAAAACAAAAATGTATGGATTGATAAAATATTTTTTACCTTTTAGTTTTTACTACATGTTTTTGTGATTTTTATACACTACTATTTTAGTACCTTAGACTTAAACCTAGCCCCATTTCTAGCTCTAAGCCTATCTCTAGCCCAACCTAGACATATGCCTAACTCTAACGTTTGCTCTGACTCTAGTCCTATCCCTAGCCCAATCATAGCTCTTTGCCTAACTCTAACCCTAGCTCTTACCCTAGTCCTAAGCCTAGCCCAATCCTAGCTCTAACCCTTGCCCAATCCTAGACATAAGGGAGAAATTTTGTGCCCCTATAGAACCCATAGAATTTTGCACCCACGAGGAGACCACACATGTGGCCCCCAAATGATACACCACTGCTTTCTATAAAATAATAGAGATAGCAGCCATTACCTCTTGTGGCCGGTACATATGTTCTCTCTCTCTCATTATTACCAGTGACTGTATGTTTCATAGTGACGACTATTATATAATAATTCTTTTTGTATTTCAGTTCACAAAGCATTCAGCATTTTTGCATATTTTTTTTCTCACATTTTAAACAGAATTCTAGAAAAAGTTGTGCTCTTATTTGTCGTCCATTAACCCTTAGGCCACAGTCTCCTGGAAGTGTGAGATAAGTGGTAGATACATTGATCAACATCACTGCAATCCCAACAATAGAGCCGTGGTCGCACTGACCGCAGGCGAACAAAGACTTCAAGAGGTTTGTGTCTAGAGGTAAGCGAGGAAAATCTAGTAGAGAATTACTTGTTAAGAAGTGGACAGATAAAGATGAAGACAAAGCAGTAAATGAATAAATCCACTTGCTGTCTTCCTCTTCTGATATATAATAATAGGAGATCTGACTTTCTCCTTTAGTATTTTGTTTATCAACACAAATTTTTTAAAGTTCTAAAGTAAATGACAGTATTTTATCTTCATGTCAAAATGTCTTTGCAGATACATTTTATAATATATCTTTTTCAGAGTCTGGGCTTTTTTTTGGCCATTTATTTCCTGCAATATATTAAAAATATTATACATTGGATTCTTGCAGTCACCACTAGAGGGAGCTTCAGAGCTTTATGCATACTATTTATCTATTGAGCTCAATAATAATAACACAGTATGCAATAAACTCCTCGGCTCCCCCTAGTGGTGACAGCAAGCAGTTAGAATTTTATATTTCAAACCAATCTGTCTCTGCAGAAGATTTAGTGGTTTGCATCAGAAAAAATAAAGCTCCGACTGATGTGAAGATTTACTTAAAAATAAAATCAGCTCCAATTATTTTAATTATTTAAAATAAAAATAAAATAATGTATAAAGATTTTCATAAACTGGCATCAATTTTAACAAAAAGTAGCCAATGTAGTCTAGTTATCATTCTGTCACATGTATTACATCCTTCTAAATATATATCTTGAAAAAGGTTCCAGATGGAACTGAAATGTTTCTATAAAACAATAGTCAAATATAAAGCATCTCCTCATTTATCTGGATATCTGAAGTGATGACATTATCTATCTATCCCATATCTATCTATCTATCTATCTATCTATCTATCTATCTATCTATCTATCTATCCCCTATCTATCTATCTATCTATCTATCTATCTATCTATCTATCTATCTATCTATCATCTATCTATCTATCCCATATCTATCTATCTATCTATCTATCTATCTATCTATCTATCTATCTATCTCATCTCTGTCTATCCCAAATCTATCTATATTATATAATAATAATTTTAATTCTATAGTGCCAACATATTCCACAGTTCTTTACATTTCAGAGGGGACTTGTAAAGACAATAAAGATATTACAGAATAAACATAACTCAGATATCAGGACAAGTGAGGGCCCTGCTCTCAAGCTTACAATCAATAAGGAAATAGGGGCGACGCGAAAGGTAAATGGTAAAATGTGCTTATATTACACGATACATCCTTAATATACTAACTAGGGTATGCACATAATGCTGCACGAACTGGTCACCAGCCAGTATGTGTACAGAACAGACACAGAGGGCTATTAAGTGCATGGAGGGTGTGTGAACAGATGCTATGGGAGGAATGATTTTGAAGAAAATGATGTATGGGCCAAACGGGGACTGTTAGATAAGTGAGGTGAGGTGATAAGCCAGTCTAAAGAACTGTGTTTTTAGGCCACGCTTAAAACGGTGGGTATTGGGGATTAATCAACGTGTCCTGGGTAGTGCGTTCCAAAATATTAGCGCAGCATGCGAGAAGTCTTGGAGATGGGATTTTAGTTTTAAGTAATTAGCAGAACGGAGGGAACTGGTAGGGTGGTAGACTAAGACGAGAAAGGAGATGTAGGGTATTGCTGAAGTGTAGAATGCTTTGTGGGTGAGAGTGATAATTTTATATTGGACTCTGGGTAACCAGTGCAATGACTGTCACAGGGTGGAGGCATCGGTGTAGCGGTTGGAAAGGAATATGATCCTGGCTGCAGCTTTTAGGATGTATTGGAGATGGGAAAGTTTGATAAGAGGTCAAGACGAGAATGAATAAAGTTAGCAGTAAGAATTTTTGGCGAGTCTATCTATCTATCTGTCTATCTCATATCTATTTATTTATCTATCTAATATGTATCATATCTATCTCATCTCTATCTCATATGTATCTATATATCTAATATCTATCATATCTATCAAAAATCTATTTAAAAAGAAAGAGTAAAATGTATTTTTTAATGGTCCATTGTGCAACTTTTAGGTTCAGAAACATTCACATTTCTGAACCAAGACATTGCTTCAATGGACAATTAAAAACCACTGTTTACAATGATCTATCTATCAGATAGATAGAAAGCTAGATAGATAGCTAGATAGATAGCTAGCTAGATAGATGGATAGATAGATAGATAATCTATCTATCTATCTATCTATCTATTCAATTCTAGGCATCCACACAACATATATATCATGATCGCTGTGATCACAGCACTAGCTGCAGTGACATAATACAATTATTGTAACCTGGTGACATCAATTGATCTTTTCTTCTCCAGAGATTCCGTAGAACTTTCCCTTATTAATTACATTGATACATAATCTAGTAAATATTTACAGTTTCCTAAAATCTATAAAAATAATAACCCCCCGACTACAATGAAACACTTATAAACACTGAGATATTAGCAAGGTCAACATATTCCTACACCGGCCGCTTTTACCCATAAATTGTGAAGTCCTAGTAAATAGATAACTAATTAAATTGGAAAGAGCCTAAGGTGTTTCAATAGTTCTTTCCCAAAGAACTTCAATCTTCAAAGGTTTTAAAGAACCCATTAACCTGGATCAATAGGAAAAATGGAAACAGCGAATGCCTCATCATCTTAAACCATTAAATGCACAAGATGCCTTTGGGATGGTTGATAGAGATCTTTTTTTCACCAGTTTGCTCATTACTCTACCTGTGGATCAAAAAGGAAGTAAGGACGTCCATTCCTGATTTGAAGCACAATGTATTCTTCTTGCGTTCCAGCTGACACAGCACACAGAATCAAACCCTCCGCTTCCTTTGTTCTGAATTGTACTTTAATACCTATTGAATATAAAAAGGGTGAAAGGGGAAAGGGGGGGGATAGTTATAATCTCTGATACCAAAAATAGTCAGTGCGGCTGTAAGTTATTGGAGCTCATGTGTTTACAGTAAATACACAGAAGTCGTAAATGAAACTATAAGTGAAAACTTCTGCAACTTTCTAATATATTTTATGCTCCAATTCTTCACCTATTTCAATAAATGGATTGTTATTAGTGAAATAAAACTCTAAGGTTCACATTCAGTAGCAGTAAACTTGTATACAGCTAGTCCTCCTCTCAGCTGAGAAGAGGATACAATTTTATCCAGTAGAAATTAGCAAACCTTTTCAACTTTAAAAACTTCAAAAAATTTATCAGCCTGGCCAAATTTTACCAGGAAATTAAATTCTCAGCAAATTGGAAGTACGCCAAAGCCTCCAATTACTATGAAATAGCATGTGTAACACTCTGAGCTTTCCTAGGACTGTATCCAACTCCTTTCAAGTTTTTTTTAACTCAAGCACAGCCTTAGTAAATAGAGATGAGTGAATCCAAACTGTAAAGGAGAGCGATAGAGAGTGACAAAGAGAGAGATATTCAGGTTTTATGGGGTTCGGGTTCTGCTTAAAGTTCGTGTACAGTTCTAATACCCGAACCGAACTTTGGACTAAAGTTTGGTCGAACCCAACAGACCCGAATTTCCACAGGTCCTCTCATCGCTATTAGGAAAGTCCAAGTGACATCAGCATACAGTTGAAAACAGAAATTTACATACACTATATAAAAAGACCCATATGCATGTTTTTCTCAATATCTGACATGAAATCAGAATAAATCTTTCCCGTTTTAGGTCAAATAGGATTACCATAATTTGTAATATTTGCCAAATGTCATAATAATGAGAGAGAGAATGTTTTAAGGCATTTTTATTACTTACTGCAAAGTCAAAAGTTTACATACATTTCATTAGTATTTGGTACCATTGCCCTGAAACTGAATGACTTGGGTCAAACATTTGGGATTTCCTTCCACAAGCTTCTCACAATAGTTGTTTGGAATTTGGGCCCATTCCTCCTGACAAAACTGGTGTAACTGATCCAGGTTTGTAGGTCGCCTTGCTCGCACCTGACTTTTCAACTTTGCCCATAAATTTTCAATAAGTTTGAGACCAGTGCTTGGTGATGGCCACTCAAAAACATTGAATTTGTTATCCTTAAGCCACTTTGTTACCATTTTGACAGTATGCTTCGGGTCATTGTCCATTTGGAAGACCCATTTCCGCTCAAGCTTTAACTTCCTGGCTGATGTCTTGAGATGTTGCTTCAATATTGCCACATAATCTTCTTTTCTCATGATGCCATCTATTTTGAGAAGTGTACCAGTCCCACCTGCAGCAAAACAACCCCACAACATGATTCTGCCAGCCCCGTGTTTCACAGTTGGGATGGTGTTCTTAGGCTTCTAAGCTTCTCCCTTTTTCCTCCAAACGTAACGATGGTCATTATGCCCAAAAAGTTAAATTTTAGTTTCATCAGACCACAGGACATGTCTCCAAAAATTAAGGTCTTTGTTCCTGTGTGCATTTGCAAACATTAATCTGGTTTTTTTATGTTTCTTTTGGAGTAATGGGTTCTTTCTGGCAGAGTGGCCTTTCAGCCCATGTTGATACAGTACTCGTTTCACTGTGGATATTGACACAATCTTACCAGCTTCCGCCATCATCTTCACAAGGTATTTTGCTTTTGTCCTTGGGTTGATATGCACATGTCGGACCAAAGCACGTTCACTCCGGAACACAGAACTCGTCTCCTTCCTGAATGGTATGATAGCTGGACATTCCCATCTTGATTTTACTTCCATATAATTGTTTCTACAGATGAACGTGGCACCTTCAGGTATGTTGAAATTGTACCCAAGGATGAGCCAGACTTGTGCAAGTCCACAATTTTCTTCCTGATATCTTGGCTGATTTCTTTAGACATTCCCACGATGCTACACAAAGAAACAGTGTGTTTCAGGTGTGCATTAAAATACATCTACAGGTGTGTCTCTAATTAACTCAGATGTTGCAAAAAAATCTATTAGAAGCTTCCAAACACATGACATCATCATATGGGCAGTCCAGAATTGTTTAAAGGCATAGTAATCTTAGTGCATGTAAACTTTTGACTTTGCAGTAAGTATTAAAAATGCCTTAAAACATTCTCTCTCTCTCATTATTCTGGCATTTGGCAAATATTAAAAATTATAGTAATCCTAATTGACCTAAAGTGGGAAAGATTTATTCTGATTTAATGTCAGATATTGAGAAAAACATTCATATGTGTCTTTTTATAAAGTGTATGTAAACTTCTGGTTTCAACTGTATATGGCTGTGGGTGAAAGGATGGTAACGGTTCTTCACTGCTGTTCTGTCACACACTACTACAGTTTCGTCAGTGTTTTATGACTTTCTGTTCCTTCTTCGTGGCTAAGGACAAATTGGATTATTTTTCAGCACTGTTTTGGCGCATGTACAAATTGCTGTGTAATATTTATCTTTTTTTTGTGATGCAAATGTATATATAAAACATTTTTTAAGTTTTTTTTTTGTTTAGATTTTTTACAGTTCAAGTTTCACATTAAATAACCCGTGGAATGAATTCTATGGGTTATTACAGTCGTAGATATACCCAACTTGTGTAGACATTTTATTTATTTTTTGTTTAATGTATGCAATAAAATGTATTTTATATGAAAAAAATGGTACTTTCTTACAATTGTATATCTATCTATCTATCTATCTATCTATCTATCTATCTATCTATCTATCTAACCACACAAACACATATATATTATACCATTATACCTATATCTATCTAAATATATACCCTGGCATCAGGTTTCACATAAGGCACCATACATTTAGAAAAATGAATTTAGAAAAATGCATAGTGCCTACAGTGAGACATGGTGGTGGCAGTGTCCTTATGCAGAGCTGCATTAGTGCTGCTGGTGTTGGGAAGCTACATTTCATTGATGATATCATGAATTCACAGATGTACTGTTTTTACTGAAAGAGAAGATGCCACCATCACTCCGTGCCCTTGGTAGACGTGCACTTTTCCTACATGACAATGTTCCAAAAAACACATCTGTTGCATTTCTGAAGAAAAACAGGGTGAAAGTGATTCAGTGTCTCCAGATCTGAGCACAACCGGACACCCATGGAGACAAGTTATCATCATTCTCCATTCAGCATCCAGGTTCTAAAAGAGGTCGTTCTTGAAGAATGGAAAAAGATAGATATTGCAATAAGTCGCCAACTTGTTCATTCCAGGGCTAGAAGACTTGGTTCTGTCCTGAAAAATCATGGCGGTCATACAAAATACTAGAAGTAGTTGTTTTTGATGTAGGGTGTGCTTATTTCTGCATCAACTAATTTGAGTAAAACAGAAGACTCAGTAAAGAAAGTTATATTATTAACCTTACTTTCATGGTATGGGTTAAAAAAATGTTCTATGAAACTAAGTCTTGTCAATGTTTTGGAAATTGTTTTTTGTGTTCAGTGTGATATGGCTTAAAATCTTATTTTTCAAAAGGTGTGTCCTCATTTATACTAAGCACTGTATATATATATATATATATATATATATATATATATATATATATATATATATAGTAAAACATGCATAATGGATATTCTATTTGCATATATATTTTTACTTGAGCTTTGTGGGTTTATTTGGTACAAAAATATAGCAAGTTACCATGACCGTGTTTTCTCCAAATGAAGTAATTTACTAAAGAGAGGAGCATATTGATTTTTAGCTGAAAGGCTAGAATTCTTGCTGAAATGTAAGTGATGTTTTGAATAAAGTGGTCTCATTCCAAGATCTAAATCCATAGAGACAAATTATTCAATGCCACAGTCGATACAACTCTTGAGTGGCCCCCTAACAACATATCTATTGAGATAGAAAAACCCCAACTGTGGATGTAGAGTATATTACTGTATACACACTATATGGATATAGAGCATGTTACTAGATCTTGTCACACCCAGGTAATGTAGGAACATTATGTACATAAGCAAAATTATTTATCTTATCCTATATACTTAGATAAAATAAACAATTACAACCAATACAAAGGTTATTATTAATAATAAAATATTTTTTCTATTATTTAAAAGGTTTTTCAATAATTGACATTTATCAGCATTGAGTAAGAGTTTCTTTCTTCTTGAAACCAACCTTATACACAGGCTCGGACTGGCCCATAGGAGTACCGGAGAATCCTCCGGTAGGCCCCTGTGAAGGATTGCTGAAGAGAAGCGCTATTAAACTTGATTCACTATTTGCAGAAAAAGAGTAATCTAATCATTCAGTAATCAAGCTCATCAATTTAATATTACAAAGAACAGTCATAGTCAGTGTTATTGGTGGGACTTTGCCAACCCAGTCTGAAACTGCATATGCACATACTGTATCCTCATTAGATTGTACAGATCCTCATTATATCTGCACTCTGCTTTAAAATGTATGCTAGAAATTTACAATTGGTTTCTATAAGCAATTTTTGTTAAAAGGGTCCTGCAATGAAAAACTGATCACAGGGTGCTCTGCTAGGACTTCAACTTTCTCATTAACTGGAAACCTTTAGATAAGATTACCTAGCCTAGGTACCACTGCGTCTGTGCATTTAGCCTAAATTATACATTGAGGTTTTTCCCAGTAAATACTTTAAAGCTCTATTGTGACACTAGTCACTACTCACGGACTTTCCGTGAGGCAGGATAGTCAAGAGGTCCGGGTCAAGTACCAAGAGGGCTCGTAATAGATTAAGGGAATAGATAAAAGAGTAGTCAGTAATAGTCCGAGGTCAAAGCATCAAGAAGGTAGCGGATCAAGACAAAAGGGTAAGTCAAATGGAAGGTCAGAAAGGTAAATCTTCAACAATGGAGATGAGAATGCAACTTCGAGTACAGAGCAAGCACACACTCCTTAAGCATTGCAACAATTGGCAAAGGTCTGGGAATTGTCAGAATGCTAAATAGCCCTGTAATCACTCAGAACAGATGACACGTGCAGGAGATCCCACAGACCCAGACAGATAGGAAGGCAGAGCTGTCAATCAATACCCAAATACCTCTGCCTCAGATTGGGCAGCAGAGCCATCACTCACAATCCTGACAGGTTAGCCAGCCTTCGATCCCCATAGAGTGGCAGAGCTGTAATTCACAGCATCCCTCGGACACCGAGAATGGTGGAATCTTGACACCTATAGCGGACATTCACCATTGTGCTCTTTTGGCCTTCACCTGCAAACTGTTTGATTAACTTTATCGAAAAGAATATGTTAGGGCTCACCAAGTGAGTGTGGTATTGCTAAATCGGAGGTCTGGATGATGAGCATGGATCAGAGGCATTGGTCCAAATAGATACAGCAGAGTTAAATAGTTGGATGACAAGAGGAATGCCATGAAGCAGTGGCTCTGGGTATGTTGGACGACATGTGGAATAGCGCAGAAAAGTGAAGCTAGAAATGCTGGCCAGCATGTAGAACAGCATGAAGGAGCTAAAAATGCATTCTGCTACCTTGATACAGCTGAGCTAAGTGTGCACCTTGGAACAGCAAAGCCGAGTAGGTATATTGATACAGCAGAGCCAAGTGTATAGAAAGCATCTTTGAACAGCATAGCCATGTATGCAGACAGGCTCCTTGATACAGCAGAGCCGAGTGTGGTGACAGCACCTTGGAACAGCATAACTGAGTAGGCTGACAGGCACCTTGGCATATTATAGCCATGTTTGTAAAGTTGCACTAGTAATACAAAAGTCCAGCAATCTAGCAGCAGTGTGAAAGACAAACTACCTGAATACCCAGGCAGTATGCAACCACCTGAGCCGGCCTTAAAATGAGTAGGTGATTGACATCAGAAATATGTGCCAGGTTTCCATGTTAACCTAATGCACAGGACAACAGAAGGAGCCACCTGTGGAGGAGGATGGGGAGAGCAGCATTGTAGGCAAGACAGGTGAGCAACAGCACATCAGACTGGGCTTCCTATAGTGACATATGTTTTTTACAATGGGTCTATACTTAAGACAGATGCGTATACATTTATTTATTATGCGTTGCTTATAGAGCTATCATATTCTGCAGAGCTTTACAGACATTATCGGCACTTTCCCCATTGGAGCTCACTATCTAGATTCCCTATCAGAATGTCTTTGAAGTGTGGGAGGAAACCAGAAACCCTGGAGGAAACCCCCGCAAACACGGGGAGAACATACAAACTCCTTGCAGATATTGTCCTTGGAGGGATTTGAACCCAGGACTCCAGTGATGCAAGGAAACAGTGCTAACCACTGAGCCACCATGCTGCCCCGAGATACAGTATATATCCTGACTGTGTCCACTGTCGGATGTCTAACTCATGCATGTATGGACCCAACAGTGGCTATAAATTAAGTTCGTCCCTTGCCTAACTCACCTGGAACTACTTATCTCCTGAGGAAGGCGGTATGCATTTCTATGAAGTCTGGGTGACTCTGACTACATATGGACTACATTGACATAAAAAATGTATCTTTGCAACAAATTATTAGAGAAAAAAAGTTAGACACCAAGGGTTTTTTCATGCCAGATTGCTAGGACACATTTCTTTTAGGTGAGAATATGACCATTTGGTGGCACATTGAGTGCTTTTGCCATTCTTGCTTCCTCTCAGAACATGGGAAACAAGCAATAGAAGCCATCACAGTGATCATTAGCATTGTCACTCATTATCCTTCTCCCAAAACGGCTCATAAATCTGAGAGCTTGCATGTAGACCCCCTATGTTATTCCGTTATAATGCAGATAAATACAGGTGCTTTTCACAAAATTAGAATATCATCAAAAAGTTAATTTATTTCAGTTCTTCAATACAAAAAGTGAAACTCATATATTATATAGAGTCATTACAAACAGAGTGATCTATTTCAAGTGTTTATTTCTGTTAATGCTGATGATTATGGCTTACAGCCAATGAAAACACAAAAGTCATTATCTCAGTAAATTAGAATAATTAACAAAAAACATCTGCAAAGGCTTCCTAAGCGTTTAAAAAGGTCCTTTAGTCTGTTTCAGTAGGCTCCACAATCATGGGAAAGACTGCTGACTTGACAGATGTCCAAAAAGCAGTCATTGACACACTCCACAAGGAGTGTAAGCCACAAAAGGTCATTACTAAAGAAACTGGCTGTTCACAGAGTGCTGTATCCAAACATATTAATGGAAAATTGAGTGAAAGGAAAAAGTGTGGTAGAAAGAGGTGCACAAGCAAGCGGGATAACCGAAGCCTTGAAAGGATTAAGAAAAGACCATTCAAAAATTTGGGGGAGGAGTGGACTGCTGCTGGAGTCATTGCTTCAAGAGCCACCACACACAGACATATCCAGGACATGGGTTACAAGTGTCTCATTCCTTATGTCAAGCCACTCATGACTAATAGAGACAATGTCAGAAGCGTCTTACCTGGGCCAAGGAGAAAAAGACCTGGACTGTTGCCCAGTGGTCCAAGGTGTTGGATGAAAGTAAATTTTGCATTACATTTGGAAATCAAGGTCCCAGAGTCTGGACGAAGAGTGGAGAGGCCACAATCCAAGCTGCTGGAGGTCTAGTGTGAAGTTTCCACATTCCATGATGGTTTGGGGAGCCATGTCATCTGCTGGTGTAGGTCCACTGTGTCAAAGTCAGCACAGCCGTCTACCAGGAAATTTTAGAGCACTTCATGCTTCCCTCTGCCGACAAGCTTTTCATTCTCCAGCAGGACTTGGCCCCTGTCCACACTGCCAAAAGTACCAACACCTGGATTACAAACAACAGTAACACTGTGCTTGATTGGCAGCAAACTCACCTGACCTTAACCCCATAGAGAATCTATTATAGAGAATCTATGGGGCATTGTCAAGAGGAAGATGAGAGACACCAGACACAACAATGCAGACGAGCTGAAGGCTGCTATCAAAGCAACCTGGGCTTCCATAACACCTCAGCAGTGCCACAGGCTGATCGCCTCCATGCCACGCCGCATTGATACAGTAATTGATGCAAAAGGAGCCCCGACCAAGTATTGAGTGCATTTACTGAACATACATTTCAGTAGGACAACATTTTGGACTTTAAAATCATTTTTCAAGCTGTTGTTATAAAGTATTCTAATTTACTGAGATAATGACTTTTGTGTTTTCATTGGCTGTAAGCCATAATCATCAACATTAACCAAAATAAACACTTGAAATATATCACTCTGTTTGTAATGACTCTATATAATACATGAGTTTCACTTTTTGTATTGAAGAACTGAAATAAATTAACTCTTTGATGATATTCTAATTTTGTGAGAAGTACCTGTATGTCGATGCAATATAAATATGTGATGTAGGGTCTGCAGACACCTTTGTGACTGACTGCAACGGATACCACTAGGGTAACCCATATAGAAGACCAGTAAATCATCTCCTATCACAGAACCACTTACATTTCTGGGATTTTTAATTTTATAGTTTTTTTTTATTAGTTTATTAGGAATTGTTTTTGTTGTTAGATGCTTTGATAAAACTATTTTAAAGTCTGTTTATCAGACAGTGCACCGAGGCGACAAGCGCACAATGACAAGGTAGTTTGCAAGTAACCTCTTGTGTATAATGCGATAATGATCAGTCTGACCCATAGGCTAAGTTTTGATAGTTTGTATGCAGGGCCGCTGACAGTGGCTGCAAGTCAAGTAGTGTGTCTGCAGGTAGTTTAACCAGCTGTCTCTCACAATTCTCACTGAACGCTGAATTTCTGCTATGAACAGTGGCTGCGATGTTTCTTCTGCGTCCATTCTCAATTCTGTTGATCTCCTTTCTTGTGCAATTCTCATCTTGAGAAGCAGGGTGATTCACATGTGGAGGGATGTATGTACTAAGACGGTGGGTCTCACGTGAACTAAATATATGAGCCTAAAGTTGTGAAATCTTTTATTAAAACTAGTGAAAAGGTGTATACCAAACATAGGCACCATGGGTAAGCATTAGTGATGAGCGAGAATACTCGCAAGTACTTGGTACTGTGGAGCCCTGCTGCGCATTGGTGCCACAGATCCTAGAGGGGTGCATGGACGGATTCCTCCACAAGAGGCCCTCATAGCACACACACACCTCCACCTTCCACCTCAGACCACCAGAGGGAGCCAGGATATGGATATAAATAGGAAGGTGGAGCTAGGCAGTTCAGTCTGTAAGGAGTCTGGTCTGAAGTCTGGAGTCTGCAGTCTAGAGTCTACAGTCTGCTGCAGCCAGAGAGAGGTTTTGAGTCCAGCCCAGACTCATTGAGCTCAGGTTAGTGAGCCTAAGGCGTGCCGACGCCATAAGAGCGGTGAAGAGTAGCGAGGCCTACTGCCAGTGTGAAGCCTAGTGAGGGCCCCGAGCACGGCCGAAGGCAAGTGGAGTAAGCGAGCTACATAGGGGGCAGACGAGCTTAGCCAGCTCACCCCAAGACCATATACCGGACACTGGGTCCATGTCTGCAAGGATCTCTAGGACCAGTAGAAACAACCGGAACCCCTGGCGAACTACATGTCCCAGGAACACCAAGAGCTGACCATTATACCAGGGTCAGGAGTCACGGAGGCCCAAGAGACCAGGGAGTGTGATCTCCAACAGAAGGCCCTACCACCAGGTCAGCCGGTGCAAGACAGAGACCAAGTTAAGCCTAGCTCCAGGCAGGTCATAAACTTATCAGAAAAAGGCAAGAAACAGGAGGTCCCACACCCGCTCACTGGGGAGAGTCCTGAAATGCACCCTTCACCCTACAGTGCCCTGGATCGTGCCTGAAACACCACCAGTAAAGGTACTGAAGTGAACTGTTGTGAGTGTGCCTATTCTTCTTCTGACCCGGCTGGGTCCCCTCTGTCCTGCATCCCTTCTCCTACGCTGTCCTGAGGCCCTGCTCCACCTGTGGGGAGCCGCACCAACTAAGCTGCCTGATCACCGGCCTCAGAGGACTGTAGCAGCGCTGGTGATCCTCACCATACACCACGGGTGGCGGCACGAGCATTCTCCGTTCCCATACACCTTTCCCCCATTATCCCTTGCTTTTTAAGAGTGACCCCATGGTACGGGCCTGGGAGCTGGCCACCGCGGCATCCCCCAAAACTAACAGCAAGGCCCGGGTGCCGAGTAGTCGTCCCCATCCCCTGGGCGCGTCCGTACTCGCCTGAGCATCTCAGTACTCGAGATGCTCGGATCTCGCCGAGTACTTGCAAGATGCTCGGGCGGATGCTCAGGTCCCCTCCCTGCATGTCTGGCGCTCTTTAGATTGTAATGCCGTAGCCATGTTGGTTGCGGCATTACAGTGATTGACTGGCCGCACAGCGTCATCAGGTCTATATCAGACCTGGCGCTGCTGTGCTCGTCAGTCTACTCCGCAATCAGGCAGTGTAGGGAGAGGTGCTGCTGCGCTAGGGAGAAATTTGGTTGTGTATTAGGTAGTGTAGGGAGAAAACAAGTACATTACACATATCCATCTCAACAAACAGTCCTTCTGAGGACTAATCCATCTGCAGAGATACCAGGCAGGCAGTGTATATAGGCAGGCAGGCAGTCAGTGTATATAGCAGACTGCAGTGCATATAGAAGAAGAGGCTCCATTCCAGTTCTGTCTGCTGCTGCTGCTGTTAGACATTTCTCTCCAGCTATTTAAAACTGTGGTTTGTCCGTCACATGGATCACATATACTGTAAGTGCACTGAAAATGCTGCCATTTCTGGCCTCCATTCAAATTTTTTTCAGTGTGTCAGCAAAGTTTTTGACACCGGTTTGCTGTTCAAAATAGTTACCTACAGGCCAGCTATTTAAAACTGTGGGTTGTCTGTCACACGGATCACATATACGTTTTCTGAAAATTCTACCATTTCTGGCCTCCATTAAAAAATGTTTTCAGTGTGTCAGGAAAGTTTTTGACACCGGTTTGCTGTTCAAAATAGTTACTTACAGGCCAGGTATTTAAAACTGTGGTTTCACCGTCACACGGATTGCATATAATTTAGCTCCAAATTCAGCCATTTGTAGTGAGCGTGGAAAATATTGTCCTCCATTTAAAATGGGCAAAGCGCGTGGCAAGGGACAGGGAACTGGACGTGATGGTGATGGTGCATGCAGAGGCCGAGGCCGTGGGCAAGCTGAAATTGTGCCACAACAAACACCCACATCTTCTCGCCTGATCTTCCTGTCCCAATTCCTAGGGGACCGCAGAACATCACTAATGAACCCAGAGCAGTGTCAAAAGGATGTTGGTTGGATAGCGGATAATGTTTCCAGTCACTTTGCCACCACCACCACCACCCTGTCTTCCACACGGTCAAGTCTCAGTAGCCGTGAGTCTGGACTAGTGTTGAGCCACCCCTGTAGTGTTCGGGTTCGGTTCGGTTCGTCGAACACCGGGATGTTCGTGGAACTGTTCGTCGAACACCGTCGAACACCGTTGAACACCGTTAAAACCAATGGCAGGCAAACAAAAACACATAGAAACACATAGAAAACACCTTCAAAGGTGTCCAAAAGATGACAAATTGCTTAGAAGACACTCTCTTTAAAAAAGCCGGCCGGCAATTCAGCAGCGGCATACACCGGTACCCGACAATTTAGACAAGAAGGAATAGAGCATCACACATAGATTAGATAGATAGAAACATGTCAGTCACATATATAAGAAGTACAGTGACAGTGTTGGTTACTGTACTTGTCATTTAGTGTTAAAGGATTTATTTGAAAAAATATTAGTGTTTTCATGCACTGTCTCTTTAAAAAAGCCGGCCGGCAATTCAGCATCGGTATACACCGGTACCCGACAATTTATAACAGAAAGTATAGAGCATCACACATAGATTAGATAGATAGAAACATGTCAGTCACATATATAAGAAGTACAGTGATAGTGTTGATTACTGTACTTGTCATTTAGTGTTAAAATAAAGGATTTATTAAAAAAAAAATTGGCGTGGGGTTGCCCGTAATTTTAGTCTCTAGCAGAGGTTAAGCAGACGGCTGGGGCAGATGTTTGAAGCCTGGGAAGGGGGTAATACCCACGGAGCTTCCCAGGCTACTAATATCAGCCCCCAGCTGAATACCTAGCCTTTACTAGCTATTAAAATGGGGGACCCCCAAAAAAATGACGTGGGGTCCCCCCTATTTTAATAGCTAGCAAAGGCTAGGCAGACAGCTGGGGGCTGATATTAATAGCCCAGGAAGGGTGCCATGAATATTGGCCCCCTCCCAGGCTAGAAACACCAGCCGTCAGCCACCCCAGAAATGGCGCATCCATAGGATGGCGCAAGCTTGCCTGCGCTCTGCAGTGTCTATGAAGGATGGCATGCTGGATGGCAGCGCGCAGCTGCCATCCAGCCTGTCATCTCAATGCCATCCCAGCGTGGGAGAATTCGCCTGCTCAAGCGCTGAGCGCTGAGAATTTTCCCACGCTGGTTGTGACGTGCATGAGGTGAGCCGAGTTCATTGGACATGAGCTCACCTCATGCACGTCACTGACAGCGTGGGAAAATTCTCCTGCACTCACCGCATGCGCAGGAGAATTTTCCCACGCTGTCAGTGACGTGCATGAGGTTAGCTGAGGTCATTGGACATGACCTCGGCTCATCTTTATGCCGTCACAGCGAGACACTGAGGAGCGCAAGCACGCCTGTGCTTCTCAGTCTCTGTGGCATGGCAAGCTGGATGGCAGCGTTCTGCTGCGGTCCAGCCTGTCACGTGAATGTAGCAGAGCTGAAGCTGTCGTGGGAACCATGGAAAGGTAAGGATGATGTTGCTTTATTATTTTACTTTTATTGCAGGAGATCGTTGGCTTCAGCTGGAATGGGCATGATGGTAAGTATGGTTTAATTTAGAACAATAAAGAATTGTGTCTTTATTTCAATTAAAGGACTTTATTCTGGGTGTTTTTTTTTTTTTAACTTTCACTATGGGGTTAGTAATGGGGGTGTCTTATAGACGCCTCTCCATTACTAACCTGGGCTTGATGTCAGCTGGCATTATAAGCTGACATCAACCCCAACCCTATTACCCCACTGCCACCACTACAGGGCAGTGGGAAGAGCGAGGCTAAGTGCCAGAATTGGCGCATCCTATGGATGCGCCATTTCTGGGGCGGCTGACGGCTGATGTTTCTAGCCTGGGAGGGGGCCAATATTCATGGCACCCTTCCTGGGCTATTAATATCAGCCCCCAGCTGTCTGCCTAGCCTTTGCTAGCTATTAAAATAGGGGGGACCCCACGTCATGTTTTTGGGGATCCCCCATTTTAATAGCTAGTAAAGGCTAGGTATTCAGCTGGGGGCTGATATTAGTAGCCTGGGAAGCTCCGTGGGTATTACCCCCTTCCCAGGCTTCAAACATCTGCCCCAGCCGTCTGCTTAACCTCCGCTAGAGACTAAAATTACGGGGACCCCCACGCCAATTTTTTTTTAATATATCCTTTATTTTAACACTAAATGACAAGTACGATAATCAACACTATCACTGTACTTCTTATATATGTGACTGACATGTTTCTATCTATCTAATCTATGTGTGATGCTCTATTCTTTCTGTTATAAATTGTCGGGTACCGATGCTGAATTGCCGGCCGGCTTTTTTAAAGAGACGGTGCATGAAAACGCTAATATTTTTTTTAATAAATCCTTTAACACTAAATGACAAGTACAGTAACCAACACTGTCACTGTACTTCTTATATATGTGACTGACATGTTTCTATCTATCTAATCTATTTGTGATACTCTATTCTTTCGGTTCTAAATTGTCGGGTACCGGTGTATGCCGCTGCTGAATTGCCGGCTTTTCATGTTTCCCTGTGAGCACTTTTCCCATCGATTTGGGCAACCACTGTAATACCACAACCACCATGGCTGTGGCATTACAGTGAGTGGCAGACAATCCCTGCATGATTGGTGCTCTAAATAGCGCCAGACATGCAGGACACGCTTTTGGTGCACGAACAGTTATCGAACATAACCTCAAACAGCCGAATTTTTTGCAAATCGTTTGCGTTCGTCGAACGACTCGAACACCACCCCAAACAGCTCGAATTTGAGATTGGCGAACAGTTCTAGTCGAACACCGCTCATCTCTAGTCTGTACTGCCTATTCTTCACCCTGATCCTCCTTCCTTCCACCATGACGAGTGCCCGGAGACAACTGGTCACACACTTGGACACTCCGAAGAGCTGTTCACTTTTCCATTTATAGATTCGGGCCTCTTGCCCCTCCACTTGAAGCAGGGCAAGAGGAGATTGCATGTAGCGATGCCCAAATATTTGAGCAGCCACGGTCACATGAAGGCGACTGTGGGAAAGAGTCTCAAGAGGTGGACAATGATTAGACACAATTGCTAGAAAGTCAGGAGGAGGACCAGGGTGCGGAAGTGGAAGACGAGGTGGTGGATGATATAATAACTGACCCAACCTGGAAGGAGGACATGCAGAGTGAGGAAACCAGCACACAGGGGGAAAGAGGCAGAGCACCCTAACAGGCAGGAAGAAGCAGTGTGGTGGAAGCAGACAGAAGGCAGGCAACCGTTCTCAGTAACACCAACATGAAGGAAGTTGCCAGCACAACTGTTAGGTCTTCCCAAGTTTGGTTGTTTTTTAAAGACTCTGCCGATAACCCCAAAAAGGCCATTAGCACCACCTGCCAGGCCAGCATGAGCAGGGGTGGCAAAACTACCAGCCTGACTACCGTCAGCATGATCAGGCACATGGCAGCAAAGCACTCATCTTTGTGGGCCGAACCCCAGGGTCCAGGAACAGTATCTGCGGGTGGCACCACTGCTTCTTCTGCTGTTGTGCATGCAAGCCAATCCCCTGTCCACGATACATGCAAAGATGCCTCCTGCCCTGCACCTGTCATTGTGCAATCTCAAGTAGCTGCATCAGGAAGCACGTCCACGTCCTTGTCCCAGCTCAGCATTCAGTTGTCCATACCCTAGTCCTTGGAATGCAAGCACAAATACGCAGCCAACCCCCCACAGGCCACACTACTAAATTCCCACATTTCACGTCTGCTTGCACTCGAAATGTTGCCTTTTAGGCTTGTGGAGACCTGATGGCGGTGGCCGTCCCTCGGTACTCGGTTCCCAACCGCCACTATTTATCCCGGTGTGCTGTCCCCGCATTACACGAGCACGTGTCCCAAAACATTAGCCGTGCCCTCAACAATGAAGTTACTGGGAAAGTCCACCTAACCACGGACACATGGACAAGTGCTTGTGGGCAGGGACGGTACATCTCGCTGACAGCACACTGGGTTAACATAGTGGAAGCCGGGACCCAGTCGGACCTTGGGACAGAACACGTCCTCTAGACGCCAAGGATTGCAGGCCCTAGGTGAATTAGGGTTGCCCCCACACTCTACAGCTCCTGCACCTCATCCTCCTCAGCCTCCTCCTCCTCTTCAGCCTCCATCTCCGAAATGACCACATCAGTCGCAAGCTGGAAGCACTGCCTAGGCCAAGCAGCAACAGGCTGTGTGTAATGCACACACCCGGACTGACTGGCGTGTGCGTGTTTATGTAGTGATTCCACTGTGCCATGAACCGGAGAGTGCCGGGAGGGGGGTAACTAAGTATCTGCCCGATCCGACCAAGGTCGCACGACTGCATACGACGCCAGTGCACCAGGGAGGAACCGAGCAGAGGAACCAGGGTCTACTCCAGGTCAGACTCCGGACACGGCTGTCGACCCACACCGGGGAATACAGGAACAGGCAGACAAGAGCGCAGGCTGGGTAGGGTCCAGTACAGACTGGGAGACAAATTCGAAACCGCAGACGCGGTGGACAGGGCAGAGCAAAGCGAAAACCGCAGACGCGGTGGACAGAGCTGAGCAAAGCAAAAACCGCAGACGCGGTGGACAGAGCTGAGCAAAGCGAAAACCGCAGACGCGGTGGATAGAGCTGAGCAAAGCGAAAACCGCAGACGCGGTGGACAGAGCTGAGCAAAGAGAAAACCGCAGACGCGGTGGACAGAGCTGAGCAAAGCGAAAACCGCAGATGCGGTGGACAGAGCTGAGCAAAGCGAAAACCGCAGACGCGGTGGACAGAGCTGAGCAAAGCGAAAACCGCAGACGCGGTGGACAGAGTTGAGCAAAGCAAAAACCGTAGACGCGGTGGACAGAGTGGAGCAAAGCGAAAACCCAGACGCGGTGGACAGAGCTGAGCAAAGCGAAAACCGCAGACGCGGTGGACAGAGCTGAGCAAAGCGAAAACCGCAGACGCGGTGGACAGAGCTGAGCAAAGCGAAAACCGCAGACGCGGTGGACAGAGCTGAGCAAAGCGAAAACCGCAGACTAGGTGGACAGAGCTGAGCAAAGCGAAAACCGCAGACACGGTGGACAGAGCTGAGCAAAGTGAAAACCGCAGACGCGGTGGACAGAGCTGAGCAAAGCGAAAACCGCAGACGCGGTGGACAGAGCTGAGCAAAGCGAAAACCGCAGACGCGGTGGACAGAGCTGAGCAAAGTGAAAACCGCAAACGCGGTGGACAGAGCTGAGGAAAGTGAAACCGCAGACGTGGTGGACAGGGCTGAGCAAAGCGAAACCGTAGACGTGGTGGACAGGGCTGAGCAAAGCGAAACCGTAGACACGGTGGGGACAGGGCTCTGTACACACGGAACAGACTAGAAGGGAAATGCAGAACCAGATACCCACAGGGTACTTGCAGAGAAGTAGCGAGTGGACCACAAACTCACAAACGGAAGTACAGTGACAACGAGCAGGAGTTAGGTACGAGTTCAGACTCTGCAGAAAAAGGGAAAGTACGGACATAGAGAAAAACAAAACAGACTAGGAGAGAATTCAGACAAGAACAGACACAGCAGCAAGATACAGGAGCGGGTCTAGGTATACGGTCCCTAGAAGGCGGATCGAACAGGCAGGAGCGAGTTCACACAGGCTTGGAAATACAGCCTCCAGGATAGGCAGAAGACAACAGGCAAGAAAATAATACAGACAGGACGCAGTTCAGACACGGGAACTGATACCGAAGGAAGGAAACATAAATGGGACCTGGCATATCAGTGACCAAAGGCCAACTGACAGAACACAATGCTCAGGTAGGGATTCATTGGAGCAGCTGGGTTAAATACCACATGGCAGACAGCAAATAGGCTGAGGACGCACAAGGGGTGTGTCTGCAGCAGGTACAAAAAGCAGGAAGTGATCGGGCGCCGCCCTTAAGCAGCAGACACAGAGGCAAACAGACAGCATGGAGGGAAGCCAGGCTAGCAAACTGGACTGGAGATCAAGTGCGCACTCTTGCACAGTGGGAGATGGACCACTATGCAAGGATGCCGCCAGGTATGTTACACTGTGTTGAAGCAAATATGCTTAGGTGACAAACTGTACAATGCTGAAGAGTTGTAGACAGCTCTGAAAGAGCAGGCAGATCTGTGGCTCACACCGCTGAACCTACAGCCAGGCATGGTCGTGTGTGTGACAATGGCCGGAACCTGGTGGCGGTTTTGAGGGCAGGCGAGCTCACACACGTACCATGCCTGGACCATGTGCTTAACCTCGTGGTTCAGCGGTTTCTCAAATCCTACCCGGAGCTGCCGGATCTGCTTGTTAAAGTACGCTGCCTGTGTGCCCATTTTAGAAAGTCACTTACAGCTTCTGCCACCCTTGCCGTGTTTCAGCAGCGTTTGCAGCTTCGGGCTCACAGACTGGTGTGTGATGTCCTCACGCATTGGAACTCTACACTGCAGATGTTGGGAAGGATTTGTGAGCAGAAGAGGGCAGTTGTTGAGTACCAGCATCAACAAGGCCATCGGTATTCAGTTCAGACTCCACACATAAGACCTCAGGAGTGGACATGGATGTCAGACATCTGTACCATCCTCCAAAACTTTGAGGACTACACCAAGATGGTAAGAGGCGATGACGCCATAATTAGCGTCACCATCCCGTTTCTCTGTCTTCTGAAACGCTCTCTGCTCATAGTCAAAGAGGATGCATTGCAGGTGGAGCACGATGAGATGGAGCAAGGAACCATACAGCGTGATTACACACAGTCCACCTTATCTCATCCCAACGTGGATTGGGTGACAATGAGAAAGAGGAGAAGGAGGAGGAAGAACAGGAGCTAGTTTCATGCGCTATAAACGGTACTACCTGCACAACTGTCATACCGTCTGTTCCGCGTGAATGGCTTGAGGACAGAGAGGAGGAAGAGGAGGAGGAGGAGGAGAGCATGGTCAGTCGTCCTCGTGGTGAGGACATGGAAACCTTGCCTGTTAGCAGTCTGGCACGCATGGCTGTGTTTACGTTGCGCTGCCTTTCCCGTTACCGTCGCGTTCTCAAAATTTTGGGTGACAGTCATAACTGGTTGGTGACACTTCTAGACTCACGCTACAAGGAAAACTTTCTATCTCTTATTCCTGAGGCGGAGAGGTCTACAAAAATGGGGCAGTACCAGAAGACCCTTGTTGCGGAACTATTAAAAAAATTCCCATCTGAAAACGATGGCAACAGAGGTCACAGTTTGTTGGACAAGGAGTACAGGCGAGAGAGACACAACTCCAATCCAGCAGAGGCAGGGGAACACTGTCAAAGTTCTGGGAGAATTTTCACGGCCCCTCCCATTGCACAGGCCCTGAGGCGCGGGGTACTCTCACAAGGAGTGCAAAGTTTGGGAAGATGATGAGGGAGTATCTTGCTGACCGTACCAACGTCCCCCGTGATTCCTCTGTGCCTTATAATTATTGGGTATCCAAGCTGGATACGTGGAATGAACTGGCTCTTTACGCCTTGGAGGTCCTGGCCTGCCCTGTCGCTAGTGTTTTATCAGAGCGGGTTTTTAGTGCCGCTGGTGGAATTATAACTGATAAGCGCATCCGCCTGTCAACTCAAAATGCTGACAGGCTGACTCTTATAAAAATGAACAAGAGCTGGATTGGGCCAGACTTCTCAACACCACCGAATGTGTAACATAAACTCAAATCCAGTGTCTTTTTTGGGGAGGTGTATTACCATGCACCTTTTCACACCCACACATGGGTATATGCTTCCTGATTTTGGCTTTTTGTTCTTGTCCTCTTCCTTCTCCTCATCCTCCACCACCATATCACCGGGGTGACCGTGGTCCGTGATGCAACACCCACATAATTTTTTTAAAGGGTGTTTATGATGCCCGTAAAAATTTTTTTTATACAGTATGTTCATGTATACCCCCCCCCCCGGGGTAAATGTTTGTCAGCCCATACACTTAGTGCATGGGCATTACAAGTATAGGAGACCCGCTCCTTTCTAATGGGAACATTTTTTATGAGGCCCTCCTCCACATCTCTTCCAAGGGGCATTGGAGCTCCTCCAAATTTTTGGCAGTCCTTGCAGTCACTGCATAGGCCAACACTATGGGAGACCAACTTTCTAATAATGGGAACATTTTTTCATGAGGCCCTCTACGTCTCTTCCAAGGGGCATTGGAGTGCCTCCAAATTTTTGGCAACCCTTGCATTCACTGCAAAGGCAAACAGTATGGCAGACCCACTTCCTAATAATGGGAACATTGTTTTCATGAGGCCCTCCTCTAAGTCTCTTCAAAGGGGTATTGGGTTGCGTCTAAATTTTCAAAGTGGTATTGGTGTGCGTCCAAATTTTGGGCAGCCCTGCCACTCACTGCATACGCAATAACAGTATAGGAGACCCACTCTTTAGTAATGGGAACAATAAAACATAGCCGGTTGATGGCTCTCTAAGAATAGTGAGGGCCGAATGCTGGCCCTTTAAGAATAGCAACCTGATGGCCCAATAAAAATAGGCTTTGTGACTTTCAGAGTCTCCCCTTCATAAATGAAACACAATGTGTCTGATGATATCTCACACAACACATGGCCAGATAAGATTGTAAAATGTTAAAATGACATTTCTCGGTGAATGCATTTGTCACGGTTGAACGCATTACAAAAGTGAAAAAACGCATCAAAAAATGCTACGTGTGAACATATCCCAAGGTGTGGAGGAGTATTTTTGATTTTCGTTATTTATTTTGCCTTATATACAAGTCATTACCCTGGAAAGGATATTCCTTAACATATTTCCCAGGAAAATCCATTTTGTTTTCGTTTTTGTATGTTTTAGTAAAAGTGGCGTAATACCTCTGACAATATTGTTCACAGCAGTGACCTGGGAGTCAGAAATGCTTCCAGGGGTCTTCCCCATGCTGTTCACATGTCATTTTGGCACTGTTCCCATTGATTTGGGCAATTTTTAGACCCTCTGCAGACCGCCGGGGGGAGCCGCCTGAAAAATGCTCACGTTTCCCATAGACTTACATTGGGCTCGTTGCTCGGGTCGAGCACCCGAGTATTCCAATGTGCTCGACCCGAGCATCGAGCACCCGAGCATTTTAGTGCTCGCCCATCACTAGTAAGCATTAAATATAATTCCAGTGAGGAGAATTGAACTACACATCACCTCTCCTGGCACCAGCAGCGAATGCTGCTTCCCCTCACAGCAGTGGCCAATTACCTCTGTGTGCCAGGTTACTACAGCATCCTGATGCTGCTATGACATCAACTACCCTAGGACATTTAAACCCCCGTCAGATGGCAAGACTCCATCTGAGTATTCAGATATATGAAAGGAGACACCGGAGTTATAATGGCTAAAACATACATATTTTATTTATTTAATACAAGACATTTTTTCATGTAGACGAACAAATACTGACAACTAACGGCAACACAGTGCAGCCAAATCCTCCACCACTGCGCCCCTGGTGCCGCCTCTCCTTTCCACAGCCTTACTTACTACTGGTAACGTCACTATTGGATTAACTAGCCTGCCTATATGTAAATTGCTGATGGATGCTTTAGATACACATACACTGGCATTTGTTATATGATGGTAATTATCCCTATACCCTACTTGTCCTGCACTTTATATTTACATCTATACTTTTTGCAGCTTGTTTTTGATATTTCTATTAGGGTCTTGCCCCTTTTTGTGGCTGTGGAGGATTTGGCTGCACTGTGTTGCCGTTAGTTGTCAGTATTTGTTCGTCTACATGAAAAAATGTCTTGTATTAAATAAATAAAATATGTATGTTTTAGCCATTATAACTCCGGTGTCTCCTTTCATGTAATGCTTTCTAGGAGTTGGTTTAACTTGGTGCTTGTGGGAAGGAATTGCCCCCACTCCCACCATAATATTAAGATTTGGGCTATTTTGCTAATGAGTATTCAGATAGTTAGTGTTTCTATAGTTGGCAACTCCTATAGTACAGTTCTGCTGTTCCAGTTCTGCACTACTGCACCACCACTGCAAACTCAACTCTACTGCTGAGGTTTTTATCCAATGTTATAACTCTGGTATTCCAGTCATGCTGTTTCAACACTGTTACATCAGCCACTTCTGCTAGAACTCTGCTTTTCTGGTCATCGTTGACGTTGCACTGCTACATTTGCCATCACTAGTAGTGATGAGCGAGCATGCTCGCTACTGCTCGGTACTCGCCCCAAGCATCTCACTGCTCGAGATGCTCAGCGCTCGCCGAGTATTTCCGGGGTTGCACGGCGGGAGCTTAGGTCCCCTCCCTGCATGTTTGCCGCTCTTTAGAGAGCCAATAAACATGCAGGGATTGTCTGCCACACACTGTAATGCCATAGCCATGTTGGTTGTGCCATTACAGTGATTGGCGCCGCCATGCTCGTCAGTCTACTCCGCAATCATGCAGTGTAGGGAGAGGTGCTGCTGAGCTAGGGAGAAGTTTGCTTGTTTCTTAGTTAGTGTAAGTATACCACCATATATTATACACATATCCATCTCAACTAACAGTCCTTCTAAGGACTATTCCAGCTGCATATATATCAGTGCTAGACAAGCAGGCAGTGTATGTGGTAGACTGCAGTGCATATAGCGCAAGAGGGTCCATTCCAGTTCTGTCTGCTGCTGGTGCTTTTACAGATATTTATAGAAATATCCCCAGGTATCAGGGGCCAGGAATAATTTTTTTTAAGATCTTAATTAGTGTTGAGCGAACATGCTCGACACTGCTCGGTACTCGCCCGAGCATCAGGCTACTCGGGATGTTCGGCGAGCACCGAGCATTTCCGGGTTACTCGGGCGGGAGCTCGGGTCTCCGCCCTGCATGTTTGGCGCTCTTTACAGAGCCAATGAACATGCAGGGATTGCCAGCCAGTAACTGTAATGCCGCAGCCATGTTGGTTGTGGGCATTACATTGATTGGCTGGCCGCACAGCGTCACCTCGAGTATTTAAAACCGGGCGCCGCCATCTTGGACACAGACGCCCAGGATTAGCTAGTGTAGGGAAAGTGCTGCAGAGCTAGGGAGAGATTTATACTGCGAAATAGGTAGTGTAGGTTCTCTAAAGGCTGCCAGATCAAACAAACAGTCCTTCTCAGGACTAATATCCATCCCAGATATCAGGCAGGCAGGCAGGCAGGCTGTATAGGAGTCGCAGTGGTTATACCAGCAAACGCTGCATTACAGTCCTGTGTGCTCCTGTTGCTGAAATTTCTGGACTTAGCTCCAGGTCTTGGGGGCCAGGAAAAATCCTTTTTTTTCATCTAAATCCTCTTTTTTTTTTCCTCCTTCACACTGTATAAATACCCGTCTTATTAATCTTTTGGTGTCCCCCCCCCCAAAACAACAACAACAAAAAAAAAGTGTGTCTGTGACAGTTCAGACACAAATATATCTTTTTAAAAGAGTCGGGTATAGGCCAAAGAAATAGAAGTGTGGTTTTGCAGTTCCACGGTTCAAACCTCTGTATTATCCACTTTTGGGCCATTTTTACAAAAAAAAAAAACAGTTTGAGTGTGTCGCTCACTGTTCAGCCGCAAATATATCTATTTAAAAAAGTCTGGTATACACCAGTAAATTATAACTGTGGTTTAGCCGTTCCACGGTGAAAAATCTCTCTTATCCTGCTTTTCGCATTTTTTGCCGTAAAGAAAAACAGTAATAGTGTCTCCTGATTGTTCAGACACAAATAGATCTGTTGAAAATAGTCTGGTGAAGGCCCGAGAAATAGAAGTGTGGTTTTGCAGTTCCACAGGTCAAATCTCTGTATTATCCTGCTTTTGGCATTTTTTGCCGTAAAGAAAAACAGTAATAGTGTCTCCTGATTGTTCAGACACAAATATATCTGTTGAAAATAGTCTGGTGTAGGCCCAAGAAATAGAACTGTGGTTTTGCAGTTCCACGGGTCAAATCTCTGTATTATCCTGCTTTTGGCATTTTTTGCCGTAAAGAAAAACAGTAATAGTGTCTCCTGATTGTTCAGACACAAATATATCTGATGAAAATAGTCTGGTGTAGGCCCGAGAAATAGAACTGTGGTTTTGCAGTTCCATGGTTCAAACCTCTGTATTATCCTGCTTTTGGCATTTTTTGCCATCAAGAAAAACAGTAATAGTGTCTCCTGATTGTTCAGACACAAATATATCTGTTGAAAATAGTCTGGTGTAGGCCCGAGAAATAGAACTGTGGTTTTCCTCCTCCACGGTTGTAATCTTCTTTTTATTACCCTTTTTCCATTGATAGTGCGAGTGTAAGCTATTTTACTTCATTTACAATCGGCAAGGCGCGTGGCAAGGGACGTGGAACTGGATGTTCTGGTGATGGTGCGTGCAGAGGACGGGGCCGTGGCCAAGGTGAAAATGTGCCACAACCAACAGCCACATCTTCTCACTCCCAGTTCTTGACCGAATTACTAGGGAAGCACAGAACAACACCAGTATTGCGAACTGATCAGTGTGAACAGGTTATTAATTGGATAGCAGATAATACTTCCAATTACCTGGCCAACACCAGCTCCGGTCTGTCTTCCACACGGTCAAATGTTAGTAGCCGTGAGTCTCGACCGCATACTCCTCCTCACCCTGATGCTCCTTCCTCACACCATGCCGAGTGTCGTCAGACAGCAACTGATCCCACACTTGGACACTCTGAAGAGCTGTTCACTGGTCCATTTCCAGATTTGTGCCCCTCGCCTGCTCCGCTTGAAGTGGTGGAAGAGGAGATCCCATGTAGTGATGCCCAAATATTTGAAGAGCCACGGCCACAGGAAGTCGACGCTGGCAATTTGCCACAAGAGGTGAACGATGACGAGACACAATTGCCAGGAAGTGAGGAGGAGAATCGTGGTGCGCAAGTGGAAGAGGAGGAGGTGGTGGATGATCTAGTAACTGACCCAACATGGCAGGAGGTCATGCAGAGCAAGGCCAGCAGCACACAGGGTGAGGGAGGCAGAGTACCCCAACAGGCAGGAAGAATTTGTGTGGTGGCGTCACACAAAAGGCAGGCAACAGTTCCCCGTAACACCAGCACGAGGGACGTTGCCAGTACAACCTGTAGGTCTTCCAGAGTCTGGAATTTTTTTAAAGACTCTGCTGATAACCCCAAAAAGGCCATTTGTACCACCTGCCATGCCAGCATCAGCAGGTGTGACAAAATTACCAGCCTGACCACCACCAGCATGATCAGGCACATGGCAGCAAAGCACCCGACTTTGTGGGGTGAACCCCAGGGTCCACGACCAGTGTCAGCTGGTGTCACCACTGCTTCTTCCACTGTTGTGTGTGCAATAGAACCCCCTGTTGTGTGTGTAAGGCAATCCCCTGTCCATACTGCATGCAAAGATGCCCCCTCCTCTCAGTCTTCACTTGTTATGGCAGTTTCTCAAGAAACAGCATCAACGTCCAGGTCCACGTCCCACCGCAGTGTTCAATTGTCCATATCCCAGACCTTTGAACAAAAGCGGAAATTTGCAGCCAACGCCCCACAGGCCACATTCCTAAGTTCGCACATTTCACAACTGCTTGCGTTGGAAATGCTGACTTTTAGGCTGGTGGAGACGGAATCCTTCCACAACCTTATGGCGGTGGCCGTCCCTCGGTACTCAGTCCCGAGCCGACACTATTTTGCCTGGTGTGCCATCCCCGCATTACACAAGCACGTGTCCCAAAACATCTGCCGTGCCCTCAACAACGCAGTTAATGGGAGAGAACACCTGACAACGGACACGTGGACAAGTGCTTGTGGCCAGGGAAGGTACATCTCCCTGACGGCACACTGGGTAAACATAGTGGAAGTCGGGACCCAGTAGGACCTTGGGACGGAACACATCCTCCCCACACCGAGGATTGCGGGCCCTATGTCAGTCAGAGTTTCCCCCACAGTGTACAGCTCCTGCGCATCATCCTCCTCCTCCTCCTCCTCATGTTCAGCCTCCATCTCAGATAGCACATCAGTTACAAGCTGGAAGCACTGCAGTACTACCTCAGCCAAGCGGCAACAGGCTGTGCTGAGACTTATAAGCTTAGGTGATAAACCTCACACTGCTTGTGAGTTGTGGACAGCTGTGAAAGAGCAGGCCAATCTGTGGCTGAGACCGCTGAACCTACATCCAGGCATGGTCGTGTGTGACAATGGCCGTAACCTGGTGCCGGCTCTGAGGCGAGGCGAGATCACACACGTACCATGCCTGGCTCATGTGATTAACCTCGTGGTTCAGCGGTTTCTTAAATCGTACCCCGAGTTGCCAGATCTGCTCGTGAAAGTACGCCGCCTATCAGCTTATTTTCGCAAGTCGACTACAGCTTCCGCCGCCCTTGCTGTGTTGCAGCAGCGTTTGCAGCTTCCGTCACACCGACTGGTGTGTGATGTCCCCACACGATGGAACTCTACGCTCCACATGTTGCAAAGGATTTGTGAGCAGAAGAGAGCAGTTGTGGAGTACTCACTGAAACAAGGCCGTCGCTATTCAGGTCAGACTCCACACATAAGACCTCAGGAGTGGACCTGGATGTCTGACATATGTACCATCCTGACAAACTTTGAGGAGTCCACCAAGATGGTGAGTGGCGATGACGCCATCATTAGAGTCAGCATCCCACTTATCTGTCTTTTGCAACGCTCTCTGCAGAGAATTAAAGAGGAGGCATTGCAGCCAGAGTATGATGAGATGGATCAAGAAACCGTAGCAGGCGATTACACACAGCCCAGCCTCATCTCATCCCAATGTGAATTGGGGGACAATGAGGGAGAGGAGGAGGAGGAGGAAGAACAGGAGCTAGTATCATGCGCTGTAGATGGTAGTACCTGTACAACTGTCACACCGTCGGTTCAGCGTGGGTGGCCTGAGGACAGGGGGGAGGAGGAGGAGGAGGAGGAGAGCAGGGTCAGTCGTCATCTTGGTGAGGACACGGTAGTCTTGCCCGTTACCAGTCTGGCACGAATGGCTGACTTTATGTTACGCTGCCTTAACCGTGACCCTCGCATTGTCAGAATGTTGGGTGACAGTCATTACTGGTTGGTGACAATTTTAGACCACTGCTTCAAGGAGAACTTTCACTCTCTTATTCCTGAGGTGGAGAGGTCTACAAAAATGGGGCAGTACCAGAAGGCCCTTGCTGCAGAACTGTTAAAAAAAATTCCCATCTGAACACGCTAGTGGCAGAGGTCACAGTTTGTTGCCCAACCAAGGTGTACATGCGAGAGAGATGCAACTCCAATCCAGCAGAGGCAGGGGAACACTGTCAACGTTCTGGGACAGTTTTCTCAGACCCTCCCTTCGGACAGACCCTGAGGCGCGGGGTACTCTCACAAGGAGTGGAAAGTTTCAAAAGATGGTGAGGGAGTACCTTGCCGACCGTACCAGCATCCTCCGTGATTCCTCTGTGCCTTTTAATTATTGGGTATCCAAGCTGGACACTTGGAATGAACTCACTCTGTAGGCCTTGGAGGTCCTGGCCTGCCCTGCCGCTAGCGTGTTATCGGAGCGTGTTTTTAGTGCCGCTGGGGGAATTATAACTGATAAGCGCACTCGCCTGTCAACTGACAATGCTGACAAGCTGACCCTTATCAAAATGAACAAGGGCTGGATTGGGCCAGACTTCTCATCACCACCAAATGATAGCAGAGTAACATAAAGTTAAATCCACTGTGTGATTTAGGGAGGTGTATTCACATGCACTGCTTCACACCCACACATGGGTATACGCATCCTCATTTCGGCTGTTTTATGTTCTTCTCCTTATCCTCAGCGTCCACCACCACTATACCACCAGGGTGACCATGGTCCGTGTTGCCATTATTGAAAGTTCCACCGTCCTTATTTTTGTCAGCTTTTGCTTGAAAGGCATAAGCAAAGACTGTGGGAGACCCACTCCCCATTAATGGGAATAATAGTTTTAAGATGCTGTACTGTATGGCTCTTGTAAGGGGCATTAAAACTGTCTTGTTAAGCTACTGTGACCTCCACATCTCTTCCAAGGGGCATTAAAACCGTCTTGTTAAGCTACTGCAACCTCCATGTCTCTTCCGAGGGGCATTAAAAACCGTCTTGTTAAACTACTGCGACCTCCACGTCTGTTCCAATGGGCATTAAAACCGTCTTGTTAAGCTACTGCGACCTCCACCACTTTTCCAAGGGGCATTAAACTGTCTTGTTAAGCTACTGTGACCTCCACGTCTCTTCCAAGGGGCATTAAAACCGTCTTGTTAAGCTACTGCGACCTCCACGTCTCTTCCGAGGGGCATTAAAACCGTCTTGTTAAGCTACTGCAACCTCCAAGTCTCTACTGAGGGGCATTAAAACCGTCTTGTTAAGCTACTGCGACCTCCACCACTTTTCCAAGGGGCATTAAAACCATCTTGTTAAGCTACTGCGACCTCCACCACTTTTCCAAGGGGCATTAAAACCGTCTTGTTATGCTACTGTGACCTCCACGTCTCTTCCGAGGGGCATTAAAACCGTCTTGTTAAGCTACTGCAACCTCCATGTCTCTTCCGAGGGTCATTAAAACGGTCTTGTTAAACTACTGTGACCTCCATCACTATTCCAAGGGGCATTAAAACCGTCTTGTTAAGCTACTGCTACCTCCACGTCTCTTCCAATGGGCATTAAAGCCATCTTGTTAAGCTACTGGGACCTCCACGTCTCTTCCGAGGGGCATTAAACCGTCTTGTTAAGCTACTGCCACCTCCACGTCTCTTCCAAGGGGCATTGAAATGTTGTTTTTAATTAACTCTAACCTCCACGACTCTTCGAACGGGCATTGCATTTCCTCCTAATTTTTGGCAGCTTTTGCATGGAAGGCATAAACAAAGACTATGGGAGTCCCACTTCCCAATAATGGGAATAATGTTTGTAATATGCTGTACTGCATGGCTCTTGTAAGGGTATTTCAAGGGGCATTGCAGTTCCTCATAATTTTTGGAAAGCCTTCCATTCACTGCTTAGGCCAACAGTGTACAGGAGACCCAGTTGCTATAAATGGAAAAAACGGTTTAGTTAAGGCCCTCTGACCTCCATGTCACTTCCAAGGGGCATTGGAGTGCCTCGAAATGTTTGGTAGGCATTGCACTCACTGTATGCCCTATAACTGTGTAGCATAACCGCTCCTTTTGTTACAGAAACATATCCTACAAGACGTGTGGTTGACTGGCCTGATATTGATGTGAATGGTCCCTGTTCCTCCTGCTCTTTCTCCTTTGCCACCACCTCATCCATCATTTATCACCTGAAGCTTTGTTTTAACGGGAGTCATAGAACTGGGATAGTAGCAGGAAAACATCCACCAATCCTCGGAGGAGGTAGGATAAGCGCCAAAATGCTGACCACCTAAGGCCTAGCCGCTACTACATACATGCGCTTGCATTCCAAGAAAACAAAGCAGATGCTAACTTCTATCATCATCATGCTCCTCACCTTGGCACTCTCAACTCCCCTGATGGAGAAGCCAGGGCCCACCGGAGGAGTCTGGTTCTCTGGTGGGCTCGTCCAATGCTGCCCTAAAGCAGGCCAGTCTAAGAAAAGTGTGTGGGAAGGTAACAGGAGAAATAGGGGCAGCTGGGGACCGTTTATGGAAACCCGGCCACCCCCATGCCGCTGGGGACGGAGTGTGGACACCTGGCCGCCCCCTGGCGGCTGGGGACCTAGCGTGGATAAGAGGGCCGCCGACGCAGCCATGACATGGTGGCAGGCGTCTTCCTCCACATGCCCAAAAGGCCCAATTTCAAGTGCAAGAAAGCTAGCAGTATGGTATTGCAGCCTGGGGGTGGGTGGGTGGCAGGTTGCACACTTATGCTTGCATTCTAAGAAAACAAAGCAGATGCTAACTTCTATCATCATCATGCTCCTCACCTTGGCACTCTCAACTCCCCTGATGGAGAAGCCAGGGCCCACCGGAGTAGTCTGGTTCTCTGGTGGGCTCGTCCAATGCTGCCCTAAAGCAGGCCAGTCTAAGAAAAGTGTGTGGGTCGGTAACAGGAGAAATAGGGGCGGCTGGGGACCGTTTATGGACACCCGGCCGCGGGGCGGCTGGGGACCGAGTGTGGACACCCGGCCGCCAGGCGGCTGGGGACTGAGTATGGATAAAAGGGCCGCTGATGCAGCCATTACATGGTGGCCGACGTCTGCCTCCACAGGCCTAAAAGGCCCAATTTCAAGTGCAAGCAAGCAAGCAGTATGGTATTGCAGCCTGTGGGTGGGTGGGTGGTTGGCTGCATATTTGCGCTTGCATTGCAAGGAATGGGGGAGGTACAATTGAACACTGCCCTGAGACAAGGACTTGCACGGCGATAGTTGCAAGTCTGCATCTTCTGATGCGGCAAGGATCACTTCTGATGGGCACACTTTTAGGCATTGACCTGGGTGTCAGAGATGCTTCCAGGGGTCTTCCCCATGCGGTTCCCATGTCTTTTCAGCACTGTATGCATGTGTCACACAGCACATGGCCAGATAAGGTTGTAAAATGCTAAAATGACATTTCCCAGTGCATGCATTTGTCACGGTTGGAAGCAATACAAAAGTGCAAAAACGCATGAAAAATACAACTTGTGAACATAGCCCAAGGTGTGGAGGAGTATTTTTGTTTTGGGTTATTTATTTTACCTTATACACAAGTCTTTACCCTGGAAAGGAAATTCCTTAACATATTTCACAGGAAAACCTTTTCAGTTTCGTTTTTGAACGTTTTATTGTGAGCCAGTAAAAGTGGCTTAATACCTCTGACCACGTTGTTGACAGCAGTGACCTGGGGGTCAGAAATGCTTCCAGGGGCGATCCCCATGCTGCCCCCATGTCTTTTGAGCACTGTCACTATCGTTTTGGTCACTTTTTAGGCTTTCTACAGACTGCCGGGGGTGCCGCCGCAAAAATGCTCGGGTCTCCCATAGACTAACATTGGGCTCGTTGCTCGGGTCGAGCACCCGAGTATCACTGTGAGCTCGGCCCGAGCTTCGAGCACCCGAGCATTTTAGTGCTAGCTCAACACTAATCTTAATCCTAATTATTTGCTTAAAAAGCAATCCAGAGAATACCGTTTTTCTGCTCCATTTGCTTGTTGGCACTGCAGAATACAGCCAGATCCTTTCCATATTACAGCGCTAAAAATCAATCTATTTAAAACTGTGGTTTGTCCGTCACATGGATCACATATAAGTGCACTGAAAATTCTGCCATTTCTGGCCTCCATTGAAATTTTGTTGCAGTGTGTTAGCGAAGTTATTGACACCAGTTCGCTGTTTAAAATAGTTACCTACAGGCCAGCTATTTAAAACTGTAGTTTGTCCATCACACGGATCACATATAAGTGCGCACAAAATTCTGCCATTTCTAGCCTCCATTTAAATTTTGCTGCAGTGTGTTAGAGAAGTTATTGACACCAGCTCGCTTTTAAAAATAGTTACCTATAGGCGGGCTATTTAAAACTGTGGTTTTCCGTCACACGGATCACATATAAGTGCGCTGAAAATTATGCCATTTCTGCCCTCTATTGAATTTTTGTTGCAGTGTGTTAGTGAAGTTATTGACACAAATTCGCTGTTAAAAATAGTTACCTACAGGCCAGCTATTTAAAACTGTGGTTTGTCCGTCACACGGATCACATATAAGTGTGCTCAAAATTCTGCCATTTCTGGTCTCCACTGAAATTTTGTTGCAGTGTGTTAGCGAAGTTATTAACACCAGTTCGCTGTTAAAAATAGTTATCTACAGGCCAGCTATTTAAAACTGTGGTTTTCCGTCACACGTATCACATATCACTGCAGTTCAAATCCAGCCATTTGTAATGAACGCGGAAAATATTGTCCTCCATTTAAAATGGGAAAGGCGCGTGGCAAGGGATCGGAAGTGGATGCAATGGTGATGATGGTGCATTCAGAGGACGGGGCCGAGGCTGTGGGCTAACTGAAATTGTGCCACAACAAACACCCAAATCTTCTCTCTTGACCTTTCTATCCCAATTAATAGGGGGCCGCAGAACACCACTATTGAACACAGAGCAGTGTGAAAAGGTTATTGGTTGGATAGCAGATAATGCTTCCAGTTACTTAGCCACCACCACCACCACCCTGTCTTCCACACGGTCAAGTCTCAGTAGCCATGAGTCTGGACCGCATATTCTTCACCATGATTCGCCTTCCTCCCACCATGCCGAGTGCCAGGATACAACTGATCCCACACTTGGACATTCCGAAGAACTGTTCACTTTTCCATTTATAGATTCGGGCCTCTCGTCCGGTCCACTTGAAGCGGGGCAAGAGGAGGTCGCATGTAGCGATGCCCAAATATTTGAGCAGCCACGGTCAAATGAACGCGACGGTGAGAAACTGTTATCAAAGGTGGATGATGATGAGACACAATTGCCAGAAAGTCAGGAGGAGGACCAGGGTGCGGAAGTGTAAGACTAGGTGGTGGATGATATAGTAACTGACCCAACCTGGCAGGAGGAGATACAGAGCGAGGACAGCAGCACACAGGGGGAGGGAGGTGTAGCACCACAACAGGCAGGAAGAAGCAGTGTGGTGGCCACAGACAGAAGGCGGGCAATCGTTCCCCATAGCATCAATACGATGGAAGTTACTGGTACAACTGTTAGGTCTTCCTGAGTCTTGTTGTTTTTTAAAGACTTTGCCAATAACCCCAAAAAGGCCATTTGCACCACCTGCCAGGCCAGCATCAGCAGGGGTAGCAAAACTACCAGCCTGACCACCACCAGCATGATCAGGCACATGGGAGCAAAGCACCCGACTAAGTGGGCCGAACCCCAAGGTCCAGGAACAGTGTCTGCGGGTGGCACCACTGCTTCTTCCGCTGTTGTGCGTGCAAGCCAATCCTCTGTCCATGGCACATGCGAAGATGCCTCCTGCCCTGCACCTGTCGTTGCATACTCTCAAGTAGCAGCATCAGGAAGGACGTCCATGTTCTTGTCCCAGCGCAGCGTTCAGTTGTCCCTACCCGAGTCCTTAGAACGCAAGAGCAAATACGCAGCCAACGCCCCACAGGCCATACTACTAAATTCACACATTTCACGACTGCTTGCACTCTAAATGTTGCCTTTTTGGCTTGTGGAGACGGAAGCTTTCCGCAACCTGATGGCGGTGGCCGTCCCTCAGTACTCGGTTCCCATCTGCCACTCTTTCTCCCGGTGGGCCGTCCCCGCATTACAAGAGCATGTGTCTCACAACATTAGCCGTGCCCTCAACAATGCAGTTACTGGGAAAGTCCACCTAAGCACAGACACGTGGACAAGTGCTTGTGGGCAGAGACGGTACATCTCGCTGACGGCACATTGGTTTAACATAGTGGAAGCCGGGACCCACTCGGATCTTGGGACGGACACGCCCTCCCGACGCCAAGGATTGCGGGCCCTGCATTAATCAGGGTTGTCCTCACATTCTACAGCTCCTGCACCTCCTCCTCCTCTTCAGCATCCGTCTCCAAAATGACCACATCAGTCGCAAGCTGGAAGCACTGCAGCACTGCCTCAGCCAAGCGGCAACAGGCTGTGTTGAAGCTAATATATTTAGGTGACAAACCACACAACGCTGAAGAGTTGTGGACAGCTCTGAAAGAGCAGATCTGTGGCTGACACCGCGGAACCTATAGCCAGGCATGGTCGTGTGTGACAATGGCCGGAACCTGGTCGCGGCTTTGAGACAAGGCAAGCTCACACACGTATCATACCTGACCCATATGCTTAACCTCATAGTTCAGCGGTTTCTCAAAACCCACCCGGAGCTGCCGGATCTGCTTGTCAAAGTACGCTGTCTGTGTGCCCATTTTAGAAAATCACCTACAGCATCCGCCACCCTTGCCGTGTTTCAGCAGCATTTGCAGCCTCCGGCTCACCGACTGGTGTGTGATGTCCCCACACGTTGGAACCCTACATTGCCGATGTTGGAAAGGATTTTTGAGCAGAACAGGGCAGTTGTTGACTACCAGCATCAACAAGGCTGTCGGTATTGAGTTCTGACTCCACACATAAGACCTCAGTAGTGGACATGGATGTCAGACACATGTACTATCCTCCAAAACTTTGAGGACTCCACCAAGATGGTGAGCGGCGATGACGCCATAATTAGCGTCACCATCCCATGTCTCTGTCTTCTGAAATGCTCTCGGCTTATAATCAAAGAGGATGCATTGCAGGCGGAGCACGATGAGATGGAGCAAGGAACCATACAGGGTGATTACACACAGCCCAGCCTCATCTCATCGCGACGTGGATTGGGTGATAATGATGAAGAGGAGGAGGAGGAGCTAGTTTCATACGTTATACAGTTGTGCTCAAAAGTTTACATACCCTGGCAGAATTTTTGCTTTCTTGGCCTTGTTTCAGAGAATATGAATGATAACAAAAACACTTTTTCTCCACTCACGGTTATTGGTTGGGTGAAGCCATTTATTGTCAAACTACTGTGTTTTCTCTTTTTAAATCTTAATGACAACCAAAAACATCCAAATGACCCTGATCAAAAGTTTACATACCCCAGTTCTTAATACCGCGTATTGCCCCCTCTAACATCAATGACAACTTGAAGTCTTTTGTGGTAATTGTAATTGAGGTTCTTTATTTTCTCAGATGGTAAAGATGCCTATTCTTCTTGGTAAAAAGCCTCCAGTTCCTGTAAATTCCTGGGTTGTCTAGCATGAACTGCGCGCTTGAGATCTCCCCAGAGCGGCTCAATGATATTGAGGTCAGGAGACTGAGATGGCCACTCCAGAACCTTCACTTTGTTCTGGTGTAGCCAATGACAGGTCGACTTGTCATTATTTGGATCTGGTTTCAGGACCTTGGACAGCATCTAGTCAATGTGTTCCTGATCTACATTATTTCTCCCACTTTCAAATATTAAATTGAAATGAAAGTGTTTTTCCATAATCTATTAGCATGTGACTGATATGTATTTCATAAAGCAGGAAGTTCCCCGGTCTATAGTGGAGTCTTGTGCTGGAAAACCTGGACTCATCCATGGATTATTTGCTTACATAACCATTCATTTGAATAGTAGGTGTATATAGATGTGTCCATCTGTACATTTCTGGGAATTTAGCTAAGGGTTCCAATTTCTGACTGTATAAATTAAATACATTATGTGACTTGCTGGCTAGCTAAATCCTCACCTGGCTGCAATTTACACCACAACTTCAGTGTGGTCACATAGACACTGATAACATAGACTTCTCCCGACAGAGTGTTTTAAAATGTTATTCTTTCAAAGCTGTCACCTCACATTACTCATTTTGTAATATGTTGGGCAAATGGAAGAGGAGAGGAAGAATACATGCAGTGTGTGTGTAACATGCTCACTGCATGTCACATGCACACACACACTGCATGTCACACGCACATTGCATGTCACACGCACACACACTGCATGATGCACACACACACTACATCAATACACACACACTACATGATACACACACACTACATGATACACACACAATGCATGTTACATACACACTACATAATACATACACACCACATGTTACATATACACTACATGGTACACACACTACATGATACATATACACTGCATTATACACACACACACACACACACTACACATACCCTGCATTATATACACACACGCACACACTGCATGATACACACACTACAGGATACACACACACTACATGATACACACACACTACATGATACACACACTACATGATACACATACACTACATGTTAAACATACACATACTACATAATACATACACACTGCTTGTTACAAACACATTGCATATTACTAGTGTTGAGCGAGCATGCTGGACACTGCTCGGTACTCGCCCGAGCATCTCACTACTCGGGATGTTCGGCGAGCACCGAGCATTTCCGGGTTACTCGGGCGGGAGCTCGGGTCTCTGCCCTGCATGTTTGGCGCTCTTTACAGAGCCAATGAACATGCAGGGATTGCGAGCCAGTCACTGTAATGCCGCAGCAATGTTGTTTGTGGGCATTACAGTGATTGGCTGGCTGCACAGCGTCACCTCGAGTATTTAAAACCAGGCGCCGCCATCTTGGACACAGTCGCCCGGGACCAAACAGTCTAGGGTCAGTGCTGCTGAGTTAGGGAGAGATATATAGTGCAAAATACGTAGTGTAGGGTCTCTAAAGCCTGCCAAATCAAACAAACAGTCCTTCTCAGGACTAATATCCATCCAAGATATCAGGCAGGCAGGCAGGCTGTATAGGAGACGCAGTAGTTATACCAACAAACACTGCATTACAGTCCTGTGTGCTCCTGCTGGTCAAATTGCTAGAGTTATCCCCCTGTCTCAGGGGCCAGGAAAAATCCTTTTTTTTTTCATCTAAATCCTGTATTTTTTTTTTCCCTCAGTCAGACTGTCCAAATACGCGTCTTATTAACCTTTTGGTATTTTTCCCCCCCAAAAAAAGTGTGTCTGTGACTGTTCAGACACCAATATATCTGTTTAAAAGATTCTGGTGTAGGCCAGATAACTAGAACTGTGGTTTTTCAGTTCCACGGTTCAAATCTCAGTATTATCCAGCTTTAGGCTTTTTTTCCGTAAAAAAAACAGTAATAGTGTCTCGCTGACTGTTCAGACACAAATATATCTGTTTAAAAGATTCTGGTGTAGGCCAGATAACTAGAACTGTGGTTTTGCAGTTACACAGTTCAAATCTCAGTATTATCCAGCTTTTGGCCTTTTTTCCATAAAAAAAAACAGTAATACTGTCTCGCTGACTGTTCAGACACAAATATATCTGTTTAAAAGATTCTGGTGTAGGCCAGATAACTAGAACTGTGGTTTTGCAGTTCCACGGTTCAAATCTCTGTATTATCCAGCTTTTGGCCTTTTTTCCGTAAAAAGAAACAGTAATAGTGTCTCGCTGACTGTTCAGACACAAATATATATTTTTAAATGATTCTGGTGTAGGACAGATAACTAGAACTGTGGTTTTGCAGTTCCACGGTTCAAGCATCAGTATTATCCAGCTTTTGGCCTTTTTCCATAAATAAAAACAGTAATAGTGTCTCCCTGACTGTTCAGACACAAATATATCTGTTTAAAAGATTCTGGTGTAGGCCACATAACTATAACTGTGGTTTTGCAGTTCCACGGTTCAAATCTCTGTATTATCCACCTTTTTGCCTTTTTTACATAAAAAAAAAAAATGAGTGTCTCGCTCAGTGTTCAGACACAAATATATCTGTTTAAAAGATTCTGGTGTAGGCCAGAGAAATAGAACTGTGGTTTTCCTCTTCCACGGTTCTAATCTCCTTTTCATTACCCTTTTTCCATTGATAGTGCGAGTGTTAGAACTCTCCTGTTAGGTTTTTTCTATCTTGCTGGTCACATGACCTTTTTGCCTATTTAATCCTGCTCCGCCCTTCTGGCCATGCTGGACTTCATTGTAATTTCTACTCTTAAGCTAGTCAGGTGCTTTGTTACCTTACTCAGTCAGTTTAGCTAGGTCTTTTGACCTCTATGTTCTATGTTGTTTGTTTGTCTTTTTACTGCTACAATTTCTGCTAGGAGGTGTCCATCTTTCTCCCAGTCCTTAGTTCTTGTAGGGATCCCTCCCTCACATCTATAGGTCTTCGTTCAGACTAGCTGAGGACTTTAGCGGGTCTGATCGCAGGATCAGGTTCCCCGTTACATCATAGGGATCTAGCTTAGTTCTATTGCAGGGACAGATCTCCTGTCTTTCCTTAGTGCTTGTAGCAGATCATAACAGTAAGTCCAGCCCAAAAAAAAAAAAATAAAATTTCTCTAAGGAAAGACCTCAAGTTTCCATCATGGTGTCGGTTCAGGATTTGGCTCAACGCCTGCAGGGACTCTCTCTGGAGGTGGCCGAGCTCCAACAACACGTGAGTAGCTGTTCTGGAGCGCATTTTGTGGAGCCAAAGGTACGATTGCCTGATTTATTTTTTGGTGAACAACAAGATTTTTTTTCCTTTAAAAATGCTTGTTTATTGTATTTTCATTTGAGACCCAGATCCTCTGGTGATGAATCACAGCGCATAGGGTTCATAATGTCACTTTTGCGCAAAGAACCTCAGGGATGGGCCTTTTCTCTCCAACCTAGTGATCCGTGCTTTAGATCAGTGGACAGTTTTTTTTCTGCTTTGGGGTTGTTGTATGATGATCCTGATCATGTCTCATCAGCTAAGACGGAATTGAGACTTTTGAGGCAGGGATCAGGTAATGTGGAAAATTATTGTACTCACTTCCGTCGGTGGTCTGCTCAGGTGGGGTGGAACGATTCAGCTCTGAAAAGTTTGTTTCTTGCGGGGCTAGGTGAAAGGGTTAAGGATCTGCCTATTGCTTATCCTACACCTGGAAACTTGCAGGAGGCAATGCAATTAGCTATACGGGTTGACAGGAGACTGCGTGCAAGGGTTAATGAGAGTAAATCCTTTGCCATGTCAGCTCCTAGTCTTGAGAGGGTCTGTACTGACATTGGAGAGCCGATGGAGATTCGGGCAATGTCACCCCGCTCTCAGGAAAAAGACCGCAGGTTTTCTGAAGGTTTGTGCTTTTATTGCAGAAAATCTGACCATTTCATTAAGAACTGTGTGCTTCGTATGAACAAAGAAAAAAAAAAAAGGTCAGTTACGCCCGTATAGCCTGTTTAAATACTAAGGGAGTATTTCTTTCTGCTACTACTGCAGCTCAGGAAGAATTAATTGAATTTCGGGTATTTGTGGATTGTGGTTCTACTCTGAATGTGATTGATGGGGGATTCTTGGAAAAACTTAAATTAAAACCCAAACCTTTGTCATCCCCTATTACTGTGGTTTCTGTCGATGGCTCTCCTTTGAAATGTGTTACTCCCAAGGTTTATGAATTTCCCCTCACTATTAATGGTATTCACCAAGAAAATTTGGATTTGGTAGTATTAAATAATTTGCCTTCTCCAGTAATATTGGGGTTACCCTGGTTAAAATTGCACAATCCTGTACTGGATTGGTCTACTAATGAAATTAAGTCCTGGAGCCCTAAGTGTTATGACAAGTGTTGTAACGGGCGCATTGCTGCTGTGGATAAAGGGGAATTACCTGTACCTATTCAGGATTTTTGGAAAGTTTTTTCTGAGGAGGAGTCGCAAATTTTGCCTGCCCATAGAGACTATGATTGTACCATTGAATTTGTCCCTGGAGCGACTCTTCCTAAAAGTTGTTTCTTTAATCTTACTATTCCTGAGAGAAAGGCTTTGGAGGAATACATACAGACTAGCTTGGCCGCCGGTCATATCAGACCCTCTAAGTCACCTGTGGCTGTTGGATTTTTTTTTGTTAAAAAAAAGGACGGTGGTTTACGTCCTTGTCTGGACTTTCGCGAGATTAATAAAATTACTGTACGTAATCCCTACCCACTGCCATTGATTCCTGATTTGTTTAACCAGTTAGTGGGGGCCAAGTGGTTCTCTAAAATTGATCTCCGGGGGGCATACAATTTGTTGCGCATGAAGGAGGGTGATGAATGGAAGACTGCTTTTAACACTCCTGTGGGTCATTTTGAGAATCTGGTTATGCCTTTTGGTCTTACCAATGCACCAGCATTTTTTCAGAATCTTATTAATGACATCCTTAGACCTTTGATTGGCAAAAATGTGGTTGTGTATTTGGATGACATTTTGATTTATTTGCCGGATCTGGAGTCTCATTGGCGGAACGTACGTGAGGTATTACAGTTATTAATTGACAATTCGCTTTTTGCTAAGCTAGAGAAATATGAGTTCGCTGTACAGAGAATTAGTTTTTTGGGCTACATTATCTGCAGCGAGGGCTTTTAGATGGACCCGGTGAAAGTTCAAGCTGTGCAGGAATGGCCTAGGCCTATTGGTTTGAAATCGATACAGAGGTTTTTGGGTTTCGCCAATTATTACAGAAAATTCATTAAAAAAATTTCTATTATTGTTAAACCACTGACCGATCTCACCAGGAAAGGTGCTAATACGGTTCAATGGACTACTGAGGCCATTGAAGCGTTTGTGTTTCTAAAGGAGAGGTTCACCTCTGCTCCCATCCTTATGCAGCCTGATGTGACTAAGCCGTTTTTGGTTGATGCTTCTTCTGTGGGGGTCGGTGCGGTGTTGTCTCAGGAAAGCAAGGATGGAGTACATCCCTGTGCCTTTTTTTCATAAATATTTTCTGAGACTGAACTTAATTACGATATTGGTAATCGGGAATTGCTGGCTATTAAACTCGCATTTGAACACTGGCGTCATCTCTTGGAAGGTGCTGAATTTCCCATTCAGGTTTTCACTGATCATAAAAATCTGATCTATCTGGATGCTGCCAAGCGCTTGAATGCCCGTCAGGCTAGGTGGGCACTTTTTTTTTCGCGGTTTAATTTTTCCGTTACTTACATCCCGGGTACCAAGAATGTTAAAGCTGATGCGTTGTCTCGCAGCTTTTCTCCCATGGTCGGTGCTGAGGAGGAGGAGAGCATTTTACAAGAAGGTGTTGTGATTGCTGCATTGGACTCCGTTTTGGAAGATGAGATTCTTAAAGCACAGGAGAATGCCCCATCTAACACTCCCCATGGGAGGTTGTTCGTGCCTAGGACCTTTAGGAGAGATTTGTTTGTTGAGTGTCATGAGTCTCGGTTGGCAGGTCATCCAGGAATTTCTGAGACCAAGAGACTTGTGGGTCGCAGGTTTTGGTGGCCTGGATGGCAGAAGGAAGTCATTAAGTGGGTGCATCAATGTACTGTGTGTGCTAGTTCTAAGTCTTCTCATACTCCTGCTGCGGGGTTGCTTTGCCCTCTGGAGGTTCCTAGTGCACCTTGGACACATCTGGCTATGGACTTTATTACTGACCTTCCCTCCTCTGAGGGTTTCACGGTCATCTGGGTGGTCGTGGACCGTTTTAGCAAGATGTGTCACTTGGTTCCCTTCATCAAACTGCCCTGCGCTAAGACACTCGCTAAGGCCTTTGTCAAGGAAATTGTCAGACACCATGGTGTTCCTACTGACATTGTTTCTGATATGGGACCTCAGTTCGTGACTCGTTTTTGGCGTGCCTTTTGTGACAGGTTGGAAGTTCATTTGTCGTTTTCATCTGGATATCATCCTGAGTCTAATAGCCAGACAGAAAGGAAGAATCAGGATGTTGAGCAGTTCTTGCGTTGTTTTGTGGCAGACAATCAAGAGGGGTGGTCTGAGTTTCTGCCGCTTGCTGAATTTGCTCTTAACAACCATACATCCTCTTCTGCTGGGTGTTCACCTTTTTTTTGTTGTTCTGGGAGACATCCGTCTTTTGGGTCATTCTCCAAATTGGTATCAGCTGTGCCTGAGGAGGAGAGTTTTTCCGGTGATTTGGAGAGAGTTTGGACGGATGTGCGTGGTAATCTTCAGGAGGCTAGCAAAAAATCTAAGAGGTACTTTGACAGGAAACGTCAAGAGGTTTTGTTTACAGTTGGTGACATGGTTTAGTTGTCCTCTAAGAATCTGCGGTTGAGGATTCCTTCTAAAAAATTGGGTCCCAAGTTTGTAGGGCCCTTTAAGGTGCTTCAGGTAGTTAACCAATCTGCTGTTAGGTTGGAGGTTCCTACCTCCTGGAAGATTAATCCGATGTTTCATGTTTCTCTATTGAAAAAAGCTGATGTATCAGATAGAGACGCCACTGCCACTGTTCCTCCGGTGGTGGAGGACGGGGAATATGAAATTTCCTGCATCCTTAATTCTAGACTGTATAGGGGGAGTTTGCAGTATCTCGTCGCTTGGAAGGGTTTCGGTCCCGAGGATAACTCATGGGTGAGGGCGGATGATGTTTCTGCTTCCAGACTTGTCAGAGCGTTTCACAAGAGGTTTCCTGATAAGCCTGGGCCTAGGGGATCCAGAAGATCCTCATAGAAGAGGGGGTACTGTTAGAACTTTCCTGTTAGGTTTTTTCTATCTTGCTGGTCACATGACCTTTTTGGCTATTTAATCCTGCTGCGCCCTTCTGGCCATGCTGGACTTCATTGTAATTTCTACTCTTAAGCTAGCCAGGTGCTTTGTTACCTTACTCAGTCAATTTAGCTAGGTCTTTTGACCTCTATGTTCTATGTTGTTTGTTTGTCTTTTTACTGCTACAATTTCTGCTAGGAGGTGTCCATCTTTCTCCCAGTCCCTAGTTCTTGTAGGGATCCCTCACTCACATCTATGGGTCTTCGTTCAGACTAGCTGAGGACTTTAGCGGGTCTGATCGCAGGATCAGGTTCCCCATTACATCGTAGGGATCTAGCTTAGTTCTATTGTAGGGACAGATCTCCTGTCTTTCCTTAGTGCTTGTAGCAGATCATAACAGCGAGTGCAAGCTATTTTACTTTTTTACAATGGGCAAGACGCGTGGCAAGGGACGTGGAAGTGGACGTTCTGGTGATGGTGCATGTAGAGGATGGAGCCGTGGCCAAGGTGAAAATGTGGCACAACCAACAGCCACATCTTCTCGCTCCCACTTCTTGACCGAATTACTAGGGAAGCACACTACAACACCAGTATTGGGAACTGATCAGTGTGAACTGGTTATTAATTGGATAGCAGATAATACTTCCAGTTACCTGGGCACCCCCACCTCCGCTCTGTCTTCCACACGGTCAAGTTTTAGAAGCCGTGAGTCTCGACCGCATACTCCTCCTCACCCTGGTGCTCCTTCCTCCAACCATGCCGAGTGTCGTCAGAGAGCAACTGATCCCACAGTTGGACACTCTGAAGAGCTGTTCACTGGTCCATTTCCATATTTGTGCTCCTCGCCTGCTCCGCTTGAAGTGGTGGAAGAGGAGATCCCAAGTAGTGATGCCCAAATATTTGAACAGACACGGCCACAGGAAGTCGACACAGGCAATTTGTCACAAGAGGTGGACGATGACGAGACACAATTGCCACGAAGTGAGGAGGAGGATCATGGTGCGCAAGTTTAAGAGGAGGAGGTGGTGGAAGATCTAGTAACTGACCCAACGTGGCAGGAGGACACGCAGAGTGAGGCCAGCAGCACACAGGGGGAGGGAGGCAGAGTACCCCAACAGGCAGGTAGAAGCAGTGTGGTGGCGGCACACAGAAGGCAGGCAACAGTTCCCCGTAACACCAACACGAGGGACATTGCCAGTACAACCGGTAGGTCTTCCAGAGTCTGGAATTTTTTTAAAGACTCTGCTGATAACCCCAAAAAGGCCATTTGTACCACCTGCCATGCCAGCATCAGCAAGGGTGACAAAACTACCAGCCTGACCACCACCAGCATGATCAGGCACATGTCAGCAAAGCACCCGACTTTGTGGGGCGAACCCCAGGGTGCACGACCAGTGTCAGCGGGTGTCACCACTGCTTCTTCCGCTGTTGTGCGTGTAAGAGAACCCCCTGTTGTGCGTGCAAGGCAATCCACTGTCCATACTGCATGCAAAGATGCCCCCTCCTCTCAGTCTTCACTTGTTATGGCAGTTTCTCAAGAAACAGCATCAACGTCCACATCCCACCGCAGCGTTCAATTGTCCATATCCCAGAGCTTTGAATGAAAGCGCAAATTCGCAGCCAACGCCCCACAGGCCACAGTCCTAAATTCGCACATTTCACGACTGCTTGAGTTGGAAATGCTGCCTTTTAGGCTGGTGGAGACGGAATCCTTCCGCAACCTTATGGCGGTGGCCGTCCCTCGGTACTCGGTCCCCAGCTGACACTATTTTGCCCGGTGTGCCATCTCCACACTACACAAGCATGTGTCCCAAAACATCTACTGTGCCCTCAACAACGCAGTTACTGGGAGAGTCCACCTGACAACGGACACGTGGACAAGTACTTATGACCAGGGACGGTACATCTCCCTGATGGCACACTGGTAAACATAGGGGAAGCCGGGACCCAGTCGGACCTTGGGACGGAATACATCCTCCCCACACCGAGGATTGCGGGCCCTATGTCAGTCAGAGTTGCCCCCACAGTGTACAGCTCCTGCGCATCATCCTCCTCCTCCTCATGTTCAGCCTCCATCTCAGATATCACCACATCAGTTACAAGCTGGAAGCAGTGCAGTACTGCCTCAGTCAAGCGGCAACAGGTTGTGCTGAAACTCATAAGCTTAGGTGATAAACCTCACACTGCTTGTGAGTTGTGGACAGCTGTGAAAGAGCAGGCAGATCTGTAGCTGAGACCGCTGAACCTAAATCCAGGCATGGCCGTGTGTGACAATGGCCTTAACCTGGTGGCGGCTCTGAGACGAGGCAAGATCACACACGTACCATGCCTGGCTCATGTACTTAACCTCGTGGTTCAGCGGTTTCTTAAATTGTACCCCGAGTTGCCAGATCTGCTCGCCAAAGTACGCCGCCTGTCAGCTCATTTTCGGAAGTCGACTACAGCTTCCGCCGCCCTTGCTGTGTTGCAGCAGCGTTTGCAGCTTCCGGCACACCGACTGGTGTGTGATGTCCCCACACGTTGGAACTCTACCCTCCCCATGTTGCAAAGGATTTGTGAGCAGAAGAGAGCAGTTGTGGAGTACCAGCTGCAACAAGGCCGTCAATATTCAGGTCAGACTCCACACATAAGACCTCAGGCGTGGACCTGGATGTCTGACATATGTACCATCCTGACAAACTTTGAGGAGTCCACCAAGATGGTGAGTGGCTGACAAGCTGACCCTTATCAAAATGAACAAGGGCTGGATTGGGCCAGATTTCTCATCACCACCAAATGATAGCAGAGTAACATAAAGTCAAATCCACTGTGTTATTTCGGGAGGTGTGTTCCCATGCACCGCTTCACACCCACACATGGGTATACGCTTCCTTATTTAGGCTATATTTTGCTCTTCTCCTTATCCTCAGCCTCCACCACCACTATACTACCATGGTGACTGTGGTCCGTGTTGCCAGCATTGCAAGTTCCACCGTCCTAATTTTTGGCAGCTTTTGCTTGGAAGGCATAGTAAAGACTATAGGAGTCCCACTCCCCAATAATGGGAATAATGTTTTTAATATGCTGTACTGCATGGCTCTTGTTTGCCAGCATTGCAAGTTCCTCCGTCTTAATTTTTGGCAGCTTTTGCTTGGAAGGCATAGGCAAAGACTATGGGAGACCCACTCCCCAATAATGGGAATAATGTTTTTAATATGCTGTACTGCATGGCTCTTGTTTGCCAGCATTGCAAGTTCCTCCGTCCTAATTTTTGGCAGCTTTTGCTTGGAAGGCATAGGCAAAGTCTATGGGAGACCCACTCCCCAATAATGGGAATAATGTTTTTAATATGCTGTACTGCATGGCTCTTGTTTGCCAGCATTGCAAGTTTCTCCGTCCTAATTTTTGGCAGCTTTTGCTTGGAAGGCATAGGCAAAGACTATGGGAGACCCACTCCCCAATGATGGGAATAATGTTTTTAATATGCTGTACTGCATGGCTCTTGTAAGGGGCATGGAAACCGTCTTGTTAAACCACTCTGAACTCCACAGCTCTTCCAAGGGGCATTAAAACTGTCTTGTTAAGCTACTGTGACCTCCATCACTCTTCCAAGGGGCATTAAAACCATCTTGTTAAGCTACTGTGACCTCCATCACTCTTCCAAGGGGCATTGATATTATCTTTTTATTCCACTGCGACCTCCACCACTCTTCCAAGGGGCATTAAAACTGTCTTATTAAGCTACTGTGACCTCCACGTCTCTTCCAAGGGGCATTAAAACCGTCTTGTTAAACCACTCTGAACTCCACCACTCTTCCAAGAGGCATTAAATCCATCTTGTTAAGCTACTGTGACCTCCACCACTCATCCAAGGGGCATTGATATTGTCTTTTTATTCCACTGAGACCTCCACCACTCTTCCAAGGGGCATTAAAACTGTCTTGTTAAGCTACTATGACCTCTACGTCTCTTCCAAGGGGCATTAAAACCGTCTTGTTAAACCACTCTGAACTCCACCACTCTTCCAAGGGGCATTGATTGAACGTTTTATTGTGAGCCCATAAATGTGGCTTAATACCTCTGACCACGTTGTTGACAGCAGTGACCTGGGGGTCAGAAATGCTTCCTGGGGCGATCCCCATGTTGTCCCCATGTCATTTGAACACTGTCACTATCGTTTTGGGCACTTTTTAGGCTTTCTACAGACTGCCGGGAGTGCCGCCGCAAAAATGCTCGGGTGTCCCATAGACTAACATTGGGCTCGTTGCTTGGGTCGAGCACCCGAGTATCACGGTGAGCTCGGCCCGAGCTTCGAGCACCCGAGCATTTTAGTGCTCGCTCAACACTACATATTACACAAATTTCATGTCATACACACTGCATGTCACATAAATTTCATGTCACGCACACTGCCTTTCACACATGTAGCATTAGCGTCTCTGCCTCCTGCCGGGCAGAGACGCCATTCCCCTCACCACCATGGTCCCGGTCCGGCGTCTTCCTGTTCTCCTGCTGCTAAGGCGCGCACTGCGTGCAGCTTCCCGGGCACTGTGCTTAGAGCGCGCGCTCCCTCCCTCTTAAAGGGACCGCGCGCGCAGTCCTAAAGAATCCTCGGCCAATGGCCGGAGGACTGCCCCTATATTAAGCACCTCCTCCAAAATGGAGGTGCCTGTGCAAGGTTGTTGTTTGTGTGCTAACACTCTCCTTAGCCCTCAGGTTCCTTGCCCGCCAGTCTTTTCTAACAGTCCTGCTCACCAGTCTGTCTATCAGCCGTTTCTGCCTGTCTGCTTACCTGCCGTGCCCGCCAGCCTGCCTACCCGGTGAACCTGCCAGTTAGCTGCCGTGCCCACCAGCCTGCCTACCCGGAGCACCTGCCAAGTTACCTGCTGTGCCAGCCTACCTGCCGTGCTCACCCGTTGTACCGGTCAGCTCCAGTCATCTGACCCTTGGGAGTCACCTGCTCTCACACAAGTTCGGTCCCAGGGTGGCACCTGGTTCACCTACCCGGTCCCTCCTTGGTTCACGGAGTCGACTAAGCCGCCGTGTGACCTGGGTCGGTCCGAGTAGGCACTTAGTTACGCCCCTCTGGTCCCTCCTTGAATCAAAGCACAGAGGTTCCACCACCCGGATCAGTAACAACACACACACATGCGCAGCATGACTGATACACACAATACAGTTAAGAAAATTCAGGAATGTAGCACTTCCACTAAAAAGGTGATATTAATGGATAGGAGTCCAGGTATCTGGAAGGCTGTCCATAGCCAAAAAGCGTTGTGTTTTAATTAATTTTATTTCCTTTATTGTTTTTAGTAAAACACCCTTATCTGGAGTAACTTCGGTTTGCCATTCCAAGTCCATTAATATCACCTTTTTGGTGGAAGCGCTACATTCCTGGATTTCCTTTGCTGCTACTTACTGTCGGAACTCCATCGGAGGAACCTTCCACGGTTCACCAGGTCGACTGCGGTCCACCACTTATCGGATACACTTTACCTAGTGTTGTGCCTCAGTTTGCACCTTACCAGATGAGCATTTTCTACATTTTCCACTTGATCAATCTTTTACTTATTTACTACACTTAGATAGCGCTCTTTTTTTCCCCTTTCTCAAGGGAACTCCTTTTCCTTTACACACAATACAGTGGTAGTGTCCTCCAATCATCTGTTATCCCCAGAGGATTCTGATGGGGCAGGGCTTGAGTACTAAACTATTTTTTGGCTGTGGGACCACACAATCCATCAATTGCGATTTATTGATGTCAGTTTGTTTAATTATCGTAAGTTATTTTTTTGCCATATGGTATTCACTGATGTTTTTTGAGCTACATTTTTGAAAATGGCACATACAGTTCATGAATTTGGAACAAAATAAAAACTTCTCTTTATTTTTTACTTTTACCAAATTTTTCCAGCTTTTTAGCTCCAAAAGTCACAAAACCTTTAAAAACTTGCACGTTTATCTAAAAATAAGAACTGCACCAGAAACTCCAGGCAGTGACTGCAGTGAGATGCACAGAAAAAAAAAGACATTTCATAAAAGTGGCATCGCATGAATTCGACTGAAATCTGGATACATGAAGTTGTTGAGGAAAAGTTAAAAAAAAGGACTTAAAAAAAAGACTGTTTAAAAAAATAGTGCAAATTTTATAGCGAATATAGTGCAATTACTAAAGTCACTAAAAAAGAGAAAATTATTCCAGAAAAGTGAAGAAACGGCAATGATGAATGGGGGCCAAAATTTCTTAATTTAGAATTTGTATCTTTCTGCCCTGACCTGCAAAAGAGATTCCAAAAAAATAATACCTCCATAAGTTTTACATTTTTTTACCCAACACATTTCTTCTTGATTTATTTTTCTTCTTGTGTAACAAAACCTGAGACCGGGGCATGATAAAGTTGCTCACTTCCTGACCATCACAGTTCAGTCCTAAGTTTCCTTCCTACTTCTTCAGTCCTTGACCTCTAGTTCTGGTTCCTGTCGATTTTGCATCATCTGGGAATATCCAGAAAGGAGCCTCCGACGTGTATAAATGTGCAAGTCCTACACATTACATTCTCAGTATTGGTACAAGGCTGCAATAAGAGCGTATACTTTGTCATGTAGATGGACAATAAGATGTCAACATCTTATCTCGGCAACACGAAAGGAACAAGGATAGGAATTCTATGGAGGCAGGATGAAAAATATTAACATGGAAACAAATTAACTTCAAGAGCAGACAAATGATTTCGAGCCGTCACTTCCAGTCACAATCTAATGCCGAGCAGAGGAACGCTGACCCAAGTTGCAGCAGATAGGAAAGTGAGATGTAGACATTTGTTTTCCAAGGCCATTAGCGATGTTTTCAAGTGATGAACAGTGTATTGCAGCTTTATTTATTAAAGTGTAGAAATTGTTAAACTAAGCTCGGTATAGATCATGCAAGTGGCCATTTGCATGCTTCCTTTCCTGAAGGAGCGCCACTTCTTTACATATCTATCTGGAATTGTACCTCATCCCCATTCACTTGAATTAAACCCCTTTCTAACAAAGGATACACCAGTACATCCTATAATGTTTATGGGTGTATGAGTCAGGTTCCGGGGCTGAGCCACCATCTTTGTACTCCCATGAAGCCCAACCGCAGGCTGGGCTTTACAGAAAATTCATTATTTTTTTATATACTGAAATATTTTAGTATGGCACTATATAGAACAATCGATCAAATGATCTCAGGTTTAAGTCCCTAAAGGGGACTAGAGAAATAAAAAAAAAAGAAAAAAAATGTTTTGGAATATACAGGCAGTCCTCGGGTCTCTTCATCATAACCCAAATATATACAGTGCCTTCAAAAAGTATTCATGCCCCGCGAACTTTTCCACATTTTTTCACCTCACACTCGCAAACTTAAATGTTTTTTATTGGGACTTTATGTAAGTCCAACACTAAGTTACCAGTATTTGTGCAGTGTTGTGGAAATGATATATGGTTTTCTAATTATTTTAAAAATGTAACTCATGGGGTATGAATAATTTTTCAAGGGGGAAAAAATAAACCTAATACCTCACCGCTGATTGATTTGCTGCTCGCCGCGCACCATACATTCCTTTTCTTTCCACCATTTCCCATCGAATCTATGGCCTCTTCACTGTAAACCAGGACTTTCGGCCACACTCAGGCTTTGGAGGTTGCTGCGAAAGGTCTTATTATTATTATTGCAAGCTAGTGACGAGCATAGACTTCTAGGGCATGGATGCGGTCCGAAGACTTGGAGATGTGCCGCATGATGGCAGAAAGAAGAGCAGTGGAGGGAGATGTGAGTATTAGTTTTTCTTTCTTTTTTACCAATACTCACCTCTCTGGTCATCCTTCTTCTCACCGTCTGGTCCTCTTCTTTCGGTCGTTGGGTGCGCCGAATCTCCGAAGTCTTCGCTATACTCACCTGGAGACTCATGTCTCAACATTATTTGAGCTGCACAATTAACGTCACCAAACAAACCCTCCCAAAAAAAACAATAGATTTTTTTCCACAATATTTCATTCCACTTGGAATTTATTTTCTTTTTTCAGTATTTTATATGGTAAAGTGAATGGTGTCATGCAAAATTGCAACTAGTCCAGCAATGAGACATCATATATCTATGTTTATGGGGAAAAAAAAAAAGAAAAAAGATGTGACTTTTGGAAGAAGGGTAGAAAAAAAACAAATGCACGAAGATGAAAAATTGTCCTGTCAGGAAGGAGTTAAAGGGTGATTTCTACATATAAAAGACCAGTGATTGGCTGTAGCGGTATATGGGAGACAGCACAGGGATTAGTGGCCCTTGGAGTTTAGGGTCAAAATATTTATGATCCAAACTTTACTTGAACGGTCTATGGAACAATATCAGGGCTAGAGTGGTCGTAATGGACCATTAGAGATGGGCGAATCCGATCAGTAAAGTTCGGGGTCCATACCGAACACCTTCCTCAGGAAGTCCGAGTTACTCTTCGGGCTCACGTTTTGGTTCGGGTGTTTCCCGCGCTGTCACTTGTAAAAAGCTTACCGTGAGTCATAGGCGACGACTGATGGTATTACTACCACCATCAGCTGGCGCTTCCTGCCATAGGAAACAGCGAGCGCAGGCACCACTGGATGGGAGCAGTAGTCTCCCATCTGCCGGCGCCTGTGCTCTGCTGAAAGTAAAAACATTTTTTCCAATTTTTTAAAATTAATAAAAAAAGTTCAAATAAAAATAAAACACATTATACCCACCTACACATTGTCCCCGATATTATCCGCCCCTGCAAAAAATAAAATAATAAAAAAACACCATATACTCACCTTACACCTAATCCCCGAAGCCCATGATCACCTGTAATAAAGGTAAAATAATAAAGCAACCTCATCCTCACATGTCCGTCGCAGTCCAAATAGCGAGGGTCCCAAATGAGGTCAGTGCATACTCACTGCCCATGCGCTGAACTCATTTGCTGGCAATACACTGAGTCAGTGTATTGCCGGCTGCTGAACAGAGCGGGCACATTTTATAATGTGCCCGCTCTGTTCATGGGACCCTCACTATTTGGACTGCGGTGGACAGGTGAGGATGAGGTTGTTTTATTATTTTACCTTTATTACAGGTGATCATGGGCTTCAGGGATTAGGTGTAAGGTGTGTATATGGTGTTCTTTTATTTTTATTTTTTTTGCAGAGGAGTTAAACATCAGGGACAAGGTGTAGCTGAGTGTTAGGCGTCGGGCGTTTGCTGGATTCAAAATGAGTCCAGAACCTTCTGTGGTCTCCCATTCCAGTCCAGCTGGGGCTGATGCTGCTAAGCAGCAGCATCAAGTCCCAAAACCTAGCTGGTCCACAAGAGGTACAGGTTGTCTCTTGGGTCTTTGTTCCTAGCAACATGAAAGATAGGTTGCGGAGGGAGACAGGGCTGTTATAGCCTAAGTCCAGGATTCTCTGTACTGAGCATGCCCGTGACATGGCGGACCGTAATTGGTGGTTTGGGAGTCAGCTGATCCGGTGACCTGGCACCGCCTGATTGGTCGCGGGTGACGTCACCAATGGTGCGACGGTGGGCAGGGCTTAATCTTTAAAAAGCCCGCCCACAAACATGGCGGCGCGCTCTGATCATTGAGCTGTGATGGTGTTGTGTGGACGCTTGGTCTCTTGAGCTCCACGTGTGCTTTAGTTTCTGGCAGGCAGGTTTAGTGGAAATAGGCAGGCTTAGATGAAATAGGCAGGTAGCTTCATCTGACAGCCTGGCTCCGACAAAGGGGTTGCCTTACACCCCGAGCAGTCTGCAGACACCTTATTCCCGGTACCACCTGTAAGCCACGTGGAGAGATTCTCCTCAGTCCGGTAGCACGCCGCTGGGAGCACGTATTCGCCGGCATGAGTCACACACGCATCCTAGCGCCAACTGTGTAGTCCCTGTGCTGCAACAGGACTACAGATACATTATTTATTGCACATCTCTCATGCAGTTAACGGAGATAGTGCGAATCCCTATTCCCGCTCCGGTGTGCTGTAACACGGAGGGGATTGTTATTTAAGTTGATTGTTTTACCTTCTCACCCGGAAGGTGTTCGGCCGCAGTCCACCAGGCTGCATCGCGGACCCCGGGTTCAGTTGCTTTCCATTATTTAATACAGTTGTTTGCAACCGTCCCTTTAACAGGTGAGTATAATGTGTTTTATTTTTATTTGAACATTTTTTAATTAACTTTCACATTTTTTTATTTACTTTCAGCACAGGCGCCGGCGGATGGGAGACTACTACTGCTCCCATCCAGTTGTGCCTGCGCTCGCTGCTTCCTATGGCAGTAGGTGCTGGCTGATGGTGGTAGTAGTATCATCAGCCAGCGCCAATGACTCGCGGTAAGCTTTTTACCGCGGGTCACTGTCACAGCTGTGGCATCATGTTGACACCTGTCAGCATGATGCCACAGCGCTCTGACCGCGAGAATGCTATTACCGCCGATCAGAGCCTGTGTTTCCTGCGCTGTCACGCAAGTGGCAGCGCGGGAAACCAGGGATATTTGGCTCCCCCATTTACATGAATGGGGTCCGTGCTCGGGTTCGGGGTTCGGGTACTGTTCTGGAACCCGAACTTTTAAAAAACTGTTCGGCTCAATTAGCTGAACCCGAACAGTCATGGGTTCGCCCATCACTATGAACAGTCTCTACCCAGCCCACTGTTGCATTCACCTTTGACTCAGAGTCTCCCGCAAAGGACTTATTCTGGAATCTAGGGTCTACTTCGTCACCTCTTCTTTCTGGTCTCAGAATGGCCATTATCTTCATGTAGACCCAAAGTGGGAACTGAAATTTCTACTAGACAGCCATAGCATAATTTACAGCATCCTACAGTCCGGCAACAAATCTGAGACTCTGGCTTTGCTTATATCAAGTTATAGGCACTGTTTATTGTGATGCTCTCCACTTTTGGCAGGATCCCCTTTACTCATCAGGCGAGCCACTAGCTCTCAGTAACACCGTCCACTGTCCACTAGTACAAAAAGACATGAGGGATTTCTGCTCTCCTGCTTCTATGTGGCACATGCTCTAACACTCACTCTGCTTCCTGTAGACTGATAGACAGCTGTAATCTGACTCCTCAGTGAGCTGGTACTCTATCTTGTTTTTATCAAGATGGATTTTTGCAATTTAGCAGATGAGCTCAGGAGACAGGGAAACTGAAGAAGTGACTCATAAATGGATTTTTCTCCGATAAGGTATATTACAAAGTTTCTTATATTCACTTGTGCTATTCACATATGCAAACTTTGTTAAAAGTAGTTTAACCATTAAAATATTGAAAGGAGACCTGGTCTTGACACAACCTAGTGTGATATTGTTGTCTTGCATTACATAATAATGTATTATCACCTGAAGATTTTAGCTTTCTAATCTGCAGTGACTTCCTAATCAGCTTCCTAATCTGAAGCCAATCCTCAGGGGCGTCGCCATATAAGCAGGGGTTGTCCTCATGAAATTGTCCCTTTAACTCTGAAAGTCTAACTATCATCATAGAGACTCCATTGTTTACCCATCCTCTTTCACTCAGGCCATTATAGTCACCACCAGTTAAACAAACAGGATATTCTAACTTTAATCTCTTTACCACATAACCCAAATAAGTTCAGTCATGTTTGCATTAATGCCGCATTAATCATGTTGTTGCGTATTAATGAGTTTTCAGGCAATGCTAATTACTGTCATAGATTCTGCAGCAGCCCATTAAATATACAAATTACAGAATTAAAGAGCCAGAGCTCTTCATGATTAATCTCTAAATGGAGAAAAACTAATGATCTCTGTACAAAGTTTCTCTCTACTTTTGGCTGACTGAGCGCACTGAACAATCAATTAGAGTAATTGAAGAGTCCGAAATTTTTACATCTTAAAGATTTTATGCGGTTATTCTGCGCAGACAATGAGCGCGCTTCCTTCCTATTTATTTGTTTAGTGTCAGGCTCATTTATCCCTTTTTATTCGTAATAAATATGCACAATGGCTAATGATTATTAGGGCTGCGACAAAACGCAACAGCGAAAATAACATAATCAATACGCCGTTCTCTCCCTCGCCGGGACACAGATCATGCTCGATGGGATTTAGCATAGCATTGCCAAACAAAGTCAAGTTTATGGCTTTTTATTTTATCCCTCGATGACTAGACAGGTGTAAGAATGGGCAATAGCTGAACGAGTGACATATAACAGGCGGCCGTGGAGAAGGTATTATGTGTAACTGCCCGACTAATGTTTACACTTCGCAATAAAGCCTTTTATTCCGAAAGGAAAGAGGATGAAATTAGTCATTAAGAGGATAAAGAAAAGCAACAAAATAAAAACAACTGAGGTTCTCACATGGAATAACTCACTGTCAGGTGATATCTTTTATTGAAAAATGCCTGTGTCTGCATTCACTTAAAAGGATATAATCACATTAGGGGGCATTTATTTCTTTATTATTTTATTTAATCATATGTATTTTTGCCAAAAATTATTTTGTAATAGGATTTGAAATGTTTATCATCTTCAACCAGCCTAGATGTATCAGTACATAGAGGCGGTAGAAAGAGGAGTGAACTGTGAATTCATCAGTCAGCTCATTCTGACAACAGAGTTTGAATTGTCACCCACAGTCTCACTTCTCTTAAATGATCTAAAATTATATTATAACCCGATGAAAGTTGAATTTTAGTTAATTGGAGTGAGCTGCGGAGAGTTGCAGTACCAGACACAGCCACTACAAACTATCTGGCACTCTGTTTGGTAAACTATAATTAGGCCGTTGCTCTTAAGTCCTGTGACCTTTTAAGTAAAATGATCCATTGGGGTGCTGGGAAACAGTTCTAAGGATAATGTTCTAAGGATAACCCTAAGGCCACGGCCCCACTATCAGAATTTGGTCAGTAATTTTTCTCAGCAGCCAAAAACCAGTAGTGGGTGATAAATGCAGAATTGGTGACTTGTTTCTATTATACCTTTTCTCTGATTGTTGCTCACCTGGTTTTGGCTCCCACTCCTGAGAAAAAATACTGACCGAATACTGACAAAATACTGATAGTGGTGCCATGGTCTAAGGCTGCTTCAGGCAGCTATGTGCTGCCTAAGTATTCAGAAAGTAGTGCATCCTTTTATGATGTGCTTTTTCAGGAGTTTAACTCATCTTCTACTAGACTCTGCCCCTGACAGGTATTTAATTATATTACCTTCAATTTTTATCTGCAATCTAGCAACCATCTACTACTTCCAAACTCAGCTTTGTGAATTTTGGTGCTATTGCACTCTCAGGTCTGCTATGTTTCAGCTATCTGGGTACCAGATAATCAACTTAAATAATCAAATGTTCTGCTATTCTTGCAACTCTGCAATCCAGCAACCAGCTTTTACTATTCAGATCAGTCCAGCTACTCCTGCGCTATTGAATTTTTTGAGCTCTGATGTGAAAAGTTACATCTATAAAATCTCACCTCTGCTATCAAAGTGCCTGATAATTAATTTGTCTCTGCTATTCTAGTGCTATCACAGATTTGTAAAGTGCTGTGGAATATGTTGGCACTATAGAGAAAAAAAATATTATTCAATTATTATTATTTACAACACTGTTGCTCCGGTGTATAAGTACAGCCTTATTGCAAAATTACAGATTTCCTAAACCATCCCAATTCCAAAAAAGTTGGGGCGCTGTGTAAAATGTAAAGAAAACAAGAATGCAGTGATATGGAAATCTTTTAGATCCATATTTGATTCACCACAAAACACAGAACACATTGAATTTTTCAATTTCATTTGAGAAAATTAACTCATTTAGAAACTGATGTAAGCAACACATCTCAAAAAAGTTGGGATTAACAAATGGCTGGGAAAGTAAATGGAAGTAGTGAAAAGCAGCAGGAGGGTCAATTTTCAACTAATTCACATGAATGTATAAAAAGAGCATATAGAGAGGCAGAGTCTCTCAGAAGCAAAGATGGTCACGGGGGACCAATCTGTGAACAATGGGGAAAAAAATGTGAAGCAATTTCAGAAGAATGTTCCACAACATAAAATTACAAATACTTTGAATATCACCATCTACATGATATACTGGTGCATCTCACTAAATTAGAATATAATCAAATCTTCAATACAAAAAGTGAAACTCATATATTATATAGAGTCATTACAGACAGAGTGATCTATTTCAAGTGTTTCCTTCTGTTAATGTTGATGACTATGGCTTACAGCCAATGAAAACACAAAAGTCATTATCTCAGTAAATTAAAATAATTAACAAAAAACACCTGCAAAGGCTTCCTAAGCATTTAAAAAGGTTCCCTAGTCTGTTTCAGTAGCCTCCACAATCATGGGGAAGAATGCTGACTTGACAGATGTCCAGAAGGCAGTCATTGACACACTCCACAAGGTCCCAGAGTTCCAATTTTCATTTGGAAATCAAGGTCCCAGAGTCTGGAGGAAGAGCGGAGAGGCCACAATCCAAGCTGCTTAAGGTCTAGTGTGAAGTTTCCACAATCAGTGATGGTTTGGGGAGCCATGTCATCTGCTGGTTGAGGTCCACTGTGTTTTATCAGAACCAAAGTCAGCGCAGCCGTCTACCAGGAAATTTTAGAGCACTTCATGCTTCCCTCTGCCGACAAGCTTTGAGATGGAAATGTCATTCTCCAGCAGGACTTGGCCCCTGTCCACACTGCCAAAAGTACCAATACCTGGTTTACACACAACAGTATCACTGTGCTTGATTGGCAGCAAACTCACCTGACCTTAACCCCATAGAGAATTTATTATAGAGAATCTATGGGGTATTGTCAAGAGGAAGATGAGAGACACCAGACCCAACCATGCAGACGAGCTGAAGGCTGCTATCAAAGCAACCTGGGCTTCCATAACACCTCAGCAGTGCCACAGGCTGATCGCCTCCATGCCACGCCGCATTGATTCAGTAATTGACGCAAAAGGAGCCCCGACCAAGTATTGAGTGCATTTATTGAACATACATTACAGTAGGCCAACATTTTGAATTTTAAAATCATTTTTCAATCTGTTGTTATAAAGTATTCCAATTTACTGAGATAATGACTTTTGTGTTTTCATTGGCTGTAAGCCATAATCATCAACATTAACAGAAATAAACACTTGAAATAGATCATTCTGTTTGTAATGACTCTATAGTTTCACTTTTTGCATTGAAGAATTTAAATAAATTAACTTTTTGATGATATTTTAATTTAGTGAGATGCACCTGCAATATCATCAAAAGACTCAAAGGTTCTGGAGAAATCCATGTGCACAAGGGACAAGGCCGATGGTCACTATTGGATGCTCATGATCTACAAGTCCACAGGCGGCACTGAATTAAAACAAGCATGATTCTGTTGTAGAAATCTCGGCATGTGCTCAGGAATACTTCCAGAAATCATTATCAGATAATCCAAGATAATGCTCTATTGTATAATGAAAAAGCCATATCTCAACACAATCTAGAAACACTGTTGTCTTCTCTGGGCCAAAACTCATTTAAAAATGGACTGAGGTAGGATGAATCAAAGTGTGAAATTCTTTATAGAAACCATGAACATCATGTCCTGCTGACTTAAGAGAGGGACCATCCAGCTTGTTATCAGCGCACAGCTCTTGCATCTCTGATGGTTGGGGCTTCATTAGTGCCAATGGCATGGGCAGCTTACACATCTTGGAGGATGCAATCAATGCGGAGCTTTATATACAGGTTTTTAAAAAGAAAAGAAAAAAATGCTCCCATTCAGACATTTATTTCACGGATGAACTTGTATATTTCAGCAAGACAATGCTACAGCACATACTGTCTCCATCCATACATCGCATAGCTGCTCAGAAGAAGAGTCTGGGTGATGAACCAAGTGCCTGCAGTCCAGACCTTTCACCAGTAGAAAACTAGAAAAAATTGGTACATTATGAAATGAAAAATCTGGCAAAGACCCCGGGCTATTCAGCAGCGAGAACCTCCAGCAATTGGTTTACTCACTTCCTAGAAGTTTACAGACTTGTAAAAAGAAGAAATTCTACATAGTTATAAACATGTCACTTAACCAATAGAATATGGCTATAAGAGAATTCCAAATCATGGCATTCTTCTTTTCTTTACATTTTACATAGTACCCTCAACTTTTTGGGAGTTAAGGTTTTACATCTTTGCTGTTCCTCTTTGTAACCACTCCACTACTGGACCACAAATATCATATATTGATCTACTGTGGCTAAGCATTTGTTTCTAAAATAAACAAAAGGATATTAGTTACCATTTTGTTCAAGTGTATAAGCTCACTTCCCTGCCTGTTTTATCACAGGACTGAGAGTTTCTGCTGCACCTTCAGTCCTCTGACTTCATCCATAAATTAAGAGGGTGATGTAGGAGCTCCGGCGCTAAGTTTATATGTCACTGACTTGATTTATGTTGAGCTCAGAGGACTGGAGACCCAGCAGAAACACTCATTCCTGTGATAAAATAGGAAAATGTGTTACTGCAAAGTAACAACTGCAATCCCCTGATGTTTATCTGTAGAATCACTTATCAAAAGTGACTTATGCTTCCTCCACTGGCGGTGGTATGCTTCGACAATGAACTTGAGCAGGTCTGCATGGTTAGAAACAGCAGATAACTGTATATAGAAGGGGCACATTTGTAAGATTATATCAGCACAGGAAGATAGGAAGATCTTTTAAGTATATCCAATTGTGAAACGTATTGTTATTCCAAGATCTATTGATTAAAATATAATTTGTTCATAGGGCAGTCTCTTTAATTTAGCTTACCCACAGTGGATCAATGTATAATATTTAGATGTGTGGTCCATGTCTTTTTCTACAGTTATGTTCTAATTACAAAATCTATTGTTTCACTTTTATTTTTTTGCCTGGGTACCAGCAGTTTAGCCATTTGTGTTTTTTTTATTAGCAAGAGACTGCAAAAAAGGTTCCCACTTATTCTCTCTCAGTTTATTGTCTGAGGCCTCTTGTAATATTAGCATTCCTGCCTCTTTAAAGATTTTGAATTGTAGAACTAACAGTAGCAGCTATCTATTCCACTCCCTGTCCATTTTAACCATCCGTATGCTTTTTTTTCAATATTCGTGTGTACGTTTTTTCAATCCATGTGTGATCCATTTGCTATCTGTGTGTACGTGTGCGGCATCTGTGTGCCATCAATGTTACATGTACTGGAATATATTGCATTAAAGAAATTACTGATTTTTAAGTGTTAAAAATGTGCAAATATAATTGATGATAAATAGATACTAGATCGATTGTTGAATAGCTTTTAGAGCTTTCTGTTAAGCCAAATAAATAAATATTTAAATATAAAAAATGGCGTGGGGTTCTCCTCTATTTTTTGAAACCAGCAAAGGTAAAGCAGACAGCTGTGAACTGATATCATCAGGCTGGGAAGGTCAGTGGTTATTGATCCCTACCCAGCCAAAAAATAACAGCCCGCAGCCATCCCATAAGTAGAGCATCACATTAGATATAAAAACAAGGATTCCAGAAGCAGGCTAGTCCGAAAAAATTCCAAAGTTTATTGAAGCATATAAAAGTCCATAAAAACCTTACTCACCACCACCACTATTTTTTTGGACTTGCCTGATGCTGAAATCCTTGTTTTTCTACCCATTTCTGATGCACCACAGTTCCATGCAGCGGACATCCCTGAGGTGAGGTGACTTGAGACTTTAATCCCTCTTGTCTTTGCCTTGCATCACATTAGATACTCCAACTCTGGCTCTTTGCCTTCTGTCTTCCCGATTGCTCTGGTGTGATGTCAATCGGGGCTCTGTTGCATGCGGTTGATGTCAGCTGTTTAGTGTCCAAAAATAGAGCTGGCATCATCAAGCCCTGGTGTTAATAATGGAGAGGTGTCTATCAGAGACACCCATTACTAACACAGTAATAAAAAAAAAAACACACACACAAAAAATACGTAATAAAATAAAGACTCCTCAAAACTTTCCCCCATTCACCACTTTATTTAGGCTATGTGCCCATGATGCAGAAATGCTCCGGATTTTTCCTGAGCTTTTCTGCATCTCCCTGGCAGAAAAAACGCATGCGGATTGTACATGCGGATTATGCATGCATTTTTCCTGCCAGGGACAAGCGGAAGTGAAGAGTTCTTCATATGCATTTCCGCATGCGGGTTGTCAAGCGCTTTCCAAGCGATTTTAGGATTACTTGGAAAGTGCTTGACAACTTGGTCACACTATATAAATCCATGCAAACGCCATGGATTTAAATAGTGTGACCGTAAAAGAATGGTAAAAAAATAAAAAATAAACATTATACTTACCCTCTGATGACCCCGGAGTCCTTATCCGATCCGTCCTGGCTTGCCGGCAGCTCGCGGTGGTCTAAAAGGACCTGCCATGACATCATTTAGTCGGGTGACATCAGGGGCATTCAGAAGGTGAGTATAATGTATATTTTTTATTTTATTCTTTTTTTTACAGGTACTATGATACCCGGGTCTGGAGGAGAGTCTCCTCTTCTCCAAACCTGGGTACGATCTGCACATTGAACCGCATGATATCCGCATGATATCCGCATGTCACACGTAGTGATGCGGATGTCATGCGGTCCAGTCGCCACAGAGATGCTGCACCTCACCCCGAGGTGTGGTGTCTCCCTTCTCTCAGGTAAGATGGGATTGCTGCACGGAACCCCAAAACATCTGCATCCATCACTACACTGCTACAGGCCAGCCGGAGGGGCAACATGCAATGTAGTTTTCTGCTGAGCCCTGGCTCTGGCTGGGGTGGGGGGGACCCAAAGGTAGGGGGAACCAATAGTGCGTGTGGGTGGAGGAAGCAGATACAGTAAGCACTTATACAGTAGATATAAAAGAGAAGCCATTAGTAGTCAGTCAGTCGAGTGAGTAGTGGAGAACAGTCCGGGAGCAGAGGCTCATCAGGAGCTCTGCTCCACAAGTTAGGGCCCAGGCTAGAGGCCCCGGAGGGGAGTAGGGAGTAGGCTCCATTCTAAGGAAAGGATCCCAGGGGGTATGGCGCGTGCAGGACGGCACCCTTACTCCCCACTCCTGCCAGGTGTCAGGAGGGATCGGTTGCTTCATTCTAATCTCCAGGGGGTCAGGTTGGTCCCGGATCCGACGTACAGGAAGGACTTCAGCATACCCGAGCGTGATTGAGAGTGGGCAGTGTAGGGCAGAGAAGAGAAGGACCAAGTGTGAAGACGGTCAAAGTAGGAACTCGAGAAAGTGGGGTTCCGCCAGGCATTCCTAAGCTGTTTGGAGAAGGATTGAACCCCTGTCCGGTGGACACGGCGTGACGAGGGAGGCCTTCACCTGTAAAGTGCACTTGTGAATTGCCTAAGAACTGTAAGTAAAATCTTGGACAACTGCACTGTACTGCCTCCATCCCTTTCTTCACCGGTGCCATTCTTCCTCCCCCGCACTACAATGCCCAGCGCACCATTCATCTATTTTACACTGCCCTGAGGCCTGCTCCGCCTGTGGGGAGCCGTACCATCTTTAGCTGTCCTGACATCTGCCTCAAAGGACTGTTGCAGCACTGGTGATCCTCACCAGACACCACAGGTGGCGTCACAAACTCTCTGAACTTTTTACTAATTAGTGATACCCACTTTATGCACTGACTGCCCTGGGCCAGCCACCGTGATAACTCCCAGAGAGTACCCCACGGCCCTGGGGGTGAGTCATCCAATTGGCGTCACGAACAGGATGCGTGACCAGCCCGTACCGGTGGGTGAAGTGTGCCTAAACAATTGTATGATGTTACTGAATGTGGCGCCCGCCCCAGAAGAACGGGCGCCATTATGTGCGTGATTAAAGACAACAATATGGAACCTCCCATCGTGGGCCGGGTCCCAGAATGGTGCCAAAAGCGAACCCTGCCCCTTGCAACTGTGACTGTCTGCATAGATGTGTCCGTCAAGGCAGGAAGGCCGTCACAGGGAGTGACCGACAGCAAATCGCCATGGGACCGCCCCCCAAAAGAGGAGAGGAAGAGGAGAAAAGGAATGGAGACAGGGAGTGGCCTCGACCCATCTAGCCAGACCGCACCCGGCAGCTGAGATGGAAGGGAGCAAAAACCAAGCCTCTGCCTCCAGCCTGCCGCTGCACCAAGCCACCCTCCTCCACCATGGACGAAGATATAGAGAAGCTATCCCCGGAGGATGTGGAGTTCCTCGAGAGCGAGGTCCTCGAGCTGGGCCAGCAAGTGGAGCGAGCCCAGCAGGCAGCGGTCGCCCGGTGGAAAAGTGAGCTGCTGGAGAAACTAGCCGCCCGTCGGAAAGTGAGACTGGATGCCAGCAGCCGCACACCAGCCCCGGCGGAGTTCGCAGGAAACCAGGAGGTCCAGTGGAACACAGGAGCAGGTAGGAGAGAATCCCAAGCCCCGGGCGCTGCCAGCGCCGACCTGCTCCTGAGCCTCCTGCCCCAGCCCCCGCCATATGCTGCCGCACTCTGGCCGGAACCGATATGCAGCCCGGAACCTCCACCCCCGGGCGCGGAACCTGAAAACCCTGCACCAAGGGCCTTCCCGGAACTCCTGCCTCTAGGCGCTGCACCAGAGTGTTCCCCAAACGGCGTCCCCCTGGAACCTCTAATTCCGGGCGCCGAAGCTGCGGGCATGTTGCCAGGAGCCCTCCCGCCACCTCCGCCACCGGTGCTGGGGTGGATCTATGGCGCGCCGGTCTTTGACTGGTCCGCCCATTTTGAGGATCAGCAGCCGTGTCCGCTCCTCCCAATACCAGCGCCCCCAGTTGCCTGCCCCAGCGGAGAGGAGTTATGCTGGGACAACCGGGGGGGAGATCTGATGGGGCTCTCCTATGAAACAGAGTCCGCCGCCCAGCAGAGGAAGGAATTCTGCTGGCGGGAGCTCTGGCAATTGGAGAGGGAGCGACGCGCGCGGGAGGTGCGCAGTGGACGACCTGGAGGCCCGAGACAAGGCCGCCAAGGCACAAGTACGCCAGGCGGAGACAGCCAACCCCATCCCCCATGAGGAAGGCCTCATCGTCAAGTTTAACCTCAAGGCTGGGTGTGGCTTCATCCGGAGTCCCGAGTTTAACAGGGACATTTTCGTCAACCGAACTGTAAGTAAAATCTTGGACAACTGCACTGTACAGCCTCCGTTCCTTTCTTCACCGGCGCCATTCTTCCTCCCCCGCACTACAACGCCCAGCGCACCATTCATCTATTTTACACTGCCCTGAGGCCCGCTCCGCCTGTGGGGAGCCGTACCATCTTTAGCTGCCCTGACATCTGCCTCAGAGGACTGTTGCAGCGCTGGTGATCCTCACCAGACACCACAGGTGGCGTCACGAACTCTCTGAACTTTTATTAATAATTAGTGATACCCCCTTTGTGCACTGACTGCCCTGGGCCAGCCACCGTGATAACTCCCAAAGAGTACCCCACGGCCCTGGGGGCGAGTCAATTTCCGCTCTTCAGGCATTCCAGGTCTTGCGCTGCTCAGCGGTACCCGAAGATGGCTGTAGGCAAAGGCTATAGAGTGTCAAAACGAGTCTCCATAGCCTTTGTTCATCGGAATCCCTTTAGTACGTCGGATTCGGTGGACTGTGTGGGATTTTTTTCCTTTTTGAATAAAGTGGTAAATGAGGGAAAGTATTGGGGAGTCTTTATTTAATTAAAGTATTTTTTTGTGTTTTTTAAATTTGATTACTGGGTTAGCAATGGGGTTGTCTGATGGACACCACTTCTTTGCTAACACCAGGGCTTGATGACAGCTGTGCTTTTGGACACTACACATAAGACATCAACCACAAAAACCATTACCCCGATTACCAAAGCACCACTGCAATAGGGAAGAGCCAAGGCCAAGCGCCAGAATTGGAGCATCTCATGTGATGATCCACTTCTGGGGTGGCTGCGGGCTGGTATTTTTAGGTTGGGATGGGCCCAATAACCATGGACGTTCCCAGCCTGATAATAGCTCACAGTTATCTTCTTTACCTTTGCTGGTTTCAAAAAATAGGGGGGAACCCACGTCATTTTTTTCATTTAATTATTTATTTTTGTGGCTTAATAGAAAGCACTACAAGCTATCTAATTATCTATCTATCTAATATCTATTTATTATCTTTGCACATCTCTTAAAAATTTGTAATTTCTTGAATGCATTATATTCCGCTAAGTGTATCATGAACGGCACACCGATATCATCCGTGTGCGGTACGTGATCCATGCTGCCAGTAAAAAATGGACAAGTCTCCATGTGGTTCACACTGTGAAAATGGACACCACATGTACCAGAAACATGGATGTGTAAAGGAGGCTTTACAATGTGTCAGTGGTTCCTATCTCTATTCCTCTATCAACTTTTTCTTATTAATTCTATCTATTCTCTTCTCTTTGAGGGAGCTCTGAGGTCTGTCTCCTATCCACATCCTTCACAAACTGGCAGGATCATCTTCAGCTTGGGCTTTTATACTGGCTACAAGTAAGTAGTGATCTCACATCCATAGGGGGCAATTGAAGACCTGCCATTCTCTTGCTAGTTTTGATGAAGGAGAGTTTTGGAGCAGATGCGCCTCTTAATGAATCAGATGATTTGCATAGTGGCATGCGGTGCTCTGTGCGCCTCACAACAAATCTTACTCCAATCTCTATTGGAGTAAAGTTTGTGGAGTAGCGAACGCTACATGAATTTGAAGAGCGGGTGTCCCCACACCCTGTCACGGCTCCACCACTTTGTAGAGCACAAGAATGAAAACTCCATAACTCACACAGTACAGACCAAAAGTTTGGACACACCTTCTCATTTAAAGATTTTTCTGTATTTTCATGACTATGAAAATTGTACATTCACACTGAAGGCATCAAAACTATGAATTAACCCATGTGGAATTATATATTTAACAAAAAAGTGTGAAACAACTGAAAATATGTCTTATATTCTAGGTTCTTCAAAGTAGCCACCTTTTGCTTTGATGACTGCTTTGCACACTCTTGGCATTCTCTTGATGAGCTTCAAGAGGTAGTAACTAGTGTTGAGCCACCCCCGTAGTGTTCGAGTTCGGTTCGGTTCGTCGAACACCCGTGTGTTCGCCGAACTGTTCGTCGAACTGTTCGTCGAACACCTTCGAACACCGTTAAAACCAATGGCAGGCAAACAAAAACACATAGAAACACATAGAAAACACCTTCAAAGGTGTCCAAAAGCTGACAAACTGCTCAGAAGACATAACTAACACATGGAAAAGTGACAAGTACATATAGTCATGCGAAAATAAAAGAGGTGGAGGAGTAAAAGGAGGGGGAGACACAGATATAGGCATGTCATGCCCTTCTAAAATCCAAAAAGTGAGAAGCCGACACGGCCAGTCCGCTCCTGCCCGTGCCACCTCCGTGTCGCCGGGTTTGTGCCAGAGCCGCGGTGAACCCTGACGGCCAGCCCCCCTCTCCCAATACTGGTGCCTGTCCGCTGGTGGGTCGAGCGAGCCCCCCTGTGGTGGAGGCAGCTCTAAGCTTTTTAATTTAAATTGTCTCTCTAATTTGAATGAATACACTTTAAATCCATTTACAAGGATCTATTGGAGGGCAAGTCTCATGCCAGCAGCCGCGGTAATTCCAGCTCCAGTAGCGTCCACTAAAGCTGCTGCAGTTAAAAAGCTTTTATAAGGATCGAGCTCGGCTGTCCACCGCAAGGCATCCTACTGCCAGTCCCAGCCCCTATGCCTTGGGGTGCCTCCTGATGCTCTTCACTAAGTATCCCATGGTCCCGAAGCATTTCCTTTGAAAAAATTAAGTGTCTAAACTACAGGTGGTGCAGCTTGCTTAACAGCCGGGATAATCCGCTCACTAGCAGACACTGCTACTAGGCACAAAGTATTTCCTGGGCTAGATGCAGTTAAAAATTTGTAATTAGATACTCTCGTTGGATGCTGAGAAAGCATTCCATAGAGTCTCCTGGCACGCCATATATGATTCTCTTAAAAAGCTTGGGGTAGGGGTATAGGGGACCCTTTTATAGCCAAAATCACGGCCCTGTATCGCAATACGTCACCTAGGCTGAAGATAAATGGAACTGTAGCACCCTGAGGGCTCGGTTGCTACAGACGTATTGCACCTCACCCAGAGGTGTGATATCTCACTCTCAGGTAAGGATGGAGTGTGGATCAGGACCCGACACCTGCATGCATTACACCACATTGCCGTGGGGCAGGGCGACCAATATGCCCCTGAGATGGGCACGACAGTCCCTGTCCCTGGCTGGAGTGGGGGGAGGGAACACTGAGGAAGGGGAACCCTGTAGTGCAGGAGCAGGGAGGAAGCAGTTCCTGGGTGCATTGAGAAGGGAGTATAAAAGGTGGGCACCATCTTAGTTCAGTGCAGAGAAGTCTGAGCAGAAGTGGCAGGGCGCAGGGGCTCTGCATGAGCTCTGCTCCGGAGGCGGGCCTAGTAACAGAGGCCCAGGCCTGGAAGAGGGAGAAGGAAGGAAGAGGAGCGGAGAAGGCTCCAGGAACGAGGAATGAAGGGATCCCAGGGGTGCGGACGGGCGAGTCGCCACCGCACGCCCGAATCCACCTGCGTGGAGGGGTCAGGCCAAAGGGGGAGACCGGTCCCCCAACTAGTGGAGGAAGGAAACTACCCTCAGCTAGAAACCGGAGGCTCTGACATTTTATGTGGCGCAGCCCCTCGCTACACCCGCTAGGAAGGCACCACATAGGGTCAGGGAAACTGGCGCCAAATTTACCAAGAGGAGGCCCGAGGCAGCCGGACAGAAGTGTTGGTAAGAAAGGCCAGACAAAGGACACACAAAGGGGGTCCTGTGAAGTGCTCCAAAGTTATCTGGGAGTTGTCTGAGCCCCTCACCTGGTGAGCACAGTGTGGCACCCCAGGGGTCTGGTTTTCCACAGTAATGTAATGTTATGTCTGAGAGCAGGTGGGAGGTCCTTTGGTCAGGGATCCTGTGCATGCCACACCTCCTGCCCAGTCTTGGGAGGGGAAGAACTTCCCCTGTATAAACCCGGGGCTGAGGCAGGGAGAGTCAGACAAGTGGAGTAGAGACAAGAAGCAGCATAGGAAACAGCAGAGTCACAAGGAGTCAGGGGCTGGCAGCTGCAGAGCTCGCCCTGACTAAGAAGACTTCTTTCCGGACCCGGAGTCCGAGGCTGTGGGGACTAACTCCTACCCAGCAGCAGAATCCGTCAGGCAGGGGATTTCAGGTCCTCTGGCCCAGAAGCCCGAAGGCACGGTCACACGCGTGGGACCAGCACCGCCATCGTGGAGCGGAAGCCATTAGAAGGCCCCGAGTCACCGGCCATACGGGTGAGCACCACACGGTACACTCAGGGACGTGGGCTACTTACATCAGCTTCTAGCAAGGTAGCCAGAAGAGTACAGTCAGTTTGGGAGGCCTACAACTACGCCTGGCCAGGGGAGATCCCATCTGCTCAAGGACTGACCAGGCCCCGTTCGCTAGCAAGTACTCCGGGAGGGTTTATCGTTGTTACCAGTAAAGACCCTGAACTACACCGTACCGTCTCTGAGTGGTTCCTGCTACCCCCATCATCCACGTCGGCTGCCCTGAGGCCATACCCCTCCCGTTGGGGGTTATACTATCACGCTGCATAATCCTACCATCGGCCTCAGCGGTCTGCCCCGCAGCAGCAGCTCCCTGGCTGCACTCAACGGGTGGCGTAGTCATCAACTATTTACTACTAATAGACTGCCGTCCAGTTTGACTCCCTGGGCACGGACCGGGTCACCGCCACGAGACTACAACCCTCCACGGATCCGGCTCCGGGTAAGTTCCCGCGTGCGCACCGCAGTGCGACACAGGCCCAGGGGCGCGTCAACTTTGGCGTAGTCGGCAGGATTTCGTGCCCGCAACCACCGGGTACTGCGTGCCTGAAAAGCAAAGACTGTTCAAACTTACCAGTGGTGAAGATTCCCGCTATCCGTGGAGGTTTCCCGCCATCCGGCGCCATCTTCTACCTTCTTCCCGCCATCCGCGAAGTTTTCCCGCCATCTTCGACCTTCTTCCCGCCATCCGTGGAGTTTTCCCGCCATTGGACGCCATCTTGAGGACGCCGCGCGGGAAGAAGAGGGGCGTGGACTCCGAAAGCGCGCGAGAACTGAAGCCCCGCCTCACGTCCGGACGTTGCGTAAGGTCCTGGAAGGAGCCCAGCAGACGCCGACGTCACAGGAGCGCGACAGAAGGTCCTCAACCCTGACGATCCACTGCGGAGCCGCGGCCTACGGAAGAGGATCATCGCAAGGTAGGCCACGGTCCACTAGGGGGGAGGAAGATGTCGGATACGGAAGAGAGCTTCGCTGCCTCAACCCCCGCCAGCGCCACCGCTGCTGCAGTTATGCCCTTCACCATGCCCTATATCCCAGGAGCAGCCTGGCTACCCCAGTACTCAGGGGAGTCACATACCCTGCATGACTTTAGAGAAAAGCTGGATAGCCTCTTCCAGGTGTACCCCCTCACAGAAGAGCAAAAAGTGAGCATCCTGGTGGCCCAACTAACTGGGGCAGCCAAAAGGGAAGTAAAATCCTGGCCACCTGGGAGGAAGACTGTCGCAGGGATACTAACCCGGCTGAAGGACACCTTTGATACCCGCACCTCAGCCGAGATTAAGCTTAGATTCTACGGGTGCAAGCAGCGAGCGCATGAGAGTATAAGGGACTATGCACTAAACCTACAAGAGGCCCTGAGGGCCATTAAGCAGACCGACCCTGATGGGGTGGGAAACGAGGACAGGCTGTTGACTGAAAAATTTATAGAGGGTTTATATTGCAATGCCCACCGAACCCAGTTGCGGGCAATGGCCTTACAGGATCCCCATCTGGACTTTGCACAGTTCAAGGACAGAGCCATCCGGGTGCTCCGAGAACCGGCACCAGGTGGCGTTGTGACCCACAGACGCCCCACTACCACTTACTACCAGGAGGCGGCGCCCTTGTCAGCAGGGCCTGTGGGAGCTGATGCGCAGGCTCTGGACAATGACCCGGCTCCAGACCTACACCATCAGGTCCAAGAGCTAGCTAAGAGCGTTGCTGCGCTAACCCGAACTGTGCAGTCTTTACAGGTTTCCACCCCAGGGAAGATCCAGCTGGCATCCGGACCGGAGGACATCCCGTGGCGTCGACCAAGGAGGACCCCACCGGCCAGAGGAAGACTCAGTGACCGATACAGTGAGGACGGACGACCCATCTGCCGCCGCTGCAATCAACCCGGACATATGGCAAGGTACTGTTCTTTAAACGGGCACAACCTGGGGTAGAGGGCCAACCCCCAGGAAAAAGATCACCAGGCCCATCGAACTGGCGCGACAGATATGTGGGAGGACGTCCAGTCTTGCCTGTGGTACTGGATGGCATTCCCATGAGTGCCCTACTGGACACCGGGTCACAGGTCACCACCATCCCGTACGTGCTCTTCAAGCAGTACTGGAATGACTCGGATATTACCCGCTACCCCGACGACGACTTGAGTATCATCGCCAGCAACGGTCAGCCCGTGCCACAGATCGGATTTAAAGAGGTGACCATCAAAATTGGTAGAGTCGAACTGGCCGCACAGGGACTGATCATTGTAGATATTGATAAACATGAGAGTCACCCAAAAATAACTCTAGGAACTAATGTAATTGAAAATTGTCTTGCAGAGGTGATTTTCCTTTTACAGCAGGTTGCCAAGAATGCCAGCTCCGGCGAGCAGCGAGTGCTCCAGAAAGAGATCCGGGCACTGATGCAACGGCAACAAGTGGAACTCTCCGGCGGTGAGATTGGTAGCGTAAGAATGTGTGACCCTTTTCCTATTGCCATGCCCCCAAAAAGTGAAATGATGATTTGGTGCCGGGCAGCTATTGGTCTGAGAGGTAGAGATTACCAGGCAATGGTAGAACCAGTTTACTCAGACAGTAGGCCCACCATTTTGACAGCACGGGGGGTCGTCAATGTACGCCATGGGAGGGTGCCCGTTCGCATAATAAATATCGGGGAGAGGGAGGTGTACCTGCCCCGGTATGCCACGCTAGCCAAATTATATATCACTAATCAAAATTCTATACAATCTGTGGAACCCTTGCCTCCATCTCACCCGGAGGAAGGTAACGGCTCTAAGAAAGACATGGAGGACTGGTGTCAGCAACTACATCTGGGTACTGACTCCACTCCCTCACATCAGAAACAAGGAGTCTATCGGGTGGTTCAAGAGTATGAGAGAGTGTTTAGTAAACACCCGTTAGACTTCGGGCGAGTCAAGGGGGTAGAACATCACATCCCCACGGGAGATCATCCTCCCATAAAAGAGAGGTATCGACCCGTACCCCCTGCACATTACCAACACGCCAAGGGGATGCTTAGAGACATGAAGGAGGCTGGGGTAATCCGGGATAGTTGTAGCCCCTGGGCAGCCCCATTAGTTTTAGTCAAAAAGAAAGACAACACCATGAGGATGTGTGTAGATTACCGGAAAATCAACCGTATCACACACAAGGATGCGTACCCCTTACCAAGGATAGAGGAGTCATTGGCTGCGTTAAGATCTGCTAACTTCTTCTCTACCTTGGATCTCACTAGCGGGTACTGGCAGGTTCCTGTAGCAGAGGCAGACCGGGAGAAGACCGCATTCACCACCCCGATGGGACTTAGCGAGTTCACCTGCATGCCGTTCGGACTCTGCAACGCACCAGGAACCTTCCAACGCCTAATGGAGTGTTGTCTGGGCCACAGAAACTTCGAGACGGTCCTGTTGTACCTGGACGATGTCATCGTATATTCCAAGACGTATGAGGACCACCTGAAACACCTGGCGGAAGTGTTCGAGGCTCTGGCGAGTTACGGCCTAAAGGTGAAACCCTCCAAGTGTCACCTCCTGAAACCAAAGGTGCAGTACCTGGGACACGTAGTGAGCGCTGACGGAGTGGCTCCCGACCCTGATAAAATCACCGCAATTAAGGAATGACCAAGCCCCTCCAGCGTAAAAGAAGTGCGGCAGTTCCTCGGGTTGGTAGGCTACTACCGAAGGTTTATTCCCGGTTTCACCAAAAAGGCAGCACCTATGCAGGACCTCCTGATAGGCCAGTCCCGGAAGGCCAAGAACCAGAAGCCGCCCTTCAAATGGGAAGAGCTGGAAGAAGAGTCCTTCCGCCAGCTGAAGATGGCCCTCACGGGGGACGAAATCCTGGCGTACCCGGATTATAGCCAGCCCTTTATCCTCTACACCGACGCCAGTAACATCGGGCTAGGAGCCGTACTGTCCCAGATCCAGCAGGGGAAGGAACGAGTAATCGCCTACGCCAGCCGAAAACTGCGACCCACCGAAAGGAACCCCGAGAATTACAGCTCATTTAAGTTAGAGTTCCTGGCCGTAGTATGGGCAATCACTGAGCGCTTTAAGCATTACCTCGCTTCTTCCCGGTTCACCGTGTACACGGATAACAACCCGCTGACACACCTGGACACGGCAAGACTCGGTGCCCTGGAGCAGAGGTGGATGGCCCGTCTGTCCAACTACGAGTTCACAATTAAGTACCGGGCAGGACGCTCCAATACCAACGCGAACGCCCTGTCCAGGATGCCCAACCTGCCGGACGGAGGAGAAGATCCGGAGGGACTGGAAGAAGTTGAACTCCCTGCGTTCCACCGTCATGGGACTATTCAGTATTCCCACCGGGTAAGGAGTAAGCAGGCTGCTACGTTGAACCCCTTACCCCACTACAACTGGGCGGAAACGCAAGACAGCGACCCTGCCGTCCGACTGGTGAAGGAGATGCTGACTCGGCCGGAGGCTCGCCTTGAACCAGACGCTCCGGAGGAAGCCAAACAACTATGGGCAGAGAAGAGTCGACTGTTCCTTTACAAAGGGAAGTTGTGCCGCAGAATGGTTAACTCCCGGACGCATGAATTACTCTGGCAAGTAGTGGTGCCACGAAGAGACGCAGCCATGGTGATGGAGGCATACCACGACGGAGCTGGACACTTTGGGTGGAAAAAGCTGGAGTTCCTGCTGCGCGAGCGGTTCCACTGGGTAGGCATGAGGGGAACCATCGAGAAGTGGTGCAGAGATTGTGGCCCGTGCAACCTGAGAAGGAAGGACCGAGCCAGCCAGAAGACTCCCCTGCAGTCCATCGTCACCCGGCAACCGTTGGAACTGGTAGCCTTGGATCATGTAAAACTGACCCCAAGCAGAAGTGGCTACGTCTACGCGTTAACCATCGTGGATCATTACTCCCGGTTCTTGGTTGTCGTCCCCGTCAAGGACTTAACGGCTCAAACAGCAGCTAGAGCCTTCCAGCAGCACTTCTGCCGTCCACACGGGTACCCGGACCAAGTGCTGACGGACCAGGGACCTGCCTTTGAAGCGGAGGTCTTTCAGGAATTCTGCAATCTGTATGGCTGCCGGAAGATAAGGACGACACCCTACCATCCGCAGACTAATGGACTTTGTGAAAAAATGAACCAGGTGGTAATGGATCTTCTAAAAACGTTGCCCCTGGAAGAACGCAGTCTGTGGCCTGAAAAGTTGCCCGATCTGGTGGACCTATACAACCACATCCCGGTAGGTTCCACCAACTGTACCCCGGCTTACCTAATGAGGGCAAGACCTGGTAAGTTACCTGTTGACCTGGAAATGGGAGTCCTGACCCCCGAGGACACTTCATCAGAAACAGACTGGGACACAGAGAGGCAGCAGCAGTACCGGAGAGTACAGGAGAGCGTGGAGCGAAGTCTCTGTCAGGCTAGGGAAAGACAAGAGAAAACTTACAACCAGTATGCTCCCGCTGTTCCCCTGGTACCCGGAGAGCAGGTCTTGAAGAGGAAGAGACGGCTCCACAAGTTGGACGACCAGTGGGAGAAGGACCCGTACACCGTACTGCCCTCAAGCCACGAGAACCCGAAGGTCTGTACCATCAGTAAAGACGGAGGGGAAACCACAGCCATTGTATCCCAGGACCACTTGAAGAAGTGTCCCGAACAACTGAGGAACCCTGAAGAGGAACAAGAAGACCATCGACCCGTGGAAGAAAGGGAAGATATGGTTAGTACCGTGCTCGGGGACTTCCCTCAGTCTTGGACTCAAGTCAATGGTGCAGTTGTGGTACCCGTACTCACCTTCCTCCAACCATCATCCCAAGAACCTACGGAGCAACGGGTAGAGCTGGAAGAACAGCCGGTCCAGGAGGCAGAAGACTCCACACAAGCAGAACAGGAGAATCAACCCTCTGCTTATAGTGAGCCTGCCGTACCCCTAGTGAGACAAAGAGCCGGTAGACAGCTGCCCAGTTTACCCTTGACAGTTCCTACACCCTGTAGTTCAGGGCCAGACAGTCAGCTCCGTAGGTCCACTCGGGCCACTAGAGGCCAGTTACCCGCACGCTGGAGAATTTGAAGTGTATAAATTGTTTTATTTATGTTTTTCTGTGTCTTGTTGCTTGTGTATAATTTTGTGTTTCTAGTTATTTTTAGGGATCCTTGGTGGATTTACCGGGAATCCTTGTACATAGTTGGAGCGTAACCCAGGATGGACTAGAGACTGTTAAGGACTCGGGGTAGGACAGACCCCTACCTGGTTACGTCTCCCTGTGTTGGTGAAATGGACACCTTGCTTTCTTCAGAGACTGCACCCGGTTGCGGACACGCCGTAACCATCTTTATATGTTTTCTTATTGTATTATTAATGTTTTTGCCTTGTTATGTTTTTCTAAATGTGTTTAGTCCCGGAGTACTAAATTTCACTAGGGGGGAATGTGGCACCCCAGGGGTCTGGTTTTCCACAGTAATGTAATGTTATGTCTGAGAGCAGGTGGGAGGTCCTTTGGTCAGGGATCCTGTGCATGCCACACCTCCTGCCCAGTCTTGGGAGGGGAAGAACTTCCCCTGTATAAACCCGGGGCTGAGGCAGGGAGAGTCAGACAAGTGGAGTAGAGACAAGAAGCAGCATAGGAAACAGCAGAGTCACAAGGAGTCAGGGGCTGGCAGCTGCAGAGCTCGCCCTGACTAAGAAGACTTCTTTCCGGACCCGGAGTCCGAGGCTGTGGGGACTAACTCCTACCCAGCAGCAGAATCCGTCAGGCAGGGGATTTCAGGTCCTCTGGCCCAGAAGCCCGAAGGCACGGTCACACGCGTGGGACCAGCACCGCCATCGTGGAGCGGAAGCCATTAGAAGGCCCCGAGTCACCGGCCATACGGGTGAGCACCACACGGTACACTCAGGGACGTGGGCTACTTACATCAGCTTCTAGCAAGGTAGCCAGAAGAGTACAGTCAGTTTGGGAGGCCTACAACTACGCCTGGCCAGGGGAGATCCCATCTGCTCAAGGACTGACCAGGCCCCGTTCGCTAGCAAGTACTCCGGGAGGGTCTATCGTTGTTACCAGTAAAGACCCTGAACTACACCGTACCGTCTCTGAGTGGTTCCTGCTACCCCCATCATCCACGTCGGCTGCCCTGAGGCCATACCCCTCCCGTTGGGGGTTATACTATCACGCTGCATAATCCTACCATCGGCCTCAGCGGTCTGCCCCGCAGCAGCAGCTCCCTGGCTGCACTCAACGGGTGGCGTAGTCATCAACTATTTACTACTAATAGACTGCCGTCCAGTTTGACTCCCTGGGCACGGACCGGGTCACCGCCACGAGACTACAACCCTCCACGGATCCGGCTCCGGGTAAGTTCCCGCGTGCGCACCGCAGTGCGACACAGGCCCAGGGGCGCGTCAACAGTACGACGTGGGCAGCCGTTACCTGCAGACGTGGTCTGGATAATAAGAACTGTGAGTAAAGGCCCTGAACTGCATCACTGACTCCGTGTCGTTACTGCTGCTGCCCTGCACCATCACCCCCATCCTCCGCATACACTGCCCTGAGGCTATACTCCTCCCGTGGGGAGTTATGCTACGCTCTGCTGCACCCACAACACCAGCCTCAGTGGTCTGCCCTGTAGCGGCGGTTCACTCTGACCGCAATCCACGGGTGGCGTAGTCGGACATTTAAACATGAAAACCACATAAATAGTTCCGCCACTGGTTTGACCGCCCTGAGCCACGGAACTGGGTCGCCGCCACGAAGACTACAACCACCAGCATCCACCAAAAAGGGTCCGGCTCCGGGTGTCCCAAGGCCCAGGGGGTGCGTCAGAACATTTTCATCACCTTTCACAATCACCAATGGGACAAGGCAGGGATGTCCTCTGTCCCCTCTCTTATACATCCTAGTGACGGAGCACCTGCTCTCATCAATTCGCCATAACCCCAATATTAGGTGGATTGAGGTGGGAGGCACCGAGTACAAGTGCTCTCTATTTGCTGATGATGTCCTAGTATATATCACTCAATCACATATATCCATCCATGCTGTTATGGCTGAAATAGATCACTTTGTTACATGGTAAAATTTTAAAATCAATGCAGCGAAGTCTGAGGCCCTCGATGTCTCCCTCCCCAAATCCATATAGGATTCCATCCAGTCCAACTTTCCCTTTGCCTGGCCCTCACAGGGTATCAAATACTTAGGAATTCCTATTCATAGAGACCTCTCCCATCTATGTTATCTTAATTTTGGGCCCTTTATTGAACAACTCCATACAGACCACGGTTGGCAAGTTAGAACTGTAAGATTCACTACGTGAGCCACTGGTGTTTTGTGGAAAAGCACATGTACACTGCGTTCCAAATTATTATACAAAAAGTGTTTAGGAGTGATAAGGGAAGAATTTGTTTGTTTGTCAGTTAAACTCATTGATGGTGATGTGTGTCAGGGCTCTTTATATCACTGTAAGCAATTGCAGACACCTGTGCTAATTAGTTTGGCAGGTGTGTCCAATGAAAGGCAAGACTACTTAAGAAGGCTCTCTCACATTATTAAGCAGCCTACATTTTCTGCCAAAATGGGAAAGAAAAAGGATGTGTCGGCTGCTGAGAAGCAACAAATTGTGGAGTGTTTAGGTCAAGGCATGACTACAATCAACATTGTGCGATGATCAGGATGAAGTGTCTTGGCAATCAAGAAGTATGTAGCTGATTCACAGTACACACGTGTGCGTGCTGATAAGGGCAAATTGAGGACTCTTTCCTACAGGCAATTACGTCAGGTTGAAAGAGCAGCGGCAAAAAAGCCTTGTCAAAGCAGCAGACAAGATTTGAAGCTGCTTGTGCCTCCAACGTCCCCCGAACAACAAGATGCAGGGTCCTTCAGAGGTTTGCAGCTGTGCATGCGCCATCCTGTCGACCTCCTCTATCCACTTCACACAAGCAGAAACGGCTCCAGTGGGCCAAACATTACATGAAGACTGATTTCAAAACTGTTTTGTTCACGGATGAGTGCCGTGCAGCGCTCGATGGTCCAGATGGATGGAGTGGAGGATGGCTGGTTGATGGACACCCCACGCAAACACGGCTACAGCGCCAACAAGGAGGAGGTGGAGTAATGTTTTGGGCTGGAATCATGGGGAGAGAGATTGTCGGCCCCTTTAGGATCCCTGAAGGCGCTAAAGATGAACTCCATAATGTATGTGGATTTTCTCAAACAGCACTTCCTGCCATGGTTCAAGAAGAAGAACCGTGTATTTCACAGCAAGATCATTTTTCTGCATGATAATGCACCATCTCATGCTGCACATAAAACATCTGCATCTCTGGCTGATATGGGCATAAAAGGGGACAAACTTATGGTGTGACCCCCATGCTCCCCTGACCTCTACCCCATTCAGAACCTTTGGAGCATCATTAAAAGGAGTGTCTATGATGGCGGGAGGCAGTTCACATTTAAGCAACAGCTCTGGGAGGGTATTCTGTCCTCATGCAAAACAATTGAAGCAGAAACCATCCAAAACCTGACAAATTCAATGGACGAGAGAGTTCAGAAGCTCCTTTCGAACAAGGGGTCCTATGTGAAAATGTAACATCACCTAGAATAAAGTTTTGAGTTGAAAACTGTTTGATTTCAGTTTCTAACAACCTGCTAATGCTTATAATTTCAAAAATGACCATTTTTTTGGTCTTTATTAAAATGAAAAGGTTGATCGAAAAGTTTGGGGGATCTAAGAGTGTGGCAACCCAGTAGTCATGATTACTTCGAATTCTGACAATATGAGGGTCATGCTGCAGGTAGTGCAGCAAGAAGGCACTTATGTGCCTTGCGCATCTCGGAGCCCCAAAATTATTTTCCGGGCTAGATGCAGCTAAAAATTATTTTTAATTTTAAATCTGGTGAAGCTTTAGTATAGATGGCCTAATAGGATCAGTGCTGCACACTGCTACAAAGCCCAAATTATTTTCCAGTCAAGATACAGATAAACATGATTAGTAATTTGAAAGCTTAAAACGGTTGGTAGGGTGATTTTAACCAATCATCAAGCTTTTACTCTCCCCAGGATGACACAGGGGTAGAAAAGTCGTTTCGGATCCATGATTTGTTCATCTTTATGAACGTGAGTCTGTCTACATTATCAGTGGCGAGCCGCGTGCGCTTATCTGTCAGCACACCACCAGCAACGCTGAACACACGTTCAGACAGAACGCTGGCTGCGGGGCATGACAAGATCTCCAAGGCGTAAGTGGCTAGCTCCGGCCATTTATCCAGATTGGAAGCCCAAAAAGAGCAAGGGTCCAGTGACACAGTCGTGGCTTCAATGTTTACTTGGAGATACTCCTGTACCATCGTCTCTAGGCGTTGACTATGTGTCAGACTTCTTGTCTCCTGTGGCCTTGCAAAGGATGGGCTAAAAAAGTGGTGAAATGATTCCGCAAAATTGATGTTACCAGCAGATACTGTGGTTCTGTTACGGTTTGAGTGCTGAACACTTGACGGTCCCACGGTTGGCACGTTGGAACTGTGAGATTCACTACGTGCACCACTGGTATTTTGTGGAAAAGCACATGTAAGATTCTGCAACAGTCTCTGCTGATACTCCTGCATGCGTGCATCCCTTTCTATGGCAGGAATAATTTCTGCAAATTTACTTTTGTACCGGGGATCTAACAGTGTGGCAACCCAGTAGTCAGGATTATTTCTAATTCTCACAATTCGAGGGTCATGTTGCAGGTAGTGCAGCAAGAAGGCACTCATGTGTGCTGCGCATCCAGGAGCACCAAGTCCCTGTTGTGTTGGTGGCGAGGTAACAATCATGCTTCCTTCCTCTGTCCTCTCCCCCCAACCTCGCACAACAGAAATGTGATCAAGGTCTCCCTCATCTGATGAGTCTTCCATCAGTTCGTCCTCCACTTCTTCCTGGGCTCCTGCACCTTCCTCACTAGTTTGGCTGCTACCATGCGCCCTGGTAAAACCATCTCCCCCACCCTCACATGCCTGCCGCCTTGGTGCTGCCGACCGTCTGGACCTTGCTGATGTTAGCCCTTCCGCATACAACTCCTCCTCCTCTACTTCCTCCACCTCCTCTTGTGCCACCACCTGACTCCGAATTCTGTTTAACATGTGCTCCAGCATGTAAATCACCGGAATAGTCATGCTAATAATGGCATCGTCAGCACTAAACATCTTCGTCGCCATTTCAAAACTGTGCAGAAGGGTGCATAGGTCCCTGATCTGAGACCACTCCTCCAGCGTGATTTGCCCCACCTCTGAATCTCGTTGGCCCAGGCTATATGTCAGAACGTATTGCACCAGGGCTTGTCGGTGCTGCCACAGTCGCTGCAACATGTGCAGAGTTGAATTCCACCGGGTAGGCACATCGCATTTTAGCCGGTGAAGTGGCAGGCCCAACGACTTCTGTAGAGATGTAAGTCGCTGAGCTGCGGGATGCGAACGGCGGAAGTGAGCACACAGCGACCGTGCCCTCTGCAGAAGGCCATCTAGTCTGGGATAGTGGGCTAAAATTTGCTGGACAACCAGGTTCAACACGTGAGCCATACAAGGCACGTGTGTGACATTGCCCCGGCGAAGGGCCGCACCCAGGTTTGCAGCATTGTCGCACACGGCCTTCCCTGGTTTCAGGTCCAGTGGAGACAACCATTCATGAAATTGGTTCTCCAGAGCTGACCACAACTCCTCAGCTGTGTGACTCACATTTCCCAGACATTTCAATGTAAAAACCGCCTGATGACGTTGAGCCCTACTGCCAGCATAGTAAGGAGGTGTGCAGGATCCCTTCTGCGCAGTTAGAAAGCTTGTGGCATGACCAGACAGGCTTTGGGTGCAGGTGGAAGACCGAGAGGAGGTTGAGGAGGCAGAAGCAGTGGAGGAACTTTGACATAAAGACGATTGACGCACAATTCGTGGGGACGGCAAGACTTGGACAGCAGCCCCTTGTCCTGCTGTCACCATAGTTACCCAGTGCCCAGTCAGCGACATGTAACGCCCCTGTCCATGCCTACTCGTCCAAGTGTCTGTGGTGAAATGCACCCTGTCACACACAGAGTTTCTCAAAGAAGCGGTGATGTTGTGTGCGACATGCTGGTGGAGCGCAGGCACACCTTTCTTTGAGAAGTAGTGCCGACTGGGCATCTGGTACTGGGGCACTGCGACGGACATAAGGTCTCGAAAATCCTCTGTGTCCACCAGGCGGAAAGGCAGCATTTCTGTAGCCAAGAGCTTGCAGATGGTGAAATTCAACCTCTTAGCTTTCTCATGGCTAGGAGGAAATGGTCTTTTACTTGTCCACATCTGAGGGACCGAGGGCTGGCTATTGTGCTTAGACGGGGTTGATAAGGGTGTCACCGGCAAACTGCCGGTCTGAGAGGAAGATGCAGGCGGACATGTTAGGTTGCCTTGATCCAAAGGTGGTGCTATCGATGTCGGACAGCGCTCAACACCAGCTGGTGTTACCACCTCCAAAGAAAATGATGACCTGCCAATCACGCTGGCTGTTGCGGGTAAAGAGGTGGCAGGTCTGCGCCCCAAAACAGGTGTGACTGCTGTCCCCCCAGTCACAGAGGATGAAGAGGCCGCGGATGCACAAGATATGGCAGACGGTGATTGGCCCGGCCGGCTAGGCCGCATTGTAGCACACTGAGCTTCCCACTGCAACTTATGCTTCATGTCCATGTGCCGGTTCATGCATGAAGTACTCAAACTATGTATTTTTTGGCCTCTACTTAGCTTTTGCTGACAAATGTTACAGATAACACGAGTTGGGTCATCTTTATCGATCTGAAAAAATGCCCAGGCTATGCAAGGCTTAGCACCCATGCGACCTGAAGAGCCACCACGACTTGTGGTGAGAGGCAGAGTTGTGTTTGAGGATGCAGTTGTTGACGTGCTTCCAGTACTACGTCTCTGTCCAGGAAGGCGCAACCTGACCTCGTCGTCACTAGCATCTTCCTCCACCTCCTCTGCTGACCTCATCTCTTGGCTGACTGTGGGTTGACAGTAAGTGGGATCTCCGACCTCATCATCATCACCCTGTGCGTTATCACACCCGTCGTCCTCAGAGCCAACCTGTTCCTGCCCTGACAAAAAACTAAAGTTGTCGCTCCAATCAGGTATTTGAGTCTTATCATCGTCTTCCTCATTGTCTCCACCAACAGGAGTTACAGTTTGGGAATGAGGGTCTACATTATGGTCAGAACCTTCTGCGTCTGGTCCTGGATCCGACTCATAAAGATTCTGGGCATCAGTGCAGATCATTTCCTCGTCTGGATTCACAGAAGCGCTGGAGTCGACCTCTGATTTCCAGGCTATAGTATGAGTAAACAGCTCTGCAGACTCAACCATCTGTTCTACCTCATACTCAGATGGGCAGCTGGAGATTTGGGAGCTGTGAGGAAGCAAGTGCGATTTGGGTGACACCTTTGAGGACTGGAGTATTTGTGATGTTGAAGTTGATGTGGAGGAGAGCCCACTTAAAGGAGCACTTGATATCCGTTGAAGCACCTGCTGTTTTTGTGCCTCATCTGGAATTTGTAGCGATTGGCGTGGCCGTAAGAAAGGGATCTTATCACATTGTCCGCTAAAAGAAGTAGACATTTTAGTTTGGCTGGAAGATGGTCTTTCTTCTGCAGATGTTACTGTTGCTTTAACACCTACCCCACGGACACAACCTTTTTTCCCCTTCCCAACACGCCTATTCCCCTTTCCACCAGCAGCAGGCCTTTTTCCACTCATTTTGGTGGTTAACTAATTCACAACTCTGGAGTTGTTTGCACAAAAAAACAATGGATGGTAACCGAGCAGAGCTGAGTGGCCAAACTGTGGTATTAGGCCAAAACTATTGGCTGGGTTAGATGCAGAAAAAAATTATTTTGAATTTGCAACCTGATGGAGGTCAGTATAGATGGACTAATACAAATAGTCCCACACACTGCTAGAAGCCCAAATATTTTTTCAGAGGTACTGTAGATGCAGATAAAAATTATTTTTAATTTGCAACCTGATGGAGGTCAGTATAGATGGACTAATAGACCAAGTCCCACACACTGCTAGAAGCCCAAATATTTTTTCAGAGCTAGATGCAGAAAAAAATTATTTTTAATTTGCAACCTGATGGAGGTCAGTATAGATGGACTAATAGACCAAGTCCCACACACCGCTAGAAGCCCAACTATTTTTTCAGAGCTAGATGCAGAAAAAAATTATATTCAATTTGCAACCTGCTGGAGGTCAGTATAGAAGGACTAATAGAACAAGTCCCATACACTGCTAGAAGCCCAAATAATTTTTCAGAGCTAAATGAAGAAAAAAATTATTTTTAATTTGCAACCTGATGGAGGTCAGTATAGATGGACTAATAGACCAAGTCCCACACACTGCTAGAAGCCCAAATATTTTTTCAGAGCTAGATGCAGAAAAAAATTATTTTTAATTTGCAACCTGATGGAGGTCAGTATAGATGGACTAATAGACCAAGTCCCACACACCGCTAGAAGCCCAAATATTTTTTCAGAGCTAGATGCAGAAAAAAATTATTTTTAATTTGCAACCTGATGGAGGTCAGTATAGATGGACTAATAGACCAAGTCCCACACACTGCTAGAAGCCCAAATATTTTTTCAGAGCTAGATGCAGAAAAAAAATATTTTTAATTTGCAACCTGATGGAGGTCAGTATAGATGGACTAATAGACCAAGTCCCACACACCGCTAGAAGCCCAACTATTTTTTCAGAGCTAGATGCAGAAAAAAATTATATTCAATTTGCAACCTGCTGGAGGTCAGTATAGAAGGACTAATAGAACAAGTCCCACACACTGCTAGAAGCCCAAGTATTTTTTCAGAGCTAAATGAAGAAAAAAATTATTTTTAATTTCAACCTGATGGAGGTCAGTATAGATGGACTAATATACCAAGTCCCACACACTGCTAGAAGCCCAAATATTTTTTCAGAGCTAGATGCAGAAAAAAAATATTTTTAATTTGCAACCTGATGGAGGTCAGTATAGATGGACTAATAGACCAAGTCCCACACACTGCTAGAAGCCCAAATATTTTTTCAGAGCTAGATGCAGAAAAAAATTATTTTTAATTTGCAACCTGATGGAGGTCAGTATAGATGGACCAATAGACCAAGTCCCACACACTGCTAGAAGCCCAAATATTTTTTCAGAGCTAGATGCAGAAAAAAATTATTTTTAATTTGCAACCTGATGGAGGTCAGTATAGATGGACTAATAGACCAAGTCCCACACACCGCTAGAAGCCCAACTATTTTTTCAGAGCTAGATGCAGAAAAAAATTATATTCAATTTGCAACCTGCTGGAGGTCAGTATAGAAGGACTAATAGAACAAGTCCCACACACTGCTAGAAGCCCAAATATTTTTTCAGAGCTAAATGAAGAAAAAAATTATTTTTAATTTGCAACCTGATGGAGGTCAGTATAGATGGACTAATAGACCAAGTCCCACACACTGCTAGAAGCCCAAATATTTTTTCAGAGCTAGATGCAGAAAAAAATTATATTCAGTTTGCAACCTGATGGAGGTCAGTATAGATGGACTAATAGAATGATGCTATGCCCAAAAGATTTTACTTCACTAGGTGCAGTAAAAAAATTGGTATTCTATACACAGGTGTTATATCTTGCAACACAGATAGGCTACTCCACTGACTAACACACTCTGCAATAGGCCAAAAAGGATTAGCTTTGCTAGATTCAGCCAAATGCTGTGAAAAAAACTTGCACAGCACTGGCACAGACCTGCCTGGCAAAAACTGATAGGAACTCATGTAACCTAGTCCTGAAAAGGACTCCAATTACAATTAGTCTTTACTCCCACAACCTATCTATTTAAGAGCACAGACCTCCCTGATAAAAGTCGTAGGAAATGCTGTAACCTAGTCCTTAAAAGGACTGCAATCACAACTATTCCCTACTCCCAAGCTATCTGTATATTTGTGCGAAAATTGGCTTGAAATTAACAAGGTATAGCGCACACAGCAACAGCGGTGCCGTCTAACACGCAGCTGCAGCAGTGAGAAAATGGTGGCGACGGGGAAAATGGCTTGGTCTTATAGGGCAAGGACATGTGACATACACTGCCAATGACACATGCCCTTGCTTGTGTGAAAAAAAGCACTTCGCTCCGTGTGTGCGCTGCTGATAGGCTGACAGATTGCACCTCCCCACTGCAAATGCGGGAAAGAGAAAAAAAAATGGAGATCTTCATTGTTCCTGCAGAGATCCATCCCCTGCCCCTCCCCCCACCCCGCTGTACACTCAAACTGCGTATTAACATTAATTTTCATCATTACTGAGAAAAAATCCAGTTATGATTTTGGTGCACGAACAGTTATCGAACATAACCTCGAACAGCCGAATTTTTCTCAAATTGTTCGTGTTCGCCGAACGGCTCGAACACCGCCCAAAACAGCTCGAATTTGAGATTGGCGAACAGTTCGAGTAGAACAACGCTCATCTCTAGTAGTAACTGGAAATGGTCTTCCAACTATCTTGAAGGAGTTCCCAGAGATGCTTAGCACTTGCTGGCCCTTTTGTCTTCACTCTGCGGTCCAGCTCACCCCAAACCATCTCGATTGGGTTCAGGTCTGGTGACTGTGGAGGCTAGGTCATCTGGCGTAGCACCCCATCACTCTCCTTCTTGGTCAAATAGCCCTTACACAGCCTGGAGGTGTGTTTGGGGTCATTGTCCTGTTGAAAAATAAATGATGGTCCAACTAAACGCAAACCGGATGGAATAGCATGCCGCTGCAAGATGCTGTTGTAGCCATGCTGGTTCAGTGTGCCTTCAATTTTGAATAAATCCCCAACAGTGTCACCAGCAAAGCACCCCCACACCATCACACCTTCTCCTCCATGCTTCACGGTGGGAACCAGGCATGTAGAGTCCATCCGTTCACCTTTTCTGCGTCGCACAAAGACACGGTGGTTGAAACCAAAGATCTCAAATTTGGACTCATCAGACCAAAGCACAGATTTCCACTGGTCTAATGTCCATTCCTTGTGTTCTTTAGCCCAAACAAGTCTCTTCTGCTTGTTGCCTGTCCTTAGCAGTGGTTTCCTACCAGCTATTTTACCATGAAGGCCTGCTGCACAAAGTCTCCTCTTAGCAGTTGTTGTAGAGATGTGTCTGCTGCTAGAACTCTGTGTGGCATTGACCTAGTCTCTAATCTGAGCTGCTGTTAACCTGCGATTTCTGAGGCTGGTGACTCGGATAAACTTATCATCAGAAGCAGAGGTGACTCTTGGTCTTCCTTTCCTGGGGCGGTCCTCATGTGAGCCAGTTTCTTTGTAGCACTTGATGGTTTTTGCAACTGCACTTGGGGACACTTTCAAAGTTTACCCAATTTTTCGGACTGACTGACCTTCATTTCTTAAAGCAATGATGGCCACTCGTTTTTCTTTACTTAGCTGCTTTTTTCTTGCCATAATACAAATTCTAACAGTCTATTCAGTAGGACTATCAGCTGTGTATCCACCTGACTTCTGCACAACACAACTGATGGTCCCAACCCCATTTATAAGGCAAGAAATCCCACTTATTAAACCTGACAGGGCACACCTGTGAAGTGAAAACCATTTCCGGTGACTACCTCTTGAAGCTCATCAAGAGAATGCCAAGAGTGTGCAAAGCAGTCATCAAAGCAAAAGGTGGCTACTTTGAAGAACCTAGAATATAAGACATATTTTCAGTTGTTTCACAGTTTTTTGTTAGGTATATAATTCCAAATCTGTTAATTCATAGTTTTGATGCCTTCAGTGTGAATGTACAATTATCATTGTCATGAAAATACAGAAAAAATCTTTAAATGAGAAGGTGTGTCCAAACTTTTGGTCTGTACTGTATTTGTTTGCACAACCTCGCGTTGATAGAAATCTGGTGAAAAATCTTTGCTGAATCGGCCCCATTCTAACAGTGGCTGTGCTATTGGGTGTGGTGTCGGTTGTAAAGCATAGGTGAAAACTATCAGGCCTTGCCTGAGGTCACATGATCATTCTTCTCCAATTTATGCTATCTGTGACATGATATCAGTTATTTTTCGTGGTTCATCCGAAACGAATAGAAAACTATTCAGATTCTTAAACTTGAATTTCGAAAAAAGTTGAATTTTTGAATTTCAATGAATTAAAAAACAATTGTACCAAGTATGATTAGTGCAGAATAGGTTCGCTCCTCTCTAGCTAGAAGAAAGGAATTGAAGTGAAGTAGCCTGTGTGTCCAGGTAGGCTATATTCTTAAACTAACTCTGTGGGCCCCAACATAGTTTGTCCGGCGCTGGATGCAGTGAAAAATGTCATATGAACACTCTTGGTTCGGTTGACCGGTTCAGGAGACTCACACAGGGTAGACTCGTGTGTGCTGCAGCGCCCCCTAGATCAGAATTATTAGTACATTGTAAAGACTCCTGTCTCAGGACACACTAGGTTTTAACTAAGGTGGTTGATTACCCTTGATTTTTTTAAAAAAAAAAATTCTTAGGTATTTATGCACTGTAATCAGACTAACGAAGGCGAGCATTAATGAACCGCTCCATACATTATCGAGCTTCCGGAGAGCCGGGATTCTTAACTTATGGCTTTCCTTCCTACGTATCAATCTGCCTGATTGTATTTGTAATTGAAGAGTTACAAGTTTTGTTGAAATAGTTAGTGAACGCCAGAGCAAAGGCCTTGGTTTAATCAATGGAGATAGCTGTATGGCATTGATTATAATCTTCAGCTATAAAAATCTAATTACTTACCTCGGGGATGATCAGTCGCTGAGAAATGAAGGGGTCGAGATGGGTCAATAATTATTTTAAATAAACTTATGTCTCCATTTTTCAAACCTGAACCACCCACCGCCCTTCTAAATGGTTGTATTTTACTAGTCCAAATGGACGTATTAATGTGTCATCAAACGGTTTAATAGTAATTGGGTCAGCAATTTGAAGGAGTCTCGTCTTCAGGTTGTCGGCATTACCATTTATATTCCAAATGAATCAATACCAGGTTCACGCTAGCTCTATCAGCAAAGACCTGCTCAACTGTAGCCAGACTCTATTCCTTTTGGCCATTAAAGGGGGTTGCCTGGGATTAGAAAAGAGGGTCTCTGATAGAGATAAATTAATTTCTTTCAATTCTCCAGATATAATGAATATTGCCAGGAAATTTGATTTGCGAAGAATCGAATCACCACAAGTCAAAAATACTCCAATGTCTCCAACTGTTCTGAAAAATACATGTATAACGTTATTCTCTTCCTCATATATAGATCTTCACTGTGATGCTGTCATACACTATCTGTAGGGTTTATTGAGTGCCTTATGGCTTTCTCTCCATATCTCTATTGCTGAACTGTGATGTCTTCTCACTATCCAGATTTATTACTGAGTGGCTACTGCATTCCCAACCTCTGCTTTTATACAGGCTTTGAAAGTCCTACCTAATTTGCTGTGCTATAACATGTGATGTGATAACTGCAAGGAATTATAGGAAAGTCTGTCTGGCCACACCCGAGGTTGTGCTAGAATTCTCTGGCTGATGCAATCTTCTGCAATGTGTAAAATGGAGGTGAATGTGAATAAAAAATTGTTAGAATTTGCTAGGCAATGCGAAACACTAGAAATTTGACCCAAATTTAATTTGCATCATATAGATTCTCCCAGCTCTAGTCTTCAACTGTTTTTTTTGGAAACTATACCCTATTCATGAGTTGTGCCTTGTATAGCTGCTATCCAAGTCAATATGGTGCTCTGCCCCATGACTTGGAACTATGATGTAATTCCAGAATCAGTCGATAGTTATGAGTTGGGCAACCAGAAAACTCATGCTGGGTGGAAGAGGGTGGGAGTATAGTCAAGATATGAAGCATAAAAAATATAAAATAATCACATATGGCATATTTGAAACCAAGGTGTTAACTATATAGAATAACAAGGTAGCAGTCACATCACATCATAATTGATCCGAAACGCGTTGCACTTTTTTGCACTGGTGTCTTCTTCATATCTTTGTGGAATACAGAGTAAAGCCATTTGGCATTTTATTGGATTGTCGAAGCTGGATCCAAGTTTTATTGTAAGAACAGTCTACTCAAATGAGATAACACTTCCCATGGCTGCTATGAGTAGAAGAAAAATGTCAAGAGACTCAAGTCATTAGCAAAAAATGTTATTTTGTGCTAGTCGTCCATGTAGATGACTTTACCTTGTGTTAGTCTACAACAAACCTCTTTACTATATTAATATGTTGTGGCACATTTGATTTATAGAATATATTGGGTAGAGTGTAGCACTTTGGACATTGACGAAGGTTGGTGAGATGACCTAATCTTACTTCTGAGGTATGGCCTCTACTTGATACTTTAGCCACATATCGGAAAGGAAACCCTGTATACACATTGCCCTATTCAATAAAAGGAGTTATGTAGACTGCCAAACAGTGACTGCCATCAAAAGACTTCAAAAGAGAGAGTTACCTACATCAATGGCCAATGCTCCACCTGTTCTCAGCTGAATATAAGAAGTTCGAGGTTTTGGAGTTGAGAAATCTATACACTTCCCAAATAGTGACTAGAAATTGCTGGGCAGAACAGAATGTAAGAACCCGCCTGAAAATGGAAGATAATTGTAAAGATCTACTAGATATTTGAAGTGATAGGCTAAATGTCCAATCCCCCCTTATAATTCATATTTGGAGGTAAATATTAAGGAACTGAAATCAGTTGTGAGCTCACATGGCAACTAAAGATGAGCCAAATGAATTGGATTAAAGTCATCAAACTGATATCAAATTTGAAAATGATCATAACCATCATTTTAAACAGTTCAGAAGAAGATTCTGTTAACCAGGGAAGGACTACATGACCTTTGAAGTGGCTGGGTGGGTTTCCCCATAATGATTTGCAGCTATTATCACATGACTTGGTATAGTGCAGGTAATCAGAAGAGACTATCATAGCCTGTCTAAAAGCTGAAGCAGGGAATGCAGAAGATATTTTGTAGTGAATCTGGATAGTGAGAGAACGTCACAGCTCAACAATAGGAAGAAAGCTTTAAAACACAGAAGAAACTGTACAGATAGTGTGTGACCGCTCAGCAATAAATAGGATTAGTATGTGAAGAAAAAAAAAACTGATTTATTTAATAGAGAGATGAGAGTCAGAATAATATCATATTTCGTCATATTCATGGCCAATATGGGAATAACTGCTTTTAAGTCCTGGCCACTAGAGACGAGGTTATGAAAGCAGCCGAGTGCAGCTAAGCTATTCTGTTGGCGTTTCGCCCATAGAAATGAACTGCAGTTACACCAACAGCTCAGTTTGCTTTACTGGTCTTTCCTGTAACTTCCACTCTGGTGGCCAGGAACTTAAGTTATTACCATCTCGGCCAGGAAAAGTAGAGATTGGCTTAATGAGGTTGAGGTTGTCTATTTTTACCAGTCCCTATTAAATACAGATAGGTCCATATATATTTGGACAGAGACAACATTTTTCTAATTTTGGTTCTAGACATTACCACAATGAATTTTAAACAAAACAATTCAGATGCAGTTGAAGTTCAGACTTTCAGCTTTCATTTGAGGGTATCCACATTAAAATTGGATGAAGGGTTTAGGAGTTTCAGCTCCTTAACATGTGCCACCTGGTTTTTAAAGGGACCAAAAGTAATTGGACAATTGACTCCAAGGCTATTTCATGGACAGGTGTGGGCAATCCCTTCGTTATGCCATTCTCAATTAAGCAGATAAAAGGCCTGGAGTTGATTTGAGGTGTGGTGCTTGCATTTGGAAGGTTTTGCTGTGAAGTAAACATGCGGTCAACGGAGCTCTCCATGCAGGTGAAACAAGCCATCCTTAAGCTGCAAAAACAGAAAAAACCCATCCGAGAAATTGCTACAATATTAGGAGTGGCAAAATCTACAGTTTGGTACATCCTGAGAAAGAAAGAAAGCACTGGTGAACTCATCAATGCAAAAAGACCTGGGCACCCACGGAAGACAACAGTGGTGGATGATCATAGAATAATCTCCATGGTGAAGAGAAACCCCTTCACAACAGCCAACCAAGTGAACAACACTCTCCAGGAGGTAGGCGTATCAATATCCAAATCTACCATAAAGAGAAGACTGCATGAAAGTAAATACAGAGGGTTCACTGCACGGTGCAAGCCACTCATAAGCATCAAGAATAAAAAGGCTAGACTGGACTTTGCTAAAAAAAACATCTAAAAAAGCCAGCACAGTTCTAGAAGAACATTCTTTGGACAGATGAAACCAAGATCAACCTCTACCAGAATGATGGAAAGAGAAAAGTATGGCGAATGCGTGGTACAGCTCATGATCCAAAGCATACCACATCATCTGTAAAACACGGCGGAGGCAGTGTGATGGCTTGGGCATGCATGGCTGCCAGTGGCACTGGGTCACTAGTGTTTATTGATGATGTGACACAGGACAGAAGCAGCCGAATGAATTATGATGTATTCAGAGCCATACTGTGTGCTCAGATCAAGCCAAATGCAGCCAAACTGATTGGTCGTTGTTTCATACTACAGATGGACAATGACCCAAAACATAAAGCCAAAGCAACCCAGGAGTTTATTAAAGCAAAGAAGTGGAATATTCTTGAATGGCCAAGTCAGTCACCTGATCTCAACACAATTGAGCATGCATTTCACTTGTTAAAGACTAAACTTCAGACAGAAAGGCCCACAAACAAACAGCAACTGAAAACCACTGCAGTGAAGGCCTGGTAGAGCATCAAAAGGAGGAAACACAGTGTCTGGTGATGTCCATGAGTTCAAGACTTCAGGCAGTCATTGCCAACAAAGGGTTTTCAACCAAGTACTAGAAATGAGCATTTTATTTACAATTATTTAATCTGTCCAGTTACTTTTGGTCCCTTTAAAAACAGAGTGGCACATGTTAAGGAGCTGAAACTCCTAAACCCTTCATCCAATTTAAATGTGGATACCCTCAAATGAGAGCTGAAAGTCTGAACGTCAACTGCATCTGAATTGTTTTGTTTAAAATTCATTGTGGTAATGTCTAGAACCAAAATTAGAAAAATGTTGTCTCTGTCCAAATACTGTATATATGGACCTAACTGTAGGTCCCTCTAAAATAAATTGATTGCAGGGTGTCCTAGTACAAGATACCCCAGCTATCATCACCCTAAAGAGTTATTCCTTTAAAAAAAAAAGTTATCCCCCTGGTCTCAGGATAATGGTTCACTTGCAGGTTGTTGGGACCCATCATCTGCCACTCCAAGCAATCAAAGCTCTGGAATCCCGAGAATGGAGCTCTGCAGCCACATCCTTAATGAGGAGTGAATCCTTCATCTCTGCTCCATTCATTTTCCATGGGACTGCTGGAAAAATCTGAGTGTTGTAAGCAGCAGTCCCATAGACAATGAATGGAGAATGGTGCCGCAGAGCTCCATTCTTGATATTCTAGAACCCCAATCTCTGGATTGCTGGAGGTCACACTGTTCAAACCTACAGGCATCAACATGTTATCCCATAAACATGGGGGATAACTTATTTTGGGAATTACCCTTTAAATTAGTTTGAAAATACATAAACACATGTTTGGTTGCCAACAGCACCATCAAAGGGGAAATGTGGTGCGACGCCCTCCCTGAGCGATTGGGTTACTTGGAGCCGGGCCTCTTGCTGATGTTGAGGGGATGCAGTAGTGGCCTAGACCAGTTCCGTGCCCAGGGCTGTCACATGAAAATAATAATGGGCTTCTTCTAGGATGAGTGGTATTTCGACTACGCCACCTGTGGTGTCTGGTGAGGGCCACCAGCGCTGCAACAGTCCACTGAGGCTGGTGTTATGGGCAGCTAAGATGCGACGGCTCCCCACAGGAGGAGCAGGCCTCAGGGGAGTGAGAGAAGGGATGGTGGGTGCAGTGCCGCGCAGGAAATAACAGGCTGAGGCGGTGTGTGAAGTCATCCAGGGTTTTTACTCACATTCAGATGAACTTTAGCCGCAAAGCTTCCCTCTGCTACACACGGCGTACTGCGGCCACCAGGAAGGGGGTTCAGCACTTCCCAGGTAGATCAGGAGCACCTGTCGAGACCCCTCTGGTGTGTGTTCCTCTCCTAGGTAAGTTCTCCCACTAAGTCTTCTCCTGACTGTGTGTGGTATGAACGTGGTGTAAGGCCGGGTCCCACTGGATAAACGCAGTGTAAGAGATACAGGTGGCGTAGGCCGCTCCATCCGTATCCCCCTGGGATCCACTAAGCCTCCGGGCTTTTCTGACTGAGACGTGAAGTGACAAAGTCAGATGTCGGGGGCCGGTCACCCCTTTTGCAGCAGGAATCCCTCTGACTAGGCCAGAATAATGAATACAGGTGGCGACTCCGCTCCGTCCGTATCCCCAGGGATCCTTTTGCCTGTGGAGCCTATCTCCTCCGCTCCCCTCCAGGCCTTCTTAGGTCAGGACCTTGACCGGGTAGAGACAGTGGTTAACTCTGACCTGCTCCTTGTCTCAAGGCCAGAGTACGTGGACCGCGAACCTTCCTCCAGCTACAGCCTCTTGCTGGACCCTGACAGAAGACCCTCAATCAAAGACCTTGAACTTAAGATGGCCGTAGATTAAATATGAATCAATAAGTGTTTCCTAAAAGTGTGTCCTCCACCCTCACCCACTACATGGTTCCCCCTATCTTTGGTTCACCGCATCTCCTCTATCCCGGCCCGGGGCAGCACCCTGGTGCATTTAGGCCCCCTACAGGACAGAAGTGGTGTAGTGTTGAGTGTTGAAGTGGGGTCCTGAGTGATGCTCCATCCTTACCTGGAAGAGGAGATACCACACCTCAAACTGAGGTGCAGTACCCCTGTGGCGACTGAACCCTCAGGGGCGCCACAGTGGCATTACATGGTGGCCATTAAAATAAATCAGTTTTCTATGTGATGACAGACACTATGGGTCCTCCAGACAGAGACGCTCTTTGCATCTTCTACCATCTCAGGTTCATTGATCAAGGTCATGAGTTTTATAAATTGTAATACCCCGACTGATATTCTCTACTATATAAACAAAGAACTATAGGTATTGAGAAACCCATCGCCTGCCTTATAGGAAGCCTACAATAATACTGGCCATCACCTATACGGCAGAAGTGGAAATGTAGAGGAAATACATATGTTTAAATGAACTTTGCATTAACTGCACATTGATTGTGATTAACTGTGATTCATAACAGGCAATTAGAATTCAAAGACATAATAAATCTTGATTACGTGCATCATTCATAGCCGAGCATGAAGAGAGCACCAGCCCCATATTTCATCACATTACCTGTGCGGCAATTCTGGACGTCTGATTAGAAAAGTTTCAGGTCAAAAATAATTTGAAAGTTGAAGACGTGTTAAAATAAAAGGACATTGTCTTATAGATCACTGATATCCAGCACTAGGGAGAATCAAATCGTGTGTGACATCCAGAATTCAGGAGGTCACATAATATATATCTATATTGAATTTCCTATTGCTACAGTTTTAACTACTATATCTCAGTATCTATCTATTAGCCTAGTTCCATCTAATATCTTACAGTGTTTAACTATGTATTTTAGCATCTATTTTATGTCTATTTCATCTTTCTATCTCACTTTTTTATCTAAGAATCTACCTATTGATGTTCTATCCATCTGCTTTATGTCTATTTTATTTTTTTATTTGTCTCATTATGTATCTTAGAGAGATAAATTGAAACTATCTATCTATCTATCTATCTATCTATCTATCTATCTATCTATCTATCTATCTATCTATCTATCTATCTATCTATCTACAGTCATAGCCAAAGGTGTTGGCCATGATTATGTTGCGCACTGTATACGAATGAACATCAAAATCTCTGCAGATGGACTTGTAACCCTGAGATTGTTGATATTGTTCAAGAAGTTTGTTTCTCAAGTCCTCAGACAGTTCTCTTCTCCTCTTTCTGTTCTCCATTCTTAGTGTGTTACACACAAACACACAATGCAAAGACTGAGTCAACTTCTCTTTTTAACTGCTTTCAGGTGTGATTTTCATATTGTCCACACCTGTAATTTGCCACAGGTGAGTTTTATTGAGCATCACATGCTTGAAACAAAGTGATTTACCCACAATTTTGGAAAGGTGGCAACAATTTTGTCCAGTCCATTTTTGGGATTTTGTGTGAAATTATGTCCAATTTACCTTTTTTTTCTTTTTTTTTTTTTGTGTTGTTCCAATACACACAAAGGAAAAAAAACATGTGTAGAACAAAACTTGTGTAATTGCAATAAGTTTCTGGGAGAAATACTTCATTTTCTGGAACAATTTTAAGGGTGCCAACACTTTGGGCCATGACTGTATGTGTATCTATATAGCACATATCTGTCCTACACATCTATCTAAGTTTTTATGTCTATTTCATCTATCTATCTATCTATCTATCTATCTATCTATCTATCTATCTCTATCTATATATCTATCTACTTTATCTATCTATCTATTGATCTGAGTGTCTAGACATCAAACTGCAGCACTCCAGTTTAAAGTGATCCCCCCTCAAAAAAAACACAAAAACTTGGGGATACTCTATCCCCCCATGTCACAATGCAATATTTCAGCTCTAATGAAAATTAGGACTATTAACAGAGCTCAGGTCCTGGGATTCTTTAAAACTTAAGCATTTTAGGAGAAGAGGTATATATAGCAAATCGAAGAAAATCACAAAAAAGATCAATATCTGGCTGGAGTCTGACTCCCAGCACCCAGGCCCCTCTGCCACCAGTGTTTTTCGCTTGGGCTGTCTTGGTTCTATCTTCAGCTCAATTTAATTTTACTTGAATGGGACACAAAGACCATGATGAACTGTAATATCCAGGACACCAACAACCAAATGTACAGTGTGGAGTCTCCTAAACAATGACGGGGGTCTACCTTCATTAAATAGCTCATTCCTTGAGATGATCAGTGGGATTGAACGCGATCACAAATTAGAACCACTAATGATTCCCTAAATTAGAAACACTTCATTCTCTCTTGATCGGCAACGTGGGTCCAGGTACAACCTAGCTTGCCATTTTTTGTCACTGTAATAGCTTTCTTCAGGGTCTACAACCACTAATTTCACCTTGAGCTCCAAACACTTGTTAAGAAAGTCAATCATTGTTGATTATTGTTGAGAATTCAGAGAAGACTATTTTTTAGAAAAAAGCTAAAACAATATTACCTGTGAAATATGTGTTCTCCGGTAAAGAAGATGGCGAGAATCTGAAGTAGCCATGTCCTGGAAAGCGAACGCCTTTGATGAAGGTTGTCTTGTCCTGTATGGTCAGTGATGGCTCTATCCTCTCCAGCTGGTAAAATGGTGAAGGACCATTAAGCTTTACAGGAGCAGACCAAGTGATCTTCATGACAGTGCTATTGATTCCCTCTACGAGTGGCGGCTTTATTCCTTTTGGTTCTGAAAGAAAACAACAATGACATTCAGATGCCTTGAATTGTCAAAGTAGAAAATGTAAGAGCTGGTGGCCGTCCAGTATGGCCATCATTACAGGTTCAATACGGTTGAATAAAACTAGTAGATGCATACAGCATAAACATCTCCTGATAGAGTATCCCAAAGCCATGTTTGTTTGTTTTTAGATATAAAAAGATTGCAAATTTTTCAGCACAATGCTTGGGCTATGTAAAGCTAAGAGGAAATATAGAAAAATACATCTTTATTGTCTACAATGCTTTATTTTATTGTTTCATATTTTTAATCCTATTTCCTATAATTATTCATTTATTAGCAATAACATTTTATTATTGTTATGGCATTCTTATTATTATTGGGCATAATTATTATTGCTGTAGTTATTTTACTATTATTTTGTATGATATTTTTTTATTATTTGGTGCTTTTATTTTTAGATATTTTTATTTATTATTTATTTTTATTTATCTATTGTATTTATTATTTATAATTTAGTGCTTTTATTTCTAGATATTTTGTATGGCATTTTTATTATTATTATTATTATTATTATTATTATTATTATTCTGCATAATTATTTATTATTATTCCTGTGGTTATTTTACTATTATTTGGTATGATATTATTTTATTATTGTGTGCTTTTATTTTTAGATATTTTTATTTATTATTTTATTTATTGTATTTATTTATTATTTATAATTTAGTGCCTTTATTTCTAGATATTTTCTATGACATTATTATTATTATTATTATTATTAGGTATCATTATTTATTATTATTGTTGTGGTTATTTTACTATTATTTTGTATGATATTTATTATTTGTATTATTTTGTGCCTGTGATAATTTTTGTATTATTAAATTTGCGTGTTTAATATTTATTATTCATTTTGTATTATTTTGTATCAATTGTTTATTAACGTTTTTATTCTGTGATTTTCCTGTATGACTTATGTCATATGAAAAATAAGAATAGTAAATAATCATGAAATAATATTAGATACAAAATGCTAAAAGTAAAAATACTGTATTGTTACTTTTAGCATTTTGTATCAATTTCTTATTATTTTGCACTTATTATTTTTTTACCTTTGTATTGTACTATTTTCTTATTGTTTGCATCGTTATATGTTCTTGCTGTAACGTTTGTTGCTAGTATTATATTATTTTCTAGTATTACAGATATTTTTAGAGCCCTCCGTATCATTCACTGCGTAACCTGTTGTTTATTTCATGAGCAGCCGGTCAGATCCCACATACCAAAATTGCTAAATGGATAAAAGACGCAGACACAGTAAATAAAATATTTCTGTACTTGCACACTGTGGACTGGAAAATTAATTTATAGTGCAGCGGGGGAGATGCATGTATTTTCTTCTCAAGAGTCCAGATGGAGTATTTATTTTTGATGTTATTTAAGGCATTGGAAAGCTGAAGTGCATTGAGACTTATTACAAAATAAATCTCATTTGTTCTGTGACAGAAGAAGTGCTTAAATTGATTAGCAATTCACTTCGGCTTTATGATATCACATAACAAAAATGGCTGCCTCAAAAAAACGGTAGAGGTAAAATATAGCCGTCTTCTCTACATATCGCATACCAGACAAATTTGGGGATTTTTAATTTTTGTTTTCGAGAATATTTCAAATTGAGTTTATATTTTTTTTTTACTTATATGTGATGAAAGATAAAATATTTTCTTATTGCAAAAGGATTTATCAAACTCGGCTTAGCTTCCTACAGCAACCAATCAAAGGTAAGGTTTAATTTCGTAAACTGTAAAAAAAAAATAGGATTGGCTGGAACTAGAGATGAGCGAACCTCAACTTAAAAAGTTCGGTGTTCGTACCGGACAGTTCCAGTACCAAGCACTGAACATGGACTTCTCCAGGAAGTCCGCTGCAATGTTCGGAGTTCCGGGAGAAGTCCGTTGGAGAGATCGAGAGAGAGTATTTTCCAGCCAAAAGTTTGGATCTCCATTGTTTTCAATCGAGTTTGGGTTCTGGTTCAGGGTACAGTTCTGGTACCCGAACCGAACTTTGGAATAAAATTCGGGTCAGGTACCAGAACCTGAACTTCCACGGGTCCGCTCATTCCTAGTTCCAACTCAATTGGCATTGGAAGGGTCTAAGACTTCTCTTTGGTGTTCTTTAAATCCTTGTGTCACGCTCCGCCTCCTTGACCCTGGGAAAGTGTCTTTTTTTTATTCCCCAAGTATTCCTTTAATATTCAGGTTGCCATTGTCAGTATTATTGTTAGACCCCATGTACATGAACCTATGCTCCTGTTCAGACTTTTATCTTGCGCCTATAAAATTCTATGGGTCCCTTCTGCGCTCTGCATGGCTCCGATACAAAGAGACATTTCGGTCCCAAGTCACCAAGACTGTAGATTTGCTTACCAGTCTTGAAGAAAACCACTCTGCCATAAGATGTATCAAATTCACCAGGAGGAACATGTCTCTAAATCAATTTAGCGCAATTTTCACCTGTCGGGCGTCACCACTAGTGTTGAGCGAATTTGTTCGGCATTTCAAATTCATGTTCGTGTTCGGGGTTCCGTCTTGTTCGCGCCAAAAAATCGTCTCCGCCCACGAACATCCCTGATTTGCCACGCTGTCACGCAGATAACGTCACCCTTTATTGACCTTTGGTGATTGTTCCAAGCGCTGGTTTGGTGAGGGATGGGTTTTTGCCTGACTATTCACCCATAGTTTAGGCTGTTTTCTTGGGGCCATTTTTGGCTGTTTTAATTGTTTTTATTGGGTCATTGTTGTCTATATTTATGTACTAATAAAGGTTTGATATTACTACAGTGTTTATCATTTTTTGGTGGGATCCCCATTTATGCATATCTCTTCTTCTTTTGCAATTGGCTATTTATATGCTTTGGGTTGATCCCCTCTAAATATTAGGGTGGTGCCCGCCACGTTTGAATATACACAGTCAAGAACAGGAGTACATTCCTGTCGTAATTAAGATGAAGTTTTCTGTCTGCTCTCAGACTCGTCCCCTCTTCGCTGAGCTCCGACTACTTTTCAAAAAGTCGCCCAAAACTGGCGTAAAAATTGCCAAAAGTCAGCATATTTTTGCAGAACTTACAAAGTTGGGAAAAAATATGATCACATTTAGTGTTGAGCCACCCCCGTAGTGTTCGAGTTCGGTTCGGTTCGTCGAACACCCGTGTGTTCGCCGAACTGTTCGTCGAACTGTTCGTCGAACACCTTCGAACACCGTTAAAACCAATGGCAGGCAAACAAAAACACATAGAAACACATAGAAAACACCTTCAAAGGTGTCCAAAAGCTGACAAACTGCTCAGAAGACACAACTAACACATGGAAAAGTGACAAGTACATATAGTCATGCGAAAAGAAAAGAGGTGGAGGAGTAAAAGGAGGGGGAGACACAGATATAGGCATGTCATGCCCTTCTAAAATCCAAAAAGTGAGAAGCCGAGACGGCCAGTCCGCTCCTGCCCGTGCCACCTCCGTGTCGCCGGGTTTGTGCCAGAGCCGCGGTGAACCCTGACGGCCAGCCCCCCTCTCCCAATACTGGTGCCTGTCCGCTGGTGGGTCGAGAGAGCCCCCCTGTGGTGGAGGCAGCTCTAAGCTTTTTAATTTAAATTGTCCCTCTAATTTGAATGAATACACTTTAAATCCATTTACAAGGATCTATTGGAGGGCAAGTCTCATGCCAGCAGCCGCGTAATTCCAGCTCCAGTAGCGTCCACTAAAGCTGCTGCAGTTAAAAAGCTTTTATAAGGATCGAGCTCGGCTGTCCACCGCAAGGCATCCTAGTGCCAGTCCCAGCCCCTATGCCTTGGGGTGCCTCCTGATGCTCTTCACTAAGTATCCCGTGGTCCCGAAGCATTTCCTTTGAAAAAATTAAGTGTCCAAACTACAGGTGGTGTAGCTTGCTTAACAGCCGGGATAATCCGCTGACTAGCAGACACTGCTACTAGGCACAAAGTATTTCCTGGGCTAGATGCAGTTAAAAATTTGTAAGTAGATACTCTCGTTGGATGCTGAGAAAGCATTCCATAGAGTCTCCTGGCACGCCATATATGATTCTCTTAAAAAGCTTGGGGTAGGGGTCTAGGGGACCCTTTTATAGCCAAAATCACGGCCCTGTATCACAATACGTCACCTAGGCTGAAGATAAATGGAACTGTAGCACCGAGGGCTCGGTTGCTACAGACGTATTGCACCTCACCCAGAGGTGTGATATCTCACTCTCAGATAAGGATGGAGTGTGGATCAGGACCCGACACCTGCATGCATTACACCACATTGCCGTGGGGCAGGGCGACCAATATGCCCCTGAGATGGGCACGACAGTCCCTGTCCCTGGCTGGAGTGGGGGGAGGGAACACTGAGGAAGGGGAACCCTGCAGTGCAGGAGCAGGGAGGAAGCAGTTCCTGGGTGCATTGAGAAGGGAGTATAAAAGGTGGGCACCATCTTAGTTCAGTGCAAAGAAGTCTGAGCAGAAGTGGCAGGGAGCAGGGGCTCTGCATGAGCTCTGCTCCGGAGGCGGGCCTAGTAACAGAGGCCCAGGCCTGCAAGAGGGAGAAGGAAGGAAGAGGAGCGGAGAAGGCTCCAGGAACGAGGAATGAAGGGATCCCAGGGGTGCGGACGGGCGAGTCGCCACCGCACGCCCGAATCCACCTGCGTGGAGGGGTCAGGCCAAAGGGGGAGACCGGTCCCCGAACTAGTGGAGGCAGGAAACGACCCTCAGCTAGAAACTGGAGGCTCTGACATTTTATGTGGCGCAGCCCCTTGCTCCACCCGCTAGGAAGGCACCACATAGGGTCAGGGAAACTGGCACCAAGTTTACCAAGAGGAGGCCCGAGGCAGCCGGACAGAAGTGTTGGTAAGAAAGGCCAGACAAAGGACACACAAAGGGGGTCCTGTGAAGCGCTCCAAAGTTATCTGGGAGTTGTCTGAGCCCCTCACCTGGTGAGCACAGTACGACGTGGGCAGCCGTTACCTGCAGACGTGGTCTGGATAATAAGAACTGTGAGTAAAGGCCCTGAACTGCATCACTGACTCCGTGTCGTTACTGCTGCTGCCCTGCACCATCACCCCCATCCTCCGCATACACTGCCCTGAGGCTATACTCCTCCCGTGGGGAGTTATGCTACGCTCTGCTGCACCCACAACACCAGCCTTAGCGGTCTGCCCTGTAGCGGCGGTTCACTCTGACCGCAATCCACGGGTGGCGTAGTCGGACATTTAAACATCAAAACCACATAAATAGTTCCGCCACTGGTTTGACCGCCCTGAGCCACGGAACCGGATCGCCGCCACGAAGACTACAACCACCAGCATCCACCAAAAAGGGTCCGGCTCCGGGTGTCCCAAGGCCCAGGGGGTGCGTCAGAACATTTTCATCACCTTTCACAATCACCAATGGGACAAGGCAGGGATGTCCTCTGTCCCCTCTCTTATACATCCTAGTGACGGAGCACCTGCTCTCATCAATTCGCCATAACCCCAATATTAGGTGGATTGAGGTGGGAGGCACCGAGTACAAGTGCTCTCTATTTGCTGATGATGTCCTAGTATATATCACTCAATCACATATATCCATCCCTGCTGTTATGGCTGAAATAGATCACTTTGTTACATGGTAAAATTTTAAAATCAATGCAGCGAAGTCTGAGGCCCTCGATGTCTCCCTCCCTAAATCCATATAGGATTCCATCCAGTCCAACTTTCCCTTTGCCTGGCCCTCACAGGGTATCAAATACTTAGGAATTCCTATTCATAGAGACCTCTCCCATCTATGTTATCTTAATTTTGGGCCCTTTATTGAACAATTCCATACAGACCACGGTTGGCAAGTTAGAACTGTAAGATTCACTACGTGAACCACTGGTGTTTTGTGGAAAAGCACATGTACACTGCGTTCCAAATTATTATGCAAAAAGTGTTTAGGAGTGATAAGGGAAGAATTTGTTTGTTTGTCAGTTAAACTCATTGATGGTGATGTGTGTCAGGGCTCTTTATATCACTGTAAGCAATTGCAGACACCTGTGCTAATTAGTTTGGCAGGTGTGTCCAATGAAAGGCAAGACTACTTAAGAAGGCTCTCTCACATTATTAAGCAGCCTACATTTTCTGCCAAAATGGGAAAGAAAAAGGATGTGTCGGCTGCTGAGAAGCAACAAATTGTGGAGTGTTTAGGTCAAGGCATGACTACAATCAACATTGTGCGATGATCAGGATGAAGTGTCTTGGCAATCAAGAAGTATGTAGCTGATTCACAGTACACACGTGTGCGTGCTGATAAGGGCAAATTGAGGACTCTTTCCTACAGGCAATTACGTCAGGTTGAAAGAGCAACGGCAAAAAAGCCTTGTCATAGCAGCAGACAAGTTTTTGAAGCTGCTTGTGCCTCCAACGTCCCCCGAACAACAAGATGCAGGGTCCTTCAGAGGTTTGCAGCTGTGCATACGCCATCCTGTCGACCTCCTCTATCCACTTCACACAAGCAGAAACGGCTCCAGTGGGCCAAACATTACATGAAGACTGATTTCAAAACTATTTTGTTCACGGATGAGTGCCGTGCAGCGCTCGATGGTCCAGATGAATGGAGTGGAGGATGGCTGGTTGATGGACACCCCACGCAAACACGGCTACAGCGCCAACAAGGAGGAGGTGGAGTAATGTTTTGGGCTAGAATCATGGGGAGAGAGATTGTCGGCCCCTTTAGGATCCCTGAAGGCGCTAAAGATGAACTCCATAATGTATGTGGATTTTCTCAAACAGCACTTCCTGCCATGGTTCAAGAAGAAGAACCGTGTATTTCACAGCAAGATCATTTTTCTGCATGATAATGCACCATCTCATGCTGCACATAAAACATCTGCATCTCTGGCTGATATGGGCATAAAAGGGGACAAACTTATGGTGTGACCCCCATGCTCCCCTGACCTCTACCCCATTCAGAACCTTTGGAGCATCATTAAAAGGAGTGACTATGATGGCGGGAGGCAGTTCACATCTAAGCAACAGCTCTGGGAGGGTATTCTGTCCTCATGCAAAACAATTGAAGCAGAAACCATCCAAAACCTGACAAATTCAATGGACGAGAGAGTTCAGAATCTCCTTTCGAACAAGGGGTCCTATGTGAAAATGTAACATCACCTAGAATAAAGTTTTGAGTTGAAAACTGTTTGATTTCAGTTTCTAACAACCTGCTAATGCTTATAATTTCAAAAATGACCATTTTTTTGGTCTTTATTAAAATGAAAAGGTTGATCGAAAAGTTTGGGGGATCTAAGAGTGTGGCAACCCAGTAGTCATGATTACTTCGAATTCTGACAATATGAGGGTCATGCTGCAGGTAGTGCAGCAAGAAGGCACTTATGTGTCTTGCGCATCTCGGAGCCCCAAAATTATTTTCCGGGCTAGATGCAGCTAAAAATTATTTTTAATTTTAAATCTGGTGAAGCTTATTATAGATGGCCTAATAGGATCAGTGCTGCACACTGCTACAAAGCCCAAATTATTTTCCAGTCAAGATACAGATAAACATGATTAGTAATTTGAAAGCTTAAAACGGTTGGTAGGGTGATTTTAACCAATCATCAAGCTTTTACTCTCCCCAGGATGACACAGGGGTAGAAAAGTCGTTTCGGATCCATGATTTGTTCATCTTTATGAACGTGAGTCTGTCTACATTATCAGTGGAGAGCCGCGTGCGCTTATCTGTCAGCACACCACCAGCAGCGCTGAACACACGTTCAGACAGAACGCTGGCTGCGGGGCATGACAAGATCTCCAAGGCGTAAGTGGCTAGCTCCGGCCATTTATCCAGATTGGAAGCCCAAAAAGAGCAAGGGTCCAGTGACACAGTCGTGGCTTCAATGTTTACTTGGAGATACTCCTGTACCATCGTCTCTAGGCGTTGACTATGTGTCAGACTTCTTGTCTCCTGTGGCCTTGCAAAGGATGGGCTAAAAAAGTGGTGAAATGATTCCGCAAAATTGATGTTACCAGCAGATACTGTGGTTCTGTTACGGTTTGAGTGCTGAACACTTGACGGTCCCACGGTTGGCAAGTTGCAACTGTGAGATTCACTACGTGCACCACTGGTATTTTGTGGAAAAGCACATGTAAGATTCTGCAACAGTCTCTGCTGATACTCCTGCATGCGTGCATCCCTTTCTATGGCAGGAATAATTTCTGCAAATTTACTTTTGTACCGGGGATCTAACAGTGTGGCAACCCAGTAGTCAGGATTATTTCTAATTCTCACAATTCGAGGGTCATGTTGCAGGTAGTGCAGCAAGAAGGCACTCATGTGTGTTGCGCATCCAGGAGCACCAAGTCCCTGTTGTGTTGGTGGCGAGGTAACAATCATGCTTCCTTCCTCTGTCCTCTCCCTCCAACCTCGCACAACAGAAATGTGATCAAGGTCTCCCTCATCTGATGAGTCTTCCATCAGTTCGTCCTCCACTTCTTCCTGGGCTCCTGCACCTTCCTCACTAGTTTGGCTGCTACCATGCGCCCTGGTAAAATCATCTCCCCCACCCTCACATGCCTGCCGCCCTGGTGCTGCCGACCGTCTGGACCTTGCAGATGTTAGCCCTTCCGCATACAACTCCTCCTCCTCTACTTCCTCCACCTCCTCTGCTGACCTCATCTCTTGGCTGACTGTGGGTTGACAGTAAGTGGGATCTCCGACCTCATCATCATCACCCTGTGCGTTATCACACCCGTCGTCCTCAGAGCCAACCTGTTCCTGCCCTGACAAAAAACTAAAGTTGTCGCTCCAATCAGGTATTTGAGTCTTATCATCGTCTTCCTCATTGTCTCCACCAACAGGAGTTACAGTTTGGGAATGAGGGTCTACATTATGGTCAGAACCTTCTGCGTCTGGTCCTGGATCCGACTCATAAAGATTCTGGGCATCAGTGCAGATCATTTCCTCGTCTGGATTCACAGAAGCGCTGGAGTCGACCTCTGATTCCCAGGCTATAGTATGAGTAAACAGCTCTGCAGACTCAACCATCTGTTCTACCTCATACTCAGACGGGCAGCTGGAGATTTGGGAGCTGTGAGGAAGCAAGTGCGATTTGGGTGACACCTTTGAGGACTGGAGTATTTGTGATGTTGAAGTTGATGTGGAGGAGAGCCCACTTAAAGGAGCACTTGATATCCGTTGAAGCACCTGCTGTTTTTGTGCCTCATCTGGAATTTGTAGCGATTGGCGTGGCCGTAAGAAAGGGATCTTATCACATTGTCCGCTAAAAGAAGTAGACATTTTAGTTTGGCTGGAAGATGGTCTTTCTTCTGCACCTACCCCACGGACACAACCTTTTTTCCCCTTCCCAACACGCCTATTCCCCTTTCCACCAGCAGCAGGCCTTTTTCCACTCATTTTGGTGGTTAACTAATTCACAACTCTGGAGTTGTTTGCACAAAAAAACAATGGATGGTAACCGAGCAGAGCTGAGTGGCCAAACTGTGGTATTAGGCCAAAACTATTGGCTGGGTTAGATGCAGAAAAAAATTATTTTTAATTTGCAACCTGATGGAGGTCAGTATAGATGGACTAATAGACCAAGTCCCACACACCGCTAGAAGCCCAAATATTTTTTCAGAGCTAGATGCAGAAAATTTTTTTATTCAATTTGCAACCTGATGGAGGTCAGTATAGATGGACTAATAGACCAAGTCCCACACACTGCTAGAAGCCCAAATATTTTTTCAGAGCTAGATGCAGAAAAAAATTATTTTTAATTTGCAACCTGATGGAGGTCAGTATAGATGGACTAATAGACCAAGTCCCACACACCGCTAGAAGCCCAAATATTTTTTCAGAGCTAGATGCAGAAAAAAATTATTTTTAATTTGCAACCTGATGGAGGTCAGTATAGATGGACTAATAGACCAAGTCCCACACACCGCTAGAAGCCCAAATATTTTTTCAGAGCTAGATGCAGAAAAAAATTATATTCAATTTGCAACCTGCTGGAGGTCAGTATAGAAGGACTAATAGAACAAGTCCCACACACTGCTAGAAGCCCAAATATTTTTTCAGAGCTAAATGAAGAAAAAAATTATTTTTAATTTGCAACCTGATGGAGGTCAGTATAGATGGACTAATAGACCAAGTCCCACACACTGCTAGAAGCCCAAATATTTTTTCAGAGCTAGATGCAGAAAAAAATTATTTTTAATTTGCAACCTGATGGAGGTCAGTATAGATGGACTAATAGAATGATGCTATGCCCAAAAGATTTTACTTCACTAGGTGCAGTAAAAAAATTGGTATTCTATACACAGGTGGTATATCTTGCAACACAGATAGGCTACTCCACTGACTAACACACTCTGCAATAGGCCAAAAAGGATTAGCTTTGCTAGATTCAGCCAAATGCTGTGAAAAAAACTTGCACAGCACTGGCACAGACCTGCCTGGCAAAAACTGATAGGAACTGATGTAACCTAGTCCTGAAAAGGACTCCAATTACAATTAGTCTTTACTCCCACAATCTATCTATTTAAGAGCACAGACCTGCCTGATAAAAGTCGTAGGAAATGCTGTAACCTAGTCCTTAAAAGGACTGCAATCACAACTATTCCCTACTCCCAAGCTATCTGTATATTTGTGCGAAAATTGGCTTGAAATTAACAAGGTATAGCGCACACAGCAACAGCGGTGCCGTCTAACACGCAGCTGCAGCAGTGAGAAAATGGTGGCGACGGGGAAAATGGCTTGGTCTTATAGGGCAAGGACATGTGACATACACTGCCAATCACACATGCCCTTGCTTGTGTGAAAAAAAGCACTTCGCTCCGTGTGTGCGCTGCTGATAGGCTGACAGATTGCACCTCCTCACTACAAATGCGGGAAAGAGAAAAAAAAATGGAGATCTTCATTGTTCCTGCAGAGATCCATCCCCTGCCCCTCCCCCAGCCCCGCTGTACACTCAAACTGCGTATTAACATTAATTTTCATCATTACTGAGAAAAAATCCAGTTATGATTTTGGTGCACGAACAGTTATCGAACATAACCTCGAACAGCCGAATTTTTCTCAAATTGTTCGTGTTCGCCGACCGGCTCGAACACCGCCCAAAACAGCTCGAATTTGAGATTGGCGAACAGTTCGAGTAGAACAACGCTCATCTCTACTCACATTTCAAAAAACAGTTTTACACCAACATTCTGGTGAAAACTCTGACGACTCGGGGCCAAAAGTTTTTCTCTTGGACTAATATTAAATCGCACAGAAAAAATAAAATGACATCCACCATCAGATGAAGTTATACAATGTTTCTAGCAGATCAAACACCTGTGTAATATTGAACTGCACTGATGCACCAATATGGCGGCACATGGAGTATTTACTGCTTTCTAAAATGATTAGTCTTTTGAAAGGTATAATATTTATACCAGAGCAGATTTACTCCTAGATTTTAGCACTTTCTTCTCTTTTTTTTCCAGCTAAGTAAAAAAAATTATGTTTTACATTTCTTTATTTTTTTATTTTTTATAAGTGATTATTTACATTTTTTTTTAATAAATTGAGAAGATATTCATGAACCTTGAATGAAATTACAGATAGGTATATTACAAGGGAAAACATAAATGTGATTTCTCTGCCTGGTGATCGCAGAGAACACTAGATACTAAATGTAACAAATTGGGATGAATTTAGGATTATGTTAGGAGTTAGGACACATTCATGTTGGATTATTTGCACTGAACTTTGCACCAGAACTATTAAAATGCCGAAAAAGATGGACTCAGTATGGAACTTACACACTTCTGGAGGGATGCCACTAATTTGCAAACGCCATATTATCTCCATGTTGCTGTATTCATTTGGTGCATGTCCATACACCTCATTTTTAAGAATATCCACCATTGACTGCTGCATTTGGTCACTTAAGATACATTCCATACTTAACTATGAGATCAAAATTTCATTTTAAGGGGTTGTCCGGCCGTGGTGTTCAAGTCAGCAGTCACTTTATTTGACTGCAGACTTGTGAATCCTCATAGCGTGTACAGTGCGCACTGTCAGGATTCTCCGGTGGCAGTACCATGAGCGGGTGATCATGATGCTGTAAGTATGTGATTTGCATGCCTCCTGCCACATTCTGACTAGACATGTCCGGTCTTGCATAATTCATTTGTATAGAACGAGCTAGCACACGCCTAGTTGGCACGTATGCAAACCGCATACTTGTCATCATGCAGCTGCCTGCTCTAGGAAAATCCTGAGAGTGCGCACACTGCACACTGTGAGGATTCACAAGTCTGCAGTTACACAGAGTGAACCCCAAGCCTGGACAACCCCTTGAAGCTGAGATCATATAATTGATCCAAAACTTTTGCTTTATGGGATTGAGTTTTCCACAACTACAGGATTTACATGCATAGCAAACTTATAAATATATGTAATTAGCATTATTAGCTGATATTTGGGACATTAAAGCTACAGAAATATCAACCATTACCTTTTGATAATTTTTTTGTTAATTTCTTATTATACCGATTCAATACACCATTACGACAATCTGTTTGACAGGCTGCAATACGCATCGTGACCACTTGGTGGACACATATCAGATAAACATCTTCTGATAAAGTATCAGAAAATCTTTTATTGTTAACGAGCTGCTCATCTTATGCCACCAATCTCAGGATATGTCAAGGCAAGAGGAAAGATAAGGAAGGACACCTTTCTATCGCAGTGATGTCTTATTGAAATCTCAAACTTCCTCTACTATGGACTAAATACCTTCGTCTTTATCCCAAGCATATTGCTATCAAGTTGGACTGGAATCAAAATAATAAAAACAAAATAATTAGTCCAAGAAGTTCAGTAGAGGTTCACTTTGACAATGCACGTTGTTGAACCTATTTTAGCAGATATTAAAAGGGGTTTTCCAGGCTTTAGATACTCATGGATAGATAATCAATATCAGATGTGTAGGGGTCTGACAGCCGGAACCTCCAATCATCAGCTATTTGCAGTACCGCCACTGGCCACAAGTAGACAGTGTTTGGAGCTAGGACACCCCAGCTCCGTAGACTGTGTAGTGGCCATTCTCAGGTACTGTAGCTCAGCTTCCTTTGAAGTGAATGGGAACCGAGTTGCAGTAATTGAGACTTAGAATGAATGTCCACATTTGAACGTATATATATTTTTAATATTTTAACATTTCGCAGAGATTAATTTTTTTCTAGATCTTTATTATGGTCAGAACTTTGTTTTTCTTATACATAGTTTTAATTCCTCTGCATAGTCAGAAAAAAAATAAAGACTAATAACAAATAAATTAAATACTCCTAAGCTCCCTCTAGTGGTGGCTACAGACTGCCAGAATGCTATATTTTCAATCTATTGCATGTACAGGGTATTTGGTTGCAAAATGTGCATGGAGAATTGTCTTTAATAGAGATCGTATCATTGAAATAATCATAAAGTTCTGCTATTTTGGAGACTCAAATGCAGTCAGTTTGCTACCACTAGAGAGCAGTATAGTGTGTTTGCATAAGATTAAAGTCATAACATAGATATATCAGAATTCTATTCGGATAAGGTAATGGGTTTGTTCCTAGATTGTAAGTTAGCAGTTATGAACAAGGAGAAGAGATAACTTGTGAATTGCTGGGTGTTATGACTACCAAAGCACACTCATACAGTTAACGTACAAACCAGGGAGACAAACACCTGAATCTGACAGGTCCTTTTTCGGACTAGGAAAAGCTATTCTCTGACCCTAGTCTGTCCCTGCCTGACGGCAGAGGTTGGCCCCCTAAAATAGCGCAATGGCGCCCCCACTGGACGGCGGCTTACCCTGAATGTAAGTTCCTAGGATTGCTAGAATAGCAGTTCCCTAAAGAATAAGGGAATCACACACAAAACAACTGCTACCAACACAAACTACAGCACAGTGAATGAATTCAACAAAGTCTATCACCAGCAGGAAACACCAGTTGGGGAAGGTATTTAAAGCTGCACCCAAAAGGTGAAAGGACAGACAAAAAGAGTAAATGAAAAACACCTGTTACCCAAAACCAACAGAAACAAAGATAATAAGACTAAAACACCCAAAGAAAAGGTGTATCAGTTGTGGCTCAGTGGAAAGAGACATCAACCACAGACACAGAATTAAGAGCTCGAATCCAGGAGCATGACACTGGGGACCTCACTCAGCAAGAGGATGAATGGTCCAAAGTTCCTTCTTTGAATGGAACAATGGTTGAATATGTGCACTTCTGCTCCATCCAAGTCTTCTGCAGTCCCGGAGACTTTAATTAGTGATAGGCAATAGTGATGAGCGAGCACTAAAATGCTCGGGTGCTTGTTGCTCGGGTAGAGCAAATCGTAATGCTCGGGTGCTCGACCCGGCCAACGAGCCCAATGTAAATCTATGGGAAACTCAAGCATTTTTCAGGCGGCTCCCCCCGGAGGTCTACAGGGGGCCTAAATATTGCCCTAATCGATGGGAACAGTGCTCAAATGCCATAGGAACAGCATGGGGAAGACCCCTGGAAGCATTTCTGACCCCCAGGTCACTTCTGTCAACAACATTGTCAGAGTATTACGCCACTTTTACAGACTCACAATAAAACACACAAAAACTAACCCAAAATGGATTTTCCTGTTAAGTTAAGGAACATCCTTTCCAGGGTAATGACTTGTATATAAGGCAAAATAAATAACCAAAAACAATGCACTTTTGCATTGCTTTCCAATACATTCATCAGTAAATGTCATTTTAACATTTTACTACCTTACCTGCCCATGTGGTGTGTGATACATCATCAGACACATCGTGTTTCATTTATGATGGAGGGACTCTGAAAGTCACATAGCCTATTTTTATAGGGCCATAAGGCGGCCTTTACTATTCTTAAAGGGCCAGCAGTCGGCTCTCGCTATTGAGCAATGAAAGGAAACACCAGCTCACCTGTGCTCTACAGTAGCGTCCTGGAGCGCGGAACACAAAGAATGTGAAGAAGAAAGGAAGTTCCAGCTACGATAAAGTCCGAAAGTTCTTCTTTATTACAATTAAAATCAGATGCCAAAACACATGTCCAAAAGAGCAACTCGTTTCGAACGTGGGTCTTGCGTTCTTTATCCAAGCTTGGATAAAGAACGCAACATCCGAGCTCAAAACACAATGGTCTTTTGGACATGTATTTTGGCATCTGATTTTAATTTTAATAAAGAAGAACTTTCAGACTTATTCATACATGGCCCTCGCTATTGCTAGAGGGCCATCAGCCGGCTATGCTTTGCTGTTCCCATTAGTAAAGACTGGCTCTCCAATACCATTATTGTGTATGCAGTGACTGCAAGGGCTGCCAAAAATTTGGACGCATTCCAATACCACTTTGAAGAGACATAGAGGAGGGCCTCATTAAAAACAATGTTCTCATTATTAGGAAGTGAGTCTTTCTATATTGTTATTACTTATGCAGTGAATGCAAGGGCTGCCAAAAATTTGAACGCATCCCAATACCCCTTTGAAGAGACATTGAGGAGGGCCTCAGTAAAAAAAAAATTGTTCCCATTATTAGAAAGTGCGTCTCCTATAATGGTAATGTTCATGCAGTGAATGCAAGGGCTGCCAAAAAATTGGACCCACTCCAATACCCCTTTGAAGAGATGTAGAGGAGGTCCTCATTCAAAAAATTGTTACCATTGTTATGGAGTGGCTTTCCTATACTGGTAATGCCCATGCATTAAGTGCATGGGCTGAAAAACATTACATTTACACCTGGGGGGTTTACATGAACATACTGTATATCATACAGAATGTTAGAGGTAGGCCTCTAAAAAAAATTTCTACGGGTATCATAAACACCCTTAAAAAAATTATGTAGGTGTTGCATCACAGTCACCGTGGTGATATGATGGTGGAGGAAGAGGAGAAGGAGAAGGAGGAGGACAATAGACAATAGACAAAATCAGGAAGCGTATACCCATGTCTGGGTGTGAAGACGTGCATGGGAATAGACCTCCCAAAAAAAGACACTGGATTTGAGTTTATGTTCCGCTGCTATCATCCGGTGGTGTTGAGAAGTCTGGTCCAATCCAGCTTTTGTTCATATTTATAGGAGTCAGACTGTCAGCATTTTCAGTTGACAGGCAGATGCGCCTATCAGTTATAATGCCCCGTCCGCACTAAAATCCCGCTCTGACAAAACGCTAGCGGCACAGCAGTTCAGGACCTCCAAGGCATAGAAAGCCAGGTCATGCCACATGTCCAGCCTGGATACCCAATCATTATAAGGCACAGAGGAATCACGGAGGACGTTGGTACGATCGGCAAAGTAGTACTTCAGCATATTCTAAAACATTTCCCTTCTTGTTAGAGTACCCACCGCATCAGGGCCTGTGCGCTGGGAGGGTCTGAGAAAACTGTCCCACACCTTTGACAGTGTTCCCCTGCCTCTGCTGCATTGTATTTGTGTCTTCCTCACCTGTATTCCTTGGTTGTCCAACGAACTGTGACCTGTGCCGCCAGCGTTTTTAGATGGGAATTTTTTTAATAATTCCGCAGCAAGGGCCTTCTGGTACTGTAACAATTTAGTAGACCTCTCCGCCGTGGAAAAGAGAGATAGAAAGTTCTCATTGTAGCGTGGGTCTAGAAGTGTCACCAACCATTAATGACTGTCACCCAAAATTTGAACAATACGATGGTCATGGGAAAGGCAAATTAACAAACTCAGCCATGTGTGCCAGACTGCTAATAGGCAAGACATCCGTGTTCTCACCAAGAGGATAACTGACTTTGCTCTCCTCCTCATCCTCCTTGTTCTCCATCTCCCCAGGCCATCCACGCTGAACAGACGGTATGACAGTTGTGTGGGTAGTACCGTTTATAGCGCAGGAAACTAGCTCCTGTTCCTCCTCCTCCTTTTCCTAATTGTCACCCAATCCACATGGGGATGAGATGAGGCTGGGCTGTGTGGAATCACCCTGTATGGTTCCTTGCTTCATCTCATCATGCTCCGCCTGAAAAGCCACTTATTTTATTGTGAGCAGCGAGCGTTTCAGTACACAGAGAAGCGGTATGATGACGCTAATTACGGCGTCATCACCGCTCACCATCTTGGTGGAGTTCTCAAAGTTTTGGAAGACTGCATAGATGTCTGACATCCATGCCCACTCCTGAGCTTTTATGTGCGGAGGCTGACCTGAATACCAACGGACGTTTTGAAGCTGGTACTCAACAACTGCCCTTTGCTGCTCACAAATCCTTCCCGACATCTGCAACGTTGAGTTCCAATGCATGGGGACATCGCACACCAGTTCATGAGCTGGAAGTTGCAAATGCTCCAGAAGCACGGCAAGGGCAGCGGAAGCTGTAGCTGACTTTCTAAAATGGGCACACATGCGGCATACTTTGACAAGCACATCCGAAAGATCCGGGTACATTTTGAGAAACTGCTGAACCACTAGGTTGAGCACATGGGCCAGGCATGGTACGTGTGTGAGCTTGCCTCGCTTCAGAGCCCCAACCATGGCTGTAGGTTCAGTGGTGACAGACACAGATCTACCTGCTCTTTTAGAGCTTTCAACTACTCTTCAGCGATGTGCGGTTTGTCACCTAGACATATTACCTTCAGCACAGCCTGTTGCCAGTTTGTCAACTAGACATATTAGCTTCAGCACAGCCTGTTGCCACTTGGCCGAGCCAGTGCTGCGGTGCTTCCAGCTTGCGACTGATGTGGTCATTTCAGAGATGGAGGCTGAAGAGGAGGAGGAGGAGGTGCAGGATCTTTAGATTGTGGGGACAACCCCGATTGACCCAGGGCCCGCAATCCTCGACGTCGGGAGGACGTATTCCGTCCCAAGGTCCGACTTGGGTCCCGGCTTCCACTATGTTAACCCAGTGTGCTGTCAGCGAGATGTACTGTTCCTGGGTACAAGCACTTGTCCACGTGTCCGTGGTTAGGTGGACCTTCCCAGTAACTGCGTTGTTGAGGGCACGGCTAATGTTCTGGGACACATGCTTGTGTAATGCGGGGACGGCACACGAGGAGAAATAGTGGCGGCTGGGGACCAAGTACCGAGGGATGGCCGCTGCCATCAGGTTGCGGAAAGATTCCATCTCCAGGAGCCTAAAAGGCAACATTTAAAGTGCAAGCATTCTTGAAATGTGAGAGGTTAGTAGTGTGGCCTGTGGGTGGTTGGCTGCGTTTTTGCACTTGCATTCAAAGGACTGGGGTAGGAACAACTGAACGCTGTGCTGTGACAAGGACGTGGAAGTGGTTGATGATGGTGTTGATTGCCAGTGTGCAATGACAGCGGCAGGGTAGGAGGCATCTTCATAAGCGCCATGGACGGGAGATTGGCGTGCACGCACAACAGCAAAGTAGGCAGTAATGGCACCCGCAGACACTGTTTTTCGACCCTGATGATTGGCCCACCTAGTTGGTTGCTTTGTGAGCATGCTGGTGGTGGTCAGGCTTGTAGTTTTGCAGTCCCTGCTGATGCTGGCCTGGTAGAGGTTGCAAATTGCTTTTTTGGGGTTATCTGGACAGTCTTTAAAAAAGAGGCAGACTCGGGAAGACATAACAATTGGACTGGCAACTTCCCTCGTGTTGGTGTTCCAGGGAGCTGTTGCCTGCCTTGTGTCTGTGGCCACCTCACTGCTTGTTCCTGCCTGTTTTGCTGCTGTGCCTCCCTGCCCCTCTGTGCTGCTGTTCTCACTATGCATGTCATCTTGCCAGGTTGGGCCAGTGACTTCATCGTCCACCACCTAGTCTTCCACTTCCGCACCCTGGTCCTACTGATTTTCTGGCAATTGTGTCTCATCATCATCATCCACCTCTTGCGACAGTAATTGCACTTTCCCACCATTGCCTTCGTGTGACCATGGCTGCTCAAATATTTGGGCATCGCTACATGCGATCTCATCTTGCCCCGCTTGAAGCTGGCCGGGATAGAGGCCCGAATCTATAAATGGAAAAGTGAACAGCTTTTTGGAATGTCCAAGTGTGGGATCAAGGTGAGGAATATGCTGTCCAGACTCACGGCTACTGAGACTTGACCATGTAGAAGTTAGGGAGGTGGTGGTGGGGGCAAAGTGACTGGAAGCATTATCTGCTATCCAACCAACAACCTTTTAATACTGTTCTGGATTCAATAGTGGTGTGATGCGGTCCCCTAGCAATTGGGACAGGAAGGTAGGGTGACATGATGTGGGTGCTTGTTGTGGCACAATTTCATCTTGCCCACTGCCTCGGCCTCTGCATGCACCATTACGTCCACTTCTAAAGAGCGCCAAACATGCAGGGAGGGGACCTGAGCATCCGCCCGAGCATCCCGGAAATACTCGAAGAGCGCCAAGCATCTCGAGCAGTGAGATGCTCAGGCGAGTACCAAGCAGTAGCAAGCACACTCACTCATCACTAATAGTCAATCAAAATGCAAAGCTCATTTCACAAAGAGATAGAAATAGAAAAATGTCTAATCTGATTGTGGCGTACAGTGGCATAATTTGCAGTGTGTGGGCTCCAATGTAAAATCTCCAACAGGGTGCCCATCTGTCATGCATCTTTAATGGTGTTGTTTTTCTCATGTGAGCCAAAGAGGCTTTTTGGGGCGCGGAAAGCTCCAGGTCCCTGGTGCGGCTGGAACCCCTGCACCCATTGTAATTACACAGTTGGTGGTGTAATACTGCAGTACTGAAGCACATTGAAAATGGGAGAGATAGTCTCAACTGTGAATAATAAACTAAAGTTTCATGTGAGATAGGAAGGTGCTGGACCTATTGTATATAGTCACTCAGTGTGACTGTAAATTGATTGATGTGTCATACACTGCAGTAACAGCTTCTTAATAACAGCATTTTATTATTCTTCACACACTGCAAATAAGAAAAGCAGTTTAATACCCCTCTGTCCTAATTTTTTATCTGTAAAAAATCCTAAAACTAAGGCTTGTGTGTGACAAAAATTGTGCTTTCTGGCATGTGAGACTGATAAAAAAAATATGGCTTAACACAAAAGAAACATATTCACAATTCCGACATTTAAACACAAGTGCCTTTTTTTACACATTTCCTTGCTGCAATAGTTTAATATTGTACATGCAGGGCTGGCATCTGCCCCCCTTGAAGGGATAATTTTTGGACTTTTTTTACAACTTAATGAGAATTTGTCAGCAGGTTTTTGCTACCTCATCTGAGAGCAGACTGATGTAGGCAAAGACAAGCTGAATCCATTGATGTATCACATAGATTACTGGGCGCAGACATTCTGGCACAATTAGAGCTTTTAGATTTAGCATGAAGCAGAGGTAAGAGAGCTGACCCTGCCCACACCAGGCTCTGTATATACAATGTACATAGAAAATGAGCTGCCTATCAAAGGAGCGGGCCGTCTACCCAGGGTTCACATGACCAGCTAGTCACAACAATGATAAGCTACTGGTGCTAAAACAATCATTGTAAGCAAACAAAACCTCAGAGCTTGATAAGAGAGGCATCCCTGAAATCTGTGTTTTAACCCCTACATCATGCTGTTTTCAGATTACATAACAAAAACCTGCTGACAGATTCCCTTTAAGTAGTCTAAAAAGTCACATGCCACTAGCAGGTCTCCAGAAGGGGATAATTTTTGGACCGTTTTCACAATTTAAGTAGTCTAAAAAGTCTGATACTGCACGGTATTGTTAAATTGACTGTTGGTTACAACCAGTCATACATTTTCCACTAGCTAGATAGGTTGAGGTCACTTGGATATTGCTAAGGTTGTATTTAAGTGCTCAGCAGGAGCTCAATGCAGTTCTAGAGGAGCTAAAGTGCTAAATAGCATTTGCTTCGGGTCAATTAAAGGCTTGGCAGTATTGAGATTCAAAGTAAATTTATTCGCTGCTAATCAAATTTTGGGGGAAAAAACGGTGTAGCTGGAGAATTCGAATCTCAAAAGATCAGCTCACCTCTAACTTTATTCAGAGGGGGGAATGCCATAGATTTTTTTTTAATCTAGAGGGTATGCTAAACTAAGGGATTACTAATGAAGACCCCATTACAAACATGAGTTGCTGGAATAAATTTAATTGAATATCCGGTATCTATAGGAAAGAAGGAGAAATCAAATGACCCATCAGAAGTAGATGTTAAAATATCTAGGCACAATGTGGTATTTTATCATCATTGGATATGCTGGACTGTAACTCTTCTCCTTAAAATTATTCTCATTTGCCTCATAAAATATATTACAAATTATTAATGTTGTGTTTGTTATGGGAAATCACAGCATAAAACCAAACCAGAATATACGGGAAAAAAATAAAACCGTGACTAAACACGCTGATGGAGTAAAAACTGCATGTCTATCAATGAAATACAGCTAAAAGACAAAACAGTCACATTAATATCAGAATGTAATTGTATTTATTTTGTATATTTTTTATGATTACTGTTGTATTTCGCTGTCCTTTAATGTTGCGGCGTATAGTACAAAGAAATCTGCTATGCTATCAAGCATGTTATTGGATCTGTTTGTATCATTCAGATTAGATGTGACACAAGCCGCGACTTCCTTCATGTGCAGCGAGTGACCTGTCACTGCGGTAATTTCATTGTCTCACTGTACAACAATTTAATAATGCATGGCATTGTACAATCTGAGATGTAAGCACAACCAGAAGTTTACATCAGTCTGAAAAAAATCCTTACTTTTAGTCTTTTAGATAAAAACGTTAGATAGATATAGAGATAGATATGTGATAGATAGATATGTGATAGATAGATGATAGATGATAGATAGATGATAGATAGATATAGAGATAGATATGTGATAGATAGATATGTGATAGATAGATGATAGATGATAGATAGATGATAGATAGATGATAGATAGAGAGATAGATAGATATGTGATAGATATTTAGCAACTTTTATTGAGTTGCTGAAAGACTACAAGAGTTGCATGTGAACAAGCCACATCCCTTCCATATCCCCTCGCACCCAGTTTCCTGCCCCTCTCGGGACAATGGAAGCCATCTGATGACAGAGTATCCCAGCATCTTGTACAAAGAAAAGTTTAAAAATGTATATTAGCCTAAAAAAGTAATTATCTTTAATTTACATTTATTCTTATTTAAAAAAAAATAATTAGATAGATAACAAAAAAATAGATGAAAGAGAAAGAATGAAGGAAAAAACAGGGAAAAAAGGAAAGCGGGAAAGAGAGAAAAAGAAAAAAGGAAAAAAGAGAAAGAAAGAAGGAAAGAAAGAGAGAAGGAAGGAAAGAGAAAAACAAGAGAAGAAAGGAAGAGGAAAAAAAGAAAAAGTAAGATGTGGAGAGAAAGAAGAAGGAAAAAAGATTGAAAAAAAATGAAAGAGAGAAAGAAGGAAAGAAAGAGAAAAAAAAGACAAAGAAAGAAAACAAAGTAAGAAACAAAGAAAAAAACAAAGAAGGAAAAAAGAAAAAAAAGAAGTGGAAACAAGGAAAAAAAAAAGGGGAAACTAAAAATGATTGAAAGAGAAAGAAAGTAAGAGAAAGAAAGAAAAATGAAAGAGAGGAAGAAGGATAGAAGTGTGGAAAGAAAGAAAGAAAAAAAGACATGGGATAGATATGTGATAGACAGCTATCCCATAGATGAATGAAGTCCGTTGACCTCTGAGTCTGTTATATGATTGGTCTACTATATTTACTGTAACATAACAGAACAAGGAGCTCAGAACACAACAGCTTTTTCAATCATCAAAAAGAGAACATTATATCAGCTTAAAAAAATATTTATTCTATTATATTTTAGGAAATATTCATTTACCCTGACAACAGTTTGCCTTTTCAGACAGTGTTACTGGATGCATCAAGGACCATAATTAAGGGTCTCTACTAGTCCAACTTGACGCTGTTATAAGACTTTTGCAATTAACTACTTAAATGCATCGTAATACTTGCTACCGTGACAGGGAGCTATTGATTTTTTAATCATTTTCCAGTCTTCTCCCCGCACAAATAAATGTACTACAGTTACAGTTAATGCACTGTGTACATAAAACAGGGACTGCACACAATTTATTGTGCTGGGGTAAATACATACATGCAGGGCCAGAGCTACTGAAACAACAACATTTGAAAGATTTGGGAATTTTTATTCAATGTTTCATCCTTTCTTCTGTAATACATGTAAGTGTCTGCAGGAGAAAGCTCAGGCTGAAAGTGGAGGAAATCCTGTGTGTGGCTGAGATGAGATTCCAAAAGGTGTCACTGTAGCACTTTGGACTATGTGATCTTTCACAGGACTTTGATCTGGTAGAAGCTTCTGAGGTGAGATCTCTATTGTGTTTGTGCAAAGCATGCAGGATCCATAGAGGTAACATCACATCACACGTCAGTCATTCATAGATAGATACATAGATAGGAGATGGATAGATAGATTTAAATAGATACTGTAGATAAAAGCTAGATAGATATATACATATATAGATAGCAAAACAAAAAATTTGAGCTGCTATACAGTACAGACCAAAAGTTTGGACACACCTTCTCATTTAAAGATTTTTCTGTATTTTCATGACTATTAAAATTGTACATTCACACTGAAGGCATCAAAACTATGAATTAACACATGTGGAATTATATACTTAACAAAAAAGTGTGAAACAACTGAAAATATGTCTTAAATTCTAGGTTCTTCAAAGTAGCCACCTTTTGCTTTGATGACTGCTTTGCACACTCTTGGCATTCTCTTGATGAGCTTCAAGAGGTAGTAACTGGAAATGGTCTTCCAACAATCTTGAAGGAGTTCCCAGAGATGCTTAGCACTTGCTGGCCCTTTTGTCTTCACTCTGCGGTCCAGCTCACCCCAAACCATCTCGATTGGGTTCAGGTCTGGTGACTGTGGAGGCTAGGTCATCTGGCGTAGCACCCCATCACTCTCCTTCTTGGTCAAATAGCCCTTACACAGCCTGGAGATGTGTTTGGGGTCATTGTCCTGTTGAAAAATAGATGATGGTCCAACTAAACGCAAACCGGATGGAATAGCATGCCGCTGCAAGATGCTGTGGTAGCCATGCTGGTTCAGTGTGCCTTCACTCTTGGCATTCTCTTGATGAGCTTCAAGAGGTAGTCACCGTAAATGGTTTTCACTTCACAGGTGTGCCCTGTCATGTTTAATAAGTGGGATTTCTTGCCTTATAAAAGGGGTTGGGACCATCAGCTGTGTTGTGCAGAAGTCTGGTGGATACACAGCTGATAGTCCTACTGAATAGACTGTTAGATCTGCGTAGATGGACTTGCAACCTTGAGAGTGTTGATATTTTTCAACAATTTAGGTTCTCAAATCTTCAGACAGTTCTCTTCTTCTCTTTCTGTTCTCCATGCTTAGTGTGGCACACACAGAAGTACAATACAAATATTGTGTCAACTTCTCTCCTTTTTATCTTGTTTCAGGTGTTATTTTCATATTGCCCACACCTGTTACTTGCCACAAGCGAGTTTGAACGAGCATCACATGCTAGAATCAAAAGTATTTACCCATATTTTTGGAAAGGTGCCAACAATCTTGTCAGATCCATTTTTGAGGTTCTATGTGAAATTATGTCAAATTTGCCTTGTTTTCTCTGCTTTTTTTGTGTTGTTCTAATACACACAAAGGAAATAAACATGGTAACAATAGAACCAAGGATAACTTCTAAAGAGATTATAGTTGAAATTCAAGCTCAAGCAACATCAGTGTCAGATCGCACCATCTGTCGTTGTTTGATCCAAAGTGGACTTCATGGGAGACGACCAAGGAGAACACCATTGTTGAAAAAAAATCATAAAAAAGCCAGAATGGAATTTGCCAAATTACATGTTGACAAGCCACAAAGCTTCTGGGAGAATGTCATATGGACTGATGAGACAAAAATGGAAGTTTTTGGCAAGGCACATCAGCTCTATGTTCATAGACGGAAAAATTAAGCATATCAAGAAAAGAACACTGTCCCTAATGTGAAACATGGAGACTCTGTTATGTTCTGGGGCTGCTTTGCTGCATCTGGCACAGGGTGTCTTGAATCTGTGCAGGGTACAATGAAATCTCAAGACTATCAAGGGATTCTAGAGAGAAATGTGCTGCCCAGTGTCAGAAAGCTTGGTCTCAGTTGCAGGTCATGGGTCTTGCAACAGGATAATGACCCTAAACGCACAGCTAAAAACACCCAAGAATGGCTAAGAGGAAAACATTGGACTATTCTGAAGTGGCCTTCTATGAGCCCTGACCTAAATCCTATTGAGCATCTTTGGAAAGAGCTGAAACATGCCGCCTGGAAAAGGCAACCTTCACACACGAGACAACTGGAGCAGTTTGCTCTTGAGGAGTGGGCCAAAATACCTGTCGAGAGGTGCAGAAGTCTCATTGACAGTTACAGGAATCTTTTGATTGCAGTGATTGCCTCAAAAGGTTGTTAAAAAAAAATATTAAGTTAAGAGTGTCATCATTTCTGTCCAGGCCTATTTCATGAGTTTAATTTTTTTTAAAAATCTGTGGAAGTAGGATTGGAAAGCAATGTTTGACTTTCATTTGTCCATTTTCAGAGATTTTTAATTTATTATTACTTTTGTCAGATTCAAGTTATTTCTGTGACCATTGTAGGGGTACCAACAATTTTGACCATGTGTGTAGATAAATAGCTAGATATAGCGGGTGAAATATGTATTGAACTCGTCACCAATTTTCTAATTAAATATATTTCTAAAGGTGCTCTTTACATGAAATTCTCACCAGATGTCAGTAACAACCCATCTAATCCACACAGGCAAAGATTATGGCCCCAAGAGTGCTTACTGGAACCTTCAGTAGTTTAGAAATTCTTCTTTAACGAATGCCATCAGTATGTTTTGCAGCAATAAGGTTGCAAAGGTCTTGAGATAGCTTACTGGTTTTACCCATCATGACATGTTTCTTGTGTGGCACCTTGGTAATCAGACACCTCTTTATAGTCCATCAGTTGAACCAGCTGATGTTATTTTTCACTAAGCGGCAGGATTGCTTTCTAATTACTAATAGATTTCTGCTGGTGTCATGACATTTCCATGGCTTTTTGCACCTCTTTTCCTTCATATGTTCAATACTTTTTTACTGTCATTTCTCATTATTACACAACTTAATTTATGGACATCTATGGTGATTACTTTGCCTGTGTGAATTGGATGTGTTATTACTGACATCTGGTGAGAATTTCATGTCAATAGCACCTTTTGAAATATATTAACTTACAAAATTGGTGATGTGTTGAATACTTATTTCATCCATTGTCGATAATTACTGTAGATACATACAGTGTTGGACTGGGGTGCTAAGGGCTCACTAGTAACATTGACTTTGGGGAGAACCCACTTTTCACCTGCATGTAAATATTTCACTACCCTCGTTCACAAATTAACCTATATCTCTATATAAAAATAAACATGGTAGTTTGGTTAACAAATGATGAGATGCTGTTTTTTTCTGTACAGAGTGAATAAAGTGAATTATGCCAAGTACTGTCCATACAGTGAGGTTAGGGGCCCATATCTGCATAGGGGCCCACCAGGGGATTCCCTTGTTCCCCTAAGGGCCAGTCCGAGCCCGGATACATATGGTATGAATTAATAGAGTTAGATATGGTAGGCAGGGATATAGTTAGACAGATAGATAGATAGATAGATAGATAGATAGATAGATAGATAGATAGATAGATAGATAGTAAAAAACCTCACCAGCATCTCCTAAGTGTGAACAGGTGCCAGCTGCAATAACTGCACAATATATATAAAGAAAGCGCGGCAGCACTCTGTAAGGGCCAAGATACATAAAAACAATGAAAACATTGGATCTAAACTGTATTATTACTCAGTAAGCTATACTTAAAAAAAACAAAGCGCTCTTAGCGCATAAATTGACCAATTCATGTGTGCCCATAAACCGCGGCAAGGTGACCTCCCATCTGATGGGTCCTGCTCTACGCTACATGCCTCTCTTGGGCTACAATCAGTAGGCACCTGTTCACTCTTAGGAGGTGCTGGTCAGGTTTCTTACTATATATTACTATAGGAGGTTGTAACTGCCTCCTGTCTGACCTTGCACTCCTCCTATTAACCAGCAGGTGATGTATAACCAGGACCCATCAGGACCCATCATTGCGTAATAGTTGAGTGATTGCCTGCAGCATTTAGATGATGTAGATGTGCCATCATTGCTACCGCAATGTCAATAAGAACTAGATATTAGCAGATCGGCCAAAATTTGGTTCACCATAGTCACTTGAATTTGGAAGGCAAATTTGATTTATGTTGAATAAATTCAACATACATCGAAATGATGGGAAAAGATGTTTTTTTATGCTTTGAGGTCTGTCCAGACCCAACAGCATAATAAACAGAGGGGTTCAAAAATATAAAATGTTATTCTCACCACGCCCCTCAATTGTCTTGGTGCTACAGTTCCCCACCTGGTTCTCTGCTGGCTTGCTCCCTTCCTCCGACTCCGGTCTTCTCTTTCGTCTTTAGTCTTCTTCTCTCATTGGCATCTCTGACACTCACTAAACCTCATGTGACATTACAACGTGTGTCACCCCGCACCATCACACAACTTCACTTGAGGTCTAGTCAGTGCCTGCGACGCCAAAGAATGACTATGGAGAAGTCTATTGGAGCTGAAGTGTGTACGTCAACCAGCTGAGAACTGGGTGGGGGGCTGTAGCGTCAAAACCAGTGAAGGACAAATATTTTGGGTTCTGGAGAATCAAACTTTTTGACGAAAATCAAAGTGAATTAATTTAGAGAAACAAATGCCCCAATGAGAAGCAACAAAGAGGCAGAAAGTAATTAAAGGGGTTGTCCTGGTGTATTTTTTTTTTATGAGCCTAAAAATTAACAGGCAGGCAGTTGCTAACTGAGGCAACTACCTGTCTGTTCTACACAGAGAATTCACCGATCGCTCCTACTAGTGATTCAGCTATTGACAGAGCAGCCCTTCTTTTGTTGATGCGGTGTGGCTACTGACATCATGCTGATTGACAGCCGGCTCACCGCAATTAGGCAGCAGGGAGCCGGCTGTCAGTCACCATAATGTCGGCAGTCACACCCCATCAACAGAGCAGAGTGAAAAAGAAGCTACTGCTCTGTCGACATGAAGCTGAACCGCTAGCAGGAGCAATCTGTGATAGACGCAGGCAGGTAGTTAGCGACTACTTGTAAGTTAGTTCTTATGCCTATATTACAAAAAATGTAATAGATTTTGGGTATAATGTGGAAAACCCCTTTAATTAGAGAGAAGTCACTCATGTACAGTGACCCTGCACTAGGGTCAGTATTTCTAGAGGATAGACGGACATACTTCAAAAATGCCATTGTGCAACAGAGGGCGTCAATACCGGGGGACAGATGGCAACATTCAGCCAGAATTCTATAAATAAGCATTGCAGAGGTCATTGGGTATTCTACCAGTAAGCCATTTCATCTTAGGCACCAAATGAGGTTGGTAAGCAGAAAAAAAAAAAGCAGTTAATTTTGTTTTGTTGAAATAATATCATTTTAGTTTTAGAATGGGAGGCAGATGCCAGCTTTTCACTCCGAACAGATGGCAATTCTATCTAATAGTGAATCTCTGTATTAGTAAGGTCTGTTGTGTATACAAACAGCCATAAACACTAGGTAAGAATCAAAATAAATTTTAATTGTCGACATTAAATTCTGGCAGGCGTTCTACCCAAGGATATCAGATTCCTTCTCTCTAAAGTCTGTTCTTTAACAGGGGCTTATTGAAATTGCTGGAATTGCAGCCTTGATAGTTTGCACTCATTTGATCCCCCCCCCCCACCCAAAATAGGTTTTCCGGGAGGTGATCCCCCTGCTGGTTTTGTATTATAATCAGAATTTATAACCGGGGAATCTTTAATATTTCTGCTCGCGTTGCTGCAGCTGTAATGATCCCAGTGCAGACCAATTTTACCAGTCTACAGTTTCTTCATCTTTCCGCTGGGAGCGTCGCCTCTGTCGGCCACATTTGCTTGTACATAAACTAGAACGGTCCAGATCCACATTTTCATTATTGTTATGAGTCACAAGGCCACGGGATTCCTTCATTAGCTGCGTTAGTTTGCTTGATTCATGCTCCGTCAGATGCACCAGACCATTGATTTTTACTAAAAAAAGGCAGTGGATGGATATAGGGGAAAGAGAGTATCTGTTGTAAGAGCATAGTCTGTAACGGCTATGAGGCCCATGGGGCATTTACCTTTCTACTAAGGATGGAAAACGAGCCTAACAAGCACTGGGCCCACCGGTTATGGAATGGGACAATAAGGACCCCCCTATATATGGGTGTGGCTGTAGGGGGTGCAGAGGTGGCAGTTTTAGCTTGGCCCGTGTGACTGAGGAGTCAAAGTGCCGCCTCTTCAAATAAGAAATACACCACAATATAAATAATATCACGTTACTATAGTTGGATATTCACAATGAAAGCACTGACCAGCCTACCAGGAGGAGTCAATAACCACAGAAAGATTAAATTCATCTTTTTTTTTAAAAAAAAAAGTATTAATTTTATTAGTACACACGAATTTAAAAAATACAATATACGAGAATAGTTGAAGGCTGCACACAAAAAGTTGACGATAAAATGCATAAGGAATGGGAATGTAAATAATGGTGTATTATCTAAAAATGAATACTGGCATACACAAGTATAGAGAGACCCCAAGACTCTGAAGAACGTTTCCCTTCAGTGGCTTTCCCAAGGAGTGAGACGCTTTGAGAAAGCCACAGCGCTCAACATACATCGGAGCCTTGCAGTCTCTACGGTTTCGTTGTTATCTTTCTCTATGGTATGTCTATTATTTGACATAAGCAAAGTTTTTGTTCACTATGTTCAACTATTTATTCATGTATTTGAAACATTATATATTTTAACCCCTTTACGACCTTGAACGTATAACTACCATATTTTTCGGACTATAAGACGCACCGGACGATAAGACGCACCTAGGTTTTAGAGGAGGAAAATAGAAAAAAATTTAAGCAAAAAATGTGGTCATGATGCACTTTTAAGGGGGAGGGGGTCTTCTGCTGACACTGGTATAGGGGTAATGTCTCCAATTCTGACAATATCCCCCATCCTGGTGTATATGCCCCCCCTTTCCTTTTATATGTGGTCCCCATCCCCATCCTGGTATGCCTGGCATCCCTCCATCCTGGTATGCATGGCACCCCTCATGCTTATCTTGGTATGCATGGCACCCCTCATCCTTATCCTGGTATGCATGGCACCGCTCATCCCTCTCCTGGTATGCATGGCACCCCTCATCCCTGTACTGGAATGCATGGCACCCCTAATCCCTATCCTGGTATGCATGGCACCCCTAATATCTATCCTGGTATGCACGGCACCCCTAATCCCTATCCTGGTATGCATGGCACCCCTCATCCCTATCCTGGTATGCATGGCACAGCAATCCCCATCCTGGTATGCATGGCACCCCGCATCCCTGTCCTGGTATGCATGGCACAGCAATCCCCATCCTGGTATGCATGGCACAGCAATCCCCATCCTGGTATGCATGGCACAACAATCCCTATCCTGGTATGCATGGCACCCCTTATCCCTGTCCTGGTATGCATCGCACCCCTCATCCCCTATACTGGTATGCATGGCACCCCTCATCCCTATCCTGATATGCATGGCACCACTCATCCCTGTCCTGGTATGCAAGTCACCCCTCATCCCTGCCCTGGTATGCATGGCACCCCTAATCCCTATCCTAGTATGTATGGCACCCCTCATCCCTGTCCTGATATGCATGGTCCCCCTAATCCCCATCATGCTTCACATAAAAAAAAAAATAAACACCCCTACTCACCTCTCTTCTCTCCTCCAGCGCTGCGTTCGATCTGCCTGCACTGATCTCTCCATGTGAGCCGCGCATGACGTCACTGCCATGCGCGGCTCACAATGAGAGATCAGCTGCCAGAAGTCACTGCTCCCCACGCCGGGTCTGTGTGCGTGGGGAGCAGTGACTTCACTCTTCTTCATAGCCGGCACACAGCGGAGCCGCGCTGCGGCTCCTGCTGCTCCCGGCTATCTCCTGTGCCCGCTCATTAAAGGGCATGAATATTCACCCCCTCCCCATGCCCATGGGCATGGAGAGAGGTTGAATATTCATTCCCTTTAACAGCGGGCACAGGAGATAGCCGGCAGCAGCAGGAGCCGCAGCGCGGCTACACTGTGCACCGCTATTAAGGAGCATGAATATTCAGTACTCCCCACGCCGCATGGGCATGGGGAGCAGTGAATATTCATTTCTTTTAGCAGCGGGGACAGTGTAGGCTGCAGCAGGCGGCTGCTGCCTCCTGTGCCCCGCTCCTCCACCGATACTGCTCCCCCCACACCACACATAAATATAGACCCCCCCCAACATTCGGACTATAAGACGCACCCCCCATTTTTCTCCAAAATTTTGGAGGAAAAAAATGCGTCTTATAGTCCGAAATATACCGTACATCCAAGGTTGCCTCCCTCTATTTGATGCAGGCTCCGGCGCTGGGAGCCAGCATCTGATCTGATCAGCTGTCATGGGCAGGGGAGAAAATCCCGATGTGGTTAACATATTAAATGCTGCTGTCAAACTTAGACATTTAACACTGCCGCGCCGGAAGCGAATTATAAGAACAACTAATCGGCATGCCCGTCACATGACCACAGAGCGTCGATGGGTTGGCATGACAACCCTGGGTCTGCAGGAGACCCCTGTGGTTGTCATTGCCGATCTACTATGAGTGCCACCTAGCGGTCGGCGCTGCTAGAAGATGAGAATTTTTGTTACACATAGCAAGGCTGAAGCCCTGCTATGTGTAACACAAGCGATCAGATGATAGCGGCTTCTAGACTCCCATGGAGACTATTGAAGCAGAAGTAAAAAAAAATAGTTTTTAAAAATATTTTAAAAAACTAAAAAATATTTACTGTATTTTTCGGACCATAAGACACATCTTTTCCCCAAAATATTTTGGGGGAAAAGTGGGGTGCGTCTTATGGTCCGAATGTACCACATATGGTGTGCTGTGGGGGTAGGCTGGGGCTGTGGCAGTGGAGGCGGCGGGGGCTGCGGCGGGGGCTGCGGCTGTAGCAGCAGAGAGGGCTCTGGCAGCTGGGGCGGCGATGGAGTGGTGTTACCCAGTGTGCGCTGCCATGAATTCACTATGGTCGCGCTAAACATCAGGAGGTGGGCGGTCTCCCATCAAGATCGCACGCTGCAGTGACGCGCGGCCATAGTGAATTCATGGTGGCGCACACTGGGTAACACCACTCCATCGCCGCCCCAGCTGCCACAGCCCCCTCTGCAGCCACAGCCCCCTTCGCAGCCACAGCCCCCTCCACTGCCACAGCCCCGTCCACTGCCACAGCCCCCGCCACAGCCACAGCCCCCTCTGCTGCCACAGCCCCCTCCACTGCCACAGCCCCCTCTGCTGCCACAGCCCCCTCCGCAGCCCCTGGTGCCTCCGCTGCCGCAACCCCCAGCCAGTGTGACCCCGCTCCCTGCTTATACAGAATGAGAGGCAAGCATTATAAGGTAGAAGTAAAGTATAAAGTGAAAAAGCACATGTCATTAAACACTGTACCACTCCTGTGGTGAACTATAACTCCCAGCATGACATAAGAGCTTAAGGACGTGCTGGGAGTCATAGTTCTCCTCAGAGCAACCACATGACAAATGTGTGGTGAACTATAACTCCCAGCATGGCATAAGAGCTGAAGGACATGCTGGGAGTAATAGTTCTCAGGGCAAACACATGACATAAATATGGGGAACTATAACTCCCAGCATGCCATAGGAGCTTTATTTTCCCCCTATTTTCCACCTCTAAAACCTGTATGTGTGTCTTATGGTTCGGTGCGTCTTATAGTCTGAAAAATACGATAAAAGTTCAAATCACCCCCCCTTTCGCCCCATTCAAAATAAAATAGTTAAAAAACAATCAAAAATACACATATTTGGTATTGTCACGTTCAGAATTGCCAGATCTATTAATATATAAAAAGAATTTTACCGATCAGTAAACGGTGTAACGAGAGAAAAAATCAAAACGCCGAAATTACGTTTTTTTGGTCACCACAACATTGCAATAAAATGCAATAACGGGCGATCAAAACATCGGATCTACCCCAAAATGGTATCAATAAAAACGTCAGCTCAGCACACAAAAAATAAGCCCTCACAGCCCCAGATCACTAAAAACGGTGATGATACGAGTCTCGAAAAATGGGGCCATTTATTTATTTATTTTTTTACCAACTTTGGATTTGTTTCCCAACTTAAATAAAAAAAACGATACATGTTTGGTATCTGTGAACTCGTAATGACCTGGAGAATAATAAAGGCAGGTCAGTTTTAGCATTTAGTGAACATGGTACATAAAAAAAAAGCAAAAAACATTTGTGGAATTGCACTTTTTTTGCAATTTCACTGCACTTAGAATTTTTTTCCCTGTTTTCCCGTACATGATATGGTAAAACCAATGGTGTCGTTCAAAAGTACAACTCGACCGAAAAAAAACAAGCCCTCACATGGCCATATTAATGGAAAAATAAAAAAGTTATGGCTCTGGTAAGAAGGGGAGCAAAAAACAAAAACGCAAAAATGGAAAAACCTTCTATATATTCTACTGTATATACAAACCAGTATACATTTTTTGAGAATACAACACCATTTTTTACATTATACCCAATGCTTATCTGTTTAATCATGAACTTTCTTTAGTGCATAGGCCCCCACTATTTTAATATGTTTTTTTAATCCATATGTGCTAATAAAATTATACTTAAAAAAAGGATTAATTTATCTTTCTGTGGTTATTTACTCCTCTTGGGAGGTTTTTTAAATAAGGAGTTACAAATATTATAAGTGAAACATGGTAGGTGGAAGATATTTTACAGATTTCGTGCTGAGCTTAGGAGTTTCAACCTTTTTTGTTGGCCCCAGAACAGGATACTTCTGTGGATCTTCTTCTCTATTTATTTTATAAGGTTTGGGACTTAATTAAAGGGGTCATTCAAAATAGGCCCAGAGGGGTTTTAAAATAAAATTTAAACACATGCTCAAATTCCGGACAGCCACCCTTCCTCAGCACTGCTGTCAGTGTCCACTACCAGTCTCTAGTCTTCCTCACATAGTAAGGCTCTCAAAATATAGATTTTATTTATTTTCTTTTTAACTTTATTTAATTTTTAGAATTTCTTTAAGTTTTTTTATATTTTTTTTTCATAAAAATAATTGAAATAAATTGTGGAACAAAATTATTCCTTTGAATCTTCAGATACCTTGGACAAATGTCCTTCCTTGCCTTCTTCTTTGTCCTAAATACCTGAGGAAGTGATCTGTTGCGAAACAGATAAAACCTGTCTTCTAGCTCTTCAACTGCACATGATCTCTGATTGGCTGCAATGGTAACATGATATCCCCTGCAGGAAGAAGAAGCCAAAAGACTGGCAGCAGTACCAAGGAGCTTACGGGGGTCCGAAATGTGACTTTTTTATTTTAAGATCACCAAGGTTCCTTTTTGTTTTAAATAGTTCTACTTAATGGTGAAACCCTTAAAATCTAGTCCCCTTATATACTAAGATAATGTTCTCAATAAGCCAATGTTGAGGTTTATGGAATTAAGAAATTCAGAATGTGGAGATTGCTGGTAGGGACCCAAAGTTCTGGTTCGGAAAATATGTTTACTACATAATCACCAACTGCTATGTAATCCCTTAAATCTCCGTGTATTTCATTACAGGCTCCAATCTCTCATAAAACTAATTCAGTGCATCATTATAATATGCTAGAAAACCCTTTGACATGCTGAAATTCACATTACGACCACTAGGTGGCCACATGGACACATACAGCGTAAACATCTCCAGATAGAGTATCGCAAAATCAAGTTTTTTTTTGGTTGTTTTTTTTAAGCTGATCATCTAGCGCAGGTGATCTTGGGATATGTTGAACCAAGAGGAAAGGTAAAGAAGGAGACATTTGTAGGTACTATGGAATATTAGCGGTGAGGTTATTAAAAAAAATCAGATAAAACAAATCTTTCTAATGATAATGTGAACAGTATGAATGGAAATGAACTGTGAAAGGATACATGGCTGGGTAAATATAGTTAGCATGTAAGGGAGCTGTGACATAAGGTGGACTGTGGCATTGACTAATGTTGATGTAGACAGGCAAGTGGTAAAGCCAGCATGGTATTTGGCTATCAAGAGAAATGGGATTGCTATGAGTTCAATGCTAATTTATGTGACAACTTGTATTATCATGCTGTTATCAATGCAGTGTGTCTATTTTGCCTTCAGCATTGGGGAATTTAATAAATGAGGCACTATTTTGGGTTGGGTATTTAGACTGTAGAGATAAGCCTATCGCTTCAGCTTTTACTGACTCCCTGAATAAGTAGGAGAGAATCAGAATATCTTATTCTAGGAGATTCATACTAAGTACATGGTCTGCATGATACTTTATAGTTATGACTTACAAATATCTAGTATAGGCAAAGTTTTCCAAATGACAGATCTTAGCAAAATTTTTCAGTTATCTCTTTTTCTGCTTGAATTTTAATTCACTTCATTTATTTAAAATCGGTTTATCGTCACAATAGAGTTGTTAAAAACTAGCTAAAGCAAAAAAATGGAAATACATTTATGCCCTTAAGAAAAAAAAAAAAATTTTTTTTATATTTATTTTATTTAATTTGCTTCATTTACCTTTTTATATTGGCTTATCATAAAGGTAAAATTGTTAAAAAACAGTTTTGAAAAGAGAATTAAAATGAAGTCAGTACTTTGATAAAAAAAAAAAAAGATTTTGAGGTTATTTATTTTTTAGATTTTCTTTAACGTTTAGAATTGTTGTAAGTTTAAATTCTTTCATAAAAATTGTTCAAATACATTTTGGAACAAAATTATTACTTTAAACCTTCAGATACCTGGCACAAGTGTCAATCCTTATCTTTATCTTTGTCCTAAATACTTGAGGAAGCGATCAGTTGCGAAACTTAGGTCTGGGAAAGCAACAGCAGAGCCCTAGCCTTCATTTTCCTTATGGGTAATGCTTATTAATGATACATTGTTTTACTACATTTATGTAGTAAGTGGAATAGACTTAAGACAATAAAAGAGGACTTTCTTTCTATATGTGAATCTCAATTAATTTCTGTAATGATTTATTTATTCCTTGTTTTGTCATTACAGTACATAGAGTTATGGTGGAAAAACGCTTCTGTGTTTGTACTTTGTGGACTTTATTTTTTAGACCAGTTATGATTTTGAGATTATATATTTAATCTGAATTTATAATAATGTTGACTTTTTTTTAACTCTATTTTCTTTGTAGAATATTTATTGCTTCTCTTCGAAGGCAGAAAACCTCTATAATACAACTTAAAATACAGCCATTTTCTGCTGGTATATTGCTTCATATCCACAGGTTCTACCATGTGTCCTATTGCTGTTAAAATTAATGACAATAGAAATATTTTACTCAGCAATTTGAAGCCAAAGTGACTTTTTACGATTTGTTATTCTCTACTCAGCTTACCCAGGCACTCCAGGGTGGTATGTACACTCTCAGAAGATATAGGCACTCCAGAGGGTATGGGTACTCGTAGAGGTGGTGGACTAGATGGTATGGACACTCCTACAGGGTTGAGGCACTCCTAGATGGAATAGACAACCCCTAGAAGGCAAAGGCACTCCTAGAATGTATGGACAAGATGGTATGGAAACTCCTAGAAGACGTAGGCACTCCTAGAGGATACGGGTACTCCTAAAGGATATGGACAGAATGGTATGGACCTTCCTAGGAGGTATAGGCACTACCAGAGAGTATGGGTTCTCTTAGAGAGTATGGACTAGATGATATGGTCACTCATAGACAGTATAGGCACTCGTAGAGAGTATGGGTACTCCTAAACGTTATGGACTAGATGGTATGGACACTCTTAGAGGGCATGGGCACTCTTAGAAGGTATAGACTTGATGGTATGGACACTACTAGAGGGTGGTGGCATTCCTAGAGGGTATAGGTACTCCTAGAGGTTGTAGATTAGATGCTATGGACACTAGTAGAGGGCAGGGATATTCCTAAATGACATGGACACTTCTAAAAAGTATAGGAACTCCCAGAGGGTATGGACTAGATGGTATGGCCACTTTTAGAAGGTATAATCGCTCCTAGAGGATACTGGTAGTCCTGGATTGTATGGACCAGAGGGTATGAGCACTCCTAGAGGGCACAGCAATCCTATAGAGAATAGGCACTACTAGAGGGAATGGATATGCTTAGAGGGTATGGACAAGATGACATGGACTCTCCTAGAGGGTACAGTCACTTTAATGTTTTCGAAATGTAACAGGTGTAATGCAGTAAAAAAGCTAAAATAGCTTTGCCAGACAGTTATCCAAAAAGGTGCATGGTCACCATGTATGCATAAGTCTCGTGAATATAAAGAACTGGGAGGATTTAATTGCATTAATTACAGTACCTGAAGGCATTCATTCTTCTTGGGTAGAGTAATCATAGTAAGTGATACCCTGTGCCAATCGAGGTATTAAGCAAGCGCTGAACTTGATGAACGGGAGTTGGCGCTCTGTGTGATCCAGAAACAGCTTTTACAATGTAAAGCTATAGAGCGCCAGAACGAGACTCCATGGGCTTATACTGTAAAAGCCACTTCCGGGTCACATAGAACACAGCGTCATACAGAGAGTCAGATGAAGAGCGAACCATCGCTGGATACTGGACAAGTTGGCAATCTGTGAGTGTATTAACACACTGACACTACACTACGCTAACATTTACACAGGTTGAGGGAAAAAAATTAGTGGGATTGCTTCTTTAAGAAATATATAAAAGTTGGCCAAATAAATGAATTATCAACGTGAAAACTGTCAACGACCAAGATTTTTTTTAAATAAAATGTCTTTTTCAACTCAAATCATTACACAAATTATTATTTTAGAAGTTCTCTAGAATTCATGTTATTACAAAGATTAACCAGATTAAAGGCTGTCATACACATCAGATGAAAGTCGGTGGGACCAGCCGAGCATCTGATGTGTATGAAGGGGTCCTACTTCTCCCCGGAGGATGATGTGAATGGAGAGAAGTATTGGGAAGTTGGAACTTCAACACTTGAGCATTTTGTTTTCAGGGGAGATAAGCCGCTGCTTGAGCAGCTTTGTCTTCTCTCTCCACTAAAAAAACATGAGCGTTTCGCCGACAGCTACCTCACGTGTAGCTCAACAGTCTTACAGTTGGTTTTCACTTTTAACTGTGTATCCTGAGTGAACTCGTAATATTGGGACCAGTTTCACCTTTCATTAGGGGCATATTGAAAATGTTATTTACGCAAAAAATGAATTGGCCAGCCGTCTAAGTATGTTCACTTGGTCAAAAGTTAGGAAAAATTGGTCTTGATACTAATGATACAAAAATACTAGGGTACACTTATATGAGTGCTCCTTGGCTAGGTGTTAGACCTATTTATTAGGTGTTTAAAACAGTTTTTGCACCTCACTCAGGAGGGAGGTACAGGTCTCCAGGTAGGGCATGGTTTAGCCGTGCCAATATATATCAAACTTTAGGTGCATAAATTTGATCTACAAGTAAGTAAACCACCAGGTGGCTTAAAGTTAGATAAAAGTGTCTAAAAATGCACCAAATTTATCAATTAGCATGAACCACTGGGATAAATTTGGCACTGTTTTAGATTATCTAACTTAAAGGAGTTTTCCGGGACTGTTTTATTTTTTAGTATGGATCTCAGAACTAACAGGCAGGTAGTTGCCAACTAGTTGCCCATTCTGCCTGCCAAAGATCTCTGGCTCAAAAACTGCTCCTGCCGCTTCCGTTGACGTCATGTCGACCGAGCTGCTGCTTCTCTTCTGCTCTGTTGATTGGGGTGTAACTGCCGATATCATACTGACTGACAGCCGGCTCCCTGCTGCCTAACTGCGGGGAGTCAGCTGCCAATTAGTATGACGTCAGCAGTCACCCCACGTCGGCAAAGCAGTTTGGAAGAGGAGGAACTGCTCTGTTGCAGCAGAATCACCGGGAGGAAGTAGCCAGTGACCGCTCTGAGTGAGCACCGGGGCAGAACAGGCAGGTAGTTAGCCATCACCTAGCTGTTAGCTCATAGGCCCATAGTAAAAATATAAACTAATCACAGATAACACTAAATAATAATATTGGACCCGATTAGTAAATCCGTCCTAATGTTTTTTTTTACAATACATAGAGGAAATAGCTACTAATTGGGTTGAAAGGGTTTACTTAGACTAACATATTAATGACCTATCTTAGGATAGGTTAACAATATGAGATTGTTGGGTTTCAACACCCGACACCCCCATTGATCAATTGATATTCGGTCCGGAGATAAAATAAAGGGCAATGACAAATGAACAAAGCACGAATCTGCGATGTTCTGTTTCATACATTACTTATATCAAGACATCAGCAGATCTCAGCTGCAACACCCGGCCCCCCCAAACAGTCTGAATTTAATCACCTATCCTATTGATGGGTTTCAATGTTTTAGCAAAGAAAACCCCTTTAATAAATGTATGCTTCTTCTTGTAAATTGAAAAAAAATATGCTTTTTTCTTTCCACTCTTGGGTCAAATGTGATTGGCTAGAGTGGTAATTATGGATTGTCACTTGTTATTTATTTTTGCACTTTCTAATAAAATGTAAAAAATAAAGAAATATTTGTAAAGGTCAAAAGGAAAAAAAAAAAGACGATATCTATCCCCCACATTATTTCCCTATAACTGTTGCAAATACATTTATCCTCTAAAATAATAATAATAATAATAATAGTAAAATTATTTTGCAATATTTTGTCAAGTTTGTCAACTTTCCTAGTAAAAAAAAAAAATTAAAGCAAGCAGAAACTTGCAGAAAAATATATATATATTGCTCCTGCCATATGGGGCTACCAACGACTCACCAACCGATTTAAGATGCAGCATATTGAGGTGACCATATGTTACATTGCTGTTGAATGGCTGAGTGATTCATGCCCGTCACATTCTAGTATATCAATTAAAGCTCCTTGAAGTCTGCATGATTTGTGTCTCTGTTATTAAACCCTGCTAATTCATCCCACTTACACATCCGTTATAAATCTCTGGGAGAGCTGCTTGATTCATGGCAATCTGGGAGCATGCTACAGCAAATTCTTCTCCTTGTAATTAACAGTAAATTGTTTTACTGCCTTGCAATGAATTTTTCAGTTATATTGCAAATGAACTCCTAAATGCACGGTTATTTCCCAAGAACTGACTTATATCATTAGGTAATTAAAAAGTATTGCTTTAAACCAAAAGCTTTTAATCAAGAGAAATACAATGTAACCATAGATTAAGGACAAGGGAATTGCAACACCATATTTGTCAGTAATTTGACTTACCCTGCAAAAATTACAGAAGAAAACAAAAGGAATATGGTAAGTCGGAGTCACATCTGATGCTATGACTTGATTAATGGATACATTCTGGGCATGTGTAAGGAGGTAGACAAGGTAAGGAGTCGTCCTCCATAGGGTGAGCAATCCTTCCACGAATGCACCAGACTTGTTTAATCCCTCCTATTAGCTAAGAGCGGACCTGATCCTTTTCAAATCCCTCCCATATACCAAAAATGGGCCACACCCCTGTAATATCTTGCCCTTAAATAGTCATTAATTGTTTTCTGCCAAGTGATGTACCATTAGTCACATCGCAGTAATTATGCAAACCATTGCATTTAGCTATAGGTGCCAGCTGTGTTATACAGCCAGCATCCAATTAAAATGGCCATGTTAAGGGATAAATCCGATCCTAGCCAACTAACTACTTAGATGCTAAAGTCAATGCTGACTGCAGCATCTAAGGGCTTACAAAAATAGAAAAGGCTCCCTCTGTCTCCCCATTGGTGGTCCCCCTGGTGGGATGGGTTGCCATTGCCTATTAGCGTTCATTATGGTACTAATGAAAACAAAAGATAAATAGCACAGCTTAGGATGTGAGCCGGCCTTGACATCCCTGCGCACCATCCTGAAGAAGAGCACGTTGTGACGTTACAACGTATGTCACAACCTTACGATGCGCTGTGACCTCTAAAGCCTTGTCGCGGATGGAAGTCCTGGCCTAGACTGAAGACATCGGTGATGCAGCAAAGAAGGGTTGCAGATGACTGTATAGCGGTCAGTGAGCAGCACTGGAGGCCCTAACTGTGAGCCGTGAGGTATTAGTATATTTTATTATTTTTTAACCTTTTGTTGGCCCTCCAAGGCTCAGAAAAATGGTAGTCAGCTGGCTGGAGCGAGTACCAAAAAAATCTGTATTCTGGATACATTTTTGAAAAGTTCGACTAGAATTCAATTCCACATGAATAAATTTGTCATCTCTAATTGTCATATTTCTTGAGGCTACTTTGACATGACTAAGGCTGGGTTTGGATTTAAAAAAGCTCGAAAAGGGTTCATTACAGTCGTTGGAGACCTCAGATTGTTACGCATTTCTTTTCAGGGCAATTGAAGGCTTTTCAGTAGTTGTGATTTCTGGAGAATCGATTTGCTGCAAATCATATTTTTTTTTAAATTTGTGAAATCTGACGAATTTGAATCTCAAAAGATTTACCCATAGTTTCAGGTAACTTTTCAGAATAAGCCGTGATATGTGAACAAGACAAATAACACTACTTCTGATCATTATACGACTTTTATCCAGTTTTTTTTTCAAAATTTTCCCCTCTGCAGCCTCCACAGTATCTGTGATTTTCCACTGTCTGAGTGGAGACTAGTGTCAGCACACACAGACATGAGGGATTCCTGCTCTCCTATCTCTTTGTAGCACATGCTCAAAAGCAGCAGCAGAAGCATGGAGGACATTATACAGCAGTACTGAGCAGTGTAAGTGTGAATCCAGCTCTGACATGAGTTAAAACACTTACTAGGAAGCTACAGCACCCTCTCGGTGCCTCTCTCATTCACTTTGCTTATCCAACCCCTTCATGGCATCTCTCCACATAGACTTCAGGTAAATGTAATCTGATCTCTCAGTAAGATGCAAGATGGATTTCAGCTGTTTTACAGAATTGATACATTCAGGAGGCGGAGGAGTCAGAAGTGACTCTTAAGTGGAGAAAGAAGCATATTTTTCTGGTGCATTGCAAAGTTTCTTAAATTCACATGCATTGTTGATTGATGCAAAGTTTGTTGACACAACTGACTGTTTAAAATCTTATTTTAATTAATCTTAGAACCTAAAATAACAATAATCATCATTATTATTATCATCATAAAAAAAATTGAATTGCCTGGATTACAGCACATTGTTACTTTCTGCGCCATTTTTATTAATTAATAATAATTTCATTCTGAAAAATGGGCTTATTAGAATTTCAGTGGAGCACATTGTGCGTCTTGCAGCGAACGCAGCGGAGTATATTTTATAAGTGCAATATGCTAAGTGTAATATCTGAAAAGCCTCAGATCCTTGCTGAGATTACAGCTAGACAGCTGCGAGTAACCTAATGGGATCTAACATTCACCAACATACTGTATGCAGGCAGCAAAAACTATCAACATGACATCCTGTGCGTAATCTGACAAAAATGCACAATTTACTTAGCATCAAGTTGGGAATCCGAATCTACATCACATTGTAGTTTGTAAGACAGACAAGACAGCCCATCAGCATCATTACCCCACAAGACCCAGAGGCAACTCCGAGTCAACCAATACAGCTGCTGTATGAATCTGCCAGGGAGCCAGATGTAAAGGCTTCTGGAAAAATATCTTCCTTGGATTAGCATCTGTGATCTTAATTGCCATGAAAAATGGAGAAAGAAGATGGCAGACTAAAGAAAACTACAAGGAAAACCCATTTTTTGGTCTTCTCAATGGAACTGCTCTAGATAGATAGATAGATAGATGATAGATAGATAGATAGATAGATAATAGATAGATAGATAGATAGATGATAGACAGATAGATGATAGATAGATAGATAGATAGATAGATAGATAGATAGATAGATAGATGATAGATAGATAGATAGATGATAGACAGATAGATAGATAGATAGATAGATAGATAGATGATAGACAGATAGATAGATAGATAGATAGATAGGTAGATAGATAGATAGGTAGATAGATAGATAGATAGATAGATAGATAGATGGATAGATCTAAAGGGCATTTTAACTTTGCATTTGAGGAGGTATCTTGCCCTGATTTTGAGTTACATCCTGTATTATACTCCAGAGCTGCATTCACTATTCTGCTCGTACAGTCACTGTGTACATATAGTAAATTACTTATCCGGTGTTACATCTTGTATTATACTCCAGAGCTGCACTCACTATTCTGCTGGTGCAGTCACTGTGTACATACATTACATTACTGATCCTGTACTGATCCTGAGTTACATCCTGTATTATACCCCAGAGCTGCACTCACTATTCTGCTGGTGCAGTCACTGTGTACATACATTACATTACTGTTCCTGTACTGATCCTGAGTTACATCCTGTATTATACTCCAGAGCTGCACTCACTATTCTGCTGGTGCAGTCACTGTGTACATACATTACATTACTGATTCTGTACTGATCCTGAGTTACATCCTGTATTATACTCCAGAGCTGCACTCACTATTCTGCTGGTACAGTCACTGTGTACATACAGTAAATTACTTATCCTGTGTTACATCTTGTATTATACCCCAGAGCTGCACTCACTATTCTGCTGGTGCAGTCACTGTGTATATACATTACATTACTGATCCTGAGTTACATCCTGTATTATACTCCAGAGCTGCACTCACTATTCTGCTGGTGCAGTCACTGTGTACATACATTACGTTACTAATCATGAGCTACATCCTGTATTATACCCTAGAGCTGCACTCACTATTCTGCTGGCGCAGTCACTGTGTACATGCATTACATTACTGATCCTGTACCGATCCTGAGTTACATCCTGTATTATACCCCAGAGCTGCACTCACTATTCAGGTGCAGTCACTGTGTACATACATTACTGAGCCTGTACAGATTCTGAGTTACATCCTGTATTATACTCCAGAGCTGCACTCACTATTCTGCTGGTGGAGTGACTGAGCACATACATTACATAATTTATGAACATGTTTTCTCATTACAAAAGCAGAACAGTGAATAGAGCTCTGAAGTACAAGCTGTAACCCGAAGAACTAGTGAAGCAATACAAAGTATCAACAAATGACTGAACATTTTATATAGCATATATCCATATAAAAACTGCAAAAAATGAGTTAAAATGTGAACATGTCCTTTAATCCCCTTTAGTACCAAGCCATTAGGGGCTTTTTCAGTTATGCTACATCTGCACAATATCCGCTTATTACATTGACAGCGACGAGTCTCAGTATATAATTTTATAACTTACATTTCCTTGGCACATGGCTCACAATCTATGAAATCGTGCGCTTCTTACTGCAGGTCGTGTATTTCTGATTCATTTGTGGGTGATGGAGAGTTTATAAGAACCTGTTACCTGAAGCTAAAGTCTTTGCGATGGAAGGTTTACTTGTCACACAACCGATCTTATTGCAGAGGGTGACGGTGAAGGCGTAATCATGGTAGGCCTCCAGTCCTCTCACTTCATAATAGACTTCATGATTCTCCGCTACATACAGCACCTGGAGGGAGGGAAATCCAACGTACAAAGATCAAAGCTGAACCGATCACTGCATGGAAACATATGTGATATATTATACACTGATCTGCCAATACAAGAAACCACCGACAGGTGCAGTGAAGAACACTGATTATCTGGTGACAATGGCTACTGTCCGGTGTGGATATAGTAGGCAACAAGTGATTAGTCAGATCTTGAAGCTTATGTGTTGGAAGCAGAAAAAATGGGCAAATGTAAATATTTGGAAGACCAACAAAGGCCACAATGAAATAGGTAAACGACTAGACCAGAATATCCCCAAAATGACAGATTATGTGGGGTGTTCCCGGGATACGGCAGGTCTTGTGGGGTGTCCCCAGTATACTGGAGCTCTTATAGGATTTCCCAGGATATGGGAGGTCTCGTGAGGTGTTTCCGTTGCACACCAGGTCTTGTGGGGTGTTTCCAGTATATGGGAGGTCTTTTGAGATCTTCTCAGTGTACGTCACATTTTGTGAGGTGTTCCCAGAATATGGCAGGTCTTGTGGGGTATTTCCAGTATACGGCAAGTCTTGTTTGATGTTGTCAGTGTATGCTAGGGCTTGTGAGGTGTTCCCAGTATATGACAGAGGTGGTGTTCTCAGTATGTAGCAGGTCTTGTGGAGTGTTCCCGGTAAATCGTAGGTCTTTTGGGGTGTTACTGGTATAAGCCAGGTCTCATGGGATGTTACTGGTATACAGCAGATCTCGTGAGGTGCGTTTACAGTATACAGCAGGTCATGTGGGGTATTTATGGTATACAGCAAGTCTTGTCGGGTGTTCGCAGTATATGGCAGATCTTGTGGGGAGTTCCCGGTATACAAAAAGTCTTGCGAGGGTTCCTGATAGACAGTATGTCCTGTGGGACTTTCTCAGGAAACAGCGGGTCTTGTGTGGTGTTCCCAATAGATGGCAGGTCTTGTGTGGTGTTTCAGATATACGGCAGGTCTCGTGGGATCTTACTGGCATACAGTAGGTCTCGTGGGATGCTCCGGGTATGCAATAGGTCTTGTGGGGTGTTCCTAGTATACAGTATGTCATGTGCAGTATTCATTGTATACAACAAGTCTTTTGGGGTGTTCGCAGTATATGGTAGATCTTGTGGAGTGTTTCTGGTATACAGCAGGACTTGTGGGGTGTTCCTTGTATATGACATGTTTTGTGGGGTGTTCATGGTAAAATTCAGGACTCTTGGCATGTTTCCGGCATACATCAGATCTTGTGGGATGTTTATGGTATGTGAGGGGTCTTGTAGGATGTTCCTGGTAAACAGTAGGTCTTATAGAGTTCTCGCTAAATCACTGGTTTTGGGGGGTGTTCTCAGTATTCAGCAGTTCTTCTCGTGCGGTGTTCCCATTATAACCAATAAATTGGTAACAGGGTCATCTTTGACCAAGGCTCATAGCCAGAAATGTGGAGTGAAGGCTAGCACATCTGGTCTGATCCCACAGAAGAGCTACAGTAGCACAAATTACTGAAGAAGTCACTGGTGGCTATGACATACACACAGAGGATCGGTTTTACTGCAAAACAGTTTGAGCATCCATGCTGGCCCATGTCCACTACAGAAAGAGTCTATAACGGGCAATTGAGCATCAGAACTGGACCATGGAGCAATGGAAGAAGGTGGCCTTGTTTGGTAAAACACGTTGTCTTTTACATCATGTGGACTTCCGGGTGCATGTACATGACTTACCTGCAAGCCGGTGAAGTCAGTATAATGGGGCCATGTTGTGCTGGGAAACTATGTGTCCTGGCATCATGTGGATGTACCACTTACCAAACATTGTACAGACTTAGTATCGCCCTTCATGGCACCCATATTCCCTAATGTCAGTGCCCTCTTTCAGCAGGATAATGCTCCTGCCACTCTGCAAATACTGCCAGAAATGGTTTGAGGAACATAACAAAAACATCAGATGATGACTTTCCTCAAATTTCTCAGATCTCAATCTAATGGATAATTTGTTGGATGTGCTGGAAAAATGTTAGATCCATGCAGGAAGTACAGAACTGTAGGTGCTCTATATGCCACCATATCATGCTCTGAATAGCAACATTGTTATTGATGGAATAAGCCTAAATTATTACAACTTTGTTAAGTAGATAGACGTGTTCCAATCAGATATCAGTATTCAGGAATACTGCATTCTCTAGTAAATGGATTTCTCTATGAAGAATTTACCAGGGAAGACAGTGAATGTACCTGGGAAGAAGCTCCTCTCATGTTCTCAACTTGATCCATGGATACCATGTTGATTGTATAGCCATAAATTTCCCCTCTGGCGACATTGTTGCTTGGCCTTTCCCAGGACACATTTAGAGAATTTGATGAAAGTGGAAACACAGATGGAGGCGCCATGTATATAGGTTCTGTAAATGGAGTATTAGTGGGTTTAGTTGCCATAATCTAAATCACCATAGAAAGTTTTGAATGCTTCTTTGCTTTGGACAAACCCCTTTTGTTAGAAGGGTATCCAATATTACAATTACAATAAAGTATCTCGGTGCTTAAAGAGGTGGCTCCTTTTCAGGAAACCTTGGTCCCTGGACATAGTTTGGTGTGAAAAAAACAAACTGCTTATTACACACCATTCCTGGGCCTACTGAGGAGTTTCTGCAGCAGCTATGAGCGGGGTATCCCATCTACACTGGCAGAGCTGCTGAGCTCACTAACTGGCTGCTGCGCGGTGATGTCAGCGATGCAACCAATGTCAGTCACCAGAAGCAGCGGCAGAGAATCTTTGGTCGACTCGTGAATAATAAGTAAAGCACCATTTGTTTGTTTTAAATTAAACTGCAAAGCTTTCCTGAAATGGAACAACCCAATTAATCCCTTAGTAGAGATGAGCGAACCTTTCAAGGTTCAGTTCAGTTCAGGTCAGAGAACTTCCCAATGTTCACCGAACCGTTCTTCGAATGGTTCGTCGAACATATTCGAACCCCATTGAATTCAATTGAATTGGGAGCCAAAGCCAAATGCATAGACAACACCTTCAGGGGGGACCAAAACAGCTCAAATTAGGGGCAGACTCCCGGAAAAGTGGCATCAATTGACCCACAGTCGAAATTTTATAATGGCACTGCAGCAGTCAGCCATAGTCCATGATGAGGTATCAAGGTTTGGGCCAGAATTTGCAGCTTTGAATTTAACATCAAATTACGATGAGGTGGGTGAGGGATCGGTGTAGGCCTGTTGTGCTGAGAGCCCTGATATCACATGCAACAGTTCAAGCTGCTTTTCTGCTCAGCCACACTCAGGTGGCACAAATATTAGGTTTGTAGACTATTATTGCTAGAAAAATGTAAGGATAGCAGCACAGGTAGTTGATTGAAAGTAAGTGCGGGCCTGCCGGTCTGGGAGCCCTACTGCTAGAGGCAACACACCAGATGAAGACCCAACCAGAAGTCTCCACATTTCAAAAAATTATTGCCACACACCACTAAAGTGGCATCAATTTTACCAGAGTTGAAATAGTATAATGGGGCTCTGACACCCCTTCCACTACAGGCAATCCATCAGATGGAGACTCAATCAGGAGTCTCCATATTTCAAAAAAATTATTGATAACATCAGAAGCAGTAGCAATAGCAGGCACAGACGCGACGACAAAGATGTCACAGACTGCAATAACGTGAGATCAATGCAGTACACTAAAAACAACACCATTGCCTAGTCTGCACATTCTGTGATTGGGGTGCAAAAGTCTTTGGAGATCCATGACTTGCTCATCTTGATGAAAGTTAGGTGGTCTACACTTTCAGGGGACAGCCGGATGTGCTATCAGTCAAGACATCACCAGGTGAAGACACATTCTGAGAGAACGCTGGCTGCCGGGCATAACAAAACCTCCAAAGTGTGATAGGTGAGCTCAGGCCACTCATCCATTTTTGAAGACCAAAATGCAAAAGGGTCCAAACCCCCCATGCTGGTATTGCTATTGAGCTTGAGATACTCCTCCACCATCCTCTCCAGTCGTTCACTACGTGTCAGACTTGTGCTATGTTCTGTTGTTTCACAGGCTAGTCTAAAAAATGTGTGAAAAAACTCACAGAAATTGCTTCTGCAGCTTACACTGCTGTTGCTAATGTTTTTGCGTTGAAGACTTGATGTTCCCCGGATTGGAAGTCTTCAACTGCGATGCACACTGCCTCACTGCTGTCTTTGAGTAAACCACTCTTAACATTGTCTACAAGCGTGTTTCGATACTCCAGCATACGAGCGTCCCTTTCCAAGGGGGGAAGCATCTGACAAAATTTACTCTTGTATCTTGGATCTAACAGAGTGGCAACCCAGTAGTAAGAACTATTTCTAATCCTAACAATATGGCCATCATGTTGCAGATAGTGCAGCAAGAAGGCGCTTATGTGTCGGGCTCTTCCGTGCATTCCAAACCCATGGTGTGTTGGTGGCTGGGTAACACTGAAGCTTGTTTCCTCCATCCCCTCCCGCCAACCACAGACAACAGAGAGGGGATCATTATCGTCTTCATCTCCTGTCTGTTGCATGCCCATCACCTCTTCCTCCTCGTTCTCCTCCATTTTTTCCTCATCTCCTGCACCCTTGCTAACAGTTTGTCTGGTACCATGAGCCCCCCTCGATCGCTGTAACCCACCCTCCCTTGGCACCCGCCTGTGCGACGACAGTCTGGAACTTGGAGATAATGTTATCCCTTCCTCATCATCCTCTGCTTCCTCCTCCTCTTCTGGGACCACCACCTCCTCCCGCAGACTATTCAAAGTGTGCTCCAGCATTTAGATGAATGGAGTAGTGATGCTGATGATGGCATCCTCAGCGCTAACCATTTTAGTAGCCATTTTGAAACAGTGCAGAAGGGTGTAGAGGTCCTTAATCTGTGCCTACTCCGCAAAAGTGAATCTCACCACATCCGTACTGCGTTGGCCTAGGCTATGCAAAATGAGATACTGCGCTAGGGCTCATTGCTGCTGACACAGTCGCTGCAACATGTGTAGAGTAGAATTCCACCATGTTGGCACATTGCATATCAACCGGTTAACCGGTAAGCCCAGGGATATCTGTAGCGATGCAAGTCGATGACCGCAGGGTACGAATAGTGGAAGTGAGCACACAGCGATCGTGCTTTCTGCAGCAGCGCATCTAGGCCGGGATAATGGTGGAGAAATTGCTGTACCACCAGGTTGAGTACGTGAGCCATACAAGGCACGTGCGTGAGGTTGCCCCGGCTTAAGGCCGCCACAAGGTTCGCACCATTATCGCACACAGTACAGAGGTAGGGGGGAATTCCCTCTGCGCTGTTGGAAAGCGTGTCTCTTTAAGGCAGAGGTTGAGGGTGCAGGTGGAGGTCCTAGAGGAGGTGGAGGAGGCAGAAGCAGTGGAGGAAGTGTTAGATACAGAGGTTTGTCCCGCAAGCCTTGGGGATTCCAAGACTAGTGGAGCATCCCTATGATGACACAGCTTCTAATCTTAATTAGCTAGATGTCTCGATTTGTTAGGCCAAGAGAAATACACTATTGTATTTGTGTTGACTTTTGAATGTATGTGTTTCTTTGGCTGGTCAAAAAGGAAAGTGACTTAGGGTAGAACAATAGTGTTTGCTAATATGCTAATTACATATTGTACTAAGCCAGCTAGTTGTTGATTTACAGAGCAGGGGGATACCAACTATGTAAATTGATTAAATGCTCAAACAATGACACATGAGACCTGCACCTTTCCCCCTGACCTGTGAATGATGACCTTAGCCACATATGTAAATATAAAAGGGATTTCTATCGTGCTGCAAAGAAAATCAAAGATCAGAGAGACTCTTCAGGACAGTTGTTTGGTAGCATGGCTCCATCCTGAGAGACACAGATTTGGATTCTACAGGATTCCAGCCTAAGGGTACACGGCTCTGGCTAGAAGGATACAGATCTGCTCCATTGACCATCAGAGAACCCATGGATACATTTGTGGAAACTAGGTTGGCACAATGAGGTTACCTGGCCCCATGGATATGTTGTTTGTGGTTGCCAGGTTGGGACCATCTGGTCACCTGGAACCCATGGAGACACTCGGAGAAACCCACGTTGGGATAATGAGGCCACCTGGATCCCATGGAGTTTTTCGGAGAGGACAGGGTGGGACCCTCGGGTCTTCTGGCTTTGTACCTCAATGGACTTCAGCTTCCTAAGCTTGCTGCTACCTCCTCTCTGTGGGTGCCCACCAAAAGCAGGGGGCCACTGGTTGAGGTGGTTGTCCCTGGAAGTCCCAAAGTCGCAGTTGCTCTATCCCCGGCGGGCCAATGGAAGGATGAGACTGTGTAATTTTGCACCATCTTGGGTATTAGCTGGGACTGTTCTATATGTTTATTGTCTGTTTGGTGGTTCAATAAAATATTGCCACACTGCTTTACCCTCATCCTGTGCTGTCTGAGTAGTATCATGCCCACGGAAGACCCCGCGTCTTCACAATCTCCTTTCCAGCCTGCCCCCACAGCCACCAGAGTCACCCAGTGCCCAGTCAGCGAGAAGTAATGCCCCTGGTCATACTTGCTCGTCCAGGTGTCTGGGGTGAAATGCACCATGGCAGACATAAATTTAATCAAAAAGGGAGGCAGTTTTTATGAAAAATATACAAAGATTTTACATATAGAGACAATACAGTACAGAATATACAGATACACTAAATAAAAAGGGATTAACAAAAGAAACTTACTATAAAGACCACAGAGACGATTCAGTATAGCTGGAGGGAAGCGCTCCTATGCCCGTTCAGCAAACGTGACCCGTGTTACACATAAATATGTACTTTCAACATGATTCCTGACCCACCTTCGGCTGGGTCTTTTATGTCGAAGGGGGGAATCTGCCCACACACCCCATGTGGGCTGGGTTCCAGCCTTCAAATTTTGATTAAAATCTCAAACTTTTGGGATAACTTATCGCTGGTTGATCGCAGAAGCTTGCAAGTGACGCCATATTCTTTATTATGAATTTACCTTTCCTTAGAGACTACACGTGGTACAGCTGCGGTCTGTTATTCTGGTACTTTTGCGCCACAGCTCACCGGAGAGGATCACAGCTATGGAAAAATAAGCGTATTTTCCTTAGCTGACCCAGCCATTAAAAATACTTGTCCCATTATTATCAGCGTTATGAAACTTCCAATATTCAATATTTCATGTCAGTGCCTAAAAGCCTGGAGTTTGCAGCTGGCTATTGGGAGTAGTGTTTGAAGCCTAAACGAGCTGCGTCCTCCTCACCCAGGTGTAAATTTATCGCCGGCCTGTGTCAATGGAAAATAAACTCGTATGCTAATTGGGTTAGTAGCCCATTTTGTGCTAGCATTTGCCTACTAGTCACTTCTCCTATGTGTGCTAATTGGCATACAGACATCTCCGTAGTTGCCAGCTCTTGGTCTGGTAACAAATAGTATAGGGGTGGGGGGAATGAGGGTTTTCAGGGGGAGAGAGAAATCCTTCATATTTTATTAATATTTTTATGACACAATGGGTGATGTTGTCTGCAACATGCTAGTGTAGCGCAGGCACAGCTTTCTTAGAGAAGTAATGGCGACTGGGTAACTGTTACTGGGCGACTGCAATGGCCATCAGATTTCAGAAACTATCTGTAACCACCAGGCGGAAAGGTAGCATTTCTATGGCCAACAGAATGGAAATGATGGAGTTTAAGCTCTTAGCTAAAGCATGTGTTGGAGGAAACAATCTTTTGCATGACCACAACTGCCAGACCGAGGGCTGGCTGCTGTGCTGAGAGAGGGTGGAGTAGGGTGAGCACGACAATCTGCTGGACTGTGAGTGTGGTGCAGGCGAAGATGTTACAGTGCAATGAGAAAGATGTGTGCTTGGTTAAACAAAAACAGCAGGCATGTTCACTTCCATAACCGCTGACAGGCTCTCACTCACCCCAACTGTAGCAGGTATACAAGTGGAGGTTCTGAGGCCGGAGACCTGTATGAGGACACTTGCAACGGTGACAGAGGTGGAAGTAACAGCAGATGCGGTTGAGGGAGAAGCCTGTGGGTGGCGAAGCCTACTAGTCCCCATTTTAGCACAGTGAGATTCCCAGACTAAAGTATGCTGTTCGCACATGTCGAATAGGCAATCTCTGCATGTGTCACAGCTGTCTAATAGCCGTGACACTTGCAGGCGCGGCGACAGTGAATGAAACGGCGAGCACGCTAAAATACTTGGCGAGCACCCAAGCGTGCTCACCGAAAGAGTTAATAATACATACTTAATCAACACAAATCACTACCACTAGGTGGCCACATACAGCATAAACATCTCCCAACAATGCATTGTAAAATCATGTTTTCTTTCAAGGCTGGTCATCTTGCACCATGCATCTTGGGATATGTTCATCCAGGAGAAATAAAGAGGAAGGACACATTCTAATGAATTAAAAAAATAGTTAGTCTTTAAATTCTAATCATTGATCTGTCTTTGCAAAGTTATAAAGCTTTGTAATATACTCCTTTACTTTAGCTTGCTTCCTTTTCTTTCAAGATCCATGCTAAAAGTGCTGTTTTCACTGCCTTGTTACTGCACTTAGAGCAGCTGTTTGGACTATAGGTTTAGCAAATATCTATATCCCAGTGTGAGCTTCTCTGCTCCCCTCCCACAGGCTTAGATACTATTTACAAACTTTCTGGGTCATTAATGTTTGAGCAAGGAGAAGAAGAGAAGACAGGCTCACACAGGAATATGGATATTTGCTAAACCTGCAGCTCAGCAGCTCAAAACAGCTGCTCTAAGGGCATGAACAAGGCAGCTGAAACAGCCCTTTCAGCATCGGGTTAGAGAAAAAAGAAAGCAAAATAAAGTAATGGAGAAGATTCATAACTTTGCAAAGACTGGTCAAAAATTAAATATAAGTAAAAAGTTTAATTACGCTTTAAGTACCAGGCAATCCTATGTAAATCAAACAGACTGGACTCCTAGTTATTGCATTTTATCTATAATGACACATTGTACTAAACCATCAGGAAAAAAATAGATAGATAGATAGATAGATAGATAGATAGATAGATAGATAGATAGATATTCTCACCTGACTCTGCTGTTTTAAAGATCACCCATTCTGAGGCGACACTTCCGGCCATGTTAGTAGTTACAATACAAAACTCGTATTCTGTATTTGGTTCCAGGTTGGTGATCACTGCCTGAGTCACTGGGGGTGTTAAGGCATTTTCATTCTCAGATTCCACTACTAGTTGAGGGTTCAGCGATCCACTTGCATGGAAAACCCGTCGTTCAATCACCTGGTGTAAACCTCTCATATACAGTTCATGTCTTATAATGACTCCTAGAGAAAAAAAATGGATGAATGAAAATTATTAACAAATCATCAGTCTGATCTGTTATCACAATGTATGGACTGGCTGCGCATCTCCCGACCCCAAGCGTGACTGTCTCAAAGAAAAATACGAAGCTGTGACGCTCGGTTCGGGAGACGCTCGGTCAGTCCATGATTTGCAGTCAGAGATCGGACTGATGCTTACGGACATCTGAAAGCGCTCTAAGAGTAAACAATCAGTAAGACTTCTTAGAATCTCTCTACAGCATTTATTTTTTCCCAATTATCTACAAAGAAACAAAACTAACCAGCATCTGGTGTTCACAAGTAAATGTATGCGTCACATTTCATAACAGTTTAATTTCAAACTTCTGTTGAGAAGAGTTTTTTACGTACATGTTCTATCCATGTTTTTTCTTTTACAGATAGCACTAATACCTGGACTAACCTATGGGGCTGTTCACGTTTCCAATTTTTTTTATGGACAGAGTGATTGGCACAAAATTGCGGAGACATGTCCGATGTTGATCAGAGTATCGGATCAAAATTGGCAACGCAAGTCTATAGGTCAGTGTAGACAATCGGAGAGCACCTGGAAGACATCCGAGTGCTGTCTTTCACAGATTGGTAGATTGAAGAAGGTGGAGAAAGCTTTTTTTTCTCATCCAAGGAAAGCTGATAAAGCTCGGACGGAAATCTGAAGAAACTCTAAGCAAAATCACTGATGGAACAAGGATTTTTTCTTCCAGTACATGAAAAAAAAAACAGACGTCTGAATGATCCCTAACTATTTCATGAAGTGGAGCCTTATAGTTGTTTAACTGGTGGGTGTCCTGCCTCTGAAATTCCCACCTATTGAGATTATAGCAGTCCAGTGACCTCTGATCCATAACTGAGGGGTCAGTAGGAGCGGTATCCAAGTAGAGGTTGAATAGAGAGGTGCACCCTGCATTGTAGTCTATGGGTTGTCCACTACTAGGACATCTCCTTCTTGAACCAAATGTTTGGTCCCAATAAAATAAAAGCACCTATACTCACCTCCGGTGCTAGCGCAGTTCTTCCAGCGATGTCAGCACTCGCGGTCCCGGGGCTGTGATGTGGTGAAATGACACGCGATGCCCGGCACCTAATCAGCGCTGGCGTCTCTATGCCCGCCTCCTGTCGAATTGATCATGAAGAGGAAGTCAAGGATAAGCTGTAGACCGGACTTCCTTCATGTTCAATTCGACATCAGGTGGGAACAGTGATGTCAGCGCTGATTGGGCACCAGGCACCTTGTGTTATTCCACCGCATCACAGCCCCCGAACGTCACCAGCACTGGAAGTGAGTATAGGTTTTTTTATTTTATTGGGGCCAAACATTTAGTTCAAGAAGAATTTGTCTTAGTAGTGGACAACCCTTTTAAGAACTAAGCAAACTCTCTGTCAATGCGGCGACTCATAGGTGGGATTTGTATACATGGGACCCCCACATAGAAGACATTTATGGCAGTAATTTAGAATCAATACTTTATTTATAGAAAGTGTTATATGTGATAGTAAGATGTGTACTCAGTATAGAAATACAAAAAAACTGATTAATAGGGGAAATGCGTGATCCGATATTATTTTCCTGTGTCATCAGTAGCTATTTTGGAAGCGTAGATTATCTGTCCAAAAACAATCTTAATTAGCATTGATCGTCACACTAAAAATAATTGTCCTTGACAATGAGGCAAAAAAAAAAAATATCATTATAAAGCTTTCTGGTATTGAAATAAATGCCACCATAAGCAAAGACGAAGAAGAAGAATTTCCCTGTGGGCCTCCGACAACTAAGCCTTTGAGGAAACCAAAATGAATCACCATGGACTCATTTATCTGTAAAAAGAGTCTAATTTGGGTCTTCTCAATTAATTATGGATAAAAGTAACAATGGTAAATTAAGAGGCATGGGGGGAGGGGTTACCCTCTGTGCCTTATTATAAATGACGCGGACCTTAGAAACATTTTTCTCCCATTTGAGGTCATTCGTCAGTGATTTACATATTTGATTGACTATTTGGCTTTTAGTAAAGTTTTATTTATTTTATGTTACAGGAAAGTTTACAAATGTTGCATTTAAGGGAATTTGTGTGATTTAGGTGTAATGCACATGGGCAAGCTGTGCATATAGCTACCGCACATATAGCATTATGTAGAACTGTATTACAGTATAGTGCCACTGATTGTCACCATCCATGTTACAGAGGAGAACATGTGCATTGTATATGATGTTGGATGGAGGACAGAAGACCAAACAGTACTTGAAAGATTTTCACAGTGAAGTCACAGGTGAGGGATAATGAAAATATCCACAAGGATCGATCAATTGTCCCTGAAAGGTCATATGTGATGTCATAATTACTTGACCTCGTGATGTCACACGGACAAGTGATGATGCTAGGAAAGAATAATAGATACAGTAATATGACTGAACATAGGGAATAAATGTAGTCATGTTAGACAATTATTACTGCAGACAGTGATGTCACATAGATACTACAGTGATGCCAATAGTACCGGGGTAATATACTCAATAATGGCACAGTAAAGGGATAATGCTCACAGTGTGATGTCATAATATAGGTATAATAAATACAGTGATGTCACAATACAGGGATAATACACACAAAGATATAACAGTAATTATTATCTCTGTACAGCGACATCACTTTGTATTATTCCCATATTGTGACATCACTATGTGTATCATCCCTGTACTGTGACATCACTGTGTGGATTATCTCTGTACTGTGACATCACTGTGTTTACTATCCCTGTACTATGACATCACTGTGCATTATCCATTTACTGTGACATCACTGTGTGTATTATCTCTGTACTTTGAAATCACTGTAATTATTATCCCTGTACTGTGACATCACTGTGCATTATCCCTGTACTGTGACATCACTGTGTGTATTATCCCTGTACTGTGACATCTCTGTGTGTATTATCCCTGTACTTTGACATCACTGTAATTATTATCCCTGTACTGTGACATCACTGTGTGGATTATCTCTGTACTGTGACATCACTGTGTTTATTATCTCTGTACTGTGACATCACTGTGTTTACTATCCCTGTACTATGACATCACTGTGCATTATCCATTTACTGTGACATCACTGTGTGTATTATCTCTGTACTTTGAAATCGCTGTAATTATTATCCCTGTACTGTGACATCACTGTGTGTATTATTCCTGTAATGTGACATCACTGTCTTTATTATCCCTGTACTGTGACATCACTGTGTTTATTATACCTGTACTGTGACAGCACTGTGTGTATTATCTCTGTACTGCGACATCACTGTGTTTATTATCTCTGTACTGTGACATCACTGTGTTTATTATCCCTGTACTATGACATCACTGTGCATTATCCCTGTACTGTGACTTCACTGTGTGTATTATCCCTGTACTATGACATCACTGTGTTTATTATACCTGTACTGTGACATCACTGTGTATATTATCTCTGTACTTTGCCATCACTGTGTTTATTATCCCTGTACTGTGACATCACTGTGTAAATTATCCCTGTACTGTGACATCACTGTAATTATTATCTCTATACTGTGACATCACTGTTTATTATCTCTGTACTGTGACATCACTGTAATTATTATCTATGTACTGTGACATCACTGTGTTTATTATCCCTGTACTGTGACATCACTGTGTTTATTATCCCTGTACTGTGACATTACTGTGTCTATTATCCCTGTACTGTGACATCACTGTGTGTATTATCCCTGTACTGTGACATCACTGTAATTATCTCTATACTGTGACATCACTGTTTATTATCCCTGTACTGTGATATCACAGTAATTATTATCTCTGTACTATGACATCACTGTGTGTATTATCCCTGTACTGTGACATCACTGTAATTGTTATCTCTGTACTGTGACATCACTGCAACTATTATCTCTGTACTGTGACATCACTGTATTTATTATCCCTGTACTGTGACATCACTGTGTATATTATCTCTGGACTGTGACATCACTGTTTATTATCTCTGTACTGTGACATCACTGTGTTTATTATCCCTGTACTGTGACATCACAGTGTTTATTATCTCTGTACTGTGACATCACTGTGTATATTATCCCTGTACTGTGACGTCACTGTGTTTATTATCTCTGTACTGTGACATCACTGTGTTTATTATCTCTGCACTGTGATATCTGTGTTTATTATCACTGTACTGTGACATCACTGTGTTTATTATCCCTGTACTGTGACATCACTGTGTTTATTATCTCTGTACTGTGACATCACTGTGTTTATTATCCCTGTACTGTGACATCACTGTGTTTATTATCCCTGTACTGTGACATCACTACTGTGTATATTATCTCTGTACTGTGACATCACTGTGTTTATTATCTCTGTACTGTGACATCACTGTTTATTATCACTGCACTGTGACATCACTGTGTTTATTATCACTGCACTGTGACATCACTGTTTATTATCTCTGTACTGTGACATCACTGTGTTTATTATCACTGTACTGTGACATCACTACTGTGTATATTATCCCTGTACTGTGATGTCACTGTGTTTATTATCCCTGTACTCTGACATCACTACTGTGTATATTATCTCTGTACTGTGACATCACTGTGTTTATTATCTCTGTACTGTGACATCACTGTGTTTATTATCACTGCACTGTGACATCACTGTGTTTATTATCCCTGTACTGTGACATCACTGTGTTTATTATCCCTGTACTGTGACATCACTGTGTTTATTATCTCTGTACTGTGACATCACTGTGTTTATTATCTCTGTACTGTGAAATCACTGTGATTATTATCTCTGCACTGTGACATCACTGTGTTTATTATCCCTGTACTGTGACATCACTGTGTTTATTATCTCTGTACTGTGACATCATTGTGTTTATTATCCCTGTACTGTGACATCACTGTGCTTATTATCTCTGTACTGTGACATCACTGTGTATATTTTCCCTGTACTGTGACATCACTGTATTTATTATCCCTGTATTGTGACATCACTGTTTTTATCTCTGTACTGTGACATAACTGTGTTTATTATCCCTGTACTGTGACATCACTGTGTTTATTATCCCTGTACTGTGACATCACTGTGTTTATTATCTCCGTACTGTGACATCACTGTGTTTATTATCTCTGTACTGTGAGACATCACTGTGTTTATTATCCCTGTACTGTGACATCACTGTGCTTATTATCTCTGTACTGTGACATCACTGTGTTTATTATCTCTGTACTGTGACATCACTGTGTATATTATCCCTGTACTGTGACATCACTGTGTGTATTATCCCTGTACTGTGACATCACTGTGTATATTATCCCTGTACTGTGACATCGCTTTAATTATTATCTCTGTACTGTGACATCACTGAATTAATTATCTCTGTACTGTGACATCACTGTAATTATTATTTCTGTTTAATCGCACATCATCCAAATATTTTAACTCAAAATTTGTGATAATCTTCACTTTTACAAGTCTAGAATTTTTACCCAATGCAATGTCTATACATATTAATGAAGGAGGACTTACCATTTGGTTGTAGCGGTGGTGACCATTGGAGATAGATATCGGTAGAGCTTGAATTTTGGACCATGGGTGGACCTTGACCTATAGGTGGTGCTTGAGCTGTCACCACCATGATTGGCAAACTGTGTAGACAGCCATCAGAATTGCAAGCATCTACTGAAAAATTATACTTGGTGAAGGGTGTTAGATTACGAACCATGGCCTCTGTATCAAGACCCTCATAAACGATATTTGGCCTGAATGACCCTTGGGATGTGTACATTAGTCTGAATGTCTCCACAGGTCTAAGAACATCAGGAATAATAGTCCATTTCATCGAGGCAGAAAACTGACTCACGGGATGCGCTAAGCTCAATTCTATTTCTCCTGTTGGAGGCCCAGCTCTTGTTCGATGCCTCACTTTGGTACTGCTGATGGATCCATGTACATTTCCAACATCGATGTGATAGGTGTAAACAGTATATGAAAGAAGAGATGTATCCATGTAGCTTTGTATACCTGAGAAATTAATGTATTAAGAAAATGAAGGTCAGCTTGGACTACAAATCACAATCAACTATTTAGCATAAAGAGTTTTTGCATAAAAGTATTTTTTTTTGGAGGGGAGGTGCCAAAGAAGGCCTTAAAAGAGCAATTCTGCTTTGGCTAGAGTACTTTTATACCATTTTTTGACCAGGTGAAGGAATGGCTAGCTATAGCAAGACTCTACAGGATGCATTTGGTATTCAACATTAACAAGGTTATCAAAAATCAATATTATAAGGGCTTAGACCAGTTAAATAAAATAATATAAATTATACGCAACCTCACGATTCCTCGTAGGTCCCGTTTTCCCAGTCCCTACTGGTCTGTGTTCTATCCATACATTCTAGAAGTGTCCGGAAATGCTTGTTCAGCCTATCATTGGCAGCAGAGGTGACCCCACTGAGCGGCATTTCGGGCCATCTCCTTTGTGTTGAAGGAGCATGAAGTACTGACCAGCAGCGACTTGGTAAGCGCAAATGGGACCTCTTGGGAATCAGCAAGGGTGAGTATAATTTTTTTTAACTAGTCTGGGCCCTAGTAAGAACTATTTTCAATAGCTGGAAAAAACTTTTATTCTTCTTTTTATAGGCAAAGTTGTTACATTATTAAAGGTCATTTGGGAACTCATTCCCAATTTAGTACAAAATAGTAAGTTCTACATTGGGTTCCAATGTATGGAGTGGGCTCAGGAGGTGCAAATGCTGATGCATGCACTCATCGGCTTCCAACAGCCCATGATCGCAGGTGTCAATGGCTATCATTGCAACCAGTGGCCTGCTGAAGGTCCCCATTGCTGTCATCTTCTTTTTTGCCTCTCATTTTGACCAGATACTGCGATATGGTAATATAGGTGATCGAACTATTAAAGGTTCAAGTCCCTTAAGGGGATTAAAAAATAAAAGAAAAAAAGTTTTTAATATTGTAAAAAAATATATATATATATTGAATCTCTGCCTCTTTTGACAGTTTAAAAATAAAGAAAAAATTATAAGCATATTTAGTGTTTGTAAAAGTTGGTAAAAGTCTGATCTATTCAAATATAAAATTGACTGTAAAATGCCTGTAAAAGAAAAAGAAAGCTTGTCTCATCAATAACAAGTCTTCATACAGACAGAAAATAAAAAAAGTTATGGCTTGTGAATAAAGGAGGAGGAAAAAACAAAAGCGCAAAAATGAAAATTGTCTGCAGCAGTAATAGGTTTAAGGCCCAAGGACAACTTTATATTGATGGAGGCAGCTGGGCAAAAAAAAACTTTTAGGCAACTCCCTACTTAGGCTATATGTTAGCCTAAGGATAACATATAGCTAAAAGTAAAAACCTTTTTATCTTCCATGTCTTGTCTGTGAGAAGTTAGAGGAAACTGGAAGACTAAGGCTCCTTGCACATTGAGTTCATGCCCGTGTTTTTTGGTCCTGTTGGGGCTTGTGTTAGAACTCCCCCAAAATGGGATTCGGACGTATTCGCCGATAGGGTCATAGACTATAATGGTGCCGACAGAGTCATTGTGTGCTCTGATGTGCAGCATTTACGGGCATATATTCCTACCAGAGGTGGACACTCAGATGTAGTAGACTGCGTCTGGGTATTAGTCTCCAGTAGGCATATACACCCAAAAATGATGAACCTCTGAGCGTTTGCTCTGCTGGCACCATTACAGTCTATGGCCCTATCGGCGCATATGCCTAAATCCTGTTTTGGAAGGGGTTCAGATGCAAGCCCCAACAAGACCTACGAATGTGGGTAAGAATGCAATGTAAAAGCACCCTAAGGCTCTACGGTATGTGTCGAAGGCCTCCTGGGCAATTCCTTTGACCTTCCTTTAAAGAGTTTTCCTATCACAGAAAATGAAGAGAGGTAGGTAGGATCAATTGCATATCCATCGACTGGAAAATCTCTCATCTGGCATTGGGATCTTTAAAAACTATCGATACCCTGAACTATGTTCCAATGGGTTTGAAGAGTACAATTGACTACTTGGGCCTTGAAAAATTGTCTACTTTGGCTGTAGGAGAAGAAAGTGGTCCCATTGTCTTTTCTGTAGACTGTGCACTCATGATCAAATTCTTGCGCCCCAAGATCATCACACATTTTCGCAGTAATAGTCCAGCAGCCGTCATAAGCCGCCATGAAGGAAAGTCACGGAAACACAAGCTGATGGCACAGACTCAACAGCCGACAACACCTACTTAAAATGAGCCAGCAAAAGCGATATTCCATTCAAATTTTGTAAAAGCATGTAAGCAGATTAACAGCTCACCTTCCTAACCTTCCCCACCACTGTATTTAGATTAATTAAATTAACAAGTAATGCTAGATTTATATCTGAAATCTGTTTCAGTGTAAGTAGAAGCTTTACCCAGTGGTTAAAGACCATTACGTCTATTACATTTCATACCATATTTTTTTTCAATCTATACCATTTAACAAGATTTGCATCCACCATGCGTTCTCCCTCTATGCCCTGTTTTCAGGCCATTTACGGTAATTAACTGGATATTACAGATAGGCAGATTACTCTATTGCAAAAAAAGTCTAAAATAAACTAAAAAAATTACTTGTTTTTAACAATGGGTGTTAAGTATTAAGTATTTTACATATTTTGTTTAAATTATTGAATTAATATTTATTTAATTAAATGATTAATTATATAGGCTTGTATCAATAATATGATATCATTTTGTGATAAGTGGAAGCATATTCTGGCTTTTTATTGCCCATTGCCAATGACTACTGATTATAGTGGGCCCATGAGTGTAACTATTAAAGATCAGCGAGCAATGACAATATCTGATCCTATGACATCACTTATTGTGCAAGAAGCCATTATGAACGGAAGGGACTAAACTGATTTTATATGAAATTTATTTTCTTTTATATTTTTGGACTCATTCAGCTCAACGGCTCTGTCAAGGGAATGGAAATCCCGGGTGGAGACATGAACGAGCTACCAAACACAGTGCAAACAGCCTCTTAGAAAAAGAGGGACACCCAGGCTAGGAATTGGAAAGAGAACTGTATACAGTAGTAATAGTCAGTTGTATAGTCCTGCTTATCTTGTCTCCAGCAGTATAACTGACCCCGGACAATAGGTCAATAAATGCAGCCACAATTTGTTCATACCATCAACATAACAATTATATTTTTACAAATGCAGACCCTCTGGTGAACAGGGGGTTCTGCAGCCCCCAATGAACAGATGGAAATTAGCACAATTTTTCTACATTGGCCGCTGCTGGGAAAAATTACATTTCACAGTGCCAGTCAACATAAAAGAGTGACCAAATACTACACTAGAAAGAAATTCATCCTTCTGGATAATAGAAGGGGGTCCCAAGGAGAGGACCATCTCCCTTCCATCTATGAAGCCTACATGTCCTATTAGGGTGTATAAAATGGCTTGTCCATATAGAAAATCCTCCAGAGAAAAACATGTAGATTGTTACCAATAATCAAAGTGTGTCAAAAGTTTGAGAAGATGATGACACAAGACAAAATCATTTTTAAGTCAAAACTAAATTGTCTGTGGAGGTCACGAGGGCTTCATAGTCTATAGAGAGAAAACTATGAAGAAGCCCGTAATCAAAATTTATTGAAAGTTTTGAGAAGATGATGACGCAAAACAAAATCATTTCTGTGTAGGTTTGCCTTTTAGTGTTTTACCCACTTTCTTCAATGTTTTTCGAAAAAAGAGTCAAAAACAAAATTGTCCTTGGAGGTCACGTTGAGGGCTTCATATTCTATAGTGAGAAAACTATGACGCCGTCAGCACTACTTACGGTATGGGTAGTAGTCAGAGGTTTGATAGATCCCAACACCATCTCTGTATAGCACATAGTGAAGCTGATTAGTATTTGGGGAATCTGGTGGACTCCAGGTAAGCTTTATGGTGGTGCTGTTTACAACAAGTCCTCTAGGAGGTGGTTGTTGGGAAGGAGCTGAAGAGTCAGAAAAACATATTTTACTGAAAACAGCATGGACACCTAGAAATGGTCACATTTACAGTGTTTTGACATCATTCACCTTACAGAATATGGGTGCACCTAAACCTTTACGCAAACCAAGAGCTGAAATGCAGCACAATGCACCACCCAAAAATTAGTTTGGATGATCGTAAATATGAGAGGGATATGATACAGTACCTGAGCTAGAAAGTCTAAATGACTTTCCATTATATACAATGGTGGGCAGAGGCATTTAACATAAAAGAAAGATTGGTCAAGGATCAATATTGACTTTTAGGATTGCTACCTCCAATAAGTGACACTAGAGCTCCAGTCCTCTTCCTCTCTAAAGTGGCTATATTTTCATATATAATTTTCCAGATGAGCATTACATGGTTTATAGGTCTTCACTAGTGTTGAGCATTCCGATACTGAAATATCGGGTATCGGCCGATATTCGCGGTATCGGAATTCCGATACTTAATTCCGATACTATTGCAATATCGTATACCGGAATCGGAAGTTCCCATAATGCAATGAGACATTTTCATTTTATTCAGCCAATGAGGATCCTAAGAAGTGTGGGCACATCCTGTTAGGCATGTAGGCATCTTAACTAATGGCATGGCTGTGATTGGCTGCTGAAATGATGTCATGATGCACTATAAAAGCCACCGCCGCCATTTTGAGCTCACTCTGCTGTGAATTCAGTTAGGGATAGGACGCTGTTGTTCTGAGGGACAGTTTTAGCTACCTATTTGCTCTATACTGCTTTACCCAAGCTACTTTCTAAATCACTGTGCCTTGCAGTGCTAGTGCACAGTTCCCTGTGCTGTTCACCGCTATCTGCAAGGTCTGTGTGTGTGAGTGCAGCTCACCCTGTAGTGTGTGCTTCAGCCAAGTCTGGTTGTAGTGCACTCAGTGTGTGTCACTGCCTCATACATTGTCCTTTTTTGCCAATTCATAATTTTTCCTGATATCTCCTATTAGTGTGGTGGTTCCATCTGTATTCAGCTAAATTGGTTCCAAACACACTATATAGGAGTAGATAGAGAAATTTTTTTCCGTCTTGCAGCACTAGTGCACAGTGCTCTGCATCTGTACTGTTCACCGCTGTCTGCAAGGTCTGGTGTGTGAGTGCAGCTCACCCTGTAGTGTGTGCTTCAACCCCGTCTGGTTGTAGTGCACTCAGTGTGTGTCACTGCCTCATACATTGTCCTTTATTGCCAATTCATAATTTTTCCTGATATCTCCTATTAGTGTGGTGGTTCCATCTGTATTCAGCTAAATTGGTTCCAAACACACTATATAGGAGTAGATAGAGAAATTTTTTTCCGTCTTGCAGCACTAGTGCACAGTGCTCTGCATCTGTACTGTTCACCGCTGTCTGCAAGGTCTGGTGTGTGAGTGCAGCTCACCCTGTAGTGTGTGCTTCAACCCCGTCTGGTTGTAGTGCACTCAGTGTGTGTCACTGCCTCATACATTGTCCTTTATTGCCAATTCATAATTTTTCCTGATATCTCCTATTAGTGTGGTGGTTCCATCTGTATTCAGCTAAATTGGTTCCAAACACACTATATAGGAGTAGATAGAGAATTTTTTTTCCGTCTTGCAGCACTAGTGCACAGTGCTCTGCATCTGTACTGTTCACCGCTGTCTGCAAGGTCTGGTGTGTGAGTGCAGCTCACCCTGTAGTGTGTGCTTCAACCCCGTCTGGTTGTAGTGCACTCAGTGTGTGTCACTGCCTCATACATTGTCCTTTATTGCCAATTCATAATTTTTCCTGATATCTCCTATTAGTGTGGTGGTTCCATCCATATTCAGCTAAATTGATTCCAAACACACTATATAGGAGTAGATAGAGGAGCCTTTCTGCAGCATTGGGCCCTGCAGCCCCAGCCAGATTAGTATTAGCCTATTTTTTGCAGCCTCATCTATTGCATTGTAGGTTACCTTCCTACATTGTAATAGCTACAAAAAGTTTGTGATACTATCGTTATTACATCTTTAGGCACATCCAGTGTCTTTTTGTGACAAAAAAAACCTAAATAAAGTTCACCAAACACTCCACTTTACAGTTGTGTAGGCCACATTAGCTCATATTAAAGTCTAGTCCACACTTTATAAAATTAGTGTTTCTTATACCTGTTAGCAGCTGTTCAGGAATAAGCACACTAAGCCCTTAGTACTTTTCTGCCTATCTTTATCAGTCTACCAAGATGAAGAAGGCAGGGAGTAAGGCATGTGGTCGTGGTCGTGGGCGTGGGCGTGGAGTTTCTGCAGGGAGAGGACGTGAGGATTCTGTGCCTGCAGGGAGAGGACGTGGGGATTCTGTGCCTGCTGCGGGCACCAGTGACTCAGCATCCCCCAGTTTTACCAGGGAACAGTCCTTTATGCGCAGCTTTGTAGGAGCTAGCCGTACCCCACTGCTGCGCGAGGACCAAATTGAAGCCGTTGTCGGATGGATGGCAGCTAACGCATCGACTTCAATTAGTTCCAGATCCTCTCAGGTCCTGAGCACTGAAGAGCACCCATCTGTCTCTTCACCACCTGCCAAATTGCCCAGGCAGTCAGAGAGCCCTGGACAGGAGCCATCTCTACTTCTGTTCTCTGAATCTCTTGGCTTGGAAAGAGGGGGCCAGCCAAGCAGAATTCGAGAATTTGAAGAAGAGGTAGTATGCAGTGATGCGCAACCGTTTTGTCTCTCTGAATCTGAAGAGGCGGGTGGGCCAGTGCCTATGGTCAGCAGCACACCTCAGTACGCATCTGATGATGAGACTCAGGTGCCACTTTCTGGTGCGTACTGTGCTGTCGAGACTACCCAGGAGAAGCAGTTGTTTGAAGAGGGTGGTGTAGATGATGAGGTCCTTGACCCATCATGGCGTGAGGGACAGGAAGGTGGTGGGAGCAGCTCTGAGGAAGAGATTCCCCGAACGGCCCAAAAAGGAGGGAGAGGGAGGGGGCAGACTTGGTTGCCTGTAGCCTCCACTTCGGCACCCATTAGGAGCATGGCTCTTCCAAAATCCAAAGCGGGCGCTCCCAAGACTTGCAGTGCCTGGTCCTTTTTTGACACAGTTGCAGATGACATTTGCTTTGTCAAATGCAAGCTGTGTAATCAGAAGGTGAAAAGAGGGAAAATTGTCAGCAACCTCAATACCACAAATATGTGGAAACATGTGCGGACCAAGCACGTGGTGGAGTTACACAAACACACTGAAGACCTAGGCCAACCTACAGCGCCACCTACCACCTCTTCAGCTCGTGTTGTAGCCTCTTCCTCCAGCTCACACACAGCTGGTTCGGCTTCCTCACAGGATCGCCATGGAAGAATCTCTGGCACTGTTGTACAGAGACACAGTGTAATTCCACCCACAGCACCACTTTCCCAGTCATCCTCACACTCCCAGGCCAGTCTACAGCCATCGTTAGCACAGGCATGGGAGAAAAGGCGCCCATACTCGGCAAACCACCCCCGAGCACAGGCTCTGAATGCTGGCATTGCTAAACTACTGGCCCTTGAAATGCTATCATTCAGGCTGGTGGAGACTGACACATTCCGTAACTTTATGGCATTGGCAGTCCCACAATACAACGTGCCCAGCCGCTTTTATTTCAGCAGGCAAGCCGTCCCTGCCCTGCAACATCATGTGGAGGGAAAAATTAAACATGCGCTACAAAACGCCGTCAGTAGCAAGGTCCACCTGACCACTGATGCGTGGACCAGTAAGCATGGACAGGGACGATACCTTTCCCTCACTGCCCATTGGGTAAATGTTGTGGAGCCGGGTACAGATCTTGAGAGTGGCGCTGTACGTGTTCTGCCAACTCCAAGGATTGCAGGAATCCAGTCTGTACACATTGACTCCTCCTCATACTCCAGTTCCTCTGAATCAGCGCTGCAGGAGCCGTCACGGTCTACCTCCACATCGACCCGTGAACGGTTACCTGTTATGATGACCGATATGAGCACAGCCGTGGCCAAACGTCAACAGGCCGTATTAAAATTAATTTCTTTGGGGAATCGAAGCCACACAGCGCAGGAGCTCTGGAATGCCATCAAGCAGCAGAGTGACGTGTGGTTTGTGCCAGCGAATCTCCAGCCAGGCATGGTAGTGTGTGACAATGGCCGAAATCTGGTGGCAGCTCTGGGCCTAGGCAACCTCACTCACATCCCATGTCTGGCACATGTGCTCAACTTGGTCGTGCAGAGTTTTTTGAGGGACTATCCGGATCTTGATGCACTGCTTCACAAGGTCCGCATAGAGTGCGCTCACTTGCGGCGTTCCAGCAATGCAAGATCACGCATTGCAGCTCTGCAGCGCCGATTATGTCTTCCGGAACATCGCATCATATGTGACCTACCCACCAGGTGGAATTCAACGTTACATATGTTGGAGAGGTTGTGTGAGCAGCAGGCAGCAGTAATGGAGTACCAGCTGCAGCAGGCGCAAACAAGTCGCAGTGCGCGCCGTTCACACTTCACCACCACTGAGTGGGCCTCTATGAAGGACATTTGCCACGTTTTGCGTGCCTTCGATTATTCCACGCGGATGGCGAGTGCAGATGATGCACTAGTCAGCATGACTATCCCCCTTATCTGCCTGCTTGAAAAAACACTGCAAGCACTAAGGGACGAGGTTTTGGAAGAGGTGGAGGATGAGGAGTCACAAATGCCATCTGCTTCTCTACAGTCTGCGCAACGTGGTTCCTCACAAAGGCCTAGGCAGGGGACACTTTGTGAGGAGGATGAGGAGGAGTCAATGGATGAGGAAGACATCTGTCCAGAGGAGGGAGGTACACAATGCTCTAGTAGTCAGTATCTAGAGCGAGGGTGGGGTGATGCAGAGCAGGCAGAGATCACGCCTCAAGCAGGGGACAGCGTTTCTTGGCCAGTTGGCAGTCTGCAGCACATGGTTGATTTCATGCTGCAGTGCCTCAGAAACGACCGCCGCATCGCCCACATTCTCAACACGGCTGATTATTGGGTGTCCACCCTCCTAGATCCTCGCTACCGGGACAACTTACAAAGCCTCATAACACCATTGAACCGGGAGCGTAAAATGCGGGAGTACCAAGACGCACTGGTGCATTCCATCATGTTCTCCATTCCAACCGAGAGCAGTGCTGCTAGTGCTTTACAAAGCAGCTCAGTGCGTCGAGGCAGTGGAGGAAGCTCTGCACAAAGAGGGAGCAGAAGCAGCGCCTCAGCACAAGGCAAGACCAGTATGGCCGAAATGTGGCAAAGTTTTGTGTCCCCGCCGCCACAAATGTCTACACCATCACAGACAGCTCCAGTCAGCAGGAGGCAACGTTTCCGTCAGATGGTGACAGACTACATGTCTTGCCCTCTTAGTGTACTCCCAGACGGCTCTTCTCCCTTCAAGTTTTGGGTCTGTAAGCTGGATACATGGCCAGAGCTTAGTCAGTATGCACTGGAGGTGCTAGCTTGCCCTGCTGCTAGTGTATTATCGGAACGCGTCTTTAGTGCCGCAGGTGGTGTACTAACAGACCGTCGCATGCGACTATCCTCCGATAACGTTGACCGGCTTACTTTTCTCAAAATGAACAAGGCCTGGATCTCTCATGAATTTGCCAGTCCTCTTCCAGAATAAATAATTGGTTGGCAACAGTATCCAGGTCTCCTGTTCTGTTCATGTTTCTACCACCTGAACTGTAATCCCTGAGCTCCAACACCGCCAGTTGGCGCTCGGAAGTGCCGTCTGCACAGTCAACACTTGCTGCCGTGTTATTGGGGTTCAGTAACGTCAGCTGTTCTCCTGCTGTGCGGACGGCAATTTCTCCTGATTTGTCCACATCCACTGTACTACACATTTTAAAGTTGCTCCAATTACTCCTCTGGCTCCTCTGTTTTCATTCTTATCCCTGGGCTCCAGCACCGCCAGTTGGCGCTCGGAAGTGCTGTCTGCACAGTCAACACTTGCTACCATGTTATTGGGGTTCAGTAACGTCAGCTGTTCCCCTGCTGTGCGGACGGCAATTTCTCCTGCTCTGTCCACATTCTCACTACTACAGATTTTAAAGTTGCTCCAATTACACCTCTGGCTCCTCTGTTTTCAGTATTATCCCTGAGCTCCAACACCGCCAGTTGGCGCACGGAAGTGCCGTCTGCACAGTCAACACTTGCTGCCGTGTTATTGGGGTTCAGTAACGTCAGCTGTTCTCCTGCTGTGCGGACGGCAATTTCTCCTGCTTTGTCCAAATCCACTGTACTACACATTTTAAAGTTGCTCGAATTACACCTCTGGCTCCTCTGTTTTCATTCTTATCCCTGGGCTCCAGCACCGCCAGTTGGCGCTCGGAAGTGCCGTCTGCACAGTCAACACTTGCTGCCGTGTTATTGGGGTTCAGTAACGTCAGCTGTTCTCCTGCTGTGCGGACGGCAATTTCTCCTGCTTTGTCCACATCCACTGTACTACACATTTTAAAGTTGCTCGAATTACACCTCTGGCTCCTCTGTTTTCATTCTTATCCCTGGGCTCCAGCACCGCCAGTTGGCGCTCGGAAGTGCCGTCTGCACAGTCAACACTTGCTACCATGTTATTGGGGTTCAGTAACGTCAGCTGTTCCCCTGCTGTGTTCACGGCAATTTCTCCTGCTCTGTCCATATTCACTGTGCTACTTATTTAAAACTTGCTCCAATTACACCTCTGGCTCCTCCGTTTTTAGTATTTACCCTGGGCTCCAACACCGCCAGTTGGCGCTCGGAAGTGCTGTCTGCACAGTCAACACTTGCTGCCGTGTTATTGGGGTTCAGTAACGTCAGCTGTTCCCCTGCTGTGCGGACGGCAATTTCTCCTGCTCTGTCCACATTCTCACTACTACAGATTTTAAAGTTGCTCGAATTACACCTCTGGCTCCTCTGTTTTCATTCTTATCCCTGGGCTCCAGCACCGCCAGTTGGCGCTCGGAAGTGCTGTCTGCACAGTCAACACTTGCTACCATGTTATTGGGGTTCAGTAACGTCAGCTGTTCCCCTGCTGTGCGGACGGCAATTTCTCCTGCTCTGTCCACATTCTCACTACTACAGATTTTAAAGTTGCTCCAATTACACCTCTGGCTCCTCTGTTTTCATTCTTATCCCTGGGCTCCAGCACCGCCAGTTGGCGCTCGGAAGTGCCGTCTGCACAGTCAACACTTGCTGCGGTGTTATTGGGGTTCGGTAACGTCAGCTGTTCCCCTGCTGTGTTCACGGCAATTTCTCCTGCTCTGTCCATATTCACTGTGCTACTTATTTAAAACTTGCTCCAATTACACCTCTGGCTCCTCCGTTTTTAGTATTTACCCTGGGCTCCAACACCGCCAGTTGGCGCTCGGAAGTGCTGTCTGCACAGTCAACACTTGCTGCCGTGTTATTGGGGTTCAGTAACGTCAGCTGTTCTCCTGCTGTGCGGACGGCAATTTCTCCTGCTTTGTCCACATCCACTGTACTACACATTTTAAAGTTGCTCGAATTACACCTCTGGCTCCTCTGTTTTCATTCTTATCCCTGGGCTCCAGCACCGCCAGTTGGCGCTCGGAAGTGCCGTCTGCACAGTCAACACTTGCTGCGGTGTTATTGGGGTTCGGTAACGTCAGCTGTTCCCCTGCTGTGTTCACGGCAATTTCTCCTGCTCTGTCCATATTCACTGTGCTACTTATTTAAAACTTGCTCCAATTACACCTCTGGCTCCTCCGTTTTTAGTATTTACCCTGGGCTCCAATACCGCTAGTTGCTGCTCAGAAGTGCCGTCTGCACAGTCAACGCTTGCTCCAGTGTTATTGGGATTCAGTAACGTCAGCTGATCCCCAGCTGTGTGTCCGGCAAATTCTCCTGCTTTGTCCACATCCACTGTAGTACGGATTTAAAACCTCCTCCAAATACACCTCTGGCTCTTCTGTTTTTAGTATTTACCCTGGGCTCCAGCACCGCCAGCTGGTTCTCGGCAGTTCCATTGGCTCTTGTACCTTCTGCTACCCATCCGGGTTCCAGTACCGTCAGCTGGTTCTCGGCAGTGTCTTTGGCACGGGTACTCCCTCCTGCCCAGCCTGGTTCCAGCACGCCAGCTGTTTCCGGGTAGTGTCAACGTCACTTTGCCTCCAATGCGTTGTCCTGTCGTGTTGCGGTCGGGTTAGCCGACTCTATGGTGCCTGCAGTTTAGGTAACTCCTATGTGGGCTGCGGGATCTGGCAATGAAGGCTGGTTCCATAGTGCCAATAGGACAAGCACCCTCTGTAGGACTGTGGGTTTTGGTAACTGCGGCCGGCTCGCGGCCTTGAACTTTTTTTTTACATGGGTACCTTCTGCTACCCATCCGGGTTCCAGTACCGTCAGCTGGTTCTCGGCAGTGCCTTTGGATTAGGTGCCTCCTTCTCGGTATCCAAGTTCCACCAACGTCTGCTGGTCCTTGGTAGTGCTTTCTGGCACCGGTACCTCCTGCTTAGTAACCGAGTTCCAGTAACATCAGCTGGTCCTCGGTAGTTCCATTGGCTCTTGTACCTTCTGCTACCCATCCGGGTTCCAGTACCGTCAGCTGGTCCTCGGTAGTTCCATTTGCTCTTGTATCTTCTGCTACCCATCCGGGTTCCAGTACCGTCAGCTGGTTCTCGGCAGTGTCTTTGGCACGGGTACTCCCTCCTGCCCAGCCTGGTTCCAGCACGCCAGCTGTTTCCGGGTAGTGTCAACGTCACTTTGCCTCCAATGCGTTGTCCTGTCGTGTTGCGGTCGGGTTAGCCGACTCTATGGTGCCTGCAGTTTAGGTGACTCCTATGTGGGCTGCGGGATCTGGCAATGAAGGCTGGTTCCATAGTGCCAATAGGACAAGCACCCTCTGTAGGACTGTGGGTTTTGGTAACTGCGGCCGGCTCGCGGCCTTGAACTTTTTTTTTACATGGGTACCTTCTGCTACCCATCCGGGTTCCAGTACCGTCAGCTGGTTCTCGGCAGTGCCTTTGGATTAGGTGCCTCCTTCTCGGTATCCAAGTTCCACCAACGTCTGCTGGTCCTTGGTAGTGCTTTCTGGCACAGGTACCTCCTGCTTAGTAACCGAGTTCCAGTAACATCAGCTGGTCCTCGGTAGTTCCATTGGCTCTTGTACCTTCTGCTACCCATCCGGGTTCCAGTAACATCAGCTGGTCCTCGGTAGTTCCATTGGCTCTTGTACCTTCTGCTACCCATCCGGGTTCCAGTACCGTCAGCTGGTTCTCGGCAGTGCCTTTGGATTAGGTGCCTCCTTCTCGGTATCCAAGTTCCACCAACGTCTGCTGGTCCTTGGTAGTGCTTTCTGGCACAGGTACCTCCTGCTTAGTAACCGAGTTCCAGTAACATCAGCTGGTCCTCGGTAGTTCCATTGGCTCTTGTACCTTCTGCTATCCATCCGGGTTCCAGTACCGTCAGCTGGTCCTCGGTAGTTCCTCAGCTTTCTTGTACCTTCTGCTACATTTCCAAGTTCAAGCTTTTTGAAATGGTTCTTGGTAATCACTCTGGATCTCCCTGACGAGGACCCTGAAGACGAGGACCCTGAAGACCAACCCTAAGAAGACGAGGACCCCGAAGACAATGACCCTGAAGACGAGGACCCTGAAGACCACCCCGAAGAAGACGAGGACCCTGAAGACCACCCCGAAGAAGACGAGGACCCTGAAGACCACCCCGAAGAAGACGAGGACCCCGAAGACGAGGACCCAGAAGACCAACCCGAAGAAGACGAGGACCCCGAAGACGAGGACCCCCGAAGACGACGACCCTGAAGACCACCCCGAAGAAGACCAAGAAGATGACCCTGAAGAAGTTGACCAAGAAGACAAAGAAGAGAAGACAAGCACCAAGATACAGAAAAACAAGAGACAGAAAACCAAGAAGCAGAAATACAAGAAGCTGCAGAACAAAAAGCGGAAGAACATTAAGCATAAGACTAAAAATCAGAGCAAAAGATAATATCTAAATTATAAGCAGAAGATGACTAAGCAGTGTATGGGGGTGAGTCCGTTCCTCCTCGTGGTGCCCCTGGAAAAGACCTGCTGCTGCAGGCCAAACTGAACGCGGACAAATCCTGTTGTAAATCTTTTGTGACGGGCAGAACGAAAGGTGTAATGTCCAACCTTTTATAGATAACAACTACAGGAATGCCTGTCACAAATAAGAATATGATGAAGAAGAAGAATATGAAGAAGATGAAGAAGTAGAATATGAAGAATGTAAAAAAAAGAATAATACGAAGAAGGTGAAGAAGAAGAAGGTGAAGAAGAAGTGGATGAAAAAGATGCTGAGGATGATGAAGGAGAAAGTGTGGGAGAAGTAAAAAAGAAGGTGAAGAGCATGGAAGTAGTGAAACATAAATATCTGACAAAATATAAAAATACTTAACATAGTTAATATTTCCGTAACTCAGAACATAATAAAAAAATATTAATTCCTGCTATTCCATTTGACTGGGCTAAACCTCTATGCCTTTATTGTCTCCCCCACCTCCCCCAATACATTCTACATTATTCTTAGTTGTTTTCCTTCATGTAGAAATAACCTACAAGGAAAGAAAGGGTTTATTTTAATTCCGATATTTATGTCCCATTGACTTGCATTGGTTTCCGGTATCGGAATCGGCGATATCCGATACTTTTTCGGTATCGGTCCGATCCAATCCGATCCGATATTTCCCGATATCGGAAGGTATCGCTCAACACTAGTCTTCACAAATGCATTTGGTGCTTTCCACTACAAGAAACTGTACCCCTTAGGCCTCACGTCAGAAGCTTCACTCCCAGCCTAATAAGTTTTCCTGGTTTGCACCAATGAGGAGAAAAACTCTGAAGTATGTGTCTGCAAATGGAGTTTCTGGCTTGGCTTCTTATCCTAAGTCATGTGGTAAAGGGCTTTAAAGAGTCAATATTTACTTTTAGCATTGCTACCTCCAATAGTTGGCACTAGAGCTCCAGTCCTTTTCCTCTCTAAAGAGTCTGTATTTGCAGATTTAATTTTCCCAGAGGAGCATTACAAGGCCTATAAGTCTCCCCAAGTCAACTTGGTGCTCTCCAAAAGGAGAAATTGTACTCCTTGGCCCCTTGTTTGCAATGATGAGGGGCTTAATCCCTGAAATATGTGTCTGCAAATGGATTTTATGTGGCATTTAATGACCCCATTTATTTGGCCTCTGAATTACACATTTATCTGGGCACATAATAACCCCATCTATCTGGGCACTGAATGAGCCCATGTATATGGGCACTGAATGAGACCATTTATCTGGGCACGGAATTACCCCATCTATCTGGACACTGAATGAGCCCATGTATATGGGCACTGAATGAGCCCATTTATCTGGGCACGGAGTTACCCCATCTATCTGGACACTGAATGAGCCCATGTATCTGGGCACTGAATTACCCCATCTATCTGAGCACTGAATGAGCCCATGCATCTGGGCACTGAATTACCCCATCTATCTGAGTACTGAATGAGCCCATGTATCTGGGCACTGAATTACCCCATCTATCTGGACACTGAATGAGCCCATGTATCTGGGCACTGAATTACCCCAGCTATCTGAGTACTGAATGAGCCCATGTATCTGGGCACTGAATTACCCCATCTATCTGGGCACTGAATGATGCTATTTATCTGGGCACTGAATTACCCCATCTATCTGGGCACTGAATGATGCTATTTATCTGGGCACTGAATGACTTCATGTATCTGGGCACTCCATACTCCATTTATCTGGGACTTGAATGACCCCATTTATATGGGAACTGAATGGCCCTATTTATCTGGGCACTGAATGGCCCTATATATCAGGACACTATATGGCACTAATAATTATGCCTCCAGTGTGTTGCCCATGCAGTTACATATGGTTGTGCATGTATACACATGTATTTTATCAAAGTGAAACAAGAAATAACTTCAGTTCTGGTGTAACTCTTGGTTCCTGCTTCTTTTCCTTCTTTTTATTTTTCATCTCTTTCTTCTTATCATTCTTACTTTTTGTTTTACTTTTTTGTCCATTACTAAATCTCATTTTTATTCTTCTTTCCTTACTTTTTTGCATTCTTATTTTTTTTTTTACATTCTTTAGTATTCTCTGCCTTTTCCGACTCCTTCTCATACAAAACGCCATGATATTTATTGAGAAATATTTACCTTTCTTATCTGCTGCCTTTTGTCTTTAAATATGTACATATATTGCATATTTGTTGTGTTCGCTAACATTTGTATCATTTTTGTATTTTTCTTTTTACACTTTTATGATGGCGGTTGTAGAAAGGAGGATATCCAAAAAATTCAGAATCTCAATAAATTTGCTCTTTTACCGTAGTGCAACGAAAAATAAGTCTTAAATTTATCAAAAAGTAATTTGTGAAAATATATTAATAAGAATATTCCTCTTTTTACACCTTTGGCAAAGCCAATATTTAATCACTGGGGTCCTGCAGATGCTTTCAAAATTTCAGCTGACGGAACAGTAAATTGGAACATTTTTTGGCTATCCAAAATTTTTCTTATCTCGGAGCCCACCGTAATTTACTCTGAACACGAACGAGAGCATAGGGATTTACTTACTTGAGCTGCACCCATATGGATTACTCCCATCCAGGTTGCTGGACCCTTCGACGCAGAGTGAACAATTGGTGCCACTCACAAATTCTTTACAGTAGCATTGACCAGTTATAGCATGGCAGCCGGTACTGACAGCGCCAGCTGTGTTGCATGAGCATGGCTGGCACCTAAATTAAAGAATATATAAGAAAAAGAATAAATATTAAGTTTGAAAAGCATCATTGATTTATAGAAAAGCAAAAAATAATAACAAAAAGAATATTAGTTAATAATGAGCAAAAAGATTCAAACTTAATTCCTTAGCTTAATTTTAATATTTTTGGGCAGAGAAAAGTCGTAGATTGTTTAAGATTCATCTACAGTCTTAATCAAGACTCGGACTGGTGTTTTTTCTGTCCCCCATGTTTTATACTACTAGTAGATGAGCAAAAAGATTGAAACTACCCTGGTCCAGTGTCCAGTTTGGTCCGCTGTGGTCAGCAGACCAGTTTTTCACCTTTGGTGACTTTTTTTATTTTAGTGCAAATGGATGCATTTAGGGTTAAAAATCATTTTTGCAATTGCATTTAATTGAAAATGTTGCAATGTTTGGCTTTTATAGTCTCTTTTTTTTCATGACACATTTAACTTTGATGTGATCTGTGGTTGTAAATCAGCCAAGAGGAGCTCAGAAAAAAGACACATAAAAGAGTTACAAACTCTCTCTCCTCAAAAGAGCTCACTGACGGATTATACAGTTAACTCATTCTGCAGCCAGCAATAGACAGTGCAACACAGAGGCTATAGAAGGCAAAGGATGCAAAAATTTTAATAAAACCCAACTTCAAAAATTATCTTTGCCCCAGATAAGCTGCATAAAGAAATAATAATATATATAAATATAAAATGGTATATAGTGGGTGAAGTAAGTATTGAACACGTTACCAACTTTCTAAGTAAATATATTTCTAAAGTTGCTATTGACATGAAATTCTCATCAGATGCCGGTAACAACCCATCTAATCCACACAGACAAAGAAATCAAGCCATAGATGTCCATAAATGAAGTTATGTGTGATAATGGGAAATGACACAGGGATAAAGTATTAAACACACTTACTGAAATTTAATTACCACTTCATACAAACCCTACTTTACTCCCCTTGAAAAACGAGCCTGTCAGTACCGAAACGTGCGCTGGGACGGGATAAGACTGTTGGCATGGAAGCAAGGCAGTTAGGTATATATTGTATATTCATATTTGATTGATCTGATTACCTTATATCTACTGCTTGGGGTTTAGTTTATTACACTGGTGGAGAGGATAACTATGTTTAACATGGTCTCTAGATGATCCCTATCAATGTGGCCTTACAATTATGACTATGAGATTTCTTATGCTGGCAAATTTGCCCTGTGTAACCCAAGTTTGTTTCCACATTGATATGTACTGCTGTAGTGAGACCATGGTGTTTGAAGCTACTGAACAATCTTTTTCCCCTCTAACCACTATGTAACAGCACTGTTTTACCCATAAGTCTTCCAATAAACCTATTATTGTTGTGAGCCTTACTGATACCTCTGTACTTTTTTGGGGAATTTCCTTATTGTCTGGGCTTATGCTAATGAGCATAGCTTTCTAATATGTTTTTTTAGAAATGGTTGTCTATTTAATAATCAATAAAATCATGTTTTGATAAATATATGCTTTTTTGACCGCCTATGACTCTTGGTAGTTCTTCGTAGGTTTTATGTATTGTGAGTCGGAGGAGTCAGTTATGTTTTGGCCTGTCAGGAAAATTTAGTTTTTTGCTATATACAAAAGCCTTTGTTGGTGATGACAACTTCAAGACGCCTCCTGATAGAAAAACTAGTCACAGGCATTGCTCATGTGTGATTTTTGCCCATTCTGCCACACAAACACTCATCACATCCTGAAGGTCCTGTTGGCTCCTTCTATGAACTCTGATCTGTAGTTCCTTCCACAAATTTTCAATTGGATTCAGGTCCGATGATTGGCTCGGCCATTCTAGCAGCTTTATTTTCTTTCTCTGAAACCAATTGAGAGTTTCCTTGGCTGTGTGTTCAGGATCATTAATTATCTTGCTGAAATGTTCACCCTCGTTTCATCTTATCATCCTGATAGATGGCAGCAGATTGAAGGAAGGATGAATGGACAAATGTACAGAGAACATTCTTGAAAACAATCATATAAAGTTTGCCAATGCAGTACGCTGAAAAACAGCCCCACATCATGATGTTCCCACTTTCAAACTTCACTGTTGGTATAGTGTTTTTGGGGTGATATGCAGTGCCTTTTGGCCTCCAAACATGGTGTGTATTATGACATCTAAAGAGTTGAATTTTGGTCTCATTTTACCAGACTATATTCTCCCAGTATTTCACAGGCTTGTCTAAATGTTGTTGAGCAAACTTTAAACATGCTTGAACATGCTTTTTGTTTAGCAATGGAGTCTTGCGTGGTGAGCGTGCATACAGGCCATGGAGGTTGAGAGCATTACTTATTGTTTTCTTTGATATTTGACCTATTAATTCCAGGTCTTTCTGTAGCTCTCCAAAGGTGGTCATTGGCACTTGGGCAGCTCTAATGATAATTCTTTTATCTCCTCTGTCAGAAATCTTGCGAGGAGCTCCTAGTCATTGCTGGCTTATGGTGAAATGATGTTCTTTCCACTTCCAGATTATGGCTCCAACAGTGCTCACTGGAACATTCAGTAGTTTAGAAATTCTTCAGTAACCATTGCCATCAGTATGTTTTGCAACAATAAGGTTGTGAAGGTCTTGAGACAGCACACAATGGTTTTACCCATCATGAGATCTTTCTTGTGTGGCACCTTGGTAATGACACACCTATGTATAGGCCATCAGTTGAACCAGCTGATATGATTTGTCACTAAGTAGCAGGATTGCTTTCTAATTACTGATAGATATCAGCTGGTGTCAGAACTTTCCATGCTTTTTTTTGCACCTCTCTTTCTTTATTTGTTAAATACTTTTTCCCTGTTTCATTTCTCATTATTACACATAACTTAATCTATGGATATCTATGGTGATTTCTTTGCTTGTGTGGATTGCTCAAGTTGTTACCGACATCTGGTGAGAATTTCATGTCAATAGCACCTTTAGAAATATATTTACTTAAAAAATTGGTGATGTGTAATATTTATATATATATAGACGACACATATACATACACACACTCACTCAAAGGTGGCCAAGACTACTTATAATGTTGCTTAATTTTTTTGTTTTTGATGCATTGGAGCAATAAAAGTTGGTTTCACACACCCAATAAAATGGTTACATCTTAAAACCCAGAAATTGAGCTAAGTATTTTTAATTTATTGCCATATAAATATTTCATCATTTTGGTAACACAATAGTTATGAATATTTGTGATTTACTCTTTTATTTTCCCTTAAGAGTTGACAGGTCGATGTGGAATCCTCCATTATTGTTTTAAAGGCTGAAGGTTTTAAATTCCGCGGTGGTAACTATCTGTACATTTTTTCCATATGAGTAAGCTGATATTTCCGTTATTGACCTGCTTTGGCTTTCTAAGAGGCTTATCTTTAGATATCTTTATAACCAGCTGTATTGCTGATGGTGCAGTTGTTCTCGTGCTGGTTAATAGGGCAGCATCTGGAGCATTAGTAAAAATTAAAAAATGAATAATTATATAAAATGATATAAACATCCAATAAGTATTAATTAGAAGTAATTACTGAAATTGTGGCATCGAGTCGAGGTTTATGTGATTTACTACACGCTCCTCAGATGGATATTTGACAGGTATCTTGATTTAAATAGCTCAGTGGCCTCTGATACCCCCGTAATATCCAGGACAGGAATATTGTAATCATCTCTCGATGGTTTCGTTTAGATTGAGGAACAATCATTAATTTAATAACAGTTCCTCTTCCTCTCCAGTTATTATTAAGTATGTACACAGTTATTTCCAGGTATTTTACACCGTGCCACTTGATGAAATATATCTTATTAGGAGATTCTGAAATAATGTAGGAAATGGAGCAGTTCACTCTTCACAAAGTGTGTATACAAAGTGTCTGCAAAGTGTGTCTGCAAAGTGTGTCTACAAAGTGTCTACAAAGTGTGTCTACAAAGTGTGTCTACAAAGTGTATCTACAAAGTGTCTACAAAGTGTGTCTACAAAGTGTCTACAAAGTGTGTCTACAAAGTGTCTACAAAGTGTGTCTGCAAAGTGTCTACAAAGTGTATCTACAAAGTGTCTACAAAGTGTGTCTACAAAGCGTGTCTCTTGACTGGAGGACTTGACATGACATGCTCCTGTTCTCCTGTGGGGGCACTTAAATTAAATTGAACACTTAATGCCAGATCCTACTTAGAGGAACTATAAGGAAATATATGCTCTGCTTAGCTCCCTGAAATGTCATGTCAGATATAGATTGCATCAAGACCAATTGTGGTATTGATGGGTTCTATCATTTGGCATCTGACACTTTTATGTATTTACTATATAGCACCATTATGAGGGCAGTTGTCACGGGTGTGTCAGAGGTGACAGACAGTCGCCCTGCAGTGGGTTGCAAGAGATCTCCACGTTTGGCATTGTAGATAGCTGCTTACATAGGAGGCTGTCTTTAGGACCGAGCGACTACCTCTCTCTTGCTAATTAGCTCTCTGACCTGGGTGTATATATACCTGGTGTGTCTGAGAGGGCGTCGCCGGTTATATTCATTTCTACTTGTGAAGCTTAGCAGGAGTAGTACCTTGTCCTCTCTGGAGCTTGAGGCCGTGTGCACATTTGAAGTTCATCTAAAGCTAAGCCATTTTCCTCTGCTTTGTCTACCCTTGTTGTCTTTAGAGTTTTAGGTTGACTAGTGCTCATCTCCTTCCATCTCTAGCCGTAGCCTTACGCCAGGGAAAGTAGGGCGAGGCACGCGATCAATGACAGCTGAGGAGGCTATATAAGGACGTTAGTTGAGAGAGGGTGACACTAGACCAGATTAGGAGGTCTCCACTTCCCCCTTTCCCTAGTGTCTGGGCTCCCTCTCCCTTCTCCCTTTGAGTTGGACTTACACCTGGTGTGACAACAGTAGATGTCTGTATTATGTAGGCATTTAATGGTTGTATTATGAAGGAAGTATATGGTCATAATGCATGATATGGATAGGACATGGCTGTATTATGAAGGCAGTACATGTCCGTATTATGTAGGCAGTACATAACTGTATTATGTAGGCAATACATGGCCATATTATGTAGGCAGTACATGGCAGTATTATGTAGGCAGTACATGACTGCATTATGTAGGAAGTACATGGCTGTATTATGTAGGCAGTACATGGCTGTATTATGTAGGCTGAACATGGCTGTATTGTGTAGGCAATACATGTCATATTATGTAGGCAGTACATGGCCATATTGTGTAGGCCATATATGGCTGTATTATGTAGGCAGTACATAACTATTATGTAGGCAGTACATGGCTGTATTATATAGGCAGTACATGGCTGTATTATATAGTCAGTACATGGCTGTATTATATGGTTATAGGAAGTTTCGCCCCCAGCAATTTGCCCCCAGCAGTTCGCCCCCAGGTACATTTCGCCCCCGGACATTTCGCCCCTATCATTTCGCCCCCAGGAAGATTCGCCCCCGCACATTTCGCCCCCGCAAGTTTCGCCCGGGCGATATGTGCGGGGGGTGAAATGTGCGGGGCCAAAACATCCTGGGGGCCAAATGCTGGGGATGAAATATGCGGGGGCGAAATGTACCCGGGGGCAAATTGCTGGGGGCGAACTGCTGGGGGCGAACTGCTGGGGGCGAAACATCCAATTCCCGTATTATATAGGCAGTACATGGCCGTATAGTGTAGGCAGTACATGGCTGTATTATGTAGGCAGTACATGACTGTTATGTAGGCAGTACATAGTTGTATTATGTAGGCAGTACATGGCTGTATTATGTAGGCAGTACATGACTGTTATGTAGGCAGTACATAGTTGTATTATGTAGGCAGTACATGGCTGTATTATGTAGGTAATACATGACTGTATTATGTAGGCAGTACATAATCGCATTGTGTAGGCAGTACATGGCTGTATTATGTAGGCAGTACATGACTATTATGTAGGCAGTACATGGCTGTATTATGTAGGCAGTACATGACTGTATTATGTAGGCAATACATGGCTGTATTATGTAGGCAGTAGTGATGAGCGAGCATGCTCGCTACTGCTCGGTGCTCACCCGAGCATCTCACTGCTCGAGATGCTCAGCGCTCGCCGGGTATTTCTGGGTTGCTCAAACGGGATCTCGGGTCCCCTCCCTGCATGTTTGGCGCTCTTTAGAGAGCCAATGAACATGCAGGGATTGCCTGCCATGCACTGTAATGCCGTAGCCATGTTGGTTGTGGGCATTACAGTGATTGGCTGGCCGCACAGTGTCATCAGGTCTATATCAGACCTGGCGCCGCCATGCTCATCATAGTCCCTCTGGATCAGACAGTGTTGGGAGAGTGGCTGCTGCGTTAGGGAGAGATTTGATTGTGTATTAGGTAGTGTAGGGAGAGAAACCGTACATTACACATATCCATCTTAACAAACAGTCCTTCTGAGGACTAATCCATCTGTAGAGATATCAGGCAGGCAGGGTGTATAGGCAGGCAGAGTATATAGCAGACTGCAGTGCATATAGCACAAGAGGCTCCATTCCAATTCTGCCTTCTGCTGCTGTTAGATATTTCTATACAAAGGCCCAGGTCTCAGGGGCCAGGATTACTTTTCTTTGGATCTTAATCCTCATTATTTGCTTAAAAAGCAATCCAGAGAACACTGTTTGCTTGTTGGCACTGCAGAATACAGCCAGGTCCTTTCCATATTAGAGCACTAGAAATCCAGTTATTTAAAACTGTGTTTTCTCCCTCAAACGAATCACATATATGTTGTCAGAAAATACTGCCATTTCTGGCGTCCATTAAAAATTTCCTTTAATGTGTCAGTGAAGCAATTCACAGCAGTTTGCTGTTCAAACTACTTACCTACAGGCCAGGTATTTAAAACTCTGTTTTCTCCGTCACACGGATCACATATAAGTTCGCTCCAAACTCAGTCATTTGTAGTGAGCGTGGAAGATACTGTCCTCCATTTAAAATGGGCAAGGCACGTGGCAAGGAACGGGGAACTGGACGTGATGGTAATGGTGCATGCAGAGGCCGAGGGCAAGGCCGTAGGCAAGCCGAAATTGTGCCACAACAAACACCCATATCTTCTCGCCTGACCTTCCTGTCCCAATTTCTAGGGGACCACAGCACACCACTATTGAACCCAGAACAGTGTCAAAAGGTTGTTGGTTGGATAGCGGATAATGTTTCCAGGCACTTAGCCACCACCACCACCCTGTCTTCCACACGGTCAAGTCTCAGTAGCCTTGAGTCTGGACCGCATATTCCTCACCCTGATCCTCCTTCCTCCCACCATGCCGAGTACCCAGAGACAACTGATCCCACACTTGGACACTCTGAAGAGCTGTTCACTTTTCCATTTATAGATTTGGGCCTCTCGCTCGGTCCACTTGAAGCGGGGCAAGAGGAGATCGCGTGTAGCGATGCTCAAATATTTGACCAGCCACAGCCACACGAAGGCGACGGTGGGAAAGTGTCACAAGAGGTGGACGATGATGAGACACAATTGCCAGAAAGTTAGGAGGAGGACCAGGGTGCGGAAGTGGAAGACGAGGTGGTGGATGATATAGTAACTAACCCAACCTGGCAGGAGAACATGCAGAGCGAGGACAGCAGCACACAGGTGGAAGGAGGCAGAGCACCCCAACAGGCAGGAAGAAGCAGTGTGGTGGCTGCAGACAGAAGGCAGGCAACCGTTCCCCGTAACACCAACATGAAGGAAGTTGCCAGTACAACTGTTTGGTCTTCCCGAGTCTGGTTGTTTTTTGCCGATAACCCCAAAAAGGCCATTTGCACCACCTGCCAGGCCAGCATCAGCAGGGGTTGCAAAATGACCAGCCTGACCACCACCAGCATGATCAGACACATGGCATCAAAGCACTCGACTTTGTGGGCCAAACCCCAGGGTCCAGGAACAGTGTCTGCGGGTGGCACCATTGCTTCTTCCGCTGTTGTGCATGCAAGCCAATCCCTTGTCCATGGTGCATGCGAAGACGCCTCCTGCCCTGCACTCTCAAGTAGCAGCATCAAGAAGCACGTACATGTCCTTGTCCCAGCGCAGCTTTCAGTTGTCCATACCCCAGGAACACAAGCGCAAATATGCAGCCAACACCCCACAGGCCACACTATTAAATTCTCACATTTCACGACTGCTTACGCTCAAAATGTTGCCTTTTAGGCTTGTGGAGACGGAAGCATTCCGCAACCTGATGGCGGTGGCCGTCCCTCGGTACTCGGTCCCCAGCCGCCGCTATTTCTCCCGGTGTGCCGTCCCCGCATTACACAAGCACATGTCCCAAAACATTAGCCGTGCTCTCAACAACGCAGTTACCGGTAAAGTCCACCTAACCACAGACACGTGGACAAGTGCTTGTGGGCAGGGACGGTACATCTCGCTGACGGCACACTGTGTTAACATAGTGGAAGCCGGGACCCAGTCGGACCTTGGGACGGACCACGTCCTCCCCATGTCAAGGATTGCGGGACCTAGGTCAATCAGGGTTGCCCCCATGGTCTACAGCTCCTACACCTCATCCTCCTCTGCCTCCTCCTCCTCTTCAGCCTCCATCTCTGAAATGACCACATCAGTCACAAGCTGGAAGCACTGCAGCACTGCCTCTGCCAAGCAAAAACAGGCTGTGCTGAAGCTAATATGGTTACGTGAAAATCCGCACAATGCTGAAGAGTTGTGGACAGCTCTGAAAGAGCAGGCAGATCTGTGGCTTATACCACTGAACATACAGCCAGGCATGGTCGTGTGTGACAATGGCCGGAACCAGGTGGCGGCTCTGAGGTGAGGCGAGCTCACACACGTACCATGCCTGGCCCATGTGCTTAACCTCGTGGTTCAGCGGTTTCTCAAATCCTACCCAGAGCTACTGGATCTGCTTGTTAAAGTACGCCACTTGTGTGCCCATTTTAGAAAGTCAGCTACAGCTTCCGCCGCCCTTGCAGTGTTTCAGCAGCGTTAGCAGCTTCCGGCTTACAGACTGGTGTGTGATGTCCCCACGCATTGGAACTCTACACTGCAGATGTTGGGAAGGATTTTTGAGCAGAAGAGGGCAGTTGTTGAGTACCAGCATCAACAAGGCCATCGGTATTCAGTTCAGACTCCACACATAAGACCTCAGGAGTGGACATGGATGTCAGACATATGTACCATCCTTCAAAACTTTGAGGACTCCATCAAGATGGTGAGTGGCGATGACGCCATAATTAGCATCACCATCCCGCTTCTCTGTCTTCTGAAATGCTCTCTGCTCACATTCAAAGAGGATGCATTGCAGGCGGAGCATGATGAGATGGAGCAAAGAACCATACAGGGTGATTACACACATCCAAGCCTCATCTCATCCCAAAGTGGATTATGTGACAATGAGGAAGAGGAGGAGGAGGAGGAAGGTCAGAAGCTAGTTTCATGCACTATAGACGGTACTACCTGCACAGCTGTCATACCGTCTGTTCAGCGTGGATGGCCAGAGGACAGAGAGGAGTAGGAGGAGAAGGAGGAGGAGAGCATCGTCGGTCATCCTCTTGGTGAGGACACGGAAGTATTGCCTGTTAGTAGTCTGGCACGCATGGCTGAGTTATGTTACGCTGCCTTTCCCATGAGCCTCACGTTTTCAAAATTTTGGGTGATAGACAGTCATTACTGGTTGGTGACACTTCTAGACTCACGCTACAAGGAGAACTTTATATCTCTTATTCCTGAGGCGGACAGGTCTACAAAAATGGGGCTGTACCAGAAGTCCCCTGTTGCGGAACTATTAAAAAAATTCCCATCTGAAAACACTGGTGGCAGAGGGCACAGTTCGTTGGACAACCAAGGAGTACAGGCGAGAGAGACACAACTTCAATCCAGCAGAGGCAGGGGAACACTGTCAAAGTTCTGGGAGAGTTTTCTCAGACCCTCCCATCGGACAGGCCCTGAGGCGCGGGGTACTCTCACAAGGAGTGCAAAGTTTGGGAAGATGCTGAGGGAGTACCTTGCCGACCGTACCAACGTCCTCCGTTATTCCTCTGTGCCTTATAATTATTGGGTATCCAAGCTGGATACGTGGAATGAACTGGCTCTCTATGCCTTGCAGGTCCTGGCCTGCCCTGCCGCCAGCATTTTATCAGAGGGGATTTTTAGTGCTGCTGTTGGAATTATAACTGATAAGCGCATCCGCCTGTCAACTGAAAATGCTGACACGCTGACTCTTATAAAAATGAATAAGGGCAGGATTGGGCCAGACTTCTCAACACCACCGAATGATAGCAGCATAACATAAACTCAAATCCAGTGTCTTCTCATGCACCTTTTCACACCCACACATGGGTATACGCTTCCTGATTTTGGCTATTTGCTCTTGTCCTCCTCCTTCTCCTCATCCTCAACCACCATATCACCAGGGTGACCGTGGTCCGTGATGCAACACCCACATAATTTTTTTAAAGGGTGTTTATGATGCCCGTAAAAAAATTTTTTTTATACAGTATGTTCATGTATACCCCCCAGGGGTAAATGTTTGTCAGCCCATACACTTAGTGCATGGGCATTACAAGTATAGGAGGCCCGCTCCTTTCTAATGGGAACATTTTTTTATGAGGCCCTCCTCCACGTCTCTTCCAAGGGTCATTGAAGTGCCTCCAAATTTTTGGCAGCACTTGCATTTACTGCATAGGCCAACATTTTGGGAGACTCTCTCCTTTCTAATGGGAATTTGTCGTTACTGTGGCCCTGCTCTATGTGTCTTTAAATTCTTAGTGGGGTTTTCCTAAAATTCGTCAGCAGTTGGACTCACTGCATACCCTATAACTGTATAGAAGACCCTCTCCTTTCTAATGGGAATTTGTCAATACTGTGGCCCTGCTCTATGTGTCTTTAAATTCTTAGTGGGGTTTTTCCTAAAATTGGTCTGCCGTTGGACTCACTGCATACCCTATAACTGTATAGCAGACCCTCTCCTTTCTAATGGGAACATGTCGTACTTGTTATTGTGGCCCTGCTCTTTGTGTCTTTAAATTCTTAGTGGGGTTTTTCCTAAAATTGGTCAGCCGTTGGACTCACAGCATACCCTATAACTGTATAGCAGACCCTCTCCTTTCTAAATGGAATTTGTCGTTACTGTGCTCTATGTGTCTTTAAATTCTTAGTGGGGTTTTTCCCAAATTTTGGCAGCCCTTGCAGTCACAGCATGGGCATTACTACTATAGTAGACCCGCTCCTTTATAATGGGAACATCTTTTTTACTGAGACCCTCCTCTATGTCTCTTCAAAGGGGTATTGGGTTGCATCCAAATTTTTGGAGCCCTTGCAGTCACTGGATATGCAATAACAGTATAGGAGACCCACTTGTTAATAATAAGAACAAAAAAGCATAGCCGGCTGATGGCTCTCTAACAATAGCGAGGGCCGACTGCTGGCCTTTTAAGAATGGTAAGGGCCGTCTGATGGCCCTATAAAAATAGGCTTTATGACATTCGGAGTCCCTCCATCATAAATAAAACAGGATGTGTCTGATGATGTGTCACACACAACATTGCCAGATAAGGTTGTAAAATGTTAAAATGACATTTCCCGGTGAATGCATTTGTCTTAAAAAATAACGTAAAAAACAAAACAATAGGATCTTTCTTTAGTATAAAAAACAGCGTCACCAATTTAACCTAAATGTAATCATATTGTACTGCTCCTGCACCTCCTCCTCCATCTCCGAAATGAATACATCAGTCACAAGCTGACAACACTGCAGCACTGCCTTGGCCAAGCAGCAACAGGCTGTGCTAAAGATAACATGCTTAATGCTTAATTGACAAACCGCCCAGCACTGCAGAGTTGTTGAAATCTGTAACACAGCAGCCTGATCTGTGGCTCTCACCGCTGAACATACAGCCAGGCATGGTCGTGTGTGACAATGGGCGGAACCTGGTTACAGAGAAATGACAGCCGGGGTAGATACGGTTTCCTTCTATGCCAGTCCTTTCACCGAGCTAAAGAATATGGCTGTGGTGAAATACAACTTCCACTGAGAAGCTGTTTCAGATTGAAAAACATTGTGCCCACCAGAGGATTTGATCCTGAGGGATAATCTTTCTCACCCGCTCTAGAGCCCCATAGAGGCTGCAAAGTTAGCGCTATCATGAACTCTCCTGAGGTAGAAGCCAAGGCACACCAGAGGATTCTCTGGTGGAACCGTGCAACCCTGCCGAGAAGCAGTCCTTACTAAGAAAAGTGTGTGGGAAGGTTCCCGGACACTCTATTTTTACTGAGGAGCAAACACACGCAAACATGGTGAGAACATACAAATTCCTTGCAGATGCTGTCCTTGCTGGGATTTGAACCCAGGATCCCAGCACTGCAAGGCTTCAGTGCTAACCACTGATCCAATGTGCTGCCGTTCACCCTCTAATATCTAACAGGCTGGAGAAACTTGCACCTACTGCCACTCTATCTTCAGCTCCTTTGTGAGAAAATGTATTTGGGCAGCGACTCAGTCTACCAAATAAAATTCCTGAAAAGGAAATTGGGGATGGCTTCGCTACTGGTACTGGGGGCAGTGCTAATACCATGGCGTTGTACCATAGTTTGCTGGAAATATTCCAGGCTGGTAGGAGGCAAGCAAATTCCTACAGAAAAGTACCAGCAGTAATGTTCAGGCCACATTTCAAGTGCAATCAGCTTTAGAGGACTTCCTGCGAGAAATGACACGCAGGGTACATACAGTTTCCCTCTATGCCAGTCCTTTCACCGAGCTAAATACAACTCTCAGCAAAAAAAATTGGGGACTGGCTCCGTACCGTCCCTGGCCACATTAACTTGTCCACTTGTTTGTGGTTAGGCGGTCCTTCCCAGTAAGTGCACTGGGGAGGGCACGAATAATGTCGTGAGACCCGTGCTTGTGGAAGGCGGAGGCGATACCGGGAAATATAGTGGCGGCTGGGGACCGAGTATGGACAACCGGCCGCCGCCGGCATGAGGTTGTGAAAAGCTTCCGCCTCCACGAGCTTAAAAGGCCATATTTTAAGTGCAAAGAGCTGCCCAGAAATCTGGCAGTTTAGTGTTGCAGCCTGTGGGTGGGTGGCTGGCTGCATACTTGCACTTGCATTACAAGTGACAGAAAACTAAGCAGATGGTGGCCTCTATCATCATCATGGCCTCACCTTGGCACTATGAACTCTCCTGAAAGAGAAGCCAGGTCACACCGGAGGAGTCTCCGGTTCTCTGGCGGGCCCGTCCAACCATGCCGAAAAGCAGCCCTGGCTAAGAAAAGTGTGGGGGAAGGTTCCCGGACACTCTATGGCTGCTTTTTTAATGTGGATCGGCCATGCTTATGCATGTTATTTCTCAAAACGCATTACAGATCAGGCCATTGTCCAACTCTGTATTCAAGAAATTAAATGCGCAAAGAAAGATGTGTGTGTCAAAGCACCACCGAAAAGTGCGAGTTGATGTTGGATGGGCTGCCATTGCTTCTGCACCATGCTCAATTACAGGACTTCCTGGGATAAATGACATGCAGGGTAGATACGGTTTCCCTCTATGCCAGTCCTTTCACCGAGCTAAATACAACTCTCAGCAAAAAAAGTTGTGGACTGGCTCCGCACCGTCCCTGACCACATTCACCTGTCCACGTGTTTGTGGTTAGGCGGTCTTTCCCAGTAAGTGCACTGGGGAGGGCATGGGTAATGTTGTGGGACCCGTGCTTGTGGAAGGCGGAGGCGATACCGGAAAATAAAGTGGCGGCTGGGGACCGAGTATAGACACCCGCCTGCCCCCGGCATGAGGTTATGAAAAGCTTCCGCCTCCACGAGCCTAAAAGGCTGCAATTCAAGTGCAAGCAGCAGTCAAAAATTTGGCAGTATAGTATTGCAGCCTGTGGGTGGGTGGGTGGCTAGCTGCATACTTGCGCTTGCATTCCAAGGAATGGGGTAGGGACAACTGAACGCTGCAGTGGGACAAGGATGTGGACGGTGATTGTTGCAAGTATGCAATGATAGGTGGATGGTGGGAGGCATCTTTGCATGTGCCAAGGATGACTTATGATGGGCACACTTTTAGGCTGTGAGCTGGGAGTCAGAGATGCTTCCAGAGGTCTTCCCCATGCTGTTCCCATGTCTTTTCAGCACTGTATGCATGTGTCTGATGATGTGTCACACACCACATGGCCAGATAAGGTTGTAAAATGTTAAAATGACATTTCCCGGTGAATGCATTTGTCTTGGTTGAAAGCAATGCAAAAGTGCAAAAACGCATCAAAAACGCTACGTGTGAACATAGCCCAAGTTGTGGAGGAGTATTTTTGTTTTTGGTTATTTATTTTGCCTTATATACAAGTCATTACCCTGGAAAGGATGTTCCTTAACATATTTCCCAGGAAAATCCATTTTGATTTCGTTTTTGTATGTTTTATTGTGAGTCCGTAAAAGTGCCGTAATACTCTGACCACATTGTTGACAGCAGTGATCTGGGAGTCAGAGATGCTTCCAGGGGTCTTCCCCATGCTGTTCCCATGTCATTTGAGCACTGTTCCCATCGATTTGGGCAATTTTTAGGCCTCTGCAGACCGCTGGGGGGAGCCGCCTGAAAAATGCTCGCGTTCCCCATAGACTTACATTGGGCTCGTTGCTCGGGTCGAGCACCCGAGTATTCTAATGTGCTCGACCCGAGCAACGAGTAACCGAGCATTTTAGTGCTCGCTCATCACTAGTAGGCAGTACATGACTGTGTTATGTAGGCAATACATGGCTGTATTATGTAGGCAATACATAATCTCATTGTGTAGGCAATACATGGCTGTATTATGTAGGTAGTACATGACTATTATGTAGGCAGTACATGGCTGTATTGTGTAGTCAGTACATGGCTGTATTATGTAGACAGTACATGGCTGTATTAAGTAGGCAGTACATGGCTGTATTATGTAGGCAATACATAATCTCATTGTGTAGGCAATACATGGCTGTATTATGTAGACAGTACATGGCTGTATTAAGTAGGCAGTACATGGCTGTATTATGTAGGCAGTACATGACTGTATTATGTAGGCAGTACATGGCTGTATTATGTAGGCAGTAGATAATCGTATTGTGTAGGCAATGTATGGCTATATTATGTAGGCAGTACATGACTGTATTATGTAGTCAATACATGGCCGTATTATGTAGGCAGTACATGGCAATATTATGTAGGCAGTACATGTCCATATTGTGTAGGCAGTACATGACTGTATTGTGTAGGCAGTACATGGCTGTATTATGTAGGCAGTACATGGCTGTATTATGTAGGCAGTACATGGCCATAATGCGTAGGCAGTACATGACTGTATTATGTAGGCAATACATGACTATTATGTAAGTAGTACATGGCTGTATTACGTAGGCAGTACATGGCTGTATTATGTAGGCAGTACATGACTGTATTATGTAGGCAGTACATGGCTGTATTATGCAGGCAGTACATGACTGTATTATGTAGACAGTACATGGCTGTATTATGTAGGCAGTACATGACTATTATGTAAGTAGTACATGGCTGTATGACGTAGGTAGTACATGACTGTATTATGTAGGCAATACATGGCCGTATTATGTAGGCAGTACATGACTGTATTATGTAGGCAGTACATGGCTGTATTATGTAGGCTGTACATGGCTGTATTATGTAGACAGTACATGGCTGTGCTATGTAGGCAGTACATGGCTGTATTATGTAGGCAGTACATGACTGTATTATGTAGGCAGTACATGGCCGTATTGTGTAGGCAGTACATGACTGTATTATGTAGGCCGTACATGGCTGTATTATCTAGGCAGTACATGGCTGTATTATGTAGGCAGTACATGACGGTATTATGGAGGCAGTACATGATTGTATTATGTAGGCAGTACATGACTGTATTATGTAGGCAGTACATGACGGTATTATGGAGGCAGTACATGACTGTATTATGTAGGCAGTACATGGCCGTATTAAGTAGGTAGTACATGACTGTATTATGTAGGCAGTACATGGCCGTATTGTGTAGGCAGTACATGACTGTATTATGTAGGCCATACATGGCTGTATTATGTAGGCAGTACATGACTGTATTATGTAGGCAGTACATGGTTGTATTATGTAGGCTGTACATGGCTGTATTATGTAGACAGTACATGGCTGTATTATGTAGGCAGTACATGGCTGTATTATGTAGGCAGTACATGACTGTTTTATGTAGGCAGTACATGGCCGTATTGTGTAGGCAGTACATGACTGTATTATGTAGGCCGTACACGGCTGTATTATGTAGGCAGTACATGGCTGTATTATGTAGGCAGTACATGACGGTATTATGGAGGCAGTACATGACTGTATTATGTAGGCAGTACATGACTGTATTATGTAGACAGTACATGGCTGTATTATGTAGGCAGTACATGACTATTATGTAAGTAGTACATGGCTGTGTTACGTAGGTAGTACATGACTGTATTATGTAGGCAATACATGACCGTATTATGTAGGCAGTACATGACTGTATTATGTAGACAGTACATGGCTGAATTGTGTAGGCAGTACATGGCTGTATTATGTAGGCTGTACATGGCTGTATTATGTAGGCAGTACATGGCTGTATTATGTAGGCAGTACATGACTGTATTATGTAGGCAGTACATGGCCGTATTGTGTAGGCAGTACATGACTGTATTATGTAGGCCGTACATGGCTGTATTATCTAGGCAGTACATGGCTGTATTATGTAGGCAGTACATGACGGTATTATGGAGGCAGTACATGATTGTATTATGTAGGCAGTACATGACTGTATTATGTAGGCAGTACATGACGGTATTATGGAGGCAGTACATGACTGTATTATGTAGGCAGTACATGGCCGTATTAAGTAGGTAGTACATGACTGTATTATGTAGGCAGTACATGGCCGTATTGTGTAGGCAGTACATGACTGTATTATGTAGGCCATACATGGCTGTATTATGTAGGCAGTACATGACTGTATTATGTAGGCAGTACATGGTTGTATTATGTAGGCTGTACATGGCTGTATTATGTAGACAGTACATGGCTGTATTATGTAGGCAGTACATGGCTGTATTATGTAGGCAGTACATGACTGTTTTATGTAGGCAGTACATGGCCGTATTGTGTAGGCAGTACATGACTGTATTATGTAGGCCGTACACGGCTGTATTATGTAGGCAGTACATGGCTGTATTATGTAGGCAGTACATGACGGTATTATGGAGGCAGTACATGACTGTATTATGTAGGCAGTACATGACTGTATTATGTAGACAGTACATGGCTGTATTATGTAGGCAGTACATGACTATTATGTAAGTAGTACATGGCTGTGTTACGTAGGTAGTACATGACTGTATTATGTAGGCAATACATGACCGTATTATGTAGGCAGTACATGACTGTATTATGTAGACAGTACATGGCTGAATTGTGTAGGCAGTACATGGCTGTATTATGTAGGCTGTACATGGCTGTATTATGTAGGCAGTACATGGCTGTATTATGTAGGCAGTACATGACTGTATTATGTAGGCAGTACATGGCCGTATTGTGTAGGCAGTACATGACTGTATTATGTAGGCCGTACATGGCTGTATTATGTAGGCAGTACATGGCTGTATTATGTAGGCAGTACATGACGGTATTATGGAGGCAGTACATGACTGTATTATGTAGGCAGTACATGACTATTATGTAAGTAGTACATGGCTGTATTACGTAGGTAGTACATGACTGTATTATGTAGGCAGTACATGGCTGAATTGTGTAGGCAGTACATGGCTGTATTATGTAGGCTGTACATGGCTGTATTATGTAGACAGTACATGGCTGTATTATGTAGGCAGTACATGGCTGTATTATGTAGGCAGTGCATGGCTGTTTTATGTAGGCAGTACATGACGGTATTATGGAGGCAGTGCATGACTGTATTATGTAGGCAGTACATGGCCTTATTAAGTAGGCAGTACATGACTGTATTATGTAGGCAGTACATGGCCGTATTGTGTAGGCAGTACATGACTGTATTATGTAGGCAGTGCATGGCTGTATTATGTAGGCAGTACATGATGGTATTATGGAGGCAGTACATGACTGCATTATGTAGGCAGTACATGACTGCATTATGTAGACAGTACATGGCTGTATTATGTAGGCAGTACATGACTGTATTATGTAGGCAGTGCATGGCTGTATTATGTAGACAGTGCATGACTGTATTATAGAGGCAGTACATGGCTGTATTATGTAGGCAGTACATGACTGTATTATGTAGGCAGTACATGGCTTTATCATGTGGGCAGTGCATGGCTGTATTATATAGGCAATACGTAATGATCGCGATTGCGGAAGAGCAGCCTGCCTACACCAGAGTAAACTTTAACTGGATACACGTTCTCGGACGCACATACAGCTGAAGTGTATTGCAGAGCAGAGACCCGCCTGGTCTGTGCGTTGCTGTACACACTGCCAGACAATCAGAGGCCAGCAGCTGACATCGGCGTGCACGTGACCGGGGGCGCTTTGGCAGTGATGTAATGCGCTGCAGATGGTTGCCCACTGAAGTCAGCTGTCGGTTTCAGAAGAGGACGCCACTCAGCAGGGAGGGCAGGGAAGGTGAGTAGGTTCATTTATTTTTTTCTATGCATTAAAGAACAGCAGCAGAATGGGGGACATATATACCAGGATGGGGGATATATACTGTATACCAGGATGGGGGCAGGAAGGATAACAAATATACCAGGATGGAGGACATATACTGTATACATACCAGTAATGGGCCAGGATGAGGGACATACAGGATATACCAGGACGGAGGACATATATAGTAGGATGGGCCCAGGATGGGGGGCATCATTACATAAAGGGGGAGGAGGTGCTTCTTGTATGTCCCTATATGATCTAGAAGGCTACAAGGGCCCATATATCTGACCAACATGCGGGGGGGGGCTCAGGTCCAAATCTTACACAGGGGCCCATGGGACTCCAGTTACATCACTAATAGGAACCACATGGCTGTGTTATGTTAGCACTGCAGTACATGAATGTATTAAGTTGCACTGTATGGTGGTATTATTGCTATTAAGACATTACTCCACATCTACCATCTTGCTTTGTCTCGATTATTATTATCTCACACCTCAGTCACTTCACCTCTGAGAAAAAATAGGTTATGCCAAAAAGTTCCAAACACGAGCATCATATAATCTGCCCTGGGGTCAAAAGGGCTTATCGTTTCCTGAACTTTATTGCAGGGTTAGGTATGGGTCATGGTACTGAGCCCCCCCCCCAGGTTTCATTTACTCTTCTGATATTATACTTTTATATTTGTACATGTCCTTAGTTTGGCTATTTATTGCATATTATAATATTATACTGATAAATGTTATTTTTATAAAAATTTTACATCAGATTTTAAAAACGAAAAAAAAAAGATGTCATATGTTACCGTATATAGTGAGCAGAGAAATCCTGCTCTCCGATGATTTACCCCAGTGGAGCTCTCACTATGTGGTCTCCTGAGTGACCCATTCAACACCCTTAAAAAGCATGATAAAAGCCAAAGCCGCAACACTGGCTGCAAATTTGTTTTATGGAATAATATTCCAACTGGGAATAAATAAAATGCATCATTTTGTTCGCCTCTGAATTTTATCTTCCGTTAAAGTCAAAAAGAACATGAAGAGGATTTTTTTTTCTCTTCTTAACATTTCTGCAATTCTATGAGGCATCTCCGCAGTAAATAGTCTCATTACAGACGCTGCTAATTGGCATTGGCATATTAGAATTAAAATACTGCACAGAGGTGAGGGCAGGACGAGAGGTCTGCACAGGGGCAAAGCATCCGGCAGGTAAAGAGGAAGCAATGGCAAATAGATAGGTATTATAAGTACAGATAGATTCTATCTATTTGCCATCTATCCAGCTGTTTATATATACACATCTCTGTCTCACATCTATCTTCTGTCAATCTATATATAATTTTTTATCTCATTCTGTTTCACTCATATTTTTCTATCATTCTCATACAGAATCTATCAGGAGGAATATTTTTATTGTCTATCCATCTATCAATCTACCTATAAATCAATCTATCTACTCATCTACCCATCCCTCTATTGATGTACCTATTCATCCATCTGTTCTATCTATTGTTCCATCTATCTATCCATCTATTGTTCCGTCTATCTATCCATCTATTGTTCCATCTATCTATCCATCCATCCATTTCAGATCAATCTATCTATCTATCTCATATCTACTCGTCCAATCTATCTACGCATCCATCCATCTACCCATCCATCCATCTATCCATCCATCCATCTATCCATCTATCCAGTCATCCATCCATCTATTTCATATCTATCTATTCATCCATCCATCTACCCATCTATCTATCTATCTATCTATCTATCTATCTATCTATCTATCTATCTACATTTCCAATCTATCTACTCATTTATCCATCTATCTACCCATCCATCCATCCATCTACCCACCCATACATCCATCTACCCATTCATCTACCCATCCATCTATGTACCCATCTATCCATCTATCTAGCCATTCATTCATCTATTTCAAATCTATCTATCTATCTCATATCTATCCACCAATCCATCTACCCATCCATCCATCCATCCATCCATCCATCCATCCATCTATCCATCTATGTACCCATCTATCTAGCCATCCATTCATCTATTTATATCTATATATCTATCTATCTCATATCTATCCATCAATCCATCTACCCATCCATCCATCCATCCATCCATCCATCTACCCATCCATCCATCCATCCATCCATCCATCCATCCATCCATCCATCCATCCATCCATCCATCTACCCATCCATCCATCTATCCATCTATGTACCCATCTATCCATCTATCTAGCCATCCATTCATCTATTTCAAATCTATCTATCTATCTCATATCTATCCATCCATCCATCTACCCATCCATCCATCCATCCATCCATCCATCCATCCATCCATCCATCTACCCATCCATCCATCTATCCATCTATGTACCCATCTATCCATCTATCTAGCCATCCATTCATCTATTTCAAATCTATCTATCTATCTCATATCTATCCATCAATCCATCTACCCATCCATCCATTCATCTACCCAACCATCCATCCATCCATCCATCTACCCAACCATCCATCCATCTATCTGTTATATTTATGTATATCTGTCTATGTATCTCTATTCCCTATCTGTCTATATCTATCCATCTGTTTATCTGTCTATCTGTCCGTCCGTCTGTACATCTATACCTTAATCTATAGATGGATATATCTTGTATAAACCTGTCCTCACAGCTTGTGGATTAAAACGTTTGGCGGTAAATAGAAGTTATAAAAAGGCATGTTAATAAATAGCAGACATATATGAGTGGATAAAGCTAAATACAATGTATATGAGGCAGAAACACCAAAAGAAGATATAGATAGATAATAGATAGATGATAGATAGATAGATAGATAGATAGATAGATAGATAGATAGATAGATAGATAGATAGATAGATACGGTAGGTAATGATAATTGTTATAGATATTAAATAAAGAGATAAAGACATGGATTTCTATGTTGAGACAAATACTGACTATAATTGTGATCCACCATAATAACACCTGACGCCCGCTCTCTGCCTTTTTTGTTCAGGACCCTACAGAAATGTATCTAAAATTATCTCATTATATTTTTCCAAAAGAGAAATATGAATAATAAGTAAGGACAATTTTAAGTTGAAAATGGGAAAAGCAGACTGAGACGTTTTGTCATATTGATTTCTTTCCTGGGATAAATGGTTCCTGCACTATTGCTGTAGAGGAGCCTTTATTGCACGGACTCTCCAGGTTCTGCAGGATCCGACCCCGCGATTAATTAAAAAACATCATTTTTCATGAAGGAAAACTTCTCACATCAAGTGAATTTCATAAACACAAATCTGTCACGGATTCTTTAAATCATCCACCTGTGACGCTCATTGATCGGGTCATTACTGTTCACAAAAGAATTGCCTATAGGAATGGAAATCACTGCAGCATTCATCCAGCAGAGGGCCACAGACCTGCACAGCCTGACACAGGAGCAGGAAGCCGGGTACTGCTGTGATGGGAAAGAAAGAAGAAATATAGAAAAAAGATAGATAGATAGATAGATAGATAGATAGATAGATAGATAGATAGATAGATAGATAGATAGATAGATAGATAGATAGATAGATAGATAGATAGATAGATAGATATGAGATAGGGTACAGAAGATATAGACAGACAGATCGACAAATGATTATGATAGGATTCAATAGATAAACTTACAGAGAATGAAAGATCTAAATTGATAGATGTTAAATAAAGTAAGAAAGATAAAGGAAGGAAGGAAGAGCGGGAGGGAAGGAAGGAATGAAGGGAGGAAGGAAGGAAGGGAGAAGGAAGAAAGGGAGGGAGGGGAGGATAAGAAGGAAGAAAGAGGAAGAAAAGGAAGGAAGGAAGAGCGAGGGGAGGGAAGGAAGGAAGGAATGAAGAGAGGGAGGAAGGAAGGGAGAAGGAAGGAAGGACGGAAGAGAGGGAGGGAGGGGAAGGAAAGAAGGAAGAAAAAGGAAGAAAAGGAAGGAAGGAAGAGAGGGAAGGAAGGAAGAGAGAGGGGAGGGAGGGAAGGAAGGAATGAAGAGAGGGATGAAGGAAGGGAGAAGGAAGGAAGGACGGAAGAGAGGGAGGGAGGGGAAGGAAAGAAGGAAGAAAGAGGAAGAAAAGGAAGGAAGGAAGAGAGGGAAGGAAGGAAGAGCAAGGAGAGGGAGGGGAGGAAGGAATGAAGAGAAGGAGGAAGGAAGGACGGAAGAGAGCGAGGGAGGAGAGGTAAAGAAGGAACAAAGGAAGAAAATGAAGGAAAGGAAGGAAATGAGAGAGGGAAGGAAGAGCGAGGGAAGGGAGGGAGGGAGGAAGGAAGGGAAAGAAGGGAGGCCAGCAAGGAAGGAAGAGAGGGAGGGTGGGAAAGAAGGAAGCAAGGGAGGGAGAGAAGGAGAGAGGGAAGAAAGGAAGGTAGAGAAAGGTAGGAAGGAAGGAAGAGAAGAAGAGGAGAAAGGAAAGGAAGGAAGGAAAGGAAGGAAGAAAGAAGCAACACTAATCCAAATATTGTGTAGGTGGAAGTGTGACACCCCAGGGGTCTGGTTGCCACAGTGATAGAGATATTACGTCTGAGAGCAGGTGGGAGGTCTCTTGGTCAGGAATCCTGTGCATGCCACACCTCCTGCCCAGTCCTGGGAGGGGAAGAACTTCCCCTATATAAAACTGGGGCTGAGGCAGGGTTAGTTAGTTAAGAAGAGGAGCAGCTATAGGAAAGAGAGATCAGGAGCTCAGTGGGAGCAGTGCTACAAGGAATCAGGGGCTGGCAGCTGAAGAGCTCGCCCTGATTGAAGAGTTACCACCGGACCCGGAGTCCGAGGCTGTGGGGACTAATCCTTACCCAGCAGCAGAAACCGACCGGCAGGGGATTTCAGGTCCTCTGGCCAAGAAACCCGAAGGCACGGTCACACGCGTGGGACCAGCACCGCCGTCGTGGAGCGGAAGCCACTAGAAGGCCCCGAGTCACCGGCCATACGGGTGAGCACCACACGGTACACTCAGGGACGTGGGCTACTTTTACCCGCCTCTAGCAAGGTAGCCAGAAGAGTACAATTAGTTGGGGAGGCCTACAACTCCGCCTGGCCAGGGGAGATCCCATCTGCTCAAGGACTGACCAGGCCCCAATCGCTAGCCAGTACTCCGGGAGGGTCTATTTATGTCACCAGTAAAGACCCTGAACTACACCGCATCGTCTCTGAGTGGTTCCTGCTACCCCCATCATCCACGTCGGCTGCCCTGAGGCCATACCCCTCCCGTTGGGGGTTATACCATCTACGCTGCACAATCGTACCACCGGCCTCAGCGGTCTGCCCTGCAGCGGCAGCTCCATAGCTGCATTCAACGGGTGGCGTAGTCGTCCAACATCTACTGCTAATATTCAGCCACATAGTTTGACTCCCTGGGCACGGACCGGGTCACCGCCACGAGACTACTACCCCCAACAGGCCCGGCTCCGGGTAGTCCCCGCGTGCGCAACGCTACACCAAGCAGGCCCAGGGGCGCGTCAACTTTTGGCGTAGTCGGCAGGATCTCGTGCCCGCAACCACCGGGTACTGCGTGCCTGAAAAAGACTGTTCAAACTTACCAGTGGTGAAGATTCCCGCCATCCGTGGAGGTTTCCCGCCATCCGGCGCCATCTTCTACCTTCTTCCCGCCATCCGCGAAGTTTTCCCGCCATCCGGCGCCTTCTTCTGCCTTCTTCCCGCCATCCGTGGAGCTTTCCCGCCGTTGGACGCCATCTTGAAGACGCCGCGCGGGAAGAAGAGGGGCGTGGACTCCGAAAGCGCGCGAGAACTGAAGCCCCGCCTCACGTCCGGACGTTGCGTAAGGTCCTGGAAGGAGCCCAGCAGACGCCGACGTCACAGGAGCACGACGGAAGGTCCTCAACCCTGACGATCCACTGCGGAGCCGCGGCCTACGGAAGAGGATCATCGCAAGGTAGGCCACGGTCCACTAGGGGGGAGAAAGATGTCGGATACGGAGGAGAGCTTCACTGCCACAGCTACCGCCAGCGCCGCCGCTGCTGCGGTCATGCCTTTCACCATGCCCTATATCCCGGGAGCAGCCTGGCTACCCCAGTACTCAGGGGAGTCACATACCCTGAATGACTTTAAAGAAAAGCTGGATAGCCTCTTCCAGGTGTACCCCCTCACAGAAGAGCAAAAAGTGAGCATCCTTGTGGCCCAACTAACCGGGGCAGCCCAAAGGGAGGTAAAGTCCTGGCCACCTGGGAGGAGGACTGTCGCAGGGATACTAACCCGGCTGAGGGACACCTTTGATACCCGCACCTCAGCCGAGATTAAGCTTAGATTCTATGGGTGCAAGCAGCGAGCACATGAGAGTATAAGGGACTATGCACTAAACCTACAAGAGGTCCTGAGAGCCATTAAGCAGACCGACCCTGACAGCGTGGGAAACGAGGACAGGCTGTTGACCGAGCAATTTATAGAGGGACTATATTGCAATGTCCACCGAACCCAGTTGCGGGCCATAGCCTTACAGGATCCTCATCTGGACTTTGCACAGTTCAAGGACAGAGCCATCCGGGTGCTCCGAGAGCCGACACCGGGTGGCGTTGTGACCCACAGGCGCCCAGCTATTACTTACCACCAGGAGGCGGCGCCCTTGTCGGCAGGGCCTGTGGGGGCTGATGCGCAGGCTTTGAACAATGACCCGGCTCCGGACCTGCACCATCAGGTCCAAGAGCTAGCTAAAAGCGTTGCTGCGTTAACCCGAACTGTGCAGTCTTTACAGGTTTCCACTCCAGGGAAGATCCAGCTGGCATCCGGACCGGAGGACATCCCGTGGCGTCGACCAAGGAGGACCCCACCGGCCAGAGGAAGACCCAGCGACCGATACAACGAGGACGGACAACCCATCTGCCGCCGCTGCAATCAACCTGGACATATGGCAAGGTACTGTCCTTTAAACTGGCACAACCTGGGGTAGAGGGCCAACCCCCAGGAAAAAGATCACCAGGCCCATCGAACTGGCGCGACAAATATGTGGGAGGACGTCCAGTCTTGCCTGTGGTACTGGATGGCATCCCTATGAGTGCCCTACTGGACACCGGGTCACAGGTCACCACCATCCCGTACGTGCTCTTCAAGCAGTACTGGAATGACTCGGATATAACCCGCTATCCAGATGACGACTTGAGTATCATCGCCAGTAATGGTCAGCCCGTGCCACAGATCGGATTTAAAGAAATGACCATTAAAATCGGTAGAGTCGAACTGGCAGCACAGGGACTGATCATTGTAGACATTGACAAGCGCGAGAGTCACCCAAAGATAACTCTAGGAACTAATGTGATTGAAAATTGTCTTGCAGAGGTGATTTTCATTTTACAGCAGGTTGCCAAGAACGCCAGCTCCGGCCAGCAGCGAGTGCTCCAGAAAGAGATCCGGGCACTGATGCGACGGCAACAGGTGGAACTCTCCGGTGGTGAGATTGGTAGCGTAAGAATGTGTGACCCTTTCCCTATTGCCATGCCCCCGAAAAGTGAAATGATGATTTGGTGCCGGGCAGCTATTGGTCTGAGAGGTAGAGATTACCAGGCCATGGTAGAACCAGTCTACTCAGACAGTAGGCCCACCATTTTGACAGCACGGGGGGTAGTTGATGTACGCCATGGGAGGGTGCCCGTTCGTATAATAAATATCGGGAAAAGGGAAGTATACCTGCCCCGGTATGCTACGCTAGCCAAATTATATACTATCAACCAAAATTCTATACAGTCTGTGGAACCCTTGCCTCCATCTCACCCGGAGGAAGGTAACGGCTCTATGAAAATAATGGAGGATTGGTGTCAGCAACTACATTTGGGTACTGACTCCACTCCCTCCCACCAGAAACAGGGAGTCTACCGGGTGGTTCGAGAGTACGAGAGGGTGTTTAGTAAACACCCGTTAGACTTCGGGCGAGTCAAGGGGGTAGAACACCACATCCCCACGGGAGACCATCCTCCCATAAAAGAGAGGTATCGACCCGTACCCCCTGCACACTACCAACACGCCAAGGGGATGCTTAGAGACATGAAGGAGGCTGGGGTAATCAGGGATAGCTGTAGCCCCTGGGCAGCTCCACTAGTCTTGGTCAAAAAGAAAGACAACACCATGAGAATGTGTGTAGATTACCGGAAAATTAACCGTATCACACACAAAGATGCGTACCCCTTACCAAGAATAGAGGAGTCTTTGGCTGCTTTAAAATCTGCTAACTTCTTCTCCACCTTGGATCTCACTAGCGGGTACTGGCAGGTTCCTGTAGCAGAGGCGGACCGGGAGAAGACCGCATTCACCACCCCGATGGGACTTAGCGAGTTTACCTGCATGCCGTTCGGACTCTGCAACGCACCAGGAACCTTCCAGCGATTGATGGAATGCTGTCTGGGACACCGAAACTTTGAGACGGTCCTGTTATACCTGGACGATGTCATCGTCTATTCCAAGACCTACGAGGACCACCTGAAACACCTGGCGGAAGTGTTCGAAGCTCTGGCAAGTTACGGCCTAAAGGTGAAACCCTCCAAGTGTCACCTCCTGAAGCCAAAGGTGCAGTACCTGGGACACGTGGTGAGTGCTGACGGAGTGGCTCCCGACCCTGATAAGTCACCGCAATTAAGGAATGGCCAAGCCCCTCCAGCGTAAAGGAAGTGAGGCAGTTCCTCGGGTTGGTAGGCTACTACCGAAGGTTCATTCCCGGTTTCACCAAAAAGGCAGCTCCTATGCAGGACCTCCTGATAGGCCAGTCCAGGAAGGCCAAGAACCAGAAGCCACCCTTCAGATGGGAGAAGCTGGAAGAAGAGTCCTTCCGCCAGCTGAAGATGGCCCTCACGGGGGATGAAATCCTGGCGTACCCTGATTATAGCCAGCCCTTTATCCTCTACACTGACGCCAGTAACATCGGGCTAGGAGCCGTACTGTCCCAGATCCAGCAGGGGAAGGAACGGGTAATTGCTTACGCCAGCCGAAAACTGCGACCCACCGAAAGAAACCCTGAGAATTACAGCTCATTTAAGCTAGAGTTCCTGGCAGTGGTGTGGGCAGTCACCGAACACTTTAAGCACTACCTCGCTGCTTCCCGGTTCACCGTGTACACGGATAACAACCCGTTGACACACCTGGACACTGCAAGACTCGGTGCCCTAGAGCAGAGATGGATGGCCCGCTTGTCCAATTATGAGTTTACAATCAAATACCGGGCAGGACGCTCCAATACCAACGCGGACGCCCTGTCCAGGATGCCGAACCTACCGGACGTAGGGGAAGATTCAGAGGAACTGGAAGAAGTTGAACTCCCCGCGTTCCACCGTCATGGGACTATCCAGTATTCCCATCGTGTAAGGAGTAAGCAATCCGCTACGTTCAACCCATTACCTCATTACAACTGGGCGGAGACGCAAGACAGTGACCCTGCCGTCCGACTGGTAAAGGAGATGCTGACTCGGCCAGATGCACGCCTTGACCCAGACGCTCCGGAGGAAGCCAAGCAACTGTGGGCTGAGAAGAGTCGACTGTTCCTTTACAAGGGGAAGTTGTGCCGCAGAATGGTTAACTCCCGGACGCATGAACTAATCTGGCAAGTAGTGGTGCCAAGAAGAGACGCAGCTATGGTGATGGAGGCATACCACGACGGAGCTGGGCACTTCGGATGGAAGAAGCTGGAGTTCCTGCTGCGCGGGCGGTTCCATTGGGTAGGCATGAGAGGGACCATCGAGAGGTGGTGCAGAGACTGTGGCCCATGCAACCTAAGAAGGAGGGACCGTGCCAGCCAGAAGACTCCCCTGCAGTCCATCATCACCAGACAGCCGTTGGAACTGGTAGCCTTGGATCATGTAAAACTGACCCCAAGCAGAAGTGGCTACGTCTACGCATTAACCATCATGGATCACTACTCCCGGTTCTTGGTTGTCGTCCCCGTCAAGGACTTAACGGCTCAAACAGCAGCTAGAGCCTTCCAGCAGCACTTCTGCCGTCCGCACGGATACCCGGAGCAGGTGCTGACGGACCAGGGGCCTGCCTTTGAAGCGGAAGTCTTCCAGGAGTTCTGCACCCTGTATGGCTGCCGGAAGATTAGAACAACACCCTATCACCCGCAAACTAATGGACTTTGTGAGAAAATGAACCAGGTGGTGATAGATCTTCTGAAAACATTGCCCCTGGAAGAACGTAGTCTGTGGCCTGAAAAGCTGCCCGACCTGGTGGACCTATACAACCACATCCCTGTAGGTTCCACCAACTGTACCCCGGCTTACCTAATGAGGGCAAGACCTGGTAAGCTTCCTGTTGATCTGGAGATGGGAGTCCTGACACCCGAGGACACTTCACCAGAAGCAGACTGGGACACAGAGAGGCAGCAGCAGTACCGGAAAGTACAGGAGAGCGTGGAGCGAAGTCTCTGTCAAGCTAGGGAAAGACAAGAGAAAACTTACAACCAGTATGCTCCCGCTGTTCCCCTGGTGCCCGGAGAGCAGGTCTTGAAGAGGAAAAGACGGCTCCACAAGTTGGACGACCAGTGGGAGAAGGACCCGTACACCGTACTGCCCTCAAGCCACGATAACCCAAAGATCTGTACAATCAGTAAAGACGGAGGGGAAACCACAGCCATTGTATCCCGGGATCACCTGAAGAAGTGTCCTGAACAGCTACGGAACCCTGAAGAGGAACAAGAAGACCCTCGACCCGTAGAGGAAAGGGAAGATATGGTTAGTACTGTGCTCGGAGACTTCCCTCGGTCTTGGACTCAAGTCAATGGTGCTGTTGTGGTACCCGTCCTCACGTTCCTCCAACCAGCATCCCAAGTGCCTACGGAGACACAGGTAGAGCTGGAAGAACAGCCGGTCCAGGAGGCAGAAGACCCCACACAAGCAGACCAGGAGAATCAACCCTCTGCTTATAGTGAGCCTGCCATACCCCTAGTGAGCCAAAGAGTCCGTAGACGGCTGCCCAGTTTACCCTTGACAGCTCCTATACCCTGTAGCTCAGGACCAGTCAGCCAGCTCCGTAGGTCCACTAGGGTCACTAGAGGCCAGTTGCCCATACGGTGGAGGATCTAAATGTTCAAGCTATTTTATTAATGTTTACCTGTTTGTTGTTGCTTGTATATAATTATGTGTTTCTAGTTATTTGTAGGAGTCTTTGGTGGATTTACCGGGAATCCTTTTTGCATATAGTTGGAGCGTAACCCAGGATGGACTAAAAGACTGTTAAGGACTCGGGGCAGGACAGACCCCTACCTGGTTACGTCTCCCTGTTTTTGGTGAAATGGACACCTTTGTTTTCTTCAAAGACTGCACCCGGTTGCGGACATGCCGTGACCATCCTAATGTGTTTTTCTTTATTGTACTGTTTTTGTTTTTACTTGTTATGTTACAAAAATATGTTTAGTCCCGGAGTACTAAATTTCACTAGGGGGGAATGTGACACCCCAGGGGTCTGGTTGCCACAGTGATAGAGATATTACGTCTGAGAGCAGGTGGGAGGTCTCTTGGTCAGGAATCCTGTGCATGCCACACCTCCTGCCCAGTCCTGGGAGGGGAAGAACTTCCCCTATATAAAACTGGGGCTGCGGCAGGGTTAGTTAGTTAAGAAGAGGAGCAGCTATAGGAAAGAGAGATCAGGAGCTCAGTGGGAGCAGTGCTACAAGGAATCAGGGGCTGGCAGCTGAAGAGCTCGCCCTGATTGAAGAGTTACCACCGGACCCGGAGTCCGAGGCTGTGGGGACTAATCCTTACCCAGCAGCAGAAACCGACCGGCAGAGGATTTCAGGTCCTCTGGCCAAGAAACCCGAAGGCACGGTCACACGCGTGGGACCAGCACCGCCGTCGTGGAGCGGAAGCCACTAGAAGGCCCCGAGTCACCGGCCATACGGGTGAGCACCACACGGTACACTCAGGGACGTGGGCTACTTTTACCCGCCTCTAGCAAGGTAGCCAGAAGAGTACAATTAGTTGGGGAGGCCTACAACTCCGCCTGGCCAGGGGAGATCCCATCTGCTCAAGGACTGACCAGGCCCCAATCGCTAGCCAGTACTCCGGGAGGGTCTATTTATGTCACCAGTAAAGACCCTGAACTACACCGCATCGTCTCTGAGTGGTTCCTGCTACCCCCATCATCCACGTCGGCTGCCCTGAGGCCATACCCCTCCCGTTGGGGGTTATACCATCTACGCTGCACAATCGTACCACCGGCCTCAGCGGTCTGCCCTGCAGCGGCAGCTCCATAGCTGCATTCAACGGGTGGCGTAGTCATCCAACATCTACTGCTAATATTCAGCCACATAGTTTGACTCCCTGGGCACGGACCGGGTCACCGCCACGAGACTACTACCCCCAACAGGCCCGGCTCCGGGTAGTCCCCGCGTGCGCAACGCTACACCAAGCAGGCCCAGGGGCGCGTCAGAAGCCTCCGAGTCCACTGACCATAAAATACAGAAAAACAAAAAGGAAGGCAGCACTCCCCTGCAATCCAGGTAAAAATATGACTGTTTATCGCAAGTCTCAGTATGTGACTTTTGGTTCCATCAATCAAGTTAGCTGATAGATAAGGTACAGTAGATAGATAAACAGACATAGAGAGAGATAACACAATATGATTATATATATAAATATACATATATATATACAGTACAGACCAAAAGTTTGGACACACCTCATTTAAAGATTTTTCTGTATTTTCATGACTATGAAAATTGTACATTCACACTGAAGGCATCAAAACTATGAATTAACACATGTGGAATTATATATTTAACAAAAAAGTGTGAAACAACTGAAAATATGTCTTATATTCTAGATTCTTCAAAGTAGCCACCTTTTGCTTTGATGACTGCTTTGCACACTCTTGGCATTCTCTTGATGAGCTTCAAGAGGTAGTCACCGGAAATGGTCTTCCAACAATCTTGAAGGAGTTCCCAGAGATGCTTAGCACTTGTTGGCCCTTTTGTCTTCACTCTGCGGTCCAGCTCACCCCAAACCATCTCGATTGGGTTCAGGTCTGGTGACTGTGGAGGCCAGGTCATCTGGCGTAGCACCCCATCACTCTCCTTCTTGGTCAAATAGCCCTTACACAGCCTGGAGGTGTGTTTGGGGTCATTGTCCTGTTGAAAAATAAATGATGGTCCAACTAAACGCAAACCGGATGGAATAGCATGCCGCTGCAAGATGCTGTGGTAGCCATGCTGGTTCAGTATGCCTTCAATTTTGAATTAATCCCCAACAGTGTCACCAGCAAAGCACCCCCACACCATCACACCTCCTCCTCCATGCTTCACGGTGGGAACCAGGCATGTAGACTCCATCCGTTCACCTTTTCTGCATCGCACAAAGACACGGTGGTTGGAACTAAAGATCTCAAATTTGGACTCATCAGACCAAAGCACAGATTTCCACTGGTCTAATGTCCATTCCTTGTGCTCTTTAGCCCAAACAAGTCTCTTCTGCTTGTTGCCTGTCCTTATCAGTGGTTTCCTAGGAGCTATTTTACCATGAAGGCTTGCTGCACAAAGTCTCCTCTTAACAGTTATTGAATAGATTTGTCTGCTGCTAGAACTGTGTGTGGCATTGACCTGGTCTCTATTCTGAGCTGCTGTTAACCTGCGATTTCTGAGGCTGGTGACTTGTATAAACTTATCCTTAGAAGCAGAGGTGACTCTTGGTCTTCCTTTCCTGGGGCGGTCCTCATGTGAGCCAGTTTCTTTGTAGCGCTTGATAGTTTTTGCAGCTGCACTTGGGGACACTTTCAAAGTTTTCCCAATTTTTCACACTGACTGACCTTCATTTCTTAAAGTAATGATGGCCACTCGTTTTTCTTTACTTAGCTGCTTTTTTCTTGCCATAATACAAATTCTAACAGTCTATTCAGTAGGACTATCAGCTGTGTATCCACCAGACTTCTGCACATAGTTTTAAAGCCGAATAAAGACTTGCGTCCATCAAGTTCGGCCTATTAGTTCTGTAATTGCTAAAGTTGATCCATAGCAGGGCAAAAACCTCAAATGATTTAGCCAATCTTCACCTGAGGAAAAATTCCCTCCCGACTCTGAAACCAGCAGTCAGAATAAATCCCTGTATCAACCTACTATTTTATTTTATTTTTAAGTATATGCTGAAATCTGCCTGGTATCTAGAAATGCATCCAGTCCCCGCTTGAACTGGTTTAGTGAATCCAACATTACCGTCTCCTCACTCAGTGAATTCCATATTCTCACTGCTCTTACCGTAAAGAACCCCTTCCTATGCTGGTGCTGAAACCTTTTCTCTTCCAATCTTAGTGAGTGCCCTCTTGTTACCGTAATATCCCTCCTTTTGAACAAATCCTGGGCAAGATCTCTATACTGTCCCCTAACATATTTGTACACATTTATTATGTCCCCCCACAACCTTCTCTTTTCCAGGCTGAATAGTCCTAGTTTTGCCAACCTCTCTGGGTATTGCAGTCCCTCCATTCCCTTTATTAATTTTGTTGCCCTCCTTTGTACCTTTTCAAGCTCATTTATATCCTTTCTATATATTGGGGCCCATAACTGAGCACAGTATTCCAAGTGTGGTCTGACCAGTGCTTTGTACAGTGGAAGAACAATGTTCTCATCCTTTGCAGCTATACCTCTTCTGATACATCCCATTACCCTGTTTGCCCTTACAGCAGCGGCCTGACTTTGGGCACTCCAATTTAGTTTACTATCAATTAAGATGCCCAAGTCCTTCTCCATCTCTGAATTCCCCAATGATTTCCCATTCAGTGAGTACTGGTGACTTCCATTTTTCCTTCCCATATGTATGACCTTACATTTCTCCTCGTTAAACCTCATTTGCCATTTAATGCTCCACCTACCCAGCTTATCCAAATCCCTCTGTAGGTCTGCACTGTCCTCTTTTGTATTAATTGTTTTACATAACTTTGTGTCATCTGCAAATATTGATATTTTACTATTTATCCCGTTGACTATGTCGTTAATAAAGATATTAAATAACATTGGGCCTAGTACAGACCCCTGTGGTACCCCACTAGTGACGCTTACCCAATCTGAGTATATTCCATTTATAACCACCCTCTGCCTTCTATCCCTTAGCCAGTTAGCTACCCACTTGCAGACATTTTCCCCCAGCCCCATCATTCTCATTTTGTATACCAACCTATTATGTGGCACGCTATTGAACGCTTTTGAGAAGTCGAGATACACGACATCCACTGGTTCCCCCTGATCTACTCGAGAGCTAACCTCCTCGTAGAAGTCAATCAGGTTTGTTTGGCAGGAGCGATTCCTCATGAATCCATGTTGGTTTGGGGTTAAAAGATTATTAGCACAACACAACTGATGGTCCCAACCCCATTTATAAGGCAAGAAATCCCACTTATTAAACCTGACAGGGCACACCTGTGAAGTGAAAACCATTTCCGGTGACTACCTCTTGAAGCTCATCAAGAGAATGCCAAGAGTGTGCAAAGCAGTCATCAAAGTAAATGGTAGCTACTTTGAAGAACCTAGAATATAAGACATATTTTCAGTTGTTTCACACTTTTTTGTTAAGTATATAATTCCACATGTGGTAATTCATAGTTTTGATGCCTTCAGTGTGAATGTACAATTTTCATAGTCATGAAAATACAGAAAAATCTTTAAATGAGAAGATGTGTCCAAACTTTTGGTCTGTACTGTATATATATATATATATATATATATATATATATATATATATATATACACACTGTATATGTCCACGCCTTTTGAAAAGAGTAAGATTTTAATTAATATTTCACAGAACAATGCTTGGTGCCTACAGTGAGACATGGTGGTGGCAGTGTCCTTATGCAGGGCTGCATGAGCGCTGCTGGTGTTGGGGGCTACATTTCATTGAAGATATTATGAATTCACAGATGTACTGTTTTTACTGAAAGAGAAAATGCCGTCATCACTCCGTGCCCTTGCTATACGTGCACTTTTCCAACAGAACAATCATCCAAAACTCATATCTGTTGCATTTCTGAAGAACAGGGTGAAAGTGACTCAGTGGCCAAGTGTCTCCTAATCTGAACCCAACTGAACAGCCATGAAGACTAGATGTCATCACTCTCCTTCCAGCATTCAGTCTTTATGAGAGCTCGTTCTTGAAGAATGGAAAAAGATTGATGTTGCAATATGTCGCCAACTTGTTCATTCCAGGCCTAGAAGATTTGGTACTGTCCTGAAAAATCATGAGGTCATGCAAAATACTAGATGAAGTAGTTTTTCATGTGGGGTGTACTCATTTTTTGCATCAACTAATTTGCGTAAAACTGAAGATTTTGTAATGAAAGTAACACTATTAGCCTTACTTTCACATTGTGGGTTAAAAAATGTTCTATGAAACTCAGTCTTGTCAAAATTTTGGAAATTGTTCTTGTGTTCAGTGAAGTATTGACTTTTCAAAGGGGATGTACTCATTTATGCTGATCATTCTATGTAGATAGATAGATGAGTGTTGAAGTGAATGGCATTTATTCTGGCATCAGGGTAAGGCTTTGTTCACACTTCCGTTCAGTATTTCCTTTTGTCAGCTGTGTTTAGTACAGATATACAGGACGGATAAACAGAATTAGAATCCTGTGCATTCCCGTTTTATACAGACGCAGAGGGGCCGCATGGATTTATCTGTGGTTTATCTGCTTTCCAGTTGCTTTTTATTTTTTGGACGTAAGAAAAAGATCTTCATGTTTTTTTTTTCCTTCTGAAAATAAACAATATATGGAAACCAGACGAGCCCAATATAAATCAACGGGGCCCCTCTGTTTCCGTTTGAAACCGGCAAACACAGGATTCTGATTCCGTTTATCTGTTCTTCTTGTCTGTTCTAAATGGAGCAGAAAAACGGAAACAATAAAACGGACATGTGAACAAAGCCCAATAATCCAGCACTCCACCAACAACAAATCATAAATGACTGTTAATTAAAAAAAGACATCAGTTTTCTGCCTACCATCCTGTATCCGAATCAAATCCAAAAAATGTCTCTCTGCATTGATCACATTTACGGCCGGAAGCTGAAGAGTGACGACAGTAGCACTGTCCATTGATGCTATCACAGGTGCCATTAATGGATCCATGGAGGTGGCAGACACATGGCACACACCCGGTATTCTGATTGTCACTGGATAAATGAAAGCCTAGGAAAGAAAGACACTTTATTTCATGTGGTCGTATAAAAACATAAACTATATACAGTATATACTGTACATATAAAATACATTTGAATGGCTGAGATGCTCCTCATAGGAGGAGGAAGGGATGAAACGGGAGACCATTGATTGGGTGGATGTTGGCCAAAGATTGACAGTCAACATTAACTTGAAGTATCATTATGTTCAGTGCTGTCCTCTTGGCGGTTGTACAGTGAACATTGCTGGTAGGATGCCATTTGGCCTGCAATGTAAATCTAGTATGTTCTCTCATTCATGGACTGAGTGTCAGTGCAGCAAAGCCTGGTTCTACTTCCATCTGACTCCTGTATCTCTGATTTTACCACTTTTTCCTTTTCTATATGCTGTCCTTGTTCCTGGTTCCTTGTATCTTGACCATGAGTTGAGTTTAAATGACCCAGTGACATGATATTATTGGAGACCGTTGGGTTGCAATAGATACGGGGCCAGCCACAGTAGAAGAGCAATACAACACTCGGCGCTGAAACTGAAATAGGTGAGTAACAGATTGTGTGTGCAGGAACTTTTATTTTAGAAGGATCTACAAAAGAGACGGTCACGAGATCTGTCTCTTCAGGTCCCTAAGCCAAAGCCCAATAGGAGAGTGAGCTGTTCTGTGTGTCTGTATTTAGGGATTTTATACTTCAAGGGTCCACTGTGTGATCTGCCTAGTGGGTTTGTATATATTTTGGGATCCGGTCTTGTATTTAGAGGAGTATGTATCCATTGGGTCTGATCTTTGTGTTGAAAGGGTCTGGTCTGGTATTTTTGGGGGTCTGCCTTGGTGTTTAAAGGGTTAGTATATTTATTTAGAGGGTTTGAGGTCAGAGATTAAGGGATCAGGTGTCTGTGTTTAAGGGTCTGTGCTTAGGGGGTATTTATTTAAGTGGTCTGTTTAAGGAGTATGTATATAATAGGGGGTTTAATCTGGGGTTTGTGCTTAGGAAGTATTTATCTAGAGGATCTCATTTGGGTTGTGTTTTTATTCTGAGGTTTGTAATTGAGGGAATATGTTGAGATTTGTATGTACTCAAGGGTGCATATATGTATTTAAACTTGGTCAGGGTCTGTTTTCTATTGAGGAGATTTGGTCTTGGGTTTGTCTTTGTTTTGGGGGGCATGTATTCATCTAGGGGATTGGGGTTGGGACCTGTATTTATTTGGGGGTCTGGTCTAGCATCTGTATTTTGGCGGACTATCTATGGTGTTTGATTTGGAATCTATTTTCAGGGGGGAAATTTATTTAGGGGGTTTGGTCACAGGAGGTAGAGATTTTTTTTCTAGGTTCTGTATTTATTCCGTGGAATGCGTTTGTTTTGGGAGGGATCTTGGAAGTTGTCTCTTTGCTGCTGACTCGCCCCCTGGGCCGTGGGGTACCCGGAACCGGGCTTCTGTACAATGCTGGGGGTAGTAGTGGCAACCCGATCCTGTGGCTCAGGGTGGTCAGACCAAATTGTGGCGGTCTATTTATCAGTGTTTTGAATGTCCGACTACGCCACCCGTGGATTGCGGTCAGGGGTAACCACCGCTGCAGGGCAGGCCACTGAGGCTGGTGTTGGTGTGCAGCACAGAGGTAGAATAACTCCCCACGGGAGGAGTGTAGCCCCAGGGTAGTGTAGGTGGATGTTGGGGGTGATAGTTCCGTCCGCGACGGTCAGAATGCAGAGTCCGCTTAAACAGTTCAGGGTCTTTATTATAACAGATGGTAATGACCCAACAACAGTACCGGCTAGAAGGGGGCCTGGATGTCTGAGAACACTCGGGAAGCCCCTCTGGCCAGGGTGAGGGTGTAGGCCTACCATGCTCTCTATGCTCTTTCTGACTAATTCTCCCCTTTAGTGGTATAATAGCCCACGTCCCTGAGCGTGCCGTGTACTCTCACCCGTATGGCTTGCAACTTGGGCTCCTTTTACCTCTGGCCTCTCTTGGCTTTGCTGGTCCCTTCTGTTGTGGCGGAGCCTCCGGGCTTTTTAGGCCAAAGGACATGAAATCCCTCGCGGATTGGTTCTCTGCTGCTGGACTTAGAGTCTTTACAGCCTCAGACCCCAATGCCCGGTAGATTATTCTCCCTTTCTGCCAGGACAGGCTCTCGGCGCCGTACGTCCCTGGCTCATGGCTTCTCCACTGCCTCACGACCTCCTCAGCTACAGCTGAACAGTCCCTCCTTCTCTGGGACTAGTCTCACTTCTGAGCTAGGTCGTCCAGTTCTCCCTAACCCTGCCCCCAGTTCCAGCTTTTATAGGGGCAGCCAGCTCCCCCTACTGGCCTGGGACAGGAGGTGCTGTATGCTAATTGTCCCTAACCAGGGAACCTCCCTCCTGCTCTCAGACACAGCCTTTATTATTTGTGGCATCCAGGCCTGGGGTGACACACTTCCTCCAGACCATGATGAATGCCACAACAGAGATGGGCCAGAAGATTGCGGCATTTGGTTACCTGAACTCCTGCACTGGTTAGATTTGCTTCACCATCATACTAAACAGTGCAGGTTTTCTTTGCTCTGGCATTGCTATTGTTAATCAATTCAGTTGGTCTCCTGGATCTCTCCATCATGGATTACCTCAACTGTTCTGTGTTGGACACTCTGGTATATATGCTTGCCACTGGCATTTGGGAAATGCCAGTAATAGTTCATCCTGCCTGGTTTGGAGTTGAAAGAGTTGTTCGGTGTTTGGAGTTGGCATTTGGAGAGTTGATCTGGAGATTTTTGTGTGGAGTTTGTTTGCATGTTCATCCTCATCCTCTATTCTTTGGTTTCACCTATCTTACCCTCCCTTGTGTTCCAGTCTGTTGTTTGGTGAGTGTATTTTGCATGATTGCAGTTTTCATTTTTCCCTATCTGTCTTCCCTCTACTGTCTGGTTAGTGTAATCCTATACACTTTGGCTTAGCACCTCCCTGTGGGAGTGGGGGAGGGAAAAGATAACGCCTGATATAGGAGCATAGCAAGGCACATGACCTCAGCGTCTCCACCTTCTGGGGTAATCTGGGGGACAGGGATAGACTAGGGTGCCCCCTAGTGTGAGGAATGGGGAAGGAGCATCTTTCCTCAAGAAATCCTGCAACAGTACCGTAACACAAGCATTCAGCATGGAGTTGAACCTTGATATATCCCATCCTTTGTACAGTTACTCTCTGTATTGGGCGTAACTACTATACATCGACAATACAGGCAGACCTATGTGATCTTTGAAAACAAGGACTATTCCATCCACTTGGTTACTGGGAGGTAAGGACTCTCCAGTTGAATGTTTTTTTTTTACAAACAAGAAGTAGGAAATTGGCCAAAGGGTCATAGGGTGTAAAGAGTGATGTAAACTCAAACTCTTCGGTTCTGGCTACCAAGGTTGGTACCTTAATGGGTACCCCTCTCTAGAAGGTAAGCCTCTAGAGAAACCAGACTAGGATCAAACCAGACCTTGAGATCTTTGGTAAAGTGTAAACTTTTATCATAAACATAAGGTCGAAGATGGCACATTGACTCTTACTCTCCTTCAATGTCAGATCTAAGGGTAAGATTAGCCAAAATGTATGCCAGGTAATGCTGATAGTGACATAACTCTAGCAAGTGCAGTGCCAGATACAAATATAGACCTCAATAAAGAAAGATATAAGATCAAATGATTCATGGTAAATGTAGTCAATGAATAAGTAATAAAGTTAACTCTGAATATTGGAGAAATCAACACAGAGTTATTACTAGGAAAAGAAAAAATGTTTTATTATCCAAGAATGTACAAATTCTGGAAGTCCAACTTCAGAAAATAGGTTTCTTTCCATTTTGGCGACCGTACAAGTCGACCAGAAAGCTCTGAGCTTGCCAGCATTTTCAAGAAAGTGACATCTTGCAAAGTCACTCAACAGGAGTTTACAATATCATCGCCAACAGAAAATGTTTGACAAAGCAGGTAATTTATTTTATTGGCTTCAAGATCCTTGGTTCATTCTTTGTTCTCCTGAAATCTACTGTATGTAGGGCACTAACAAAAAAAAAAAAGTTAGTTTGCTTAAAAGAAAATTTTTAATAAGTATGAAATTTTCTTTTGGATCAGATTAATAAAAAATAATTATTTTTGATAAATAAATGATCTATCATTCTTTTATATATGTGATTAAAGGTTTTGTCCAGGACTTTTTTATCTTTGTTATTACTATGGGCTTAAAATCGAACAAGCCTGTTCTACCCGATTCAACTGCTCCATGTCAACAGATCAGCTCTTCCTCTTGCGGACTGCTCCATCGATAGTGTTGCCGCCGATGTCATGTTGATTGATAGCTGGCTCCGCGCAGTTAGGCAGAGGGGAGCCGGCTGTCAGTTAGCAGGATGTTGGCAGTAATGCCCTGTGAACAGAGCAGAGTAGAAAAGAAGCCACTGCTCTGTCAACGTGATGCCACCAGAAGTCGCTGAATCATTGACCGGAGCGATCTAAGACTACTCTGTGCTGACAGAGATCAGTGCGGGGCACAACAGGCAAGTAGCTAACAACTACCTGCCAGTTATTTCTTAGGTCCATAGTAAAAAAAAAAGTCCTGGATAACCCCTTTAATAATAATAATGATGATAATAATAAAAATGCTCTATTTTTGCACATTTTATGATGCATTCATCTAGAACAGGGGTTAGCAACCTTTGGCTTGTGTATCACAGCCAGTCCTCGAGTCCTGTTTCCCTGGCATACTGGGTAGTGCACACATAAAATAGTCTGACTATTAGCGCAACTGTGGTTTGAAAGGCTTTTGGACAAAGTGACAGCCAGACTGCTCATTTTAAAAACCACACAGTCAGGCTGATGTAAAAACCATGCTTCCTACCTGTGGTTGGCACAAATTTTAACCTGCATGTATTAGGCAGTTGTGGGTTTTGGTCTATGCCAAAATACATACCAAGCAAGTGTGGTTTAGGCTGCACTGGTAATGTGTGCAGAGTAGTGATGAGCGAGCGGTCTCGCTGAGTATCTTGGGCGTGCTCGGATATGTTTTAGTCCCTGCAGCGGGATGTTTTGTGGCTGGTAAACAGCTGCAACACATATGGGGATTGCCTAACAAACAGGCAATGGTTTTGGTGCTAGGTATTTTTGCTGCATCAAAAATGCTGCGTCTTACAGTTCCAGCAAAGTGGATGGGATTTATAGGAATCTTCTGCCCACTGCACTTCTTTTTTAGTCAGTGTAAACTGACTTGCGGTGCGTGTTTCACATCCGTAACATGTGAGTTTCTCCTGCGGGTACACTGAGTGTATGTGCAGATTTTCCCCAGACCACGTTCAAACATACAGTATTTGGTCAGTATTTTACATCAGTATTTGTAAGCCAAAACCAGGAATGGGTGAAAAATACAGAAGTGGTGCATGCAGGCTCGAACTGGCCCATAGGGGAACAGGGGAATCCTTCGGTGGGACCCTGTGCAGATATGGGTCCCCAACCCCACTATATGGGCAGTTCATGGCATAATTCACTTGATTCACTCTGTACAGAAAAAAGCAGCATCTCAATATTCGTTACCCAAATTATCAAGTTTATTATTATATAGAGATATAGAATAATTTGTGAACGAGGGTAGTGTAATATATGCATGCAGGTGAAAAGTGGGCCCCTCAAAGTCAATGTTACTTGTAGCGCCCTTGGCTCCCCAGTTTGACATTGGGTGCATGTGTTTCTATAATACTTTTCCTCTGATTGTTCCTCTCCTGATTTTGGTTTACAAATACTGATATAAAATACTGACCAAATACCGAACGTGTGAATGCTCACAATTCCAGCTGGGTATTTCTTTCTATGAAAGGCTGCGCCATTTCAGATAAAACACAGTTTGAAGATCCAACCAAGAACCATAGGCTTAGATGAAACATGTCTGGCGCCGCCCTGGTAGACTACTCCCCACCCTGCTCCAGGTGAGTGACAGGTCTCTCATATCTGTGTACATGGAGTGAGACTTGTCAGTCAATTTGGAAACAGCCGGCTGGGGTCAGCGTCGGACTGGTAGGCTGCTTTGTTTCACAAACAGCAAAAAATCTGTCTACAGAGTGTGTCCAGTAATGCAGGTCAGCAATATTGAAATGACTGGTGCATAGCTGTTGGTGAAAGAAAGCAGCCATGTTTCCCCAATGATAGGTGCACGCGTCCTGAAAAGCGGTCCGATTACTCTGACCAAAGTGGCATTAGTTTTTCTCCTCCTTCTCCTATGTGTCAGTCCGTGATAATAGGACTGCACTCAGATGTCATCAGAGTGCAGTCTGATTTTTTTCACGTACTCAGACTTGCATTGACTACTTTGATCAAAATCGGACATGTCTGATTTTTTTCTGTGGACTACTCGGTCCAAGGAAAATATTGGCCATTTTCACCTCCCCATAAGTATGAGCGCTATCCGTGAAAATTACGGGCACCATTCGTACGAGAAAATTGGTCGTGTTATTCTATACAACCCCTTTTGGTAATGATTTTGAAAATTGAGCAAATGACAAACTCAGCTCCGCTGCATCCGTAATAATCATGTATTTGGGCGGCATGTGGCACATGCCCTCTACATACACAGGATCCTCTGTGCATTTGCTGCAATTATCCAGGATCCCCCTGGCATCCTCTTTCACATTTAAATGAGATGATTTTGCAGTACAGACGACCGGGATAAACCTTTGTCTTCCTCTTTCAAGGACGGGGGGGTGGGATGGGTGGGTTACCGCCGGTCTGGAGAAATCTTGACTCCACTTCTCTGCCTTCCTACAGTCGCTGCTGATTAAGTGGCTGCTTAAAATGTCAGTAGGTTACTTTGCGCCGAGGGAAGGGTGAAATTTCAAAGGGAAAAAAAAAACACAGGCTGTTGTCATATTTATTAGTATACACCCCAAATAATTTAAAATTAAAACATTTTCAAAAATATTCTTAATGGAGGTTAAGCTGCATTTATAACCTCTGTTCCAGTTATTGAGTGGCATATTAAAACCAATATGGCTTTAATGCACCTTCTAATGGGCGCTCCTACTTTAACAAATTGCCTATAAATTTCACTTGAACCAAATGTATTCCTTTAACATTTTTACTCATCGCAGGTTAGAAGTAGATGTGGGCCATTTTTTAAGTACAATTAATTTTGATTCCCTCGCCAGGAAAGCTGAAAAATTCTCTCTGTAGATTTGGAAGCTATTTTTTTTTTTTTTGCAACAAAAAGGCTAAAAGCTCAATGCATTATAGGAATGGATCCGTTCTTCTTTGTCACGATCGGATTAACATAAAATCATGAGTTCCTGGGGTGATGAACGAATAATTATTATTGAGATAGTTTAAAAAAAAAATGGGTAATGCCTTTATAGAAAAAAAAGCAGTTTCTTTTTCATTTTCTTCCTTAAAGGGACTGTAAAAAATTGGAAAATCTTCAATGTTTTGTTGCAAAAACAGTCTGTGTGCGGTATTGCAGCAAAGTCCCATTCTCTTCCATTGAGTTTAGCTGCAATACCACCTAGGATCAGGTGTGGTGCTGTTAAAAAAAGTAGTAATGTCTTTCTAATCCAGTAGTATCCCTTTAATTTGCTCTGATTTGGACTCTAATTTGCACTATTTCTTTACATATAAGTGCAGCATGGTAAAGAAAACTGCTTTTCTCCAAAAACAAAGCCACAGGTATCGATAGCCCTATTCACTTCAATAGAGTCAAGCTGCAATACCGCCTATAACCAGGTGGCGAGCTGTTTCTGGAAAAAAATACCCATGCTTTTCAAATCCTATACAATCCCTGTAATTTATTCTCATCTTCCTTACCTATAAGCGCAGCATAATGAACATAAGAACTTTCTTCCAAAAACAGCAATATGCCAGGTTGTGTCTGGTATTGCAACGCAGAACCATTCACTTCCATAGAGCAGAGTTGCAATACCACTTATGACCATGTGTGGCACTGTATATGAAAGAAAGCAGCATTGTCCCCTTTTCTTCTCTATGCAGCTAAGTAAAACATTATTACCAGCTTTAGTCTACACCACCTTACACCTGACTCCTTGCCATGTCTTAGTGGCATGCCATCAATAATTATTATAGAACCCCTTTAGGTTTTGATACTATACACTGGCAGCCATGTATGCAAAAAAACTCCAGCTCACCAGTCTAGCATTATAATCGTCATACCGGTGCACAGGGATATGAGCTTTCGAGACATTAATGGCAAAAGTATATCTGGCACTCTGTGAGCAGACTTAAATCTCCAACTTTATTTCAGGAACATAAACCAATGCGTTTCGACCAGAATATAAGCCCTTCTGGCCGAAACGCGTTGGTTTTGCTGACTGAGCTGTCCTCTCAATATTTATGTTCCAGAAATAAATTTGAAGATTTTAGTTCACTCCTTATACCATTACATCCATGTAGGTTTTGATTCTGAAATGCCGCAACATTTTAGAAAAAGCATATTTTGGAAAATGTTGGCAGCAGACCAGGCGATGTATCTTGGATGACTAGTCGAAGGCCGGTCCCTATTCCTATAGACTGACAGGTCTCTCCCTATGTGTTTGTGACGCGCCCCTGGGCCTGAGTCGCGCAGCGTTGCGCACGCGGGAGCCTACCCGGAGACGGATCAGATGGGGGTAGTAGTCTCGTGGCGGTGACCCGGTCCGTGCCCAGGGAGTCAGACTAAGTGGCAGTCTATTAGCAGTAGATGGTGGATGACTACGCCACCCGTTGAATGCAGCTATGGAGCTGCCGCTGCAGGGCAGACCGCTGAGGCCGGTGGAAGGATGGTGCAGCGTGGATGGTATAACCCCCAACGGGAGGGGTATGGCCTCAGGGCAGCCGACGTGGATGATGGGGGTAGCAGGAACCACTCAGAGACGATGCGGTGTAGTTCAGGGTCTTTACTGGTGACAAAGATAGACCCTCCCGGAGTACTTGCTAGCAATCGGGGCCTGGTCAGTCCTTGAGCAGATGGGATCTCCCCTGGCCAGGCGGAGTTGTAGGCCTTCCCAACTAACTGTACTCTTCTGGCTACCTTGCTAGAGGCGGGTAAAAGTAGCCCACGTCCCTGAGTGTACCGTGTGGTGCTCACCCGTATGGCCGGTGACTCGGGGCCTTCTAATGGCTTCCGCTCCACGATGGCGGTGCTGGTCCCACGCGTGTGACCGTGCCTTCGGGTTTCTGGGCCAGAGGACCTGCAATCCCCTGCCGGTCGGTTTCTGCTGCTGGGTAGAGATTAGTCCCCACAACCTCGGACTCCGGGTCCGGTGATACTTCTCAGTCAGGGCGAGCTCTGCAGCTGCCAGCCCCTGACTCCTTGTAGCACTGTTCCCTCAGAGCTCCTGATGTTCTTTTCCTATATCTGCTTCTCTGTCTCTACTTCTTCTCTACTCACTAACCCTGCCTCAGCCCTAGGTTTATATAGGGGAAGTTCTTCCCCTCCCAGGACTGGGCAGGAGGTGTGGCATGCATAGGATCCCTGACCAAGAGACCTCCCACCTGCTCTCAGACGTAATATCTCTATCACTGTGGCAACCAGACCCCTGGGGTGTCACATTCCCCCCTAGTGAAATTTAGTACTCCGGGACTAAACATATTTTTGGAAAAACATAACAAGGTATAAACAATAATAGTACAATAAGAAAAACATATAAAGATGGTTACGGCATGTCCGTAACCGGGTGCAGTCTTTGAAGAAAAGCAAGGTGTCCATTTCACCAAAACAGGGAGACGTAACCAGGTAGGGGTTTGTCCTACCCCGAGTCCTTAACAGTCTTTAGTCCGTCCTGGGTTACGCTCCAACTATGTACAAGGATTCCCGGTAAATCCACCAAGGACTCCTACAAATAACTAGAAACACAAAATTATACACAAGCAACAATACACAGGTAAACATAAATAAAACAATTTATACACTTCAAATCCTCCACCGTGCGGGTAACTGGCCTCTAGTGGCCCTAGTGGACCTACGGAGCTGACTGCCTAGCCCTGAACTACAGGGTGTAGGAGCTGTCAAGGGTAAACTGGGCAGCTGTCTACCGGCTCTTTGGCTCACTAGGGATATGGCAGGCTCACTGCAAGCAGAGGGTTGATCCTCCTGGTCTGCGGGTGTGGGGTCTTCTGCCTCCTGGACCAGCTGTTCTTCCAGCTCTACCTGTTGCTCCGTAGGTGCTTGGGATGCTGGTTGGAGGAAGGTGAGTACGGGTACCACAACTGCACCATTGACTTGAGTCCAAGACCGAGGGAAGTCCCCGAGCACAGTACTAACCATATCTTCCCTTTCCTCTACGGGTCGATGGTCTTCTTGTTCCTCTTCAGGGTTCCTCAGTTGTTCGGGACACTTCTTCAGGTGGTCCCGGGATACAATAGCTGTGGTTTCCCCTCCGTCTTTACTGATGGTACAAACCTTCGGGTTCTCGTGGCTTGAGGGCAGTACGGTGTACGGGTCCTTTTCCCACTGGTCGTCCAACTTGTGGAGCCGTCTCTTCCTCTTCAAGACCTGCTCTCCGGGTACCAGGGGAACAGCGGGAGCATACTGGTTGTAAGTTTTCTCTTGTCTTTCCCTAGCCTGACAGAGACTTCGCTCCACGCTCTCCTGTACTCTCCGGTACTGCTGCTGCCTCTCCGTGTCCCAGTCTGTTTCTGGTGAAGTGTCCTCGGGTGTCAGGACTCCCATTTCCAGGTCAACAGGTAACTTACCAGGTCTTGCCCTCATTAGGTAAGCCGGGGTACAGTTGGTGGAACCTACCGGGATGTGGTTGTATAGGTCCACCAGATCGGGCAACTTCTCAGGCCACAGACAGCGTTCTTCCAGGGGCAACGTTTTTAAAAGATCCATTACCACCTGGTTCATTTTCTCACAAAGTCCATTAGTTTGCGGATGGTAGGGTGTCGTCCTTATCTTCCGGCAGCCATACAGATTGCAGAATTCCTGGAAGACCTCCGCTTCAAAGGCAGGTCCCTGGTCCGTCAGCACTTGGTCCGGGTACCCGTGTGGACGGCAAAAGTGCTGCTGGAAGGCTCTAGCTGCTGTTTGAGCCGTTAAGTCCTTGACGGGGACGACAACCAAGAACCGGGAGTAATGATCCACGATGGTTAACGCGTAGACGTAGCCACTTCTGCTTGGGGTCAGTTTTACATGATCCAAGGCTACCAGTTCCAACGGTTGCCGGGTGACGATGGACTGCAGGGGAGTCTTCTGGCTGGCACGGTCCTTCCTTCTCAGGTTGCACGGGCCACAGTCTCTGCACCACTTCTCAATGGTTCCCCTCATGCCTACCCAGTGGAATCGCTCGCGCAGCAGGAACTCCAGCTTCTTCCACCCGAAGTGTCCAGCTCCGTCGTGGTATGCCTCCATCACCATGGCTGCGTCTCTTCGTGGCACCACTACTTGCCAGAGTAGTTCATGCGTCCGGGAGTTAACCATTCTGCGGCACAACTTCCCCTTGTAAAGGAACAGTCGACTCTTCTCTGCCCATAGTTGTTTGGCTTCCTCCGGAGCGTCTGGTTCAAGGCAAGCCTCCGAGCGAGTCAGCATCTCCTTCACCAGTCGGACGGCAGGGTCGCTGTCTTGCGTTTCCGCCCAGTTGTAGTGAGGTAAGGGGTTCAACGTAGCAGCCTGCTTACTCCTTACCCGGTGGGAATACTGGATAGTCCCATGACGGTGGAACGCAGGGAGTTCAACTTCTTCCAGTCCCTCCAGATCTTCTCCTTCGTCCGGCAGGTTGGGCATTCTGGACAGGGCATCCGCGTTGGTATTGGAGCGTCCGGCCCGGTATTTGATTGTGAACTCGTAGTTGGACAGACGGGCCATCCATCTCTGCTCTAGGGCACCGAGTCTTGCCGTGTCCAGGTGTGTCAACGGGTTGTTATCCGTGTACACGGTGAACCGGGAAGAAGCAAGGTAATGCTTAAAGCGCTCGGTGACTGCCCATACTACGGCCAGGAACTCTAGCTTAAATGAGCTGTAATTCTCGGGGTTCCTTTCGGTGGGTCGCAGTTTTCGGCTGGCGTAGGCGATTACTCGTTCCTTCCCCTGCTGGATCTGGGACAGTACGGCTCCTAGCCCGATGTTACTGGCGTCGGTGTAGAGGATAAAGGGCTGGCTATAATCCGGGTACGCCAGGATTTCGTCCCCCGTGAGGGCCATCTTCAGCTGGCGGAAGGACTCTTCTTCCAACTCCTCCCATTTGAAGGGCGGCTTCTGGTTCTTGGCCTTCCGGGACTGGCCTATCAGGAGGTCCTGCATAGGTGCTGCCTTTTTGGTGAAACCGGGAATAAACCTTCGGTAGTAGCCTACCAACCCGAGGAACTGCCGCACTTCTTTTACGCTGGAGGGGCTTGGCCATTCCTTAATTGCGGTGATCTTATCAGGGTCGGGAGCCACTCCGTCAGCGCTCACCACGTGTCCCAGGTACTGCACCTTTGGTTTCAGGAGGTGACACTTGGAGGGTTTCACCTTTAGGCCGTAACTCGCCAGAGCTTCGAACACTTCCGCCAGGTGTTTCAGGTGGTCCTCATACGTCTTGGAATATACGATGACATCGACCAGGTACAACAAGACCGTCTCAAAGTTTCTGTGGCCCAGACAACACTCCATTAGTCGTTGGAAGGTTCCTGGTGCGTTGCAGAGTCCGAACGGCATGCAGGTGAACTCGCTAAGTCCCATCGGGGTGGTGAATGCGGTCTTCTCCCGGTCCGCCTCTGCTACAGGAACCTGCCAGTACCCGCTAGTGAGATCCAAGGTAGAGAAGAAGTTAGCAGATCTTAAAGCAGCCAATGACTCCTCTATCCTTGGTAAGGGGTACGCATCCTTGTGTGTGATACGGTTGATTTTCCGGTAATCTACACACATCCTCTTGGTGTTGTCTTTTTTTCTGACTAAGACTAGTGGAGCTGCCCAGGGGCTACAGCTATCCCTGATCACCCCAGCCTCCTTCATGTCTCTAAGCATCCCCTTGGCGTGTTGGTAGTGGGCAGGGGGTACGGGTCGATACCTCTCTTTTATAGGAGGATGGTCTCCCGTGGGGATGTGGTGTTCTACCCCCTTGACTCGCCCGAAGTCTAACGGGTGTTTACTGAACACTCTCTCGTACTCCTGAACCACCCGATAGACTCCTTGTTTCTGGTGTGAGGGAGTGGAGTCATTACCCAGATGTAGTTGCTGACACCAGTCCTCTATGTTTTTCTTAGAGCCGTTACCTTCCTCCGGGTGAGATGGAGGCAAGGGTTCCACAGATTGTATAGAATTTTGGTTAATGGTATATAATTTGGCTAGCGTGGCATACCGGGGCAGGTACACTTCCCTCTCCCCGATATTTATTATGCGAACGGGCACCCTCCCATGGCGTACATCAACCACCCCCCGTGCTGTCAAAATGGTGGGCCTACTGTCTGAGTAAACTGGTTCTACCATTGCCTGGTAATCCCTACCTCTCAGACCAATAGCTGCCCGGCACCAAATCATCATTTCACTTTTTGGGGGCATGGCAATAGGAAAAGGGTCACACATTCTTACGCTACCAATCTCACCACCGGAGAGTTCCACCTGTTGCCGTCGCATCAGTGCCCGGATCTTTTTCTGGAGCACCCGCTGCTCGCCGGAGCTGGCGTTCTTGGCAACCTGCTGTAAAAGGAAAATCACCTCTGCAAGACAATTTTCAATTACATTAGTTCCTAGAGTTATTTTTGGGTGACTCTCATGTTTGTCAATATCTACAATGATCAGTCCCTGTGCTGCCAGTTCGACTCTACCGATTTTGATGGTCACCTCTTTAAATCCGATCTGTGGCACGGGCTGGCCAATGCTGGCGATGATACTCAAGTCGTCGTCAGGGTAGCGGGTAATATCCGAGTCATTCCAGTACTGCTTAAAGAGCACGTACGGGATGGTGGTGACCTGCGACCCGGTGTCCAGTAGGGCACTCATGGGAATGCCATCCAGTACCACCGGCAAGACTGGACGTCCTCCCACATATCTGTCGCGCCAGTTCGATGGGCCTGGTGATCTTTTTCCTGGGGGTTGGCCCTCTACCCCAGGTTGTGCCCGTTTAAAGAACAGTACCTTGCCATATGTCCGGGTTGATTGCAGCGGCGGCAGATGGGTCGTCCGTCCTCGCTGTATCGGTCACTGGGTCTTCCTCTGGCCGGTGGGGTCCTCCTTGGTCGACGCCACGGGATGTCCTCCGGTCCGGATGCCAGCTGGATCTTCCCTGGGGTGGAAACCTGTAAAGACTGCACAGTTCGGGTTAGCGCAGCAACGCTCTTAGCTAGCTCTTGGACCTGATGGTGTAGGTCTGGAGCCGGGTCATTGTCCAAAGCCTGCGCATCAGCTCCCACAGGCCCTGCCAACAAGGGCGCCGCCTCCTGGTGGTAAGTAATAGCTGGGCGCCTGTGGGTCATAACGCCACCCGGTGCCGGTTCTCGGAGCACCCGGATGGCTCTGTCCTTGAACTGTGCAAAGCCCAGATGGGGATCCTGTAAGGCCATCGCCCGCAACTGGGTTCGGTGGGCATTACAATACAGTCCCTCTATAAATTGTTCAGTCAACAGCCTGTCCTCGTTTCCCACTCCATCAGGGTCGGTCTGCTTAATGGCCCTCAGGGCCTCTTGTAGGTTTAGTGCATAGTCCCTTATACTCTCATGCGCTCGCTGCTTGCACCCGTAGAATCTAAGCTTAATCTCGGCTGAGGTGCGGGTATCAAAGGTATCCTTCAGCCGGGTTAGTATCCCTGCGACAGTCTTCCTCCCAGGTGGCCAGGATTTTACTTCCCTTTTAGCTGCCCCGGTTAGTTGGGCCACCAGGATGCTCACTTTTTGCTCTTCTGTGAGGGGGTACACCTGGAAGAGGCTATCCAGCTTTTCTCTAAAGTCATGCAGGGTATGTGACTCCCCTGAGTACTGGGGTAGCCAAGCTGCTCCCGGGATATAGGGCATGGTGAAGGGCATAACTGCAGCAGCGGTGGCGCTGGCGGGGGTTGAGGCAGTGAAGCTCTCCTCCGTATCCGACATCTTCCTCCCCCCTAGTGGACCGTGGCCTACCTTGCGATGATCCTGTTCCGTAGGCCGCGGCTCCGCAGTAGATCGTCAGGGTTGAGGACCTTCCGTCGCGCTCCGGTGACGTCGGCGTCTGCTGGACTCCTTCCAGGACCTTACGCAACGTCCGGACGTGAGGCGGGGCTTCAGTTCTCGCGCGCTTTCGGAGTCCACGCCCCTCTTCTTCCCGCGCGGCGTCTTCAAGATGGCGGCCAACGGCGGGAAAACTCCACGGATGGCGGGAAGAAGGCTGAAGATGGCGCCGGATGGCGGGAAAACCTCACGGATGGCGGGAAGAAGGCTGAAGATGGCGCCGGATGGCGGGAATCTTCACGGATGGCGGGAAGAAGGCTGAAGATGGCGCCGGATGGCGGGAAAACTTCACGGATGGTAAGTTTTAAAAGTCTCTTTTTCAGGCACGCAGTACCCGGTGGTTGCGGGCACGAAATCCTGCCGACTACGCCAAAAGTTGACGCGCCCCTGGGCCTGAGTCGCGCAGCGTTGCGCACGCGGGAGCCTACCCGGAGACGGATCAGATGGGGGTAGTAGTCTCGTGGCGGTGACCCGGTCCGTGCCCAGGGAGTCAGACTAAGTGGCAGTCTATTAGCAGTAGATGGTGGATGACTACGCCACCCGTTGAATGCAGCTATGGAGCTGCCGCTGCAGGGCAGACCGCTGAGGCCGGTGGAAGGATGGTGCAGCGTGGATGGTATAACCCCCAACGGGAGGGGTATGGCCTCAGGGCAGCCGACGTGGATGATGGGGGTAGCAGGAACCACTCAGAGACGATGCGGTGTAGTTCAGGGTCTTTACTGGTGACAAAGATAGACCCTCCCGGAGTACTTGCTAGCAATTGGGGCCTGGTCAGTCCTTGAGCAGATGGGATCTCCCCTGGCCAGGCGGAGTTGTAGGCCTTCCCAACTAACTGTACTCTTCTGGCTACCTTGCTAGAGGCGGGTAAAAGTAGCTCACGTCCCTGAGTGTACCGTGTGGTGCTCACCCGTATGGCCGGTGACTCGGGGCCTTCTAATGGCTTCCGCTCCACGATGGCGGTGCTGGTCCCACGCGTGTGACCGTGCCTTCGGGTTTCTGGGCCAGAGGACCTGCAATCCCCTGCCGGTCGGTTTCTGCTGCTGGGTAGAGATTAGTCCCCACAGCCTCGGACTCCGGGTCCGGTGATACTTCTCAGTCAGGGCGAGCTCTGCAGCTGCCAGCCCCTGACTCCTTGTAGCACTGTTCCCTCAGAGCTCCTGATGTTCTTTTCCTATATCTGCTTCTCTGTCTCTACTTCTTCTCTACTCACTAACCCTGCCTCAGCCCTAGGTTTATATAGGGGAAGTTCTTCCCCTCCCAGGACTGGGCAGGAGGTGTGGCATGCATAGGATCCCTGACCAAGAGACCTCCCACCTGCTCTCAGACGTAATATCTCTATCACTGTGGCAACCAGACCCCTGGGGTGTCACATTTGTATAGGAGACATCTGTCAGTAATGGGGAGTAAAGAGGTGAGAAGTATACGGGGACTGGTGGCAGACTAGATGCATAGTCCCTGGAGGACTTTTCAAAGCATGTTTCAGAGATAAACATTTATCCTGCACATCATTCGGACCACATGAATCTCAAGAAAGGTTCCTATTATTGCAGAAAGTAAAGAAAAAAAGAGAGCTGCTGTAGGGAAAGTTACTAAAGCTATTGAAACATTCACATCCATATATTAGACATACAATATGGACACTCCAGTAGGATCTTCAGTTCGACATATGTAGCACCCTGAGGATTCGGCTGCTACAGGGGTATTGCACCTCAACCCAGAGGTGTGATATTCCACTCCCGGGTAAGGATGGAGTGTGGATCTGAGCTCGGTAGGCTGCATGCACTACATACATCCCATTTCCGAGGAACAGGCCGACGGTACTCCCACTTAGAAATGTGCAGGTACGACCGAGTCTGTTCCTGGCTGGAGTGGGAGGGGGGTGGAACATCCCAAGTAGTGTAGGGGCAGATAGGGGGAGCAGCCTGGGTAAAGATAGGAGCTCATTGGGTGCTGGTCACCTGAGCTCACACATAGAGGGTGTATATAAGGTGGGCACCAACTAAGAACAGGGTCAGTTGCAGAGAGAAAGTCAGCGAGCGGAGGAGAAGAGAGATCCAGAGTGAGAGAGGAGAGGAGAGAGAGACCCAGAGGGGGAGACAGAAGAAAAGGACTCCAAGAACCCAACTTAAATCCCCGGGTGAAGAGTCGGCACAGGGTACCGGAACCCAAGCTGGTGGGGGCAAAAACACACCCCAGCCAGAGACCGGAGACCGTGGGCAGCGTTTGCCACGGTCACCCACCACATCCACCACGAAGGCATACCACGAGGAGGGTCAGGGAACCCGAGGCCAAGGGTCTCCCAACAGAAGGCCCGAGGGAGCTGGACCTGGGTGGATCAATAGTGGGGACGGCCAGAGAAAGGACAGAAGGAGAGCTCAGGGTCACGCTCCGGACTTATTTGGGAGTTGGCTGGATCCAGAACCTGGTGGACGCAGCACGGCTCGGGAGGTCACTCGAAGCTGGAGTGACCAGAACATCAGCAGTGAGTAAAACATCCTAAACTGCATAACCCGACTCTGTCTCTGATTGCCGTCTACACTGCATCACCACAACTCCCATCCTCTGCACCTGATCCCCCTGAGGCTATACCCCACCCGTTGGGGGTTATATCACCAAAGCTGCACCTACACCACCAGCCTCAGCGGACCCTGCTGCAGCGGCGGCCACAGTGACCGCAACACAACGGGTGGCGTAGTCGACAATAAAGAACTTATAACATCTGTATGACTGCCACATACAACTGAGTTTGACACCCTGGGCACGGACCGGGTCACAGCCACTCGGAAGACTACAACCCCCATCTGATCCGGCTCCGGATATTCCCCCTAAAGAATATGGCCCAGGGGGCGCGTCACATACACATGTGACAGCCAACGACCCACAGTTATCTCTCCCGATACCGCCACTTGGCCGAGGTTTCAAATGTAGATAGTGGAGAGAGCTGCTACCAGGCAACATTTGCAGTGACTTATCCCCTGGAGGACATATCGGTCAAGTGTTTGAAACAGCCCAAACCTTATCTTCCCCCGACATCTTTGGAAGGATAGTCTGGAGACCCCCAATTAAAGTAGAAGGACAGTTAATCCTGACAATGTCAACTGGTTAAGCCAACTTTCATCTAATGCGTATTGGCGTCTTTTCTAATTTGATTCCTATCTGAACAATACCTATTTTTCATGGAGGCCAATTTTGGGTGGTGGCAGCAAGTCTATTTTAGAGGTAAACCTTAGAGAGTTTTTTTTACTAGAGTTTGTTAAAATACACTTGTCATTCGAAAAATTAATCAATCGACTGGTATCTGGTAATCTTTTTTTGGATGTTTTATTCTGGGGGATGCAGCTGCAGCATCTCTTCTGCTTTTGAGACTGCAAGCTGTGAGAGGGGAGGAAGAGCAGCAGGGATGAATCTTATTGGCAGACAGCTCAAAGCACGGCCCCCTTATATCACTTTAGGGAAAAGACTGCCCACTCAGAGCCTAGATAGACTGAATGTAGCTTTTCAGTAACCAGCAAAAGGAAAAAAAAGTACCCAAAATATGTAGAAAACATTTTTAGCTATACTAGTGTACATCTAAAACTGCCTAAGGAGGAATTCTAATAGGTATATGTCTCTAAATCATGGTTTGGGTCACCAAAGCTGTAAACATGGACTGGTGACTATGAAGGACCTGAGATGTTGAGATCGTGTCACTAATTCTGAATTCTTCGACAGATCTGGATGGGTTCTGTGTATCTGTTGAAGTCATTTGTAGAAAGTGTCTTTGGTGGCTAAATGTCCTGTATCATTAAAATCATACCAGTGTGGGGTGCAATTGCCCTTTCTCTAAGCCAGGCCAGGACGTCATTGATGGTGCCGAGGAGGTTAATGTGATAAGCATTTTAGCTTCCTGAAGCCATTACTTTATAGTGGACCATGGGGAAAATAAAATCAGCCTTGCATGATTAACACATGAGAGACACTTTTGTAAGATGATTTGCTCATGATCCATGAACTATGATGACTAAACTGCGCTTCTGTGAGGCCTGGAGATTTAAAAATATGGTGATCCACTAAAGAGGACTTATTACCGTATGTGCTACTTATACAAACACACTAGATTGTAGCAGCTGGCATTAACCATTGACAGTCCAATGTTCTCCCTATTGGGCAGTGGCTTTAAAAAATGGTCACTTTCAAAAGTTTTTATTGCTGGAGGCATATATACAAAAATGAACTAAAAAGACTTTTAGATTGTAGATAATTTTTCTTAAAGGGGAGCTCCTTGGATGCAGTTGCTACAAGGGAAAGGGTGTAGCTCCAGTCAAAAATTAAACATAGAAAGCACCAATTTACAGCTTTTTTTTGCAAAGCAAATACTTTTTTTTGCAGAAGATATTACCTTTCTCGCTATCATTATATTTCATGTTAAAGGTACAGCAGAGCTGTAGCCTGGTCAGTACAAGCATTACACTTCTCCCATTTCAATGATAGACTACAGAGACAGCCTGATTTAATTAGTGCTGATTAGTGTTGAGCGATACCTTCCGATATCAGGAAATATTGGATCGGATTGGATCGGACCGATACCCAAAAAATATCGGATATCGCCGATTCCGATACCGGAAACCAATGCAAGTCAATGGGACACAAATATCGGAATGAAAATAAACCCTTTCTTTCCTTGTAGGTTAATTCTACATGAAGGAAAACTACTAAGAATAATGTAGAATGTATTACATGAAAAGCCGGCAATTCAGCAGCAGCATACACCGGTACCCGACAATTTACAACAGAAAGAATAGAGCATCACACATAGATTAGATAGATAGAAACATGTCAGTCACATATATAAGAAGTACAGTGACAGTGTTGATTACTGTACTTGTCATTTAGTGTTAAAATAAAGGATTTATTTAAAAAAAAATTGGCGTGGGGGTCCCCGTAATTTTAGTCTCTAGTCTAGCGGAGGTTAAGCAGACGGCTGGGGCAGATGTTTGAAGCCTGGGAAGGGGGTAATACCCACGGAGCTTTAATTTAGAACAATAAAGAATTGTGTGTTTATTTCAATCAAAGGACTTTATTCAGGGTGTTTGTGGTTTTTTTTTTAACTTTGACTATGGGGTTAGTAATGGGGGTGTCTTATAGACGCCTCTCCATTACTAACCTGGGCTTGATGTCAGCTGGCATTATAAGTAGTGTTGAGCCACCCCCGTAGTGTTCGGGTTCGGTTCGGTTCGTCGAACACCGGGATGTTCGAGGAACTGTTCGTCGAACTGTTCGTCGAACACCTTAGAACACCGTCGAACACCGTTAAAACCAATGGCAGGCAAACAAAAACACATAGAAACACATAGAAAACACCTGCAAAGGTGTCCAAAAGCTGACAAACTGCTCAGAAGACACTCTCTTTAAAAAAGCCGGCCGGCAAATTCAGCAGCGGCATACACCGGTACCCGACAATTTAGACAAGAAGGAATAGAGCATCACACATAGATTAGATAGATAGAAACATGTCAGTCACACATATAAGAAGCACAGTGACAGTGTTGGTTACTGCACTTGTCATTTAGTGTAAAGGATTTATTAAAAAAAATATTAGTGTTTTCATGCACCGTCTCTTTAAAAAAGCCGGCCGGCAATTCAGCATCTGTGCCCGACAATTTAGAACAGAAAGAATAGAGCTTCACACATAGATTAGATAGATAGAAACATGTCAGTCACATATATAATAAGTACAGTGATAGTGTTGCTTACTGTACTTGTCATTTAGTGTAAAGGATTTATTTAAAAAAATAATAGTGTTTTCATGCACTGTCTCTTTAAAAAAGCCAGCCGGCAATTCAGCAGCGGTACCCGACAATTTAGAACAGAAAGATAGAGCATCACACATAGATTAGATAGATAGAAACATGTCAGTCACATATATATGAAGTACAGTGATAGTGTTGGTTACTGTACTTGTCATTTAGTATTAAAATAAAGGATTTATTATTAAAAAAATTGGCGTGGGGTTCCCCTTAATTTTAGGCTCTAGCGGAGGTTAAGCAGACGGCTGGGGCAGATGTTTGAAGCCTGGGAAGGGGGTAATACCCACGGAGCTTCCCAGGCTACTAATATCAGCCCCCAGCTGAATACATAGCCTTTACTAGCTATTAAAATGGGGGACCCCCCAAAAAAAATGACGTGGGGTCCCCCCTAATTTAATAGCTAGCAAAGGCTAGGCAGACAGCTGGGGGCTGATATTAATAGCCCAGGAAGGGAGCCATGAATATTGGCCCCCTCCCAGGCTAGAAACACCAGCCGTCAGCCGCCCCAGAAATGGCGCATTCATAGGATGCGCCAATTCTGGCACTTAGCCTCGCTCTTCCACGCTGCCCTGGTGCGGTGGCAGGGGGTAATAGGGTTGGGGTTGATGTCAGCTTATAATGCCAGCTGACATCAAGCCCAGGTTAGTAATGGAGAGGCGTCTATAAGACACCCCCATTACTAACCCCATAGTCAAAGTTAAAAAAAACACAAACACCCAGAATAAAGTCCTTTAATTGAAATAAAGACACAATCCTTTATTGTTCTAAATTAAACCATACTTACCATCACGCCCATTCCAGCTGAAGCCAACGATCTCCTGCAATAAAAGAAAAATAATAAAGCAACCTCATCCTTACCTTTCCATGGTTCCCACGACAGCTTCAGCTCTGCTACATCGAGATGACAGGCTGGACCGCAGCAGAACGCTGCCATCCAGCCTGTCATCCCGCAGACACTGAGAAGCGCAGGCTTTCTTGCGCTGCTCAGCGTCTCTCTGTGACGACATCCAGATGAGCCGAGTTCATGTCCAATGAACTCGGCTCACCTCATGCACGTCACTGACAGCGTGGGAAAATTCTCACGCTGAAGCGCTGATTGCAGGAGAATTTTCCCACGCTGTCAGTGACGTGCAGGAGGTGAGCTGAGTTCATTGGACATGAGCTCACCTCACAGCGAGACACACCGTCACAGCGAGACAGTGAGGAGCGCAAGCATGCCTGCGCTTCTCAGTGTCTGCGGGATGACAGACTGGATGGCAGCGTTCTGCTGCGGTCCAGCCAGTCATCTCGATGTAGCAGAGCTGAAGCTGTCGTGGGAACCATGGAAAGGTAAGGATGAGGTTGGTTTATTATTTTTCTTTTATTGCAGGAGATCGTTGGCTTCAGCTGGAATGGGTGTGATGGTAAGTATGGTTTAATTTAGAACAATAAAGAATTGTGTCTTTATTTCAATTAAAGGACTTTATTCTGGGTGTTGTGTTTTTTTTAAATACTTTACTAGAAATTCATGGCGGTCATGTCTAATACTGGCGTGACCCCATGAATTTTGGGCTTGGGGCCAGCTGATAATACCAAGCTGGCCCTAACCCCTTTATTACCCAGTGAGCCACCGCACCAGGGCCCTGGATGAGTTGGGTACAGCGCCAGAAGATGGCGCTTCTATGAACGCGCCATTTTCCGGGGTGGCTGCGGACTGCAATTTGTAGCGGGGGGGGGCCCAGAAAGCTTGGGCCTCCCTGCGCTGCAGATTCCAGCCCCCAGCTGCCTAGTTGTACCTGGCTGGACACAAAAATAGGGCGAAGCCCCACGTACTTTTTTTTTAATTATTTCAGTGTCTCTCTGTGAGGGCATCCAGATGAGCCGAGTTAATGTCCAATGAACTCGGCTCACCTCATGCACGTCACTGACAGCGTGGGAAAATTCTCCTGCACTCAGGGTATTGCGTGCCTGAAAAAGACTATACACGCACCTGAAAAGAGGTTTCCCGCCATCCACAGCCGTCTCCCGCCATCTTCCGTCGGTTCCTGCCATCTTCAGCCGTTTTCCCGCCAACGGACGACATCTTCAGGACGCCGCGCGGGAAGAAGAGGGGCGTGGACGTCCAAACCGCGCGAGACCCGAAGCTCCGCCCCACGCACCGATGCTGCGCAAGGTCCTGGAAGGGAGAGAGAGCGACGCCGAAGTCACCAGGACGCGACGCAAGGTCCTCGTCCGGAGCAGCATCTGCGGAGCAGTGGCCTACAGAAGAGGATCGTTGGAAGGTAGGCCGCGCTTAACTAGGGGGGAGGAAGATGTCGGACACAGAGGCGCCCACTACCACCAGCGCAGCTGCAGCAGCGGTGATGCCATTTTCCCTGCCTTACATCCCTGGAGCGGCCTGGCTGCCTAAGTATTCAGGGGAGCCCCATGCCCTGACTGACTTTAAGGAAAGGCTGTACAGTTTATTCCAAGTTTACCCCCTGACAGAGGAACAGAAGGTTAGCATACTGACAGGGCAGTTAACTGGCGCAGCCCAGCGGGAGGTAAAGTCATGGCCCGCTGAGGAGAAAAGAACTGTGAAGGGTATTCTGGCCCGGCTGTGGGGTACCTTTGATACCCGTACCTCCACTGAAATTGAAATGCGGTTCTATGGATGTAAGCAGTGGGCACATGACAGCATCAGAGACTATGCCCTAAATTTGCAGGAAGCCTTGAGGGCCATCCAACAAACTGACCCTGGCAGCGTGCAAGATACGGATAAGCTACTAACGGAACAGTTTATAGAAGGCCTGCTGTCTAGCGCCCACAGGACCCAGCTGCGCCTCATGTCCTTTCAGAACCCTGGTCTGACCTTTGCCCAATTCAAGGACAGGGCCATAAGGGTGCTCCGTGAACCCGCAACAAGTGGCGCTATAAACCCCCGGCGCCCTGCTCTCACCTACCACCAGGGGGCGGCGCCCTCCTCTATGGACTCCGTGGGGGCTGATGCACAGGCCCTGAACCAAGCCCAGTCGAAAGATCTGCATCACCAAGTCCAGGAGCTGACCAGGAGCGTCGCGGCGTTGACCTGGACTGTCCAGGCGTTACAAGTGGACCCGTCAAGACCCATCGAGTTGGCTTCAAGTCCGGAGGATGTCCCGTGGCATCGACAGAGGAGGATCCTGTCGTTCCGAGGGAGGCCGACAGACCGCTACGCAGAGGATGGACAGCCCATTTGCCGTCGATGCAACCAGCCCGGACACATTTCCAGGTACTGTAATTTAAACAGGTCCAACCTGGGGCAGAGGGCCAACCCCCAGGCATAAGATCACCAGGCCCTTACAATTGGCATAATAAGTACGTTGGGGGGCGCCCGGTTTTACCCGTGGTGCTGGACGGTATCCCCATGAGCGCCTTGCTGGATACCGGGTCGCAAGTAACCACTATCCCTTATGTACTTTTTAAGCAGTATTGGACTGATGCTGATATAACACGGTATCCAGACAGTGACTTGAGCATCATCGCCAGTAATGGCTTGCCCGTGCCGCAGATGGGGTTCAAAGAGATGACCATTAAGATTGGTAAAGTTGAACTGCCGGCACAGGGAGTGATTATTGTGGACATTGACCGTCGTGAAAATCACCCTAAAATAACTGTGGGTACTAGCGTGATTGAAAATTGTCTTTCAGAGGTAATCATAATTCTACAACAGGTGGCGGTGAATGCTAGTTCCAGCCAACAGAGAGTCCTCAACAAAGAGATAAGAGCCCTGATGAGACGGCAGCAGGTAGAACTGTCTGGTGGTGAGATCGGTAGCGTAAGAATGAGTGACCCATTCCCCATTTCCATGCCTCCCAAAAGTGAAATGATGATCTGGTGTCGGACTGCAATCGGGTTGAGAGGTAGAGACTACCAAGCCATGGTAGAACCCGTGTACTCAGACAGCAGGCCCACCATTTTGACTGCCCGGGGGGTGGTTGATGTCCGTCATCGGAGGGTGCCCGTTCGCATTCTCAACATTGGGGAGAGGGAGGTACATTTACCCAGGTACGCTACACTTGCCAAACTGTTTGCTGTTGAGCACAAAGCTATCAGGGCCGTGGAACCCTTGCCTCCATCTCCACAGGCGGAGGGTAATGGCTCCCAGAAACAAAAGGAGGACTGGTGCCAGAAACTCCATGTGGGTGCTGACTCCACTCCCCTGCACCAAAAACAAGGAGTCTACCGGGTGGTTCAGGAGTACGAGAGAGTCTTTAGTAAGCACCCGCTAGACTTCGGCAGAGTAAAAGGGATAGAACACCACATACCCACAGGGAGCCACCCACCAATAAAAGAGAGACACAGACCTGTACCCCCTGCACATTATCAGAACGCAAAGGGGATGCTAAGAGAAATGAAAGACGCTGGGGTCATTAGAGATAGCTGTAGCCCCTGGGCAGCCACCCTGGTTCTGGTAAAAAAGAAAGATGGCACCATGAGAATGTGCGTGGACTATAGACAAATCAACCGTATCACCCACAAAGACGCATATCCGCTGCCTAGAATAGAGGAGTCTTTAGCCGCACTAAAATCAGCTAACTTCTTTTATACTTTGGACCTTACTAGCGGGTACTGGCAGGTTCCTGTGGCAGAGGCTGACAAGGGGAAGACCGCCTTCACCACCCCGATGGGACTGAGCGAGTTCAACTGTATGCCCTTCGGGCTCTGCAATGCACCAGGGACCTTCCAGAGGCTGATGGAATGCTGTCTAGGGCACCGAAACTTCGAGACGGTCCTCCTTTACCTGGACGACGTGATCGTCTATTCGAAGACTTACGAGGACCATCTAAAGCACCTGGCCGAGGTGTTCGAAGCCCTGGCAGGCTACGGCCTGAAGGTGAAACCATCAAAGTGTCACCTGTTGAAACTGAAGGTCCAGTACCTAGGGCACGTGGTAAGTGCGGAAGGAGTAGCCCCCAACCCTGACAAGGTCACGGCAATCAAGAGCTGGCCAAGCCCCTCGAACATCAAAGAAGTGAGGCAGTTCCTCGGGTTGGTAGGCTACTACCGAAGGTTCATCCCCGGGTTCACTAAGATGGCAGCTCCTATGCAGGACCTCCTGATAGGACAGTCTAAGTCCAGAAGCCAAAAGCCACCCTTCAAGTGGGACAAGCCGGAAGAGGAGTCCTTCCGTCAGTTGAAGATGGCCCTCACAGGGGATGAGATCCTGGCCTACCCTGATTATGGCTAACCTTTTATTCTCCACACAGACGCCAGTAATGTGGGACTGGAAGCCGTACTGTCACAAAACCAACAGGGCAGAGAAAGAGTGATCGCGTACGCCAGCCGGAAGCTGAGGCCCACCGAGAGGAACCCGGAGAATTACAGCTCCTTCAAGCTAGAATTCTTGGCGGTGGTGTGGGAAGTAACGGAACGCTTCAAGCATTACCTGGCCCCCGCAAAGTTCACTGTGTACACGGACAACAACCCATTAACACACCTAGACAGTGCAAGACTTGGTGCCCTGGAACAGCGGTGGATGGCCCGTCTCTCCAATTATGACTTCATGATCAAGTACCGGGCAGGCAAAACCAATGCCAACGCTGACGCCCTGTCGAGAATGCCTCACTTACCTGAAGGTGACGAAGACCCAGAGGAGCTGGAGGAGATAGAACTCCCCGCGTTTCACCTGTATGGGGCCGCTCAATACTCCTACCGCGTGAAGGAGGAAGATTTAACAACCGTTATGATCAATCCCCTACCTCACCACAGCTGGGCCGAGACCCAAGATAGTGACCCTGCAATCCGCCTGGTGAAAGATCTGCTGACCCAGGAAGACGCCCGCTTAGGTCCGGATGCTCCAGAGGAAGCTAAGCAGCTATGGAAAGAGAAGAGCAAGCTGTTCCTCTATGAAGGCAAGCTGTGCAGAAGACTTGTCAATCACCGGACACACGAGCTGACCTGGCAAGTCGTGGTCCCAAGGCGGGATGCAGCTATGGTCCTGGGGGCTTACCATGACAGTGCGGGGCACTTCGGTTGGAAGAAACTGGAGTTCCTGCTAAGAGGACGCTTCTTTTGGGTCGGCATGAGAGGGGCTGTAGAGAAGTGGTGCAGGTACTGTGGCCCTTGTAACCTAAGGAGAAAAGACCGCACCAGCCAGAAGACTCCCTTGAAACCCATCGTCACCCAGCAGCCTCTTGAGCTGGTAGCTCTGGACCACGTAAATTGGCTCCAAGCCGGTCAGGATGCATCTACGCCCTGACAATCGTGGACCACTATTCCCGTTTTCTAGTGGTGGTCCCGGTAAAAGACTTGACAGCCCAAATGGCGGCCAGAGCCTTCCAGCAATACTTCTGCCGTCCACACGGGTATCCAGAACAAGTTCTGACGGACCAGGGTCCAGCGTTCGAGGCTGAAATCTTCCAAGAGTTCTGGAACCTCTATGGCTGTAAGAAAATTCGGACAACGCCTTACCTCCCACAAACCAACGGGATGTGTGAGAAAATGAACAATATAGTCATTGATCTCCTGAAGACGTTGCCCCTGGAGGAAGGCAGCCTGTGGCCAGAAAAACTGCCGGACCTAATAGACTTATACAACCATATCCCGGTGAATGCAACAAACTGCACCCCGGCTTACCTGACGCGAGCCAGACCAGGTAAGCTGCCCGTAGATCTGGAGAAGGGAGTCCTAACACCTGAGGACACCTCCCTGAATGCGGACTGGGATACTGAGAGGCTACTGCAGTACAAGAAGGTACAGGAGAGTGTGGAGAAGAGCCTGGCCCAGGTGAGAGAAAGGCAAGAAAGACTCTTCAACCAACACGCCCCTGCTGGTCCCCTAGAACCTGGTGAGCAGGTCCTGAAGCGAAAGAGAAGGCTACATAAGTTGGACGACCAGTGGGAAAGGGCACCCTACACCGTACTGCAGTCTGACCACGACAACCCGATGGTGTGCGTGATCACCAAGGACGGAGGAGAAACCACTAGTACCGTCTCCAGAGACCACCTCAAAAGATGCCCCGAGCAACTCCGTAGTGCAGAAGAGGATCAAAGTGACCTTGAACCCGCAGAGGACAAGGAAGAAATGATCAGCACTGTTCTCGGAGAGTTCCCTCAGTCCTGGACTCGAATAAACGATGCAATAGTGGTACCCGTCCTGCATTTCCTGCAACCGGCTCAGCAACAACCTACACCAGAGTCGGAAGGTGAAGAGGAGCAAGCAGTTCCAGAGGCAGAAGAGCCGGTACCAGCAGCCCAGGAGAGTCAACCCTCTGCTGACAGTGAGCCCGCCATGCCTGCGGTGAGTCAAAGGACCCGCAGACAGCTGCCTGCCCTACCTGTACACCCAGCTGGTAGCTGTACCCCTAACGCTAGTGGGGAAAGCCAGGTCGGTCCACCACGAGACAGTGGGTTAAGGAGATCAACCAGGAGCACAAAGGGGCAGATACCCGCTCGCTGGAGATTATAGGGTGCACTAAAATTGTAAATAACCCTGTTGCCAAGTGTTGAAATGTTTGCAAAGTTACATGCATGATTGGTAATTCTGTGTTTCAGTTTCTTACAGTTACCGTACGGACTCAAAGGTTATGGACTTTTAATAACCGGGACTTTGTATGGACTGCGTTCGGATCCTAACCAAGGAATGAACTAAGACTGTGAAGGACTTGGGGTAGGACAGACCCCCACCTGGTTAAGGCTCCCCGTTGTGCTGGTGATATGGACACCCGGTCACAGACCACACTGTGACCTTAAGAACTCAATCTGTGCGTCGTTTGTCTACTAATGTTTTATAGTCATGTATATTATCTTTGTTTACTGTTTAGTCCCGGAGTACTAATTTCTACTAGGGGGGAATGTGTCACCCTGGCCTGGATGCCACAAATATAATAAAGCTGTGTCTGAGAGCAAGGGGGAGGTTCTCTGGTCAGGGGAACATTAGCACGCAATACCTCCTGTCTCAGGCCAGTAGGGAGAGCAGGCTGCCCCTATAAAAGCTGGAACTGGGGGCAGGGTTAGGGAGAACTGGACGACCTGTCTCTGGATTGAGAGGTGTCCCAGAGCAGAGAGAGAGAGTTGTATTGCACCCTAAGAGGACATGTGGCAGTAGGAGAGCCACAAGCCAGGGACAAGAGGTGAAGTGCGCCTGTCCTGGCAGACAAAGAACCCAATTTACCAGACTTTGGCGTCTGAGGCTGTGAGGACTCCACGTCCTACAGCAGATAACCAGTCCGCAGGGGACTGTATGTTGTTCCTTGGCCTAAGAAGCCCGGAGGTTCCGCCACACCAGAAGGGACCAGCAAAGCCGTACCAGGCCGGGAATAGAAAGGGACCCAAGTTGCAGGCCATACGGGCGAGAAGACACGGTGAGCTCGGGAACGTGGGCTGTTACCCTATAAGGAGGAAATAGCCAGAAGGAGCGCAGAGAGCACGGTAGGCCTACACCCTCACCCTGGCCGGGGCCAATTTCCCGTTTGCTCTCAGACGTCCAGGCCCCCCTCTCCTAGCCGGGCCTGTTTGTGGGTCAGTTCACCTGTTCTAGTAAAGACCCTGGACTGCAACCTGTTGTCTGTGTGCTCCTTGCTCCTCCAGCACTAACGGCGCTGGGACGCCCTACACCATCACCCCCATCTTCTACTATACTGCCCTGGGGCCGCACTCTTCCCGTGGGGCGTCACACTACCCCAGCTACATATATCATCAGCCTCAGCGGTCTGCCTTGCAGCGGCGGTTCGCACTGACCGCAATCCACGGGTGGCGTAGTCGGACATTACCAACAGCGCATGGCAGACTACCACTGGTCTGACCACCCTGAGCCACGGAACCGGGTTGCCACTACTACCCCCATCGTTTCCCGATTGCCCGGCTCCGAGTGCCCCACGGCCCAGGAGGTGAGTCACAGACCTCCAGGGGTGATGGGATGGCAGCTGGGATGTTTCTGCTCCCCACAGGCGGAGCGGGCCCCCGGAGCAGTGTTGGTGGAAGGGATGCAGGTGATAATGCTGGGCACTGTAGTGCAGGCGCAGCAGCGTGGTGGAAATAACTGACAGAGACAGTGGAGTGCAGTCATCCGAGTTTACTCACAGTTCTTTTTAGGTTCCTCGGGTACACTGTCCAGGTGTCAGACTCCCACGTTGCACTGCGTTTGCCAGGCCGGGGTTCAGCACTCCTTCAGGTATATTAGAAGCACTTAACGGGACCCCCTTTCTTTATGTTCCTTCCTTGACCGACTTCCCGCGCTGGGTCTTCTCCCTCCTGCCCTGCGCTCCCCCACACACAGTCCCGATCGGGTACTCTGAGATCCCTCTGGGCAAACTGGAGTTCCCGGACCTACTTGGTGCCCTTCACGGCGACTAGGGTGAGGCTGTGGCAACTGCACCATGGAAGTTCAGAAGACTCCGTTTTCCAGCCGAGATATGGAGTAACACGGCTGGTCCAGGGACCGGTTCCCTTCCTGCGGCCTGATCCCTCTGACTCTTGGCAGATTCGAGCTTACAGGTGCCATCCTGCACTCACCGTACCCCCTGGGATCCCTTCTATTACCGGACCCTTCCTCCCTGACTCCCCTCTCACTCTTGGGCCTCTCTTACTAGGCCCCACTATGGAGCAGAGCTCCTGAAGAGACTCTGCTCCCCTCCTCTCCTCTCCTTACTACTCACTGACTGAACTGAACTCACTAACTAAGATGGCTTCCCTTTTTATATCTATTCTCTAAGTGCTCCCCTGTTCTACGTCCTCCACCCACACTCACTACTGGTTCCTCCTCTCTTTGGTTCCCCCCACTCCAGCCAGGGACAGAGCAGCAGAAGAAGTGCATAATGCCCTTCCGGTCGGCCTGGAGTAGTGTAGTGTTGAGTGCAGGTGTTGGGGTTCCCGGCAACACTCCCTCCTTACCTGAGAGAAGGAGATACCACACCTCTGGGTGAGGTGCAGTACCTCTGTGGCGACTGAACCCTCAGGGGCACCACATGTGCATAGACAGGAAGTGGTGATGTCACCATTCCATCAGCCACCGGACCGCTTTGGCCTGTGATTGGCTGTAATGGTCAGGTGACTTGAGTAGCACAACATCAATTGCTTTATAATGATCTGCTGCTCAAATTCACATGACCGCTGTAGCCAATCACAGGTCACAGTGGTCCGGTGGCTGGTGGAATGATGACATCACTACTTCCTGTCTCTGTGCAGATCACAGAGCAGCCCGTGCTGTATCCAGCTTGGTGCTGGTAGGTGAGTAAGAGAGTTCGTTATTTATTAAATATCCCATCTTCTGTGCAAAAGTTTTATTTTGCCTTGACAACGCCTTTAAAGTGAATCTGTCAGCAGGTGTTAGGTAGCAGAGATCATGATTCTAGCAAAGTGTCACTTAATAGGCTGCTTACTGTAGTTTTGATAAAATCACTGTTTTATCAGCAGGAGATTATCAGTAGGAGGAGTAGTAAACCTGCTGACAAGCAATCCTCCATACTCATGAGCTCTGTATAACCCCGCCCCCAACACTGATTGACGGCTTTCTGCCTATGCACAGTGTACACAGAAAGTTGTCAATCCGTGGAGTGGGTGGGATTACTCAAAACTCAGCAGAGAACGGATAGATCTGCAGCAGATACAACAGTCATTTTATATAAATTGCAGAAAACAACCTAACATAATACATCGCTGGAATGAGGGTCTCTGCCCCTACATCATGCTGCTTTCAGATGGCATATCAAAAACCTGGTGATAGATTCCCTTTATTTTATGTGTAGCTCTTTCTCCCTCTCTATTTCTCTGTGAGCAGGGAGAAAGTAAAGGGCTGCACTAATTCAAATCCTCGCCTCCTCTGTCCCTTAGTAAAACAAAGACTCATGCATTTTTTTTTAAAGGAAATGAATCATCAGAAAATGACCTATTGTTTTCCCATCATGATCAATTCTTTTTTTGCACTTTTTGGCTTTTTTCCCTTTTCTGACAGGAATGAGATTTTTTACATTTTTCCATCAATATACAGTAGCTATATGAGAGCTTCGTTTTTTGGAAGGGTTGTGCTGTCGTTTTGAATGGCACTGTTGAATCCTTCATACAATGTACTGGAAGATGGGAAAAAAATTCCAGCTCAGTTGAATTGGTGAAAAAATTTTTTTTAATTGTTTGGTAAAAATAATCTAGTGTCAATATGGTTATGGGGATACCAAACATGTATAGTTTTTTTTTCTTTTATTTAAGTGGTCTGAAAAATAGGGACAATTTGTAGAAATTTTTTTTGCTTGTTGCCATTTTCTAAAGCCTACAACTTGTTTTATTTTTCCATCGATGGAGCTGCGTGAGAGCTTATTTTTGAGTGGTGAGATTTAATTTTTATTTGTACCATTTTGGAGTACATACAATGCTTTAATTGCTTGTTTTGTAGAATGTGTGGGGACTGGAAAACAAGTTATTGCAATTATTTGCTTTACGGCAATTTGTAGCTAGAATTTTACATACATAGCCATACCACATGTTCATTTTTTAAATGCATTTTTTTCAATGGGGAAATAGGGAGTAATTTGATTTTTAGAGGTTTTTGTTAATTTTTGTATTTTTTACTTACTTTTTATCTTTTAGTCCCCATAGGGGACTTGAACCATCAATCATTTCATCTGCAGTAGCATAATAATGCAGTACATTCAGTCTCCTATAAAACCCAACTACATGCTGGAATTCATAATAGGACAAAGATGGCAGTGCAGCAGGTCTTCACTAAACATTGGTAAGTAGTGTGGAGCATTCCGATACTGAAATATCGGGTATCGGCCGATATTCGCGGTATCGGAATTCCGATACTTAATTTCGATACTTTTGCAATATCGTATACCGGAATCAGAAGTTCCCATAATGCAATGAGCCAGTTTCATATTATTCAGCCAATGAGGATCCTAAGAAGTGTGGGCACATCCTGTTAGGCATGTAGGCATGTTAACTAATGGCATGGCTGTGATTGGCTGCTGAAATGATGGCATGATGCACTATAAAAGCCACCGCCGCCATTTTGAGCTCACTCTGCTGTGAATTCAGATAGGACGGTGTTGTTCTGAGGGACAGTTTTAGCTACCTATTTGGTCTATTCTGCTTTACCCGAGCTACTTTATAAATCGCTGTGCCTTGCAGTGCTAGTGCACAGTTCTCTGTGCTGTTCACCGCTGTCTGCAAGGTCTCTGTGTGTGAGTGCAGCTCACGCTGTAGTGTGTGCTTCAGCCACGTCTGGTTGTAGTGCACTCAGTGTGTGTCACTGCCTCATACATTGTCCTTTTTTGCTAATTGATAATTTTTCCTGATTTCTCCTATTAGTGTGGTGGTTCCATCCGTATTCAGCTAAATTGGTTCCAAACACACTATATAGGAGTAGATAGAGAATTTTTTTTTTGTCTTGCAGTGCTAGTGCACAGTGCTCTGCATCTGTACTGTTCATCGCTGTCTGCAAGGTCTGTGTGTGTGAGTGCAGCTCACCCTGTAGTGTGTGCTTCAGCCACGTCTGGTTGTAGTGCACTCAGTGTGTGTCACTGCCTCATACATTGTCCTTTTTTGCTAATTGATCATTTTTCCTGATTTCTGCTATAAGTGTGGTGGTTCCATCCGTATTCAGCTAAATTGGTTCCAAACACACTATATTGGAGTAGCTAGAGGAGCCTTTCTGCAGCATTGTGCCCTGCAGCCCCAGCCAGATTAGTATTAGCCAATTTTTTGTAGCCTCATCTATTGCATTGAAGGTTACCTTCCTGCATTGTAATAGCTACAAAAAGTTTGTGATACTATCCGTATTACATCTTTGGGCACATCCAGTGTCTTTTTGTGACCAAAAAAACCTAAATAAAGTTCACCAAACACTCCACTTTACAGTTGTGTAGGCCACATTAGCTCATAATAAAGTCTAGTCCACACTTTATAAAATTAGTGTTTCTTATACCTGTTAGCAGCTGTTCAGGAATAAGCACACTAAACCCTTAGTACTTTTCTGCCTATCTTTATCAGTCTACCAAGATGAAGAAGGCAGGGAGTAAGGCATGTGGTCGTGGGTGTGGGTGTGGGCGTGGAGTTTCTGCAAGGAGAGGACGTGAGGATTCTGTGCCTGCAGGGAGAGGACGTGGGGATTCTGTGCCTGCTGCGGGCACCAGTGACTCAGCATCCCCCAGTTTTACCAGGGAACAGTTCTTTATGCCTAGCTTTGTAGGAGCTAGCCGTACCCCACTGCTGCGGGAGGACCAAATTGAAGCCGTTGTCGGATGGATGGCAGCTAACGCATCGACTTCAATTAGTTCCAGATCCTCTCAGGTCCTGAGCACTGAAGTGCACCCATCTGTCTCTTCACCACCTGCCAAATTGCCCAGGCAGTCAGAGAGCCCTGGACAGGAGCCATCTCTACTTCTGTTCTCTAAATCTCTTGGCTTGGAAAGAGGGGGCCAGCCAAGCAGAATTCGAGAATTTGAAGAAGAGGTAGCATGCAGTGATGCGCAACCGTTTTGTCTCCCTGAATCTGAAGAGGCGGGTGGGCCAGTGCCTATGGTCAGCAGCACACCTCAGTACGCATCTGATGATGAGACTCAGGCTCCACTTTCTGGTGCGTACTGAGCTGTCGAGACTACCCAGGAGAAGCAGTTGTTTGAAGAGGGTGGTGTAGATGATGAGGTCCTTGACCCATCATGGTGTGAGGGACAGGAAGGTGGTGGGAGCAGCTCTGAGGAAGAGATTCCCCGAACGGCCCAAAAAGGAGGGAGAGGGAGGGGCAGACTTGGTTGCCTGTAGCCTCCACTTTGGCACCCATTAGGAGCATGGCTCTTCCAAAATCCAAAGCGGGCGCTCCCAAGACTTGCAGTGCCTGGTCCTTTTTTGACACAGTTGCAGATGACATTTGCTTTGTCAAATGCAAGCTGTGTAATCAGAAGGTGAAAAGAGGGAAAAGTGTCAGCAACCTCAATACCACAAATATGTGGAAACATGTGCAGACCAAGCACGTGGTGGAGTTACAAAAACACACTGAAGACCTAGGCCAACCTACAGCGCCACCTACCACCTCTTCAGCTCGTGTTGTAGCCTCTTCCTCCAGCTCACACACAGCTGGTTCGGCTTCCTCACAGGATCGCCATGGAAGAACCTTTGGCACTGTTGTACAGAGACACAGTGTAATTCCACCCACAGCACCACTTTCCCTGTCATCCTCACACTCCCAGGCCAGTCTACAGCCATCGTTAGCACAGGCATGGGAGAAAAGGCGCCCATACTCGGCAAACCACCCCCGAGCAAAGGCTCTGAATGCTGGCATTGCAAAACTACTGGCCCTTGAAATGCTATCATTCAGGCTGGTGGAGACTGACACCTTCCGTAACTTTATGGCATTGGCAGTCCCACAATACAACGTGCCCAGCCGCTTTTATTTCAGAAGGCAAGCTGTCCCTGCCCTGCAACAGCATGTGGAGGGAAAAATTAAATATGCGCTACAAAACGCCGTCAGTAACAAGGTCCACCTGACCACCGATGCGTGGACCAGTAAGCATGGACAGGGACGATACCTTTCCCTCACTGCCCATTGGGTAAATGTTGTGAAGCCGAGTACAGATCTTGAGAGTGGCGCTGTACGTGTTCTGCCAACTCCAAGGATTGCAGGAATCCAGTCTGTACACATTGACTCCTCCTCATACTCCAGTTCCTCTGAATCAGCGCTGCAGGAGCCGTCACGGTCTACCTCCACATCGACGCGTGAACGGTTACCTGTTAAGTTGACCGATATGAGCACAGCCGTGGCCAAACGTCAACAGGCCGTATTAAAATTAATTTCTCTGGGGAATCGAAGCCACACAGCGCAGGAGCTCTGGAATGCCATCAAGCAGCAGAGAAACGTGTGGTTTGTGCCAGCGAATCTCCAGCCAGGCATGGTAGTGTGTGACAATGGCCGAAATCTGGTGGCAGCTCTGGGCCTAGGCAACCTCACTCAGATCCCATGCCTGGCACATGTGCTCAATTTGGTCGTGCAGAGTTTTTTGAGGGACTATCCGGACCTTGATGCACTGCTGCACAAGGTCCGCATAGAGTGCGCTCACTTGCGGCGTTCCAGCAATGCAAGATCGCGCATTGCAGCTCTGCAGCGCCGATTACGTCTTCCGGAACATCGCATCATATGTGACCTACCCACCAATTGGAATTCAACGTTACATATGTTGGAGATGTTGTGTGAGCAGCAGGCAGCAGTAATGGAGTACCAGCTGGAGCAGGCGCAAACAAGTTGCAGTGCGCGCCGTTCACACTTCACCACCACTGAGTGGGCCTCTATGAAGGACATTTGCCACGTTTTGCGTGCCTTCGATTATTCCACGCGGATGGCGAGTGCAGATGAGGCACTAGTCAGCATGACTATCCCCCTTATCTGCCTGCTTGAAAACACTTCAAGCACTAAGGGAGGAGGTTTTGGAAGAGGTGGAGGATGAGGAGTCACAAATGCCATTTGCTTCTGTACAGTCTGCGCAACGTGGTTCCTCACAAAGGCCTAGGCAGGGGACACTTTGTGAGGAGGATGAGGAGGAGTCAATGGAGGAGGAAGACATCTGTCCAGAGGAGGAAGGTACACAATGCTCTAGTAGTCAGTATCTAGAGCGAGGGTGGGGTGATGCAGAGCAGGCAGAGATCATGCCTCAAGCAGGGGACAGCGTTTCTTGGCCAGTTGGCAGTCTGCAGCACATGGTTGATTTCATGCTGCAGTGCCTGAGAAACGACCGCCGCATCGCCCACATTCTCAACACGGCTGATTATTGGGTGTCCACCCTCCTAGATCCTCGCTACCACTACAGCTTACAAAGCCTCATAACACCGTTGAACCGGGAGCGTAAAATGCGGGAGTACCAAGACGCACTGGTGCATTCCATCATGTTCTCCATTCCAACCGAGAGCAGTGCTGCTAGTGCTTTACAAAGCAGCTCAGTGCCTCGAGGCAGTGGAGGAAGTTCTGCACAAAGAGGGAGCAGAAGCAGTGCCTTAGCACAAGGCAAGACCAGTATGGCCCAAATGTGGCAAAGTTTTGTGTCCCCGCTGCCACAAATGTCTACACCATCACAGACGGCTCCAGTCAGCAGGAGGCAACGTTTCCGTCAGATGGTGACAGAATACATGTCTTCCCTCTCAGTGTACTCCCAGGCGGATCTTCCCCCTTCAAGTATTGGATCTCTAAGCTGGATACGTGGCCAGAGCTTAGCCAGTATGCATTGGAGGTGCTGACTTGCCCTGCTGCTAGTGTATTATCGGAACGCGTCTTTAGTGCTGCAGGTGGTGTACTAACAGACCGTCGCATGCGCCTATCCTCTGATAACATTGACCGGCTTACTTTTCTGAAAATGAACAAGGCCAGGATCTCGCATGAATTTGCCAGTCCTCTTCCAGAATAAATAATTGGTTGGCAACAGTATCCAGGTCTCCTGTTGTGTTCATGTTTCTACCACCTGAACTGTAATCCCTGAGCTCCAACACCGCCAGTTGCTGCTCAGAAGTGCCGTCTGCACAGTCAATGCTTGCTCCAGTGTTATTGGGGTTCAGTAACGTCAGCTGATCCCCAGCTGTATGTCCGGCAAATTCTCCTGCTCTGTCCACATCCACTGTACTACTAATTTAAAATTGCTCCAATTACACCTCTGGCTCCTCTGTTTTTAATATTTATCCTGGGCTCCAACACCGCTAGTTGCTGCTCAGAAGTGCCATCTGCACAGTCAACACTTGCTCCAGTGTTATTGGGGTTCAGTAACGTCAGCTGATCCCCAGCTGTGTGTACGGCAAATTCTCCTGCTCTGTCCACATCCACTGTACTACTAATTTAAAACTTGCTCCAATTACACCTCTGGCTCCTCTGTTTTTAGTATTTATCCTGGGCTCCAACACCGCTAGTTGCTGCTCAGAAGTGCCGTCTGCACAGTCAAGGCTTGCTCCAGTGTTATTGGGGTTCAGTAATGTCAGCTGATCCCCAGCTGTGTGTCAGGAAAATTCTCCTGCCCTGTCCACATCCACTGTACTACTAATTTAAAACTTGCTCCAATTATACCTCTGGCTCCTCTGTTTTTAGTATTTACCCTGGGCTCCAACATCGCTAGTTGCTGCTCAGAAGTGCCGTCTGCACAGTCAAGGCTTGCTCCAGTGTTATTGGGGTTCAGTAACGTCAGCTGATCCCCAGCTGTGTGTCAGGAAAATTCTCCTGCCCTGTCCACATCCACTGTACTACTAATTTAAAACTTGCTCCAATTATACCTCTGGCTCCTCTGTTTTTAGTATTTACCCTGGGCTACAACATCGCTAGTTGCTGCTCAAAAGTGCCATCTGCACAGTCAATGCTTGCTGCAGTGTTATTGGGGTTCAGTAACGTCAGCTGATCCCCAGCTGTGTGTCCGGCAAATTCTCCTGCTCTGTCCACATCCACTGTACTACTAATTTAAAACTTGCTCCAATTATACCTCTGGCTCCTCTGTTTTTAGTATTTACCATGGGCTCCAACACTGCTAGCTGCTGCTCAGAAGTGCCATCTGCAGAGTCAAAGCTTGCTCCAGTGTTATTGGGGTTCAGTAACGTCAGCTGATCCCCAGCTGTGTGTCCGGCAAATTCTCCTGCTCTGTCCACATCCACTGTACTACTAATTTAAAACTTGCTCCAATTACACCTCTGGCTCCTCTGTTTTTAATATTTATCCTGGGCTCCAACACCGCTAGTTGCTGCTCAGAAGTGCCGTCTGCACAGTCAACACTTGCTGCCGTGTTATTGGGATTCAGTAACGTCAGCTGTTTCCCTGCTGTGTGTCCGGCAATTTCTCCTGATCTGTCCACATTATCACTACTACAGATTTTAAAGTTGGTCCAATTACACCTCTGGCTCCTCTGTTTTTAGTTTTTACCCTGGGCTCCAACACCGCTAGTTGCTGCTCAGAAGTGCCGTCGGCAGAGTCAATGCTTGCTCCAGTGTTATTGGGGTTCAGTAACGTCAGCTGATCCCCAGCTGTGTGTCCGGCAAATTCTCCTGCTCTGTCCACATCCACTGTTCTACTAATTTAAAACATGCTCCAATTACACCTCTGGCTCCTCTGTTTTTAGTATTTATCCTGGGCTCCAACACCGCTAGTTGCTGCTCAGAAGTGCCGTCTGCACAGTCAACACTTGCTGCCGTGTTATTGGGGTTCAGTAACGTCAGCTGTTCCCCTGCTGTGTGTCCGGCAATTTCTCCTGCTCTGTCCACATTCTCACTACTACAGATTTTAAAGTTGCTCCAATTACACCTCTGGCTACTCTGTTTTCAGTATTATCCCTGAGCTCCAACACCGCCAGTTGGCGCTCAGAAGTGCTGTCTGCACAGTCAACACTTGCTGCCGTGTTATTGGGGTTCAGTAACATCAGCTGTTCACCTGCTGTGTGTCCGGCAATTTCTCCTGCTCTGTCCACATCCACTGTACTACTAATTTAAAACTTGCTCCAATTATACCTCTGGCTCCTCTGTTTTTAGTATTTACCATGGGCTCCAACACCGCTAGCTGCTGCTCAGAAGTGCCATCTGCAGAGTCAAAGCTTGCTCCAGTGTTATTGGGGTTCAGTAACGTCAGCTGATCCCCAGCTGTGTGTCCGGCAAATTCTCCTGCTCTGTCCACATCCACTGTACTACTAATTTAAAACTTGCTCCAATTACACCTCTGGCTCCTCTGTTTTTAGTATTTATCCTGGGCTCCAACACCGCTAGTTGCTGCTCAGAAGAGCCGTCTGCACAGTCAACACTTGCTGCCGTCTAATTGGGGTTCAGTAACGTCAGCTGTTCCCCTGCTGTGTGTCCGGCAATATCTCCTGCTCTGTCCACATTCCCACTACTACAGATTTTAAAGTTGCTTCAATTACACCTCTGCCTCCCCTGTTTTCAGTATTATCCCTGGGCTACAACACCACCAGTTGGCGCTCAGAAGTGCCGTCTGCACAGTCAACACTTGCTGCCGTGTTATTGGGGTTCAGTAACATCAGCTGTTCCCCTGCTGTGTGTCCGGCAATTTCTCCTGCTCTGTCCACATTCTCACTACTACAGATTTTAAAGTTGCTCCAATTACACCTCTTGCTCCTCTGTTTTCAGTATTATCCCTGGGCTCCAACACCGCCAGTTGGCGCTCAGAAGTGCCGTCTGCACAGTCAACGCTTGTTCCAGTGTTATTGCGGTTCAGTAACGTCAGCTGATCCCCAGCTGTGTGTCCGGCAAATTCTCCTGCTCTGTCCACATCCACTATTCTACTCATTTAAAACTTGCTCCAATTACACCTCTGGCTCCTCTGTTTTTAGTATTTATCCTGGGCTCCAACACCGCTAGTTGCTGCTCAGAAGTGCCGTCTGCACAGTCAACACTTGCTGCCGTGTTATTGGGGTTCAGTAATGTTAGCTGTTCCCCTGCTGTGTGTCCGGCAATTTCTCCTGCTCTGTCCACATTCTCACTACTACAGATTTAAAAGTTGCTCCAATTACACCTCTGGCTCCTCTGTTTTTAGTTTTTACCCTGGGCTCCAACACCGCTAGTTGCTGCTCAGAAGTGCCGCCTGCAGAGACAACGCTTGCTCCAGTGTTATTGGGGTTCAGTAACGTCAGCTGATCCCCAGCTGTGTGTCCGGCAAATTCTCCTGCTCTGTCCACATCCACTATTCTACTCATTTAAAACTTGCTCCAATTACACCTCTGGCTCCTCTGTTTTTAGTATTTATCCTGGGCTCCAACACCGCTAGTTGCTGCTCAGAAGTGCCGTCTGCACAGTCAACACTTGCTGCCGTGTTATTGGGGTTCAGTAATGTTAGCTGTTCCCCTGCTGTGTGTCCGGCAATTTCTCCTGCTCTGTCCACATTCTCACTACTACAGATTTAAAAGTTGCTCCAATTACACCTCTGGCTCCTCTGTTTTTAGTTTTTACCCTGGGCTCCAACACCGCTAGTTGCTGCTCAGAAGTGCCGCCTGCAGAGACAACGCTTGCTCCAGTGTTATTGGGGTTCAGTAACGTCAGCTGATCCCCAGCTGTGTGTCCGGCAAATTCTCCTGCTCTGTCCACATCCACTATTCTACTCATTTAAAACTTGCTCCAATTACACCTCTGGCTCCTCTGTTTTTAGTATTTATCCTGGGCTCCAACACCGCTAGTTGCTGCTCAGAAGTGCCGTCTGCACAGTCAACACTTGCTGCCGTGTTATTGGGGTTCAGTAACATCAGCTGTTCCCCTGCTGTGTGTCCGGAAATTTCTCCTGCTCTGTCCACATTCTCACTACTACAGATTTTAAAGTTGCTCCAATTACACCTCTGGCTCCTTCTTGTTTTCAGTATTATCCCTGAGCTCCAACACCACCAGTTGGCGCTCAGAAGTGCCGTCTGCACAGTCAACACTTGCTGCCGTGTTATTGGGGTTCAGTAACGTCAGCTGTTCCCCTGCTGTGTGTCCGGCAATTTCTCCTGCTCTGTCCACATTCTCACTACTACAGATTTTAAAGTTGCTCTAATTACACCTCTGGCTCCTCTGTTTTCAGTATTATCCCTGAGCTCCAACAAAGCCATTTGGCGCTCAGAAGTGCCGTCTGCACAGTCAACACTTGCTGCCGTGTTATTGGGGTTCAGTAACATCAGCTGTTCCCCTGCTGTGTGTCCGGCAATTTCTCCTGCTCTGTCCACATCCACTGTACTACTAATTTAAAACTTGCTCCAATTTTACCTCTGGCTCCTCTTTTTTTAGTATTTACCCTGGGCTCCAACACCGCTAGTTGCTGCTCAGAAGTGCGGTCTGCAGAGTCAACGCTTGCTCCAGTGTTATTGGGGTTCAGTAACGTCAGCTGATCCCCAGCTGTGTGTCCGGCAAATTCTCCTGCTCTGTCCACATCCACTATTCTACTCATTTAAAACTTGCTCCAATTACACCTCTGGCTCCTCTGTTTTTAGTATTTATCCTGGGCTCCAACACCGCTAGTTGCTGCTCAGAAGTGCCGTCTGCACAGTCAACACTTGCTGCCGTGTTATTGGGGTTCAGTAATGTTAGCTGTTCCCCTGCTGTGTGTCCGGCAATTTCTCCTGCTCTGTCCACATTCTCACTACTACAGATTTAAAAGTTGCTCCAATTACACCTCTGGCTCCTCTGTTTTTAGTTTTTACCCTGGGCTCCAACACCGCTAGTTGCTGCTCAGAAGTGCCGCCTGCAGAGACAACGCTTGCTCCAGTGTTATTGGGGTTCAGTAACGTCAGCTGATCCCCAGCTGTGTGTCCGGCAAATTCTCCTGCTCTGTCCACATCCACTATTCTACTCATTTAAAACTTGCTCCAATTACACCTCTGGCTCCTCTGTTTTTAGTATTTATCCTGGGCTCCAACACCGCTAGTTGCTGCTCAGAAGTGCCGTCTGCACAGTCAACACTTGCTGCCGTGTTATTGGGGTTCAGTAATGTTAGCTGTTCCCCTGCTGTGTGTCCGGCAATTTCTCCTGCTCTGTCCACATTCTCACTACTACAGATTTAAAAGTTGCTCCAATTACACCTCTGGCTCCTCTGTTTTTAGTTTTTACCCTGGGCTCCAACACCGCTAGTTGCTGCTCAGAAGTGCCGCCTGCAGAGACAACGCTTGCTCCAGTGTTATTGGGGTTCAGTAACGTCAGCTGATCCCCAGCTGTGTGTCCGGCAAATTCTCCTGCTCTGTCCACATCCACTATTCTACTCATTTAAAACTTGCTCCAATTACACCTCTGGCTCCTCTGTTTTTAGTATTTATCCTGGGCTCCAACACCGCTAGTTGCTGCTCAGAAGTGCCGTCTGCACAGTCAACACTTGCTGCCGTGTTATTGGGGTTCAGTAACGTCAGCTGTTCCCCTGCTGTGTGTCCGGCAATTTCTCCTGCTCTGTCCACATTCTCACTACTACAGATTTTAAAGTTGCTCTAATTACACCTCTGGCTCCTCTGTTTTCAGTATTATCCCTGAGCTCCAACAAAGCCATTTGGCGCTCAGAAGTGCCGTCTGCACAGTCAACACTTGCTGCCGTGTTATTGGGGTTCAGTAACATCAGCTGTTCCCCTGCTGTGTGTCCGGCAATTTCTCCTGCTCTGTCCACATCCACTGTACTACTAATTTAAAACTTGCTCCAATTTTACCTCTGGCTCCTCTTTTTTTAGTATTTACCCTGGGCTCCAACACCGCTAGTTGCTGCTCAGAAGTGCGGTCTGCAGAGTCAACGCTTGCTCCAGTGTTATTGGGGTTCAGTAACGTCAGCTGATCCCCAGCTATGTGTCCGGCAAATTCTCCTGCTCTGTCCACATCCACTGTTCTACTAATTTAAAACAAGCTCCAATTACACCTCTGGTTCCTCTGTTTTTAGTATTTATCCTGGGCTCCAACACCGCTAGTTGCTGCTCAGAAGTGCCGTCTGTACAGTCAACACTTGCTGCCGTGTTATTGGGGTTCAGTAACGTCAGCTGTTCCCCTGCTGTGTGTCCGGCAATTTCTCCTGCTCTGTCCACATCCACTGTACTACTAATTTAAAACTTTCTCCAATTACACCTCTGGCTCCTCTGTTTTTAGTATTTACCCTGGGCTCCAACACCGCTAGTTGCTGCTCAGAAGTGCCATCTGCAGAGTCAACGCTTGCTCCAGTGTTATTGGGGTTCAGTAACGTCAGCTGATCCCCCGCTGTGTGTCCGGCAAATTCTCCTGCTCTGTCCACATACACTGTTCTACTAATTTAAAAATTGCTCCAATTACACCTCTGGCTCCTCTGTTTTCAGTATTATCCCTGAGCTCCAACACCGCCAGTTGGTGCTCAGAAGTGCCGTCTGCACAGTCAACACTTGCTGCCGTGTTATTGGGGTTCAGTAACGTCAGCTGTTCCCCTGCTGTGTGTCCGGCAATTTCTCCTGCTCTGTCCACATTCTCACTTCTACAGATTTTAAAGTTGCTCTAATTACACCTCTGGCTCCTCTGTTTTCAGTATTATCCTTGAGCACCAACACCGCCAGTTGGCGCTCAGAAGTGCCGTTTGCACAGTCAACACTTGCTGCCGTGTTATTGGGGTTCAGTAACATCAGCTGTTCCCCTGCTGTGTGTCTGGCAATTTCTCCTGCTCTGTCCACATCCACTGTACTACTAATTTAAAACTTGCTCCAATTATACCTCTCGCTCCTCTGTTTTTAGTATTTACCCTGGGCTCCAACACCACTAGCTGCTGCTCAGAAGTGCCATCTGCAGAGTCAAAGCTTGCTCCATTGTTATTGGGGCTCAGTAACGTCAGCTGATCCCCAGCTGTGTGTCCGTCAAATTCTCCTGCTCTGTCCACATCCACTGTACTACTAATTTAAAACTTGCTCCAATTACATCTCTGGCTCCTCTGTTTTTAGCATTTATCCTAGGCTCCAACACCGCTAGTTGCTGCTCAGAAGTGCCGTCTGCACAGTCAACACTTGCTGCCGTGTTGTTGGGGTTCAGTGACGTCAGCTGTTCCCCTGCTGTGTGTCCGGCAATTTCTCCTGCTCTGTCCACATTCTCACTACTACAGATTTTAAAGTTGCTCCAATTACACCTCTGGCTCCTTTTTGTTTTCAGTATTATCCCTGAGCTCTAACACCGCCAGTTGGCGCTCAGAAGTGCCGTCTGCACAGTCAACACTTGCTGGTGTGTTATTGATGTTCAGTAACGTCAGCTGTTCCCCTGCTGTGTGTCCGGCAATTTCTCCTGCTCTGTCCACATTCTCACTACTACAGATTTTAAAGTTGCTCCAATTACACCTCTGGCTCCTCTGTTTTTAGTTTTTTCCCTGGACTCCAACACCGCTAGTTGCTGCTCAGAAGTGCCGCCTGCAGAGTCAACGCTTGCTCCAGTGTTATTGGGGTTCAGTAACGTCAGCTGATCCCCAGCTGTGTGTCCGTCAAATTCTCCTGCTCTGTCCACATCCACTGTACTACTAATTTAAAACTTGCTCCAATTACACCTCTGGCTCCTCTGTTTTTAGCATTTATCCTGGGCTCCAACACCGCTAGTTGCTGCTCAGAAGTGCCGTCTGCACAGTCAACACTTGCTGCCGTGTTATTGGGGTTCAGTAACGTCAGCTGTTCCCCTGCTGTGTGTCCGGCAATTTCTCCTGCTCTGTCCACATTCTCACTACTACAGATTTTAAAGTTGCTCCAATTACACCTCTGGCTCCTTTTTGTTTTCAGTATTATCCCTGAGCTCTAACACCGCCAGTTGGCGCTCAGAAGTGCCGTCTGCACAGTCAACATTTGCTGCCGTGTTATTGATGTTCAGTAACGTCAGCTGTTCCCCTGCTGTGTGTCCGGCAATTTCTCCTGCTCTCTCCACATTCTCACAACTACAGATTTTAAAGTTGCTCTAATTACACCTCTGGCTCCTCTGTTTTCAGTATTATCCCTGAGCTCCAACACCGCCAGTTGGCGCTCAGAAGTGCCGTCGGCACAGTCAACACTTGCTGCCGTGTTATTGCGGTTCAGTAACATCAGCTGTTCCCCTGCTGTGTGTCCGGCAATTTCTCCTGCTCTGTCCACATCCACTGTACTACTAATTTAAAACCTGCTCCAATTATACCTCTGGCTCCTCTGTTTTTAGTATTTACCCTGGGCTCCAACACCGCTAGTTGCTGCTCAGAAGTGCCGTCTGCACAGTCAACACTTGCTGCCCTGTTATTGGGGTTCAGTAACGTCAGCTGTTCCCCAGCTGGGTGTCCGGCTATTTCTCCTGCTATGTCCACATTCTCACTACTACAGATTTTAAAGTTGCTCCAATTACACCTCTGGCTCCTCTGTTTTCAGTATTATCCCTGAAATCCAACATCGCCAGTTGGCGCTCAGAAGTGCCGTCTGCACAGTCAACACTTGCTGCCGTGTTATTGGGGTTCAGTAACGTCAGCTGTTCCCCTGCTGTGTGTCTGGCAATTTCTCCTGCTCTGTCCACATTCTCACTACTACAGATTTTAAAGTTGCTCCAATTACACCTCTGGCTCCTCTGTTTTCAGTATTATCCCTGGGCTCCAACACCTCCAGTTGGCGCTCAGAAGTGCCGTCTGCACAGTCAACACTTGCTGCCGTGTTATTGGGGTTCAGTAACGTCAGCTGTTCCCATGCTGTGTGTCCGGTAATTTCTCCTGCTCTGTCCACATTCTCACTACTACAGATTTTAAAGTTGCGCCAATTACACCTCTGGCTCCTCTGTTTTCAGTATTATCCCTGAGCTCCAACACCGCCAGTTATCGCTCAGAAGTGCCGTCTGCACAGTCAACACTTGCTGCCGTGTAACTGGGGTTCAGTAACGTCAGCTGTTCCCCTGCTGTGTGTACGGCAATTTCTCCTGCTCTGTCCACATTCACACTACTAGTCTACTACTGATTTTAAAGTTGCTCCAATTAGGTCTCTGTCTCCACTCTGTTTTTAGTATTTACCCTGGGTTCCAGCACCGCCAGCTGTTTCCCAGCAGTGTCTTTGGCACGGATACTCGCTCCTGCCCAGCCTGGTTCCAGCACGCCAGCTGTTTCCGGGTAGTGTCAACGTCACTTTGCCTCCAATGCGTTGTCCTGTCGTGTTGCGGTCGGGTTAGCCGACTCTATGGTGCCTGCAGTTTAGGTGACTCCTATGTGGGCTGCGGGATCTGGCAATGAAGGCTTGTTCCATAGTGCCAATAAGACAAGCACCCCATGTAGGACTGTGGGTTTCGGTAACTGCGGCCGGCTCGCGGCCTTGAAACTTTTTTTTCATGGGTACCTTCTGCTACCCATCCGAGTTCCAGTACCGTCAGCTGGTTCTCGGCAGTGCCTTTGGCTTAGGTGCCTCCTTCTCGGTATCCAAGTTCCACCAACGTCTGCTGGTCCTTGGTAGTGCTTTTTGGCACAGGTACCTACTGCTTAGTAACCGAGTTCCAGTACCGTCAGCTGGTTCTCGGTAGTTCCATTGGCTCTTGTACCTTCTGCTACCCATCTGAGTTCCAGTACCGTCAGCTGGTTCTCGGCAGTGTCTTTGGCACGGGTACTCCCTCCTGCCCAGCCTGGTTCCAGCACGCCAGCTGTTTCCGGGTAGTGTCAACGTCACTTTGCCTCCAATGCGTTGTCCTGTTGTGTTGCGGTCGGGTTAGCCGACTCTATGGTGCCTGCAGTTTAGGTGACTCCTATTTGGGCTGCGGGATTTGGCAATGAAGGCTGGTTTCATAGTGCCAATAGGACAAGCACCCCCTGTAGGACTGTGGCTTTCGTTAACTGCGGCCGGCTCGCGGCCTTGCAACTTTTTTTTTCATGAGTACCTTCTGCTACCCATCCTTGTTCCAGTACCATCAGTTGGTTCTCGGCAGTGCCTTTGGCTTAGGTGCCTCCTTCTCGGTATCCAAGTTCCACCAACGTCTGCTGGTCCTTGGTAGTGCTTTCTGGCACAGGTACCTAGTGCTTAGTAACCAAGTTCCAGTACCGTCAGCTGGTCCTCGGTAGTTACATTGGCTCTTGTACCTTCTGCTATCCATCCGAGTTCCAGTACCGTCAACTGGTTCTCGGTAGTTCCATTGGCTCTTGTACCTTCTGCTACCCATCCGGGTTCCAATACCTTCAGCTGGCTCTCGGCAGTGCCTTTGGCTTAGGTGCCTCCTTCTCGGTATCCAAGTTCCACCAACGTCTGCTGGTCCTTGGTAGTGCTTTCTGGCACAGGTACATCTTGCTTAGTAACCGGGTTCCAGTACCGTCAGCTGGTTCTCGGTAGTTCCATTGGCTCTTGTAACTTCTGCTACCCATCCGAGCTCCAGTACCGTCAGCTGGTTCTCGGCAGTGTCTTTGGCACGGGTACTCCCTCCTGCCCAGCCTGGTTCCAGCACGCCAGCTTGTTTCCGGGTAGTGTCAACGTCACTTTGCCTCCAATGTGTTGTCCTGTCGTGTTGCGGTCGGGTTAGCCGACTCTATGGTGCCTGCAGTTTAGGTGACTCCTATGTGGGCTGCGGGATCTGGCAATGAAGGCTGGTTCCATAGTGCCAATAGGACAAGCACCCCCTGTAGGACTGTGGGCTTCGGTACGTGCGGCCGGCTCGCGGCCTTGCAACTTTTTTTTTCATGGGTACCTTCTGCTACCCATCCGAGTTCCAGTACCGTCAGCTGGTTCTCGGCAGTGCCTTTGGCTTAGGTGCCTCCTTATCGGTATCCAAGCTCCACCAACGTCTGCTGGTCCTTGGTAGTGCTTTCTGGCACAGGTACCTCCTGCTTAGTAACCTAGTTCAAGTACCGTCAGCTGGTCCTCAGTAGTTCCATTGGCTCTTGTACCTTCTGCTACCCATCCGAGTTCCAGTACCGTCAGCTGGTTCTCGGTAGTTCCATTGGCTCTTGTACCTTCTGCTACCCATCTGGGTTCCAGTACCGTCAGCTGGTTCTCGGCAGTGCCTTTGGCTTAGGTGACTCCTTCTCGGTATCCAAGTTCCACCAACGTCTGCTGGTCCTTGGTAGTGCTTTCTGGCACAGGTACCTACTGCTTAGTAACCGAGTTCCAGTACCGTCAGCTGGTTCTTGGTAGTTCCATTGGCTCTTGTACCTTCTGCTACCCATCCGGGTTCCAGTACCGTCAGCTGGTTCTCGGCAGTGCCTTTGGCTTAGGTGCCTCCTTCTCGGTATCCAAGTTCCACCAACGTCTGCTGGTCCTTGGTAGTGCTTTCTGGTACAGGTACCTCCTGCTTAGTAACCGAGTTCCAGTACCGTCAGCTGTTCCTCGGTAGTTCCATTGGCTCTTGTACCTTCTGCTACCCATCCTGGTTCCAGTACTGTCAGCTGGTTCTCGGCAGTTTCTCAGCCTTCTTGTACCTTCTGCTACATTTCCAAGTTCAAGCTTCTTGAAATGGTTCTTGGTAATCACTCTGGATCTCCCTGACGAGGACCCTGAAGACGAGGACCCTGAAGACCACCCCGAAGAAGACGAGGACCCCGAAGATTAGGACCCTGAAGACGAGGACCCTGAAGACCACCCCGAAGAAGACGAGGACCCCGGAGACGAGGACCCTGAAGACGAGGACCCTGAAGACCACCCCGAAGAAGACGAGGACCCTGAAGACCACCCCGAAGAAGACGAGGACCCCGAAGACGAGGACCCTGAAGACCACCCCGAAGAAGACGAGGACCCCGAAGACGAAGACCCTGTAGACGAGGATCCTGAAGACCACCCCGAAGAAGACGAGGACCCCGAAGACGACGACCCTGAAGACGAGGACCCTGAAGACAACCCCGAAGAAGACGAGGACCCCGAAGACGACGACCCTGAAGACGAGGACCCTGAAGACCTCCCCGAAGAAGACGAGGACCCCGAACACGACGACCCTGAAGACCACCCCGAAGAAGACCAAGAAGATGACCCTGAAGAAGATGACCAAGAGGACAAAGAACAAGAAGACAACCACCAAGATACAGAAGAACAAGAGACAGAAAACCAAGAAGCCGAAGTACTGCAGAACAAAAAGCGGAAGAACATTAAGCATAAGACTAAAAATCAGAGCAAAAGATATTATCTAAATTATAAGCAGAAGAAGACTAAGCAGTGTATGGGGGTGAGTCCGTTCCTCCTCGTGGTGCCCCTGGAAAAGACCTGCTGCTGCAGGCCAAACTGAACGCGGACAAATCCTGTTGTAAATATTTTGTGACGGGCAGAACGAAAGGTGTAATGTTCAAACTTTTATAGATAACAACTACAGGAATGCCTGTCACAAATAAGAATATGATGAAGAAGAAGAATATGAAGAAGATGAAGAAGTAGAATACGAAGAAGAATAATAGTTGAATAAGAAGAATATGAAGAATGTAAAAAAAAGAATAATACGAAGAAGGTGAAGAAGAAGAAGATGAAGAAGGTGAAGAAGTTGATGAAAAAGATGCTGATGCTGAGGATGATGAAGAAGAAAGTGTGGGAGAAGTAAAAAAGAAGGTGGAGAGCATGGAAGTAGTGAAACATAAATATCTGACAAAATATAAAAAAAACTTAACATAGTCAATATTTCTGTAACTCAGAACGTCTAAGGCTATGTGCCCACGTTGCGGAACTGAAGCATATTTTTTACGCTTCTCCCTGGCGGGAAAATCGCATGCGGATTTTACATGCGGTTTTCCCGCCAGGTAGAAGCATATGTGAGGCGTCTTTGCATGCATTTCCGCATGTGGGTTATCAAGCACTTCTCCAAGTGATTTAAGCATCACTTGGAAAAGTGCTTGACGACTTGGTCACACTATATAAATCCATGCAACCGGCATGGATTTATATAGTGTGACTAAGTAATAGTTAAAAAAAAAAGAATCAGAATGGTAAAAAATAAAAAAAGAAAGTTTATTCTCACCTACCGATGCATTCTCGGCCCCATCCGGCGTCTTGAGCGGCTCACGCTGTTGTGTGCAGGACCTGCGGTGACGTCATTGAGTCATGTGATGGGTCACATGACTCAATGACGTGGCAGGTCCTTCACACAACAGCGCGACGGAGGGAAAACATCAGAAGATAAGTATAAACTTTATTTTATTCTTTTTTTTACAGGTTATTTGGTACCCAGGTCTGGATGAGAGTCTCCTCTCCTCCAGACTTGGGTACCATCCGCACATTGATTCCGCATGCGGAAACGCAAAATTAATGAACATGCTGCGGATTTTTGACCGCAGCATATACGCTGCAGAAAAATCCGCAGCATGGGCATTGACATTGCGGAATGCCATTGGGGATCATAGGGTGCGGATATACATGCGTTTTACAAGCGTTTACGGAAATTCCGCAGCATATACGCTTGCAATACGCAATGTGGGCACGCAGCCTTAAAAAAAATATTAATTCCTGCTATTCCATTTGATTGGGCTAAACCTCTATGCCTTTATTGTCACCCCCACCTCCCCCAATACATTCTACATTATTCTTAGTTGTTTTCCTTCATGTAGAATTAACCTACAAGGAAAGAAAGGGTTTATTTTCATTCCGATATTTGTGTCCCATTGACTTGCATTGGTTTCTGGTATCGGAATCGGCGATATCCGATATTTTTTGGGTATCGGTCCGATACAATCCGATCCGATATTTCTCGATATCGGAAGGTATCACTCAACACTATAATGGTAAGTCAACGGCATGCTGAGATAGCATTGAAAAAAAAAATTGCTTTGTTATATGTCCAGAAGTTACGGTCCCAATGTTTTCGGAAACAATCATGAAAAATTTGTACATATCTTGGAATAGAAGTAGGGTTTCTATAAAACCCCCCTAAAAAATGGCCATTATTGCTAAGTTATGGTAGTTCCTATGGAAGTCATGAGTTGGGATTTACACTTTCCTATTTTACCAGCCTAAATGTTGGTAAACATGCATGAAAGGAATGAGCTAATTAATTTCAAGGCTTGTGATTGCTAGTGGATATGGGTGATACCTCTATAATTAGATTTCTGAAAGCATGGAACCCTTTTGCCGTCAGTGCCCTCCCCAGCAGCATCCCTGCAGTTCATTACTTTGGAGTTGTCAGCTGTCCTTTCAGTCCCCTTTGATATCAGTGTGATACATGTAATGACCGACAGTCGCTCTCCTGATCTATATGTCTCACATTGGTAATTCCCCCTTTCATTTACAATAAGTTCTGGAGGCAGATTCTCGGGGAGATCTATGTCCGGCCCATAGATCTTAACAGCTCATTTACATATTAAGAAAAATGTGGATTTCTCTGGAATAAGACATCGGATCACAGATATCAAGGTATCATTTTGTTCAACTTTCTATGACCTACATGCCCATATAGACGGCTTAGGTGGGCTGATCCTACTGACAGATTCCCTTTAACTTGAACTTCTAGGCTTAAAGGGTTATTCAAGAAAAAAAAAAAAACTCAGCAAAAAAGGCAAGAGTGTTTATCTGCCAGATCTCAGAACTTATGCACTCAGGATGCAGCAAACCCATATAACAAAGATGGAGGCAACACAGGAGCAAAATACTGATGAGACAATCACACCTACCATTTCCTGGAGGGGGTGACTGCTTAGTATTAAAATTGCACACAAAAAGGCTTTTATAGGGCGCTGGTCACACCTGGGTAATGCACAGCATCCGGCTTACAGGCTATTAGTTACGCCCATACTATTAGATTAGGTGGGCTGCCTAGTACTATCTAAGTGCACCCCATGAGAACAGACACCATAGTTTACAATGCCAGCATTAATGGGCCTAGCTGCACCCTGGAAAAAGTGCAAAACTACATATAGATATGTATATATATATATATATATATATATATATATATATATATAAACAGTTGTGCTCAAAAGTTTATGTGGTGCCCTGCTACGCACAGGTGCCACAGAACCCAGTAGGGTGCATGGATGGACTTCTCCACAAGAGGCCCTCACACATTCACACACCTCCACCCTACCACCTCAGACCACCAGAGGGAGCCCGTTAGGGATATATATATGGAGGGTGGAGCCAGGCAGCTAGTCAGTCTCTCAGTGAGTTAAGCTGAAGAGAGTGTGCTGGCACTTAGACCAGTGAAGAGGCAGCACGCTGGCTGCTGTGCTTAGGCGAGCCAAGGCCTACAGCACGAGTTGAAGCCTAGTGAGGGCCCTGAGTGTGGCCGAAGGCGAGAGGAGTGGAGAAGTAACAAGGGGGAAGAGGAGCGTACCAGGCTCACCCCGAACTATACACCGGACCCCAGGTCCGCGCCTACCAGGTCCCTTTATACCCAGTAGGGACCACCGGATACCTGGAGGACTACAAGTCCCAGGTCGACCAACGCTGACTACAGTACCAGGGCTAGGAGTCATGGAGGCCTCAGCGTCCAGGGAGAGTGATCTCCAAGAGAAGGCCCTACCACCAGGTCAGCAGGTGCAAGAGAGAGAGACAGTAATCAAGCCAGGCCTAGCTCCAGGCAGGTCAGAAGCTTAGCAAGTGAAAGCAACGGATCAGGAGGCCCTATACCCGCTCACTGGGGAGAGTTCAGAAGTGCCCCCTTCGTACCGAGTACCCTGGACCATACCTGCAACAACACCAGTAAAGGTACCGAAGCGAACCCCCGTGTGAGTGTCTGTCATTTCTCCCTGAACCGTCCTGGCCGTCTCTCACCTGTACCACCATCCATTCCCCTACACTGCCCTGGAGCTAGCTCTTCATGTGGAGAGCCACATCATCCCTGCAGCAGTAACATCAGCTTCAGAGGACTGCTCCGCAGCGGCGGCTCCCTTTAGCCGCGTTCCACAGGTGGCGTCACGAACTTTACAAATCCCGTATAAATAATTCCCCTTTTTGTTGACCGCCCTGGGCCACGGACCGGGCCAGCCACCGTGATATCCCCCACCAGCATCCATAGGCCCGGCTGCCGAGTGCCCCATAGCTCTGGGGGCGCATCATTTACATACCCTGGCAGAATTTTCGCTTTCTTGGCCTTGTTTCAGAGAATATGAATGATAACAAAAAAAACTTTTTGAGGCAAATTCATTAAGCTACTCTGGGGAGATCTCAAGCGAGCAGTTCATGCTAGACAGCCCAGGAATTTACAGGAACTGGAGGCTTTTTGCCAGGAAGAATGGGCAGCTTTACCATTTGAGAAAATAAAGAACCTTATCGACAATTACCACAAAAGACTTTAAGCTGTCATTGATGTTAGAGGGGGCAATACATGGTATTAAGAACTGGGGTATGTGAACCTTTGATCAGGGTCATTTGGATGTTTTTGGTTGTCATTAAGATTTAAAAAGAGAAAACACAATAAATAGCTTCACCCAACCAATAACCATGAGTGGAGAAAAAGTTTTTTTGTTATCATTCATATTCCCTGACACAAGGCCAAGAAAGGAAAAATTCTGCCAGGGTATGTAAACTTTTGAGCACAACTGTATATATATATATATATATATGTATATATATATATATATATATATATATACACTAGCTATTGAACCCGTTCTACGCCCGGGTGGCGAGCATTTTTATTGGTATATGGTCTCCCATCCTGGTATTTATGCTGCCCCAATCCTGGTATTTGTGCTCCCCAATCCTGTTCCCTGATCCTGTTATGTGCTGCCCCCATCCTATCCTGGTATGCATGGCACCCCTCATCCCTATCCTGGTATGCATGGTACCCCTCATCCCTATCCTGGTAAGCATGGGCCCCTCACCCTCATCCTGGTATGCATGGTACTCCTTATCCCTATCCTGGAATGCATGATATCCCATCTCTCATCCCTATCCTGGTATGTATGGTACCCCTCATCCCTATACTGGTATATATGGTACCCCTCATCCCTATCCTGGTATGCATGGGCCCCTCACCCCCATCCTGGTATGCATGGCACTCACTCCTCTTCCCTATCTTGGTATGCATGGTACCCCATCCCTCATCCCTATCCTGGTATGTATGGTACTCCTCATCCTGGTATACATGGTAACCCTCATCCCTATCCTGGTATGCATGGCACCCCATCCCTCATCCTGGTATGCATGGTACCCCTCATCCCTATCCTGGTATACATGGTACCCCTCATTTGAATCCTGGTATGCATGGTCCCCCATATCCCTATCCTGGTATGCATGGGACCCCTCATCCCTATCCTGGTGTGCATGGCACCCCTCATCCCCAATCCTGGTACAAATGGAACCCCTCATCCCCAATCCTGGTACGCATGGCACCCCTCATCCCCAATCCTGGTACGCATGACACCCCTCACCCCCCAATCCTGGTACGCATGGTCCCCTCTCCCCCCAATCCTGGTATGCATGGGCCCCTCACCCCCCAATCCTGGTATGTATGGCACCCCTCACCCCCCAATCCTGGTATGCATGGGCCCCTCACCCCCCAATCCTGGTATGCATGGTCCCCTCACCCCCCAATCCTGGTATGCATGGTCCCCTCACCCCCAAATCCTGGTATGAATGGCTCCCTTCACCCCCCAATCCTGGCATGCATGGGCCCCTCACCCCCCAATCCTGGTATGTATGGCACCCCTCACCCCCAATCCTGGTATGTATGGCACCCCTCACCCCTCAATCCCTGGTATGTATGTCACCCCTCAGCCCCCAATCCTGGTATGCATGGGCCCCTCACCCCCCAATCCTGGTATGCATGAACCCCTCACACCCCCAATCCTGGTATGCATGGTCCCCTCACCCCTCAATCCTGGTATGCATGGTCCCCTCAACCCCAATCCTGGTATGCATGGTCCCCTCACCCCCCAATCCTGGTATGTATGGCACCCCTCACCCCCCAATCCTGGTATGTATGGCACCCCTCACCACTCAATCCTGGTATGCATGGTCCCCTCACCCCCCAATCCTGGTATATATGGCACCGCTCATCCCTATCACTCTGCACACATAGAAAAAAATAAACACTTACTCACCTTTCTTCCCTGTGCTCCAGCACTGTTTCCCATTCTGCCGGTGGCCAGGGGAGGAGTGTGGCACCGGAGAACGCGCGTGCCCTTACCGCGCTGTCTGGCGCCATTTTGCTGAAGGAACACTGCAAATGTGTCTTCAGTAAAATGGCGCCGGATAGCGCTATGCGCATGCGCTGATTCCAACGCCTCACTCCTGCCCCGGTCTCCGGCGAGAAGAGAGGCACCATGGTAATGCTCCTCCTGGTCAGATAAGTATGTAAGTATGGCGCCGGAGATCGCGGTATGCGTTCAGCGTCTACATACCGCATACCGTGATCTTTGGCGCCATACACTCCTCTTACCTGTAACGGCTCCGTGCGGTCTTCTGTCTGGAGCCAGACTGCGCAGGCGTATTGCGCTTGTGCAGTCTATAAAGGCTTCAGACAGAGACACGCATCCCCGGTTATATTATAGATATAATATATGAGGTATTAGTTAATATTTTGGCCAAAATATCAACTAATACCTCATATATCATATATTATATATGTATTTTTGTACTTTTTTATTCCAGGGTGCAGCCCGGCTCATTAGTGCTGGTATTCTAAACTGAGGTGTCTGTTCCCAGGGGGTGCACTTGGATAGTACCGGGCAGCCCGCCTAATCTAATAATATGGGCATAACTAATAGGCTGTAAGCCAGATACTGTGCACTACCCAGGTGTGAATAGCGCCCTATACAAGCCTTTTTGTGTGCAATTCAAATACTAAACAGTCACCCCCTCCATGAAATGGTAGGTTGTGAGTGATTGTCTCATCAGTGTTTTGCACCTGTGTAGCCGCCATCTTTATGTGGGTTTGCTGCACCCTGGTAGTGAATTAGTTCTGAGATCAGGCAGGTAAACACACTGATGCCTTTTTTTTTGCTGTGTTTTTTTTTTCTTTCTTGAATCTTGGGGGAATTTTTAATTCTTCTTTTTGTGGCTTAAAGGGTAATTCCCAGAAAAATCAAGTCATCCCTTATCCAATGAATATGGATAACTATGTAACTATGTAACTTACAGATTGCTGGGAGTGTGACCTTCACTGATCCCTAAATCAGTACTCTGCAACCTTGAGAAAGGGGTTCTGCTGTCCCGTCCTGAAAGGTGCCGCCTTCACTGACAATGAAGTAAGCAGTGGCCGAGCATGTGCACCCATGCTCCATTCAGGACAGGACTTCACATCTGGTACCAGCAGTTGGAACCTCAGCTATCAGCAGGTTACCCTTATCCTATAGGAGATAAGCTTTTTGAGGGGGAATTACTCCTTAATGCGCTCTCTGTACCAGAGGTCCTTCCTGCCACTTACCATTTGTAATACCATGGTTCCGAATTTGCCTGGATTTTTCTGAAACATTAGAGGAAAAAAAAAATATATATATATATATATATATATATATATATATATATATATATATATATATATATATATATATATATATATATACTGGTCTGACTAGGGTTGGGATTTGCATAAACCCAACCCAAAAGTAGGAAGCCCACACCATGTTGGCATAATAGGGTGGTCCATGGGGTGGGGTTTAGAAGTCCATATTTTACTAACCAAGATATGAGTAAAGATGGTGTCCCCATGTATTTTTGGTTCACCTTAGGGACCAGATCCTGAAGGCGTTTTTATCTCTACACCCGCCCAAGCTACGCGTCTAGATCTATTGGTCATTTCCAAGTTGTAGGCCGTCATACATTCTGATACAAGTGGTCCGCATCATGTATAAATGACTTACCAGGCTTACACTGACTGCATCTCCTTCCTTGATAATTTGGCAGACATTGACATTGCCCATTGATCTGGTCGCACCCCGAGCCCGGCACCGTTCCGTTAAGGTCACAGTCACAATCCTGACAGCCCCGAATATTTTCATTAGACAGATTGTAGGTCCGGTGGATGCAGATCTTACACCGTTGACCTGTGACCAAGGCTTTGCACACACATTGTCCTGTTAGCCGGTCACAGGGCTGAGAAGAGTTTATTGCCCCTGATCTATCACATCGGCAGGGGAGACAAGACATAGAACCACTTTGTGTGGATTTGTAGTAGCCCTCCGAGCATTCATCGCAAGGCCTTCCACCAACATTAGGCTGACAAACACATTGTCCTGTCAAGGCGTCACAAACTGTTCCAGGGATAATCCCTTCCCTGTGACACTTGCAGGGTTTACAACCGTCAGCATCCAACCCATAATAGTTGTCAATACAGGTGTCACAGTCAAGTCCGCTGACATTCTCTCTGCATTTACATTGTCCACTGGCTGGATTGCAGAATTGATTGATGGCGCCATAAGGACTGCACGTGCATTGTATACAGCGCTCTGCTCCTAATGTGTCTTGTTTGAAGCCCAGTTTGCAGCGATCGCATCGAGGACCTGCAGAAATACAAATGAAAAGCTTTTATGGGAGCCGTACAGAATACACATATATTCCACCAAAAATGTATTGGGCCAATTATTTATACCAAAAAATTATATGGATTATATATATATATATATATATATATATATGTGTATATATATATATATATACATATATATATATATATATATATATTTAATATGTACTACTCCATTAAATACAGTCATATGAAAAAGTTTGGGCACCCCTATTAATCTTAAGCTTAATGTTTAATAAAAATTGGTGTTTTTGCAACAGCTATTTCAGTTTGATATATGTAATAACTGTTGGACACAGTAATGTTTCTGCCTTGAAATGAGGTTTATTGTACTAACAGAAAATGTGCAATCTGCATTCAAACAAAATTTGACAGGTGCATAAGTATGGGCACCCTTATCATTTTCTTGTTTTAAATACTCCTACCTACTTTTTACTGACTTACTAAAGCACTTTTTTTGGTTTTGTAACCTCATTGAGATTTGAACTTCATAGCCAGTTGTATGCAGTCATGAGAAAAGCTACTTAAAGTGGCCACTTGCAAGTTGTTCTCCTGTTTGAATCTCCTCTGAAGAGTGGCATCATGGGCTCCTCAAAACAACTGTCAAATGATCTTAAAACAAAGATTATTCAACATAGTTGTTCCGGGGAAGGATACAAAAAGCTGTCTCAGAGATTTAACCTGTCAGTTTCCACTGTGAGGAACATAGTAAGGAAATGGAAGAACACAGGGACAGTTCTTGTTAAGGTCAGAAGTGGCAGGCCAAGAAAAACATCAGAAAGGCAGAGAAGAAGAATGGTGAGATCAGTCAAGGACAATCCTCAGACCACCTCCAGAGAGCTGCAGCATCAACTTGCTGCAGATGGTGCCACTGCGCATTGGTCAACTATACAACGCACTTTGCACAAGGAGAAGCTGTATGGGAGAGTGATGCGAAAGAAGCCGTTTCTGCAAGCACGCCACAAACAGAGTCGGCTGAGGTATGCAAAAGCACATTTGGAGAAGCCAATTTCTTTTTGGAAGAAGGTCCTGTGGACTGATGAAACCAAGATTGAGTTGTTTGGTCATACAAAAGGCGTTATGCATGGTGGCAAAAAAACACAGCATTCCAAGAAAAACACTTGCTACCCACAGTAAAATTTGGTGGAGGTTCCATCATGCTTTGGGGCTGTGTGGCCAATGCCGGAACTGGGAATCTTGTTAAAGTTGAGGGACGCAAGGATTCCACTCAGTATCAGCAGATTCTTGATAATAATGTTCAAGAATTAGTGATAAAGTTGAAGTTACGCAGGGGATGGATCTTTCAGCAAGACAATGATCCAAAACACCGCTCCAAATCTACTCAGGCATTCATGCAGAGGAACAATTACAATGTTCTGGAATGGCCATCCCAGTCCCCAGACCTGAATATCATTGAACATCTGTGGGATCATTTGAAGAGGGCTGTCCATGCTCGGCGACCATCAAACTTAACTGAACTGGAATTGTTTTGTAAAGAGGAATGGTCAAAAATACCTTCATCCAGGATCCAGGAACTCAATAAAAGCTACAAGAAGCGACTAGAGGCTGTTATTTTTGCAAAAGGAGGATCTACTAAATATTAATGTCACTTTTCTGGTGAGGTGCCCATACTTATGCACCTGTCAAATTTTGTTTGAATGCAGATTGCACATTTTCTGTTAGTACAATAAACCTCATTTCAAGGCAGAAACATTACTGTGTCCAACAGTTATTACATATATCAAACTGAAATAGCTGTTGCAAAAACACCAATTTTTATTAAACATTAAGCTTAAGATTAATAGGGGTGCCCAAACTTTTTCATATGACTGTATCTATTTATCTATCGCAGATCTATGTACTGAATGTATCTAATAAGTATCTGTCTGTCCATTTCATATCTATTTACTCTGCATCTATCCCTTTGTAATATCTATGTATCGCATTTTTCTTTTATTTAATATGGATGTTTCTGTATATCTGTAGCCTATAAGTGTCCATCTATTTTGAATACATCCATCTATTATCTATCTATCCATGTCATTGCTATCTATCCCAAAATATTTATATATTTTTTTATTTATTTTTTCACCTAGCTATCTATCCATCTCATATCTATCTATTATCTAATCTATCTATCTATCTATCTATCTATCTATCTATCTATCTATCTATCTATCTATCTATCTATCTATCATCTATCTATCTATCCTTCTATCTATCTCCTATCTATCTATTTATCTATCTATCTATCGAATCACCGGGATCGGAGGATGTTCATTCAGTTGTTTAATGTTGTTGAAAAAAAGCAGATCACAGACATGGCACAAAACTAAAGTCATTTCAAATGGAAACTTTAGGGCTTTAAGAAACACTAAAAGAAATCAAGATAAATAATCTGGTACTCAGTAAGGGTAATTTTTTTCTGACCAAGCATAGGGAAAAAAATATGGAATCACTCAATTCTGACGAAAAAATTGTGGAATCATGAAAAACAAACACACAAAAGAACACTCCAATACATCACTAGTATTTTGTTGCACCACCTCTGGCTTTAATAACAGCTTGCAGTCTCTGAGGCATGGACTTAATGAGTGACAAACAGTACTTTTCATCAATCTGGCTCCAACTTTCTCTGATTGCTGTTGCCAGATCAGCATTGCAGGTTGGAGCCTTGTCATGGACCATTTTCTTCAACTTCCACCAAAGATTTTCAATTGGATTGAGATCCGGACTATTTGCAGGCCATGACATTGACCTTATGTGCCTTCTTTCAAGGAATGTTTTCACAGTTTTTGCTCTATGGCAGGATGCATTATCATCTTGAAAAATGAAGTCATCATCCCCAAACATCCTTTCAATTGATGGGATAAGAAAACTGTCCAAAATATCAATGTAAACTTAGGCATTTATTGAAGATGTAATGACAGCCATCTCCCCAGTGCCTTTACCTGACATGCAGCCCCATATCATCAATGACTGTGGAAATTTGCATGTTCTCTTCATGCAGTCATCTTTATAAATCTCATTGGAACGGCACCAAACAAAAGTTCCAGCATCATCACTTTGACCAATACAGATTCGCGATTCATCACTGAATATGACTTTCATCCAGTCATCCACAGTCCACGATTGCTTTTCCTTAGCCCATTGTAACCTTGTTTTTTTCTGTTTAGGTGTTAATGATGGCTTATGTTTAGCTTTTCTGTATGTAAATCCCATTTCCTTTAGGCGGTTTCTTACAGTTCGGTCACAGACATTGACTCCAGTTTCCTCCCATTCGTTCTTCATTTGTTTTGCTGTGCATTTCCTGTTTTGGAGACATATTGCTTTAAGTTTCCGATCTTGACGCTTTGATGACTTCCTTGGTCTACCAGTATGTTTGCCTTTAACAACCTTCCCATGTTGTTTGTATTTGGTCCAGATTTTAGACACAGCTGACTGTGAACAACCAACATCTTTTGCAACATTGTGTGATGATTTACCTTCTTTTAAGAGTTTGATAATCCTCTCCTTTGTTTCAAATGACATCTCTCATGTTGGAGCCATGATTCATGTCAGTCCACTTGGTGAAACAGCTCTCCAAGGTGTGATCACTCCTTTTTAGATGCAGGCTAATGGGCAGATCTAATTTGATGCAGGTGTTAGTTTTGGAAATGAAAATTTACAGGGTGATTCCATAATTTTTTCCCTCTGCTTGCTCTGAAAAAAATTACCCTTACTGAGTACCACATTTTTAATCTTGATTTCTTTTAGTGTTTCTTAAAGCCCTAAAGTTGCCATTTGAAATGACTTTAGTTTTGTGCCATGTCTGTGATCAGCTTTTTTTCAACAACATTAAACAACTGAATGAACATCCTCCGAGCCCAGTGATTCCATAATTTTTGCCAGGGGTTGTATTATCTATCTATCGCATATCTATCCATCTCATATCTATTATCAATCTAATCTATCTATCTATTTATCTATCTATCCATCCATCTCATATCTATTATCTATCCATCCATCTCATATCTATCTATCCATCCATCTCATATCTATCTATCTATCTATCTATCTATCTATCTATCTATCTATCTATCTATCTATGAGCTTGTGCAGGCAACCATAATAATCGGACAAGTGATATCCGACGTTTTGACAGATAGCTCTCATCCCCATGTTATTCTATGGGGCCGTGCACATGTCTAAATTTTTCCTCAGACAGAGCTGGTTCGGGTAAGAAAAAAAAATCGCAGCATGCAAGAGTTTCATCTGATTTTCTTATTCACTCAGCCATGCAAGTCAATAAGTCCGTGGAAAAAAACAGACTGCACTCGGATGACATCTGAGTGCAGCCTGATTTCCATGCACTGATAGAATTGAGAAGATCAAAGATGGATATATTTTTTTAACCATCTTCTCCTCGTCCGAAAGCATCAGATCACACTATGATCAGAGTTTGATTTGCATAATCGACACGGATTCTCAGATGAGAGAATACAAGGTTGTCTGTACTTAGCCTTATACCTACAGTAACTGCACAAAAAAAGTTGACAAAACCACATTGTGCAACATGTGGCGCCCTGCTGTGCACTGGTGCCACAGAACCCAGAAGGGTGCATGGATGGACTTCTCCACAAGAGGCCCTCACACATTCACACACCTCCACCCTACCACCTCAGACCAGTAGAGGGAGCCCGTTTGGGATATATATATGGAGGGTGGAGCTAGGCAGTTAGTCAGTCTCTCAGTCAGAGAGAGAGTGTGCTGGCACTTAGACAAGTGAAGAGGCAGCACGCTGGCTGCTGTGCTTAGGCGAGCCAAGGCCTACAGCATGAGTGAAAGCCTAGTGAGGGCCCTGAGTGTGGCCGAAGGCGAGAGGAGAAGGAAGAAGTAGCAAAGGGGGCAGAGGAGCATACCAGGCTCACCCCGAGATATATACCGGACACCGGGTCCACGCCTACGGGGTCCCCTTATACCCAGTAGGGACCACCGGAACCCCTGGAGGACTACAGGTCCCAGGTTTACCAAACGCTGACTACAGTACCAGGGCTAGGAGTCACGGAGGCCCCAGCGTCCAAGGAGAGTGATCTCCAAGAGAAGGCCCTACCACCTGGTCAGCAGGTGCAAGAGAGAGACAGTAACCAAGCTAGGCCTAGCTCCAGGCAGGTCAGAAGCTTACCAAGAGGAAGCAATGGATCAGGAGGCCCTACACCCGCTCACTGGGGAGAGTCCAAAAGTGCACCCTTCGCCCGGAGTACCCTGGACCGTGCCTGCATCATCACCAGTAAAGGTACCGAAGCTTACCCCCGTGTGAGTGTCCGTCTTTCCTCCGGGACCGTCCTGCCGTCTCTCCCCAGCATCCACCATATACTCCTACACTGCCCTGGAGCTAGCTCTACCTGTGGAGAGCCATACCATCCCTGCTGCCGTAACACCAGCTCCAGAGGACTGCTCGCAGCGGCGGCTCCCTTTAGCCGCATTCCACAGGTGGCATCACGAACTCTATTACAAAATCCCCTATAAACATCCCCCTTTTAATTAACCGCCCTGGGTCATGGACCAGGCCAGCCACCGTGATATCACCCCCAGCATCTACCGGCCCAGCACCGGGTACCCCACGGCCCAGGGGGCGCGTCACAACCATCTCTACCACAAATGAGTGCGGGACCTATGCAGATTACAGCACACGACCAGCTGTTTGCAGGTTTTGTTGAAGAACCTGCAGCGTAAGGTCATAATCATGCTTTGTGTAAGTCTCAGAGACAGAGGCAGAACAGTAAGTAAGCTCTACAGAGGGAGGGGGCAGCTATGAGCAGCTATGTAAGTGTATGGGCTCTGTATATAATTATAGGGTGTGGGGTCTGTGTTCATGTAGGAGGCCTTGTGTCTGTAATCATTTAGAGACTTCTGTCTGAGGATATGTTTTGGGTACAGCTCAGGGTCTATGGTCTACTGAAACCTACAAACTCCATACATTAAAAGATCTCTTGGACCTGATGAGGCTGGTGTATTTAATTTAAAAATCTAGGTTAGAATGGCTTTATAATCTGTTTCTTTTTACTTTTAAACTCAATATGTGCACACCTGGCCTAATTGACAGCTCATTAGATCTCCACCTCCTTGCTGCCAAATGTCTGCCCACCTAGCCACAGTGACTAGTGATGAGCTGATCTTCTGAAACTTGAATTTGCTTAATTCTCTCAAAAAAAATGAAAGAGAGAGAAAGAGCGATAGAGAGCGACAGAGAGAGAGACATACAGAGCGAGAGAGACAGAGAATGAGCGAGTGAGAAAGAAAGAGCGAGAAAGAGAAAGAGAAATGAAAGAAGAAAAAGAGAAAGAACAAGAGAAAGAGAAAAAATAGAGCGAGAAAGAGAATAAAGAGAGAATGAAGGAGCAAGAAAGAAAGAGAGAAAGAGAAAGAAAGAGAGGGAGAAACAGAGGGAGAAAGAGAGAGAGAGAAAGAGACAAAGAGAGAGACAGAGTAAGAGAAAGAAATAGAGAGAGAAAGAGAATGAAAGAGAGAGAGAAAGAGAATGAAAGAGAGAGAGTGAAAGAGAGAGGAGAGAGAAAGAGAAAGACAGAGAGAGAGAAAGAGAGAGAAAGAGAAAGAAAGAGAAAAAGAGAGAGAGAGAAAGAGAGAATGAGAGAGAAAGAGAAAGACAGAGAGCGTAAGAGAAAGAAATAGAGAGAGAGATAGAAAGAGACATACAGTGGGTACGGAAAGTATTCAGACCCCTTTACATTTTTCACTCTTTGTTTCATTGTAGCCATTTGGTAAATTCTAAAAAGTTCATTTTTTTTCTCATTAAAGTACACACTGCACCCCATCTTCACTGAAAAAAACAGAAATGTAGAAATTTTTGCAAATTTATTAAAAAAGAAAAACTGAAATATCACATGGTCATAGGTATTCAGACCCTTTGCTCAGACACTCATATTTAAGTCACATGCTGTCTAGTGTTGAGCCACCCCCGTAGTGTTCGAGTTCGATTCGGTTCGTCGAACACCCGTGTGTTCGCCGAACTGTTCGTCGAACTGTTCGTCGAACACCTTCGAACACCGTTAAAACCAATGGCAGGCAAACAAAAACACATAGAAACACATAGAAAACACCTTCAAAGGTGTCCAAAAGCTGACAAACTGCTCAGAAGACATAACTAACACATGGAAAAGTGACAAGTACATATAGTCATGCGAAAATAAAAGAGGTGGAGGAGTAAAAGGAGGGGGAGACACAGATATAGGCATGTCATGCCCTTCTAAAATCCAAAAAGTGAGAAGCCGACACGGCCAGTCCGCTCCTGCCCGTGCCACCTCCGTGTCGCCGGGTTTGTGCCAGAGCCGCGGTGAACCCTGACGGACAGCCCCCCTCTCCCAATACTGGTGCCTGTCCGCTGGTGGGTCGAGCGAGCCCCCTGTGGTGGAGGCAGCTCTAAGCTTTTTAATTTAAATTGTCTCTCTAATTTGAATGAATACACTTTAAATCCATTTACAAGGATCTATTGGAGGGCAAGTCTCATGCCAGCAGCCGCGTAATTCCAGCTCCAGTAGCGTCCACTAAAGCTGCTGCAGTTAAAAAGCTTTTATAAGGATCGAGCTCGGCTGTCCACCGCAAGGCATCCTACTGCCAGTCCCAGCCCCTATGCCTTGGGGTGCCTCCTGATGCTCTTCACTAATTATCCCATGGTCCCGAATCATTTCCTTTGAAAAAATTAAGTGTCCAAACTACAGGTGGTGTAGCTTGCTTAACAGCCGGGATAATCCGCTGACTAGCAGACACTGCTACTAGGCACAAAGTATTTCCTGGGCTAGATGCAGTTAAAAATTTGTAATTAGATACTCTCGTTGGATGCTGAGAAAGCATTCCATAGAGTCTCCTGGCACGCCATATATGATTCTCTTAAAAAGCTTGGGGTAGGGGTCTAGGGGACCCTTTTATAGCCAAAATCACGGCCCTGTATCGCAATATGTCACCTAGGCTGAAGATAAATGGAACTGTAGCACCCTGAGGGCTCGGTTGCTACAGACGTATTGCACCTCACCCAGAGGTGTGATATCTCACTCTCAGGTAAGGATGGAGTGTGGATCTGGACCCGACACCTGCATGCATTACACCACATTGCCGTGGGGCACGGCGACCAATATGCCCCTGAGATGGGCACGATAGTCCCTGTCTCTGGCTGGAGTGGGGGGAGGGAACACTGAGGAAGGGGAACCCTGTAGTGCAGGAGCAGGGAGGAAGCAGTTCCTGGGTGCATTGAGAAGGGAGTATAAAAGGTGGGCACCATCTTAGTTCAGTGCAGAGAAGTCTGAGCAGAAGTGGCAGGGAGCAGGGGCTCTGCATGAGCTCTGCTCCGGAGGCGGGCCTAGTAACAGAGGCCCAGGCCTGGAAGAGGGAGAAGGAAGGAAGAGGAGCGGAGAAGGCTCCAGGAACGAGGAATGAAGGGATCCCAGGGGTGCGGACGGGCGAGTCGCCACCGCACGCCCGAATCCACCTGCGTGGAGGGGTCAGGCCAAAGGGGGAGACCGGTCCCCGAACTAGTGGAGGCAGGAAACGACCCTCAGCTAGAAACCGGAGGCTCTGACATTTTATGTGGCGCAGCCCCTCGCTACACCCGCTAGGAAGGCACCACATAGGGTCAGGGAAACAGGCGCCAAGTTTACCAAGAGGAGACCCGAGGCAGCCGGACAGAAGTGTTGGTAAGAAAGGCCAGACAAAGGACACACAAAGGGGGTCCTGTGAAGTGCTCCAAAGTTATCTGGGAGTTGTCTGAGCCCCTCTCCTGGTGAGCACAGTACGACGTGGGCAGCCATTACCTGCAGACGTGGTCTGGATAATAAGAACTGTGAGTAAAGGCCCTGGACTGCATCACTGACTCCGTGTCGTTACTGCTGCTGCCCTGCACCATCACCCCCATCCTCCGCATACACTGCCCTGAGGCTATACTCCTCCCGTGGGGAGTTATGCTACGCTCTGCTGCACCCACAACACCAGCCTCAGCGGTCTGCCCTGTAGCAGCGGTTCACTCTGACCGCAATCCACGGGTGGCGTAGTCGGACATTTAAACATCAAAACCACATAAATAGTTCCGCCACTGGTTTGACCGCCCTGAGCCACGGAACCGGGTCGCCGCCACGAAGACTACAACCACCAGCATCCACCAAAAAGGGTCCGGCTCCGGGTGTCCCAAGGCCCAGGGGGTGCGTCAGAACATTTTCATCACCTTTCACAATCACCAATGGGACAAGGCAGGGATGTCCTCTGTCCCCTCTCTTATACATCCTAGTGACGGAGCACCTGCTCTCATCAATTCGCCATAACCCCAATATTAGGTGGATTGAGGTGGGAGGCACCGAGTACAAGTGCTCTCTATTTGCTGATGATGTCCTAGTATATATCACTCAATCACATATATCCATCCCTGCTGTTATGGCTGAAATAGATCACTTTGTTACATGGTCAAATTTTAAAATCAATGCAGCGAAGTCTGAGGCCCTCGATGTCTCCCTCCCCAAATCCATATAGGATTCCATCCAGTCCAACTTTCCCTTTGCCTGTCCCTCACAGGGTATCAAATACTTAGGAATTCCTATTCATAGAGACCTCTCCCACCTATGTTATCTTAATTTTGGGCCCTTTATTGAACAACTCCATACAGACCACGGTTGGCAAGTTAGAACTGTAAGATTCACTACGTGAACCGCTGGTGTTTTGTGGAAAAGCACATGTACACTGCGTTCCAAATTATTATGCAAAAAGTGTTTAGGAGTGATAAGGGAAGAATTTGTTTGTTTGTCAGTTAAACTCATTGATGGTGATGTGTGTCAGGGCTCTTTATATCACTGTAAGCAATTGCAGACACCTGTGCTAATTAGTTTGGCAGGTGTGTCCAATGAAAGGCAAGACTACTTAAGAAGGCTCTCTCACATTATTAAGCAGCCTACATTTTCTGCCAAAATGGGAAAGAAAAAGGATGTGTCGGCTGCTGAGAAGCAACAAATTGTGGAGTGTTTAGGTCAAGGCATGACTACAATCAACATTGTGCGATGATCAGGATGAAGTGTCTTGGCAATCAAGAAGAACCGTGTATTTCACAGCAAGATCATTTTTCTGCATGATAATGCACCATCTCATGCTGCACATAAAACATCTGCATCTCTGGCTGATATGGGCATAAAAGGGGACAAACTTATGGTGTGACCCCCATGTTCCCCTGACCTCTACCCCATTCAGAACCTTTGGAGCATCATTAAAAGGAGTGTCTATGATGGCGGGAGGCAGTTCACATCTAAGCAACAGCTCTGGGAGGGTATTCTGTCCTCATGCAAAACAATTGAAGCAGAAACCATCCAAAACCTGACAAATTCAATGGACGAGAGAGTTCAGAAGCTCCTTTCGAACAAGGGGTCCTATGTGAAAATGTAACATCACCTAGAATAAAGTTTTGAGTTGAAAACTGTTTGATTTCAGTTTCTAACAACCTGCTAATGCTTATAATTTCAAAAATGACCATTTTTTTGGTCTTTATTAAAATGAAAAGGTTGATCGAAAAGTTTGGGGGATCTAAGAGTGTGGCAACCCAGTAGTCATGATTACTTCGAATTCTGACAATATGAGGGTCATGCTGCAGGTAGTGCAGCAAGAAGGCACTTATGTGTCTTGCGCATCTCGGAGCCCCAAAATTATTTTCCGGGCTAGATGCAGCTAAAAATTATTTTTAATTTTAAATCTGGTGGAGCTTATTATAGATGGCTTAATAGGATCGCTGCTGCACACTGCTACAAAGCCCAAATTATTTTCCAGTCAAGATACAGATAAACATGATTAGTAATTTGAAAGCTTAAAACGGTTGGTAGGGTGATTTTTACCAATCATCAAGCTTTTACTCTCCCCAGGATGACACAGGGGTAGAAAAGTCGTTTCGGATCCATGATTTGTTCATCTTTATGAACGTGAGTCTGTCTACATTATCAGTGGAGAGCCGCGTGCGCTTATCTGTCAGCACACCACCAGCAGCGCTGAACACACGTTCAGACAGAACGCTGGCTGCAGGGCATGACAAGATCTCCAAGGCGTAAGTGGCTAGCTCCGGCCATTTATCCAGATTGGAAGCCCAAAAAGAGCAAGGGTCCAGTGACACAGTCGTGGCTTCAATGTTTACTTGGAGATACTCCTGTACCATCGTCTCTAGGCGTTGACTATGTGTCAGACTTCTTGTCTCCTGTGGCCTTGCAAAGGATGGGCTAAAAAAGTGGTGAAATGATTCCGCAAAATTGATGTTACCAGCAGATACTGTGGTTCTGTTACGGTTTGAGTGCTGAACACTTGACGGTCCCACGGTTGGCAAGTTGGAACTGTGAGATTCACTACGTGCACCACTGGTATTTTGTGGAAAAGCACATGTAAGATTCTGCAACAGTCTCTGCTGATACTCCTGCATGCGTGCATCCCTTTCTATGGCAGGAATAATTTCTGCAAATTTACTTTTGTACCGGGGATCTAACAGTGTGGCAACCCAGTAGTCAGGATTATTTCTAATTCTCACAATTCGAGGGTCATGTTGCAGGTAGTGCAGCAAGAAGGCACTCATGTGTGTTGCGCATCCAGGAGCACCAAGTCCCTGTTGTGTTGGTGGCGAGGTAACAATCATGCTTCCTTCCTCTGTCCTCTCCCCCCAACCTCGCACAACAGAAATGTGATCAAGGTCTCCCTCATCTGATGAGTCTTCCATCAGTTCGTCCTCCACTTTTTCCTGGGCTCCTGCACCTTCCTCACTAGTTTGGCTGCTACCATGCGCCCTGGTAAAACCATCTCCCCCACCCTCACATGCCTGCCGCCTTGGTGCTGCCGACCGTCTGGACCTTGCAGATGTTAGCCCTTCCGCATACAACTCCTCCTCCTCTACTTCCTCCACCTCCTCTTGTGCCACCACCTGACTCCGAATTCTGTTTAACATGTGCTCCAGCATGTAAATCACCGGAATAGTCATGCTGATAATGGCATCGTCAGCAGTAAACATCTTCGTCGCCATTTCAAAACTGTGCAGAAGGGTGCATAGGTCCCTGATCTGAGACCACTCCTCCAGCGTGATTTGCCCCACCTCTGAATCTCGTTGGCCCAGGCTATACGTCAGAATGTATTGCACCAGGGCTTGTCGGTGCTGCCACAGTCGCTGCAACATGTGCAGAGTTGAATTCCACCGGGTAGGCACATCGCATTTTAGCCGGTGAAGTGGCAGGCCCAACGACTTCTGTAGAGATGTAAGTCGCTGAGCTGCGGGATGCGAACGGCGGAAGTGAGCACACAGCGACCGTGCCCTCTGCAGAAGGCCATCTAGTCTGGGATAGTGGGCTAAAAATTGCTGGACAACCAGGTTCAACACGTGAGCCATACAAGGCACGTGTGTGACATTGCCCCGGCGAAGGGCCGCACCCAGGTTTGCAGCATTGTCGCACACGGCCTTCCCTGGTTTCAGGTCCAGTGGAGACAACCATTCATGAAATTGGTTCTCCAGAGCTGACCACAACTCCTCAGCTGTGTGACTCACATTTCCCAGACATTTCAATGTAAAAACCGCCTGATGACGTTGAGCCCTACTGCCAGCATAGTAAGGAGGTGTGCAGGATCCCTTCTGCACAGTTAGAAAGCTTGTGGCATGACCAGACAGGCTTTGGGTGCAGGTGGAAGACCGAGAGGAGGTTGAGGAGGCAGAAGCAGTGGGGAACTTTGACATAAAGAGGATTGACGCACAACTCGTGGGGACGGCAAGACTTGGACAGCAGCCCCTTGTCCTGCTGTCACCATAGTTACCCAGTGCCCAGTCAGCGACATGTAACGCCCCTGTCCATGCCTACTCGTCCAAGTGTCTGTGGTGAAATGCACCCTGTCACACACAGAGTTTCTCAAAGAAGCGGTGATGTTGTGTGCGACATGCTGGTGGAGCGCAGGCACACCTTTCTTTGAGAAGTAGTGCCGACTGGGCATCTGGTACTGGGGCACTGCGACGGACATAAGGTCTCGAAAATCCTCTGTGTCCACCAGGCGGAAAGGCAGCATTTCTGTAGCCAAGAGCTTGCAGATGGTGAAATTCAACCTCTTAGCTTTCTCATGGCTAGGAGGAAATGGTCTTTTACTTGTCCACATCTGAGGGACCGAGGGCTGGCTATTGTGCTTAGACGGGGTTGATAAGGGTGTCCCCGGCAAACTGCCGGTCTGTGAGGAAGATGCAGGCGGACATGTTAGGTTGCCTTCATCCAAAGGTGGTGCTATCGATGTCGGACAGCGCTCAACACCAGCTGGTGTTCCCACCTCCAAAGAAAATGATGACCTGTCAATCACGCTGGCTGTTGCGGGTAAAGAGGTGGCAGGTCTGCGCCCCAAAACAGGTGTGACTGCTGTCCCCCCAGTCACAGAGGATGAAGAGGCCACGGATGCACAAGATATGGCAGACGGTGGTTGGCCCGGCCGGCTAGGCCGCATTGTAGCACACTGAGCTTCCCACTGCAACTTATGCTTCATGTCCAAGTGCCGGTTCATGCATGAAGTACTCAAACTATGTATTTTTTGGCCTCTACTTAGCTTTTGCTGACAAATGTTACAGATAACACGAGTTGGGTCATCTTTATCGATCTGAAAAAATGCCCAGGCTATGCAAGGCTTAGCACCCATGCGACCTGAAGAGCCACCACGACTTGTGGTGAGAGGCAGAGTTGTGTTTGAGGATGCAGTTGTTGACGTGCTTCCAGTACTACGACTCTGTCCAGGAAGGCGCAACCTGACCTCGTCGTCACTAGCATCTTACTCCACCTCCTCTGCTGACCTCATCTCTTGGCTGACTGTGGGTTGACAGTAAGTGGGATCTCCAACCTCATCATCATCACCCTGTGTGTTATCACACCCGTCGTCCTCAGAGCCAACCTGTTCCTGCCCTGACAAAAAACTAAAGTTGTCGCTCCAATCAGGTATTTGAGTCTTATCATCGTCTTCCTCATTGTCTCCACCAACAGGAGTTACAGTTTGGGAATGAGGGTCTACATTATGGTCAGAACCTTCTGCGTCTGGTCCTGGATCCGACTCATAAAGATTCTGGGCATCAGTGCAGATCATTTCCTCGTCTGGATTCACAGAAGCGCTGGAGTCGACCTCTGATTCCCAGGCTATAGTATGAGTAAACAGCTCTGCAGACTCAACCATCTGTTCTACCTCATACTCAGACGGGCAGCTGGAGATTTGGGAGCTGTGAGGAAGCAAGTGCGATTTGGGTGACACCTTTGAGGACTGGAGTATTTGTGATGTTGAAGTTGATGTGGAGGAGAGCCCACTTAAAGGAGCACTTGATATCCGTTGAAGCACCTGCTGTTTTTGTGCCTCATCTGGAATTTGTAGCGATTGGCGTGGCCGTAAGAAAGGGATCTTATCACATTGTCCGCTAAAAGAAGTAGACATTTTAGTTTGGCTGGAAGATGGTCTTTCTTCTGCAGATGTTACTGTTGCTTTAACACCTACCCCACGGACACAACCTTTTTTCCCCTTCCCAACACGCCTATTCCCCTTTCCACCAGCAGCAGGCCTTTTTCCACTCATTTTGGTGGTTAACTAATTCACAACTCTGGAGTTGTTTGCACAAAAAAACAATGGATGGTAACCGAGCAGAGCTGAGTGGCCAAACTGTGGTATTAGGCCAAAACTATTGGCTGGGTTAGATGCAGAAAAAAATATATTCAGTTTGCAACCTGATGGAGGTCAGTATAGATGGACTAATACAACAAATCCCACACACAGCTAGAAGCCCAAATATTTTTTCAGAGGTACTGTAGATGCAGATAAAAATTATTTTTAATTTGCAACCTGATGGAGGTCAGTATAGATGGACTAATAGAGAAAGTCCGACACACTACTAGAAGGCCAAATATTTTTTCAGAGCTAGATGCAGAAAAAAATTATATTCAGTTTGCAACCTGATGGAGGTCTGTATAGATGGATTAATAGAACAAGACCCACACACAGCTAGAAGCCCAATATTTTTTCAGAGGTAGATGCAGAAAAAAATATATTCAGTTTGCAACCTGATGGAGGTCAGTATAGGTGGACTAATAGAACAAGTCCCACACACTGCTAGAAGGCCAAATATTTTTTCAGAGCTAGATGCAGAAAAAAATTATATTCAGTTTGCAACCTGATGGAGGTCAGTATAGATGGATTAATAGAACAAGACCCACACACAGCTAGAAGCCCAATATTTTTTCAGAGCTAGATGCAGAAAAAAATTATATTCAGTTTGCAACCTGATGGAGGTCAGTATAGATGGATTAATAGAACAAGACCCACACACAGCTAGAAGCCCAATATTTTTTCAGAGGTAGATGCAGAAAAAAATATATTCAGTTTGCAACCTGATGGAGGTCAGTATAGATGGACTAATACAACAAGTCCCACACACAGCTAGAAGCCCAATATTTTTTCAGAGGTAGATGCAGAAAAAAATATATTCAGTTTGCAACCTGAGGGAGGTCAGTATAGATGGACTAATACAACAAGTCCCACACACAGCTAGAAGCCCAATATTTTTTCAGAGGTAGATGCAGAAAAAAATATATTCAGTTTGCAACCTGATGGAGGTCAGTATAGATGGACTAATACAACAAGTCCCACACACAGCTAGAAGCCCAAATATTTTTTCAGAGGTACTGTAGATGCAGATAAAAATTATTTTTAATTTGCAACCCGATGGAGGTCAGTATAGATGGACTAATAGAGAAAGTCCGACACACTACTAGAAGGCCAAATATTTTTTCAGAGCTAGATGCAGAAAAAAATTATATTCAGTTTGCAACCTGATGGAGGTCTGTATAGATGGATTAATAGAACAAGACCCACACACAGCTAGAAGCCCAATATTTTTTCAGAGATAGATGCAGAAAAAAATATATTCAGTTTGCAACCTGATGGAGGTCAGTATAGGTGGACTAATAGAACAAGTCCCACACACTGCTAGAAGGCCAAATATTTTTTCAGAGCTAGATGCAGAAAAAAATTATATTCAGTTTGCAACCTGATGGAGGTCAGTATAGATGGATTAATAGAACAAGACCCACACACAGCTAGAAGCCCAATATTTTTTCAGAGCTAGATGCAGAAAAAAATTATATTCAGTTTGCAACCTGATGGAGGTCAGTATAGATGGATTAATAGAACAAGACCCACACACAGCTAGAAGCCCAATATTTTTTCAGAGGTAGATGCAGAAAAAAATATATTCAGTTTGCAACCTGATGGAGGTCAGTATAGATGGACTAATACAACAAGTCCCACACACAGCTAGAAGCCCAATATTTTTTCAGAGGTAGATGCAGAAAAAAATATATTCAGTTTGCAACCTGATGGAGGTCAGTATAGATGGACTAATACAACAAGTCCCACACACAGCTAGAAGCCCAATATTTTTTCAGAGGTAGATGCAGAAAAAATATATTCAGTTTGCAACCTGATGGAGGTCAGTATAGATGGACTAATACAACAAGTCCCACACACAGCTAGAAGCCCAAATATTTTTTCAGAGGTACTGTAGATGCAGATAAAAATTATTTTTAATTTGCAACCTGATGGAGGTCAGTATAGATGGACTAATAGAGAAAGTCCGACACACTACTAGAAGGCCAAATATTTTTTCAGAGCTAGATGCAGAAAAAAATTATATTCAGTTTGCAACCTGATGGAGGTCAGTATAGATGGACTAATACAACAAGTCCCATACACAGCTAGAAGCCCAATATTTTTTCAGAGGTAGATGCAGAAAAAAATTATATTCAGTTTGCAACCTGATGGAGGTCAGTATAGATGGATTAATAGAACAAGACCCACACACAGCTAGAAGCCCAATATTTTTTCAGAGGTAGATGCAGAAAAAAATTATATTCAGTTTGCAACCTGATGGAGGTCAGTATAGATGGATTAATAGAACAAGACCCACACACAGCTAGAAGCCCAATATTTTTTCAGAGCTAGATGCAGAAAAAAATTAGATTCAGTTTGCAACCTGATGGAGGTCAGTATAGATGGACTAATAGAATGATGCTATGCCCAAAAGATTTTACTTCACTAGGTGCAGTAAAAAAATTGGTATTCTATACACAGGTGGTATATCTTGCAACACAGATAGGCTACTCCACTGACTAACACACTCTGCAATAGGCCAAAAAGGATTAGCTTTGCTAGATTCAGCCAAATGCTGTGAAAAAAACTTGCACAGCACTGGCACAGACCTGCCTGGCAAAAACTGATAGGAACTGATGTAACCTAGTCCTGAAAAGGACTCCAATTACAATTAGTCTTTACTCCCACAACCTATCTATTTAAGAGCACAGACCTCCCTGATAAAAGTCGTAGGAAATGCTGTAACCTAGTCCTTAAAAGGACTGCAATCACAACTATTCCCTACTCCCAAGCTATCTGTATATTTGTGCGAAAATTGGCTTGAAATTAACAAGGTATAGCGCACACAGCAACAGCGGTGCCGTCTAACACGCAGCTGCAGCAGTGAGAAAATGGTGGCGACGGGGAAAATGGCTTGGTCTTATAGAGCAAGGACATGTGACATACACTGCCAATGACACATGCCCTTGCTTGTGTGAAAAAAAGCACTTCGCTCCGTGTGTGCGCTGCTGATAGGCTGACAGATTGCACCTCCCCACTGCAAATGCGGGAAAGAGAAAAAAAAATGGAGATCTTCATTGTTCCTGCAGAGATCCATCCCCTGCCCCTCCCCCCACCCCGCTGTACACTCAAACTGCGTATTAACATTAATTTTCATCATTACTGAGAAAAAATCCAGTTATGATTTTGGTGCACGAACAGTTATCGAACATAACCTCGAACAGCCGAATTTTTCTCAAATTGTTCGTGTTCGCCGAACGGCTCGAACACCGCCCAAAACAGCTCGAATTTGAGATTGGCGAACAGTTCGAGTAGAACAACGCTCATCTCTAATGCTGTCCATTTCCTTGTGATCCTCCTTGAGATGGTTCTACTCCTTCATTGGAGTCCAGCTGTGTTTAATTAAACTGTTAGGACTTGATTTGGAAAGGCAAATAGCAAAATAAAATAACAAAGGAGTGGCTTCAGAACAACTCTGTGACCATTCTTGACTGGCCCAGCCAGAGCCCTGACCTAAACCCAATTGAGCGTCTCTGGAGATACCTGAAAATGGCTGTCCATCAACATTCACCACCCAACCTGACGGAACTGGAAAGGATCTGGAAGGAAGAATGGCAGAGGATCCCCAAATCCAGGTGTGAAAAACTTGTTGCATCATTCCCAAGAAGACTCATGGCTGTACTAGCTCAAAAGGGGCTTCTACTGAATACTGAGCAGAGGGTCTGAATACTTATGACCATGTGATATTTCAGTTTTTCTTTTTTAATAAATTTGCAAACATTTCTACATTGCTGTTTTTTTTCAGTCAAGATGGGGTGCAGAGTGTACTTTAATGAGAAAAAAATGTACTTTTTAGAATTTACCAAATGGCTGCAATGAAACAAAGAGTGAAACATTTAAAGGGGTCTGAATACTTTCCGTCCCCACTGTAGCCTGATTGACAGCTCCTTCAGTGTATCTCCCCCTGTTGAGATCTCACATTGCTCAGAACAAGCTGCAGATCAGGCAATGGTCAGAGAGTGAGACTGAATACAATTTAGCTGCACTCATTTAATTATTCATTATATCAGGAAGATAGCAATTCGGATTTGGATTTTCACAATAAGTACATTGGTCTCATTAGGTCTATGAGATTTTACCTGCCTCTGGAGGTGTACTGTTACTTTGGAAAACACCTCATGTGACTGGCATTAGACCCGGGACACCTACATATGGTTTATGTGGCTTAGCACATGTACATCCTGTACTTTGGATTAATTTGCAAAATGAATCAGTTCTCCAGATGAAGAAAAGCAGCACAAGACAACACTAGTATTATTAGTGGCACGGTGTTAGTGGCGGCCTTAGTAAAGATTTTGGCCCAAGAGTGTTCCACATCAAGCCAAAATAACATTGGTGAAAAATGTAAAAGTTAATATTAAATATATTTTATAGCTCGTCATACGGATCATTTTATCATTTCAGCGCAACGGATGATCTCTACAGGTGTAAGATCTTCAGGACAGGACAAGGTCGCCACATTACTGGCACACACGGGGTTAAATCTCGAGACTGCCTAATTCACAAATGTATCCTCTGCGGTTGCACACTTCAATTATTGTCCTGTAATTTGCATATTCCAAGACTAGGGGTGGAAACTTCTCTCAGTATCAATTTGCAGAAAATTAATGCTTTAATTCCGTATTTTCAAGAGGACAAAAAACATGGCTGCAGCGCGGCAGTGATTAATGACAACATTACTGGGCTTGGCCTGGAATTTATTCAGCATACATTATAATTATTTTCTATAACTATCTGCTAATTATCATTTCACTTTCTTCAAAGGATGTGATCATTTAAAAAGGTGATAACCGCAAAAATAGAAGAAAGGAAAAAAAAAGGTGGAAACGGAAGGTAAAGTGTTTTTTCGATAATTGTACAAGACAGAATTGGTTAAATGTCTTGTGGTGCAACTGGGCCCTGAAGACTTGTAGGCGCCTGGACCTGCCAAATCATAGGCCGGACCCCATTATCAGTGCCAGGGCAGAGCATATTCTCAAGCACTTAGTGCAGGTAGGTGAAGGCAATAATTAGGTATATATTTGTGACATATTTCCGCCCATTAACATATCCCAGAACCGCGACTGTGCTGTCTAATGGATCCCAAACTGGGCAGAGATTGTGAAAATATGCATAAAAGTAGGCATTCTTGCCATCGTTTATGGATGGGTGAAGGGTTGGGTTTATAAGTCTGCCAAGAAAGGGATGAAAATATAAGGATGGATGTATATTCAATTGGGGAATTTCCAGATATATAGGCTGAATGATTTAGGGTAAAATAAGATGTGAATAAAGTCTTAAAAGCTCCGGCAGAGACACATGTCGATCCAGAATGAGAAAACAATCGAGTGGATGCGATAATAATCGGATCGCACTCACCCATATAAGTCTATGGGTGCGTGTGAAACATCGGACTCCACTCGGATGTCATCCCAGTACAGTTCGAGTAAGGCAGATGGCAACAATGGAGAAGATGGAGAAATTAAGTTCTCCATCTTCTCCACAGTTATAGTGCGATTCTCTCATGCAAGAGAATTGGAGCACAGTAAGGTGAAACTCGGATTAAAGTCTGACATTGAGCCGAGCGTAATTAGCATAATCGGCCCGATTCCCTCGCAAGTTTTGATTCGTTTTATTTGTCCTGAAGCATTGTTTTTTGCAGCCTTTTGATTGGTCAGTACCTAGTTTGGAGAAGATTCTATTTTCATCTGACATGTACTTTCATATTTTTCCACTGGGCTTTTTTAAAACCTGAAGTAAAATAAAATGCTCAAAAATCTCTAAGATCAACAAAAAGGATTAACATTAAAATAAAAACACTTCACTTGCCTATGTGCACACAATGACTTTTAAACCAAAGTTTTTCAAGCAGAAGACACTTCAGGAAACGTTTTACTTTATTTTTCTGAAGAAGCTCTTGTGTTGGTTTTTCAGTAGTTTTTTGAGTGTTTTTGGCAAATGGAATGATTTTTTTAGAGGGTTTTCCCATGGTTTTTGCAATGTCTTTTATACTGTAATTTTCCAGTCTTTTTTTTCACTTCCTTGAATCATGTTAAAAAAATGCTTGCGCTTTCTTTAAGCAAAAACGATGTTAAAACGCTCCAAAAAACCCATCAGAGTGGCTTCCAAGCAGAAAATGCCAGAAGAATGGACACATGGTTTCTTTTAATCACTTGGCTTGGCGTTTTTCGAAATCTTAAGTGGTTAAAAGATGTTACAAATCCTGAACATGTGCACAGCAAGTCGTTTTTACATAGAATTGCATATGTTCATTCTTTAGTGTGTTTTTATAGCCTTTTTCATTCAGTTTCAACTGCGGAATCTGTGTGAAAAAGACGTCTTGTGCACAAAGATTTTGAGTGTATTCACAAGTCGTTTTTGATCTGAAAACTCAGTAAAAAAAAAGCACCATATGGAGGAGACTTATAAGCCATGCAATGCCCCTCTGGGAAATTAAATATGCAAATTGTCTCTTCAGAGAGGAAGAGGTCTAGAACTCTAGCATCATCTATTAGAAGCAGCGATCCTAAATCTTAGGAGCGCTGTTTCCAATAGGTGGCGCTAGAGTTCTTTGCATATTTAATTTCCCAGAAGAGCATGCATGGCTTAGAAGTCTCCTCACACTGACATGCCAGAATTGGCATGTCACTCTTCACAAGAAGTAACGTTACCCCTTAGACCCTTTTTCCTGAATGAAAAACACAGAATAGGACCAGTAAACAATGCATTTTTTAGAACTGCATATCAATGGAGTCCTATGCACATTGCAGAGTTGTGTACATAGACCCTGCACATTGGCGCGCAGAGTTTTACGAATCTGCACTACGGAGCTGTAGGCATTCTTATTGCTGACTTATAGAAAATATGGTTTTTTCTCTTCTAGCTATATTTTTTAAGGTAGAATAGCTACATAACATGGTGCCTAATACAGTATGCCATCATATACTATTTATACAGAACATGTAGGAAAAATCCTCCATGTGGCTCCATATGTTCAGTATGGGCCAGTAGGAGACTATGAGGTCTAGGTGCTATTCCAGCATATTACTTGGAAATCCCCAAACAGTAGCAAAGATATGTTTAAAGAGGTTGTTCACTACTTTTACATTGATTACCTATCCTTAGCATAGGTCGTCAATGTCTTATCGGACGGGGTCCGGCACCCCCGCCGATAAGCTGTTATCGGTGAAGGCTGTGGCCGCCAGCCGAAACTACTTACTTGCCGACGTACTCCATCTTCTGGTAGTGGCCGAGGTTTGGTACTGCACATCCGCCTCCTATTCAAAGCAATATGAAACGTATGTGCAGTACCCTGCGGTGGCCACTACCAGAAGACGGAGGAGCTCCGCTAATGAGTATTTCCGGATTGCCGCTGACACCGATAGCAGCTGATCGGCGAGGGTGCCGGGTGCTGGACCCTGGCCAATCAGAAATTGATGACCTATCCTAAGGATAGGTTATTGGTGTAAAGGTAGTGGACAACCTCTTTAAGTCCGGCCCCAATCCCTCTTGTGAATGTCCACTTTTGGATGGGGTGTACAAACACTTCCTCTACCCCAAAAATTGAAAAAAAAATTGTAGGAATTGGATCTTAAAAATTGGGTCACTAATGGCCACTTGGGACAGCAGGAATGCATTATATCTTGGATATGTAAAAAATAATACATATTACAAAGCATACGAATATGGTCAGAGATTTATTTTGCGATGTATTTTTGTGCCTCATTATCTTTTATTGTTTTATTTCTATAACTTTGGTGAAATGTCATAACAGTTGGTTACATATCTAGATGATCACCATTTTTCCCTTTAAATAATTTAACTCAGAAGACACCTGATCAGAAAAGCTCAATTTCACTTTTACCTCTTGTCGATTTTTTTTTCTTTAGGTGTCGGCAAAATTTTAAGACCCCTTTGCAATTTTTTTTTTATTAGGTCTTAACTTTAAGTGCTTAACATTATCAGATTGATTTTTGTAAAAACACACACTGAAAATCTTAACGAGGGACAATATAAGTGACACTATTTTATTGTCACCAAAGTGGCAAAAATGCCGATGTAATCTGGTTCTAGTTCACATCACCCCAAGAAGATATTTTAAAACTGAAATGTTGATCTCTATAATCAATTTTATATAGAATTACCCAGTGACATCACAAAGCCATCGTGGGTAAGAAATGTAAATCCTAACGCAAGTGCTTCATCTGCTCTTCAAAACTTTAGTTTCAGGAATTTCAGGAAAAAATTGTACCGGTCATAAGATGGCCCCCAAAATAACCAAAACTTCAATATTGGGGACAAATAAAAATTTATAAAAATTATGATATAGTGAATCAAACATATCTAGACCTTAAGCACATGGCTATAATATAAATCACTGTGTTATGGATTTGTGATGTAGCATCCAAAGATTGGTAGTTTGCTACCCGTGCGTACTGTAACCTGTGTGGAATGCAAGATTCTTTAAAAATCTGCAAGAAAAAATTGTAGCATATTCCTTCACATGACGTACTGCTACAATTCATGGTTCTGTGCTCCCACCTGGTAATGGAGCAGGTCCATTACTACGCTACTCCGGTCGCAACTGCCATAATTGTCCTGACCCTGGAGGCGGAGTTACCATGCGTGCAGGGAAACTGTAGCAATCTTGTGGAAGATACAACGCTGTTTCCCCGGTTGTCAAGCAATGCAGGATGCTGCTTTGTTTGGCAATAAGCAATGGTGGGATTTTGTCCAGCCTGCTGTTGAACCTGGCAGGGAGTGGCTGTCTGGGGATGATCGGGAGGTAATTAGTGGGCTATATAATCCTGCTTCCTGCTCAGTCCCTTGCTGTTTATTGCAGTTCCCTTTGTGCTTGGTGGTGAGTGATGCTAACATTAGGTTTTGCTATCTTAGCAGGATTTTCTCATTTTCTCTTTTGATTACACTTCCTGGGGTTCTTGCAGAGGTACTCACCTGGTCCTCAACTAGGCACCAGCCACGTCACCAGATGCCAGCTGTCCGGGGACAGTGGGCCTAGGAAGGGCCATTCTAAAATCCCCCTTCCATTTACTGGGAGCTGGGTGAAGAGTATTCCAGACCCTCAAGGGCTCACTAAGCTTGGCAGCTTGTGCCAAATGAGTCTGTGGCTGCGCCTTTGCTGGTTTGTTGCCAGTCTTTCTCGGTACCTCTGTGAATTGCATAACACATATAGCAGAGTTCTTCTAGAAGAGATGCTTGTAGGCAGTAGAGATGAACAAAGCTTTTGTAATCAAATTCGCCAGCTTTGCAGACTTTTCCCAGGGAATTTGATTTGCAGTTAATACAGTGGGTATGGAAAGTATTGTGGCCCCTTTAAATTTTTCAATCGTTGTGTCATTGCAGCCATTTGGTAAATTCTAGTGATTAGAGATGAGCGGTGTTCGACTTAAACTGTTCGCCAATCTCAAATTCGATCTGTTTTGGGCGGTGTTCGAGTCGTTCGACGAACGCGAACGATTTGCAAAAAATTCGGCTGTTCGAGGTTATGTTCGATAACTGTTTGTGCACCAAAAGCGTGTCCTGCATGTCTGGCGCTATTTAGAGCACCAATCATGCAGGGATTGTCTGCCACTCACTGTAATGTCACAGCCATGGTGGTTGTGGCATTACAGTGGTTGCCCAAATCAATGGGAACAGTGCTCACAGTGAAACATGAAAAGCCGGCAATTCAGCAGCGGCATACACCGGTACCCGACAATTTAGAACAGAAAGAATAGAGCATCACACATAGATTAGATAGATAGAAACATGTCAGTCACATATATAAGAAGTACAGTGACAGTGTTGGTTATTGTACTTGTCATTTAGTGTTAAAGGATTTATTAAAAAAAATAATAGCCTTTTCATGCACCGTCTCTTTAAAAAAACCGGCCGGCAATTCAGCATCGGTACCCCACAATTTTGAATAGAAAGAATAGAGCATTACACATAGATTAGATATATAGAAACATGTCAGTCACATATATAAGAAGTACAGTGATAGTGTTGATTATGTACTTGTCATTTAGTGTTAAAATAAAGGATTTATTTAAAAAAAAATTGGCGTGGGGTTCCCCGTAATTTTAGTCTCTAGCGGAGGTTAAGCAGACGGCTGGGGCAGATGTTTGAAGCCTGGGAAGGGGGTAATACCCACGGAGCTTCCCAGGCTACTAATATCAGCCCCGAGCTGAATACCTAGCTTTTACTAGCTATTAAGATGGGGGACCCCCCAAAAAAATGACGTGGGGTCCCCCCTATTTTAATAGCTAGCAAAGGCTAGGCAGACAGCTGGGGGCTGATACTAATAGCCCAGGAAGGGTGCCATGAATATTGGCCCCCTCCCAGACTAGAAACACCAGCCGTCAGCTGCCCCAGAAATGGCGCATCCATAGGATGCGCCAATTCTGGCACTTAGCCTCGCTCTTCCCACTGCCCTGTAGCGGTGGCAGTGGGGTAATAGGGCTGAGGTTGATGTCAGCTTATAATGCCAGCTGACATCAAGCCCAGGTTAGTAATGGAGAGGCGTCTATAAGACACCCCCATTACTAACCCCATAGTCAAATTTAAAAAAAAAACACAAGCACCCAGAATAAAGTCCTTTAATTGAAATAAACACACAATTCTTTATTGTTCTAAATTAAACCATACTTACCATTACGCCCATTCCAGCTGAAGCCAATGTCTTCTGCAATAAAAGTAAAATAATAAACCAACATCATCCTTACCTTTCCATGGTTCCCACGACGGCTCCAGGTCTGCTACATTCACATGACAGGCTGGATCGCAGCCGAAAGCTGCCATCCAGCTTGCCATGCCGCAGACACTGAGAAGCGCACGCATGCTTGCGCTCCTCAGTGTCTGGCTGTGACGGCATCCTGATGAGCCGAGTTCATGTCCAATGAACTCAGCTCACCTCATGCACGTCACTGACAGCGTGGGAAAATTCTCCTGCGCTTGCAGTGAGCGTGAGAGAATTCTCCTGCTGAAGCGCTGAGCGCTGGAGAATTTTCCCACACTGTCAGTGACGTGCATGAGGTGAGATCATGTCCAATGAACTCAGCTCACCTCATGCACGTCACTGACAGCGTGGGAGAATTCTCCTGCGCTCATCGCTTGAGCAGGAGAATTCTCCCATGCTGGGATGGCATTGAGATGACAGGCTGGATCGTAGCTGAACGCTGCCATCCAGCTTGTCATCCTTCAGAGACACTGCAGAGCGCAAGCATGCCTGCGCTCTGCAGTGTCTCTGAAGGATGACAAGCTGGATGGCAGCGTTCTGCTACCATCCAGCCTGCCATCTCAATGCCGTCCCAGTGTGGGAGAATTCTCCTGCTTAAGCGGTGACGTAATTTGCCGGCACCGCATGCGCAGGAGAATTCTCCCACGCTGTCAGTGACGTGCATGAGGTGAGCTGAGTTCATTGGACATGAACTCTGCTCATCTGGATGCCGTCACAGCCAGACACTGAGGAACTTCACTGAGGAGCTTCTCAGTGTCTGCGGCATGGCAAGCTGTATGGCAGCGTTCTGCCGCGATCCAGCCTGTCATGTTAATATAGCAATGCTGGAGCCATCCTGGGAACCATGAAAAGGTAAGGATGAGGTTGGCTTATTATTTTACTTTTATTGCAGGAGATCGTTGACTTCAGCTGGAATGGGGGTGATGGTAAGTAGAGTTTAATTTAGAACATTAAAGAATTTTGTCTTTATTTCAATTAAAGGATTTTATTCTGGGTGTTGGTGTTTTTTTAACCTTCACTATGGGGTTAGTAATGGGGGTGTCTTATAGACGCCTCTCCATTACTAACCTGAGCTTGATGTCAGCTGGCATTATAAGCTGACATCAACCCTAACCCTATTACCCCACTGACACCGCTACAGGGCAGTGGGAAGGCTAAGTGCCAGAAATGCGCCATTTCTGGGGCAGCTGACGGCTGGTGTTTCTAGCCTGGGAGGGGGCCAATATTCCTGGCACCCTTTCTGGGCTATTAATATCAGCCACCAGCTGTCTGCCTAGCCTTTGCTAGCTATTAAAATAGGGGGGACACCACGTCATTTTTTTTTTGGGTCCCCCATTTTAATAGCTAGTAAAGGCTAAGTATTCAGCTGGGGGCTAATATTAGTAGCCTGGGAAGCTCCGTGGGTATTACCTCCTTCCCAGGCTTCAAACATCTGCCCCAGCCGTCTGCTTAACCTCCGCTAGAGACTAAAATTACGGGGAACCCCACGCCAATTTTTTTTTTTAATAAATCCTTTATTTTAACACTAAATGACAAGTACAGTAACCAACACTGTCACTGTACTTATATAATATGTGACTGACAGGTTTCTATCTATCTAATCTATGTGTGATGCTCTATTCTTTCTGTTCTAAATTGTCGGGTACCGGTGTATGCCGCTGCTGAATTTCTGGCTTTTCATGTTTCACTGTGAGCACTGTTCCTATCGATTTGGGCAATCACTGTAATGCCACAACCACCATGGCTGTGACATTACAGTGAGTGGCAGACAATCCCTGGATGATTGGTGCTCTAAATAGCGTCAAACATGCAGGACGGGGATCCGAGCTCCCGCCCTAGCATCGCGCAAGTACTTGGCGAGCTCTGAGCATCTCGAGTACTGAGATGCTCGGGCGAGTACCGAGCAGTCTCGAGCATGCTTGCTCATCACCAGTAAATTCTAAAAAGTTCATTTTTTTTCTCATTAAAGTACACTCTGCACCCCATCTTGACTAAAAAAAACAGAAATGTAGAAATGTTTGCAAATTTATTAAAAAAGAAAAACTGAAAAATCACATGGTCATAAGTATTCAGACCCTTTGCTCAGTATTGAGTAGAAGCACCTTTTGAGCTAGTACAGCCATGAGTCTTCTTGGGAATGATTCCACAAGTTTTTCACACCTGGATTTGGGGATCCTCTGCCATTCTTCCTTGGTCTAAGAAGACTTCTGGTGGTCCCAAACTTCTTCCATTTAAGGATTATGGAGGCTACTGTGCTCTTAGGAACATTGAGTAATGCAGAAATTCTTTTATAACCTTGGCCAGATCTGTGCCTTGCCACAATTCTGTCTCTGCGCTCCTTGGGCAGTTCCTTTGAGCTCATGAGTCTCATTTGGTCTGACATGCACTGTGAGCTGTGAGGTCTTATATAGACAGCTGTGTGCCTTTCCAAATCAAGTCCTATCAGTTTAATTGAACACAGCTGGACTCCAATGAAGGAGTAGAACCATCTCAAGGAGGATCACAAGGAAATGGACAGCATGTGACTTAAATATGAGTATCTGAGCAAAGGGTCTGAATACTTATGACCATGTGATATTTCAGTTTTTCTTTTTTAATAAATGTGCAAAAATTTCTACATTTCTGTTTTTTTTTCAGTCAAGATGGGGTGCAGAGTGTACTTTAATGAGAAAAAAAATGAACTTTTTAGAATTTACCAAATGGCTGCAATGAAACAAAGAGTGAATAATTTAAAGGGGTTTCAATACTTTCCGTACCCACTGTACTTGCCCTGCCACACTAACAAAGCAATCATCAGCTGTCAGATGTGTCACTCCCTGCCTCTGCTTCACAAATGCAGTGACTCTCCTGCCTCACAGACGCAGTGACTCTCCTGCCTCACAGACACAGTGACTCTCCTGCCTCACAGACACAGTGACTCTCCTGCATCACAGACACAGTGATTCGCCTGCCTCACAGACACAGTGACTCTCCTGCATCACAGACACAGTGATTCGCCTGCCTCACAGACACAGTGACTCTCCTGCCTCACAGACACAGTGACTCTCCTGCATCACAGACACAGTGATTCGCCTGCCTCACAGACACAGTGACTCTCCTGCCTCACAGACACAGTGACCCTCCTGCCTCACAGACACAGTGACTCTCCTGCCTCACAGACACAGTGATTCTCCTGCCTCACAGACACAGTGACTCTCCTGCCTCACAGACACAATGCCTCTCCTGCCTCACAGACGCAATGACTCTTCTGCCTCACAGATGCAGTGACTCTCCTGCCTCACAGATGCAGTGACTCTCCTGTCTCTCTCTCCCTAATCTGTTTTTACTTTTACTCACACACTAATCACCTTCACTTATATGCAGTCACACACTATTTATATACTGTAGTTTGTTCAGTGCTTTATGGCTTTCTCTCAGTACCTTTATTGCTGAACTATGAACTGTGATGTTCTTTCACTATCCAGACTCACTACAAAATGGTTGCTGCATTCTCTGCCTCTGCTTTTATACAGTCTATGATAATACTTCCTTGTTGGCTGTGCTATACCATGTGATGTGATAGCTGAAAGTCATTCATTGCTTTTGTCTGGGCAATGTTCTAAAAATGCATAAAATGGCAATGGCCATTTTAAACTATTCGCAGCAAGTGAATTGCACATTTGGCGGCACAAGAGCCTACAGACGCCATGCTCCACCTTACAGGTTCTGTGCAACACTATCTAATGTTCAGGGATTGTCTTAATTTTCAACAACAACAATCTTGCAAATTTAGGGCTGCCCTGGGCTAAATAGATGTGAGGTTTATGTAAACCTTACCCAAAAGTAGGTGGTCCTGCATAGATTCGAGTTGCTCGTAGGTGGGACTGGCAGGTATGACTTAAGCCTTCCTATTTGTCCAACAGCAATGCCGTTAAGCATGCTATTGCCATATACATTGATCATTATGAATTGAAAACAGGGCTTCCTTATAGTATGACTATAGAGACATAGGTCTGCATAAGAGCTGTATACACAAAACAATGGGTATTTTTATGACGGTCTTCAAAGTTATATTTTATTTTAGATTCAGTGAAGCAGTTATGAAAAATGTTACAAAGGGGCTTTTGAAGAGAAGAGGGTCCCTGTCGAAAGATCATCATTACAGGATGCACAGAATAATTTTTGCGATAGGGCCCCCTATCTTCGATAAACACTACTACATGCAGCTAACAGTCTAACTTTAATCCATTTCTTATTTCCAAGCCTATAAATAATACAGAGAAGAAGCTGAAATATAAGAAAGGGTAAAAGGTGTTTTACCTAAAGCAAGCGTCCCTTTCATTTTAAATAAAAATACACATCACAATAAGGCAGCTATAAATTGTATCACACCGTGAAAAATTCACCCCCAGTTATAATAAAACATTACCGACCTAAAATATATGAACACGTAGCGCATGCATTTAAGAATGTACGTGGACAAAATGCATCTATTAAACTGGATGAAAATACATTATGTATAGGGATAAAAATTCAGGAACTCCGACAATAGGCAAGTTCTTTTAGCAATGATGAATGAGCCACCTAAGGCATATCATTTAATTTCAATAAGGAAAATAAAAAAAATGTGAAACATCGAGGACTGGAAATGTTAAAAATAACTGTATTGTTAACAAGAATTATGACTCATTTTGTACTATTAAATTTGGTCTGGGTGGATTTGTGGAGTATTGCTTATTTTTATAAATATGCACAAGGCTTATTTGTATATGCCATACATATTTCTGACAGGTAATCTATTCTTAACAAGAATGACAAAGGCCTAAAGGGCATCTCAGAGTCTCGGTGCATGGACCATTCCAATGGATTTAATTCAGCCCAATTTTCTTATAAATTGAATTGTTTTTTATGCCTCTCCAGTCAGAAGTTTACAATGTTTCAATTACATTTATTTTTTTCTAAATTTAAATTTTAGACTTCATTAAAAAAAATTAATCTTTTTCTAATAGAATACATAGTATTCAATGTGCCCTTGTTCCGGCTGAATTCCCATGCATTGCCTTAAAAAAAAGTGCCAGCTTCAGGGTGTGGGAGAGACATGGCCCCTAATATTCACCAGGTCCTTTTTTGGTTATGCCCAACTGTACTACCATAGAGTTTAGGGTCTAAACTTACTTTGGAAGTCTAACATCTAAATTATTAATTTTACTGGTTCTGAGTCTAAGTTAGTGGCATAACTTGAAATTTGTTGAACACAATACAAAATCTCCAACAATCATGGGTATTTAATAACATCGGTCTTCTTCAATCGGTCAAAAGGAACATTTTGGATTCAAAGATCTGATTGCGTCGGCAAAACCCTGCACCTACTATTGTTGGATCCTGGTCTGAAGTCTGAATTTAGTTTTGGGTCTATGTCTTCAATCTGAATTTTTTTTGGAAGTCTTAGTCTTTGGTCTTGTTTTAATTTGGAAGCCCTAGCCTGGATGCTTGTTGGGGATCTTCCTAGTCATTTTGGAGCCTGAGTTAATTCTGGAGGTTTGAATCTGACATCTGAATGTATTTTTTGGGTCTGATTTTTGTGTTAGAATTCATTTTGGGGGTTTAAGTTTAAATTCGTATTAGGAGGTCATTTAATTCTGTAGGGATGGACCTGTAGTTTGATTTTCCTTTGAGGACCTGAATTTAGATTGAAAATTGATTGAACATCTAGGGCATGGTTTACAGTCTAGATGCATAGTATAACAATCACTAAGAGAGAAGCATGTGGTTGGCAGGATATGTGCCCTTTGTGCTGGGTGCTTCTAAAAAGGTACTTATGCTCCTTCTATAGTTGTGGTCTAGTATTCTTTACCCCCATAAAGATGCACAATCAGCTCAACTGATACTGTGCATGGCTGCCCAGCCCATCGATGTTCACCACTTCCTTGATTGGCTAGGTTCTCTAGCAAGAACCACAGTTGGACCACCATGGTGTTTGAGGTCTAAACTGATTTTGGAGGTCTGATATCTAAATTAATATTTCCATGGGCTCTGAGTCTGAGGTCTGAATTTACTTTGCGGTCTGGATGTTGTGTCTTTATTCATTTTGTAGGTCTAAGTCTTGAATCTGAATTCATTTTTTGAACTCTGAACCTTGGGTTTGAATTTTAGGGCCTTGGCTCATTTTGGAGTCTGAAGTAATTCTAGGTGTTTTAGTGTGAGGCCTGAATGTATTTCTTGAGTCTGAGTTTACCATTTGAGTCTGGGTTTGAGTTCACTTTAGGGGTCATTTTGATTAGGGGGGTGTACACAGAAATCCAGGGGCCACATATCAATGATCAGATTCGGGTCACTGCCATTGAGCCGCCCAGTGACTTACTGCTATCGAACCGCCTAGATGCAATAGTTGATCATCATGGCAATCATGCGGTAATCATAGCTGGCGCAAAGTGCAGCAGTAAAACAGTTGGCCCCCACCAGGTATGGAGCAGGCTCAATGTGTGTCCACTCCATACAAATCTTCCTGACTTCTGTACATATACGACAGATGTCAGAAGATATGGTTGGACGTCAGTAAGAGGACTGGGCTGTTCGGCAAAGTTCATGGGCCTATAGCAGCTGCATGGTCAGCCGATATTAGTAGTGCACCACCTATTTGTCTAAGTCATTTCTGAAGGTCTGAATAATGGGATCTAATTTTCTTTTAGGGAGTCTGAAGTGATTTTTGGGTCTGGGATATAGTGTACAATCTAGAATGATAATATTATAATTGAAGTAGTAGCATTCGATTTGGGTTCTGGCGGCAGAGGTGCCCATACGCCTTCCAACCCCCCATTAAAAAGTATACGGTCAAGTGTGCATGTATATTTAATGGGGAGAGGGGAGAAAACAGCTTCCAAAAACCATCTGGAAAAAAAGGATCTGGCATTCAATTTCAACATGTCCGATCCTTCTTTCAAGAGAGACAGGACATCCCCTAATACACAAGTTAGTTGACTGGTCCTGACAATCAGCAGGTTCGGCTGACCTTGCCCAGGGTACAAGGCTCAAATTTTGTCCCATATAAAAGAAATTCCTGGCAATGACTAAAGCAATCCCTCACAATAGTAAATGATCACAATAATAACGCATTGTAGTGAATTTCTCTACATCAGCCTTCAGAACATTAATTTAATTAATGAACAGCCTAAACCTGCGTTATCATATGTAGGAAACACAACATATTCCCCTATACATTAAATTGTTATCAGGCAATTTAAATAATCTACCTCTATATTAAATGCTTTATGCTGAAAATCACATAATATATATATAAAAAAATTCAATGTAATTTAAAAACGCTTAAACCAGTTATGTTTTTCCGCTTCCTACAAAGATATTTCGACAGGTATGCCCGCAGTCCTGTGCTCACTTTATCATAATATTCCCATACATCAACATTTCAAAATGTATTATATGCACAGTGTATTTCAGGCACTTGATAAATTTTGTCCTTATGTAGCCGTAGCACCCCTCAAATATTTTGAAAGTAATAAATTGCTATAATCAAATCTAATTTTTGAAAAATACCTGTGGGAGCCACAAACAAAAAAGAGCGTCTTGTAAAAGAACATGATAAATAACACAGGAGGCGGCAGTTTATTATAATCAGTTTGGCATTGAATTACAAAATTAAAATTATATAGCCCTTGATAAGTAACCCTGCCCATGTACACGATCAGTGGAATTACGTTGACTTATTTTGCATTTCATAAGAACAGTTCAAAGAAATATAATGGGGAAAGGGAAAGATTTATCACAACGGACCCTGGCGGAAAAAAAAAAAAAATGCAAAAAAAAAAAAAATCCATTTATTTTGGTTTAATAAGAAAACTGGCATCAGAATGATTTGCTTAGAACTCATTAAGCCTAAAACAGTTTTGAAATGTGCTAATGTACCAAAAGGGACGTAGGTATAGAAATGAAATAAAATTCATATTGACAGCATTGGTGGGATCTCAGGCTGCAGGCATGGAAATATAGGAGAAAAATATATGAAATGAAGGTGTAAGACGAGTGCCCATAATATATATTATATATACACACACGCTCACACATCCCTACACATATATATACATACAAACATACACGGACAATAGTATAGGGACACGTGTCTTAATCCTGCATTTCCGATGTTTAATATTTGGCCCCATTGCCCCCGATGTATATTATTCAGCCCCATTGCCACGCGATGTGTAACATCTGGCCCCATTATCCGCAATGTATAACATCCGGCCCGATTTCTCCTCGAAGTATAGTAACCGGCCCCATTGCCCCCGATGTGTAAAATCCAGTCCCTTTCCCCCGGTATATTACATCCGGCCCCATTGCCCCCGATGTGTAACATCCAGTCCCTCTCCTCTGGTATATAACATCCGGCCCCATAGCCCGATATGTCTCATTCAGTCCCATTACCCCCAATGTATAACATCCAGCCTCAGTGCCCCTCCGATGTTTAATATTTGGCCCCACTGCCCCTGATGTATATTATCCAGCCACATGGCCCCCCATTGTGTAACATCCAGCCCTCTTACCCCCAGTGTATAATGTCCGGCCCCATTGCCCCCGATGTATAACATCTGGGCTCTTGCGCCCTTGGTGTATAACCTCTGGCCCCCGCCATGCCATCTGCCTTCATGAACATAAGAGACACATTGGCCGGTGGTGCAGAGCTCACTGATACCAGCGCGGTCCTGTAATAGTAGTAGTTTTTCCTGATAAATCTTCCTCCATCACCTGTGAGTGATATTATTGAGAAGTGGAAGGAACCGCAGCAATTCAGCCACGAAGTGGAGACGCCGTAACTAGTGATCGACGAACTCGTGGATGTTTGGGTCCAGCAGGCTCAACCGAACATCTATAAAAAGTTTGGTTCGGGTACTCGAAGCCAAACCCGGACCCCATTCGGGGCCCGAACATCCGTGTTTTCCCACACTGTCATCTGCGTGACAGCATGGGAAACAGGGGCTCTGATTGGCGGTATAATTGTTACTGCTGGTCAGAGCACTTTGGGCTCACTCTGACAGATGACAATGTAAGCCTGCAGCTGTGACCGGCGGTAAAAAGCTTACCACTGGTCTGCTGATGAAAGTACTACGCCCATCAGCCTACGTCTGGAAAACCACCACAGTGAAGGCCTGGCAGAGCATCAAAAAGGAGGAAACACAACGTCTGGTGATGTCCCTGAGTTCAAGACTTCAGGCAGTCATTGCCAACAAAGGGTTTTCAATCAAGCACTAGAAATGAACATTTTATTTACAATTATTTAATCTGTCCAATTACTTTTGGTCCCTTTAAAAACAGGGTGGCACATGTTAAAGGAGCTGAAACTCCTAAACCCTTCATCCAATTTTAATGTGGATACCCTCAAATGAAAGCTGAAAGTCTGAACTTCAACTGCATCTGAATTGTTTTGTTTAAAATTCATTGTGGTAATGTCTAGAACCAAAATTAGAAAAATGTTGTCTCTGTCCAAATATATATGTGCGACGCCCTCCCTGAGCGGCGGGGGTCACTCGGAGCCGGGTCAGTGTAGGTGTTGCGGGGGGGGGGGTATGCAGTCGTGGCCTAGACCCGTTCCGTGGCCAGGGCTGTCACATGAAAATAATGGGCTTCTTTTAAGATGAGTGGTTTGCTCGACTACGCCACGTGTGGTTTCTGGTGAGGGCCACCAGCACTGCAACAGTCCACTGAGACCGGTGTTCTAGCAGCTAAGATGGGACGGCTCCCCACAGCTGGAGCAGGCCTCAGGGCAGTGTGAGAAGGGATGGTGGGTGCAGTGTTGCACAGGAAATAACAGGCTGAGGCGGTGTGTGAAGTCATCCGGGTCTTTACTCACTTTAGAAGAACTTTCAGCCGCAAAGCTTCTCTCTGCTACACACGGCGTACTGCGGCCACCGGGAAGGGGGTCCAGCACTTCCCAGATAGATCAGGAGCACCTGTCGAGACCCCTCTGGTGTGTGTTCCTCTCCTTGGTAAGTTCTCCCACTAAGTCTTCTCCTGACTGTGTGTATTTCGAATGTGGTGTAAGGCCGGGTCCCACTGGATAAACGCAGTGTGAGAGATACAGGTGGCGACTCCGCTCCGTCCGTATCACCCTGGGATCCACTAAGCCTCCGGGCTTTTCTGACTGAGACGTGAAGTAACAAAGTCAGATATCGGGGGCCGGTCACCCCTCTTTCAGCAGGAATCCCTCTGACTAGGCCAGAATAAAGAATACAGGTGGCGACTCCGCTCCGTCCGTACCCCCCTGGGATCCTTTTGCCTGTGGAGCCTATCTCCTCTGCTCCCCTCCAAGGCCTTCTTAGGTCAGGACCTTGACCGGGTAGAGACAGTGGTTAACTCTGACCCGCTCCTCGTCTCAAGGCCAGAGTACGAGGACCGCGAACCTTCCGCCAGCTACAGCCTCTTGCTGGACCCTGACAGAAGACCCTCAATCAAAGACCTTGAACTAAAGATGGCCATAGATTAAATATGAATCAATAAGTGTTTCCTAAAAGTGTGTCCTCCACCCTCACCCACTACATGGTTCCCCCTATCTTTGGTCCCCCCCCATCTCCTCTATCCCGGGCCGGGATAGCACCCTGGTGCATTTAGGCCCCCTACAGGACAGGAGTGGTGTAGTGTTGAGTGGTAAAGTTGGGTCCCGAGAAATGCTCCATCCTTACCTGGAAGAGGAGATACCACACCTCTATCTGAGGTGCAGTACCCCTGTGACGACTGAACCCTCAGGGTCGCCACATATGGACCTAACTGTATCTGGCAGACTAATGGACGAGTGAGTTTTAAAGTAATTTCATGTATTCGTCTATTATTTTTTTATAGCTTGCCACTCTGAGCAGAGTTTAGCGTTTCTAGATATTTAGCTTGATTCACCACTTACAACTTTTTAAAAAGTCAATACATTTTTCACAGTTCCACTCTAGTGCCCCTTCCCCCCCATCCACGGAGTGATTTTATGAAAGTCTTAAATTTTGGCTCAAATTTTGCAACATTTTAAAAAAGACAAATAAAAAGTATTTTTTAATATTGCACAAAATTAGCTAAACACATGCTCCATTTTAAGAATATGGCAAAAAAAAGTCAATGAAGACCACAAGACAAAAAAAAGAAAAGAGACTTCAAAAAAAGCAAATGATGAATCAGGACCTAGGTGCGTATTGGTGACTGGGAAAAGCCCCATTGTAGATCCAGAGCAAATCAACGGCAAATCCGTATCAGAACCTGTAGACCTCATAATCCCTGGTTTCCCCCTGATGATCGGTAGGATCCACAGTGATCTAATAATGGTCCATATTACTGCATCCATTTTTGGATATCAGAATACTCCTTTAAGGTTATTTTTGGTGTCTTCATATATCCAAACTGATGTGATACAATGATGAGAAGCCAAGGATGCAGTAACGATTATGCAGACAACTTTTGGCCATTGTCAAAAGTTGGATAGGTAATAACTTTCAATGTTGGGAAAAACTCTTTAATAACAGTTGAAAAAATGTGAAGAACCTGTGAACTTAGACTTAAAATCCAAGTCCAAGATGAAAAATTGGAAATTTTCATGTACAAAAAAGAACCTCAGAGAAAACCTTCCACTGGTTTTGGGCTGTTCAGCCTGAGTACTCACCAATAGCATGTGCTTTGCATTGGCACTGGCCTGTGTTTTGATGACATGAATGACTTCCATTGATTGTTCCCGAAGTGTTGCAGTGACAGGGTTGGCAGCCGTCAGCATTAGACTCTTGTAAATTGTAAAATCCATCTTTGCACTGATCACATCTCCTGCCTCCAACATTCTGTTTACATCTACATTGACCTCCAAGCTGTAAGACATAAATATATATTCATAATAAGGTGGAGAAAAGTGGAAAATAAAACTTCAACATTTTGCAAAGTCTTAAACGTTAATCATTTTCTAAAAATAATTGAAGGTACACTTTAATTTTTCCCTATTCTGTCATTCTTATTTACCAATTAAAGGCTTATTGTAAAACTTTTGGGTTCAATAAAGAATTTGTAAGAGAGTTCCCTACCGACCATGAGTTATGATGTGCTCAGCAATTTTTCTGGACCAACATTTATAATTTAAATTTGGAGATGAGTGAATCAATCTGATATGATTGAAATCCTATCGAATTTATGAAAATTTACTTGACAAAAAAATGTTAACAATTTGAGATTCATTTCATGCAAGTCCCCCCTATTTTAATAGCTAGCAAAGGCTAGGCAGACAGCTGGGGGCTGATATTAATAGCCCAGGAAGGGTGCCATGAATATTGCACCCCTCCCAGGCTAGAAACACCAGCCGTCAGCCGCCCCAGAAATGGCGCATCCATAGGATGCCCCAATTCTGGCACTTAGCCTCGCTCTTCCCACTGCCCTGTAGCAGTGGCAGTGGGGTAATAGGGTTGGGGTTGATGTCAGGTTAGTAATGGACAGGCATCTATAAGACACCCCCATTACTAACCCCATAGTCAAAGTTAAAAAAAACACGAACACTCATAATAAAGTCCTTTAATTGAAATAAAGACTAGTGTTGAGCGAGCATGCTCGACACTGCTCGGTACTCGCCCGAGCATCACGCTACTCGGGATGTTCGGCGAGCACCGAGCATTTCCGGGTTACTCCGCCCTGCATGTTTGGCACTCTTTACAGAGCCAATGAACATGCCGGGATTGCCAGCCAGTCACTGTAATGCCGCAGCCATGTTGTTTGTGGGCATTACAGTGATTGGCTGGCCGCACAGCGTCACCTCGAGTATTTAAAACCGGGCGCCGCCATCTTGGACACAGTTGCTCCGGATCAGACAGTGTAGGGACAGTGCTGCTGATTTAGGGAGAGATATATCCTGCGAAATATTCAGTGTAGGGTCTGTAAAGGCTGCCAGATCAAACAAACAGTCCTTCTCAGGACTAATATCCATCCCAGATATCAGGCAGGCAGGCTGTATAGGAGACGTAGTGGTTATACCAGCAAACGCTGCATTACAGTCTTGTGTGCTCCTGTTGCTGAAATTGCTGGACTTAGCGGCAGGTCTCGGGGGCCAGGAAAATTCCTTTTTTTTTCATCGAAATCCTCTTTTTTTTTTCCTCCTTCACACTGTACAAATACCCGTCTTATTAACCTTTTGGTTCCCCCCCCCCCCAAAAAAAAAGTGTGTCTCTGATTTTTCAGACACAAATATATCTGTTGAAAACAGTGTGGTGTAGGTCAGAGAAATAGAAGTGTGGTTTTGCAGTTCCATGGGCCATTTGTATCTAAAAAAAAACAGTTTGAGTGTGTCGCTCACTGTTCAGCCGCAAATATATATATTTAAAAAAGACTGGTATGCACCAGTAAATTATAACTGTGGTTTTGCTGTTCCATGGTAAAAAAATCTCTATTATCCTGTTTTTGGCATTTTTTGCTGGAAAAAAAAAAATAATAGTGTCTCCCTGATTTTTCAGACACAAATATATCTGTTGAAAATAGTCTGGTGTAGGCCAGAGAGACAGAAGTGTGCTTTTGCTGTTCCATGGTAAAAAATCTCTATTATCCTGCTTTTGGCATTTTTTGCCATAAAAAAAAAATAATAGTGTCTCCCTGATTTTTCAGACACAAATATATCTGTTGAAAATAGTCTGGTGTAGGCCAGAGAGACAGAAGTGTGCTTTTGATGTTCCACGCTAAAAATCTCTATTATCCTGCTTTTGGCATTTTTTGCCGTAAAAAAATAAATAATAGTGTCTCCCTGATTTTTCAGACACAAATATATCTGTTGAAAATAGTCTGGTGTAGGCCCGAGAGATACAAGTGTGGTTTTGCAGTTCCACGGTTCAAACCTCTGTATTATCCACTTTTGGGCCATTTGTATCTAAAAAAAACAGTTTGAGTGTGTCGCTCACTGTTCAGCCACAAATATATATATTTAAAAAAGTCTGGTATACACCAGTAAATTATAACTGTGGTTTTGCTGTTCCACAGTAAAAAATCTCTATTATCCTGCTTTTGGCATTTTTTGCCGTAAAAAATAAATAATAGTGTCTCCTGATTGTTCAGATACAAATATATCTGTTGAAAATAGTCTGGTGTAGGCCCGAGAGATACAAGTGTGGTTTTGCAGTTCCACGGTTCAAACCTCTGTATTATCCACTTTTGGCCCATTTGTATCTAAAAAAACCAGTTTGAGTGTGTCGCTCACTGTTCAGCCGCAAATATATATATTTAAAAATGACTGGTATACACCAGTAAATTATAACTGTGGTTTTGCTGTTCCACGGTAAGAAATCTCTACTATTCAGCTTTTGGTATTTTTTCCGTAAAGAAAAACAGTAATAGTTTCTCCCTGATTGTTCAGATTATTTAAAAGAATCGGGTGTAGGCCAGAGAAATAGAACTGTGGTTTTCCTCTTCCACGGTTCTAATCTACTTTTTGTTACCCTTTTTCCATTGATAGTGCGAGTGTAAGCTATTTTACTTCCTTTACAATGGGCAAGGCGCGTGGCACGGGACGTGGAAGTGGACATTCTGGTGATGGTGCGTGCAGAGGACGGGGCCGTGGCCAAGGTGAAAATGTGTCACAACCAACAGCCACATCTTCTCGCTCCCACTTCTTGACCGAATTACTAGGGTAGCACAGAACAACCCCAGTATTGCGAACTGATCAGTGTGAACAGGTTATTAATTGGATAGCAGATAATACTTCCAGTTACCTGGGCACCACCACCTCCGGCCTGTCTTCCACACGGTCGACTCTTTGTAGCCGTGAGTCTCAACCGCATACTCCTCCTCACCCTGATGCTCCTTCCTCCCACCATGCCGAGTGTCGTCAGACAGCAACTGATCCCACACTTGGACACTCTGAAGAGCTGCTCACTGGTCCATTTCCAGATTTGTGCCCCTCGCCTGCTCCGCTTGAAGTGGTGGAAGAGGAGATCCCATGTAGCGATGCCCAAATATTTGAACAGCCACGGCCACAGGAAGTCGACGCTGGCAATTTGTCACAAGAGGTGGACGATGACGAGACACAATTGCCAGGAAATGAGGAGGAGGATCGTGGTGCGCAAGTGGAAGAGGAGGAGGTGGTGGATGATCTAGTAACTGACCAACGTGGCAGGAGGACATGCAGAGTGAGGCCAGCAGCACACAGGGGGAGGGAGGCAGAGTACCCCAACAGGCAGGAAGAAGCAGTGTGGTGGCCGCAGACAGAAGGCGGGCAACAGTTCCCCGTAACACCAACACGAGTGACGTTGCCAGTACAACCGGTAGGTCTTCCAGAGTCTGGAATTTTTTTAAAGAATCTGCTGATAACCCCAAAAAGGCCATTTGTACCACCTGCCATGCCAAAATCAGCAGGGGTGACAAAACTACCAGCCTGACCACCACCAGCATGATCAGGCACATGGCAGCAAAGCACCCGACTTTGTGGGGCGAACCCCAAGGTCCACGACCAGTGTCAGCGGCTGTCACCACTGCTTCTTCCGCTGTTGTGCATGCAATAGAACCCCCTGTTGTGTGTGCAAGGCAATCCCCTGTCCATACTGCATGCAAAGATGCCCCCTCCTCTCAGTCTTCACTTGTTATGGCAGTTTCTCAAGAGACAGCATCAACGTCCACATCCACGTCCCACCGCAGTGTTCAATTGTCCATATCCCAGACCTTTGAACGAAAGTGGAAATTCGCAGCTAACACCCCACAGGCCACAGTCCTAAATTCGCACATTTCACGACTGCTTGCATTCGAAATGCTGCCTTTTAGGCTGGTGGAGACGGAATCCTTCCGCAACCTTATGGCGGTGGCCGTCCCTCGGTACTCAGTCCCCAGCCGACACTATTTTGCCCGGTGTGCCATCCCCGCACTACACAAGCATGTGTCCCAAAACATCTGCCGTGCCCTCAACAATGCAGTTACTGGGAGAGTCCACATGACAACGGACACGTGGACAAGTGCTTGTGGCCAGGGACGGTACATCTCCCTGACGGCACGCTGGGTAAACATAGTGGAAGCCGGGACCCAGTCGGACCTTGGGACTGAACACATCCTCCCCACACCGAGGATTGCGGGCCCTATGTCAGTCAGAGTTGACCCCACAGTGTACAGCTCCTGCGCATCATCCTCCTCCTCCTCCTCATGTTCAGCCTCCATCTCAGATATCAACACATTAGTTACAAGCTGGAAGCACTGCAGTACTGTCTCCGCTAAGCGGCAACAGGCTGTGCTAAAACTCCTAAGCTTAGGTGAGAAATCTCACACTGCTTGTGAGTTGTGGACAGCTGTGAAAGAGCAGGCAGATCTGTGGCTGAGACCGCTGAACTTACATCCAGGCATGGTCGTGTGTGACAATGGCCGTAACCTGGTGGCGGCTCTGAGGCGAGGCGAGATCACATTTACCATGCCTGGCTCATGTGCTTAACCTCGTGGTTCAGCGGTTTCTTAAATCATACCCCGAGTTGCCAGATCTGCTCATCAAAGTACGCCGTCTGTCTGCTCATTTTCGCAATTCGGCTACAGTTTCCGCCGCCCTTGCTGTGTTGCAGCAGCGTTTGCAGCCTCCGTCACACCGACTGGTGTGTGATGTCCCCACACGTTGGAACTCTACCCTCTCATGTTGCAAAGGATTTGTGAGCAGAAGAGAGCAGTTGTGGAGTACCAGCTGCAACAAGGCCGTCGATATTCAGGTCAGACTCCACACATAAGACCTCAGGAGTGAACCTGGATGTATGACACCTGTACCATCTTGACAAACTTTGAGGAATCCACCCAGATGGTGAGTGGCGATGACGCCATCATTAGCGTTAGCATTCCACTTGTCTGTCTTTTGCAACGCTCTCTGCAGAGAATTAAAGAGGAGGCATTGCAGCCAGAGTATGATGAGATGGATTAAGAAGACGTAGCGGTCGATTACACACAGCCCAGCCTCATCTCATCCCAACGTGCATTGGGGGACAATGAGGGAGAGGAGGAGGAGGAAGAACAGGAGCTTGTATCATGCGCTGTAGATAGTAGTACCTGTACAACTGTCATACCGTCGGTTCAGCGTGGGTGGCCTGATGACAGGGGGGAGGAGGAGGAGGAAAGCATGGTCTGTCATCATCTTGGTGAGGACACGGAAGTCTTGCCCGTTACCAGTCTGGCATGCATGGCTGACTTTATGTTACGCTGCCTTAACCGTGACCCTCGTGTTGTCAAAATGTTGGGTGACAGTCATTACTGGTTGGTGACACTTTTAGACCCCCGCTACAAGGAGAACTTTCACTCTCTTATTCCTGAGGTGGAGAGGTCTACAAAAATGGGGCAGTACCAGAAGGCCCTCGCTGCAGAACTGTTAAAAAAGTTCCCATCTGAACACGCTAGTGGCAGAGGTCACAGTTCGTTGGCCAACCAAGGCGTACAAGCGAGAGAGAGGCAACTCCAGTCCAGCGGAGGCAGGGGAACACTGTCAACGTTCTGGGACAGTTTTCTGACACCCGCCCAGCTTACAGGCCCTGAGGCGCGGGGTACTCTCACAAGGAGTGGAAAGTTTCAAAAGATGGTGAGGGAGTACCTTGCCGACCGTACCAGCGTCCTCCGTGATTCCTCGGTGCTTTTTAATTATTGGGTATTCAAGCTGGACACTTGGAATGAACTCGCTCTGTACGTCTTGGAGGTCCTGGCCTGCCCTGCCGCTAGCGTGTTATCGGAGTGTGTTTTTAGTGCCGCTGGGGGAATTATAACTGATAAGCGCACTCGCCTGTCAACTGACAATGCTGACAAGCTGACCCTTATCAAAATGAACAAGGGCTGGATTGGGCCAGACTTCTCATCACCACCAAATGACAGCAGAGTAACATAAAGTTAAATCCACTGTGTTTCTTCGGGAGGTTTATTCACATGCACCGCTTCACACCCACACATGGGTATACGCTTCCTCATTTCGGCTGTTTTATGTTCTTCTCCTTATGCTCAGCCTAAACCACCATTATACCACCAGGGTGACCGTGGTCCGTGTTGCCATTATTGAAAGTTCCTCCGTCCTTATTTTTGGCAGCTTTTGCTTGGAAGGCCTAAGCAAAGACTGTGGGAGACACACTCCCCAATAATGGGAATAATATTTTTAAGATGCTGTACTGTATGGCTCTTGTCAGGGGCATTGCAAGTTCCTCGGTCCTAATTTTTGGCAGCTTTTGCTTGGAAGGCATAAGCAAAGACTATGGGAGACCCACTCCCCAATAATGGGAATAATGTTTGTAATATGCTGTACTGCATGGCTCTTGTAAGGGGCATTGCAAGTTCCTCCATACTAATTTTTGGCAGCTTTTGCTTGGAAGGCATAAGAAAATACTATGGGAGACCCACTCCCCAACCATGGGAATAATGTTTGAAATATGCTGTACTGCATGGCTCTTGTAAGGGGCATTGCAAGTTCCTCCATACTAATTTTTGGCAGCTTTTGCTTGGAAGGCATAAGCAAATACTATGGGAGACCCACTCCCCAATCATGGGAATAATGTTTGTAATATGCTGTACTGCATGGCTCTTGTAAGGGGTATTGCATGTTCCTCCATCCTAATTTTTGGCAGCTTTTGCTTGGAAGGCATAAGCAAATACTATGGGAGACACATTCACCAATAATGGGAATAATGTTTGTAATATGCTGTACTGTATGGCTCTTATAAGGGGCATTAAAAGCGTCTTGTTAAGCTACTGGGACCTCCATGTCTCTTCTGAGGGGCATCAAAAGCATCTTGTTAAGCTACTGGGACCTCCATCACTTTCCGAGGGGCATTAAAAGCGTCTTGCTAAGCTACTGGGACCTCCACGTCTCTTCTGAGGGGCATTAAGAGCGTCTTGTTAAGCTACTGGGACCTCCACCACTTTTCAAAGGGGCATTAAAAGCGTCTTGTTAAGCTACTGGGACCTCCACGTCTCTTCTGAGGGGCATTAAAGTGTCTTGTTAAGCTACTGGACCTCCATGTCTCTTCTGAGGGGCGATAAAAGCGTCTTGATAAGCTACTGGGACCTCCACCACTTTTCCGAGGGGCATTAAAAGCGTCTTGTTAAGCTACTGGGACCTCCACATCTCTTCTGAGGGGCATTAAAAGTGTCTTGTTAAGCTACTGGGACCTCCATGTCTCTTCTGAGGGGCTTTAAAAGCGTCTTGTTAAGCTACTGGGACCTCCACGTCTTTTCTGAGGGGCATTAAAAGCGTTTTGTTAAGCTACTGGGACCTCCACGTCTCTTCTGAGGGGCATTAAAAGCGTCTTGTTAAGCTACTGGGGCCTCCACCACTTTTCCGAGGGGCATTAAAAGCGTCTTATTAAGCTACTGGGACCTCCATGTCTCTTCTGAGGGGCATTAAAAGCATCTTGTTAAGCTACTGGGACCTCCACCACTTTTCCGAGGGGCATTAAAAGCATCTTGTTAAGCTACTGGTACCTCCACGTCTCTTCTGAGGGGCATTAAAAGCGTCTTGTTGAGCTACTGGGACCCACACGTCTCTTCTGAGGGGCATTAAAAGCGACTTGTTAAGCTACTGGGACCTCCACGTCTCTTCTGAGGGGCATTAAAAGCGTCTTGCTTAGCTACTGGGACCTCCACGTCTCTTCTGAGGGGCATTAAAAGCGTCTTGTTAAGCTACTGGGACCCCCACCTATTTTCCGAGGGGCATTAAAAGCGTCTTGTTAAGCTACTGGGACCTCCACGTCTCTTCTGAGGGGCATTAAAAGCCTCTTGTTAAGCTACTGGGACCTCCACCACTTTTCCGAGGGGCATCAAAAGCGTCTTGTTAAGCTACTGGGACCTCCACGTCTCTTCTGAGGGGCATTAAAAGCGTCTTGTTAAGCTACTGGGACCTCCACCACTTTTCCGAGGGGCATTAAAAGCGTCTTGTTAAACTACTGGGACCTCCACGTCTCTTCTGAGGGGCATTAAAAGCGTCTTGTTAAGCTACTGGGACCTCCACCACTTTTCCGAGGGGCATTAAAAGCGTCTTGTTAAGCTACTGGGACCTCTACGTCTCTTCTGAGGGGCATTAAAAGCGTCTTGTTAAGCTACTGGGACCTCCACCACTTTTCCGAGGGGCATTAAAAGCGTCTTGTTAAGCTACTGGTACCTCCACGTCTCTTCTGAGGGGAATTAAAAGCGTCTTGTTAAGCTACTGGGACCTCCACGTCTCTTCTGAGGGGCATTAAAAGCAACTTCTTAAGATACTGGGACCTCCACGTCTCTTCTGAGGGGCATTAAAAGCGTCTTGTTAAGCTACTGGGACCTCCACGTCTCTTCTGAGGGGCATTAAAAGCGTCTTGTTAAGCTACTGGGACCTCCACCTATTTTCCGAGGGGCATTAAAAGCGTCTTGTTAAGCTACTGGGACCTCCACGTCTCTTCTGAGGGGCATTAAAAGCCTCCTGTTAAGCTACTGGGACCTCCACCACTTTTCCGAGGGGCATTAAAAGCGTCTTGTTAAGCTACTGGGACCTCCACGTCTCTTCTGAGGGGCATTAAAAGCGTCTTGTTAAGCTATTGGGACCTCCACATATCTTCTGAGGGGCATTAAAAGCGTCTTGTTAAGCTACTGGGACCTCCACCACTTTTCTGAGGGGCATTAAAAGCATCTTGTTAAGCTACTGGGACCTCCACGTCTCTTCCGTTGGGCATTAAAAGCGTCTTGTTAAGCTACTGGAACCTCCACGTCTATTCTGAGGGGCATTAAAAGCGTCTTGTTAAGCTACTGGGACCTCCACCACTTTTCCGAGGGGCATTAAAAGCGTCTTGTTAAACTACTGGGACCTCCACGTCTCTTCTGAGGGGCATTAAAAGCATCTTTTTAAGCTACTGGGACCTCCACCACTTTTCCGAGGGGCATTAAAAGAGTCTTGTTAAGCTACTGGGACCTCCACGTCTCTTCTGAGGGGCATTAAAAGCGTCTTGTTAAACCACTCTGAACTCCACAGCTCTTCCAAGGGGCATTGAAATGTTGTTTTTAATTAACTCTAACCTCCACGACTCTTCGAACGGGCATTGCATTTCCTCCTAATTTTTGGCAGCTTTTGCTTGGAAGGCATAAGCAAAGACTATGGGAGACCCACTCCTCAATAATGGGAATAATGTTTGTAATATGTTGTACTGCATGGCTCTTGTAAGGGGCATTGCAAGTTCGTCCGTCCTAATTTTTGGCAGCTTTTGCTTGGAAGGCATAAGCAAAGACTATGGGAGACATACTCACCAATAATGGGAATAATGTTTGTAATATGCTGTACTGTATGGCTCTTGTAAGGGGCATTAAAACCGTTTTGTTAAGCTACTACGACCTCCACCACTTTTCCGAGGGGCATTAAAACCATCTTGTTAAGGTACTGTGACATCCACGTCTTTTCCGTGGGGCATTAAAACCGTCTTGTTAAGCTACTGTGACCTCCACATCTCTTCTAAGGGGCATTAAAAGCGTCTTCTTAAGCCACTCTGAACTCCACAGCTCTTCCAAGGGGCATTGAAATGTTGATTTAATTACCTCTAACCTCCACGACTCTTCCAACGGGCATTGCATTTCCTCCTAATTTTAGTCAGCTTTTGCTTTTCAATGAAAAGGCGAAAACTAAGGCAGACCCATTCTCTAATAATGGGTAGAAGGATTTTAGTACGCTGTAATCCACGTCTGTTTCAAGGGGCATTGCAGTTCCTCATAATTTTTGGAAAGCCTTCCATTCACTGCTTAGGCCAACAGTGTACAGGAGACCCAGTTGCTATAAATGGAAAAAACGGTTTAGTTAAGGCCCTCTGACCTCCATGTCATTTCCAAGGGGAACTGGAGTGCCTCAAAATTTTTGGTAGGCATTGCACTCACTGTATGCCCTATAACTATGTAGCCGAACCGCTCATTTTGTTACAGAAACATATCCTACAAGACATATGTGGTTGACTGGCCTGATATTGATGTGAATGGTCCCTGTTCCTCCTGCTCTTTCTCCTTTGCCACTACCTCATCCATCATTTATCACCTGAAGCTTTGTTTTAGCGGGAGTCATAGAACTGGGATAGTAGCATGAAAAAATCCAGCAATCCTCGGAGGAGGTAGGATATGCGCCAAAACGCTGACTACCTCAGGCCTAGCCGCTACTACATACATGCGCTTGCATTCCAAGAAAACAAAGCAGATGCTAACTTCTATCATCATCATCATGGTCCTCACCTTGGCACTCTCAACTTCCCTGATGGAGAAGCCGGGGCCCACCGGAGGAGTCTGGTTCTCTGGTGGGCTCGTCCAATGCTGCCCTAAAGCAGGCTGGGCTAAGAAAAGTGTGTGGGGGGATGTTCCAAGGAGAAATAGGGGCTGGGGACTGAGTATGGATACCAGGCCGCCAACACAGCCATGACGTGGTGGCCAGATTCTGCCTCCACATGCCTAAAAGGCCCAATTTCAAGTGCAAGCAAGCAAGCAGTATGGTATTGCAGCCTGGGGGTGGTTGGGTGGCAGGCTGCATACTTGCGCTTGCATTGCAAGAAATGGGGGAGGTACAATTGAACACTGCCCTGGGACAAGAACTTGCACGGGGATAGTTGCAAGTCTGCATCTTCTGATGCGGCAAGGATGACTTCTGATGGGCACACTTTTAGGCAGTGATCGCGGTGTCAGAGATGCTTCAAGGGGTCTTCCCCATGCTGTTGCCATGTCTTTTCAGCACTGTATGCATGTGTCAAACAGCACATGGTTGTAAAATGTTAAAATGACATTTCCCGGTGAATGCATTTGTCACGGTTGAAAACAATACAAAAGTGCAAAAACGCATAAAAAATGCTACTTGTGAACATAGCTCAAGGTGTGGAGGAGTATTTTTTGGGGGGGGTATTTATTTTACCTTATACATAAGTCTTTACCCTGGAAAGGAACTTCCTTAACATATTTCACAGGAAAGCAGTTTCAGCTTAGTTTTTGAACGTTTTATTGTGAGCCCTTAAAAGTGGCTTAATACCTCTGACCACATTGTTGACAGCAGTGACCTGGGGGTCAGAAATGCTTCCTGGGGCGATCCCCATGCTGTCCCCATGTCATTTGAGCACTGTCACTATCGTTTTGGGCACTTGTTAGGCTTTTAAAAGACTGCCGGGGGTGCCGCCGCAAAAATGCTCGGGTCTCCCATAGACTAACATTGGGCTCGTTGCTCGGGCCGAGCACCCGAGTATCACGGCGAGTTCGGCCCGAGCTTCGAGCACCCGAGCATTTTAGTGCTCGCTCAACACTAATAGACATTCCTTTAATGTTCTAAATTAAACCCTACTTACCGTATCACCCATTCCAGCTGAAGCCAACGATCTCCTGCAATAAAAGTAAAATAATAAACCAACCTCATCCTTACTTTTCCATGGATCCCAGGACAGTTTCAGCTGTGCTACATTGACATGACAGGCTGGAGCGCAGCAGAACGCTGCCATCCAGCTTGTCATGCCGCAGACACTGAGAAGCTCCTCAGTGAAGCTCCTCAGTGTCTGGCAGTGACGCCTCAAATAGTGAGCAGGATATGGAGCACCCCATGGGCAAACAGCGATCTATATAGTATGCTCCTTCGCAGAAGCAGCCCAATAGGCGGACACTATTCGGAGGCACAGGTAGTAAGTAACCGGAACGCCCCCTCAATGTCTGTTTTGGCCATTAGGGTGCCCCTTCCCAACTTCTTGACCCGCCTGATTGCCTTGTCAAAGGAGGTACAGTATATACTACTGTACTTGGTTCCGCGTCGATGTTATCGTTTACTGACCTGCCCCTTGGATATGACAAATGGTGGATTAGTCCGAATGTATTGGGTTCCGTTTTTGGCACGACTCCCAACGGGGATACCACTACGTCTTGTATGGACAGTGTTCTGAATGGAAGCGCCATTCTACCTAAAGATATTTCTTTTTTTAATTTTCTTGTCACGAAGTCTGGGTGTTGGTAGGCTGATTTTAGATTTTTACTCCAGCCTTTCTTGATTTTAGAAGGGCATGACATGCCTATATCTGTGTCTCCTCCTCCTTTTACTCCTCCACCTCTTTTCTTTTCGCATGACTATATGTACTTGTCACTTTTCCATGTGTTAGTTGTGTTTTCTGAGTAGTTTGTCAGCTTTTGGACACCTTTGAAGGTGTTTTCTATGTGTTTCTATGTGTTTTTGTTTGCCTGCCATTGGTTTTAATGGTGTTCGATGGTGTTCGACGAACCGTTAGGCGAACATGCCGGTGTTCGACGAACCGAACCCGAACACTACGGGGGTGGCTCAACACTACTTGGGAGTAGGCAGGTTCATTTCCCCATAATGCCTTACCAATAACAAATCGCATGGTATAGCACAGTCAATCAGGAACGACTATAACTATGATAGCCTGTATAAAAGCAGGGGCAAGGAATGCAGCTGCAATTTTGTAGTTAATCTGGATAGCGAGACAACATTTCAGCTCATAACTTATCCACAGAGATAGAGAAAAAAAGCAATAAAACACTGAATAAACTGTACAGATAGTGTGGGTGACGGCACAATAGTGAAGAATAGTGATGAGAGAGTATACTCGCAAGCATTCGGTACTCGCACGAGTATCTCAGTACTCGAGATGCTCGGAGCTTGCCGGGTTGCTCTGGTGGATGCTCGGGTCCCCTCCCTGCATGTTTGGTGCCAATCAACATGCAGGGATTGCCTGCCACTCATTGTAATGCCGCAGCCATGGTGGTTGTGGCATTACAGTGATTTGCTTGCCGCACAGCATCATCAGGTCTATTTCAGACCTGGCGCCGCTGTGCTCGTCACAGTCACTCCGGAATCAGGCAGAGTAGGGAGAGGTGCTGCTGTGTCAGGGAGAGATTTGGTTGTGTATTAGGTAGTGTAGGGCGAAAAACCGTACATTACACATAGCCATCTTAACAAACAGTCCTTCTGAGGACTAATCCATGTGCAGAGATATCAGGCAGGCAGTGTATATAGCAGACTGCAGTGCATATAGTACAAGAGGCTCCATTCCAGTTCTGCCTTCTGCTGCTGTTAGATATTTCTATACAAAGGCCCAGGTCTTAGAGACCAGGAATACTTTTTTTTGGATCTTAATCCTCATTATTTGTTTAAAAATCGATCCAGAGAACACCATTTTTCTGTGCCATTTGCTTGTTGGCACTGCAGAATACAGCCAGGTCCTTTCCATATTACAGCGCTATAAATCCAGCTATTAAAACTGTGTTTTCTCCGTCACACGGATCACATATACGTTTTCAGAAAGTACTGCCATTTTTGGCCTCCATTCCAATTTTTTTTTACTGTGTCAGCGAAGTTTTTGACACCCAGTTTGCTGTCCAAACTAGTTACCTACAGCCAGGTATTTAAAACTCTGCTTTCTCCGTCACACGGATCACATATACGTTGTCAGAAAATACAACCATTTCTGGCCTCCATTAAAAATTTATTTCAGTGTGTCAGTGAAGCAATTGTCACCAGTTTGCTGTTCAAACTAGCTACCTACAGGCCAGGTATTTAAAACTCTGTTTTCTCCGTCACACGGATCACATATAAGTTCGCTCCAAACTCAGTCATTTGTAGTGAGCGTGGAAGATACTGTCCTCCATATAAAATGGGCAAGGCACATGGCAAGGGATGGGGAACTGGACGTGATGGTGATGGTGTATGCAGAGGCCGAGGACAAGGCCGTGGGCAAGCTGAAATTGTGCCACAACAAACACCCACATCTTCTCGCCCAACCTTCCTGTCCCAATTCCTAGGGGACCGCAGTACACCACTATTGAACCCAGAGCAGTGTCAAAAGGTTGTTGGTTTGATAGCGGATAATGCTTCCAGTCACTTAGCCGCCACCACCACCACCACCCTGTCTTCCACACGGTCAAGTCTCAGTAGCCGTGAGTCTGGACCGCATATTCCTCACCCTGATCCTCCTTCCTTCCACCATGCCGAGTGCCTGGAGACAACTGATCCCACACATGGACAGTCTTAAGAGCTGTTCACTTTTCAATTTATAGATTCGGGCCCCTCGCCCGCTCCACTTGAAGCGGGGCAAGAGGAGATCACACGTAGCGATGCCCAAATATTTGAGCAGCCACGGTCAAACGAAGGCGACGGTGGGAAAGTGTCACAAGAGGTGGACGATGATGAGACACAATTGCCAGAAAGTCAGGAGGAGGACAAGGGTGCAGAAGTGGAAGACGAGGTGGTGGATGATATAGTAACTGACCCAATCTGGCAGAAGGACATACAGAGCGAGGACAGCAGCACACAGGAGGAGGGAGGTAGAGCACCCCAACAGGGAGGAAGAAGCAGTGTGGTGGCCGCAGACAGAAGGCAGGCAACCGTTCCCCGTAACACCAACATGAAGGAAGTTGCCAGTGCAACTGTTAGGTCTTTCCGAGTCTGGTTGTTTTTTAAAGACTCCGCCGATAACCCCAAAAAGGCCATTAGCACGACCTGCCAGGCCAGCATCAGCAGGGGTGGCAAAACAGCTAGCCTGACCACCAATAGCATGATCAGGCACATGGCAGCAAAGCACCAGACTTTGTGGGCCAAACCCCAGGGTCCAGGAACAGTGTCTGTGGGTTGCACCATTGCTTCTTCCGTTGTTGTACATGCAAGACAATCCCCTGTCCATGGTGCATGCGAAGATGCCTCCTGCCCTGCACTTGTCATTGCACACTCTCAAGTAGCAGCATCAGGAAGCATGTCCATGTCCTTTTCCCAGCGCAGCGTTCAGTTGTTCATACCCCAGTCCTTGGAACGTAAGTGCAAATATGCAGCCAACGCCCCATAGGCCACACTACTAAATTCTCACATTTCACGAAATGTTGCCTTTTAGGCTCGTGGAGACGGAAGCATTCTGCAATCAGATGGTGGCGGCCGTCCCTCGGTACTCGGTCCCCAGCCGCCACTATTTCTCCCGGTGTGCCATCCTCACATTACACAAGCATGTGTCCCAAAACATTAGCCGTGCCCTCAACAACGCAGTTACCAGGAAAGTCCACCTAACCACGGACACGTGGACAAGTGCCTGTGGGCAGGGACGGTACATCTCGCTGACGGCACACTGGGTTAACATAGTGGAAACTGGGACCCAGTCGGGCCTTGGGACAGAACACGTCCTCCCGACGCCAAGGATTGCAGGCCCTAGGTCAATCAGGGTTGCCCCCACGGTCTACAGCTCCTGCACCTCATCCTCCTCAGTCTCCTCCTCCTCTTCAGCCTCCATCTACGAAATGACCACATCAGTCACAAGCTGGAAGCACTGCAGCACTGCCTGTGCCAAGTGGCAACAGGCTGTGCTGAAGCTAATATGCTTAGGTGACAAACCGCACAATGCTGAAGAGTTGTGGACAGCTCTGAAAGAGCAGGCAGATCTGTGGCTCACACCGCTGAACCTACAGCCAGGCATGGTCGTGTGTGACAATGGCCAGAACCTGGTGGGGGCTCTGAGGCGAGGCGAGCTCACACACGTACCATGCCTGGCTGGCCCATGTGCTTAACTTCGTGGTTCAGCGGTTTCTCAAATCCTACCCGGAGCTGCCGGATCTGCTGTTAAAGTACGCCGCCTGTGTGCCCATTTTAGAAAGTCACCTACAGCTTCCGCTGTCCTTGCCGTGTATCAGCAGCATTTGCAGCTTCCGGCTCACACTTACATACTGGTGTGTGATTTCCCCACGCGTTGGAACGCTACACTGCAGTTGTTGGGAAGGATTTGTGAGCAGAAGAGGGCAGTTGTTGAGTACCAGCATCAACAAGGCCGTCGGTATTCAGTTCAGACTACACACATAAGATCTCACGAGTGGACATGGATTTCAGACATATGTACCATCCTCCAAAGCTTTGAGGACTCCACCAAGATGGTGAGCGGCGATGACGCTATATTTAGCGTCACCATCCCGCTTCTCTGTGTACTGAAACGCTCTCTGCTCACAATCAAAGAGGATGAATTGCAGGCGGAGCACGATGAGATGGATCAAGGAACCATACATGGTGATTAGACACAGCCCAGCATCATCTCATCTCAACGTGGATTGGGTGACAATGAGGAAGAGGTGGAGGAGGAGGAAGGACAGGAGCTAGTTTCATGCGCTATAGACGGTACTACCAGCTGTCATACCGTCTGCTCAGCGTGGATGGCCAGAGGACAGAGAGGAGGAGGAAGTGAAGGAGGAGAAGGAGAGCATGGTCAGTCATCCTCTTGGTGAGGACACGGAAGTCTTGCTTGTTAGTAGTCTGGCATGTATGGCTGAGTTTATGTTACGCTGCCTTTCCCATGACCCTCGCGTTCTTAAAAATTTGGGTGACAGTCATTACTGGTTGGTGACACTTCTAGACCCACGCTACAAGGAGAACTTTATATCTCTTATTCCTGAGGCAGACAGGTCTACAAAAATGGGGCTGTACAAAAAGGCCCTTGTTGCGGAACTATTAAAAAAATTCCCATCTGAAAACGCTGGCGGCAGAGGGCACACTTCTTTGGACAACCAAGAAGTACAGGCGAGAGAGACACAACTTCAATCCAGCAGAGGCAGGGGAACACTGTCAAAGTTCTGGGAGAGTTTTCTCAGCCCTTAACATCGCACAGGCCCTGAGGCGCGGGGTGCTATCACAAGGAGTGCAAAGTTTGGGAAGATGCTGAGGGAGTACCTTGCTGACCGTACCAATGTCCTCCGTGATTCCTCTTTGCCTTATAATTATTGGGTATCCAAGCTGGATACGAGAAATGAACTGGCTCTCTATGCCTTGGAGGTCCTGGCCTGCCCTGCCACCAGCGTTTTATCAGAGCGGATTTTTAGTCCCGCTGCTGGAATTATAACTGATAAGCGCACTCGCCTGTCAACTGACAATGCTGACAGGCTGACTCTTATAAAAATGAACTAGGGCTGAATTGGTCCAGACTTCTCAACACCACCGAATGATAGCAGCGTAACATAAACTCAAATCCAGTGTCTTTTCTTGGGAGGTATATTCCCCTGCACCTTTTCACACCCAGACATGGGTATAGGCTTCCTGATTTTGGCTATTTGCTCTTGTCCTCCTCCTTCTCATCCTCCACCATCATATCACCAGGGTGACCGTGGTCCGTGATGAAACACCCACATAATTTTTTTAAAGGGTGTTTATGATGCCTGTAAAAAAAATTTTATACAGTATTTTCATGTATACCCCCCAGGGGTAAATGTTTGTCAGCCATACACTTAGTGCATGGGCATTACAAGTATAGGAGACCCACTCCTTTCTAATGGGAACATTTTTTTATGAGGCCTTCCTCCATGTCTCTTCCAAGGGGCATTGGAGTGCCTCCCAATTTTTGGCAGCCCTTGCATTCACTGCATAGGCCAACAATATGGGAGACCCACTTCCTAATAATGAGAATATTTTTTTAAGAGGCCCTCTACGTCTCTTCCAAGGGGCATTGGAGTGCCTCCAAATTTTTGGCAACCCTTGCATTCACTGCATAGGCAAACACAATGGGAGACCCACTTTCTAATATTGGCAACATTGTTTTCAGGAGGCCCTCTGACCTCCACGCCTCTTCCAAGGGGCATTGGAGTGCCTCCAAATTTTTGGCAACCCTTGCATTCACTGCATAGGCAAACACAATGGTAGACCTACTTGCTAGTAATGGGAATATTGTTTTCAGGAGGCCCTCCTCTAAGTCTCTTCAAAGGGGTATTGGGGTGCATCCAAATTTTCAAAGTGATATAGGGGTGTGTCCAAATTTTGGGCAGCCCTGGCTCTCACTGCATACGCAATAACAGTATAGGAGACCCACTCTTTAGTAATGGAAACAATAAAACATAGCCGGCTGATGGCTCTCTAAGAATAGTGAGGCCCGACTGCTGGACCTTTAAGAATAGTAAAGGCAGCCTGATGGCCCTATAAAAATAGGCTTTGTGACTCTCAGAGTCCCTCCTTCATAAATGAAGCACGATGTGTCTGATGATATCTCACACACCACATGGCCAGATAAGGTTGTAAAATGTTAAAATGACATTTCCTGGTGAAAGCATTTGTCACGGTTGAAAGCAATGCAAAAGCGCATCAAAAATGCTACCTGTGAACATAGCCCAAGGTGTGGAGGAGTATTTTAGTTCTTGGTTATTTATTTTGCTTTATATACAAGTCATTACCCTGGAAAGGATGTTCCTTAACATATTTCCCAGGAAAATCCATTTTGGTTTCGTTTTGGTATGTTTTATTGTGAGTCCGTAAAAGTGGCGTAATACCTCTGACAACGTTGTTGACAGAAGTGACCTGGGAGTCAGGAATGCTTCCAGGGGTCTTCCCCATGCTGTCCCCATGTCATTTGAGCACTGTTCCCATCGATTTGGGCAATTTTTAGGCCCTCTGCAGACCCGAGCATCGAGCACCCGAGCATTTTAGTGCTTGCTCATCACTAGTGAAGAATGATTAATATCAATTGTTTCATAGCCAATATATGTCTGTTTCCATTAAAGAGCTTGAAAAGGGTTGGATAGAGTGCTAAGAGATGTCAGAGTGTTACACGTGTATTTTTAGGGTATTTTGAGTACTTGTGATTCACCAAAAATTGAACTTTTTTGGAAGTCCAACTCAGCAAAATTAAAATCAGCTGTTTGAGGGGATTTCCATTGCTAGTCCCCATCATTGTTTAACCAGACATGGCACCATAGTTTAAGTAATGGCTGTGCATGGTGCTACAAATAAAAGCTTTTAAATGAATGGCAACATCGTGGTCCCCTCAATCAGCTGCCTAAAACTAGATTTCATTGATTTTCAATTCTAAATTGAAAGGAAAGACTATGAATTTTTTACTAATGGAAAACTCTTTAAACTTCATCTATTTACATCCTTAAATACTGTAAATAACTAATAAGGTCACTTCCAAAGGGGTTATTAGGGCATTTGTTTTTTTTGGCTATGGGTCTAAGAACTTACTAGCAGATAGCTACTTGCATGCTCTGCCCTGCGACAATCTGTTCAGGCTCAGATGACAATTGACCTCATATCAACAGAGCAGCTCTTGCTCTTCCAGTCTGCTCTGTCGATAGGACATCACTGCCAACATCATGGTGATTGACAGCTGCCTCCTCGCAGTTGACAGTGGTGCCCTGATGCATGAAAACACTAATATTGTTTTAAATAAATCCTTTACACTAAATGATTTATCCTTGTCCTGGGAACCATGGAAAGGTAAGGATGATGTTGGTTTATTACTTTACTTTTATTGCAGGAGATCGTTGGCTTCAGCTGGAATGGGCGTGACGGTAAGTAGAGTTTAATTTAGAACAATAAAGAATTGTGTGTTTATTTCAATTAAAGGACTTTATTCTGGGTGTTGTGTTTTTTTTAAATACTTTACTAGAAATTCATGGCGGTCATGTCTAATATTGGCGTGACCCCATGAATTTCGGGCTTAGGGCCAGCGGATAATACAAAGTTGGCCCTAACCCCTTTATTACCCAGTGAGCCATCGCACCAGGGCCCTGGATGAGCTGGATACAGCGCCAGAAGATGGCGCTTCTATGAACGCAACATTTTCTGGGGTGGCTGCGGACTGCAGTTCACAGCAGGGGGGTGCCAACAAAGCTTGGGCCACCCTGCGCTGTGGATTCCGGCCCCCAGCTGCTTAGTTGTACCTGGCTGGACACAAAAATAGGGCGAAGCCCCATGTATTTTTTTTTTTTAAACTTAGTTCATGAAATTCATGAAATAATAAAAAAAAAAGGGCTTCCCTATATTGTTGTGTCCGGCCAGGTACAAATAGGCAGCTGGGAGTTGGGGGCAGCCTGTTCCTGGATGCTGTACCTGGCTGGCATACAAAAATATGGCAAAGCCCACGTCACATCTGGAGATGGTGACAGCTGTGCATGGCTGCTGTAAGCTCACGCTGCCGGGAACACGTTCACTCCCGGCAGCGTGAGCCCTGACTGAGGTCACCGGAGTGCATTCAGTCAGCGCAGCTCCGGAGACCTCCTTTACGGCACTGCTGTACCGTGGGAATTTCTCACGGTGCAGCAGGGCCGTAAAGGAGCTGACCGGAGCAGCACTGCCTGAACTCCGGTGAACCCGCTTATGCAATGACGGGACTGCTTTACGGCCCCGTCATTCTAGCGGCGGCAGCGGTTCAGAGCGGTCACATTCTATGTGGCTGCTCTAAACTGGAGATCTTCGTGGGACACTCGTGGACTACTACGGAGGGGTAAGGATAAGGTTGTGGTTTATTATTTTATATTTTATTACAGGAGATCGATGGCTTCGGGGAATTAGGTGTCTAGGTGAGTATAGGTGTAGTTTTTTATTTTTTACTTTATTTTAGGTGGCAATCGGCGGGGACAGGTAATGTATAAACTAATTTATTTTAGGTAACCACTGGCCACCAATGAAATGTATTTAAAATTTATTGGGGACCAAAAACAAAAAAAAAATATGGGGGCCTAAAAAAACACGTATAGGGGCAAAAATAACACATGGGGCAGTTTAAATAGCTGGATCAGGCTGATGGGAACTACTGCTCCCATCGAGCTGATCCTGCTGGCACGAGTGGACGGGGGACAGACATAGGCCGATGGGAGTAGTAGTGTCACATCGGCCTATGTCTGCCTGCACTCACACACCAATCATGACGGGTCTGATGGTCTGCGAGGTGTGGCTGACTTGTGCGGCCGTGGGAAAGTTCATGTGAGTTCATGCAATGCAGTCAAGTATGAACTCACATGAACCCTCTGAGGGCACCGCGGCGACTTCAAATGAACAGCTGATCAGCATCACCTGATACCTCAGCTGTTCATTTGAAATAACCGGCGGGAAACCACAGCACAGAACGGGAAAGCCGGCGGTGAAGTCTTTTCACTGCCGGCTTCCCCGCCCGGGTCCTTCGCTCCCCGCTCCTTGGTGCTGTGCTCCCCGCCCGGTCCTAACTTACGATCGGGATGGGAGGTGGCGAGGGGAGCGGAGGATCGGGATGGGAGGCTGCGAGGAAGCAGTATGGGGCTGTGTGATGGTTTAAAAGCCGGCAGCTTTTTACCGCCCGCCGGCTTTTTACCGCCCGCCGGCTTTTAAACAATCAGGAGAATTCTCTCACGCTGGGATGGCATTCTGATGACAGGCTGGATCGCAGCTGAGCGCTGCCATCCAGCTTGTCATCCTTCAGAGACACTGCAGAGCGCAGGCATTATGGGAACTTCCGATTCCGGTATTCGATATTGTAAAAATATCGGAACTCAGTATCGGAACTCCGATACCGCGAATATCGGCCGATACCCGATATTACAGTATCGGAATGCTCAGCACTATCCGTGACCTCTCTGAGTCAGAAAAGATTGTCACAAGTTCTTAAGCCCCATAGCCAAAAAATAAATAAAAGTCCTGGATAACCCCTTTTAGTTTCCAATTCCAATATACCTTCTACAGCTCTCCTCCTTTAGCCGATTTAATATACATTTGTCTACTAATCTATTTAGCCAAGACAAAATGTGCAAGAGAGGCAAGATTTCAAAATTACTTGCAAAGGACCTAATAGATGTTTACCGAAATGTTCTTGTACATTAGGTAAACAAAAAAGTTAGTTCACAGAACTAATTTTGGAGTGTTGCCTCTCTTACATTTTTCTTTTCTTTGATAGACAACCAAGTTGTGGTCTGAGGGCTTGTGCCTTTACATGAGTTTGGATAATGTTACTTTAATTTCCAATCTATCTAAAAATGTACAGTGGTGCTTAAAAGTTTTTCGAAACCTGCAGAATTTTTCATATTCCTTCAGACATTTTCAATCAAATCCTAAAAGTAGACAGGGAACCAAGTAAAACAAATATTAGAGTGTAATATTTTTTATTTCTATAAATGATCCAATATCACATCTGAGTGGCAAAAGTATATGAGCCTTTTGGATTAGCAAATAATTTGAAAGTGAAATTAGATTCTGGTGTTTTCAATCAATGGGATGACGATTGGGTGTGAGTGGGTAACACTTATTAGATAAAGAACAGGGATCTATCAATGATTTCACAACACATGTTTATGGAAGTATTTCATGGCATGAACAAACGGAGTTTTCTGAGAACCTCAGAAGACGAGTTGTTGATACTCTTTTGGCTGGAAAAAGTTACAAAATCATCCATGAAGTGTTTTGACTCCATCAAACACAAGTCAGACAGATTGAGTACAAATGGAGGAGATTCAAGACCATAATTACCCTCTCCAAGAGTGGTTGATCAGCAGAGATCACTCCAAGAGCAAGGCATTATAGTAGTCCGCGAGGTCGCAAAGGAACCCAAGGTAATCTCTAAGCATCTAAAGGCATCTCTCACATTAGATATTATTGTTTATGAGGCCACAATGATGAGGACACTGACCAACAATGATGTGCATGGCAGTATTGCAAGGAGAAATCCACTGCTCTCCAAAAAGAACACTGCTGCCCATCTGCAGTTTGCTAAAGATCACCTGGACAAGCCAAAAAGCTATTGGAACAATGTTTAAAAAAGAGTCATGCTTTGAGCATAACATCTCATACCATTGTTGAAACACGGTGGTGGTAGTATAATGGTTTAGGCCTGTTCTGCAGCATTCGGGCCAAGACAGCTTGCCATCATTGATGGAACAGTGAATTCTGAATTATACCTGCAAATTCTAAAGAATATCTGTCCATGAGCTGAATTTGAAGAGAACATGAATCATGCAACAAGACAGCAACCCAAAGATGACAAGTCATTCTACAAAAGATTGGTTAAAGAAGAATAAAGTTAAAGCTTTGGAATGGCCAATTCCAAGTCATGACCCAAGTCCTATAGAAATGTTGTGGAAGGACCTGAAGCAAAAACAGTTCACGGGTAACAACCCACCAACATAACCCAGTTGAAGCCGTTTTGTAGGGAGGAATGGGCTAAAATATCTCCATCCGATGGTCAGGACATATCAACAGTTACGGGAAACGGCTAGACGTTAATATTTTTCAGCTATTTCTGCACATGGGGCTCCCACCAGATGCTGAAAGCAAAGGTTCACATACTTTTACCACTCACAGGCATGTGATATTGAATCATTTTATACAATATTTTTGATTCCTATCTACTTTTAGGAAGTGTGTGAAAATCTGATGTAGTTTTAGGTAAAATGTTTGTATAAATATGGAAAATCTAAAAGGGATCACAAACTTTCAAGCATCACAATCTAATCTCTATCTTTTACATCTCATATTTATCTATTTATCAGAGAAAAAAAATGAAATAAGAAGTGACTTTATAGACTGTAAGCAAATGTCTCAGGCTGCTTATAGGTTAAATAAATGTTTCATATACTGTTAAGGGTCCGGTTCTTCCTTCTTATCTGAAATAATCCCTTTTTGAAGAATTAGATCCATTTAGAGAAAATTGACTGTTCCTGTGTCAATTCCGCCCTCGGCCTAGCAGGGTCTTTTCTCTATGTTCCTCTGGCTGGGAAATCACAGTGTTGTATCATAGAATCAGCTATTGATTTCTCTTTGCTTCCCAGTTTCCTTCTTTGCTTCTTCTCTGTCTATTTAGATGGTTTATGCCGCAGGCACTAACACTTTTTTATGGTTAACTATTTGTGACTTGCTTACTCATAAGGTTAGCTAAGCACGTACCATGGATTCTTTGTGAAGATGAGAATCAGATAAATGCCACAGCAAAAGGCAAAAAGTACATGAGAATAGATGCAAAATGTAAAACTAATTATATCATTAGTAATTGGAAACATTATCTAAAGTGCAGTTTTAGGCCTTTAAAGTGTGTTTACGAAATTAGGGTATATACACAAGATGTCCTTTTCAGGGCCAAGAAAAGATGGTGGAAGCAGAGCCACAGCAAAAATGACAGCAAAGCCACCAGAGAAGTTGGCCGTATGATTCCTGAGGCTTCTTTGCCTATAGTAACCTTGGCAAGTCCACCGGTTTCTTAAACACCCCATGGACAAATACCCTCAGAAGGATCATCTACTTTCCAGTGCCACACTCTATTATAAACTATGTCTTGAATTGCAGCTTAGAGACAATTTTAGTGGTTGACCAAGGCTAAAAAACATAGTCTATGCCATCAATGTTTGGGGTCAAAGCCTTGGTCTCCAGCAAATGTCATGAACCATTCCCGGTCAAAATTGGTAAAGTATCACTGCTTAGGAGCTGGTCATTGAAGCCCATCAGTGTGAAGAATCAATGAGGTGTTCATTTGGACATGTTATTTGGATATGTGGGTTGTATCCAACTGCAGTTATCTAGACTATACACAAACCCCTTTCATCAATGAGTGATTTATACCAACAAGATTTCCATTTATTGGTATTTTTCCCTCCTTCAACCTGTTCTGGGTATTTTTTCAACAACATTGCATTCAAAAACCAACAATGTGGCATTTTGTGAAATACTGTCCTTAATAGTGTTGAGCCACCCCCGTAGTGTTCGAGTTCGGTTCGGTTCGTCGAACACCCGTGTGTTCGCCGAACTGTTCGTCGAACTGTTCGTCGAACACCTTCGAACACCATTAAAACCAATGGCAGTCAAACAAAAACACATAGAAACACATAGAAAACACCTTCAAAGGTGTCCAAAAGCTGACAAACTGCTCAGAAGACACAACTAACACATGGAAAAGTGACAAGTACATATAGTCATGAGAAAAGAAAAGAGGTGGAGGAGTAAAAGGAGGGGGAGACACAGATATAGGCATGTCATGCCCTTCTAAAATCCAAAAAGTAAGAAGCCGACACGTTCAGTCCGCTCCTGCCCGTGCCACCTCCGTGTCGCCGGGTTAGTGCCAGAGCCGCGGTGAACCCTGACGGCCAGCCCCCCTCTCCCAATACTGGTGCCTGTCCGCTGGTGGGTCGAGCGAGCCCCCCTGTGGTGGAGGCAGCTCTAAGTTTTTTAATTTAAATTGTCTCTCTAATTTGAATGAATACACTTTAAATCCATTTACAAGGATCTATTGGAGGGCAAGTCTCATGCCAGCAGCCGCGTAATTCCAGCTCCAGTAGCGTCCACTAAGGCTGCTGCAGTTAAAAAGCTTTTATAAGGATCGAGCTCGGCTGTCCACCGCAAGGCATCCTACTGCCAGTCCCAGCCCCTATGCCTTGGGGTGCCTCCTGATGCTCTTCACTGAGTATCCCGTGGTCCCGAAGCATTTCCTTTGAAAAAATTAAGTGTCCAAACTACAGGTGGTGTAGCTTGCTTAACAGCCGGGATAATCCGCTGACTAGCAGACACTGCTACTAGGCACAAAGTATTTCCTGGGCTAGATGCAGTTAAAAATTTGTAAGTAGATACTCTCGTTGGATGCTGAGAAAGCATTCCATAGAGTCTCCTGGCACGCCATATATGATTCTCTTAAAAAGCTTGGGGTAGGGGTCTAGGGGACCCTTTTATAGCCAAAATCACGGCCCTGTATCACAATACGTCACCTAGGATGAAGATAAATGGAACTGTAGCACCCTGAGGGCTCGGTTGCTACAGACGTATTGCACCTCACCCAGAGGTGTGATATCTCACTCTCAGGTAAGGATGGAGTGTGGATCAGGACCCGACACCTGCATGCATTACACCACATTGCCGTGGGGCAGGGCGACCAATATGCCCCTGAGATGGGCACGACAGTCCCTGTCCCTGGCTGGAGTGGGGGGAGGGAACACTGAGGAAGGGGAACCCTGTAGTGCAGGAGCAGGGAGGAAGCAGTTCCTGGGTGCATTGAAAAGGGAGTATAAAAGGTGGGCACCATCTTAGTTCAGTGCAGAGAAGTCTGAGCAGAAGTGGCAGGGAGCAGGGGCTCTGCATGAGCTCTGCTCCGGAGGCGGGCCTAGTAACAGAGGCCCAGGCCTGCAAGAGGGAGAAGGAAGGAAGAGGAGCGGAGAAGGCTCCAGGAACGAGGAATGAAGGGATCCCAGGGGTGCGGACGGGCGAGTCGCCACCGCACGCCCGAATCCACCTGCGTGGAGGGGTCAGGCCAAAGGGGGAGACCAGTCCCCGAACTAGTGGAGGCAGAAAACGACCCTCAGCTAGAAACCGGAGCCTCTGACATTTTATGTGGCGCAGCCCCTCGCTACACCCGCTAGGAAGGCACCACATAGGGTCAGGGAAACTGGCGCCAAGTTTACCAAGAGGAGGCCCGAGGCAGCCGGACAGAAGTGTTGGTAAGAAAGGCCAGACAAAGGACACACAAAGGGGGTCCTGTGAAGTGCTCCAAAGTTATCTGGGAGTTGTCTGAGCCCCTCACCTGGTGAGCACAGTACGACGTGGGCAGCCGTTACCTGCAGACGTGGTCTGGATAATAAGAACTGTGAGTAAAGGCCCTGAACTGCATCACTGACTCCGTGTCGTTACTGCTGCTGCCCTGCACCATCACCCCCATCCTCCGCATACACTGCCCTGAGGCTATACTCCTCCCGTGGGGAGTTATGCTACGCTCTGCTGCACCCACAACACCAGCATCAGCGGTCTGCCCTGTAGCGGCGGTTCACTCTGACCGCAATCCACAGGTGGCGTAGTCGGACATTTAAACATCAAAACCACATAAATAGTTCCGCCACTGGTTTGACCACCCTGAGCCACGGAACCGGGTCGCCGCCACGAAGACTACAACCACCAGCATCCACCAAAAAGGGTCCGGCTCCGGGTGTCCCAAGGCCCAGGGGGTGCGTCAGAACATTTTCATCACCTTTCACAATCACCAATGGGACAAGGCAGGGATGTCCTCTGTCCCCTCTCTTATACATCCTAGTGACGGAGCACCTGCTCTCATCAATTCGCCATAACCCCAATATTAGGTGGATTGAGGTGGGAGGCACTGAGTACAAGTGCTCTCTATTTGCTGATGATGTCCTAGTATATATCACTCAATCACATATATCCATCCATGCTGTTATGGCTGAAATAGATCACTTTGTTACATGGTCAAATTTTAAAATCAATGCAGCGAAGTCTGAGGCCCTCGATGTCTCCCTCCCCAAATCCATATAGGATTCCATCCAGTCCAACTTTCCCTTTGCCTGGCCCTCACAGGGTATCACATACTTAGGAATTCCTATTCATAGAGACCTCTCCCATCTATGTTATCTTAATTTTGGGCCCTTTATTGAACAACTCCATACAGACCACGGTTGGCAAGTTAGAACTGTAAGATTCACTACGTGAACCACTGGTGTTTTGTGGAAAAGCACATGTACACTGCGTTCCAAATTATTATGCAAAAAGTGTTTAGGAGTGATAAGGGAAGAATTTGTTTGTTTGTCAGTTAAACTCATTGATGGTGATGTGTGTCAGGGCTCTTTATATCACTGTAAGCAATTGCAGACACCTGTGCTAATTAGTTTGGCAGCTGTGTCCAATGAAAGGCAAGACTACTTAAGAAGGCTGTCTCACATTATTAAGCAGCCTACATTTTCTGCCAAAATGGGAAAGAAAAAGGATGTGTCGGCTGCTGAGAAGCAACAAATTGTGGAGTGTTTAGGTCAAGGCATGACTACAATCAACATTGTGCGATGATCAGGATGAAGTGTCTTGGCAATCAAGAAGTATGTAGCTGATTCACAGTACACACGTGTGCGTGCTGATAAGGGCAAATTGAGGACTCTTTCCTACAGGCAATTACGTCAGGTTGAAAGAGCAGCGGCAAAAAAGCCTTGTCATAGCAGCAGACAAGTTTTTGAAGCTGCTTGTGCCTCCAACGTCCCCCGAACAACAAGATGCAGGGTCCTTCAGAGGTTTGCAGCTGTGCATACGCCATCCTGTCGACCTCCTCTATCCACTTCACACAAGCAGAAACGGCTCCAGTGGGCCAAATATTACATGAAGACTGATTTCAAAACTGTTTTGTTCACGGATGAGTGCCGTGCAGCGCTCGATGGTCCAGATGGATGGAGTGGAGGATGGCTGGTTGATGGACACCCCACGCAAACACGGCTACAGCGCCAACAACGAGGAGGTGGAGTAATGTTTTGGGCTGGAATCATGGGGAGAGAGATTGTCGGCCCCTTTAGGATCCCTGAAGGCGCTAAAGATGAACTCCATAATGTATGTGGATTTTCTCAAACAGCACTTCCTGCCATGGTTCAAGAAGAAGAACCGTGTATTTCACAGCAAGATCATTTATGCTGCACATAAAACATCTGCATCTCTGGCTGATATGGGCATAAAAGGGGACAAACTTATGGTGTGACCCCCATGCTCCCCTGACCTCTACCCCATTCAGAACCTTTGGAGCATCATTAAAAGGAGTGTTTATGATGGCGGGAGGCAGTTCACATCTAAGCAACAGCTCTGGGAGGGTATTCTGTCCTCATGCAAAACAATTGAAGCAGAAACCATCCAAAACCTGACAAATTCAATGGACGAGAGAGTTCAGAAGCTCCTTTCGAACAAGGGGTCCTATGTGAAAATGTAACATCACCTAGAATAAAGTTTTGAGTTGAAAACTGTTTGATTTCAGTTTCTAACAACCTGCTAATGCTTATAATTTAAAAAAAGACCATTTTTTTGGTCTTTATTAAAATGAAAAGGTTGATCGAAAAGTTTGGGGGATCTAAGAGTGTGGCAACCCAGTAGTCATGAATACTTCGAATTCTGACAATATGAGGGTCATGCTGCAGGTAGTGCAGCAAGAAGGCACTTATGTGTCTTGCGCATCTCGGAGCCCCAAAATTATTTTCCGGGCTAGATGCAGCTAAAAATTATTATTAATTTTAAATCTGGTGAAGCTTTAGTATAGATGGCCTAATAGGATCAGTGCTGCACACTGCTACAAAGCCCAAATTATTTTAGAGTCAAGATACAGATAAACATGATTAGTAATTTTAAATCTGGTGGAGCTTATTATAGATGGCCTAATAGAATCAGTGCTGCACACTGCTACAAAGCCCAAATTATTTTCCAGCCAAGATACAGATAAACATGATTAGTAATTTGAAAGCTTAAAACGGTTGGTAGGGTGATTTTAACCAATCATCAAGCTTTTACTCTCCCCAGGATGACACAGGGGTAGAAAAGTCGTTTCGGATCCATGATTTGTTCATCTTTATGAACGTGAGTCTGTCTACATTATCAGTGGAGAGCCGCGTGCGCTTATCTGTCAGCACACCACCAGCAGCGCTGAACACACGTTCAGACAGAACGCTGGCTGCGGGGCATGACAAGATCTCCAAGGCGTAAGTGGCTAGCTCCGGCCATTTATCCAGATTGGAAGCCCAAAAAGAGCAAGGGTCCAGTGACACAGTCGTGGCTTCAATGTTTACTTGGAGATACTCCTGTACCATCGTCTCTAGGCGTTGACTATGTGTCAGACTTCTTGTCTCCTGTGGCCTTGCAAAGGATGGGCTAAAAAAGTGGTGAAATGATTCCGCAAAATTGATGTTACCAGCAGATACTGTGGTTCTGTTACGGTTTGAGTGCTGAACACTTGACGGTCCCACGGTTGGCAAGTTGGAACTGTGAGATTCACTACGTGCACCACTGGTATTTTGTGGAAAAGCACATGTAAGATTCTGCAACAGTCTCTGCTGATACTCCTGCATGCGTGCATCCCTTTCTATGGCAGGAATAATTTCTGCAAATTTACTTTTGTACCGGGGATCTAACAGTGTGGCAACCCAGTAGTCAGGATTATTTCTAATTCTCCCAATTCGAGGGTCATGTTGCAGGTAGTGCAGCAAGAAGGCACTCATGTGTGTTGCGCATCCAGGAGCACCAAGTCCCTGTTGTGTTGGTGGCGAGGTAACAATCATGCTTCCTTCCTCTGTCCTCTCCCCCCAACCTCGCACAACAGAAATGTGATCAAGGTCTCCCTCATCTGATGAGTCTTCCATCAGTTCGTCCTCCACTTCTTCCTGGGCTCCTGCACCTTCCTCACTAGTTTGGCTGCTACCATGCGCCCTGGTAAAACCATCTCCCCCACCCTCACATGCCTGCCGCCTTGGTGCTGCCGACCGTCTGGACCTTGCAGATGTTAGCCCTTCCGCATACAACTCCTCCTCCTCTACTTCCTCCACCTCCTCTTGTGCCACCACCTGACTCCGAATTCTGTTTAACATGTGCTCCAGCATGTAAATCACCGGAATAGTCATGCTGATAATGGCATCGTCAGCACTAAACATCTTTGTCGCCATTTCAAAACTGTGCAGAAGGGTGCATAGGTCCCTGATCTGAGACCACTCCCCCAGCGTGATTTGCCCCACCTCTGAATCTCGTTGGCCCAGGCTATACGTCAGAACGTATTGCACCAGGGCTTGTCGGTGCTGCCACAGTCGCTGCAACATGTGCAGAGTTGAATTCCACCGGGTAGGCACATCGCATTTTAGCCGGTGAAGTGGCAGGCCCAACGACTTCTGTAGAGATGTAAGCGACCGTGCCCTCTGCAGAAGGCCATCTAGTCTGGGATAGTGGGCTAAAAATTGCTGGACAACCAGGTTCAACACATGAGCCATACAAGGCACGTGTGTGACATTGCCCCGGCGAAGGGCCGCACCCAGGTTTGCAGCATTGTCACACACGGCCTTCCCTGGTTTCAGGTCCAGTGGAGACAACCATTCATGAAATTGGTTCTCCAGCGCTGACCACAACTCCTCAGCTGTGTGACTCACATTTCCCAGACATTTCAATGTAAAAACCGCCTGATGATGTTGAGCCCTACTGCCAGCATAGTAAGGAGGTGTGCAGGATCCCTTCTGCGCAGTTAGAAAGCTTGTGGCATGACCAGACAGGCTTTGGGTGCAGGTGGAAGACCGAGAGGAGGTTGAGGAGGCAGAAGCAGTGGAGAAACTTTGACATAAAGAGGATTGACGCACAACTCGTGGGGACGGCAAGACTTGGACAGCAGCCCCTTGTCCTGCTGTCACCATAGTTACCCAGTGCCCAGTCAGCGACATCTAACGCCCCTGTCCATGCCTACTCGCCCAAGTGTCTGTGGTGAAATGCACCCTGTCACACACAGAGTTTCTCAAAGAAGCGGTGATGTTGTGTGCGACATGCTGGTGGAGCGCAGGCACACCTTTCTTTGAGAAGTAGTGCCGACTGGGCATCTGGTACTGGGGCACTGCGACAGACATAAGGTCTCGAAAATCCTCTGTGTCCACCAGGCGGAAAGGCAGCATTTCTGTAGCCAAGAGCTTGCAGATGGTGAAATTCAACCTCTTAGCTTTCTCATGGCTAGGAGGAAATGGTCTTTTACTTGTCCACATCTGAGGGACCGAGGGCTGGCTATTGTGCTTAGACGGGGTTGATAAGGGTGTCCTCGGCAAACTGCCGGTCTGTGAGGAAGATGCAGGCGGACATGTTAGGTTGCCTTGATCCAAAGGTGGTGCTATCGATGTCGGACAGCGCTCAACACCAGCTGGTGTTACCACCTCCAAAGAAAATGATGACCTGCCAATCACGCTGGCTGTTGCGGGTAAAGAGGTGGCAGGTCTGCGCCCCAAAACAGGTGTGACTGCTGTCCCCCCAGTCACAGAGGATGAAGAGGCCGCGGATGCACAAGATATGGCAGACGGTGGTTGGCCCGGCCGGCTAGGCCACATTGTAACACACTGAGCTTCCCACTGCAACTTATGCTTCATGTCCATGTGCCGGTTCATGCATGAAGTACTCAAACTATGTATTTTTTGGCCTCTACTTAGCTTTTGCTGACAAATGTTACAGATAACACGAGTTGGGTCATCTTTACCGATCTGAAAAAATGCCCAGGCTATGCAAGGCTTAGCACCCATGCGACCTGAAGAGCCACCACGACTTGTGGTGAGAGGCAGAATTGTGTTTGAGGATGCAGTTGTTGACGTGCTTCCAGTACTACGTCTCTGTCCAGGAAGGCGCAACCTGACCTCGTCGTCACTAGCATCTTCCTCCACCTCCTCTGCTGACCTCATCTCTTGGCTGACTGTGGGTTGACAGTAAGTGGGATCTCCAACCTCATCATCATCACCCTGTGCGTTATCACACCCGTCGTCCTCAGAGCCAACCTGTTCCTGCCCTGACAAAAAACTAAAGTTGTCGCTCCAATCAGGTATTTGAGTCTTATCATCGTCTTCCTCATTGTCTCCACCAACAGGAGTTACAGTTTGGGAATGAGGGTCTACATTATGGTCAGAACCTTCTGCGTCTGGTCCTGGATCCGACTCATAAAGATTCTGGGCATCAGTGCAGATCATTTCCTCGTCTGGATTCACAGAAGCGCTGGAGTCGACCTCTGATTCCCAGGCTATAGTATGAGTAAACAGCTCTGCAGACTCAACCATCTGTTCTACCTCATACTCAGACGGGCAGCTGGAGATTTGGGAGCTGTGAGGAAGCAAGTGCGATTGGGGTGACACCTTTGAGGACTGGAGTATTTGTGATGTTGAAGTTGATGTGGAGGAGAGCCCACTTAAAGGAGCACTTGATATCCGTTGAAGCACCTGCTGTTTTTGTGCCTCATCTGGAATTTGTAGCGATTGGCGTGGCCGTAAGAAAGGGATCTTATCACATTGTCCGCTAAAAGAAGTAGACATTTTAGTTTGGCTGGAAGATGGTCTTTCTTCTGCAGATGTTACTGTTGCTTTAACACCTACCCCACGGACACAACCTTTTTTCCCCTTCCCAACACGCCTATTCCCCTTTCCACCAGCAGCAGGCCTTTTTCCACTCATTTTGGTGGTTAACTAATTCACAACTCTGGAGTTGTTTGCACAAAAAAACAATGGATGGGAACCGAGCAGAGCTGAGTGGCCAAACCTGATGGAGGTCTGTATGGATGGACTAATACAACAAGTCCCACACACAGCTAGAAGCCCAATATTTTTTCAGAGGTAGATGCAGAAAAAAATATATTCAGTTTGCAACCTGATGGAGGTCTGTATAGATGGATTAATAGAACAAGTCCCACACACAGCTAGAAGCCCAATATTTTTTCAGAGGTAGATGCAGAAAAAAATTATATTCAGTTTGCAACCTTATGGAGGTCAGTATAGATGGACTAATAGAACAAGTCCCACACACAGCTAGAAGGCCAAATATTTTTTCAGAGGTAGATGCAGAAAAAAATTATATTCAGTTTGCAACCTTATGGAGGTCAGTATAGATGGACTAATAGAACAAGTCCCACACACAGCTAGAAGGCCAAATATTTTTTCAGAGGTAGATGCAGAAAAAAATTATATTCAGTTTGCAACCTTATGGAGGTCAGTATAGATGGACTAATAGAACAAGTCCCACACACAGCATGAAGGCCAAATATTTTTTCAGAGGTAGATGCAGAAAAAAATTATATTCAGTTTGCAACCTTATGGAGGTCAGTATAGATGGACTAATAGAACAAGTCCCACACACAGCTAGAAGGCCAAATATTTTTTCAGAGGTAGATGAAGAAAAAAATTATATTCAGTTTGCAACCTTATGGAGGTCAGTATAGATGGACTAATAGAACAAGTCCCACACACAGCTAGAAGGCCAAATATTTTTTCAGAGGTAGATGCAGAAAAAAATTATATTCAGTTTGCAACCTTATGGAGGTCATTATAGATGGACTAATAGAACAAGTCCCACACACAGCATGAAGGCCAAATATTTTTTCAGAGGTAGATGCAGAAAAAAATTATATTCAGTTTGCAACCTTATGGAGGTCAGTATAGATGGACTAATAGAACAAGTCCCACACACAGCTAGAAGGCCAAATATTTTTTCAGAGGTAGATGCAGAAAAAAATTATATTCAGTTTGCAACCTTATGGAGGTCAGTATAGATGGACTAATAGAACAAGTCCCACACACAGCTAGAAGGCCAAATATTTTTTCAGAGGTAGATGCAGAAAAAAATTATATTCAGTTTGCAACCTTATGGAGGTCAGTATAGAGGAATAATAGAACAAGTCCCACACACAGCTAGAAGGTCAAATATTTTTTCAGAGGTAGATGCAGAAAAAAATTATATTCAGTTTGCAACCTTATGGAGGTCAGTATAGATGGACTAATAGAACAAGTCCCACACACAGCAAGAAGGCCAAATATTTTTTCAGAGGTAGATGCAGAAAAAATTATATTCAGTTTGCAACCTTATGGAGGTCAGTATAGATGCACTAATAGAACAAGTCCCACACACAGCTAGAAGGCCAAATATTTTTTCAGAAGTAGATGCAGAAAAAAATTATATTCAGTTTGCAACCTTATGGAGGTCAGTATAGATGGACTAATAGAACAAGTCCCACACACAGCTAGAAGGCCAAATATTTTTTCAGAGGTAGATGCAGAAAAAAATTATATTCAGTTTGCAACCTTATGGAGGTCAGTATAGATGGACTAATAGAACAAGTCCCACACACAGCTAGAAGGCCAAATATTTTTTCAGAGGTAGATGCAGAAAAAAATTATATTCAGTTTGCAACCTTATGGAGGTCAGTATAGATGGACTAATAGAACAAGTCCCACACACAGCTAGAAGGCCAAATATTTTTTCAGAGGTAGATGCAGAAAAAAATTATATTCAGTTTGCAACCTTATGGAGGTCAGTATAGATGGACTAATAGAACAAGTCCCACACACAGCTAGAAGGCCAAATATTTTGTCAGAGGTAGATGCAGAAAAAAATTATATTCAGTTTGCAACCTTATGGAGGTCAGTATAGATGGACTAATACAACAAGTCCCACACACAGCTAGAAGCCCAATATTTTTTCAGAGGTAGATGCAGAAAAAAATATATTCAGTTTGCAACCTGATGGAGGTCTGTATAGATGGATTAATAGAACAAGTCCCACACACAGCTAGAAGCCCAATATTTTTTCAGAGGTAGATGAAGAAAAAAATATATGCAGTTTGCAACCTGATGGAGGTCAGTATAGATGGACTAGTACAACAAGTCCGACACACAGCTAGAAGCCCAATATTTTTTCAGAGCTAGATGCAGAAAAAAATTATATTCAATTTGCAACCTGATGGAGGTCAGTATAGATGGACTAATAGAACAAGTCCCACACACAGCTAGAAGGCCAAATATTTTTTCAGAGGTAGATGCAGAAAAAAATTATATTCAGTTTGCAACCTTATGGAGGTCAGTATAGATGGACTAATAGAACAAGTCCCACACACAGCTAGAAGGCCAAATATTTTGTCAGAGGTAGATGCAGAAAAAAATTATATTCAGTTTGCAACCTTATGGAGGTCAGTATAGATGGACTAATACAACAAGTCCCACACACAGCTAGAAGCCCAATATTTTTTCAGAGGTAGATGCAGAAAAAAATATATTCAGTTTGCAACCTGATGGAGGTCTGTATAGATGGATTAATAGAACAAGTCCCACACACAGCTAGAAGCCCAATATTTTTTCAGAGGTAGATGAAGAAAAAAATATATGCAGTTTGCAACCTGATGGAGGTCAGTATAGATGGACTAGTACAACAAGTCCGACACACAGCTAGAAGCCCAATATTTTTTCAGAGCTAGATGCAGAAAAAAATTATATTCAATTTGCAACCTGATGGAGGTCAGTATAGATGGACTAATAGAACAAGTCCCACACACAGCTAGAAGGCCAAATATTTTTTCAGAGGTAGATGCAGAAAAAAATTATATTCAGTTTGCAACCTTATGGAGGTCAGTATAGATGGACTAATAGAACAAGTCCCACACACAGCTAGAAGGCCAAATATTTTTTCAGAGGTAGATGCAGAAAAAAATTATATTCAGTTTGCAACCTTATGGAGGTCAGTATAGATGGACTAATAGAACAAGTCCTACACACAGCTAGAAGGCCAAATATTTTGTCAGAGGTAGATGCAGAAAAAAATTATATTCAGTTTGCAACCTTATGGAGGTCAGTATAGATGGACTAATACAACAAGTCCCACACACAGCTAGAAGCCCAATATTTTTTCAGAGGTAGATGCAGAAAAAAATATATTCAGTTTGCAACCTGATGGAGGTCTGTATAGATGGATTAATAGAACAAGTCCCACACACAGCTAGAAGCCCAATATTTTTTCAGAGGTAGATGCAGAAAAAAATATATTCAGTTTGCAACCTGATGGAGGTCTGTATAGATGGATTAATAGAACAAGTCCCACACACAGCTAGAAGCCCAATATTTTTTCAGAGGTAGATGAAGAAAAAAATATATGCAGTTTGCAACCTGATGGAGGTCAGTATAGATGGACTAGTACAACAAGTCCCACACACAGCTAGAAGCCCAATATTTTTTCAGAGCTAGATGCAGAAAAAAATTATATTCAATTTGCAACCTGATGGAGGTCAGTATAGATGGACTAATAGAACAAGTCCCACACACAGCTAGAAGGCCAAATATTTTTTCAGAGGTAGATGCAGAAAAAAATTATATTCAGTTTGCAACCTTATGGAGGTCAGTATAGATGGACTAATAGAACAAGTCCCACAGACAGCTAGAAGGCCAAATATTTTTTCAGAGGTAGATGCGGAAAAAAATTATATTCAGTTTGCAACCTTATGGAGGTCAGTATAGATGGACTAATAGAACAAGTCCCACACACAGCTAGAAGGCCAAATATTCTTTCAGAGGTAGATGCAGAAAAAAATTATATTCAGTTTGCAACCTTATGGAGGTCAGTATAGATGGACTAATAGAACAAGTCCCACACACAGCTAGAAGGCCAATATTTTTTCAGAGGTAGATGCAGAAAAAAATATATTCAGTTTGCAACCTGATGGAGGTCTGCATAGATGGATTAATAGAACAAGTCCCACACACAGCTAGAAGCCCAATATTTTTTCAGAGGTAGATGAAGAAAAAAATATATGCAGTTTGCAACCTGATGGAGGTCAGTATAGATGGACTAGTACAACAATTCCCACACACAGCTAGAAGCCCAATATTTTTTCAGAGCTAGATGCAGAAAAAAATTATATTCAATTTGCAACCTGATGGAGGTCAGTATAGATGGACTAATAGAATGATGCTATGCCCAAAAGATTTTACTTCACTAGGTGCAGTAAAAAAATTGGTATTCTATACACAGGTGGTATATCTTGCAACACAGATAGGCTACTCCACTGACTAACACACTCTGCAATAGGCCAAAAAGGATTAGCTTTTCTAGATTCAGCCAAATGCTGTGAAAAAAACTTGCACAGCACTGGCACAGACCTGCCTGGCAAAAACTGATAGGAACTGATGTAACCTAGTCCTGAAAAGGACTCCAATTACAATTAGTCTTTACTCCCACAATCTATCTATTTAAGAGCACAGACCTGCCTGATAAAAGTCGTAGGAAATGCTGTAACCTAGTCCTTAAAAGGACTGCAATCACAACTATTCCCTACTCCCAAGATATCTGTAGAATTGTGCGAAAATTGGCTTGAAATTAACAAAGTATAGCACACACAGCAACAGCGGTGCCGTCTAACACGCAGCTGCAGCAGTGAGAAAATGGTGGCCACGGGGAAAATGGCTTGGTCTTATAGGGCAAGGACATGTGACATACACTGCCAATGACACATGCCCTTGCTTGTGTGAAAAAAAGCACTTCGCTCCGTGTGTGCGCTGCTGATAGGCTGACAGATTGCACCTCCCCACTGCAAATGCGGGAAAGAGAAAAAAAAATGGAGATCTTCATTGTTCCTGCAGAGATCCATCCCCTGCCCCTCCCCCCGCCCCGCTGTACACTCAAACTGCATATTAACATTAATTTTCATCATTACTGAGAAAAAATCCAGTTATGATTTTGGTGCACGAACAGTTATCGAACATAACCTCGAACAGCCGAATTTTTCTCAAATTGTTCGTGTTCGCCGAACGGCTCGAACACCGCCCAAAACAGCTCGAATTTGAGATTGGCGAACAGTTCGAGTAGAACAACGCTCATCTCTAGTCCTTAACTAATCTAGCTCCAACGCATCAATCAAAGTTACTTTGATTACTTTATTTCCCCATTGAAATGTGGTTTCACTCAGAAAACTGATTGCCTGAATTTATGCTGCCCCCAGGAGTTAAAGTTGGAAGTTCCCAATCAGGAAAGCTCCAATCATCAAAGTGCAAGTGTCTTTAATAAAGTGACCATTCAGTGCATATTATAAAGCATATAAGAAAATATCGTGATAAGGGTGGAAAGGGGTTGGAAAACTTAATCAAAATGTAACTTGGCATTATTTTTAAACGTTAAGGTCAGAGATAATAAGGGATAAGGGAACTGAAGGTAAACTAATCAAATCCGCAGACGATGCAAAGCTAGGAGGGATAGCTAACACTAGAGAAGACCAAGATAGGATTTAGAAAGATCAAGATAAGCTTAACAATGTCCAGCGACTAATAGAATGGTATTTAACAGGGAGAAATGGAAGATTTTACATCTGGGCAAGAAAGACAAAAATTACATCTACAGAATAGGAGGAATAGAACTAAGCAACAGCAAGTGTGAAAAAGACTTGGGTATACTGATAGATCACAGACTAAACATGAGTCAACAGTGTGATGCAGCAGCAAAAAAGGCAAACACAGTTCTGGGATGTATTAAGAGAAGCATACAGTCTAGATCACGTGAAGTAATTATTCCCCTCTACTCCTCCTTGGTCAGACCTCATCTGGAATACCATGTCCAGTTCTGGGCACCACATTTTAAAAAAGGCATTGAAAAACTGGAGTGAGTTCAGACAAGAGCTACCAGGATGGTGAGCAGACTGCAAACTATGTCCTATGAGGAACAGTTAAAGGATCTGGGAATGTTTAGCTTGCAAAAAAGAAGCCAAAGAGGAGACTTAATAGCTGTCTACAAACATCTGAAGGGCTGTCACAGTGTAGAGGGATCATCATTATTCTCATTAGCAGATGGAAACACGAGAAGCAATGGGATGAAACTGAAAGGGAGAAGATACAGATTAGATATTAGAAAAAAATTTTTGACAGTGATGGTGATCATTGAGTGGAACAGGGGACCACGAGAGGTGGCGAGTTCTCCTTCAATGGAAGTCTTCAGAGGCTGGACAGACATCTGTCTGAGATGGTTTAGTGGATCCTGAATTGAGCCGGGGGTTGGACACGATGATTGTGGAGGTCCCTTACAATCCTAACATTCTAGGATTCTACGATAATTGTGGACAGTCAATGTAAATAGCAAATATAGGTCCCTATGGATATTGTAGAACTACTGTGCAGCTTTATGGTGCTTCCATAAAACACTGGTTTGCCCCCTGACAAAGCTTCTAGAGGAAACTCACTCATTAATGATGATCATGATGGTGCAGGCCTCAATATTTTAATCATATCATTGAATCTGCATGAACCTATGACAAAATAACTCTATATGCTTCCAAGTATGGAGTCACATTATAAGTTAACCCGTCTTTTGGTGCTATACATGGGCATAGCTGTAGATTGCAGTAGCATATATTGCACCCAAGTCCCTAAGAACACCAGTGTCATGGTGCATGGTAGGTGTTATAGAATTTCCATTGAGGACCAGGAACACTGGACTTTCCTTCTTGCAGTGAACCATGGCTCTGTATGACAAGGATCTGTACTATTACTATGTATAAAGCCTCCTGTTATGACTTCTACTTTCTACAGAAAGTAGAAAATTATAACGGGAAATTATATTACTCTTTTCGGCGAAATAACTTTAAGCTGATCCCTTTAATACGTTAATTAATTTTCATGACTAAAAACCTTACACCTTGTACAATTCCATCTCTCTCAGGTCAGATCTACAACCATTACTGTGAATGGCTTCTTTCTGAATCATCTAATTCATTGCAGCTCTTACACTTCTGACTTATTAATCCCATCTTTAATGCGTCTTAATCACTTCCCTCGGCCTGAGTTGCTGCCGTTCATTGCAGCTCTATTCAACATTTCTTTATTTGGTTCTATGTATGCATGTTAATTATTGCAGGCAGCCAACAAGCATTACAGTTAATGTCAATGTCACTGTAAGACAGGGGTTTCCCACCATGGTTAGTAATGGCTTATTGCTGGGATATGTCATCTCTTACAGATTGGACTGGTGGGACCAATTATCAGAACAAAGTCTGGTTAAGAGCAGTAAAAATTTAAAAAAACAACTTACGGAATTGAACAGAATTAGGAAAAAGAGTATTTTTGGTAGTCATCATAAAAGCTCTTTATCACAGCCTTAATGGGGGAACACAGGAAACTATGGGAAGTCTGATGCCACTTGGAGGCTGACACTAAATACATCTTAAGAAAAAAGTTGACTCCTCTGCAACAGGCTCTACACCTGGCCCAGCTCTTCGGTTAGTGCAAAAAGAAGTAGGAGAAGCAAAACAAAGGCGCAAACAAGGGAGGTAGCACTTCCTCCAATCAAGGCTATGAGAAAGATTTTATGGTGAGTACCAAAAATCCTCTTTTCTTGGACGCTTCATTGAGGGACACAAAAAACCATGAGATAACCAAAAACAGTCCCAGGGATGGGGAAACCCATAATATTGCAAATGGAGGAATAGCAATCCATGAGATTACCACTTGAGCATCTTAAGTTTTCAGTATCCTTCTGCCAAGACGTGACTCCTAGATGTATTCTAAGTGTCAGCCTTCAGGTGGTAGCAGACTTCCCCTGGTTTCCTGTGTCACCCAATGAAGCATATGAGAAATATGATTGATTGCCACTCCTGCACACAGTACAACACCTAACCACAGGTGGTTTGTGATAGTGCAGATCAAACCCATTTACTTCAGTGAAACAGAGAAACAACCCAAGGACCATTGATATTTTCAAATCTTAAAAACTTATTCAAGGAGTTGTGGTCTCCTGGTTCTAGTGGTCCCTAAAGTTAAAAGCCAATCAGGGTAGTAACAAGCAACAATAAATACCACAAAAGGAGACTCGGAATGAGACATCATTCACACACAAGAACTATTTGCAAAAGTCAAGTTTAAAGGGATAATTCTTCAACTTCTGGAAAAGGTCAAGAATTATGGGAACGCCCAATTAAAGGTGGACGGTGTAGAAGTATAAGTAGGTATTGCCAGGCACTCGTATGTGAAAAATAATGTCTGAATGAGCCCTACGCTAGAACTGAAAAATTAATAAGGAGAGAAAGTTAGAACTAGAAATCACTAGATGATAAAATATGAAAAGTCACCGTAAAGAATTTGTCTGAATTGAGAAAAAGGGTATTTTTTCAGAAACTGAGCCATTTTTATAAACGGGCTGTGTATAGTAGTGAATCTTATCCCTATTAAAGTGAATTTTTTCTGAGCTGTATTACCACATATCGACTACGGTGAAGATTATTCCTGTTTTTGGAGTAAGACCCCTTATTTTCGACAAGCCTTTTAAAATTTTGTTAATCTAACAATAATCACCAAGTTTAGACTTCTCAATAAATAACTTGCCATAATTACCTCTTCACAATTTTGACTTTTATTAGCAGCCCCGTTCTCATTGCAATCACAGGGTTGGCATACGTCAACGGCAGATGGGTCGGACTCGAATTTCCGGTAAAAGAAAATTCTACAAACGTCACAGTTTTTTCCTGAAAAGAGACCACGAATGCATGTTTAATGTAGAAAAAGGATTTAAAATTATCTGTAGGAGCTAATGACAGGACAATACTCCTTAGAGAGAGCGAGAATTTTCTGAATGTCCATTTTATTGCCCCTTTTCTTCTCTACCTCCCAATGTAGTGATCCGGAGCATATGAAACTATGAACCTGTTTCAAACGGTGTTTTACTTCATTTAACTTCCATCTGTCATACAACCCAAACTTGTGTCTCTGGAAAGAAATGTCACATTGGTGCAATTCTAGGGTCCGAAGTGTTCCAGCAAAACAAACTAGTCCTTGTGTGTTTTTTTTATTTTTTATTTTTTTAAATCAAATATCCATAAAATCGAAGAATAGTTTTAACATATATATTTCCTTAAAGAGTACCTGTTACTTGCCATACAATTTTTTTATTTTGTGTAAATGTCGCTGTCCTCCTTAACGCTTTCACTCTCGTCCAATTTCCTTTTTTTTGTTGTTTTTTTCTCCCTTTCTTCCAAGAGCCATAACTTTTTTTATTTTTCCATCAATATAGGTCTTGTTTTTTGTGGGACAAGTTGTACTTTTGATTGACACCATTCATTCTACCACATACTGTACTGTAAAATAGGAAAAAAATTCCAAGTGCTTGAAATTGCAAAAACAGTGCTATTTCTTAATTGTGTTTTTTTTTTTTTTTTATTTACCATGTTCACTGTATGGTAAAACTGACCAGGCAATATGATTCTCCAGGTCAGTGCGAGAACACAGATACCAAACATGCATAGCTTTTTTTTTTTATCTAAGTGGTGAAAAAAAATCTTTATTTGTTAGAAAAAAACATTTTCTTTTGTCGCCATTTTCCAAGACTCGTATTTGGGTCTTGTAAGTTTTATTACCTACTGATGTATAGTAACGGATGCCATATGGACAAAAAAAATAAACATACGGCTAGTATACAAAAGACAAAGAATATGAATATTAATCATCCATTGTTTGGAATGGAAAAATCAAATAATTTTTTACACACTCCTTCGAGCCTGACACAGAAGAAGTGACCAGGCTCCTTGCTTCTTCTCTCCCTACAACCGGCACTAGTGACCCTATTCTCTCACATCTCCTCCAATCTCTCTCCCCAGTGGTCACTGCCTACCTAACTAAAATATTTACCCCTCTTTTTCCTCCGGCATCTTTCGCTCCTTATTTAAACACACCATCATAACCCATAAGCATAACTTAAAAAAACATCCTTCTTCCAGAACTGCGCTGCTAACTAAAGAGCAATCTCTAATCTCCCCTTCATTTCTAAACTCCTGGAATGTTTGGTTCACTCAGCTAATCCTATATCTCTCAGATAACTCTTTTCTTGGCCCTTTACAATCTGACTTCCGCTCTTCACACTCTGAAACTGCCCTCACTAAAGTCTCTAACGATCTACTAACAGTGAAACCCAATGGCTCCGCTCTATAGGCCTCAAGGATACTGCTCTCTCCTGGTTCTCCTCCTACCTCTCTGACCGTTCTTTCACAGTATCTTTTTGTCACGGGTGTGTCGCCACGAAGATCGTCACGATTACACAGCCTGACTTCTCGCAGCTGAGTTTTTGGTGTTTTGTGTTTTTCGGCAGTGAGGGAGTTAACTCTCTCTCTCTGTGCTAGACGAGGTCCAGCCTCGCCCAGCTGCAATCAATGCTGCAGTAGTGGGACTCCTTCAAATGCCTGCCAGTCTGTTAGGGAAGTGTCGGTGAAAGCATTTCATACAGACAAACAGAGCGGATCGTGGTATTTTGGAGTTCTGAGCTAAGTGTATTTGGTGTGGTTTTTCCCTTCCCCTTACTATCGGGGTTCCCTAAGGCTCAGTCCTAGGCCGCCTCCTCTTCTCCCTATATACCGCCCTTATTGGACAAATCATACCCAGATTTGGCTTCCAGTATCATCTCTATGCTGATGACCCAATTATACGCCTCTTCTGCATACATTACCCCTACCTTAATACAAAATATTAAGGATTGTCTGTCAACTGTCTCTAACATCATGTCCTCCCTCTATCTTAAACTGAATCTCTCCAAAACTGAACTTCTAGTGTTTCCTCATTCTACTAACCAACTCATACCCAATATTGCATTTGCCTTGGATGGTTCAACCATAACTCCCAAGCAGCATGCTCGCTGTCATGGGGTTATATTTGACACAAAACGTTCTGTAGCATCGGCGTCTCTGCCCCCTGCCAGGCAGAGACGCCGTCCCGCTTACCGTTGCGGTCCTGCTCCAGCGTCTTCCGGCCTCCCTGCTGCTGCTGCTGGTGCACGCAGCTTCTCTGGCTCTGTGCTTAGGGCGTGCGCCTCCCTCTTAAAGGGGCCGCGCGCGCCGTCCTAAAAAGTCCCTGGCCAATGGCCGGAGTACTTTCTCTATAAAAGGCACCTCCTCCAAAACGGAGGTGCCCGTGCAATGTTGTTGCTCTGTGTTACTTACTTTGCTTCAGCCCTCAGGTCCTCTACAAGTCAGTCCTGTCCACCAGTCTGATCTTCAGTCCAGTCCGCCAGTCTGACTACTTTCCAGCCCGACAATCTGTCTACAGTCCAGTCCGCCAGTCTGTCTATGGGCTCTGCCCACCTGTTTACCTGGGAGCACCTGCCTGTTACCTGCCGTGTCAGCCTGCCTGCTTACCTGGAAGCACCTGCCTGTTACCTGCCCTGCCCGCCAGCCTTCTTACCTGGAAGCACATGCCAGTTACCTGTTGTTCCTGCCTGCCTGCTTACCCGAAACAGCCGTCTGGCTATCAGCCGATTCAGCCTGCTTAACTACCCGGACCACCCGTCAGCCTGCCTGCCATGCTCATCCGCTGTACCAGTCAGTTCCTGCCTCATGGGAGTCACCTGCTCTCATACAAGCTTGGTCCCAGAGTGGCACCTGGTCCCTCTGCTCGGTTCCTCCCTGGTTCACGGAGTCGACTGAGCAGCCGTACGACCTGGGTCGGGCCGAGTAGATACTTAGTCACGCCCCTCTGGTCCCTCCTTGCACCGTAGCACAGAGGTCTCACCACCCGGATCCGTAACAGTTTGCACGGGCCATGGAACCCAGTGGCCCCCAGGCTCCTTCGCTTGCTGACCTGTACCAGGAGGTTTCTCGTCAGAGATCCCAACAGGAAACTATCCTGACCTACCTGCGGTCTGTCAACTCCCGCCTGAACACGCTGTCCATCTCGAGCCGAGCGGCACCTGCTCCGGCGGCGCCTCAGCCTACTAGTGCCATGGCATCCGATCCTGGTTCCCGGCTCTCTGCGCCCCCACGTTTTGGCGGTGACCCCGTCTTTTGTCTGGGTTTTCTAAACCAGTGCACGCTGCACTTTGAACTTCTGGCACATCAGTTTCCCTCCGACCGGGCCAAGGTGGCGTTCATCATGTCTCACCTCACCGGGGAAACACTGGCATGGCTAAACCCTCTATGTGAGAGAGGGGATCCCCTGGTGTCCGATCTTCCGGCTTTCCTCATTGCCTTCCAGAAGGTCTTCGATGAGCCCGGATGAAGGACTTCTACTGCCTCCTCTCTTCTCAGTCTCCGCCAAGGGAGTCTCACTGTGGGCCAGTATGCCATGCAGTTCCGTATCCTCGCATCCGAGCTTGCCTGGAACAGCAAGGCCCTGGTATCCACCTTCTGGGAGGGTCTTTCCAGACGGATCAAGGACGAGCTAGCCGGTCGGGACATTCCTTCCACCCTGGACGACCTGGTGTCACTAGCTTCCCAGATTGACATCCGTTTCTTGGAGACTACCCGGGAGAGAAGATTCCCTCGACTCACTCCTGTATTCCAGAAACCTGCCTCCCAAACAGCAATTCCCCGGGCATGCTCGCCCGAACCCATGCAGATTGACCAGACCAAGATGGTCAAGTCTCGCCAAGAATCGTGCCGAGCCTAGAGGAGCTGCTTCTACTGTGGCAGTAAGGAGCATCTGATCCGTTTCTGTCCGGTGAAGCTGGAAAACTCCAGTGTCTAGGACCGCTCGGAGAGGTCGTCCTAGGCAATAGTAAATCCTCTCCGTCCTTGACTCTATCCATTGCTATCTCAAGTGGTGTGACCGCTTCTTTGAGACCGCCCACCTGGATTCCGGAGCCGCTGGGAATCTCATTTCTCAGTCCCTTGTGGAGCAGTTTCAGATTCCCACCAAACATCTGGCTGAACCATTGGCAGTCGATTCCGTGGATGGGAGACTCCTTCCGGTGACCATCTTGCTCGTCACAGAGCCTGTTACCCTGCAGGTGGGAATGCTGCCCTCGGAGAGGATCTCCTTCCATGTGCTATCCAGACTCTCTCACTCCCTTTTGCTAGGTCTACCCTGGCTACAGAGACATGAACCCGTCCTGAATTGGCGATCTGGTGAGGTGCTCCATTGGGGGCAGGATAGCCATGAGACCTGCCTGGTTCCGGTTCGCCCGGCTCGACTTCCGCGTACTCCGGCTAATCTACATGGTCTGCCGGCACCCTACTGGTCCTATGCGGACGTCTTCAACAAGAAGGAAGCCGAGACACTACCACCTCATAGGCCATATGATTGCCCTATTGATCTGGTACCCGGTGCTTCACCTCCCCTCGGGCGTATCTACCCCTTGTCGCTGGCTGAGACCCGGGCCATGTCTGAGTACATCGAGGCGAATCTTGCTAGGAGATTCATTCAGAAATCTACTTCCCTGGTTGGAGCAGGATTCTTCTTCGTTAAAAAGAAAGACGGCTCGCTACGGCCGTGTATCGATTACAGGGGGATTAACCAAATTACCGTCAAGAATAAGTACCCCTGCCTCTCATCTCGGAGCTGTTCGACTGTCTTAAAGGCGCGAGGGTCTTCACCAAGCTCGATCTACGTGGGGTGTACAATTTGGTCCGGATCCGCCAGGGAGATGAGTGGAAGACGGCATTCAACACCCAGGACGGTCACTATGAATACCGCATGATGCCCTTTGGTCTCTGTAATGCCCCAGCCGTCTTCCAGGAGCTGGTTAATGACATTTTCCGTGACCTCTTGGATTCTTGCGTAGTGGTGTACCTGGACGATATCTTGGTCTTCTCTCCGGATCTGCCCACACACCGAAGGAATGTTCGTCAGGTTCTGCTAAGGCTCCGGCAGAATCGTCTCTACGCAAAATTTGAAAAATGTCTCTTCGAGCAGACTTCCCTTCCGTTCCTAGGATATATTATCTCCGAGACTGGTCTTCGGATGGACCCTGAGAAGGTTTCTGCCGTCTTAAAATGGCCCCGACCGGAGGGGTTGAAGTCGATTCAACGATTTCTGGGCTTCGCAAATTATTACCGTCTCTTGATTCCTCATTTCTCCTCCCAGACCGCTCCCATCTCCGCGTTCACCCATAAGGGAGCTAATCCCAAGGAATGGACTTCCGAAGCGGAGGAGGCCTTCGTCTCCCTAAAACTAGCTTTCTCCTCCGCCCCTGTGCTGCACCGTCCGGATTGCAGCAAGCAGTTCTTCCTGGAGGTTGATGCTTCCTCCTCCGGAGCCGGAGCGGTGCTCACCCAGAAATCCCCGTCCGGGAGAATGGTAACCTGCGGCTTGTTCTCCAAGCTCTTCTCTTTCATCTGAGCGCAACTACTCCATAGAAGATCGTGAGCTGCTTGCCATCAAATTGGCGCTGGAGGAGTGGTGCTACCTGCTTGAAGGGGCTCTGCACCCAGTGATCATCTACACAGATCACAAAAACCTGACCTATTTACAAAACGCCCAAAGACTCAATCCGCGTCAGGCCCGGTGGTCTCTGTTCTTTGCTCGATTCTGCTTTATGCTACATTACCGCCCTGCGGACAAGAACGTTAAAGCCGACTCTCTATCCTGCTCTTTCCTGTCCTCCGACAAAGAGGAGGAGCCTCTGCATATCATTGATCCCTCCAGTGTGATGACTGTGGCCCCGTTTGACCTGTCTGGTCCTCCACCTGGTAAGACTTTTGTAGCTGTTCCGGATCGTAAGAAGGTTCTTCTCTGGGGTCATTTGTCGAAACTAGCCGGCTATGCTAACCAGAGGAAGACCTTCCTGCTCATCGCCCGGCATTACTGGTGGCCTTCTCTACGCAAGGATGTTGCGGATTTCGTTTCGGCTTGTTCCTCCTGTACCCGTAACAAAGTTCCCAGGCATCTTCCCGCTGGCCGTCTCCTGCCTCTACCCGTACCTTCCGCACCGTGGCAACACATTGCTATGAACTTTATTACGGATCTCCCTGTTTCTGCCAGTTATACTGTCATTTGGGTGGTCGCTGACCGCTTTTCTAAAATGGCCCACTTTATCCCTCTGCCTGGTCTCCCATCCGCATCTGTGCTGGCTAAGGACTTCATCCATCACATCTTTCATCTCCATGGCCTACCCCTCCACATTGTGTCTGATCGCGGGGTCCAGTTCACTTCGCGCTTCTGGAGAGCTACGTGTAAGCTGCTGGATGTCACCCAGGATTTCTCCTCTGCCTATCATCCTCAGTCCAATGGTCTAGTGGAACGTATCAACCAGGTCCTTACCAGCTTTCTCCGGCATTTCGTCAATGCTCATCATAACGATTGGGTTGAGCTCCTACCATGGGCCGAGTTCTCCTATAACAACCATGAGAGTGAGTCTTCTTCCAAATCCCCATTCTTTGTGGTCTACAGTCACACCCCCGGATTCGGTTTCCCGTCTCCGCTTCTGTGGACAATCCTGCCGCGCAGTCTCTGGTCAGCGAATTTTTTACTATTTGGGAAGACACTAGATCCGCACTTCTTCAGTCCTCTGAGCGGATGAAGAAACATGCCGATAAGAGACGTCTGGATCCGCCTCTTTTCCGTCCGGGAGACAGAGTCTGGCTCTCCTCCAAACATGTTCGGCTCAAAATACCATCGTATAAGTTGGGTCCGCGGTTCATCGGCCCGTTTGAGGTTCTCAAGCAAATCAATCCTGTGGCTTACAAGCTAAAACTCGCGGTCACCTTACGGATTCCCAACTCCTTCCTCATATCTCTCCTCAAACCTGTTGTTCTTAATTCTTTTTCTGACGATCCAGGTACCACTCCAGCTCCAGTCTCCACTGAGGACGTCTATGAGGTAGAGAACATTTTGGCCACCAAAAGGGTAAGAGGAAAAACCTTTTTTCTGGTGGATTGGAAGGGGTTTGGCCCAGAGGAGAGGTCTTGGGAACCCAGGGAGAACATCCAGGCCCCTCTTCTTCTTAAAGAATTTCTTGCTGGCCTAAAATAGAGGGGGCGTAAAGGGGGGGTACTGAAGCATCAGCGTCTCTGCCCCCTGCCAGGCAGAGACGCCGTCCCCCTTAGCGCCGCGGTCCTGCTCCGGCGTCTTCCGGCCTCCCTGCTGCTGCTGGTGCACGCAGCTTCTCTGGCTCTGTGCTTAGGGCACACATGCGCGCGCTCCCTCCCTCTTAAAGGGGCCGCGGGCACCGTCCTAAAAAGTCCCCGGCCAATGGCCGGAGGACTTTCTCTATAAAAGGCACCTCCTACAATATGGCGTTGCTCTGTGTTACTTACTTTTCTTCAGCCCTCAGGTCCTCTGCAAGTCAGTCCTGTCTGCCAGTCTGATCTTCAGTCCAGTCCACCAGTCTGACTACTTTCCAGCCCGACAGTCTGTCTACAGTCCAGTCTGCCAGTCTGTCTATGGGCTCTGCCCACCTGCTTACCTGGGAGCACCTGCCTGTTACCTGCCGTGTCAGCCTGCCTGCTTACCTGGAAGCACCCGCCTGTCACCTGCCCTGCCCGCCAGCCTGCTTAACTGGAAGCACCTGCCAGTTACCTGTTGTGCCCACCTGCCTGCTTACCCGAAGCACCCGTCTGGCTATCAGCCGAATCAGCCTGCTTAACTACCCGGATCACCCGTCAGCCTGCCTGCCGTGCTCATCTGCTGTACCAGTCAGTTCCTGCCTTTTGACCCGTGGGAGTCACCTGCTCTCATACAAGGTCAGCCCCAGAGTGGCACCTGGTCCCTCTGCTCGGTTCCTCCCTGGTTCACGGAGTCGACTGAGCCGCCTTGCGACCTAGGTCGGGCCGAGTAGATACTTAGTCATGCCCCTCTGGTCCCTCCTTGCACTGTAGCACACAGGTCCCACCACCCGGATCCATAACACGTTCCTTTATTCCCTATATCCAATCGCTAGCTCGCTCATGTTACCTGCATTTTAAAAACATTTCAAGAATCCGACCTTTTCTCACCTTTGAAACTGCAAAAGCTCTTACAGTCGCTCTTATTCATTCTCGTCTGGACTATTGCAACTTTCTACTGACCGATCTCCCTCTTTACCAAACTTTCTCCCCTCCAATCCATCCTGAATGCAGCATCCAGGGTTGTATTTCTGTTCAGCCGCTGCACCGATGCCTCCACCTTGTGCCAGTCATTACACAATACAATAAAAACTTATCTCTCTTACCCACAAGGCTCTACACACTTCTGCACCACCCGATATTTCCTCCTTCATTTCTGTCTATCACCCTCCCCATGCTATCTGCTCCACATCGGATTTAAGACTAACATCCTCCATAATCCAAACGTCCCACCTCCGTCTCTAAGACTTGCGCCAGTTTTCTGAAATCCACTATCCTGGATAATCAGACCAATACATAGCTCTCACATTTTTAAATGTGCTTTAAAAACACATCTCTTTAGACAGATCTACCACTTCACTTCACCAACCTAACTTTCCCCGTTATCTCTTTCTACATTTTCCTCAGGATCTGGTCCTTCCTATTCACCTGTCTCTATCTCCACATCCTCCTTGCACCCAATAGTACTTGGTCACTGTACCTAGATAGATACTAGCTGGTGACCTGATCATGCAGCTTATTTAAAGCACCACTCCAGCATTTTTTTTTCAGCGCTGGAGTGGCGCTTTAAATGTAAGCCCCTTACCCCCATTCTTATACTCACCTTCTGGCGGCTTTACCTTTTACTGACACCGATCCAGTCCCGCTGTGCCATCTTGTGCCCGTAACGTCTGACTGGACAAAAATCAGAAGTTACGTCAGAAGAGGTCAATGAAACTCTATGAGATCCAGAGCAAGGCTCTCATAGAGATGTATTGAAAAGTGCTCCATGAAATACTGGAAGTGCCGGCAGGTCACTTTTCGCTGGAGACCGACGGGAGTGACCCTGGAAAAGGTGATGATGACTGGACCATATATGACAAGTACTTTCTACATATTGTCTCCCCTCTATTTCCTTATAGATTGTAAGCTGGCGAGCAAGAACCTCACTCCTCCTGTAACTGTTGAACTGTGTTACTTTGTGATGTCTTTATTGTTTGTACATGTCACCACTTAATTGTAAAGTGCTTCAGAATTTGTTGGCGTTATATAAATGAATTATTATTATTATTACTACCACTACTAAACACTCATGTGAGCGCAGCAGTAGAGGGAGCCAGATCTCGAACAGAGAGGTGCTGGAACAAAAGAAAAAAAACGGATCCAAGAGAACAACGACATTTACATCAGGAAAAAAAATCCTTTTTAATGGCAAGTGACAAGTCCTGTTTAAAGGGATTTTCAGAGACAATACTGATGGCCTACCCTATTGACAGGGCACTGGCAGACACATACATATGTGGACCCCTGTGCAACAACAATATATGGGCCCTTTGCAGTCCAATAGGTCATCATAAAGCACAAGTCCATCTGATTTGGAGATGGAAAAGGGCCACCTCACCCTTTGGGCCCCGGTGCGGCAGCACATACTGCACCAATGATCTGTACACCTTTTAGACAGGGGCTTATCCCAAGGCCACATTCACACATTCAGTATTTGGTCAGTATTTTACATCAGTATTTGTAAGCCAAAATCAGGAGAGGAACAATCAGAGGAAAAGTATAATAGAAACACGTCACCACTTCTGTATTTTTCATCCATTCTTGGTTTTGGCTTACAAATACTGACCAAACACTGAACATGTGAACGTGGCCTATATAAGGGGATTCTAACGCTACAAACACACTGTTGTATATTTTTTTGCCTGGTTCTTCAGCTCATCCCCTTTCACGTTAATAGGAAATGTTATGGCCGGTAGACAATGAATGGGATGTGGAACCAGCTGAAGTCCTGTGGCTCCTTCATTTGGCTGACTGATGGAGAGAACCTTGGTTAGGCACATATTAGTGGCGTTTTCCACTTTTAAAATTGTGGGCTTTTTATTTCCAAAAATGGTTCTTTTTCACCTAAAACACCTCCCCAATATCATCCAAATAATTTTTTGCGCCATTCTGAGTCAATCTTAATGCCACCATTGTATGTCTGACTTCTTACATGCAGCACTTCCGGGTTGCATTAGATTATTGCCAAATCTGCATACAAGTTCCATTATTCCTAGTTGTCTCCAGCCAGCCAAGCTCTACTACAATAACATAAAGGTTCAGTCCATCGCTCCACCATTCTATTGCGCATTTGCCGAAAAATATATGTGGCTAAAGATGTACATAATGTCTGTTACACATTCTCTGAACGTTGCCAGAATCTGAAGAGAAGACGGAAACTCCTGGTATGAAACATCAGAAGAAACTTTCAGATTGCAGAATAAGGGCAACATGTGAGCGGGGATTGGCACAAGTGTCACTTCCAGAAGTTACGTTTATTAGAAAAAATTTTTTGCATGAACAAAACTTGGGGAATTTTTTAGTAAATGAAGGGAAGTAGATTTAACAGTGTTTTCAACACATAGACCATGAATATTATACTCCCAGAAAATGGAGAATATATGCCAAGTTATGAACAGTAGGCAGTTGCGTCATTTTGACGAGTGTAGTCATCATGCTAATGCAATACACAGGTTTAACGTCTGCCTGTATATTGAAAGTACACAAGGTAATCTTCTAGCAAATAGATATTGGCCAGTGCATTACAGATAAAAGCAGTTGCGAAACGCGCGTTGGGTGTATGATGGGTGAGCCATTGCACTCTTCTTGTTCTCTCCTAGGCACTGGTGGAATCAGTACTCTATCAGGGTTCACAGTGACTCCTACTATTTATCTTTTCATTTTGTGATATATTACCATTCTCCTGTCAATTTTTGTCTTTTCTTATATTTGTCTTTTCTTTTTCACTGTGATTCCTTAGTCTTATATTGTAGTATGAATATTTTTATGAGATGTATTTTTTTCAGCTCACCCACCATTTCTCTCTTGTGTCTGTGCATTTTGCTATTTATTATACATTCATTTATATATTTTTACTGAAACTTAATAAAAATGTACTGTATATGTTTTATTGGGATTTATTGCATTCTGCACACTCTTCTTGGCTAATCATGTTATACATGTGCATTGGGCAGAATTAATTTTTGGCTTTGGTCCACCACTCTTTGGTTTCCCTATTACAGATAAAAAGTGAAATTTGAAATTCTCTCATGTTATAAAAAAAGAAAACCATGTGTAATTGAAAAACAACAAGAAACAGTATAAACAAAACAATATATTTCATTAAATAAAAGACTATGTACAGTACAGACCAAAAGTTTGGACACACCTTCTCATTTAAAGATTTTTCTGTATTTTCATGACAATAACAATTGTACATTCACACTGAAGGCATCAAAACTATGAATTAACACGTGGAATTATATACTTAACAAAAAAGTGTGAAACAACTGAAAATATGTCTTATATTCTAGGTTCTTCAAAGTAGCCACCTTTTGCTTTGATGACTGCTTTGCACACTCTTGGCATTCTCTTGATAAGCTTCAAGAGGTAGTCACCGGAAATGGTCTTCTAACAATCTTGAAGGTTTTCCCAGAGATGCTTAGCACTTGTTGGCCCTTTTGTCTTCACTCTGCGGTCCAGCTCACCCCAAACCATCTCAATTGGGTTCAGGTCTGGTGACTGTGGAGGCCAGGTCATCTGGCGTAGCACCCCATAACTCTCCTCCTTGGTCAAATAGCCCTTACACAGCCTGGAGGTGAGTTTGGGGTCATTGTCCTGTTGAAAAATAAATGATGGTCCAGCTAAACGCAAACCGGATGGAATAGCATGCCGCTGCAAGATGCTGTGGTAGCCATGCTGGTTCAGTATGCCTTCAATTTTGAATAAATCCCCAACAGTGTCACCAGCAAAGCACCCCCACACCATTACACCTCCTCCTCCATGCTTCACGGTGGGAACCAGGCATGTAGAGTCCATCCGTTCACCTTTTCTGCATCGCACAAAGACACGGTGGTTGGAACCAAAGATCTCAAATTTGGACTCATCAGACCAAAGCACAGATTTCTACTGGTCTAACGTCCATTCCTTGTGTTCTTTAGCCCAAACAAGTCTCTTCTGCTTGTTGCCTGTCCATAGCAGTGGTTTCCTAGCAGCTATTTTACCATGAAGGCCTGCTGCACAAAGTCTCCTCTTAACAGTTGTTGTAGAGATGTGTCTGCTGCTAGAACTCTGTGTGGCATTGACCTGGTCTCTAATCTGAGCTGCTGTTGACTTGCGATTTCTGAGGCTGGTGACTTGGATAAACTTATCCTCAGAAGCAGAGGTGACTATTGGTCTTCCTTTCCTGGGGCGGTCCTCATGTGAGCCAGTTTCTTTGTAGCGCTTGATGGTTTTTGCAACTGCACTTGGGGAGACTTTCAAAGTTTTCCCAATTTTTCGGACTGACTTTCTTAAAGTAATGATGGCCACTCGTTTTTCTTTCCTTAGCTGCTTTTTTCTTGCCATAATACAAATTCTAACAGTCTATTCAGTAGGACTATCAGCTGTGTATCCACCAGACTTCTGCACAACACAACTGATGGTCCCAACCCCATTTTGTTCAGTATATATATATATCTATATATCTACTATATAATCGGCTTATCCCGTCTGTCTGTCCGTCCAGGAAATCCCGCATCCGGCCACGGCCAATCAGCGACGCGGGATTTCAGAACAAGTCGGGAGATAGCAGGGCTGACTCCGCCCATGTGGTCATGTGACTCACCAACTGCTCATGACGTACTGAACATGTTTTGTCAGTCACAGTGTGTGATGTACTTCTGTCACGTTTAATGAATACGTTCTGTCAGTCACAGTGCGACATAGTTCAGTCACGTTTACTAAACACGGTCAGTCAGAGTGTGATGTACTTCTGTCACGTTTCATTCACCGTGGTACGCGGAACAGGAGACCCCCGGCTGCAGCCGCAAACAGTCGTGATGTAAGCGGAAGCAAGAGCCGGCTGCAGCCGGGGGAATTACGCGCTGGCTGTGCGTGGTCAGTGATGCTGTCACAAGCAGTATTGACAACATGACGTAATTACAAAATTCATTAGGGGCCCCGGGGGGATAAATTGGGGGGTTAATTTAAAGTAGTGCACAACCCATTTAAACACTGCTTCGCTGATTAGTCGCGTCCGGTCGGCCGCATACATATTCTAGAATACCCGATGCGTTAGAATTAGGCCACCATCTAGTATATATATATACAGCGCAAAAAAATAAAGGGAACACTTAAACAACAGAATATAACTCCAAGTAAATCAAACTTCTGTGAAATCAAACTGTCCACTTAGGAAGCAACACTGATTGACAATCAATTTCACATGCTGTTGTGCAAATGGAATAGACAATAGATGGAAATTATTGGCAATTATCAAGACACACTCAATAAAGGAGTGGTTCTGCAGGTGGGAACCACAGACCACATCTCAGTACGAATGCTTTCTGGTTGATGTTTTGGGCACTTTTGAATGTTTGTTATGCTTTCACACTCGTGGTAGCATGAGACGGACTCTACAACCCACAGAAGTTGCTCAGGTAGTGCAGCTCATCCAGGATGGCACATCAATGTGAGCTGTGGCAAGAAGGTTTGCTGTGTCTGTCAGCATAGTGTCCAGAGGCTGGAGGCACTACCAGGAGACAGGCCAGTACCCCAGGAAATGTGGAGGGGGCCGTAGGAGGGCAACAACCAAGCCAGCAGGACCGCTACCTCCGCCTTTGTGCAAGGAGGAACAGGAGGAACACTGCCAGAGCCCTGCAAAATGATCTCCAGCAGGCCACAAATGTGCATGTGTCTGCACAAACGGTTAGAAACTGACTCCATGAGGGTGGTATGAGGGTCCGACGTCCACAGATGGGGGTTGTGCTCACAGCCCAACACCATGCAGGATGCTTGATATTTGCCACAGAACACCAGGATTGGCAAAGTCGCCACTGGCGCCCTGTGCTCTTCACAGATGAAAGCAGGTTCACACTGAGCACATGTGACAGACATAACAGAGTCTGGAGACGCTGTGGAGAGCGATCTGCTGCCTGCAACATCCTTCAGCATGACCAGTTCGGCAGTGGGTCAGTAATGGTGTGGGGTGGCATTTCTTTGGAGGGCTGCACAGCCCTCCATGTGCTCGCCAGAGGTAGCCTGACTGCCATTAGGTACCGAGATGAGATCCTTAGACCCCTTGTGAGACCATATGCTGGTGCGGTTGGCCCTGGGTTCCTTCTAATGCAGTACAATGCCAGACCTCATGTGGCTGGAGTGTGTCAGCAGTTCCTGCAAGATGAAGGCATTGAAGCTATGGACTGGCCCCCCCATTCCCCAGACCTAAATTCGATTGAGCACATCTGGGACATCATGTCTCGCTCCATACACCACAGACTGTCCAGGAGTTGGCAGATGCTTTAGTCCAGGTCTGGGAGGAGATCCCATAGGAGACCATCCACAACCTCATCAGGAGCATGCCCAGGCGTTGTAGGGAGGTCATACAGGCACGTGGAGGCCACACACGATACTGAGTCTCATCTTGACTTGTTTTAAGCACATTACATCAAAGTTGTATCAGCCTATAGTGTGTTTTTCCACTTTAATTTTGGGGGTGACTCCAAATCCAGGCCTCCATTGGTTAATAAATTTGATTTCCATTGATGATTTTTGTGTGATTTTGTTGTCAGCACATTCAACTTTATACAGAACAAAGTATTCAATGAGAATATTTCATTGATTCTGATCTAGGATATGTTATTTGAGTGTTCCCTTTATTTTTTTGAGCAGTGTATATATATATATATATATATATATATATGTATATATATATATATATATATATATATATATATATATATATATAGTGCACCACTTTTGTTTTTGCTCCCATTTTTCATGAGCTGAATGCAAAGATCTAACACGTTTTCTATGGACACAAAAGGCCTTTTTCTTGCAAATATTGTTCACAAATTTGTCTAAATCTGTGTTACATTTTGAGAAAAACATGTATATGTGTCTTTATATAGTGTATGTAAATTCCTGGTTTCAACTGTATATATACACATATACATACACATACACACACATACCTCTTAGGACTTTCTCCTGCTTAGTCCTACCACCCAAAGCAATACTGTAATAGTGAAAAAGTTACCTGCGGTGTTGTGCAAGCAGTTGTCGCACACACCCCCGCCTCCTCGGTCGTGGTCATGAGGGTGAGGGTCTTCACTTGCATTATAGTGACAGCTGGATGAATGGTTGTTGCACTGGCACGCCGCACAGTTATAAGCATTCACATGGTCACCTTGATGAAACGACTTGTTGTTATAGAGGGGCAAGCAGCGATCACACTGGAGACAAAAATATCACAAAAAAAGAAGGAAATTCAGAGTAATAGTTTCAGTCTCACATTCATGTTCAATTTATAAGCTTATCAGCTTGCTTTCATGTGCTAATTTTGGAAAATATGGATTAACCAATTCGCACTCTTAGGAACAATTTAGTCACTGAACGAAATTGCCTGAGGCTCTTTATCCTTTTGAAAAAAATAGGGATTTATACCCTCCTATGTGCCGCACAATGACTTCGGTGGGTCACAGTAAGCACGCTCATACATATTCATGTGACCCTGTCCGTCTGTTGGCATCGCTTTTCTTTGAAGTTTGACCCCAGTAGATGCCTTCTTCTACCAAGAGGCTTCCCCGTAATGACACAATAAATATTGTTCCACTTAAAGGGCTTAATTTTTAAGTTAAAGCTGTTAGCATGGCTAACTAAAAGTAATACAACAGCAGTAAAATGTACTAACTACTGCAAATGTACCATAAATCAAACCATGCCTGGATTTCCCTCCAGGGCAATCCCCTGAGGCATCGGAGCTTGCTGAAATTTGCATAAAAACACATTGTATACTTAGTAGCAAAAAGTTAACAGGGAAAAAAAAAAAGCAAAGCACCAATGTCAGAGCGGACAGGATTTCTCGAAGACTCAGAGACTTCAATTATAATTTAACTTACATTAGAAAATAAAATAAAAAATTGGACTTTTAGGATTTTAATATTTTTGTAAATGTGAACAATCATTACAACTTTTTGTAGTTTATTATAAAGGATCGCATTTCTTACTTTTGAAATCCACATAGCGCCCATTAATATAAATGGGGGGACCAGGAAATCTGGTTTGAGTCAGAGTGGGAAATGTTCTATACTGGTCTATAAGACCTCCATATACTCTAGTTGGCCAAATTAACCCCTTAGCGCCCAATGACGGGGATAACCCATCATGGCTGGATGCTGGTTTGCGCACCATGACGGGTTATCCCCGTCATGCATTTAAACTGTCACTGCGTGTAAACACGCAATGACAGTTTCATGCCGACAGCTGTCACAGACAGCTGAGAGGCAGGGGCAGAGGTGCAGGGACCCATGCCGGTGGTCCCCGCACCCAGATTGCGAGCGCGATCGCAGCATTCAGGAACCAGGCAGAGGGACGGGTGCTCCTTCTGCCTTCAGGTCAGCGCCCCTGCGACGTCATCGCGGGGGCCCGACCATTGCCATGATGACCTGAGGTCGTCATGACGACCCCCAGATCACCAAGCTACGGAAAGCTTCTGAGACCATGCTCACAGCATGGTCTCAAGAGCTTTCACTATAGGTATAATGTACTGCAAGGCTAGTGCACTGCAATACATTATACCTGTGGAAAGAGGGAAAAAAGTCCCATAGAGGGACTAGGTAAAAAACTTTAAAAAAAGTAAAAAAAATCTAAAAAAATGTAAAACAAATAATAAAATATATTACACTAATAAATACACATTTTTATGCAAAAAAATAAAAATAAACAAAAAAAATACACATATTTAGTATCGCCGCGTCCGGAACGACCCGATTTATAAATGTGTCACACTAGTTAACCCCTTCAGTGAACAGCGTAAAAAAAAATAAAAAAAAACATGGGAAACTATGCCTTTTCATCATACCGCTAGAAAAAAGTGGAATAAAATGTGATCAAAAAGACGGATGTAAATAAAAATGGTATCGCTGAAAACATCATCTTGTCCCACAAAAAACAAGCCGCCATACAGCTCCATCAGCGGAAAAATAAAAAAGTTATAGCTCTCAGAATAAAGCGATGTAAAGATAATTATTTTTTGTATAAAAGTTTTTATTATGTAAAAGTGCAAAAACATTAAAAAAATACATAAATGAGGTATCGCTATAATCATATTGACCTGAAGAATAAAGCTGCCTTCTTACTTTTACCAGCGGTGAACGGCATAAAAAAAAAAAAAAAAAAAACAATTCCTGAATTGTTTTTTGTTTATTCTGCCTCCCAAAAATCGGATTAGAAAGCGATCAGAGAGTGTCATGTGCCCGAAAATAGTACCAATAAAAACATCAACTTGTCCCGCAAAAAACAAGCCCTTAGATGACTCTGTCGGCCAAAATATGGAAAAATTATAGCTTTCAAAATATGTCGCTGAAAAACTAGTTTTTGCAAAAAAAAAATGTGTCACAGCTGTCAATCATAAAAACCCGCTATAAATCTTGTATCGCTGTAATCGCACCGACCCGAAGAATAAAGTCACCTAATCACTTATACTGCATGAGGACCGACGTAAAAGATAAATAAAACCAATTCTTCACCTTCCGTTTATTTGTTTATTCTGCCTCCCTAAGATCGCAGTAAGGCTCTGCTCACATTTATCTTGCGCTCTGCGCTGAGCCCTTACAACGGGGTTTCTGTATAAATCTCTGAAATAAGTGATTAAGACGGAACCCCCGGTGGAAGATTTACTATAATGTAGCAGATGGAGGCACTGTTGATGCCGTGTGACCTATGATCCAGCGGTGTCCATCTTTTTAGGCATAGATAAAAGTGCGGTCATCCAGTTTTGTGAACCTCTGAAAAGGATAATGCTGAACAGAGGCCAAACGGAGCCCAGAGTAACTCTGCTGCCTCATCGCATTATAGTGAATGGATCCCTTGGGAGTTTCATCTGAGTCACGTCATTCAGAGATTTAGATGGAAACCCCAAAGTAAGTGCTCAGCGTAGAGCGCAGGATAAATGTGATCCAAAATGTTATGTAAAATGCTCCCAATAAAAGCTTCACATAAAAGGCCCCCACTCAGGTCTGTCATGTGTTAATGGAAATATAGGGGGCTTCCACTTTACTGGTAGTACACAGGCTCTGGAAAAGCGAAATGGCTCTCGCCCCCCAAAAGAAATTCAGCAAATTCTGTGCTCCCAAATCCAAATCCCCCCTCCATTCTGAGCCCAACAGTGTGTCTAAACCACATTTAGCATCCACATATTTGGCAGGGGTATGATATCCAAAATGGAGTCATTTGAGGGGGGTGTCTGCTCTTCTAGCACTTAGGGGCACTATATATAGAGACCGCAAACTATTCTAGGAAAATCTGTACTCCAGCAGGCAAATAGGGCTCTGTCCCTCCCGAGTCTCACTGTTTGGCTAAGCAGTACTGTACAGCCACATGTGGGGTATTGCCACGTTCAGCAGAAATTGTGTGACATTGGTGCCATTTTTTTACCAATTTCCCCATGTGAAAATGTAAAATCTGGGGCTAAAACAAAATATTTGTGTTAAAAATTTAATTCTTTTTTCTTCACTGCCCAATGATATAAAATTCTGTGACACATCTGTGGTGGCAATATGATCACTGCACTCTTAGATGAATTCATTGAGATTTGTAGTTTGTAAAATGGGGACACTTATGGGGGATTCTGCTGTTTTGGCAACTCAGTGGCTCTGCCAATGTGACATGACACTCTCAAACCATTCCAGCTAAATTTGAACTCCAGTATGGCGCTTCTTCCATTCTGAGCTTTGCACTGTTCCTCAAAAGTAGTTTTCGACCACACATTGTGTATTGGCGCACTCAGGAGAAATTGCACAACAACTTTTCAGGTCCATTTTCTCCTGTTACCCTTGTGAAAATAAAAAAATTGTAACTAAAAGATAATTTTTGTGGAAAAAAATAGATTTTTTATTTTCACAGCTCTACGTTATAAACTTCTGTGAAGCACCTCGGGGTTCAGGGTGTTCACCGCACATCTAAATATGTTCCTTGAGGGGTTTAGTTTCCAAAATGTGGCAATTTTTGGTATGTTTCCACTGTTTAAGCACATCAGGGGCACTCCAAACGCAACATGGCTTCCGCTATCAATTCCAGCCAATTTTGCATTCAAAAAGTCATACGGTGCTCCTTGCCATCCGAGCCCTGCCGTGCGCCCAAACAGTGATTTTCCCTCACATATGGGGTATTGGCGTACTCAGGAGAAATTGCACAACAAATTTGGGGGTCCATTTTCTCCTGATACCCTCGTGAAAATAAAAAAATGGGTCTAAATTAAATTTTTTGTGAAAAAAAGTTAAATGTTCATTTTTTTCTTCATATTGCTTCAGTTCCTGTGAAGCACCTGAAGGGTTAATAAACTTCTTGAATGTGGTTTTGAGCACCTTGAGGGGGGCAGTTTTTAGAATGCTGTCACTTTTGGGTATTTTCTGTCATATAGACCCCTCAAAGTCACTTCAAATGTGACGTAGTCCCTAAAAAAATGGTTTTGAAAATTTTGTTGGAAAAATGAGAAATTGCTGGTCAACTTTTAACCCTTATAACTTCCTAACAAAAAAATTATGTTTCAAAAATTGTTCTGATGTAAAGTAGACATGTTGGAAATGTTATTTATTAACTATTTTGTGTGACATATCTCTCTGCTTTAAGAGCATAAAAATTCAAATTTTGAAAATTTTGACATTTTATAAATTTTTGCCAAATTTCCAATTTTTCACAAATAAACGCAAGTCATATCAAAAAGCTTTTACCACTATCATGAAGTACAATATGTCATGAAAAAACAATCTCAGAATCAGTGGGATCTGTTGATGCGTTCCAGAGCTATTACCTCATAAAGTGACAGTGGTCAAATTTAAAAATTGAGGCCTGGTCATTAACATACAAAGTGGCTCGGTCCTTAAGGGGCTAAAAGGGGTCGATTTATTTTTTAAACGGAAGCTATTAGAGATGCGCAAATAAATTTGAGTGGAATTGAATTCTACTCAAATATTACAAACATTGGCTAAAATGCTGACTTTTCTGTAATTTGTTTCAACATGGTTTCAAAAATGGTGGCCATAGAAGGGTAAAAAATAAATAAAAAATACTTACACTCAACATACGGCTCACCTCTCCATCACCTCCGCTCTGCACCATCCCATGTCCGGTAATCATTGCACCTTCTTCTGAATTTCTGGGTCTCATCAAGTTGAACCCAGTAAGTTTCAGAGTTTACGCACTCAAGATCACGACACACTTCATGTCCTCATGACTGTGCATCTGGACCTCTTGCTGTAAGGCCGGTTTCAAACGTCCGTATATTTCCTTTATCTGAAATATCCATGTGTGTCCCACGTGTGGCAAACGTGTGCTGCCCATATGCCACACCAGGATCGCATGGACCGGCGCCTAGGAATCTTAATCCTATTTTTAGACAGGGACACTGCGGGAGCAGCCTGCTACTACCCTCATTATTGTCCCTGCATTGTCCCTGCTGGTGCTGATTGCAGCGGTGGCAGGAAACCATGATGAGGGCAGTGTTTAGCACCGGGAGCTTGGGAACAATGCTAACTGTAGTGTTGATTCCCATGCGCCAGTCCGTGTCACACTGATGACATACGGATGTCATCCGTGTGTGTTCAGCGTGAGACACTTTTGCAGACCATGCATCAGCAAAAAAACGGACGTCAGCTTCTTTAGCAATGACCTTTTGTGTCTTACCCTCCTTATGGAGTGTGTCAGTGACTGCCTTCTGGACATTTCTCAAGTCAGCAGTCTTCCCCATGATTGTGGAGCCTACTGAAACAGACTAAGGGACCTTTTTAAACACGTAGGAAGCCTCTGCAGGTGTTTTTTGTTAATTATTCTAATTTACTGAGATAATGACTTTTGTGTTTTCATTGGCTGTAAGCCATAAACATCAACATTAACAGAAATAAACACTGGAAATAGATCACTCTGTTTGTAATGACTCTATATAATATATGAGTTTCACTTTTTGTATTGAAGAACTGAAATACATTTACTTTTTGATGATATTCTAATTTTGTGAGAAGCACCTGTATATATAAATAAAAATGATAGAAATGCTAACATGCAGTATTTGTATACATACCGTATACTAATAGTTTATGTATAGTATGTGTAAATTGAGGTGGACTCAATTTACTAATTCTGTGACTTCTGGAGGTACTTGGTCACTCAGGATTTTATTTAGTCGTATCACACTACAGGGGCTGAATACAAATGCACAGTACAATTTTCAGATTTATATTTTTAAAATATTTAGAAAACCATGTATCATTTCCTTTATACTTCACAAATACTTGTTACTTTGTGTTGGTGTAACACATAAATCCCAATAAAATAGATTTAAATTTGTGGATGTAATGTGAAAAAATGTAGAAAAGTTCAAGGGGTATGAATACTTTTTCAAGGCACTGTACCAGTCTGTCTTTGTTATTTTCTTGACTTTAATTTAAATTTGTATTTTGTATGTAGAGCCTTCTCAGGTAAAGCATCATGGAATAAATGGTGCTCTATAAATAAATAATAATAATAATAATGAATATTAGCAAGATTCTTTTTTTTACTGTTTGCTAGATTATGTAATATATATATTATATTTTGTATATATATATATATATGTATATATATATATATATTTACGCAGATATGTAATGTTTTTATACATATGCAATGTTTTATATATATAATATATATATAAATATATATACACATGCATAATATGTATGTGTACATATACAGTGTATATATATATATATATATCATATATATATTTATTTACAATATATATATATTTATACTCATACTCTTATCCGACCATTGATAGATCCATGAATGTCACACACTTTACTAATTTACCTAAAAGCCCCTACATATATATTTATTCACACACACACATATTATATATATATATATATATATATATATATATATACATATACATTTTTATATATTTATTTACACACACATAATATATATATATATATATATATATATATATACATACATATATATAATATATATATATATATATATATACACACACCCATATTTTTTTATTTATATATTTTTTTTTTTTCTTTTATTTATATATACATATTATATTCATTTACACACATATATATTATTTATATATTTGTTTTATATATTTATATATATATTGTTTTATATATATATTTATTTACACACACATGTATATATTTTCCTTTCTTTTGTTTATATATTATATTTCTTTTTACACACACACACACATATTATATATATATATATATATATATATATATTATATATATGTATACACATACTCCTATCTGGCCATTGATTGGAGATCTATGAACGTCACGCACTTTCCTAGTTTTCCTGACGCCCCTACACATCTGTGGTCGGCGGTAATGAATCAGTGCTCACTTTTTCTGTTGGGAAATATAGCTCAATATACTCTGTCGGAATCATTTCTGTTTTTTATTGCCTATCCAGTAATGAGCCAGACTTTCTTAAGATCTTTGAACTGAATATATTAAAACTTGCATGAAACTATCAGGGCAATCAAAAAATACTAAAATGTTCCCATTTGATGTACTAAAGAATAATATCAAAGGACAGTCGCAATGCCAGCAGGAATAACAAGTAGGGGAGAATGTTTAAAACATCACCATAGGAAAGTAGAAATAAATAATTGACATCTACCTGGGAAATAAGGTCAGGGAAATGAGCGTTGTAGAGGGGCTCCGCTCGGCCCACACAGGGCTGACATATTCCTTAACGCTATCAATCTTAAGCACTGCAGGATTTTATCATCAGCGGTAATTTGAGTTGATTATGGCGTCAATGTCAGGATAATGATATAGGTTCTGTGGATAATGAAAGAGTAATGGAGGAGAAGCGCTGAACAATTACTTATGTGGTTACCATACTATAGAGCCATGGTCACCTCCATACTTGGGGTTCTTTCCAAACTCTATAAATGGAGATCATTTATAGTAGGAGGGAACAGAAATGTGAATTTCTACCAGACTTCATTACTGACCGCTTTGCGTCCACGGAACTTTGGACTTCTCCAATCTAGATGTTTCTTACGCATATTAATTGATAATATGGTTTTTCTAATTTTTGGGATATTAATAGGAGTGTTGTGACATCACCCATGTATGTTTCCATTTTTTCATTTTCCTACGCTTCTTTTTTTTCAGGATTAATTTTAGACCAATAATTATTACAAAATAGTAAAAAAAAGTTAATTACAATTTAGCTTCTTTTTTTTTTCCCAGCACCTAAAGTGGACTCTTCATTGGTTTTCGCCATCGTTTACCGTTAATTTGGATATATTACACGTCTATTTTAGAGTAATTGGATCAGCAATAGATGGTGGGCTTTTTTAAAATATGATATGATTTTTTTATTGAAAACAATGTATTTTAAGCATTGTATGGTGAGTGTATGTCAATTAGATCACAATAGCGTAAAATAATATAAAATAATTCACAAAGCAAACGGTCAATCAGGTAATGAGATTATTGAAGAATGAAAGTGTAATTATACATTTTTTTAAAGGGGTTGTCCACTATTAGGTCAACTCCTTCTTGATCTAAATGTTTGGCTCTATAAAATAAAAAAGCCTATACTCACCTCCCGTCAGCACTCACAGTCCCGGAACTCTCGTGCTATTGTTGTGACACCTGAGCCTGGCACCCAATCAGCGCTGGCGTCACTGTCCCCGCCTTCTGTCGAATTGGACATGAAGAGGAAGTCCGGGCTGCAGCTGATCTCTGACTTTCTCTTCATCTTCAATTCATACGCAGGCGGAGACAGTGACGCCAGCGCTGATTGGGCGCCGAGCTCAGGTGTCACAACAACAGCATGAGAGTTCCGGGACAGCAAGTGCTGACACTGCTGGAACGGGTCCAACTCGGGAGGTGAGTATAGGCTTTTTTATTTTATCAGGGTCAAACATTTTGATCAAGAAGGGATTGTCCAAGTAGTGGACAATCCCTTTAATCTTTTCCCAACCAGGCAATTTTTTTTTGTTTTTGAACTTTCCTTTTTCTTCCTCTTCTTCCATGAGCTATAACATTTTTACTTTTCATTTAACATAGAAAAATGTAGGTTTGTTTTTCGCAGGACGAGTTGTACTTTTGAACAACACCATCCATTTGATCATGCGATGTACTGGAGCACGAGAAAAAAATCTATATGTAAAATTATGGAGAAAAAAAGGCGCAATTCCGCCACAGGTTTTATGGGTTTTGTTTTTACAGCATTCATTCTATGGTAAGAATGATCTGGCTATATGGGTCTCCAGGTGAGAATGATTAAAGTGATAACACATACAGTACAGACCAAAAGTTTGGACACACCTTCTCATTTCAAGATTTTTCTGCATTTTCATGACTATGAAAATTGTACATTCACAGTGAAGGCATCAAAACTATGAATTAACACATGTGGAATTATATACTTAACAAAAAAGTGTGAAACAACTGAAAATATGTCTTATATTCTAGGTTCTTCAAAGTAGTCACCTTTAGCTTTGATGACTGCTTTGCACACTCTTGGCATTCTCTTGATGAGCTTCAAGAGGTAGTCACCGGAAATGGTTTTCACTTCACAGGTGTGCCCTGTCAGGTTTAATAAGTGAGATTTCTTGCCTTATAAATGGGGTTGGGACCATCAGTTGTGTTGTGTAGAAGTCTGGTGGAAACACAGCTGATAGTCCTACTGAATAGACTGTTAGCTGCTTTTTTCTTGCCATAATACAAATTGTAAGTAAAGAAAAATGAGTGGTCATCATTACTTTAAGAAATGAAGGTCAGCCAGTGCGAAAAATTGGGAAAACTTTGAAAGTGTCCCCAAGTGAAGTTGCAAAAACCATCAAGCGCTACAAAGAAACTGGCTCACATGAGGACCGCCCCAGGAAAGGAAGACCAAGAGTCACCTCTGCTTCTGAGGCTAAGTTTATCCGAGTCACGAGCCTCAGAAATCGCAGGTTAACAGCAGCTCAGATTAGAGACCAGGTCAATGCCACACAGAGTTCTAGCAGCAGACACATCTCTTCAACAACTGTTAAGAGGAGACTTTGTGCAGCAGGCCTTCATGGTAAAATAGCTGCTAGGAAACCACTGCTATGGACAGGCAACAAGCAGAAGAGACTTGTTTGGGCTAAAGAACACAAGGAATGGACATTAGACCAGTGGAAATCTGTTTTGGTCTGAGTAGTCCAAATTTGAGATCTTTGGTTCCAACCACAGTGTCTTTGTGCGACGCAGAAAAGGTGAACGGATGGACTCTACATGCCTGTTTCCCACTGTGAAGCATGGAAGAGGAAGTGTGATGGTGTGGGGGTGCTTTACTGGTGACACTGTTGGGGATTTATTCAAAATTGAAGGCATACTGAACCAGCATGGCTACCACAGCATCTAGCAGCGGCATGCTATTCCATCCGGTTTGCGTTTAGTTGGACCATCATTTATTTTTCAACAGGACAATGACCCCAAACACATCTCCAGGCTGTGTAAGGGCTATTTGACCAAGAAGCAGAATGATGGGGTGCTACGCCAGATGACCTGGCCTCCACAGTCACCAGACCTGAACCCAATCGAGATGGTTTGGGGTGAGCTGGACCGCAGAGTGAAGGCAAAAGGGCCAACAAGTGCTAAGCATCTCTGGGAACTCCTTCAAGATTGTTGGAAGACCATTTCCGGTGTTTACCTCTTGAAGCTCATCAAGAAAATGCCAAGAGTGTGCAAAGCAGTCATCAAAGCAAAAGGTGGCTACTTTGAAGAACCTAAAATATAAGACATATTTTCAGTTGTTTCACATTTTTTTGTTAAGTATATAATTCCACATGTGTTAATTCATAGTTTTGATGCCTTCAGTGTGAATGTACAATTTTTATAGTCATGAAAATACAGAAAAATCTTTAAATGAGAAGGTGTGTCCAAACTTTTGGTCTGTACTGTAAGTCTATTTTTTTTTTATTTAAGTGGTGAAAAAAAAAATCAGAAATTCATCAAAACAAAAAATGTTTTACTCGCTTTGCGGATAGCAACGTTTTTAAATTTTGATGGATGGAGCTATGTGGGGACTTGTTTTTTTGTGTCCTGAGAAGAAATCCTTATTTATACCCCTTCGGGGTAGATATGATGTTTTGATTGTCTCTTATTGTATTTTTTGTGATGTTGCCGCATCTGAAAAACCACAGTTCTAGCATATACTTTTTTTTCTGATTTCAGTGTATAGCCATCAGGTTAATTAATATTATGTTAAATAGGTTAATAAATATTAATTAAATAATATTTCGATAGATCAGACTTTTATTGATGTGGAGATGCCACATATATGTATGTTATTATTGTTGCTCTTATTATTTTAAATTAGAGAAGAGGAGGGTGATTTAAACTTGTATATCTTTTTTTCATATTTTATATTAGACAGCCACAGTTCTCCTGAATTGACAGTCTCTATAAAACTTTATGAGCACCAACTGTGTCCTCTCCTTTCTCAGTGATGGGAAAACCTGCATTCACCAAAAACAGATGTTGTCTGTGAATTGAAAATTATAACAATGAATGATCAGTCCAGGAGCAGAAAAAAAAGCATTTCTCTGATAAGATGTACTTCAAAGTTTCTTATTTCCATGTGTATTAGTGATTAAAAAACAATGTTTGCTTTCTAATTATGCTCCAGGCGTTGAAAAGTTCACAACCCTATTTTTCTTCCTTCTCTCCTTCTCTCCTCAAAAGTCATTCTCCAGTATTGTTTCAATGACCAGTTCACTCCTTTCAAATGCTGCTTTCATCTGCTGCTCAAAAGCTATATGCAGTGTATAGGAATTCACCTTAGTGGAGAAGCTCAGACAGGGAAAGTCCCATGCACAGATTGTTAGAATATAGTGTATGGATTCTTGATGAGCAGCAGTTGAAAGGAGCTTCTAAAGAATCATGATATGTTCATGTGAAACAGCACTGCAGCATAATATTTGGGAGATAAGCATACAAAATAAAGTGATGTATATTCCAAAAATCATAACTTTGCAATGCCTGGAAGGCAATTAAATAAAGTTTAGTTACTCTTTAAATTTACACCTTATTATATTATACTGAATTTACATATATTTCTGAAAGAACATTTTTTTTGTTTGCAGGTTATTTTACACATATATTTTTAATTTTGCTTTTATTTCAATTTTGTTTTGTTGTTATTGCTCAGGTAACTGGCTTCAACCCATGCTACAATTATATACTGAGGTTGTTCCTTTTCAATTAAGTTTCTCCCCTGCCTGAAATATGGTATTAAAAAAATCCTTCCTCTACTCACCTTCCCCAGGTCCATCTGTGACTCTCCACCGCCGTTTCCAGGTCCAGCAGCCAATCAGTGAGCTAAGTAGCTCGGAGAGGGGCGTTTCAGTTACACTGGCAGAGCTGCTTAGGTTACTGATTGGCTGACATGGTGAAATCAGAGCTGCAGCCAATGCCAGACACCAGGAGCAGAGGTGGAGACTCGACGGTGGACCCGGGGAAGGAGAGTACAGCTCTGTGGTTTAAAAAAAAAAAATACAAGTTTTGCCAAATATCTCCTGTTTTGGGTTAATAATTCTGTAAAATTAAAAAAATATAAATAAATTTAATGATTGTGACCCATTTGAAAAACAAATGTCTGGGGGCCCTAATAGGACATCTTGATACATGCTTTTTCCATCATAGTCTATGGAGAGTTACGGAAATAGCCAAGTGTTCAGCTCCGCAGCCCTATACCGGGACATAAGCCCCAGCCTTAGCGGCCTATACAGCATGTGAGAATCGGCAGGGAAATTACCCTATGGTGCATAACAACGACTCATACGATAAGAGAAATATATCCTCCTGGGTTACCCAGGCAAGGAGCTAAAAACTGCAGCAAAGACACTTCACAAAGACATTTCTGAGTGTTCTGTATACGGTGCAAAAAAAAAGCAAAATCAGGCTTATTAAGGATTTAAATTTCTGATTAATGGTGCAATTGTAAAAATAAATCATACAACCTCACGTGTCTATTAGTTTAATTATATCCATTAATCTCCTTTGAGTCCTAATCTACAGTACCTTTAACTGTTCATTCCAAATAATAGTTTTGTGTCCGGGACGGAATCTCATTCTCATTTATTGCTGAAAAATTGTTGTCAGGTTTATATCAAAATATTGTGCGTAGAGTTACAGCCAGAAGTGGGGATTATAGTGCGCAAACAATAATAAAGAAAGAAAGAAAGAAGAATGGAAGGAATGAATAAACGAAGGAAGGAAGGAAAGAAAGAAAAAAAGAAAGAAAGAAAGAGGAATGAATAAAGGAAGGAAGGAAAGAAAAAAAGAAAGAGGAATGAATGAAGGAAGGAAGAAAAAGAAAGAAGAAAAAATAGAGGAATTGAAGGAAAGAATAAAGGAAGGAAGGAAAGAAATAGGAATGAATAAAGGAAGGAAGGAAAGAAAGAAGAAAAAAGAAAGAAGGAAAAAGAGGAATGGAAGGAATGAATGAATGAAGGAAGGAAAGAAAGAAAGAGGAATGAATAAAGGAAGGAAGGAAGAAAAAAGAAAGCAGGAAACAAAAAGGAATGGAAAGAATGAATAAAGGAAGGAAGAAAAAAGAAAAAAACGAAAGAAAGAGAAAAAAGAAAAATGAATGAAGGAAAGAGAGTAATGGGAGGAAGGAAAAACATGAAAGAAAGAAGGAAAAAGATTCAAAGGAATTAAAAGAAGGAAGAAAAAAGAAAGAAGGAAAGAAAGAAGAATGGAAGGAATGAAAAAAGGAAGCAAGAAAGAAAGGAAGAAAAAAATAAGTAAGGTAAGATGGAAGGAAGGATGAAAGAATGGAAGGTGGGAAAGAACGAAGAAAAAACAAAGAAGAGAAAAAAGAGAAGAAAGAAAAGGAAAGGAAGGGAAAAAAAAGGAAATAAGGAGAAAGGAAGAAAGAAAGAAGCTTGCTAGCCATACACGAGGTCAAGTGATCCTTGGCTCATGCAATCTTTTCTTTTGTGAAAGATAGCAGAGGGTATTTTAAGGGCAATTCCCATGAATCTAATCACAAATTGATAAAATTTTCTGGATCCAGTGAATTTACTAAAATTTGACCTGATTTGGATTCGCTCGTCCCCGGTGTCTACTTCCAGGTGTGGCTGGTCTGGTGGCTCTCAGTGTAGGGAGCCTCTAGGCTCTATGGTATTTGCATTGTGTAGCCGTTCTTCTACTACTTATGGTGGCTTCTACATCTGAACGTGTCAGAAGGACCCCCGTGTCCCCCTATCCCCCCTTTGCCACCCCATATCACTAAGACCCATTTTGCAGTCCGTTTATGTAGCACGGAAATGTCAGCTTGCAGTTCCTAAATACCATGTCGAACCAATATTCTGTAATATTCTCATTTGCTTGGTAATTGAATCAGATTACTGTGTTTATGTTCTGAAACCCTCTAGCAAAATAAAAAATGAATAAAGCGGTTTCTCTCTCCTGTTGTGCAGGCGGAGAAAGGTCCTTTAAGAAGATCTTAAAAGCTGTTTTCTCTTATAAAAGATTCTGTCGAAATCGCGGTAAATTAGATTCCTAAAGAAGTGCGAGGGATACACTATACTGACATCATTAAGATACTTATCTATTAATAATTCATAAGATGATGATATATATCAATTATGCCCCTACTCCGTTTGTAGAAAAATGTTCTAATCCGTAATACCATATATATCAAACACAAAAAATGTTAATATTCATGAGTAGCTTTAATATGAATGGCATGTGAACCTGACATTTCCACCAGTTGGCTAATGATTTACTGGCGAGTACCCCTGATATTAACTTTTCTTGCCAATTCATTTTCTATTCAATTTACAAAACCTTACCAATGCATTGGCAATCAATTTCGAGAGAGACTGTGAATACAAATTGGTTATAAAGATAAGGCTTGTGAAAGAAAATTGGAACCCGGTCTGGAAAGTTGTACCTGTCTCCGATTCTCTGATTAGGTTAATGTCTTAAGGAGAAGTTATCTGATGGACTCACCGCTTTATTAGAAAATTATATTGAGCAATGTTTTGTATTCTGTCATCATCATAAATGAGTAAAATTGCAAAGTGCTTGTAAAAAACAGGAACTTTACAATTACCTCTTATTAAAAATCCTTACCCTCCTCAAGAATTGGCAAGAATTACCAGCCACCTCCGCAGACTATAAGAGGTGGCCCGTGGCAAGGAGTACACGCTCCGCTGTTCTAAACCTTCAGTCTGTCAAGCATTAGGTGCACCCATGAAATGCTATCATGAGAGTAACCCTTTAAAATGGTTGTCCGGTCTTAGCAAACAAGTCTTAAGACACTCTATGTGACTGCAGACTTATAAATCATCACATGCACTGCGTACTGTGAGGGTTCTCCGTTATCGGTGCCGGGAACGGCAAGCCAACTAGACGTGTGTGGGCTCATTCAACAAAAGTATATTGAGTGAAGCCAGATACAGTCTAGTTGGAATGTGGCCAGGAATATGCATATCGTGTAATTTCGATCATATGACTGCCCACTCCTGGCGCCAGCACCAGAGAATCCTCACAGTGTGCAGTAGAATTGTAGCTTAACACCGGACAACCACTTTAAGAGTGAATCGATGCACTGCACACTGAAGATCTGCAGCAATTTACAATATAGTACATGTGGATGGGAGTTATAACATTCCGTACAAAATCCCTGCAAAATTCCAGTCTACAGAATTTTTTATTTTATTCACTTGCATAGTTTGAAAACAACAGGAAAATTTGCATCAAAATCTGGTGATAACTCATGCAAATTTTGGTGCCAATTTGTTGCAAAAAATTGTAGCGGAAAAAAAATTTCAATGGCTCCTGCATTTTTTTTATTCTACTTTTGCCGAAAAAATGTTTGCTTTTTATTATGTTAACTAGATGGAGGCCCGATGCTATCGCATCGGGAGGGCGGTGATATCATGATGGGGGACAGGCTTTGCAGCGTTGAGAATCTCTCTCCCCCATTTGCTCACCCACCTATCCACTCTCTCTTTCCCCCAAGTGCTGACTTCTCCCGTCTGTGCTCTCTTCTCTGACCTGTCTACCCCATGTGCTATTCCCCTTGTCTGCTGTCTCTCTCCTTCCTGTGCTGTGTCCTCCCCTTATGTGCTGTCCCGTTTGAGCAGTCTCCCCTCTGTGCTCTGTCTCTCTCCCCCCTGTGTGCTTTCTCTCTCCCCCATCTGCTGTCTTCTCCTCTCATGTGATCTCTTCTCTGACCTGTGTACCCCATGTGCTCTCCCCCTTGTCTGCTCTCTCTCTCCACCTCTGTGCTGTCTTCGTCCCTCATCTGTTCTCTCGTTTGAGAACACCGCTGGGATCAGCCGAATGATTCACTGCGCCTGTGCGGAATTCGCGCAAGCGCAGTAAATCAGATCGGTGCCATCTTTGTGCAGGCAGATAACAGCGCCACATTAAAACTGCGCATGTGCTCCTCCTGTACAAAGATGGTAGCAGTCAGTGAATCATTCGGCTGATCCCGGCGGCGTGTGCAGCGTGTATGGCGTGTTCGCAACGGTGTTCCGCTGGTGGTACCGCGCAAGAGGCTGGTACCACCAGCGGTTTCCATATTGAGACACTCATCACTTGGGTGTCCCAATATGGCGGTCGACGAACTTCCGCCGCTTGGAATTCAGGGATTTGGACGGAACGGGATGTGAAGACATTACAAGGTAAGTATATTATGGATTTTAAGACTATAATAGATGAGAGTTGGCCGAACACGCCGATATCATCAAGATTGTAGGGCAGTCTAATGCGTGTGGGGGGCAAAAAGAAGCCATAAAGAGTCTTGTTTTGGCATCTGTCCTACATATGTACTTTAGTATACCTCTTTTCATACTGTTTATAGATAGGTGTGGTATATCTTGGCTTGAATGACACTTTATTGTTTGCTACATACATCAGGAGATTTTTGAAGCGTATGAAATTGATATCCTCCACTGTTAATCAATGTTACATTTTACATCATATTGGTGGTGAAAGTGATAACTTGTATAAATACAGTATTTTGCTAAAGTATTCCACTCCTTTGAGAAATCAATGGATTTTTCCTACTACTGCATATTCGCCCCAATTTATCATCTGCAGTAACTTTGACATTGTGATGTGTTTCGCCCAAAGCTTAGTCAGTGTCTTGGCCAGCACACATTGTGATGTGAAAGTTTGTGTCATCATGTCAAAGGTCTGATCGGTGCTGGAAGCCCTTGGAGTAGAGTGAAGGTGCCCAAAAGGTACACCAAAAGAGTGAAGGTGCCCAAAAGGTGCACCAAAAAGAGTGAAGGTGTCCAAGATCACATTCCAGAGGAAAGAAAAGACCAAAGTAAGCCTAGGACCAGTTGGTGGGCTGATAACAGGATGTTCTGTTAATGTAACCACCAGTAATAAAATATAATCTGTGAGGAAACCTGGCAGTAGGCATTCAGTTTCTCTGCAGTGCCACCAGTGGGAGAAAAAAAGCATTACACAATTTTCATTCATTGATTATATAAAACAATGGCTGGCGGGTCCTCCAGATCTGCAGACTCTTTCTTTGTTCTAGCTACTATATATAAACCCTGAATACAGGAATTCCCTCTATTCACTCAAAACTCTCTACTAAGGTAGTGGAAAGGAGGTTTCAAGACCTTTATTGTAAAAATCGGTTGGGAATTTCACTGAATAATAGTCATTTAAGAGGGGTAAAAACTGGGGGGGGGGATTCAAGTATAATGACGTGAGAGGACAAGAATACGACATCAAATACCAAATTCTGGTCTTATAGTGAAAACTTAGGTTTTGGTCTTAAATAAGTTCTATAGATGGAAACATCTGCAGTTCTCTACTAATTAAAAAAAAATGTTACAAAACATAAGAATTAAAAGTTATTGTTTGCTACGTACATCAGGAGATTTTTGAAGCGTATGAAATTGATATCCTCCACTGTTAATCAATGTTACATTTTACATCATATTGGTGGTGAAAGAGATAACTTGTATAAATACAGTATTTTGCAAAAGTATTCCACCCCTTTGAGAAATCAATGGATTTTTCCTACTACTGCATATTCGCCACAATTTATCATCTGCGGGGTTTTTTTAGCATCACTTTCCCTTTTAGTCTTGTGCATTAGTTTAAATTTTTGGTAACAAATTCTTTAAAATGGTGCATGTGACTCATGCATTTGACACAAAGTCAAAAGTGGTATTTTTTTCTGGCTTGAACTGTTTTTGTGACTCTCTGACACCGAGTGTCAAAGGTTTTGTAAATTGATGACTCAGGCAAAAAATCTGGAATCACTAATCTCCGCCCACACAGTGGTTACTTTTTCCCCTGTATGACATTGACTAATCATAAGCAAGAGGCATCGTGAAGATGGAAAAAAAGAACATGTCCTCAGAGAAGCTTAGAACAGTCTTTCTCTGTGTGAAACATGTAATGAGAGACAGCTCTGCTCTCCTCACTAATCTTCCTGCCAAAATCTACTGTAATTACTAGCAGTCAATGTGGAGAGAGGGGAGTACAGTAGACCTGTTGGTCAATACAAATACCTCTGCATTTTTAACTTTTATCTCATAATGCTGTCAGCTGTTATCTAGTTCCCTGCCCTCCGCACCAACAGCGCCATTGGATAATAACTGCAGATGCAGAGGCATTTACATTGGCACACAGTTCTGTTCTCTTTCCTCCAAACTGACAGTGCTGTGGGATGAGAGCTGCAGATGTAGAATTGTTTGTAATGACACACAGATTTAGTTTACGCCCCTACACTGACAGTGCCTTGGGATGAGAGCTGCAGATGTAGAAGTGTTTGTAATGACACTTAGTTCTGGTCTACTCCACCCACATTGACAATGCTGTGGGGTGAGACCTGCAGACTTAGAGTTGTTTGGAATGACACACAAATATGCTCTACTCCCCTACACTGACAGTGATGTTGGATGAGAGCTGCAGATGTAGAGGTGTTTGTAATGACACACAGCTCTGGTCTATTCCCCTTACGTTGACAATGCTGTGAGATGAGAGCTGCAGATGTACAGTTGTTTGAAATGACACACAAATCTTCTCTGCACCCCTACACTGACAGCACCTTGAAATGAGAGCTGCAGATATAGAAGTGTTTGTAATGACATTCAGCAATGGTCTACTACCCCCACATTGACAATGCTATAAGATGAGAGCTGCAGATGTAGAGGGGGTTTGGAATGACACACAGCTCTGCTTTGCTCCCCTCCCCTGCTTGTAACCACAGTAGATGCTGGTAATGAGATCAGAGCTTTGTGTCTTTACATGTCTCACACAGAGTCTGACATTATCTAGCTGCGTGTTCTTTTTTTTCCCCTGCAAGACACAATTTGCTTATAATTTGTCATTGTTATGCAGTTATCATTTAAAATGTGTTTCAAGGATGTGAAAACATGGATGCTATTTTCCAAAAACAGTGCCACACCTTTGCACAGGTTGTGTCTGGTATTGCAGCTCAGCTACAGGTGTAGTGCTTTTCTGCAGGAAAGAAGACATTTTTTTCTAACCCAAGCCAACCCCTTTAAAACATTAATTAAAGAAGTGTTTTTTCTATCAAGTACTGGTATGAAGAGGTTGAATACTTTTGCAATCAACAATATCCAAATAGCCCTCATATACCATATTTCTCTTTTGAATTTATTATAATTATTTTTTTTATTTCACTTTTTATTGTCTGTTAGTGATTTATTATTGTCAACCAAAATTCGAGCAGTTTTCTTTTTTTTTTTTTTTTTTTACTTGTGTGGTTTTCACCCTTTTTATCACCGGCACAAAAAAATATATAAATCATTTAGAGGAAATGAATATGTGATGGCTTTGAAGTCAGAATATTAAATAATAAAAAAGGAATAAAAAAAATAATAATTAAATTCCAAAAGTAAAATTTAGTCAATACAAATTTGCCATGTAATGCGCTGTGCGCTGATAATTATATTATAAGACGACATAAAAGAGTGGAGAGATAAGAAGCAACACCAACCTGGCAGCCTGCAAAACAAGATATACCTGCCTGCAAGAAAATCTAAAAGGCATGAAAAATATTAGCTACAGGAGGGCACGGTGTTTAAATGATTAAGGCAATTTTCCGAGCAGTAAAAAGATATGTCTTTATATCAAAAGATTTATTTAATTTGCTTCCGCGGAAAGAAGACATTGGAAATGTAATATTAAAATTTAATGTAACAATAAAACAATTTGCTTGTTATTTCCAGAAAGGTGCATATGTGGGTTTTACAGAAAGCTCTCTCAATTAATTTGATCTAGCCGGTGCCGCTAATGAAAGACTAGAATCCCACTTATTGTTATCAAGTCTGGAAAAGATTGCTTCTAGTGTTTGATGAGCGGAGGGAGTTTTTATAGCCAAGGTGTGCGCTGTTTATCGGGGAAATTTTAATTTATTCTAGATAGCAGTGATGTAGGGGGTTATTAAAAATTATTGGCAGATGGAAGAATTTTTATTTTTCGCTACAAAATCCCAACTCTTCTTTTGCTTTCAAGGGTTTCTGTTACTTATCTCTAGAGATGAGCGTTTTCTACTCGAACTGTTCGCCAATCTCAAATTCGAGCTGTTTTGGGCGGTGTTCGAGCCGGTCGGCGAACACGAACAATTTGAGAAAAATTCGGCTGTTCGAGGTTATGTTCGATAACTGTTCGTGCACCAAAATCATAACTGGATTTTTTCTCAGTAATGATGAAAATTAATGTTAATACGCAGTTTGAGTGTACAGCGGGGCGGGGGGAGGGGCAGGGGATGGATCTCTGCAGGAACAATGAAGATCTCCATTTTTTTTTCTCTTTCCCGCATTTGCAGTGGGGAGGTGCAATCTGTCAGCCTATCAGCAGCGCACACACGGAGCGAAGTGCTTTTTTTCACACAAGCAAGGGCATGTGTGATTGGCAGTGTATGTCACATGTCCTTGCCCTATAAGACCAAGCCATTTTCCCCGTCGCCACCATTTTCTCACTGCTGCAGCTGCGTGTTAGACGGCACCGCTGTTGCTGTGTGCGCTATACCTTGTTAATTTCAAGCCAATTTTCGCACAAATATACAGATAGCTTGGGAGTAGGGAATAGTTGTGATTGCAGTCCTTTTAAGGACTAGGTTACAGCATTTCCTACGACTTTTATCAAGCAGGTCTGTGCTCTTAAATAGATAGATTGTGGGAGTAAAGACTAATTGTAATTGGAGTCCTTTTCAGGACTAGGTTACATCAGTTCCTATCAGTTTTTGCCAGGCAGGTCTGTGCCAGTGCTGTGCAAGTTTTTTTCACAGCATTTGGCTGAATCTAGCAAAGCTAATCCTTTTTGGCCTATTGCAGAGTGTGTTAGTCAGTGGAGTAGCCTATCTGTGTTGCAAGATATACCACCTGTGTATAGAATACCAATTTTTTTACTGCACCTAGTGAAGTAAAATCTTTTGGGCATAGCATCATTCTATTAGTCCATCTATACTGACCTCCATCAGGTTGCAAATTAAAAATAATTTTTTTCTGCATCTAGCTCTGAAAAAATATTTGGGCTTCTAGCAGTGTGTGGGACTTGGTCTATTAGTCCATCTATACTGACCTCCATCAGGTTGCAAATTAAAAATATTTTTTTTCTTTATTTATCTCTGAAAAAATATTTGGGCTTCTAGCAGCGTGTGGGACTTGTTCTATTAGTCCATCTATACTGACCTCCATCAGGTTGCAAATTAAAAATAATTTTTTTCTGCATCTAGCTCTGAAAAAATATTTGGGCTTCTAGCAGTGTGTGGGACTTGGTCTATTAGTCCATCTATACTGACCTCCATCAGGTTGCAAATTAAAAATAATTTTTTTCTTCATTTAGCTCTGAAAAAATATTTGGGCTTCTAGCAGTGTGTGGGACTTGTTCTATTAGTCCTTCTATACTGACCTCCAGCAGGTTGCAAATTGAATATAATTTTTTTCTGCATCTAGCTCTGAAAAAATATTTGGGCTTCTAGCGGTGTGTGGGACTTGGTCTATTAGTCCATCTATACTGACCTCCATCAGGTTGCAAATTAAAAATAATTTTTTTCTGCATCTAGCTCTGAAAAAATATTTGGGCTTCTAGCAGTGTGTGGGACTTGGTCTATTAGTCCATCTATACTGACCTCCATCAGGTTGCAAATTGAATAAAAAAATTTTCTGCATCTAGCTCTGAAAAAATATTTGGGCTTCTAGCGGTGTGTGGGACTTGGTCTATTAGTCCATCTATACTGACCTCCATCAGGTTGCAAATTAAAAATATTTTTTTTCTGCATCTAACCCAGCCAATAGTTTTGGCCTAATACCACAGTTTGGCCACTCAGCTCTGCTCGGTTACCATCCATTGTTTTTTTGTGCAAACAACTCCAGAGTTGTGAATTAGTTAACCACCAAAATGAGTGGAAAAAGGCCTGCTGCTGGTGGAAAGGGGAATAGGCGTGTTGGGAAGGGGAAAAAAGGTTGTGTCCGTGGGGTAGGTGCAGAAGAAAGACCATCTTCCAGCCAAACTAAAATGTCTACTTCTTTTAGCGGACAATGTGATAAGATCCCTTTCTTACGGCCACGCCAATCGCTACAAATTCCAGATGAGGCACAAAAACAGCAGGTGCTTCAACGGATATCAAGTGCTCCTTTAAGTGGGCTCTCCTCCACATCAACTTCAACATCACAAATACTCCAGTCCTCAAAGGTGTCACCCAAATCGCACTTGCTTCCTCACAGCTCCCAAATCTCCAGCTGCCCGTCTGAGTATGAGGTAGAACAGATGGTTGAGTCTGCAGAGCTGTTTACTCATACTATAGCCTGGGAATCAGAGGTCGACTCCAGCGCTTCTGTGAATCCAGACGAGGAAATGATCTGCACTGATGCCCAGAATCTTTATGAGTCGGATCCAGGACCAGACGCAGAAGGTTCTGACCATAATGTAGACCCTCATTCCCAAACTGTAACTCCTGTTGGTGGAGACAATGAGGAAGACGATGATAAGACTCAAATACCTGATTGGAGCGACAACTTTAGTTTTTTGTCAGGGCAGGAACAGGTTGGCTCTGAGGACGACGGGTGTGATAACGCACAGGGTGATGATGATGAGGTCGGAGATCCCACTTACTGTCAACCCACAGTCAGCCAAGAGATGAGGTCAGCAGAGGAGGTGGAGGAAGATGCTAGTGACAACGAGGTCAGGTTGCGCCTTCCTGGACAGAGACGTAGTACTGGAAGCACGTCAACAACTGCATCCTCAAACACAACTCTGCCTCTCACCACAAGTCGTGGTGGCTCTTCAGGTCGCATGGGTGCTAAGCCTTGCATAGCCTGGGCATTTTTTCAGATCGATAAAGATGACCCAACTCGTGTTATCTGTAACATTTGTCAGCAAAAGCTAAGTAGAGGCCAAAAAATACATAGTTTGAGTACTTCATGCATGAACCGGCACATGGACATGAAGCATAAGTTGCAGTGGGAAGCTCAGTGTGCTACAATGCGGCCTAGCCGGCCGGGCCAACCACCATCTGCCATATCTTGTGCATCCGCGGCCTCTTCATCCTCTGTGACTGGGGGGACAGCAGTCACACCTGTTTTGGGGCGCAGACCTGCCACCTCTTTACCCGCAACAGCCAGCGTGATTGGCAGGTCATCATTTTCTTTGGAGGTGGTAACACCAGCTGGTCTTGAGCGCTGTCCGACATCGATAGCACCACCTTTGGATCAAGGCAACCTAACATGTCCGCCTGCATCTTCCTCACAGACCGGCAGTTTGCCGGGGACACCCTTATCAACCCCGTCTAAGCACAATAGCCAGCCCTCGGTCCCTCAGATGTGGACAAGTAAAAGACCATTTCCTCCTAGCCATGAGAAAGCTAAGAGGTTGAATTTCACCATCTGCAAGCTCTTGGCTACAGAAATGCTGCCTTTCCGCCTGGTGGACACAGAGGATTTTCGAGACCTTATGTCCGTCGCAGTGCCCCAGTACCAGATGCCCAGTCGGCACTACTTCTCAAAGAAAGGTGTGCCTGCACTCCACCAGCATGTCGCACACAACATTACCGCTTCTTTGAGAAACTCTGTGTGTGACAGGGTGCATTTCACCACAGACACTTGGACGAGTAGGCATGGACAGGGGCATTACATGTCGCTGACTGGGCACTGGGTAACTATGGTGACAGCAGGACAAGGGGCTGCTGTCCAAGTCTTGCCGTCCCCACGAGTTGTGCGTCAATCCTCTTTATGTCAAAGTTCCTCCACTGCTTCTGCCTCCTCAACCTCCTCTCGGTCTTCCACCTGCACCCAAAGCCTGTCTGGTCATGCCACAAGCTTTCTAACTGCGCAGAAGGGATCCTGCACACCTCCTTACTATGCTGGCAGTAGGGCTCAACGTCATCAGGCGGTTTTTACATTGAAATGTCTGGGAAATGTGAGTCACACAGCTGAGGAGTTGTGGTCAGCTCTGGAGAACCAATTTCATGAATGGTTGTCTCCACTGGACCTGAAACCAGGGAAGGCCGTGTGCGACAATGCTGCAAACCTGGGTGCGGCCCTTCGCCGGGGCAATGTCACACACGTGCCTTGTATGGCTCACGTGTTGAACCTGGTTGTCCAGCAATTTTTAGCCCACTATCCCAGACTAGATGGCCTTCTGCAGAGGGCACGGTCGCTGTGTGCTCACTTCCGCCGTTCGCATCCCGCAGCTCAGCGACTTACATCTCTACAGAAGTCGTTGGGCCTGCCACTTCACCGGCTAAAATGCGATGTGCCTACCCGGTGGAATTCAACTCTGCACATGTTGCAGCGACTGTGGCAGCACCGACAAGCCCTGGTGCAATACGTTCTGACGTATAGCCTGGGCCAACGAGATTCAGAGGTGGGGCAAATCACGCTGGAGGAGTGGTCTCAGATCAGGGACCTATGCACCCTTCTGCACAGTTTTGAAATGGCGACGAAGATGTTTAGTGCTGACGATGCCATTATCAGCATGACTATTCCAGTGATTTACATGCTGGAGCACATGTTAAACAGAATTCGGAGTCAGGTGGTGGCACAAGAGGAGGTGGAGGAAGTAGAGGAGGAGGAGTTGTATGCGGAAGGGCTAACATCTGCAAGGTCCAGACGGTCGGCAGCACCAAGGCGGCAGGCATGTGAGGGTGGGGGAGATGATTTTACCAGGGCGCATGGTAGCAGCCAAACTAGTGAGGAAGGTGCAGGAGCCCAGGAAGAAGTGGAGGACGAACTGATGGAAGACTCATCAGATGAGGGAGACCTTGATCACATTTCTGTTGTGCGAGGTTGGGGGGAGAGGACAGAGGAAGGAAGCATGATTGTTACCTCGCCACCAACACAACAGGGACTTGGTGCTCCTGGATGCGCAACACACATGAGTGCCTTCTTGCTGCACTACCTGCAACATGACCCTCGAATTGTGAGAATTAGAAATAATCCTGACTACTGGGTTGCCACACTGTTAGATCCCCGGTACAAAAGTAAATTTGCAGAAATTATTCCTGCCATAGAAAGGGATGCATGCATGCAGGAGTATCAGCAGAGACTGTTGCAGAATCTTACATGTGCTTTTCCACAAAATACCAGTGGTGCACGTAGTGAATCTCACAGTTCCAACTTGCCAACCGTGGGACCGTCAAGTGTTCAGCACTCAAACCGTAACAGAACCACAGTATCTGCTGGTAACATCAATTTTGCGGAATCATTTCACCACTTTTTTAGCCCATCCTTTGCAAGGCCACAGGAGACAAGAAGTCTGACACATAGTCAACGCCTAGAGACGATGGTACAGGAGTATCTCCAAGTAAACATTGAAGCCACGACTGTGTCACTGGACCCTTGCTCTTTTTGGGCTTCCAATCTGGATAAATGGCCGGAGCTAGCCACTTACGCCTTGGAGATCTTGTCATGCCCCGCAGCCAGCGTTCTGTCTGAACGTGTGTTCAGCGCTGCTGGTGGTGTGCTGACAGATAAGCGCACGCGGCTCTCCACTGATAATGTAGACAGACTCACGTTCATAAATATGAACAAATCATGGATCCGAAACGACTTTTCTACCCCTGTGTCATCCTGGGGAGAGTAAAAGCTTGATGATTGGTTAAAATCACCCTACCAACCGTTTTAAGCTTTCAAATTACTAATCATGTTTATCTGTATCTTGACTGGAAAATAATTTGGGCTTTATAGCAGTGTGCAGCACTGATCCTATTTGGCCATCTATAATAAGCTCCACCAGATTTAAAATTAAAAATAATTTTTAGCTGCATCTAGCCCGGAAAATAATTTTGGGGCTCCGAGATGCGCAAGACACATAAGTGCCTTCTTGCTGCACTACCTGCAGCATGACCCTCATATTGTCAGAATTCGAAGTAATCATGACTACTGGGTTGCCACACTCTTAGATCCCCCAAACTTTTCGATCAACCTTTTCATTTTAATAAAGACCAAAAAAATGGTCATTTTTGAAATTATAAGCATTAGCAGGTTGTTAGAAACTGAAATCAAACAGTTTTCAACTCAAAACTTTATTCTAGGTGATGTTACATTTTCACATAGGACCCCTTGTTCGAAAGGAGCTTCTGAACTCTCTCGTCCATTGAATTTGTCAGGTTTTGGATGGTTTCTGCTTCAATTGTTTTGCATGAGGACAGAATACCCTCCCAGAGCTGTTGCTTAGATGTGAACTGCCTCCCGCCATCATAGACACTCCTTTTAATGATGCTCCAAAGGTTCTGAATGGGGTAGAGGTCAGGGGAGCATGGGGGTCACACCATAAGTTTGTCCCCTTTTATGCCCATATCAGCCAGAGATGCAGATGTTTTATGTGCAGCATGAGATGGTGCATTATCATGCAGAAAAATGATCTTGCTGTGAAATACACGGTTCTTCTTCTTGAACCATGGCAGGAAGTGCTGTTTGAGAAAATCCACATACATTATGGAGTTCATCTTTAGCGCCTTCAGGGATCCTAAAGGGGCCGACAATCTCTCTCCCCATGATTCCAGCCCAAAACATTACTCCACCTCCTCCTTGTTGGCGCTGTAGCCGTGTTTGCGTGGGGTGTCCATCAACCAGCCATCCTCCACTCCATTCATCTGGACCATCGAGCGCTGCACGGCACTCATCCGTGAACAAAACAGTTTTGAAATCAGTCTTCATGTAATGTTTGGCCCACTGGAGCCGTTTCTGCTTGTGTGAAGTGGATAGAGGAGGTCGACAGGATGGCGTATGCACAGCTGCAAACCTCTGAAGGACCCTGCATCTTGTTGTTCGGGGGACGTTGGAGGCACAAGCAGCTTCAAAAACTTGTCTGCTGCTATGACAAGGCTTTTTTGCCGCTGCTCTTTCAACCTGACGTAATTGCCTGTAGGAAAGAGTCCTCAATTTGCCCTTATCAGCACGCACACGTGTGTACTGTGAATCAGCTACATACTTCTTGATTGCCAAGACACTTCATCCTGATCATCGCACAATGTTGATTGTAGTCATGCCTTGACCTAAACACTCCACAATTTGTTGCTTCTCAGCAGCCGACACATCCTTTTTCTTTCCCATTTTGGCAGAAAATGTAGGCTGCTTAATAATGTGAGAGAGCCTTCTTAAGTAGTCTTGCCTTTCATTGGACACACCTGCCAAACTAATTAGCACAGGTGTCTGCAATTGCTTACAGTGATATAAAGAGCCCTGACACACATCACCATCAATGAGTTTAACTGTCAAACAAACAAATTCTTCCCTTATCACTCCTAAACACTTTTTGCATAATAATTTGGAACGCGGTGTACATGTGCTTTTCCACAAAACACCAGTGGTTCACGTAGTGAATCTTACAGTTCTAACTTGCCAACCGTCGTCTGTATGGAATTGTTCAATAAAGGGCCCAAAATTAAGATAACATAGATGGGAGAGGTCTCTATGAATAGGAATTCCTAAGTATTTGATACCCTGTGAGGGCCAGGCAAAGGGAAAGTTGGACTGGATGGAATCCTATATGGATTTAGGGAGGGAGACATCGAGGGCCTCAGACTTCGCTGCATTGATTTTAAAATTTTACCATGTAACAAAGTGATCTATTTCAGCCATAACAGCAGGGATGGATATATGTGATTGAGTGATATATACTAGGACATCATCAGCAAATAGAGAGCACTTGTACTCGGTGCCTCCCACCTCAATCCACCTAATATTGGGGTTATGGCGAATTGATGAGAGCAGGTGCTCCGTCACTAGGATGTATAAGAGAGGGGACAGAGGACATCCCTGCCTTGTCCCATTGGTGATTGTGAAAGGTGATGAAAATGTTCTGACGCACCCCCTGGGCCTTGGGACACCCGGAGCCGGACCCTTTTTGGTGGATGCTGGTGGTTGTAGTCTTCGTGGCGGCGATCCGGTTCCGTGGCTCAGGGCGGTCAAACCAGTGGCGGAACTATTTATGTGGTTTTGATGTTTAAATGTCCGACTACGCCACCCGTGGATTGCGGTCAGAGTGAACCGCCGCTACAGGGCAGACCGCTAAGGCTGGTGTTGTGGGTGCAGCAGAGCGTAGCATAACTCCCCACGGGAGGAGTATAGGCTCAGGGCAGTGTATGCGGAGGATGGGGGTGATGGTGCAGGGCAGCAGCAGTAACGACACGGAGTCAGTGATGCAGTTCAGGGCCTTTACTCACAGTTCTTATTATCCAGACCACGTCTGCAGGTAACGGCTGCCCACGTCGTACTGTGCTCACCAGGTGAGGGGCTCAGACAACTCCCAGATAACTTTGGAGCGCTTCACAGGACCCCCTTTGTGTGTCCTTTGTCTGGCCTTTCTTACCAACACTTCTGTCCGGCTGCCTCGGGCCTCCTCTTGGTAAACTTGGCGCCAGTTTCCCTGACCCTATGTGGTGCCTTCCTAGCGGGTGGAGCAAGGGGCTGCGCCACATAAAATGTCAGAGCCTCCGGTTTCTAGCTGAGGGTCGTTTCCTGCCTCCACTAGTTCGGGGACCGGTCTCCCCCTTTGGCCTGACCCCTCCACGCAGGTGGATTCGGGCGTGCGGTGGCGACTCGCCCGTCCGCACCCCTGGGATCCCTTCATTCCTCGTTCCTGGAGCCTTCTCCGCTCCTCTTCCTTCCTTCTCCCTCTTGCAGGCCTGGGCCTCTGTTACTAGGCCCGCCTCCGGAGCAGAGCTCATGCAGAGCCCCTGCTCCCTGCCACTTCTGCTCAGACTTCTCTGCACTGAACTAAGATGGTGCCCACCTTTTATACTCCCTTCTCAATGCACCCAGGAACTGCTTCCTCCCTGCTCCTGCACTGCAGGGTTCCCCTTCCTCAGTGTTCCCTCCCCCCACTCCAGCCAGGGACAGGGACTGTCGTGCCCATCTCAGGGGCATATTGGTCGCCCTGCCCCACGGCAATGTGGTGTAATGCATGCAGGTGTCGGGTCCTGATCCACACTCCATCCTTATCTGAGAGTGAGATATCACACCTCTGGGTGAGGTGCAATACGTCTGTAGCAACCGAGCCCTCGGTGCTACAGTTCCATTTATCTTCAGCCTAGGTGACGTATTGTGATACAGGGCCGTGATTTTGGCTATAAAAGGGTCCCCTAGACCCCTACCCCAAGCTTTTTAAGAGAATCATATATGGCGTGCCAGGAGACTCTATGGAATGCTTTCTCAGCATCCAACGAGAGTATCTACTTACAAATTTTTAACTGCATCTAGCCCAGGAAATACTTTGTGCCTAGTAGCAGTGTCTGCTAGTCAGCGGATTATCCCGGCTGTTAAGCAAGCTACACCACCTGTAGTTTGGACACTTAATTTTTTCAAAGGAAATGCTTCGGGACCACGGGATACTCAGTGAAGAGCATCAGGAGGCACCCCAAGGCATAGGGGCTGGGACTGGCTCTAGGATGCCTTGCGGTGGACAGCCGAGCTCGATCCTTATAAATGCTTTTTAACTGCAGCAGCTTTAGTGGACGCTACTGGAGCTGGAATTACGCGGCTGCTGGCATGAGACTTGCCCTCCAATAGATCCTTGTAAATGGATTTAAAGTGTATTCATTCAAATTAGAGGGACAATTTAAATTAAAAAGCTTAGAGCTGCCTCCACCACAGGGGGGCTCTCTCGACCCACCAGCGGACAGGCACCAGTATTGGGAGAGGGGGGCTGGCCGTCAGGGTTCACCGCGGCTCTGGCACAAACCCGGCGACATGGAGGTGGCACGGGCAGGAGCGGACTGGCCGTCTCGGCTTCTCACTTTTTGGATTTTAGAAGGGCATGACATGCCTATATCTGTGTCTCCCCCTCCTTTTACTCCTCCACCTCTTTTCTTTTCGCTTGACTATATGTACTTGTCACTTTTCCATGTGTTAGTTGTGTCTTCTGAGCAGTTTGTCAGCTTTTGGACACCTTTGAAGGTGTTTTCTATGTGTTTCTATGTGTTTTTGTTTGCCTGCCATTGGTTTTAACGGTGTTCGAAGGTGTTCGACGAACAGTTCGACGAACAGTTCGGCGAACACACGGGTGTTCGACGAACCGAACCGAACTCGAACACTACGGGGGTGGCTCAACACTACTTATCTCACCTTTAAGGTTGATGCACATTTTGAGATGTATGGAGCTGTCATACAGACTATTGAGCTTCGATGATACCTATATAGCAACTGTCAGCACGCTCTTTGAGTAGTGCAGCCGTTCTGCGCTATCATGGTTTTGCGCTATGTCTGCCATTTTAGTGCCCCCTATATCTCTACCTTCTTATGTCTCTGATTTTAGGAATACACAGGGGCATAACTACAATAGTGGCAGGGGTTGCAATCGCATATGGGTCCAGGAGTCTAAGGGGTCCCAAAAGTCCCTTTTGCCTATATAAAAAAAATGCTAATAAAGAATTTCAATAATTTGGAGCCCCATTGGAGCTTTTGCATTGGGGCCCATGCAGGAGTGTGATTGCAGGAGTGTGATTGCAGACAGATTCAACAAAAAAAATACAACATCAATCCTTGTTGTTTATAGGGGAGACCAGTGTCGGACCGTGGGCCAAGGTCCAACCAGTAACCAACTCTAGGGTCCCACTTTTCAGCTACATGCAAATGTGACATTATCCTCAATCATAAATCTATATAATAATGAACTGGGCAGATTGATAAATGAATAAGATGCTGCCTTTGTCTGTACATAGTGATTCAAGTATATTGTGCCAAGTACTGTTCATATTAGATGGTGGTGGCCCACCTGAGGATTCCCCTGTTCTCCATTGGGCCAGTCAAGCTTGGGGAGACTATATCTGTATATAGGAAAAGAGAGCACATGCGGCACTCACCACACTTGGCACAATTGCACAACTCTTGGACCATCTGTTGATGGGTGCCAAAGCCGGCTCCAAGTGTTTGTGGACCCTGGGTGAAAGAGTCTCAGTGGGCCCCTTTAACACATACCACGATTCATGATGTACAGATGCCGCAGAGAAATATATATAAATGGATAGGGCATCAATGTAAAAGTAGTGGACAACCCCTTTAAGGTTCTTTTACATGGGCAGATTTGTGCCCAAAAAGCGACAATCACTGATATGATAAATTGATTCAGCACTCATTTAATTATTATTTTACATGTGCCAATGTAAAATGAATCGGGTTAATATGATTGCTCTGTCTCTGTATAGTTTGCGTATTGTACAGTACATTCCCTGCTACATGGGTATGTCGAAAACAGTTTTTTAGCCTGCATAAAAGATATGAATAACTGTCGAATGCGTATTTACTCAATGATCAACTGACCACTTCCATGTTTACATGGACTGGTAATTGAGATGCTTTCTCACAATGCTAGTTCAGCCAATTATTGGCCCATGTAAAAAGACTTTTACAGTAGAGATCATCAAACTCGTTGAAGGCAAATTTCAATTCACCTTGAATTTTGAAAAAATTCCAGTTCTTCTAAATCCAATTTTTGTTGTGTGTTTTGCTAAGTGCAAATTCAGTCAAATAGCTGCCAGCTGCCATTTTGCTAAATTGTAGAAGGCTGGGGAAAAGGTTTAAAAAATAAAATCTGCCTTGCTGCTAACCTGTCCCGATACCACTGCAGCCCATCATCTTGTCCTTCACTCCAGTTCAGCCTCTTTTTGCTCCTGCACACAAAGTCCTCTTTGGCATTCTTCACTCTGTGACAATAGCTTTGACATTGTGATGTGTTTCGCCCAAAGATTAATCAGTGTCATGGCCAGCACACATTGTGATGTGAAAGCTTGTGTCATCATGTCAAAGGTCTGATCGGTGCTGGAAGCCCTTGGAGTAGAGTGAAGGTGCCCAAAAGGTACACCAAAAGAGTGAAGGTGCCCAAAAGGTGCACCAAAAAAGTGAAGGTGTCCAAGATCACATTCTAGAGGAAAGAAAAGACCAAAGTAAGCCTAGGACCAGTTGGTGGGCTGATAACAGGATGTTCTGTTAATGTAACCACCAGTAATAAAATATAATTTGTGAGGAAACCTGGCAGTAGGCATTCAGTTTCTCTGCAGTGCCACCACTGGGAGAAAAAAGCATTACACAATTTTCATTCATTGATTATATAAAACAATGGCTGGCGGGTCCTCCAGAATGAGAGAGACACTCTTTGCAGACTCTTTCTTTGTTCTAGCTAATATATATAAGCCCTGAATACAGGAACTCCCGCTATTATCTCAAAACTCTCTACTAGGGTAGTGGAAAGGAGGTTTCAAGACCTTTATTGTAAAAGTTGGTTGAAAATTTCACTGAATAATAGTCATTTAAGAGGGGTAAAAACTGGGAGGAAAAATTCAAGTATAATGACGTGAGAGGACAAGAATACGACATCAAACGAATACCAAATTCTGGTCTTATAGTGAAAACTTAGGTTTTGGTCTTAAATAAGTTCTATAGTGTTATGCACACGCCCGGACTGACTGGCGTGTGCGGGTGTTGTGGTTCCACTGGACCATGGACCGGAGAGTGCCTGGAGGGGCGTGACTAAGTATCTGGCCGATCCGACCAAGGTGGCACGACGGCATACGACGCCAGTGCACCAGGGAGAAACCGGGCAGAGGGACCAGGTGCTACTCCAGGTCAAACTCCGGACACAGGGGTTGACCCACACTGGGATTACTGGAACAGGCAGGTTAGGCTGGCACAGACTGGTGGATGTAAGCAAACACGGCAGGTATGCAGATGGGTGGATACAGGCGAGTATGCAGGCAGGGAGGTACTGGCCGAAAGGACGGGCTGGAGCACAGAAAGGTTAAGACCCAGTACAGACTGGGTCACAGAACCGCAGATGCGGTAGACAACCACAGCAGAGAGGGAACGCCCGAAGCGGTGGGCAAGAACAGAGCAGGACGGGGCTGCAGGAGCAGCGAGCACAAGCAGGGCAGGACAGGACTGCCGGAGCAGCGGGCACAAGCAGGGCAGGACAGGACTGCCGGAGCAGCGGGCACAAGCAGGGCAGGACAGGACTGCCGGAGCAGCGGGCACAAGCAGGGCAGGACAGGACTGCCGGAGCAGCGGGCACAAGCAGGGCAGGACAGGACTGCCGGAGCAGCGGGCACAAGCAGGGCAGGACAGGACTGCCGGAGCAGCGGGCAGAAGCAGGGCAGGACAGGACTGCCGGAGCAGCGGGCAGAAGCAGGGCAGGACAGGACTGCCGGAGCAGCGGGCAGAAGCAGGGCAGGACAGGACTGCCGGAGCAGCGGGCAGAAGCAGGGCAGGACAGGACTGCCGGAGCAGCGGGCAGAAGCAGGGCAGGACAGGACTGCCGGAGCAGCGGGCAGAAGCAGGGCAGGACAGGACTGCCGGAGCAGCGGGCAGAAGCAGGGCAGGACAGGACTGCCGGAGCAGCGGGCAGAAGCAGGGCAGGACAGGACTGCCGGAGCAGCGGGCAGAAGCAGGGCAGGACAGGACTGCCGGAGCAGTGAGCAAAAGGGTCAGAGCGGAGCAAGGCTGCCGGAGCAGTGAGCAAAAGGGTCAGAGCGGAGCAAGGCTGCAGAGCAGTGAGCAAGGAGTCAGAGCAGGCTAGAACCGCCGGAGCGGTAAGCAAAGGAGTCAGAGCAGACTAGAACCGCCGGAGCGGTGAGCAAAGGAGTCAGAGCAGACTAGAACCGCCGGAGCGGTGAGCAAAGGAGTCAGAGCAGACTAGAACCGCCGGAGCGGTGAGCAAAGGAGTCAGAGCAGGCTAGAACCGCCGGAGCGGTAAGCAAAGGAGTCAGAGCAGGCTAGAACCGCCAGAGCGGTGAGCAAAGGAGTCAGAGCAGGCTAGAACCGCCGGAGCGGTGAGCAAAGGAGTCAGAGCAGGCAAGGCTGAGTAGGGGGGACAGGGCTCTGTTCACACGGAACAGACAGGAAGGGAAAGGCAGAGCCAGACACCCACAGGGTACTTGCAGAGAAGTAGCGAGTGGACCACAAACTCACAAACGGGAGTACAGAGACAACAAGCAGGAGTTAGGTACGAGTTCAGACTCTGCAGAAAAAGGAAGGGAACGGACATAGAGGCAAAACAGGTAAAGGATAGGAGAGAGTTCAGACTGGAACTGAGTGTACGGAGGAGACCGACACTGCAGCGGAATACAGGAGCGGGTCTGGGAATACGGCCCCCAGAGAGACAGGACGAACAGGCAAGGAGCGTGTTCAGACAGGACAGACAAGATACAGGAGCGGGTCTAGGTAATCGGCCCCTAGAAGGCGGGAGGAACAGGCTAGGAGCGTGTTCCGACAGGACAGACAAGATACAGGAGCGGGTCTAGGTAATCGGCCCCTAGAAGGCGGGAGGAACAGGCTAGGAGCGTGTTCAGACAGGTCAGACAAGATACAGGAACGGGTCTAGGTAATCGGCCCCTAGAAGGCAGGAGGAACAGGCTAGGAGCGTGTTCAGACAGGCCTGGAAATACAGCCTCCAGGATAGGCAGACAAGAGAACACAGAACAGGACCTGGCACCTTCAGAGTGCGCACACACACTGAATGAAACACTATGCTCAGGCAGGAATAGATGGGAGCAGCTGAGCTATATACCAGGTGACAGACAGCAATAGGCTGAGGACGCACAAGGGGTGTGACCCACAGCAGGTACAAAAAGCAGGAAGTGATCGGGCGCCGCCCTTAAGCAGCAGAAACAGACACAAACAGACAGCATGGAGGGAAGCCAGAGAGACATTCTGGACTGGAGATCAAGTGCGCGCTCTTGCACAGTGGGAGATGGACCACCATGCAAGGACGCCGCCAGGTATGTTACATATAGATGGAAACATCTGCAGTTCTCTACTAATTAAAAAAAATGTTACAAAACATAAGAATTAAAAGTCTTACTTTATCTCCCTGGGTGAAGCTCTTGGTGTCACATAGGCACTTGTAAGGTGAAACACTCGTATCACAAGAATTAGCATGCCCGTGGCAATTACATCTGCAATAGAGAATGAACTAGTTATCTGTAGTCAGTAGTGACATTTCCCCGACAATGACAGTGTAATCAAGCAACTTTTATGGAGCCTCTAATGTGTTGAGAGTACAGGATAAGTAAAACATCCATTATAAGGAAATATAATTAAACTAGCAGCAAATGCAAAATGCTCTTGTCGTTTACTGAAGTGTCGATGTTCTGTAATCCACATCCTTCAGTCAATAATATAATAATTTGCAAATTGTTATTTTCAACTTCACTGCAGTTTCCCGGGGTAATGATGCACATACCGTACAGTTTATCACTCCTCTAAAAAGACGTAGCTAGTAGAGATGAGCGAATCGATTGATGCAAATTAGATTCTAGTCAAAGTTTTAGGAATTTGTAAAATTCGAAAAATTCATGATTCACTTCATGTGAATCACCTAAAATGACCACTGCCATGTTGCATAGTCCTGAAGATTGGATCAGCCGGAGAAGCATAAAATGACCTCGGATCTGGCTGGGCTCATAATGCCCAGCCAGATAATAATCACATCATATGGTATAGCACAACCAATCAGGAGGGATTATCATAGCCTGTATAAAAGCTGAGGCAGGGAATGCAGCAGCCATGTTAATATGAACCTGAATAGTGAGAGGACGTCAAAGCTCACAGTTTCGGCATAGAGATAGGGAGCAAAAGCCATAAAAAATTAAGAAACTGTATTGATAGTGTGTGACAGGAAAGCAGTGAAGACCATTAGTGTGGGAGGAAAACAAAATAACAGATTAAGTGATATTGCAGAGTCAGAATGTCATTATTGTCTTTGCTGTGCAAAACGAAGCTTTAGAGTACTTTGGATTTGCTGCAAATCAGTTTGCCGCAATTTTCTAGTAAAATTCGTTAAACTGGCAAATTTAAATTTCTAAAGATTTGGTTATCTCTAGTAGCTAATATTTCCTTAATATGGGAAAAAATATTCAGTTCACTTACTACACAAAGTATAAGGGTACATCGAGACAAGACGTCAATTTAGCAGGGAAAAAATGGTGTATCATTTTGCATGGGTTTCATGTGCAATTGACATGGATTTTGCTGCAGGTTTCCGGCTGATTTTTCCTAATGTTGGACAATTTTTGCATGGATTTTGCACAAATCTTTTACATTTAGTATGCTATGGATAAGATTTGATAAATGATCATTCATTTTGATGACACTGTAATACACGCAGAAATACTGAAGCATACTTTCCCTGTGTGAATGCACCCTCATACAAGTCTCATTAAAGGGACCCTGTCACCAAAACAAAAACACTATTGCAGATTTGGAGTTAATCTACAGGATAATAGTGTTGTCAACCTGCCCGGCACCTGCACGTAGACGAATGCAGATGGGAGAAAATGAACTTTATTCCTCCTGACAGCGTTCTGCGTTCAGTCACAGTAGTGGTGCTGGTGAGGGTTCAGTCACCGCTCTGAGTATATAGAGTGGTGGCTGTAACCACACCCTGACACTGACTGACAGCCAGCCCCAGACAGGATTTACAGACGCCGCTCTGTATATTCAGAGCGATGACCGAACCCGCGCCGGCCCGCCACGTGATTGAGCACCTCATGCTGCTGGGGGGAATAAAGTGCTAAGTGCGGGTGCTGGGCAGGTTAATAATGCTATTAACCTGCAGATTAACCCCATATCTGCAGGGTAAAAGCATTTTTTTCTGGTGACAAGTTCCCCTTAAGTTCAATGGTAGCTTTATAAAGCCTTATCAATTGAGCTTGCACTAATGGTGGCTGTGTGCAGCAAAGTTTATAACATCAAGTCAGAATAAAAGACCTCCCATATACATACAGTAACTGCCAAAATTCCTGAATTTGCCATGACTGTTCTGATTTTTTAGTTACAGACCTGGCAAATTCAATGTTGTCCCAGACCCAATTAGAGGTGGGACTTGTGGAAACTCTGCCTAAAAGAAGGCAAATCCAGTGAGGCTAGGGTGTTCCCAGGTGGGACTGGGTGTGGGATTTAAACATCTCCATACTACCAACATACAGTACATGAATGTACACATAAGTTATGATTAGAAATGAACAAATCTCTTGAAATTCATTTTACCTGGTAAATTCAATTTGCTCACAGTAAAGTTGGAACAAAATGAAAGTGCCCTGAAAAGCAGTTTATTAAGTTTATTATGATGTGAAATCTCTCCCTTACCCAAAGCATAATAAATGTAAGGGAGGCGAGGGGATGAAAAACAACGAATATTATAAACTCCCTAGAGATGATTGAATCAATTTGAAGTCAAAATTTGCTTTGAATTTTACAAAAGCATTTTTTTGTCGTTTGATTCTCTCAAATCCAGCAAAATGGCAAACTCTTCATGGCTCTTCAGTGATTCTTCTGATACTGCCTAGCCCTCACAACATCATGGCATCCCCGGGCAATGCACAACATAACGTCATGAGAGGCTTAGTCACCTGTGCCACCATGCAGTTCTCACCAGCTTCAAGGCTCTTCAGGACCTAAGGTGATTTTTAGTCCTCACAATGTCATGACATTATGGAGCAATGCATGTCAATGACAAGGTCTCCCGCTGGCACTCTTCAGGGCTCTTTAGCACCTCTGGTGTTGACTAGACCTTACACTGGTTATGACTAGGTCTTACAATGTCAGATCGTGAGGCCTAGTCATAACTAGGCCTCGCGAGAAGTCATGAAGTGCATCTCCTCTCTTAATCAGAACATCATGAAGCAAAGCCAATCTAGTCCTGATGCATAAGGCAAATACATCCAGATGTTCAAAGTCATATGCTACATGAGAGTCTGTTTTTCATGCTACACATATACATTGTTGGTACGAGCAGATGGAAAGAAAACATGGCCTTACCTTCCACTGATGGTAATTTCATGAATTCCATAATACCGATATCGGAAACTCATATTAGACTCCAGCATGTGATATTGACCAGATAATTGAATCCTTACTAGAGATGCTTTCACAAACTCCTGAAGTTCCTGGTTGTTATAAATATCATTGTAACCTGGTCGATAATTCGGTTCTGGAGTCAGAAGGCTTAGGGTCACATTACCATTAGGATAAGGGATGTCACTAGGAACAGACATTTCAATAAGGCATAAAACATCATGTAAAGCAACAAACCAATCCAATAACATAAAAACTAACACCGCTACCAAAAACTACCAAATTGGCTAAATTGCTTATATTTATATATTTTCCATGTCTTTAAAGGATGGATGGCTCTATTGTTTGAAATTATCATGATTTCTGTAAGAATATATTTTCAACAGGGAACCAAATCCATTATTGTAGTAAACGATAAAATTAGTTGCACAAAGTTAGAGTAGCTTGGCTGCCAGAAATAGCGCCACACTTGTCCACAGGTTGTGTGTGGTATTGCTTCTCCGCACTATAAAAGTAAATAGGGCTAAGCTGCTATATCAGGTACAACCTGTGGACAGGTGTGGTGCTGGCTGTTTTTGGAAGGAATGCACCCTTAGTTGAATTGCTGAAGGCTTTCATTCTTGTTTTTCTTTAGTAATGTCAATGACAAGCTCTGCTAAATCACATAATAAAGCAATACCTGGTGCGGCCTGGCCGATCTTTTATTTTTAAAAGTAGCCTAAAAAATTGTCTAAACGGAAAATTTTAAAATTTGTTAAAAAAAAAAAAAAAAAAGCAAAAATTGCATAGTGAAAAGCAAAAATTGCATAGTGAACAGATCTTTATACCTGGAAAACTGAAGACAATTTACAGAACTTGGGCTGTCTAAAATGCCATTATTTTCCATTCCAGACTCTTGACAATCACTCGCAAAATATTGCCAATCCTCCCAGAAGGAAGTTCTATTTTTTTTTCTTTGGATTCTTAAAACTTTTGGCATTGGGCTGTAAAATTGAATAGTTACATAAAATATCTGAAAAATAAAGAAGACAATGTAAATGATCACTTTCAAAAAATGTAAGTAAAATGCAGAAAACTTATTTTTTATAGAAAATTTTTGCATTTACAGAATTGACCTCATGCCACAATTTTTTTGTACCTTGGGAAGAGTTATCATAAAGTGAAGTGCCCTTCTTGGAAATATTTGGAGCGAATAGGAAGGGGGCAGGATAAAATAAGGTTTTTGAATGTATCATCCAAGCAATAAAAATAGAAAATGGAAATTGAAAAACTTAAAAAAAAATAAAAATTACATGTGTGTGAGATACTTTGTCAACAAGGAGACATGTCTACTAATAGTCTATGGTATCACAAGTGGAGAAGCTGCATAGGGGTCCAGTCAACCAAGCAGCTAGTTTTGAGGATACTGAAGCATCCCCAGAACAAAAGAGGCAAAAAAATGTGCTGAGCCAAAGAAATGGCTTGTAGGTTCATCTTCCACCATTTGAGGTTCCATAAAGATGTGCTCAGCATTCCTTAAACCACACTTTTGATCCTTTGTGAAAGATGAATGTTTCAAAAAAGATTTTGAACATTTGGGCCCTAATTCAAAATTCCTTTGAAACGTGGCAGATTTTTGCGCAACTCGGAGTTACATAAAAATTTAGCAACTTTTGGCATTTTCACACTAGTTTTTCTATGCGTCCTCAAATTGGCTGAAGCTGGGGCGATATGAGAGCACGACAAGGGTGGGATGCCCTTCTAATTCACAATGAGCTGTGACCTTTCTTACACCAGAAATCTTACTCTAGTAAATGATTGGAGTAAGATTTCTGGCATGGTGCACAGAAGCCTCTTAATGAATCAGAAGCTTTTTAATCCTACACGCCCCCTAATCAAGACCGGCGTGAAAGCTGCCAGTCTTCATTAATCAGGATCAATGTTGCTTTGAAAGAAAATATAATTTGTGTATAATTTAAAGGACAGATCAACTCTTAAATATTCCAGAAAATGACTTCCTTTTTAGTAAATAGAAACTTTTGGTACTCGGTGTAATGTATCATATTTCGAAATAGAAATTCGCTGGACCACCAAATTCTAACAATTGGAGATTCGATTCTTGCGAATTGCCCCCAAGAATTCCCTCTGCCATTTTACACAAAGCAAGAGATTGGATCATATGATCTCAGCTTCCTGATAATGCCAGTATAAAAGCTAAGGCAGGGAGTGCAGCAGCTTTGTTTGGGTGAATCTGGATAGTGAGAAGACGTCACATCTTAGCAATAGTGATAAGGAGAAAAATCTTTAAAGCATTGTAGAAAACATGTGAGACAGGACAGCAATGAAGTACAGCTACTATCTGTTTACCCATAACCATATATTGTGAGGTTACTTTGTCATTAGTAAGGTTGTGTTTGCGTTAAATAACATGAAAGGTCATCAATACAGTCCTTATAAACCTCAGTATCATACACACATAGGCGGATTATAATGAGGGCAATCTGGGCTACCACCCGGGGCTCCATGGCCAGATAGCACTCATTATAATATGTGCGGCGCCGCGGCACATATCTGTTGTCAGACGCTGGGGGGCCGCCGGACCGCTCCCCCAGCAGCGGTCAAGCACTGCACCTGTTAACTTCCCTGTGCTGGCCTGGCCGCGTCACAGCTAGGAGACACGGCCCTGTGTGTGGCCGTGTCTGCTAGTGTGAAGTCACGCAGTGCGTGCCTGGCCTGCACTGCTGCACAGGAGAGAAGCTGGACGACGGGAGCCGGGAGATGGTGAGTGTGTGTATGTGTGTGGGTGTGTGATTGAGTGAGTGTGTGTGTGCACAGATATCATTCTGTGATGTCTGTTTATATGTATTTTTGTGTTTCAAATGTGTTTATGCGTGTATGTATATGTCTGTATATGTGTGTGTGTGTGCGTGACTGCGTGCGGCCTCCCGCTGTATATAGATGGCACCGTGCAGCCTCCTGCTGTGTATAGATGGCGCTGTGTGGCCTCCCGATGTATATAGATGGCACCGTGCAGCCTCCTGCTGTGTATAGATGGCTACGTGCGGCCTCCTGCTGTGTAAAGATGGCTACGTGCGGCCTCCTGCTGTGTATAGATGGCTATGTGCGGCCTCCTGCTGTGCATAGATGGCTATGTGTGGCCTCCTGCTGTGTGTAGATGGCTATGTGCGGCCTCCTGCTGTGTATTGATGGCACCATGCGGCCTCCTGCTGTGTATAGATGGCACCGTTCAGCCTCCTGCTGTGTATAGATGGCTACGTGCGGCCTCCTGCTGTGTATAGATGGCTACGTGCGGCCTCCTGCTGTGTATAGATGGCTACGTGCGGCCTCCTGCTGTGTATAGATGGCTATGTGTGGCCTCCTGCTGTGTATAGATGGCACCATGCGGCCTCCTGCTGTGTAGAGATGGCACCGTTCAGCCTCCTGCTGTGTATAGATGGCTACGTGCGGCCTCCTGCTTTGTATAGATGGCTACGTGCGGCCTCCTGCTGCGTATAGATGGCACCGTGCGGCCTACTGCTGTGTATAGATGGCTTTGTGCGGCCTCCCGCTGTGTATAGATGGCTACGTGCAGCCTCCTGCTGTGCATAGATGGCGGCATGTGGCCTCCTGCTGTGTATAGATGGCTAAGTGCGGCCTCCTGCTGTGTATAGATGGCTACGTGCCGGCTCCTGCTGTCTATAGATGGCTACGTGCGGCCTCCTGCTGTGTATAGATGGCTATGTGCGCCCTCCCGCTGTGTATAGATGGCGCCGCGCGGCCTCCTGCTGTGTATAGATGGCTACGTGCGGTCTCCTGCTGTGTATAGATGGCTAAGTGCGGCCTCCTGCTGTGTATAGATGAGTACATGCGGCCTCCCGCTGTGTATAGATGGCTACGTGCGGCCTCCTGCTGTGTATAGATGGCACCGTTCGGCGTCCCGCTGTGCATAGATGGCTACGTGCGGCCTCCTGCTGTGTATAGATGGCTACGTGCGGCCTCCTGCTGTGTATTGATGGCACCGTGCGGCCTCCTGCTGTGTATAGATGGCTACGTGCGGCCTCCCGCTATGTATAGATGGCAACGTGCGGCCTCCTGCTGTGTATAGATGGCGGCATGTGGCCTCCTGCTGTGTATAGATGGCTAAGTGCGGCCTCCTGCTGTGTATACATGGCTACGTGCCGGCTCCTGCTGTCTATAGATGACTACGTGCGGCCTCCTGTTGAGTATCTTACTCTTGATGGCACCGTGTGGCCTCCTGCTGTCTATAGATGGCTACGTGCGGCCTCCTGCTGTGTATAGATGGCTACATGCGGCCTCCCGCTGTGTATAGATGAGTACGTGCGGCCTCCCGCTGTGTATAGATGGCTACGTGCGGCCTCCTGCTGTGTATAGATGGCTACGTGCGGCCTCCTGCAGTGTATAGAAGACTACGTACGGCCTCCTGCTGTGTATAGATGGCGCCGTGCGGCCTCCTGCTGTGTATAGATGGCTACGTGCGGCCTCCTGCTGTGTATAGATGGCTACGTGCGGCCTCCTGCTGTGTATAGATGGCTACGTGCGGCCTCCCGCTATGTATAGATGGCAATGTGCGGCCTCCTGCTGTGTATAGATGGCGCCGTGCGGCCTCCCGCTGTGTATAGATGACGGCATGTGGCCTCCTGCTGTGTATAGATGGCTAAGTGCGGCCTCCTGCTGTGTATAGATGGCTACGTGCCAGCTCCTGCTGTCTATAGATGACTACGTGCGGCCTCCTGTTGAGTATTGATGGCAGCTTGTGGCCTCCTGCTGTCTATAGATGGCTACGTGCGGCCTCCTGCTGTGTATAGATGGCTACATGCGGCCTCCCGCTGTGTATAGATGGCGCCGCGTGGCCTCCTGCTGTGTATAGATGGCTACGTGCGGCCTCCTGCTGTGTATAGATGGCTACGTGCGGCCTCCTGCAGTGTATAGAAGACTACATGCGGCCTCCTGCTTTGTATAGATGGCTACGTGCGCCCTCCTGCTGTGTATAGAAGACTACATGCGGCCTCCTGCTGTGTATAGATGGCTATGTGCGGCCTCCCGCTGTGTATAGATTGCTACGTGCGGCCTCCCGCTGTGTATAGATGGCTACGTGCGGCCTCCTGCTGTGTATAGATGGCGCTGTGCGGCCTCCAGCTGTGTATAGATGGCTACGTGCGGCCTCCTGCTGTGTATAGATGGCTAAGTGCGGCCTCCTGCTGTGTATAGATGGCACCGTGCGGCCTCCTGCTGTGTATAGATGGCTCCGTGCGGCCTCCCGCTGTGTATAGATGGCACCGTGCGGCCTCCCGCTGTGTATAGATGGCTGCATGTGGCCTCCTGCTGTGTATAGATGGCTAAGTGCGACCTCCTGCTGTGTATAGATGGCTACGTGCCAGCTCCTGCTGTCTATAGATGGCTACGTGCGGTCTCCTGCTGTGTATTGATGGCACCGTGCGGCCTCCTGCTGTCTATAGATGGCTACGTGCGGCCTCCTGCTGTGTAAAAATGGCTACGTGCGGCCTCCCGCTGTGTATAGATGGTGCCGCGCGGCCTCCTGCTGTTTATAGGTGGCTACGTGCGGCCTCCCGCCGTGTATAGATTGCTACGTGTGCTCAATATTAAGCCTTACAATTAATGTAAGGCTATGTACCCACGATGCAGAAATGCTCCGGATTTTCTTTGAGCGTTTCTGCATCATGCTGAAGTGAAGCGTTCTACACATGTATTTCCGCATGCAGGTTGTCAAGCGCTTTCCAAGCGATTTTAGCATCACTTGGAAAGTGCTTCACTACTTGGTCATGCTATATAAATCCATGCAACCGACATGGATTTATATAGTGTGACCGTAAAAGAATGTTAAAAATTAAAAAATAAATATATACTTACCTTCTGATGGCCTGCCGACGTCAGCGGTCGCGTGACCCATCATATGACTAAATGACGTCACGGCTGGTCCTTTAGTCTACCGCGAGCTGCCGGCAAGCCAGGACGCATCGGATAAAGACACCGGGGGCAATCAGAAGGTAAGTATAATATTTACTTTTTATATTCTTCTTTTTTTTACAGGTTCTATGGTGCCCGGGTCCGGAGGAGAGTCTTCTCTTCTCCAAACCCGGGTACCATCCGCACATTGAAACGCATGGAATCTGCATGTACAGATGCAGTGATGCGGATTACATGAGTTCCAATGCAAGTCAATGGCGGGGCTTTCACCGTGCTTCCGCAAAATAATTGGTTGTGCTGTGGATTTTTCCGCAATGATAATCCGCAGAAGAAATTTCCGCAGCATGTGCACAGCACATGCTGATTATCATTGGGGAACATGGCAGACCTTCTACCAAGCGTTTTTTAAGCGTTTCTGCAGCGGAATTGCCGCTGCGGAAACGCTTAAAAGACGCATAGTGGGCACACAGCCTAAAAAAAATTATTATAATTAATATATTAATATTGTGCCAAATTAATTTCACGTGAACTATCTCATGATCTTTCACAGGGGATCACGTGACATGTGATACATCAGGTGTGTATGTGTGTGTGTGTGGGGGGGGCAGCGCCTTCTAAACTACCCGGGGCCCTTGCTACTCTTAATCCACCCCTGCATACACATCTTTGCAGGGCAGTTGGAAACTTTGCAGAGATAAATTAATTGGTTCAAGGTGAATTAAATTTGGTTAGAATTGTGCAAAAAAATTGGATGATAAAGTCCATTTTTTTTTAAATTTGTTTTGTAAATTCGAGCAAACTGCCGAATTTCAATGTCAACAGATTCTCCCATCACTAATATTAAATCAATGTAACTGTTATAATCTTTTAGAATTTTACTTACATTACTAGATGGTGGCCCGATTCTAACGCATCAGGTATTCTAGAATATGTATGTAGTTTATTCTGTCATCCTCATTGGCGTATTTTCGCTTACGAACCATTGGAAGACAGGAAGCGTAAATCATGATAGCGTACAGTAAAGAAGTATCTGTTCAGCGCACTGTGACTGACAGAACGTGTTCAGTAGACGTGAGTGAACTACGTGGCACTGTGACTGGGGGTTAAATTCCGCGCCAATATCTCTGATTGTTCGCGGCCGGGCACGACCAATCCACGAAGCGGGGTTTAAAGGGGTTGTCCACTACTTTAAATTAACCCCCCAATGTATCCTCCCGGGGCCCCTAATGAATTTCGTAAATACCTCATGTTGCCAATACTGCCTGTGCGCGGCAGCACGTGACCCCCGCTGCAGCCGGCTCCCCGCTTACGTCACGACTATTTCTATTTCATTGAGAGAGCGCGCGGTGGATGCCGAGTGTGACGTGATGGGGGATAATCCCACCCACAACCTGTCACTCACCATGGAACGCAGAATAGGAGACCCCTGGCTGCAGCCACAAATAGTCGTAACGGCTGCAGCTGGAGGTCACGTGCTGCCTGTGCCCTGTCAGCGATAGCGCCGCGCACAGGCAGTATTGGCAACATGAGGTATTTACGAAATTCATTAGGGGACCCGGGGGGATACATCGGGGGGGTTAATTTAAAGTAGCCACGCCAATATCGCTGATTGGTCGTGGCCGGCCAGGTGCAACCAATCAGCGAAGCGTGGTTCAAATGCCGAGTCAATTTGCAGCCGGACTGCGCCTGTCGCTGATTGGTTCCGGGCGGCTGGCGCGACCAATCAGCAACGCGGTATTTCCGTTACAGACAAACAGACAGAATTAGACGATTAAATATATAGATTGTGCTTTGGTCAAATTGTACAAAAAATTCAACTTTGAGGGCTTAATTGAAAACAAGATTCTGTGAGCAGAGAAGATGTTCGAAATCCATTTCACAGTCTGCTTTTGTTACCATTGCTAACAATATAAGGCAAAAGTGAACAACAAAGATTGTCACAGTGGGTGATCAGCTATTTATATGGCTTGAACAAAACCCAATGCCTATGGCAGATTTAATTCACCATGCAATTGGAAATTACAAAAAAAAAAAAGTTTTGTTTTCTTTAAATTCTTTGCATCCAAATTGCAGGAATCAATGTTCTTCTCTAAATTCATATGAAAGTAAAAGAATAAAGCATGATTAGGAGTTCTTAAAGAAGCAATTGATAAATTTCATTGATTTTTCCAAAATATTGTTCACTTTAATTTGCTGAAAATCCTGAAAACCTTAAATCTGCTATATCAATTTTAACATCTCTATGGATTAGCAAATTTTTAAAAAAATCTGTTTTCTATTGATTTTCCAAAATGCAAAGCACTCGAGAATCTCGAGCCTGGTAAATCATTTCTACTATCTTGGAAAATGTTGATAATATAGTAAAATCTAGTAAAATTAATGATTATTTCAAAATCAGGAAAAATCTTCTTGACGAAAGAGTGGTCATTAGATAATTTCTTGAAAAAAAAAAATTAAAATTGTGGTTCTTCCTCAAAAAAACATGTCATACTAATATTAGGACAAGTGTAAATTGCCTAATATTCCAACTACCATAATTCTACCCATTTACCAGAATAATCCTGAATCTCGACCCTCACCCTTATTGGAAAAGCAGGTGGATATTAGAGCTGAGGAAAAAAATAATATGTAGGACCCTTGAGCAGGGGTAACACCGGTAGTCCAAGGCCGCTTCACCAGAGCCATGGGAACCTCCTCCTTCCTGCTGGCATCCTTGGTGCCCCTTCTGATTAGTATTCCTGCCATGATATTGTGCATGTGTCACTCTACAAAGATGACATTGCTCCAGACCACACATGGCAAACTCTGGCCCGTGGGCCAAATCTGGTCTGCAGGGTGAGCATATTTGGCCCACGATGCCGGGTGGGTCCCCCGAGTATATTTGGCCCCTGACGTTGGAGGAGGGGGCAGCATCACCCTTTTCCCAGCATTGTAGTGTCAACCATATGCCCTATGGGGATGCCAATACAGTTGAAAGCAATGATGGAAGAAAGAGCATCAGCTGAACCTCAATCTCTCATCACTTCCCCTCTACGTCTGACGTCTCAGTGCAGCGGTCACCATGATGTCATAATAATGCGCCTGCTATACCGAGGTGTGCAGAGAAGTTGAAGACACTGTGAATAGACCGCAGCAGAGGGGGAACGGCAAAGGTGAGTTGCTGTTTTTTTTTTAATCTGGAGCCATTATACTGTATGGAGGACTATGCGGGGCCATTATACTGTATGGAGGATTATGTGGGGCCATTATACTGTATGGAGGACTATGTGGAGCCGTTATACTGTATGGAGCACTATGTGGGGCCCATAATACTGTATGGAGGACTATGTGGAGCCGTTAAACTGTATGGAGAACTATGTGGGGCCATTATACTATTTGGAGAACTATGTGGAGCCATTATACTGTATGGAGGATTAAGTGGGAGCATTATACTGTATGGAGAACTATGTGGGGCCAATTATATTGTATTGAGCACTATGTGGGGCTCATTATACTATATGGAGTGGTACGGATCCGGGTGGTGGAACCTCTGCGCTGCGGTGCAAGTAGGGACCAGAGGGGTGTAACTAGGTATCAACTCGGACCCACAAAAGGTCGTACGGCGGCTCAATCGACTCCGTGACCAGGGAGGGACCGAGCAGAGGGACCAGGTGCTACTCTGGGGACCGACCTTGTATGAGAGCAGGTGACTCCCACGGGTCAGAAGGCAGGGACTGACCGGTATAGCAGGTGAGCACGGCAGGCAGGCTGACGGGTGATCTGGGAAGACAGACTGGCAGGCAAGGCAGGAAACAGGCAGGAGCCTTCAGGTAGGCTGGCTGGTAGGCACGGCAGGTAACAGGCAGGTGCTTCCAGGTAAGCAGGTGGGCAGAGCCCATAGACAGACTGGCGGACTGAACTTGTAGTCAGGCAAGCAGCGGGACCTGGGGGCTGAAGCAGAGTATCACACACAAAGCTACAACCTTGCACGGGCGTCTCCATATTGGAGGAGGTGCCTTTTATAGGGGAAGGCCTCCGGCCATTGGCCGGGGACTTTTTAGGACGGCGCGCGCGGCCCCTTTAAGAGGGCGGGAGCGCGCGCGCGCCCTAAGCACGGGGCCAGGGAAGCTGCGTGCACCAGCAGCAGCTGCAGGGAGGCCAGAAGACGCCGGAGCAGGACCGCGGCGGTAAGGGGGACGGCGTTTCTGCTGGGCAGGAGGCAGAGACGCCGATGCTACATGGAGCACTATGTGGGGCCATTATACTGAATGGAGCATTATGTGGGGCCATTATACTGTATGGAGAAATATGTGGAGCCGTTATTCTGTATGGAGGGCTATGTGAGGCCCATTATGCTGTATGGAGGACTATGTGGGGCCCATTATACTGTATGGAGGACTATGTGGGATCATTATTCTGAATGGAGGACTATGTGGGGCCATTATACTGTATGGAGAACTATGTGAAGCCGTTATACTGTATGGAACACTATGTGGGACCCATTTTACCATATGGAGCACTATGTGGGGCCCATTATACTGTATGGAGAACTATGTGGAGACATTATACTGAATGGAGGGCTATGTGCGGCCATTATACTGGATGGAGCACTATGTGGGGCAATTATACTGTGTGGAGGACCATGTGGGGCCATTATACTGTATGGAGCATTATGTGTAGTCATTATACTGTATGGAGCGTTATGTGGGGCCGTTATACTATATGGAACACTATGTGGGGCCATTATACTGTATGGAGCACTATGTGGGGCCATTATATTGTATGAAGAACTATGTGGGGCCCATTATACTGTGTGGAGCATTATGTGGGGCCATTATACCATATGGAACAGTATGTGGGGCCAAATCCTGAAAATCACATTGTCTGATTTGGAAAGAATTTTTTTTCAAATTTTGTTGGAAAATAAGTATTTAGTCAATTATAAACAAGCTAGATTTCTGGTTCTCACAGACCTGTAACTTCTTCTTTAAGAGGCTCCTCTGTCCTCCACTCATTACCTGTAGTACTGGCACCTGTCTGAACTTGTTATCAGTATAAAAGACACCTGTCTGCACCCTCAAACAGTCACACTCCAAACTCCACTATGGTGAAGACCAAAGAGCTGTCGAGGGACACCAGAAACAAAATTGTAGCCCTGCACCAGGCTGGGAAGACTGAATCTGCAATAGGCAAGTAGCTTGGTGTGAAGAAATCAACTGTGGGAGCAATAATTAGAAAATGAAAGACATACAAGACCACTGATAATCTCCCTGGATCTGGGGCTCCACACAAAATCTCACCCCGTGGGGTCAAAATGATCTCAAGAACGGTGAGCAAAAATCCTAGTACCACACGGGGGGACCTAGTGAATGACCTGCAGAGAGCTGGGACCAACGTTACCCAGGCTACCATCAGTAGCACACTACGCCGCCAGGGACTCAGATCCTTCAGTGCCAGATGTGTCCCCCTGCTTAAGCCATTACATGTCCGGACACATCTGAAGTCTGCTAGAGAGCATTTGAATGATCCAGAAGAGTATTGGGAGAATGTTATATGGTCAGATGAAACCAAAGTAGAACTGTTTGGTAGAAACACAACTCGTCGTGTTTGGAGGAGAAAGAATGCTGAGTTGCATCCAAAGAACACCATACCTTCTGTGAAGCATGGGGGTGGCAACATCATGCTTTGGGGCTGTTTGTCTGCCAAGGGACCAGGACGACTCATCCGTGTACATGAAAGAATGAATGGGGCTATGTATCATGAGATTTTGAGTGCAAACCTCATTCCCAGGGGCGGAAACAGACTGTAGTGGGCCCCTGTGCAAGAATTTTTGGGGGGCCCCCCCTGCCCTTCATAGAGGGCATCAAGGGCCTCCCCCCCGTGCATCTCTGATTCCCCCCACTCCTAGTTAATTAATTGTATTTAAAAAAATAAAACTTGTTATACTTACCCCCAGGGCCGGCTCCAGGTTTTTGTGGGCCCTGGGCGACAGAGTTTCAGTGGCCCCTTTAACACATACCATGATTCATGATGTACAGATACCACAGAGAAATATATATATATATATATATATATATATATATATATACTGTATATATAGTACAAGGCCAAAGATTTCACTTACTACATTACATGAGCGATAGCTACTGTAAATTCTACAATAGCTCAGAAACCGGCGAATCCTCACAGCGCACAGTGCAGACCGGACAGTATAGTCCTCCATACAGTATTATGGGCACCATATAATGCTCCATACAGGATACTGACCCCCTTATAATGCTCCATACAGGATACTGGTCCCCATATAACACTCCATACAGGATACTGGTCCCCATATAACACTACATACAGAATACCGGCCCCCATAAAATGCTCCATACAGAATAGTGACCCCCATATAACGCTCCATACAGAATACTGTCCCCCATATAATGCTCCATACAGAATACTGACCCACATATACCGCTCCATACAGAATACTGACCCCCATATAACGCTCCATACAGAATATTGGCCCCCATGTAAAGCTCCATGCAGGCTGTTCGCCCCCTTATAATGCAGGATGACACCCCCCTTTTAATGCCCTATGCAGTTTGTCACCTCTACCCCCCATAAAATGCCCCATGCAGGATGTCACCTCTCCCCCCCATATAATGCCCCTTGCAGGATGTCACTTCCCCCCTTTTCAATGCCCCATGCAGTATGTCAGACCACCCCCTCCCTTATAATGCCCCATGAAGGAGGTCACACCCCCCCTCCTTATAATGCCTCATGCAGTATGTCACACACCCACCCTCCTTATAATGCCCCATGCAGGATGTCAATTCCCCCCTCCCCCTCTTATAATGCCCCATGCAGGATGTCACACCCCCTCCCTTATAATGCCCCATGCAGGATGTCACACCCCCTCCCTTATAATGCCCCATGCAGGATGTCACTTCCCCCCTTCCCCTCTTATAATGCCCCATGCAGGATGTCACTTCCCCCCTTCCCCTCTTATAATGCCCCATGCAGGATGTCACACTCCTCCCACCCCCATATAATGCCCCATGCAGGATGTCACTTCCCCCCTCCCCCTCTTATAATGCCCCATGCAGGATGTCACACCCCCACACCATATAATGCCACATGCAGGATGTCACCCCCCCCATATAATGCCCCATGCAGGATGTCACCCCCCCCATATAATGCCCCATGCAGGATGTCACACACTTCCCCCACCATATAATGCCCCATGCAGGATGTCACACACCCCCCATATAATGCCCCATGCAGGATGTCACCCCCCACCATATAATGCCCCATGCAGGATGTCACACCCCCACCCACCATATAATGCCCCATGCCCCCATACATGAAAAAAATAAAAAAATCGAATACTCACCTCACTTCTTACCTGCTGCTGGTGCTGCTCCAGACTCCAGCGTTGTGCGCGTCTTCCCGCTCTGCACTGTGACAGGTCAGGAGAGAGCGCGCGCGGTGTAAAGACATCACCGCGCCCTCTGACCTGGGACGTCACAGTCAGAGGACACGGAAGACGCTGTGGAGGCACGGGGAGGGGTAAGTATTGTGCCGGCGCTGTCACATGACCGGAGATGTCCCTGCGCTCAGCATGGGGCCGGGGACCCATGCTGAGTGCAGGGACATCTCCGGTCATGTGATGGCGGGGGGTGATGTGACGGCGGGGGGTCCTGCGGGGGGCCCCATGAGGAGACGCACAAGAGGGGGGCCCCAACGGGGCTCCGAGGGGGCCCCGACCCGCCGGGCCCCATGCTGTCATGCCCTGATGGCGGCCCTGCTGGAGGCTGGAGGGGCCCCCTCTCCCTCGGGGGCCCCCGTTCAATGAACCGGTAGGTCCGCCCCTGCTCATTCCATCAGCAAGGGTATTGAAGATGAAACGTGGCTGGATCTTTCAGCATGACAATGATCCCAAGCACATCGCCAGGGCAACGAAGGAGTGGCTTCGTAAGAAGCATTTCAAGGTCCTGGAGTGGCCTAGTCAGTCTCCAGATCTAAACCCTATAGAAAACCTTTGGAGGGAGTTGAAAGTCCGTGTTGCCCAGCGACAGCCCCAAAACATCACTGCTCTAGAGGAGATCTGCATGGAGGAATGGGCCAACATACCAGCAACAGTGTGTGCCAACCTTGTGAAGACTTACAGACTTACAGAAAACGTTTGACCTCTGTCATTGCCAACAAAGGATATATAACAAAGTATTGAGAAGAACTTTCGTAATTGACCAAATACTTATTTTCCACCAAAATGTGAAAAAAATTTCTTTCCAAATCAGACAATGTGATTTTCAGGATTTGTCTTCTCATTTTGTCTCTCATAGTTGAGGTCTACCTATGATGTCAATTACAGGCCGACCTCATCTTTTTAAGTGGGAGAACTTGCACAATTGGTGGCTGACTAAATACTTTTTTTTCCCCACTGTATATGGGGTTATTATACAGTATGGAGCTCTATGTGGTTCATAAAACTCCACCACCTCATAGACAATTCAGTGTTGAGAAGAAGAGAAGTTACCTACCTAAGTGTCATTACGGCCTTCTCTGCAGGCAAGCACAATATCTGGACTAGGTATACTGGTATGAGCAAGTATAAAGATTAGGTAAGGTGTAATTGTTAATTTTTTCTATAAACCCACTTTTTTTTACTACCCTGCTCTGTCCTTCAAAAAACAATTACAATAAACATAAGGCATTTTGACTAATTTTTTTCTCATTTTAATAAATCTTTTTGGGACTTTACTATAATCTGTTTTATGCCCAGATATGCAGCAGCAGAAATAGTCTGTAAGCAGATGTTTGTAGGAAATCCTGTAGAGTAACTGGCATTGAATAGTTATACTGTATATTCATAGGATTTCGGCTATAACCATTGTTGACTTTGCCCGTGCAGCATTCAGCGACACTAATTAGCTAAGAATTATAAGAACACTAGTCAAGATAATTATGAGCATACATCATAATCACTATAGGGATATATACAGAAGAAGAGGGAGTTGAAAGATAAAGTATTTAGCTTAGGAGGCTATTAATCTGCAGGAACCATAAAAGGAAACAGAATTAGAGAACAAGCACAGGAGGATATCGAATGTCTAGATGTAATGAACTTCATGAATGATTGAAGACAAATAAGATATTGTTGCAATCAGGTTTTGGACACTGAATACTTCGGTATAAGCTGTAGAACAAATTTGTTGGTATGCCTTTTATTTTGGAAAGGGATGGGAGGACATTTTTTTGTTCATGAAACAGTATTATGGATCAATTGTTATAGTAACTAAGCGGTATACCTGACATTCGACATCACTGTAATGATCTAACACCTGATTTCTTCTAAGGTTTTAAGAAACACATTCATTATGACTCTTCCAGTTAAAAGGGTGAAGTGTGAATGCAAACGAAGACCTATGCCGAGGATTGATGGAGATTGCACCATTTGGACCCCCACCAATCGCCAAAATGGAGCTGAAGTTTCTGCTTGCACACCATTGCATGCATCCATGGTTCAACTCCTTTAGTATTGAGGGTTCACTAGTTTTAGACCCCTATTAATTGCATAGTGGCCAAAAGTTCCAATTTTCCAGGAATTGGCCAACAAACTACTATAGAATACAGATGGAATCAATGCTTTTTTTCTCCAATAGGAGAAACAGTTTCAAACTCACTACAAATTTCGCAAAAAAAATCAATATTGCCAGAATCCATATTTTTGGCTTTTCAATTTGATCAATGTTAGCAAAATGGTGGCCAACCAACAGGGCCTGGAGGGGTTAAAAAAAAAATTATAGTCATCTTGACTTTCACTTCTTCCTCTGTGCCAGCGGGGTTGCCCTTCCTCTGACTTGAGACTTTTTCTTCTTAGTCTTCACTCTTTGGTGCTTATCATTACATTGCGTGATGCCATGTAAGTTCCAGTTGAAGATTGAAATGAAGAAGACTGGAGCCAGAGGGAGGGAGTCAGCAGAGGACAAGATGAGGGGCAAGATGACCAGGTGAACTGTCGCTGCAGGACAGATGAGGGGCAAGTTGACTATAATTTTTTTTTTATTGACAATTGCAATCTGGGCACATTTGATTGGTATTGAATAAATTTGGAGCTAATCAAATTTCCCAGCCAAATTCAAGCAAATCTGCCAAATTTGAACATTTCTAGCCATGTGTTATTCCCTCCGAACCTCCTTGGTCTCCTACTATCTGTGCTTGCAAAAGTAAGAGAATGGAGAAGATATGACTACAGCATACACAGTGATTGGCAATTGTAATTAAAACTATTTGCAAAATTGTATAGAGAATGTATCAAGGCAATAGTTACATGGGGGTCGAAGAATAGAATTATGTGAATTAGATGTGTATTATTCCGTTATTAAGCTCATGCAAATATATTCATTTTCTTAAACAGATAAGCTTAGAGTTCTTTGAAGAGACTTTTTTAAAAATACATCTTCCATATATAACTTTGGTCTCATGAGTTAGATCGAATTCTGCAGAAGAAAAATTGTATGTTATCTATTTAAAATAAATAAAACAAACTTTACTTTGACGGCCATATTGAAGGCACATACTGAAATTTCTTCCTGTGTCTCCTTTAGACAATTTAGCAGGATGTGATTGCTTTATTGTAGCGGATATAAATGGAATTCAATTAACAGTGAAATATCTGTAGATCTGTAGAATTGACCACAAGTGATGGAGATTAGCCCCTCATCCCGGAGATCAGAAAATAGCAGAATAAGATAGAAATATTGGTGTGTATCAGTATGTAGTAAAAAAAGTTCTGCCTTATACTATAGAGCTGTCATCCACCCTCTAGTGATAATGAGATGACTCTGCTTATTCTTTCTCAGTCCATACGGCAAAGCTGATAAATGAGTTAAAGAAAAAAAGGAAGTGTCAGACTATGCTTTCTAAAAACTGGAATATTTCAAGATTTTTTTTAAGGAATAAATTCTTGATATTTATTTAGTAAGGATGAGTGAATCATTTCTAAATTAATAAATTGAATAGAATTTCCCACAATTTGCATTTTGATTTCATGACAGGTGCTGCCCACGAGGCCATTTGAAGAGACATATGTTATGACGGCATGATGTCAGAATGCGGAGAAAAGGGAAGATGAAACCGACGCCATAGATGAGCAAAGACCTGGGACACCAGCAGAGGACTCTTGAGGAGCTGAGGAGGTCGGAGCTTAAGAAATGACTTTTTTTAATGGCAATCAAGGCTCATTCAATTCACATCTAATAAATTTTATGTAAATTCAATATCCAAAGAAAAGTTAATAGAATGTGCCGAATTCAAATTTTGGCAGATCTCTATTATTTAGAAAAATATATATTTTTTTAAAATTTGATATATCTACTTTGTACCGATATGATCAACCGTTCCCTGCAAGATACATATAATGTCGCACAGAGAGGCCTACTCCCCATTGTACGAGTCTGTAATTTTTAGTTTGTTCACTGTAACTTACCGTATATTTATATTTTATATGTAACTCATTGTCATGTACCTCACCATGGAATCAATGGTGCTCTAAGAATAACTAATAATATATGATAAGAGTTATAGTTTACCTGATATTGTCCATTGGTCAAATCCAATGTAATATTTATGCCTTTGTCAAAATCCAAAGTAGATAAAATAGAAGAAATCCATGTGGTTTGGAGATCATTATCATTCATGTAGGACACCGGGTGGGCATCTCGATTAACCCTTAAAACTTTATTCTTTGTTTTGCTGGATGCCCCATTTGGAAGGCAAGACTTTCCATCCATGGGGTGAAGACGTGGGTGGCTGCTAGGACATCGGCATTCTGACTGAATGGACAGTTGAAGGAACTTTTCAGAAAACACTTCCAAGATTTCTCTGTTGAAAAGCAAAGCAAGGTTATCCAAGAAATAAATCTGCGCTGATAAAAATGAACTACTGATAAGAAGGCAAACTTAGATCAATGCATCTTGTAATTAAAGAACTCCTGAGTTTAGAGGTGATAAAAGAGATGAGTAAAGAGATGTTTCTCAATGACCCCATTGTATGCAAGTGTTATAGATCAATTGCTGTGGTTGTTTCCATGTCCCCATTTACCTGGCTGATCCGGAGTTACCTGGAAGTATGAATCCATCAAAAAGCATGGTCTAACCTTTATAGAATACAAAACTGATGGCCCTAATGTAGGTGAGTTTTCCATTTTTATTCTAAATCCGCTATATGGTTCCAGATATTTATTCACTGCTACTTTTTCTGGTCTTTACTAAAGGAGCAATGCTTCACATTGTAATAATGCAGAGAATCCTAAAGACACGCCCAAGAGGATCCTGTAAGCCATGCCCTTGGAAAGACTTAGTGCAACACAGAGGGAAGAGGGAAAGGGAGCACAGACACTAGAGAAAGGGGGAAGTGGAGACCTCCTTATCTGGTCTAGTGTCACCCTGTCTCAACTATCAACCCTATATTGCCTCTTCACCAATCGCCACACGCGTGCCTCGCCCTGAATTTCCCTGGTGTATGGCTAAGGATAGGGATGGGAGGAGATGAGCACTAGTCAATCTCCACTAAACTCTATAGTCAACAAGGGTAGACAAACAGGGGGACATTGCTTAGCTTTAGATGACTCCAAATGTGCACACAGCCTCAAGCTCCAGAGAGGATGAAGTACTGCTCTTGCTAAGCTTCACAAGTAGAAATGAATATAGCCGGCACCTCCCTCTCAGACACACCAGGTACTTATACACCCAGGTCAGAGAGCTAATAAGCCAGAGAGAGGTAGCCACTGGTTCCTAAAGACAGCCTCTCATCTAAAAAGATGTCTGTAATGCCAAACGTAGAGATCTCCTGCAACCAACTGCAGGGCGACTGTCTGCCACCTCTGACACACCCGTGACAGTATCCCCCCTCTACGAGTGGCCTCTGGACACTCAGGACCGGGTTTCTCAGGAAAAGAGGTGTGGAATGAGCGAACCAATCTGGGAGCGTTCACCTCTGATGCTGAAACCCACATCCTCTCCTCTGGACCATAGCCTTTCCAGTGCACCAAGTATTGTAGAGAACGACGTTGGAGATGAGAAAGTACAATCCTCGAAATCTGGAACTCGATTAACCATTACTGGGGGCAGTGGTAGAGGTGAGGGCTCAAGAGGTTCCACATACTTTTTGAGTAAGGACCTGTGGAACACATTGTGGTCCTTAAGTGCCTGAGGAACTTCAAGACGAAACGCTGCTGGGTTAATAAAGGCGGTTATTTTATAGGGAACAATAAACCTAGGTCCCAGCTTCCAAGAAGGAACTTTCAATCTTATATTCCTGGTAGACAACAACACAAAGTCATTCACATTCAGGTCTGGACCTGGCAAGCATTTTCTGTCAGTCATACGTTTAAACCTGTCTCCCATGATCTTTAAATTACTCAGCACACCCTGCCATACTGAGGAGAGCAACGAACCAAACCGTTCCTCCTCAGGAACTCCTGAAGCTCCTCCCCCAATAAAGGTACTAAACTGTGGGTGATAACCATATGCACCGAAGAACGGTGACCTGCCAGTGGATTCTTAACGATGATTACTAATGGCAAATTCTGCCAGCGGTAGGTAGGATGCCCAATCCTTGGATTTCCGGAAACAAAATACCTGAGGTAGGTCTCCAAATTCTGATTGACACGCTCAGTCTGTCCATTCGACTGAGGGTGGAAGGCAGAGGAAAAGGACAGCTGCACCCCCAGTCGAGAACAGAATGCCTTCCAGAACTCGGAAACAAACTGGGTCCCCCAGTCTGACATCACATCGGATGGAACCCCGTGAAGCTTCACAATCTCATTTATGAACACCTGAGCAAGTGTCTTGGCATTTGGAAGTGGAGGCAATGCGACAAAATTAACCATTTTACTGAACCTATCTACTACCATCAAAACCACTGAATTGCCTGCAGAAAACGGTAGGTCAGCAATAAAACCCATGGACAAGTGTGTCCATGGCCTACTAGAGATAGTTAGAGGAAGAAGAGTACCAGACGGACGGGTTTGCGAAACCTTAGAACACGTGCAAATACTACAAGCACCTACGTGTTCAATTACATCCCGATGCAACCCCGGCCACCAAAAACGACGATAGATGAGGTTCTCGGTTGCCTTACCACCTGGATGCCCAGCAAGCACAGCGTTATGATGTTCCTTGATTACTTTGCGGAGCAGATCAGATCGTACAAATAACTTTCCTGAAGGGCAGGAGGCAGGGGAATCCCCCTATGCCTCCAACACCTCACCCTTCAGTTCTAGATAAAGTGCCAAAATGACTACCCCTTTCTGTAATATTGGGGCAGGGTTCTTATTGTCACCACCACCAGGGAAACTCCGGGACAAAGCATCAGCCTTGACATTTTGACCCCTGGATGAAAAGTGACAACAAAATTGAACCTAGTAAAAAACAGGGACCATCTGGCTTGTCTAGGGTTGAGACGTTTAGTTGACTGGAGATATGACAGGTTCTTATGATCAGTAATAACAGTAATAGGATGAACAGCCCCTCCAACCAATGTCGCCATTCCTCGAGCGCCAATTTGATAGCCAAAAGTTCCCTATTACCCACGTCATAACTTCTCTCAGCCGAAGACAATTTTTTAGAAAAGAAGGCGCATGTACGCCATTTACCAGGGGACGAACCCTGAGACAACACAGCCCCAACCCCGACATCCGAAGCATCGACCTCCCCAATAAAGGGTTGAGAAACATCGGGATGACTGAGTATAGGTGCAGTGACAAAATGATTCTTTAAGGAAGAAAAAGCCTGGAGGGAGGCATCCGACCATTTGGAAAAATCAGACCCCTTTTTAGTCATGTCAGTAAGGGATTTCACTAAAACAGAGTAATTTTGGATGAATTTCTTGTAAAAATTAGTAAAGCCCAAAAGACGTTGTAGAGCCTTTAGGTTCTCGGGGACATTCCCAGTCAAGGACTGCACGGATCTTCTCCGGATACATCCAAAAACCTGAAGATGACAACAAGTACCCCAAAAACTGCACCTCCTGAACAGCAAAAACACATTTTTCTAGTTTGGCATAAAGTTTGTTATCCCTTAATATCTGGAGCACCGGTTTAACATGCCCCCGATGAGTCTCAAGATCAGGTGAGTAAACGAAAATACCGTCCAGATAGACCACCACAAACCTCCCCACCAAATGATGAAAAACATCATTTATGAAATGCTGCAGGTGCATTGGTCAAACCAACAGGCATAACCAGACTCTCAAAATGTCTTTCCGGGGTATTGAACGCTGTTTTCCATTTGTCCCCTTCTCTGATTCTAACCAGATTGTAGGCTCCCCTTAAATCCAACTTGGAGAATACCTTAGCTCTCACAACCTGGCTGAACAAATCAGGAATCAGAGGAAGAGGGTATGGATCATGGATGGTAATTTGATTAAATTTCCGGAAATGTAAACAGGGAAGCAGACCACCATCTTTTTTCTTCACAAAGGAGAACCCTGCCGCCACAGTCGAAGAAGAGGGTCTGATATGTCCCATCTTCAGACTTTCCTCATTGAAATCCTTCATGGCTTGTCTCTCAGGGCCAGAAAGATTATACAGTCTGAACTTCGGTAGTTTAGCTCCAGTGGTCAGGTTAATAGGACAATCATAAGCACGATGGGGAGGCAAATCCTAACACCCCCTCTCATAAAAAGTCCTCAAATCCAGACAGAAAAGCAGGTAATATTTTCGTAGAGACCGTAGCAATGGAAATATCTAAATAGTTCTCATGGTAATAATCTCCCCATTCAATAATCTCCCGAATTGCCAATCCACCAATGGATTATATTTAACAAGCCAAGGGATACCCAAGACAATCGGTGTGTGAAGATTGTCCAGAACATAGCAAGGGATTATTTCACAATGAACTCAGGAGCGGAACTACCGCCCGTGCAGCCGGTTCATTGAACGGGGTCCCCGAGGGAGAGGGGGCCCCTCCAGCCTCCAGCAGGGCCGCCATCAGGGCATGACTGCCCTGACTCCAGTATGGGGCCCGGCCGGTAGGGGCCCCCTCGGAGCCCCCCCTCTTGTGCGTCTCTCTCCTCATGGGGCCCCCGGCCCCATGCTAAGCGCCGGGTCCGGGACATCTCAGCGCTGCGCTGCTCTGCTGCGGCAGCGCCTTTATGATTCCCCTGACTTCCGGTCATGTGACCGCGCCGTCACATGACCGGAAGTCAGGAGAACCTGGTGTCAGCGATTTGGACGAGCGCCAGGATTCTGCAGGGATCGCATGGGGGTAAGTATAACAAGTCTTATTTATTTTTTTAAATACAATTAACTAGGAGTGGGGGTAAATGGGAGATGCACATGGGGGGGGAATGGGAGATGCACATGGGGGGGGAATGGGAGATGCACATCGGGGGGGGGAATGGGAGATGCACATGGGGGGAAATGGGGGATGCACATGGGGGGGAATGGGAGATGCACATGGGGGGAATGGGAGATGCACATGGGGGGGAGGGGGATGAGAGAGGTGCACATGGGGGGGAATGGGAGATGCACATGGGGGGAGGGGGATGAGAGAGGTGCACATGTGGGGGAGGGGGATGAGAGAGGTGCACATGTGGGGGAGGGGGATGAGAGAGGTGCACATGTGGGGGGGATGAGAGAGGTGCACATGTGGGGGGATGAGAGATGCACATGGGGTGGGATGAGAGAGGGGCACATGTGGGGGAGGGGGATGAGAGATGTGCACATGGGGGGGATGAGAGCTGCACATGGGGGAATTGGGAGAAAATGAGCTGCACATGGGGGAATTGGGAGTAGGGGGATAATGAGCTGCACATAATGAATGTGGGGTGGGGGAGAGTAAATGATGATGGGGTGGGGAGAGCACGGACATGATATAATGAATTGGGGCAGGGGGTGCATGTAAATAATGAATGTGGGGAGCAGGAAGTATAGAGTAGGGGGCGTTGCGGATGCAGGAGTGTAACTGGTAACAAATTGGTGGAAAGAGTAGAGGTTCTAATTAAATTATATATTAAGTGCCTATTTACAGTTAATGGGGGCACCGTGGTGGATTACAATTTATATTTGGAATGGTGGGTTGCATAATAACTATATATTAATGGTGGGTGCACGTCTGTATTCAGCTGCGTAATGTAGAAGTTGGGGAATGTGCTCTAGATAACTGTGTTATTTTATGCAGAGACGAGTCCTGGCTGGAAGACGTGATGGCGGTCTGTGCTGGAAGAAGGAGAAAAGCGTAGCTGAAGGACTTCACCTAGAGACGTCACCAGTGAGTCAGTGTATTACATGTACACTTACACTATATACTATGTACCGGGCTTCTGTGTATAATGTCACTGGTGATTAGAGATGAGCGTTGTTCTACTCGAACTGTTCGCCAATCTCAAATTCGAGCTGTTTTGGGCGGTGTTCGAGCCGTTCGGCGAACACGAACAATTTGAGAAAAATTCGGCTGTTCGAGGTTATGTTCGATAACTGTTCGTGCACCAAAATCATAACTGGATTTTTTCTCAGTAATGATGAAAATTAATGTTAATACGCAGTTTGAGTGTACAGCGGGGTGGGGGGAGGGGCAGGGGATGGATCTCTGCAGGAACAATGAAGATCTCCATTTTTTTTTCTCTTTCCCGCATTTACAGTGGGGAGGTGCAATCTGTCAGCCTATCAGCAGCGCACACACGGAGCGAAGTGCTTTTTTTCACACAAGCAAGGGCATGTGTCATTGGCAGTGTATGTCACATGTCCTTGCCCTATAAGACCAAGCCATTTTCCCCGTCGCCACCATTTTCTCACTGCTGCAGCTGCGTGTTAGACGGCACCGCTGTTGCTGTGTGCGCTATACCTTGTTAATTTCAAGCCAATTTTCGCACAAATATACAGATAGCTTGGGAGTAGGGAATAGTTGTGATTGCAGTCCTTTTAAGGACTAGGTTACAGCATTTCCTACGACTTTTATCAGGCAGGTCTGTGCTCTTAAATAGATAGGTTGTGGGAGTAAAGACTAATTGTAATTGGAGTCCTTTTCAGGACTAGGTTACATCAGTTCCTATCAGTTTTTGCCAGGCAGGTCTGTGCCAGTGCTGTGCAAGTTTTTTTCACAGCATTTGGCTGAATCTAGCAAAGCTAATCCTTTTTGGCCTATTGCAGAGTGTGTTAGTCAGTGGAGTAGCCTATCTGTGTTGCAAGATATACCACCTGTGTATAGAATACCAATTTTTTTACTGCACCTAGTGAAGTAAAATCTTTTGGGCATAGCATCATTCTATTAGTCCATCTATACTGAACTCCATCAGGTTGCAAACTGAATCTAATTTTTTTCTGCATCTAGCTCTGAAAAAATATTTGGCTTCTAGCTGTGTGTGGGTCTTGTTCTATTAATCCATCTATACTGACCTCCATCAGGTTGCAAACTGAATCTAATTTTTTTCTGCATCTAGCTCTGAAAAAATATTTGGCTTCTAGCTGTGTGTGGGTCTTGTTCTATTAATCCATCTATACTGACCTCCATCAGGTTGCAAACTGAATATAATTTTTTTCTGCATCTAGCTCTGAAAAAATATTTGGCCTTCTAGTAGTGTGTCGGACTTTCTCAATTAGTCCATCTATACTGACCTCCATCAGGTTGCAAATTAAAAATAATTTTTATCTGCATCTACAGTACCTCTGAAAAAATATTTGGGCTTCTAGCTGTGTGTGGGACTTGTTGTATTAGTCCATCTATACTGACCTCCATCAAGTTGCAAACTGAATATATTTTTTTCTGCATCTACCTCTGAAAAAATATTGGGCTTCTAGCTGTGTGTGGGACTTGTTGTATTAGTCCATCTATACTGACCTCCATCAGGTTGCAAACTGAATATATTTTTTTCTGCATCTACCTCTGAAAAAATATTGGGCTTCTAGCTGTGTGTGGGTCTTGTTCTATTAATCCATCTATACAGACCTCCATCAGGTTGCAAACTGAATATAATTTTTTTCTGCATCTAGCTCTGAAAAAATATTTGGCCTTCTAGCAGTGTGTCGGACTTTCTCTATTAGTCCATCTATACTGACCTCCATCAGGTTGCAAATTAAAAATAATTTTTATCTGCATCTACAGTACCTCTGAAAAAATATTTGGCTTCTAGCTGTGTGTGGGACTTGTTGTATTAGTCCATCTATACTGACCTCCATCAGGTTGCAAACTGAATATATTTTTTTCTGCATCTACCTCTGAAAAAATATTGGGCTTCTAGCTGTGTGTGGGACTTGTTGTATTAGTCCATCTATACTGACCTCCATCAGGTTGCAAACTGAATATATTTTTTTCTGCATCTACCTCTGAAAAAATATTGGGCTTCTAGCTGTGTGTGGGTCTTGTTCTATTAATCCATCTATACAGACCTCCATCAGGTTGCAAACTGAATATAATTTTTTTCTGCATCTAGCTCTGAAAAAATATTTGGCCTTCTAGTAGTGTGTGGGACTTTCTCTGTTAGTCCATCTATACTGACCTCCATCAGGTTGCAAACTGAATATATTTTTTTCTGCATCTACCTCTGAAAAAATATTGGGCTTCTAGCTGTGTGTGGGTCTTGTTCTATTAATCCATCTATACTGACCTCCATCAGGTTGCAAACTGAATATAATTTTTTTCTGCATCTAGCTCTGAAAAAATATTTGGCCTTCTAGTAGTGTGTCGGACTTTCTCTATTAGTCCATCTATACTGACCTCCATCAGGTTGCAAATTAAAAATAATTTTTATCTGCATCTACAGTACCTCTGAAAAAATATTTGGGCTTCTAGCTGTGTGTGGGACTTGTTGTATTAGTCCATCTATACTGACCTCCATCAGGTTGCAAACTGAATATATATTTTTTCTGCATCTACCTCTGAAAAAATATTGGGCTTCTAGCTGTGTGTGGGACTTGTTGTATTAGTCCATCTATACTGACCTCCATCAGGTTGCAAACTGAATATATTTTTTTCTGCATCTACCTCTGAAAAAATATTGGGCTTCTAGCTGTGTGTGGGTCTTGTTCTATTAATCCATCTATACAGACCTCCATCAGGTTGCAAACTGAATATAATTTTTTTCTGCATCTAGCTCTGAAAAAATATTTGGCCTTCTAGTAGTGTGTGGGACTTTCTCTGTTAGTCCATCTATACTGACCTCCATCAGGTTGCAAACTGAATATATTTTTTTCTGCATCTACCTCTGAAAAAATATTGGGCTTCTAGCTGTGTGTGGGTCTTGTTCTATTAATCCATCTATACTGACCTCCATCAGGTTGCAAACTGAATATAATTTTTTTCTGCATCTAGCTCTGAAAAAATATTTGGCCTTCTAGTAGTGTGTCGGACTTTCTCTATTAGTCCATCTTTACTGACCTCCATCAGGTTGCAAATTAAAAATAATTTTTATCTGCATCTACAGTACCTCTGAAAAAATATTTGGGCTTCTAGCTGTGTGTGGGACTTGTTGTATTAGTCCATCTATACTGACCTCCATCAGGTTGCAAACTGAATATATTTTTTTCTGCATCTACCTCTGAAAAAATATTGGGCTTCTAGCTGTGTGTGGGACTTGTTGTATTAGTCCATCTATACTGACCTCCATCAGGTTGCAAACTGAACATATTTTTTTCTGCATCTACCTGTGAAAAAATATTGGGCTTCTAGCTGTGTGTGGGTCTTGTTCTATTAATCCATCTATACAGACCTCCATAAGGTTGCAAACTGAATATAATTTTTTTCTGCATCTAGCTCTGAAAAAATATTTGGCCTTCTAGTAGTGTGTGGGACTTTCTCTGTTAGTCCATCTATACTGACCTCCATCAGGTTGCAAACTGAATATATTTTTTACTGCATCTACCTCTGAAAAAATATTGGGCTTCTAGCTGTGTGTGGGTCTTGTTCTATTAATCCATCTATACTGACCTCCATCAGGTTGCAAACTGAATATAATTTTTTCTGCATCTAACTCTGAAAAAATATTTGGCCTTCTAGTAGTGTGTCGGACTTTCTCTATTAGTCCATCTATACTGACCTCCATCAGGTTGCAAATTAAAAATAATTTTTATCTGCATCTACAGTACCTCTGAAAAAATATTTGGGCTTCTAGCTGTGTGTGGGACTTGTTGTATTAGTCCATCTATACTGACCTCCATCAGGTTGCAAACTGAATATATTTTTTTCTGCATCTACCTCTGAAAAAATATTTGGGCTTCTAGCTGTGTGTGGGACTTGTTGTATTAGTCCATCTATACTGACCTCCATCAGGTTGCAAACTGAATATATTTTTTTCTGCATCTACCTCTGAAAAAATATTGGGCTTCTAGCTGTGTGTGGGTCTTGTTCTATTAATCCATCTATACAGACCTCCATCAGGTTGCAAACTGAATATAATTTTTTTCTGCATCTAGCTCTGAAAAAATATTTGGCCTTCTAGCAGTGTGTGGGACTTGTTCTTTTAGTCCACCTATACTGACCTCCATCAGGTTGCAAATTCAAAATAATTTTTTGTATGCATCTAGCTCTGAAAAAATATTTGGCCTTCTAGCAGTGTGTGGGACTTTCTCTGTTAGTCCATCTATACTGACCTCCATCAGGTTGCAAACTGAATCTAATTTTTTTCTGCATCTAGCTCTGAAAAAATATTTGGCCTTCTAGCAGTGTGTCGGACTTTCTCTGTTAGTCCATCTATACTGACCTCCATCAGGTTGCAAACTGAATATATTTTTTTCTGCATCTACCTCTGAAAAAATATTGGGCTTCTAGCTGTGTGTGGGTCTTGTTCTATTAATCCATCTATACTGACCTCCATCAGGTTGCAAACTGAATATAATTTTTTTCTGCATCTAGCTCTGAAAAAATATTTGGCCTTCTAGTAGTGTGTCGGACTTTCTCTATTAGTCCATCTATACTGACCTCCATCAGGTTGCAAATTAAAAATAATTTTTATCTGCATCTACAGTACCTCTGAAAAAATATTTGGGCTTCTAGCTGTGTGTGGGACTTGTTGTATTAGTCCATCTATACTGACCTCCATCAGGTTGCAAACTGAATATATTTTTTTCTGCATCTACCTCTGAAAAAATATTGGGCTTCTAGCTGTGTGTGGGTCTTGTTCTATTAATCCATCTATACAGACCTCCATCAGGTTGCAAACTGAATATAATTTTTTTCTGCATCTAGCTCTGAAAAAATATTTGGCCTTCTAGCAGTGTGTGGGACTTGTTCTATTAGTCCACCTATACTGACCTCCATCAGGTTGCAAATTCAAAATAATTTTTTGTATGCATCTACCTCTGAAAAAATATTTGGCCTTCTAGCAGTGTGTGGGACTTTCTCTGTTAGTCCATCTATACTGACCTCCATCAGGTTGCAAACTGAATCTAATTTTTTTCTGCATCTAGCTCTGAAAAAATATTTGGCCTTCTAGCAGTGTGTCGGACTTTCTCTATTAGTCCATCTATACTGACCTCCATCAGGTTGCAAATTGAATATAATTTTTTTCTGCATCTAACCCAGCCAATAGTTTTGGCCTAATACCACAGTTTGGCCACTCAGCTCTGCTCGGTTACCATCCATTGTTTTTTTGTGCAAACAACTCCAGAGTTGTGAATTAGTTAACCACCAAAATGAGTGGAAAAAGGCCTGCTGCTGGTGGAAAGGGGAATAGGCGTGTTGGGAAGCGAAAAAAAGGTTGTGTCCGTGGGGTAGGTGTTAAAGCAACAGTAACATCTGCAGAAGAAAGACCATCTTCCAGCCAAACTAAAATGTCTACTTCTTTTAGCGGACAATGTGATAAGATCCCTTTCTTACGGCCACGCCAATCGCTACAAATTCCAGATGAGGCACAAAAACAGCAGGTGCTTCAACGGATATCAAGTGCTCCTTTAAGTGGGCTCTCCTCCACATCAACTTCAACATCACAAATACTCCAGTCCTCAAAGGTGTCACCCAAATCGCACTTGCTTCCTCACAGCTCCCAAATCTCCAGCTGCCCGTCTGAATATGAGGTAGAACAGATGGTTGAGTCTGCAGAGCTGTTTACTCATACTATAGCCTGGGAATCAGAGGTCGACTCCAGCGCTTCTGTGAATCCAGACGAGGAAATGATCTGCACTGATGCCCAGAATCTTTATGAGTCGGATCCAGGACCAGACGCAGAAGGTTCTGACCATAATGTAGACCCTCATTCCCAAACTGTAACTCCTGTTGGTGGAGACAATGAGGAAGACGATGATAAGACTCAAATACCTGATTGGAGCGACAACTTTAGTTTTTTGTCAGGGCAGGAACAGGTTGGCTCTGAGGACGACGGGTGTGATAACACACAGGGTGATGATGATGAGGTTGGAGATCCCACTTACTGTCAACCCACAGTCAGCCAAGAGATGAGGTCAGCAGAGGAGGTGGAGGAAGATGCTAGTGACGACGAGGTCAGGTTGCGCCTTCCTGGACAGAGACGTAGTACTGGAAGCACGTCAACAACTGCATCCTCAAACACAACTCTGCCTCTCACCACAAGTCGTGGTGGCTCTTCAGGTCGCATGGGTGCTAAGCCTTGCATAGCCTGGGCATTTTTTCAGATCGATAAAGATGACCCAACTCGTGTTATCTGTAACATTTGTCAGCAAAAGCTAAGTAGAGGCCAAAAAATACATAGTTTGAGTACTTCATGCATGAACCGGCACATGGACATGAAGCATAAGTTGCAGTGGGAAGCTCAGTGTGCTACAATGCGGCCTAGCCGGCCGGGCCAACCGCCGTCTGCCATATCTTGTGCATCCGCGGCCTCTTCATCCTCTGTGACTGGGGGGACAGCAGTCACACCTGTTTTGGGGCGCAGACCTGCCACCTCTTTACCCGCAACAGCCAGCATGATTGGCAGGTCATCATTTTCTTTGGAGGTGGTAACACCAGCTGGTGTTGAGCGCTGTCCGACATCGATAGCACCACCTTTGGATCAAGGCAACCTAACATGTCCGCCTGCATCTTCCTCACAGACCGGCAGTTTGCCGGGGACACCCTTATCAATCCCGTCTAAGCACAATAGCCAGCCCTCGGTCCCTCAGATGTGGACAAGTTAAAGACCATTTCCTCCTAGCCATGAGAAAGCTAAGAGGTTGAATTTCACCATCTGCAAGCTCTTGGCTACAGAAATGCTGCCTTTCCGCCTGGTGGACACAGAGGATTTTTGAGACCTTATGTCCGTCGCAGTGCCCCAGTACCAGATGCCCAGTCGGCACTACTTCTCAAAGAAAGGTGTGCCTGCGCTCCACCAGCATGTCGCACACAACATCACCGCTTCTTTGAGAAACTCTGTGTGTGACAGGGTGCATTTCACCACAGACACTTGGATGAGTAGGCATGGACAGGGGCGTTACATGTCGCTGACTGGGCACTGGGTAACTATGGTGACAGCAGGACAAGGGGCTGCTGTCCAAGTCTTGCCGTCCCAACGAGTTGTGCGTCAATCCTCTTTATGTCAAAGTTCCTCCACTGCTTCTGCCTCCTCAACCTCCTCTTGGTCTTCCACCTGCACCCAAAGCCTGTCTGGTCATGCCACAAGCTTTCTAACTGCGCAGAAGGGATCCTGCACACCTCCTTACTATGCTGGCAGTAGGGCTCAACGTCATCAGGCGGTTTTTACTTTGAAATGTCTGGGAAATGTGAGTCACACAGCTGAGGAGTTGTGGTCAGCTCTGGAGAACCAATTTCATGAATGGCTGTCTCCACTGGACCTGAAACCAGGGAAGGCCGTGTGCGACAATGCTGCAAACCTGGGTGCGGCCCTTCGCCGGGGCAATGTCACACACGTGCATTGTATGGCTCACGTGTTGAACCTGGTTGTCCAGCAATTTTTAGCCCACTATCCCAGACTAGATGGCCTTCTGCAGAGGGCACGGTCGCTGTGTGCTCACTTCCGCCGTTCGCATCCCGCAGCTCAGCGACTTACATCTCTACAGAAGTCGTTGGGCTTGCCACTTCACCGGCTAAAATGCGATGTGCCTACCCGGTGGAATTCAACTCTGCACATGTTGCAGCGACTGTGGCAGCACCGACAAGCCCTGGTGCAATACGTTCTGACGTATAGCCTGGGCCAACGAGATCCAGAGGTGGGGCAAATCACGCTGGAGGAGTGGTCTCAGATCAGGGACCTATGCACCCTTCTGCACAGTTTTGAAATGGCGACGAAGATGTTTAGTCCTGATGATGCCATTATCAGCATGACTATTCCGGTGATTTACATGCTGGAGCACATGTTAAACAGAATTCGGAGTCAGGTGGTGGCACAAGAGGAGGTGGAGGAAGTAGAGGAGGAGGAGTTGTATGCGGAAGGGCTAACATCTGCAAGGTCCAGACGGTCGGCAGCACCAAGGCGGCAGGCATGTGAGGGTGGGGGAGATGGTTTTACCAGGGCGCATGGTAGCAGCCAAACTAGTGAGGAAGGTGCAGGAGCCCAGGAAGAAGTGGAGGACGAACTGATGGAAGACTCATCAGATGAGGGAGACCTTGATCACATTTCTGTTGTGCGAGGTTGGGGGGAGAGGACAGAGGAAGGAAGCATGATTGTTACCTCGCCACCAACACAACAGGGACTTGGTGCTCCTGGATGCGCAACACACATGAGTGCCTTCTTGCTGCACTACCTGCAACATGACCCTCGAATTGTGAGAATTAGAAATAATCCTGACTACTGGGTTGCCACACTGTTAGATCCCCGGTACAAAAGTAAATTTGCAGAAATTATTCCTGCCATAGAAAGGGATGCACGCATGCAGGAGTATCAGCAGAGACTGTTGCAGAATCTTACATGTGCTTTTCCACAAAACACCAGTGGTGCACGTAGTGAATCTCACAGTTCCAACTTGCCAACCGTGGGACCGTCAAGTGTTCAGCACTCAAACCGTAACAGAACCACAGTATCTGCTGGTAACATCAATTTTGCGGAATCATTTCACCACTTTTTTAGCCCATCCTTTGCAAGGCCACAGGAGACAAGAAGTCTGACACATAGTCAACGCCTAGAGACGATGGTACAGGAGTATCTCCAAGTAAACATTGAAGCCACGACTGTGTCACTGGACCCTTGCTCTTTTTGGGCTTCCAATCTGGATAAATGGCCGGAGCTAGCCACTTACGCCTTGGAGATCTTGTCATGCCCCGCAGCCAGCGTTCTGTCTGAACGTGTGTTCAGCGCTGCTGGTGGTGTGCTGACAGATAAGCGCACGCGGCTCTCCACTGATAATGTAGACAGACTCACGTTCATAAAGATGAACAAATCATGGATCCGAAACGACTTTTCTACCCCTGTGTCATCCTGGGGAGAGTAAAAGCTTGATGATTGGTTAAAATCACCCTACCAACCGTTTTAAGCTTTCAAATTACTAATCATGTTTATCTGTATCTTGACTGGAAAATAATTTGGGCTTTGTAGCAGTGTGCAGCACTGATCCTATTAGGCCATCTATAATAAGCTCCACCAGATTTAAAATTAAAAATAATTTTTAGCTGCATCTAGCCCGGAAAATAATTTTGGGGCTCCGAGATGCGCAAGACACATAAGTGCCTTCTTGCTGCACTACCTGCAGCATGACCCTCATATTGTCAGAATTCGAAGTAATCATGACTACTGGGTTGCCACACTCTTAGATCCCCCAAACTTTTCGATCAACCTTTTCATTTTAATAAAGACCAAAAAAATGGTCATTTTTGAAATTATAAGCATTAGCAGGTTGTTAGAAACTGAAATCAAACAGTTTTCAACTCAAAACTTTATTCTAGGTGATGTTACATTTTCACATAGGACCCCTTGTTCGAAAGGAGCTTCTGAACTCTCTCGTCCATTGAATTTGTCAGGTTTTGGATGGTTTCTGCTTCAATTGTTTTGCATGAGGACAGAATACCCTCCCAGAGCTGTTGCTTAGATGTGAACTGCCTCCCGCCATCATAGACACTCCTTTTAATGATGCTCCAAAGGTTCTGAATGGGGTAGAGGTCAGGGGAGCATGGGGGTCACACCATAAGTTTGTCCCCTTTTATGCCCATATCAGCCAGAGATGCAGATGTTTTATGTGCAGCATGAGATGGTGCATTATCATGCAGAAAAATGATCTTGCTGTGAAATACACGGTTCTTCTTCTTGAACCATGGCAGGAAGTGCTGTTTGAGAAAATCCACATACATTATGGAGTTCATCTTTAGCGCCTTCAGGGATCCTAAAGGGGCCGACAATCTCTCTCCCCATGATTCCAGCCCAAAACATTACTCCACCTCCTCCTTGTTGGCGCTGTAGCCGTGTTTGCGTGGGGTGTCCATCAACCAGCCATCCTCCACTCCATCCATCTGGACCATCGAGCGCTGCACGGCACTCATCCGTGAACAAAACAGTTTTGAAATCAGTCTTCATGTAATGTTTGGCCCACTGGAGCCGTTTCTGCTTGTGTGAAGTGGATAGAGGAGGTCGACAGGATGGCGTATGCACAGCTGCAAACCTCTGAAGGACCCTGCATCTTGTTGTTCGGGGGACGTTGGAGGCACAAGCAGCTTCAAAAACTTGTCTGCTGCTATGACAAGGCTTTTTTGCCGCTGCTCTTTCAACCTGACGTAATTGCCTGTAGGAAAGAGTCCTCAATTTGCCCTTATCAGCACGCACACGTGTGTACTGTGAATCAGCTACATACTTCTTGATTGCCAAGACACTTCATCCTGATCATCGCACAATGTTGATTGTAGTCATGCCTTGACCTAAACACTCCACAATTTGTTGCTTCTCAGCAGCCGACACATCCTTTTTCTTTCCCATTTTGGCAGAAAATGTAGGCTGCTTAATAATGTGAGAGAGCCTTCTTAAGTAGTCTTGCCTTTCATTGGACACACCTGCCAAACTAATTAGCACAGGTGTCTGCAATTGCTTACAGTGATATAAAGAGCCCTGACACACATCACCATCAATGAGTTTAACTGACAAACAAACAAATTCTTCCCTTATCACTCCTAAACACTTTTTGCATAATAATTTGGAACGCAGTGTACATGTGCTTTTCCACAAAACACCAGTGGTTCACATAGTGAATCTTACAGTTCTAACTTGCCAACCGTGGTCTGTATGGAATTGTTCAATAAAGGGCCCAAAATTAAGATAACATAGATGGGAGAGGTCTCTATGAATAGGAATTCCTAAGTATTTGATACCCTGTGAGGGCCAGGCAAAGGGAAAGTTGGACTGGATGGAATCCTATATGGATTTGGGGAGGGAGACATCGAGGGCCTCAGACTTCGCTGCATTGATTTTAAAATTTTACCATGTAACAAAGTGATCTATTTCAGCCATAACAGCAGGGATGGATATATGTGATTGAGTGATATATACTAGGACATCATCAGCAAATAGAGAGCACTTGTACTCGGTGCCTCCCACCTCAATCCACCTAATATTGGGGTTATGGCGAATTGATGAGAGCAGGTGCTCCGTCACTAGGATGTATAAGAGAGGGGACAGAGGACATCCCTGCCTTGTCCCATTGGTGATTGTGAAAGGTGATGAAAATGTTCTGACGCACCCCCTGGGCCTTGGGACACCCGGAGCCGGACCCTTTTTGGTGGATGCTGGTGGTTGTAGTCTTCGTGGCGGCGACCCGGTTCCGTGGCTCAGGGCGGTCAAACCAGTGGCGGAACTATTTATGTGGTTTTGATGTTTAAATGTCCGACTACGCCACCCGTGGATTGCGGTCAGAGTGAACCGCCGCTACAAGGCAGACCGCTGAGGCTGGTGTTGTGGGTGCAGCAGAGCGTAGCATAACTCCCCACGGGAGGAGTATAGCCTCAGGGCAGTGTATGCGGAGGATGGGGGTGATGGTGCAGGGCAGCAGCAGTAACGACACGGAGTCAGTGATGCAGTCCAGGGCCTTTACTCACAGTTCTTATTATCCAGACCACGTCTGCAGGTAACGGCTGCCCACGTCGTACTCAGCTCACCAGGTGAGGGGCTCAGACAACTCCCAGATAACTTTGGAGCACTTCACAGGACCCCCTTTGTGTGTCCTTTGTCTGGCCTTTCTTACCAACACTTCTGTCCGGCTGCCTCGGGCCTCCTCTTGGTAAACTTGGCGCCAGTTTCCCTGACCCTATGTGGTGCCTTCCTAGCGGGTGTAGCGAGGGGCTGCGCCACATAAAATGTCAGAGCCTCCGGTTTCTAGCTGAGGGTCGTTTCCTGCCTCCACTAGTTCGGGGACCGGTCTCCCCCTTTGGCCTGACCCCTCCACGCAGGTGGATTCGGGCGTGCGGTGGCGACTCGCCCGTCCGCACCCCTGGGATCCCTTCATTCCTCGTTCCTGGAGCCTTCTCCGCTCCTCTTCCTTCCTTCTCCCTCTTCCAGGCCTGGGCCTCTGTTACTAGGCCCGCCTCCGGAGCAGAGCTCATGCATAGCCCCTGCTCCCTGCCACTTCTGCTCAGACTTCTCTGCACTGAACTAAGATGGTGCCCACCTTTTATACTCCCTTCTCAATGCACCCAGGAACTGCTTCCTCCCTGCTCCTGCACTACAGGGTTCCCCTTCCTCAGTGTTCCCTCCCCCCACTCCAGCCAGGGACAGGGACTGTCGTGCCCATCTCAGGGGCATATTGGTCGCCCTGCCCCACGGCAATGTGGTGTAATGCATGCAGGTGTCGGGTCCTGATCCACACTCCATCCTTACCTGAGAGTGAGATATCACACCTCTGGGTGAGGTGCAATACGTCTGTAGCAACCGAGCCCTCAGGGTGCTACAGTTCCATTTATCTTCAGCCTAGGTGACGTATTGCGATACAGGGCCATGATTTTGGCTATAAAAGGGTCCCCTAGACCCCTACCCCAAGCTTTTTAAGAGAATCATATATGGCGTGCCAGGAGACTCTATGGAATGCTTTCTCAGCATCCAACGAGAGTATCTAATTACAAATTTTTAACTGCATCTAGCCCAGGAAATACTTTGTGCCTAGTAGCAGTGTCTGCTAGTCAGCGGATTATCCCGGCTGTTAAGCAAGCTACACCACCTGTAGTTTAGACACTTAATTTTTTCAAAGGAAATGCTTCGGGACCATGGGATACTCAGTGAAGAGCATCAGGAGGCACCCCAAGGCATAGGGGCTGGGACTGGCAGTAGGATGCCTTGCGGTGGACAGCCGAGCTCGATCCTTATAAAAGCTTTTTAACTGCAGCAGCTTTAGTGGACGCTACTGGAGCTGGAATTACCGCGGCTGCTGGCATGAGACTTGCCCTCCAATAGATCCTTGTAAATGGATTTAAAGTGTATTCATTCAAATTAGAGAGACAATTTAAATTAAAAAGCTTAGAGCTGCCTCCACCACAGGGGGGCTCGCTCGACCCACCAGCGGACAGGCACCAGTATTGGGAGAGGGGGGCTGGCCGTCAGGGTTCACCGCGGCTCTGGCACAAACCCGGCGACACGGAGGTGGCACGGGCAGGAGCGGACTGAACGTGTCGGCTTCTCACTTTTTGGATTTTAGAAGGGCATGACATGCCTATATTTGTGTCTCCCTCTCCTTTTACTCCTCCACCTCTTTTCTTTTCGCATGACTATATGTACTTGTCACTTTTCCATGTGTTAGTTGTGTCTTCTGATCAGTTTGTCAGCTTTTGGACACCTTTGAAGGTGTTTTATATGTGTTTCTATGTGTTTTTGTTTGCCTGCCATTGGTTTTAACGGTGTTCGAAGGTGTTCGACGAACAGTTCGACGAACAGTTCGGCGAACACACGGGTGTTCGACGAACCGAACTCGAACACTACGGGGGTGGCTCAATACTACTGGTGATCCCTGTATTACCTGTACACTGACACTATATACAGAGCTCCTGTGTATAATGTCACTGGTGATCACTGAATTACCTGTACACTGACACTATATACAGAGCTCCTGTGTATAATGTCACTGGTGATCACTAGATTACCTGGACACTTAAATTATACATACCATGTATAGAGCTCCCGTGTATAATGACACTTATGGTAATATTAGTAATGTGGTGGTAATATTAGTAATGTGGTGGTAATATGTGGTCTGGTCATGGTGTGGCAGTTTTTCTTCCTTCTGTGTGGTATTATTCGGTCACTATGTTGTGGTAATATGTGGTCTGGTCATGGTGTGGCGGTATTCCCTGTATGTGGTATTATTGGTCATTTAAAAAAAAAATGTATATGATACATTCCCTTAAAGAAAACGAAATAAAAATATATCTAAAAAGAGTATTGGATATTTTAAGAAAATTTTAATAGGTTAGAGTAGGGCCCGGCCAGAAGAGTCTACTTTATCGTGGTGGCGGCTTTAAAAATCTTTTGGCCAAAACAAAAGCTGCTGGCTATGTATGTGGCGCCGTCACATGGCCGAACGTCAGTAGAACCTGGTGGCAGCGACGTGGACGAGCGCCAGGATTCTGCAGGGATCGCATGGGGGTAAGTATAACAAGTTTTATTTTTTTTAAATACAATTAATTAACTAGGAGTGGGGGGAATCAGAGATGCACGGGGGGGATGAGATGCACATGGGGGGATGAGATGCACATGGGGGGATGAGAGATGCACATGGGGGGGATGAGAGATGCACATGGGGGGGATGAGAGATGCACATGGGGGGGATGAGAGATGCACATGGGGGGGGGTGAGAGATGCACATGGGGGGGCGTGAGAGATGCACATGGGGGGGTGAGAGATGCACATGGGGGGGTGAGAGATGCACATGGGGGGGTGAGAGATGCACATGGGGGGGATGAGAGATGCACATGGGGGGGATGAGAGATGCACATGGGGGGGTGAGAGATGCACATGGGGGGGTGAGAGATGCACATGGGGGGGTGAGAGATGCACATGGGGGGGTTATGTTTACATAACTTTGTTGCCTTATGAAGGGCAGGGGGGGGCCCCAAAAATTTCTTGCACAGGGGCCCACTACAGTCTGTGTCCGCCCCTGAATGAACTGACCCCATCCTCAGTTTAAGGCTATGTGCCCACGTTGCGGACCTGAAGCATATTTTTTACGCTTCTCCCTGGCGGGAAAATCGCATGCGGATATTACATGCGGTTTTCCCGCCAGGTAGAAGCGTTTGTGAGGCGTCTTTGCATGCATTTCCGCATGCGGGTTATCAAGCACTTCTCCAAGCATCACTTGGAAAAGTGCTTGACAACTTGTTCAGAATGGTAAAAAATAAAAAAATAAACTTTATACTCACCTTCTGATGCATTCTCTGCCCCGTCCGGAGGCTTGAGCGGCTCACGCTGTTGTGTGCAGGACCTGCGGTGACGTCATTGAGTCATGTGGTGGGTCACATGACTCAATGACGTGGCAGGTCCTTCAGACAACAGCGCGACGGAGGGAAAACATCAGAAGATAAGTATAAACTTTATTTTATTCTTTTTTTTACAGGTTCTTTGGTACCCAGGTCTGGATAAGAGTCTCCTCTCCTCCAGACTTGGGTACCATCCGCACACTGATTCCGCTGCGCTTCCGCAAAATTAATGAACATGCTGCGGATTTTTGACCGCAGCATATACGCTGCGGAAAAATCCGCAGCATGGGCATTGACATTGCGGAATGCCATTGGGGACCATGGGGTGCGGATATACATGCGTTTTTCAAGCGTTTACGCTGCGGAAATTCCGCAGCATATACGCTTGAAAAACGCTACGTGGGCACACAGCCTTAGGCTATGTGCCCACGATGCAGAAATGAAGCAGAAAATTTCTGCAGCATTTCTGCATCTCCCTGGCAGAAAAAACGCATGCAGATTGTGCATGCGTTTTTCCTGCAGAATACATGCGGAATACATGCGGATTCACATGCGTTTCCGCATGCAGATTGACAAGCGCTTTCCAGGCGATAGCATCACTTGGAAAGTGCTTGACAACTAGGTCACACTGTATAAATCCATGCAAACAGCATGGATTTATACAGTGTGAACCGTAAAAATTAAAACAAATAAAGCTATACTCACCCCCGATTACCCGGCGTGGCTGCAGCGCTGCTTCCTGGCTGGTTCCCGGCTGCCGGCATATCGCGAGACAGAGCGGTGAAGGGCCTGCGGTCACATGACTGTGACGTCACCGCAGGTCCTCAAGCGATGCCGCCATTCAGAGAGAAGCCTTCGGAAAGGTGAGTATAAACTTTATTTGTTATTTTATTCTTTTTTTACAGGTACAATGGTACCCAGGTCTGGATGAGACTCTCCTCTCCTCCAGAACTGGGTACCATCCGCACATAGAGACGCATAGAAGCCGCTTGTACAAATGTACAGTCGCGGTTTCTATGCGTCTCAATGCAAGTCAATGGCGGGAGTTCCGCTGCGCTTCCGCAAAATTAAATGACATGCTGCGGATTTTTGTACGCAGGATAAACGCTGCGGAAAAATCCGCAGCATGTGCATAGAACATGCGGAATCCCCTTGGGGACCATGGGGTGCGGATTACCTAGCGTTTCACAAGCGTTTATGCTGCGGAAATTCCGCAGCATAAACGCTTGAAAAACGCTACGTGGGTACCCAGCCTCACATTATGTACAATCTGAATAAATGCTTTCTCTGCAAGTGGCGCCGAGTCAATGGCAAAGATGGGAATAGGTTCAGCTAAAGAACAGCAAGCAAGACCATGAGTTTTCACCAACTCAGCATCAACCATGCTGACTCCGGCTCCACTGTCAACAAACACAGAAATTTTCTCGGTTTTGCTCTCTAGCACCACCTCTACTGACAGGACAAAGCGGGAGCTGCAGTTTGGCCACAAATGCACCCCTTGCTTATCCAACTCCAGATTACCAAGAGTTAATCGAGTCTCCTTATGTTTGGGAATTGAAGGACAGGTCCCAACAAAATGTCCCTTTTTCCCACAAAAAAAACATACGCCTTTTTTCTTGCGAATCTCTAGGGAGATGTATGATGTAGAGACACCCCCTAACTGCATGGGTTCCTCCACCTCCCCCAGTACTGGCTCAACCCCATACCGCTCCCCTGACAGAGGTACACAACCCCGGCAAGAAGGCCCCGGAGAAGGTGGTCTCACCCGTCTATCCCTAAGGCATCTATCAAGACGCATGGCCAACAACATGGCAGCCTGCAAGGACTGAGACGTTTCATATACTGCCAATGCATCTTTTAACCTTTCAGTAAGCCCCTCACACAATTGACTTCTAAGGGCTGAATCATTCCATTTGGAATCCGTCACCCATTTACGGAATTCCAAACTGTACGTTCCCACTGACCGATTTCCCTGCTGAAGTCGACGTAGCCTAGACTCAGCTAAGGCGACTTGGTCAGGGTCATCATAGAGTGCTGAAAAACTCCTCCACAGACTGGAGACAAACCGAGTCCTGCGGTAACGAAAACGCCTATGACTGAGGATCTCCCTGCAATAGAAAAATCACAATACCAACCTGTTGCACCTCATTACCGGAGGAGTAAGGATGGAGTTTGAAATACAATTTGCATGCCTCCTAAAATACAAAAAACTTGTCTCTACCTCCAGAAAACCTGTCCGGGAGGGCAAGCTTGGGTTCAGGCTGGGCAGGCCTGCCTGCAGAGACCCCCATATTGGTGACCTGTAGCCGCTGATGCTGCTGTTGAACCTCACAGCGGAGGTCATTCACCTCCAGAGACAGACGGCGGAACTGCTTTGCGAGCTCTGCAACTGAACCCATACCAAGGGAGAAAGGAAAAAAGAAGTCCATGGCCAAAAAAACACAAAGAAAAAAAACCCAAAATGTCAGTTTTATTTTTTTTCCCTTGACAAAACGTGCTATAATGTCTCTCCAGGTGTGGGAAAGACTTAGAGCAACACAAAGGGAAGAGGGAAAGGGGAGCCCAGACACTATGAAAATGGAAAGTGGAGAACTCCTAGTCTGGTCTAGTGTCACCCTGTCTCAACTACCGTCCCTATATTGCCTCTTCAGCAATCGCCACATGCGTGCCTCACTCTGACTTTCCCTGGCGTATGGCTAAGGCTAGGGATGGGAGGAGATGAGCACTAGTCGATCTCCACTAAACTCAATAGACAACAAGGGTAGACAAACACAGTGAAATTGCTTAGTTTTAGACGACTCCAAATGTGCACACGGCCTCAAGCTCCAGAGTGGACGAAATACTGCTCTTGCTAAGCTTCACAAGTAGAAATGAATATTGCCGTCACCTCCCTCTCAAACACACAAGGTATTTATACACCCAGGTCAGAGAGCTAATTAGCCAGAGAAAGGTAGCTGCTGGGTCCTAAAGACAGCCTCTCATCTAAGAAGATGTCTGTAATGCCAAACGTAGAGAGCTCCTGCAACCAACTGCAGAGCAACTGTCTGTCACCTCTGACACACCCATGACACCCTATTGCAAAGTAGGCAGTTTTTCCTCTTATTTTATTCCCTCTGTTCCTCCATTTTTTTTCTAAATCTGCAATACCGTTGCAGAGATTTATTTCTTACTACTTTTTCTGGTCTTTTAAAGGGGGCGTTGCTTCGCAGAGTAATAATGCAGAGCAGCCTGAAGACCCGCCCAAGAGGATCCTGTGAGCCTCGCCCCATTACAAAAAAAACATAAAAATTAGCTCTAAAGTAAAAGGCCCATAACTCAGATTTTTTTTTAAAGATAATACTAAGGGGAGAAGCAGGAATAAAATAAGTGTAAAAACGTTTCACATTTGACCTAGTGAAAGATGCCCTTTAATTTTAAGGCCTATCCTAAGGATGGGCCATCAATTTTGAAGTTCCAAAAACACTTTCAAACCAGTTCTATCTTAAAAGTTAAAATCCTCTCAAAATAGTTCTGTGTTTTGGACAATCCATGTTTTTTTTAGAAAAGTTTCTTGAGCATATGCTACGTTATTATGAATTGTTATGTTGCTGGGACCTCCTAGCTATTCTCAGTAATCTATGGGGGAATTTGGTGCGTGTCCCACCACCGCATGGCTTATAAATTATTGCATGGTTAGCCTTGAAATCAGTAATTCGTACATGGAGCCCAATAATTCTGGGCACTCAAAAGTGAGAGACTTTATTTGCTGTCTGCTAATATAATGAGGCCCCGGGTGACAACCCTTTCAAGTCCCATTTTTGGAGATAATTGAATCATTATTTTTGAAGCTATTTGTTAAGCTAAGATCTGGTATCGACGACTTTATGATTGGAGATGAGCAAACCCGAACTGTTCAGTTCTGGGTTTGTATCGGATGCCTAGTGTCCTGTGCTGATCTTTGAATACGGACTTCTCCTGTCCGCTCACAGGAATCTGACCTAGATACAAAAAGAATCAAATGTAGAGTGACCAGGAGCCATTATCCTCCAGTGCTGTCATATTCCAGAAGTGCAACCTTCCTGAAGGCAAGAAGTTCAAGGTATTTAGTGCTCAGAGACATGGCCTAGGAGAGGAGGCCGAAACTTAACCACCACTGAGTAAGACCCAGAAGTACAGTCATATGAAAAAGTTTGGGCACCCCTATTAATCTTAAGCTTAATGTTCTATAAAAATTGGTGTTTTTGCAACAGCTATTTCAGTTTGATATATGTAATAACTGTTGGATACAGTAATGTTTCTGCCTTGAAATGAGGTTCATTGTACTAACAGAAAATGTGCAATCTGCATTCAAACAAAATTTGACAGGTGCATAAGTATGGGCACCTCACCAGAAAAGTGACATTAATAGTTAGTAGATCCTCCTTTTGCAAAAATAACAGCCTCTAGTCGCTTCCTGTAGCTTTTAATGAGTTCCTGGATCCTGGATGAAGGTATTTTTGACCATTCCTCTTTACAAAACAATTCCAGTTCAGTTAAGTTTGATGGTCGCCGAGCATGGACAGCCCTCTTCAAATGATCCCACAGATGTTCAATGATATTCAGGTCTGGGGACTGGGATGGCCATTCCAGAACATTGTAGTTGTTCCTCTGCATGAATGCCTGAGTAGATTTTGAGCGGTGTTTTGGATCATTGTCTTGCTGAAAGATCCATCCACTTTGTAACTTCATATTTATCACTGATTCTTGAACACTATTGTCAAGAATCTGCTGATACTGAGTGGAATCCATGCGTCCCTCAACTTTAACAAGATTCCCGGTGCCGGCATTGACCACACAGCCCCAAAGCATGATGGAACCTCCACCAAATTTTACTGTGGGTAGCAAGTGTTTTTCTTGGAATGCTGTGTTTTTTTGCCACCATGCATAACGCCTTTTTGTATGACCAAATAACTCAATCTTGATTTCATCAGTCCACAGGACCTTCTTCCAAAAAGAAATTGGCTTCTCCAAATGTGCTTTTGCATACCTCAGCCAACTTTGTTTGTGGCGTGCTTGCAGAAACGGCTTCTTTCGCATCACTCTCCCATACAGCTTCTCCTTGTGCAAAGTGCCTTGTATAGTTGACCGATGCACAGTGACACCATCTGCAGCAAGTTGATGCTGCAGCTCTCTGGAGGTGGTCTGAGGATTGTCCTTGACTGATCTCACCATTCTTCTTCTCTGCCTTTCTGATGTTTTTCTTGGCCTGCCACTTCTGGCCTTAACAAGAACTGTCCCTGTGTTCTTCCATTTCCTTACTATGTTCCTCACAGTGGAAACTGACAGGTTAAATCTCTGAGACAGCTTTTTGTATGCTTCCCCTGAACAACTATGTTGAATAATCTTTGTTTTCAGATCATTTGACAGTTGTTTTGAGGAGCACATGATGCCACTCTTCAGAGGAGATTCAAACAGGAGAACAACTTGCAAGTGGCCACTTTAAGTAGCTTTTCTCATGATTGCATACACCTGGCTATAAAGTTCAAAGCTCCATGAGGTTACAAAACCAAAAAAAGTGCTTTAGTAAGTCAGTAAAAAGTAGGTAGGAGTATTTAAAACAAGAAAATGATAAGGGTGCCCATACTTATGCACCTTTCAAATTTTGTTTGAATGCAGATTGCACATTTTCTGTTAGTACAATAAACCTCATTTCAAGGCAGAAACATTACTGTGTCCAACAGTTATTACATATATCAAACTGAAATAGCTGTTGCAAAAACACCAATTTTTATAAAACATTAAGCTTAAGATTAATAGGGGTGCCCAAACTTTTTCATATGACTGTACAATATTTTCAGTGCTCAAAAGTACGGCCGAGGTGAAGTAGTTGAGCCCGACCACCACTGATCAAGACACAGAAGTGGAAGCATCTAGACTGGGCCAAGAATTATCGGAAGACACATTGCTCAAAGGTTTTATGTACTGGTGAGACGAGAGTGACTCTTGACGGACCAGATGGATGGACCCATGGCTGGATCAATTACGGGCTCAGACCTCCACTTCTGCTCAGAGCCTAGCAGGGTGTAGGTGGGATACTGTTATTGGCCAGGATTATTAGTTGAACCTTTTCGGGTTGAAGATGGACTGAAAATGGACTTCCAAAATGGAAGATAGACTCCCAAACCGACTGCTCGTGTTCAGAAGACATTTTCTTCCAGCAGTGGTACGAGAAAAAGTCTGCATCTTTCAAGAAAACCATGATTGTTCTGCAGGGCAAGGTTCCATCATAGCATTGAAGTCTCCACTGCTCGGCTGCCATGAAAGGCCTTAAAAGTGAAAGAATAATGACCCTACTGAGAACTTTTGTGATCTTCTTACACAGGAGATTTATGAAGAATAATCACCTTTCTGATCAGTTTCTGGGGGGCTGTGGTTGGTGCTGCCCAAAATTCTGATCGTCAACAGATTAAGAAACTGACAGACTCCATGGATGAAGCTTATGGCTGTTACTGAGAAGAAGAGCTGAGATTTTTTTTTTGGAAATGTCAGAAATGTATTTTGTACATTTTGAGCTGTTTGGTTCTTATTATCACTGCAACAGATGAAAATAAACAATTGAGATGGAAAATTTACATTTTTCATTCAGTTACCCAGTAATTCTGTGCACACAGATATTCTCCGCAGAAAGACAAAACCGCACTGTTAGTTTCTTAAATATTCAGGTTTCAGGCTTATTAACTTTTTGGACTGACTGACAGCTCTGGAGATGTTTAATAATAAAATGAATCATCAAAAATACAAATTGCTTAATAATTCTACACAAATTGTAATTGAAACACATATTTATAGCAACATATTTGTGGCTAAGGACTCAGAATAGCTACTACAACTGATCAGTGATAAAAACATTTAACTAAATAATGTGACCACTTACCTGTTTGTAAGCGTCTCCTGATACAATCGGAAATCTTGCATTCTTCCGACAAACTGTTCTGCACCTATAGTCATACAAAGAACAAACATGAAACTTAGAGAGTAACTGAACTTTTTAAATAATTTCATCCATGTATAGAAAGTTCTGAAACTTTGTAAATCACTTTATTGAGGGATTTGACTTTACTCCTGTAAAAAAAAATTGCCTGTAATTGCAAGGGCTTCCAAATCCCTTCTTTTCCCCAGTTTTACTGCCTACTTTCAGTTGCATCAGTATAAGAAAATTAAGAAAATACTAATTTGGAGTACGGATGATAGCAGTGGTTGGAGTACCGATGATGGAAGTGGTTGGAGAACAGATGATGGCAGTGGTTAGAATACAGATGATGGCAGTGGCGGGAGTACAGGTGATGGCAGCGGTTGGAGTACAGATGATAACAGTGGTTGGAGTAGAGATGATATCAGGTTTGGAGCACAATTGATGGCAGTGGTTGGAGTGCAGATGATGGTTGTGGTTGGAGTACAGATAATGGCAATGGTTGAAGTACAGATGATGGCAGAGGTTGGAGTACAGGTGATGGCAGTGGTTGGAGTACAGATGATAGCAGTGGTTGAAGTACAGATGATGGCAGTGGTTGGAGTACAGATGATGGTAATGGTTAAAGTACAGATGATGGCAGTGGTTGGAATACAGTCGATGGTAATGGTTGGAGTAAAGATGATGGCAGTGGTTGGAATACAGATGATGGCAATGGTTCAAGTACAGATGATGGCAGTGGTTGGAGTACAGATGGTGGCAATAGTTTAAGTACAGATGATGGCAGTGGTTGGAGTACAGATGATGGCAGTGGTTGGAGTACAGATGATATCAGTGGTTGGAGTACAGATGATAGTAATGGTTGGAGTACAGATGATGGCAGTGATTGGTCAGCCCCTGTCTCCCCATCTGAGTTTTCTGCTTATCAGAACAATCTCCTGTAGCAGCCTATCCCCAGAGTTAGTCACACAAGTGCTGAGCTGAGCCTGTCACTGTCATCATCTGTACTCCAAATGAATATGTTCTGGCATAAATGCAGTGGAAGGCAGCAAAGTCTGGCAAAAAGCAAGGGGTTTGGAAGCCACTTAAATGTAATGATTTTACAGGAATGATGACAAATCCACTAATAAAGTGATTTACGTTTCTTAACTTTCCATACTGAAAAAAGTTCTAATAAAAATAAATAAAAGTTTAGTTACTCTTCGTTACTTGCTGTTAACCCTTCCAAAAATTCATAGTAGAGGCTCGTATATGAGTCTAGTTTGTGTCTTGGCCTAATGATAACAGAGTTTAATTCTTTACTGGAAAAGTAAGATTCATATTTTCTCTGAAGAACGTTTTGTACCATCCTTTATTCTGATTAGCAAGGTGGTATGGAGGCTGCCTCATTAAGCTGAAGTAATGAGCCAGTCCAGCTGCCACCTTTAATTAGTGAAGAGATAGGTACAATTGTTCTTTAAAGACGCAACATAAAGACTAAAAAGTGTTCTCCGATTCGGAGTGTCCACAGCGTGTTTTAAAGAATTTAGATTTCAATTAATCATATACTTCTAATGGAGAAATGTTGTGCTGCAAACACGGGAATCCTGAAGGCCCCTGAAATAAAGGACTTGGTAACTTTCAAATATTTAATGCCTCTTCAGAAACATATAACCTATGGAATAGTACTATGAAAGCCTCAGACTAAGTAAAACCTAGTGTTACCTGATCAGCAGCTTCAAAACTTTCTTGGTTTACATTCACCAATCTTTATTCCTTGGCATCCAGGGATTCATACATTACTCACTTCTCTGCCCTAGACCACCAGGGATCAAGGTGGATCCAGCCCTGGACTAACAGGAAGATAAACATTGATCCCTTCACAGCTATAAACCACAAGATGCCCTAATAGTAACCTCTTCTTCTGTGCCCTTGACCACCAGAGTCCAGACATTACTCACTTCTCTGCCCTAGACCACCAGGGATCAAGGTGGATCCAGCCCTGGACTAACAGGAAGATAAACATTGATCCCTTCACAGCTATAAACCACAAGATGCCCTAATAGTAATCTCTTCTTCTGTGCCCTTGACCACCAGAGTCCAGACATTACTCACTTCTCTGCCCTAGACCACCAGGGATCAAGGTGGACCCAGCCCTGGACTAACAGGAAGATAAACATTGATCCCTTCACAGCCATAAACCACAAGATGCCCTAATAGTAAGCTCTTCTTCTCTGCCCTTGACCACCAGAGTCCAGACATTAATTGCTTATCTGCCCTAGACCACCAGGGATAACGTGGATCCAGCCCTGCATAAGCTGGAAGTTAAACATTTCAATATTGATCTCTTCACATCCATAGACCACCACAAATCCTAACAGTAACCTCTTCTTTTCAGCCCTTGACCAGCTGGGTATAGACGTTGATCCCTTCTCTGCCCTAGATCACCAGGGATCAAGGCGTATCTAGCCCTGGACCAGCAGAAAGATAAACATTGATCCCTTCACAGCCATAAACCATGAGGTATCCTAACAGTAACCTCTTTTTCCCAGCCCTAGACCACCAGGGTCCAGACATTAATCCCTTCTGTACCCTACACCACCAGGGGTTAAGGTGGATCCAGCACTAGAACAGCAGCAAATTAAACATTGATCACTTCACAGTCATAAACCACCAGGGTTTATGACCATCTTCTTCCCTGCCCTAGACCACCAGGGTCCAGACATTAATCTCTTCACAAACCTAGACTAGCAGAAAGATAGACCTTGATGTCTTTAGTGCCCTAGTCTATCAGGTATCCTAGCAGCAACTTCTTGGCCATATTCCACCAGTTTTCCTAACAGGAACCACTTATTCTCTGCCCTAGATGACCAGGGATTCAGGCAATAAGATAGTCTTAGACCAGCAGGAAGACAGACATTGAACCCATCAGTGCTCTATACCACTAGATATCCTAGCAGTAAATTCCTCGCCTTAGACTACCAGGGATCTAGGCATTAGCTTCTTCGTAGCTATGGACCAGCAGGAAGATCAACATTGATCCTTTCACTATGACGCTAAGGATCCTGGAAGTCACCATGATATACACTGTGTTCTAAATTATTATGCAAATAATATTTTCTCAGATTTTCCCACATTACCTATATGAATTGCAGTCATTGTAATTTTCCAGTCAAATAACTATTAGAGTACAATTGAAAGGTTTTTGTACAAACTGCCTATGATAACAGTATATTTTTAAAAAAATAAAAAACTCAAACTGCACTCAAAATGCATGTTCCAAATTATTATGCACAGCAGAGTTTTCAACCTTTTCATTTTAATAAAGAACAAAAAAATGGTCATTTTTTAAATTATAAGTGTGGCACCCCAGGGGTCTGGTTACCACAGTAATAGAGATATTATGTCTGAGAGCAAGTGGGAGGTTTCTCTGGTCTGGAGCCCTAAGCATGCAACATGGCCCACCCAGACCTGGGAGGGGAGGAATCTGCCCTTATAAACTGGGTCTGGGGCGGGATTAGTCAGTGAAGTCCCAGACAGAGACGCAGTCAGGTCTGGAGGACAGCAGACACAGGGAAAGTGACAACAGGAGCTCTGTAGGAGCAGGAGTGAGTGCCAGAGGCTGGAAGCTAGATAGCTCGCCTTGGCTGAAGACCCTAACCCGGACACGGAGTCCGAGGTTGTGGGGACATCCAGGTCCAGCAGCAGAATCCAACCGGCAGGGGATTCCATGTCCTCTGGCCTTAGAAACCCAAAGGCACGGTCACAAGCAAGGGACCAGCACCGCCATTGTGAAGCGGAGGCTAACGGAAGGCCCCAAGTCACCGGCCATACGGGTGAGCACCACACGGTATACTCAGGGACGTGGGCTACTTCTACCCGCATAGAGCAAGGTAGCCAGGAAAGAGTGCAGATAGTCGGGGAGGCCTACAGCTCCACCTGGCCAGGGGAGATCCTGCTTGCTCACAGACTGACCAGGCCCCTACTGCTAACCAGTACTCCCGGGAGGGTCTGCTTTATACCATCAGTAAAGACCCTGAACTGCACCACACATCTCTGTGTTTCATCGCTGCACCAGCACCATTACTACTGGGACGCTCACACCATCACTCCCATCATCCACATTAGCTGCCCTGAGTCATACCATTCTTGGCTGCGCATATAACATCAGCTTGAGCGGTCTGCAGCGCAGTGGAGGTCCCCACTGACCGCAATCCACGGGTGGCGTAGTCAGACAATTACAATACCAATAGACTGCCACTGGTTTGACCGCCCCGGTCACGGACCGGGTCACCGCCACACTGAGACTACAACCCCCAGCGATCTGGCTCCGGGTATTCCCCTGCACAGCACTGGCCCAGGGGGCGCGTCAACTTTGGCGTAGTCGGCAGGATTTCATGCCCGCAACCACCGGGTACTGCGTGCCTGAAAAAGAGACTTTTATACTTACCTGTGGTGAAGTTTCCCGCCGTCCGGAGCCGTTTCCCACCATCGGACTCCATCTTGGACCGTTTCCCGCCGTCTTCTGCCTTCTTCCCGCCATCCACAGCTGCTTCCCGCCTTCGGACGCCATCTTCGGGACGCCGCGCGGGAAGAAGAGGGGCGTGGACGCCGAAAGCGTGCGAGATCCGAAGCTCTGCCCCACGCTCCGCCCCACGCTCCGACGCTGCGTAAGGTCCTGGAAGGAAGGAAGAGCGACGCTGACGTCATCGGAGCGCGACGCCAGGTCCTCAACCCCGACGATCGACTGCGGAGCCGCGGTCTACGGAAGAAGAGCATCGCAAGGTAGGCCACGGTCCACTAGGGGGGAAGAAGGATGTCGGACACCGAGGGGAGCTCCACCGCCACACCGGCCGCCAGCGCAACCGCTGCTGCAGTCATGCCCTTCACCATGCCCTATATCCCGGGGGCAACCTGGCTAACCCAGTACTCAGGGGAGTCACATACCCTGAGTGACTTTAGGGAAAGACTTGATAGCCTCTTCCAGTTATACCCCCTCATGGAAGAGCAAAAAGTGAGCATCCTGGTGGCCCAGCTAATCGGGGCAGCCCAAAGGGAGGTAAAGTCCTGGTCACCTGGGAAGAAGAGGACTGTCAGAGAGATACTAGCCCGGCTGAAAGACACCTTTGACACCTGCACCTCAGCCGAAATAAAGCTCAGATTTTACGGGTGCAAACAACGGGCACACGAAAGTATAAGAGACTATGCTCTAAACCTACAAGAGGCCCTGAGAGCCATTAAGCAGGCAGACCCTGACAGCATGGGAAATGAAGACAAGCTGCTGACCGAACAATTTATTGAGGGTCTACTGTGCAATGCCCACCGAACCCAGTTGCAGGCAATGGCCTTACAGGACCCTGACCTGGACTTTGCACAGTTCAAGGACAGAGCCATCCGGGTGCTCCGAGAACCAGCACCAGGTGGCGCTGTGACCCACAGGCGCCCTGCTATCACTTATCACCAGGACGCGGCGCCCTTGTCTGCAGGGCCTGTGGGAGCTGATACGCAGGCTTTGAACAATGACCCGGCAACAGACCTGCACCATCAGGTCCAAGAGCTGACTAAGAGCATTGCCGCGCTAACCAGAACTGTGCAGTCTTTACAGGTCTCTTCTCCAGGAAAGATCCAGCTGGCATCCGGACCGGAGGACGTCCCGTGGCGCCGACTGAGGAGGACCCCTCCGGCCAGAGGAAGACCTAGCGACAGATACAACGAGGACGGACGACCCATCTGCCGCCGCTGCAATCAACCCGGACATATGGCAAGGTACTGTCATTTAAACGGGCACAACCTGGGGTAGAGGGCCAACCCCCAGGCATAAGATCATCAGGCCCATCGAACTGGCGTGACAAATACGTAGGGGGATGTCCGGTCTTGCCTGTGGTACTGGATGGCATTCCTATGAGTGCCCTACTAGACACCGGGTCACAGGTCACCACAATCCCGTACGTGCTCTTCAAGCGGTACTGGAATGACTCGGACATAACCCGCTACCCAGATGACGACCTGAGCATTATAGCCAGCAATGGTCAGCCCGTGCCACAGATAGTATTTAAGGAAGTGACCATCAAGGTCGGTAAAGTTGAACTGCCGGTACAAGGACTGATCATTGTGGACATTGACCGTCGCGAGAGTCACCCAAAAATAACCCTAGGTACTAACGTAATCGAAAACTGTCTTGCAGAGGTGATTCTTATTTTGCAACAGGTTGCCAAGAACGCCAGTTCCAGCCAGCAGCGTGTGCTCCAAAAAGAGATCCGGGCACTGATGAAGCGGCAACAAGTGGAACTATCTGGTGGTGAGATAGGTAGCGTGAGAATGTGTGACCCGTTCCCTATTGCCATGCCCCCAAAAAGTGAGATGATGATTTGGTGCGGGGCAGCTATTGGTCTAAGAGGTAGAGACTACCAAGCAATGGTAGAACCCGTCTACTCAGACAGTAGGCCCACCATTTTGACAGCACGGGGGGTGGTCGATGTACGCCATGGGAGGGTGCCCGTCCGCATCATAAATATCGGGGAGAGAGAAGTATACCTGCCCCGGTATGCCACGCTAGCCAAATTGTTCACCATCAACCAGAACTCTGTACAGGCCGTGGAACCCTTGCCTCCATCTCAACCAGAGGAAGGTAACGGCTCTAAGAAACCAATGGAGGACTGGTGTCAGCAACTGCATTTGGGTACTGACTCCACTCCCTCACACCAAAAACAGGGAGTCTATCGGGTGGTTCAAGAGTACGAGAGAGTGTTTAGTAAACACCCGCTAGACTTTGGGCGAGTAAAGGGGGTAGAACATCACATCCCCACGGGAGACCATCCTCCCATAAAGGAGAGATACCGACCCGTACCGCCTGCACACTATCAACACGCCAAGGGGATGTTAAAAGACATGAAGGAGGCTGGGGTAATCAGGGACAGCTGTAGCCCCTGGGCAGCTCCACTAGTCTTAGTGAAAAAGAAAGATAACACCATGAGAATGTGTGTAGACTACAGGAAGGTCAACCGTATCACACACAAAGATAGCAAGGATAGCAGAGTCCTTAGCTGCATTAAAATCTGCTAACTTCTTCTCTACTTTGGATCTCACTAGCGGGTACTGGCAGGTTCCTGTAGCAGAGGCGGACCGGGAGAAGACCGCATTCACCACCCCGATGGGACTCAGAGAATTTAACTGTATGCCGTTCGGGCTCTGCAACGCACCAGGAACCTTCCAACGGTTGATGGAATGCTGTCTGGGACACCGGAACTTCGAGACGGTCCTATTATACCTGGACGACGTCATCGTCTATTCCAAGACCTATGAGGACCATCTGGAACACCTGGCAGAAGTGTTTGAAGCCCTGGCAAACTATGGCCTAAAGGTAAAACCCTCGAAGTGTCATCTACTGAAGCCAAAGGTACAGTACCTGGGACACGTGGTGAGTGCTGACGGAGTAGCCCCCGACTCTGACAAGATCACCGTGATTAAGGACTGGCCAAGACCATCCAGCATAAAGGAAGTGCGGCAGTTCCTCAGGTTGGTAGGCTACTACCGAAGATTCATTCCCGGTTTTACCAAGAAGGCAGCTCCTATGCAGGACCTCCTGATAGGCCAGTCCAGGAAGGCCAAAAACCAGAAGCCACCCTTCAAATGGGAAAAGCTGGAAGAGGAGTCCTTCCGCCAGTTGAAGATGGCCCTCACGGGGGATGAAATCCTGGCGTACCCTGATTACAGCCAGCCCTTTATCCTCCTACACGGACGCAAGCAACATCGGGCTAGGAGCCGTACTGTCCCAGATCCAGCAGGGGAGAGAACGGGTAATTGCTTACGCCAGCCGAAAACTGCGACCCACGGAAAGAAACCCTGAGAATTACAGCTCGTTCAAGCTAGAGTTCCTGGCAGTGGTGTGGGCAGTAACCGAACGTTTCAAGCATTACCTTGCCTCTTCCAGGTTCACCGTGTACACGGACAACAACCCGTTGACACACCTGGACACTGCAAGACTGGGTGCCCTGGAGCAGAGATGGATGGCCCGCCTGTCCAATTTTGAGTTCACGATCAAATACCGGGCAGGACGCTCCAATACCAACGCAGACGCCCTGTCCAGGATGCCAAACCTACCGGACGAAGGGGAGAATCCTGAAGAATTGGAAGAGATTGAACTCCCTGCGTTTCACCGTCATGGGATTACCCAGTATTCCCACCGTGTGAGGGGCCAGCGATCCGCTACGTTCAACCCCTTACCCCACTACAACTGGGCGGAGACGCAAGACAGTGACCCCGCAGTCCGTCTGGTAAAGGAAATGCTGACCCAGGCTGACGCCCGCCCGGACCCAGACGCTCCGGAAGAGACCAAGCAACTGTGGACGGAAAAGAGCAGACTGTTCCTCTACAAGGAGAAGTTGTGCCGCAGAATGGTCAATTCCCGGACACATGAACTGATCTGGCAGGTGGTGGTACCGAGACGGGACGCAGCTATGGTGCTGGAGGCCTACCACAATGGGGCAGGGCACTTCAGATGGAAGAAGCTGGAGTTCCTGCTGCGTGAACGGTTCTACTGGATAGGCATGAGAGGAGCCATTGAGAGGTGGTGTAGAGACTGTGGCCCATGCAATCTAAGAAGAAGGGACCGTGCCAGCCAGAGGACTCCCCTGCAGCCCATCATCACCAGGCAGCCGCTGGAACTGGTCGCTTTGGACCATGTTAAACTGGCTCCAAGCAGAAGCGGGTATGTCTACGCCCTAACCATCGTGGATCACTACTCCCGATTCCTAGTGGTGGTCCCCGTCAAAGACTTAACAGCACAAACAGCAGCTAGAGCCTTACAGCTGCACTTCTGCCGCCCACACGGGTACCCAGACCAAGTGCTGATGGACCAAGGACCAGCCTTCGAAGCGGAGGTCTTCCAGGAGTTCTGCAACCTGTATGGCTGCAAGAAGATAAGAACAACGCCCTATCACCCCCAAACCAATGGACTCTGCGAGAAGATGAACCAGGTGGTGATAGATCTGCTAAAAACATTGCCCCTGGAAGAACGCAGTCTGTGGCCTGAGAAACTGCCCGATCTGGTGGACCTGTATAACCACATCCCGGTAGGTTCCACCAACTGTACCCTGGCTTACCTAATGCGAGCAAGACCTGGTAAGCTGCCTGTTGACCTGGATATGGGAGTCCTGATACCCGAGGACACCTCGCCAGAGGCAGACTGGGATACAGAACGGCAGCAGCAGTACCGGAAAGTACAGGAGAGCGTCGAGCGAAGTCTCTGCCAATCAAGAGAAAGGCAGGAGAGGACTTATAACCAACATGCTCCCGCTGTTCCCCTGGTACCTGGAGAGCAGGTCTTGAAAAGAAAAAGGCGGCTCCATAAGTTGGACGACCAGTGGGAAAAGGACCCGTACACCGTACTGCCCTCAAGCCACAATAATTCAAAGGTGTATGTCATCAGCAAGGATGGAGGAGAGACCACAGCCACTGTCTCCAGAGACCACCTGAAAAAGTGCCCCGAAAAGTTGCAAAGCACGGATGAAGATCAGGAAGACCCTCAACCCGTAGAGGAAAAGGAGGAAATGATCAGCACCGTACTCGGAGACTTTCCCCGGTCCTGGACACAAGTAAACAACGCTATCGTGGTGCCCGTCCTCACCTTTCTCCAGCCAGCCCCTCAAGTGCCTACAGAAGACCAGGTAGAGCTGGAAGAGCAGTCGGCCCAGGAGGCAGAAGAATCCATACCAGCAGCACAGGAGAATCAACCCTCTGCTAGTAGTGAGCCTGCCGTGCCCCTAGTGAGCCAAAGAGTACGCAGACAGCTGCCCAGCTTACCCATAACACCTCCTACACCCTGTAGTGCAGGACCAGTTAGTGAGCTCCGTAGGTCCACTAGAGTCACTAGAGGTCAGATGCCCGCTCGCTGGAAAATCTAAACTAATGCACTGTGAATTTACCTGTTTCTTGAAAATGTTTATGGTTTATGTTTGTTGCCTGTTATTAATTATGTTTCTCAGTTACCCTGCAGATTTCTATGGACTAACAGGTTATGGACACTGGATAACTGGAACAATTCTTGTAGATAGTTGCATCTTGGTGCCTCTTGCGAAGACGGCCGCGGAAAAGAAAACCTGTCTGGCATGGCCTACTTGCGGTCCAAAGTAGCTAGCTTCAGCCTTGCAGCCACGCCCAGGGCCAACGCAAGGGGTTTGCTTTGGACAGGTCCCCTACTTCGCTTAAAGCTTCACCTTGGGTGACATGGACACCCTCTAGTTTCACAAACTTCACCTTGGGTGATATGGACACCCGGTTGCGGACACGCCGTGACCTTTAAAGAACTAAGCTTCTTGTAAATATGTTATTGTGTTATTGTTATACCCTGTATTTATGTTTCTTTAAAAAAAATGTGTTTAGTCCCGGAGTACTAAAATTTACTAGGGGGGAATGTGGCACCCCAGGGGTTTGGTTACCACAGTAATAGAGATATTATGTCTGAGAGCAAGTGGGAGGTTTCTCTGGTCAAGAGCCCTAAGCATGCAACACGGCCCACCCAGACCTGGGAGGGGAGGAATCTGCCCTTATAAACTGGGTCTGGGGCGGGATTAAGTTAGTCAGAGCCTGGAGTGAAGTTCCAGACACAGGGAAAGTGACAACAGGAGCTCTGTAGGAGCAGGAGTGAGTGCCAGAGGCTGGAAGCTAGATAGCTCAACTTGGCTGAAGACACTAACCCGGACACGGAGTCCGCAGGGTGTGGGGACATCCAGGTCCAGCAGCAGAATCCAACCGGCAGGGGATTCCATGTCCTCTGGCCTTAGAAACCCGAAGGCACGGTCACAAGCAAGGGACCAGCACCGCCATCGTGAAGCGGAGGCTAACGGAAGGCCCCAAGTCACCGGCCATACGGGTGAGCACCACACGGTATACTCAGGGATGTGGGCTACTTCTACCCGCATAGAGCAAGGTAGCCAGGAAAGAGTGCAGATAGTCGGGGAGGCATACAACTCCACCTGGCCAGGGGAGATCCTGCTTGCTCACAGACTGACCAGGCCCCTACTGCTAACCAGTACTCCCGGGAGGGTCTGCTTTATACCATCAGTAAAGACCCTGAACTGCACCACACGTCTCTGTGTTTCATCGCCGCACCAGCACCATTACTACTGAGATGCTCACACCATCACTCCCATCATCCACATTAGCTGCCCTGAGGCAATTCTTCTCCGGTGGGGAGTCATCCCATTCTTGGCTGCGCATATAACATCAGCCTCAGCGGTCTGCAGCGCAGCGGCGGTCCCCACTGACCGCAATCCACGGGTGGCGTAGTCGGACAATTACAATACCAATAGACTGCCACTGGTTTGACCGCCCTGGGCACGGACCGGGTCACCGCCACACTGAGACTACAACCCCCAGCGATCCGGCTCCGGGTATCTCCTGCACAGCACAGGCCCAGGGGGCGCGTCATAAGCATTAGCAGGTTATTACAAACTGAAATCAAACAGTTTTCAACTCAAAACTTTATACTAGGTGATGTAACATTTGCACATAGGACCCCTTGTTCGAAAGGAGCTTCTGAACTCTCTCGTCCGTTGAATTTGTCAGGTTTTGTATGGTTTCTGCTTTAATTGATTTGCATGAGGACAGAATACCCTCCCAGAGCTGTTGCTTAGATGTGAACTGCCTCCCGCCATCATAGACACTCCTTTTGATGATGCTCCAGAGGTTCTCAATGGGGTTGAGGTCAGGGGAGCATGGGTGCCACACCATAAGTTTGTCCCCTTTTATGCCCATAGCAGCCAGAGATGCAGATGTGTTATGTGCAGCATGAGACGGGGCATTATCATGCATGAAATGATCTCGATGGTCCAGATGGATGGAGTGGAGGATGGCTGGTTGATGGACACCCCATGCAAACATGGCTACGGCGCTAAGAAGGAGGAGGTGGAGTAATGTTTTGGGCTGGAATCTTTGGGAGAGAGATTGTCGGCCCTTTTAGGATCCCTGAAGGGTTAAAGATGAACTCCATAATGTATGTTGAGTTTCTCAAACAACACTTCCTTCCATGGTTCAAGAAGAAGAACCGTGCATTCTGCAGCAAGATCATTTTCATGCATGATATTGCCCCGTCTCATGCTGCACATAACACATCTGCATCTCTGGCTGCTATGGGCATAAAAGGGGACAAACTTATGGTGTGGCACCCATGCTCCCCTGACCTCAACCCCATTGAGAACCTCTGGAGCATCATCAAAAGGAGTGTCTATGATGGCGGGAGGCAGTTCACATCTAAGCAACAGCTCTGGGAGGGTATTCTGTCCTCATGCAAAACAATTAAAGCAGAAACCATCCAAAACCTGACAAATTCAATGGAGAAGAGAGAGTTCAGAAGCTCCTTTCGAACAAGGGGTCCTATGTGCAAATATAACATCACCTAGAATAAAGTTTTGAGTTGAAAACTATTTGATTTCAGTTTGTAATAACCTGCTAATGCTTATAATTTCAAAAATGACCATTTTTTTGTTCTTTATTAAAATGAAAAGGTTGAAAACTCTGCTGTGCATAATAATTTGGAACATGCATTTTGAGTGCAGTTTGAGTTTTTTATTTTTTTTTAAATATACTGTTATAGGCAGTTTGTACAAAAACCTTTCAATTGTACTCTAATAGTTATTTGACTGGAAAATTACAATGACTGCAATTCATATAGGTAATTTGGGAAAATCTGAGAAAATATTATTTGCATAATAATTTGGAACACAGTGTAAACCAACAGGTATGCAGAAATGTATACCTTTAAATCACTAGCCCACCAGGGATGCAGTATAAGCCTCTTCACTGTACTAGACCACTACAGTTGCCATTTTCTACCCTAGAAAACAGACATGTCATAATAAACTTACCAACTACTCTAAACCACCTGGAGCATTGTCAGTAAACCCTTTATCACTCTAGACCACCTGGGACTACACCAATGGTTGGAATAGTTCACAATGGCTGGTAAACTGGCAAACCCGGGAGGGGTTTTCTAAAGAGCACTATAGAAGTATCTGACTCACTTTTATTAAAAGGACTATCCCACAAACAACATCACCTATTCCATGAGCTATGCTTCCAGCATATAATTACAATATTGGTTAGCTATATAGAGTGAGCTTGTAGTAGAAAGGGTTATATAATACATACCATTCATACTTTGCCCAAGTCTTAAAAAACTCCCAGCATCAGGTTCAGCAATGGGATCAATAATAAATCTTGTATCAAATGGTGTGAGATCTTCTTCAGGCCCATTGATGAAGAAACCTATCTTGGTATAGTGTACCTGTCCCCAAAGGGAAAAGAAACATATAAAATATCAACAGAAATTCAGACATTATTATTATTGATCCCTACTTGGTGGAAACTCTACTTTGGTCATGAGATGATAGTATTTGAAATCAAAGTTTAAACGTTGAAACATCTTTTTTAACATCTAACCTCCGACTTCTGCTACTATACTTTTGATTTTTAAAGTTTTAATAAAGTGCGCTGCTTAAATGTATAGAACATATTTATAGGTGTTGTGTCAATTAGGATCTTCTTTTAGGGGGCAGTCAGTCGGTTGTACAACACAAACGGTGAAGGAGTCGCAATCCTCGGACTGACCGGTGGCTTTCCTGACCTGAGCGTGACAGCTGCTTAGAAATCAAACAACAATTTGCTCTAACTCAAGGTATATAAGAAAGGGCAATGGAGAGATCCATCATATAAAATCACAAATTTTATTGAAGATTATCAAAATCATATTAAAAAAGCAGTATATACACTGCTCAAAAAAATAAAGGGAACACTTAAACAACAGAATATAACTCCAAGTAAATCAAACTTCTGTGAAATCAAACTGTCCACTTAGGAAGCAACACTGATTGACAATCAATTTCACATGCTGTTGTGCAAATGGAATAGACAATAGATGGAAATTATTGGCAATTATCAAGACACCCTCAATAAAGGAGTGGTTCTGCAGGTGGGGACCGAAGACCCACATCTCAGCACCAATGCTTTCTGGCTGATGTTTTGGTTACTTTTGAATGTTGGTTGTGTTTTCACACTCGTGGTAGCATGAGATGGACTCTACAACCCACAGAAGTTGCTCAGGTAGTGCCGCTCATCCAGGATGGCACATCAATGCGAGCTGTGGCAAGAAGGTTTGCTGTGTCTGTCAGCGTAGTGTCCAGAGGCTGGAGGCACTACCAGGAGACAGGTCAGTACACCAGGAGATGTGGAGGGGGCCGTAGGAGGGCAACAACCCAGCAGCAGGACCGCTACCTCCACCTTTGTGCAAGTAGGAACAGGAGGAGCACTGCCAGATCCCTGCAAACTGACCTCTAGCAGGCCACAAATGTGCATGTGTGGCACCCCAGGGGTCTGGTCTCCACAGTAATAGCAATGTTATGTCTAAGAGCAGGTGGGAGGTCTCTTGGTCAGGAATCCTATGCATGCCACACCTCCTGCCCAGTCCTGGGAGGGGAAGAACTTCCCCTATATAAAGCTAGGGCTGAGGCAGGGTTAGAGAGTAGAGAAAGAGCAGAGAACACAGACAGAGACACAGTCTGGTCTGTAGTGGAGCAGCTATAGGGAAAGAAAGATCAGGAGCTCTGTGGGAGCTGTACTAAAAGAGGTCAGGGGCTGGAAGCTGTAGAGCTCGCCCTGATTGAAGAGTTCTTACCGGACCCGGAGTCCGAGGCTGTGGGGACTAATCCTTACCCAGCAGCAGAAACCGCCCGGCAGGGGATTTCAGGTCCTCTGGCCAAGAAACCCGAAGGCACGGTCACACGCAAGGGACCAGCACCGCGACGTGGAGCGGAAGCTACCAAAAGGCCCCGAGTCACCGGCCATACGGGTGAGCACCACACGGTACACTCAGGGACGTGGGCTACTTTTATCAGCCTCTAGCAAGGTAGCCAGAAGAGTACGATTAGTTGGGGAGGCCTACAACTCCGCCTGGCCAGGGGAGATTCCATCTGCTCACGGACTGACCAGGCCCCGATCGCTAGCCAGTACTCCGGGAGGGTCTACCTTGCCACCAGTAAAGACCCTGAACTACACCGCACCGTCTCTGAGTGTTTCATCATCCACGTCCGCTGCCCTGAGGCCATACCCCTCCCGTTGGGGGTTATACCATCCCCGCTGCACAACCGTATCACCGGCCTCAGCGGTCTGCCCTGCAGCGGCGGTCTCCTGACCGCATTCAACGGGTGGCGTAGTCGAACATTCTAACATCTACTGCTAAAGACTGCCACTCAGCTTGACTCCCTGGGCACGGACCGGGTCACCGCCACGAGACTACTATCCCTATCGGATCCGGCTCCGGGTAGGCTCCCGCGTGCGCAACGCTACTCAGCACAGGCCCAGGGGTGCGTCAACTTTGGCGTAGTCGGCAGGATTTCGTGCCCGCAACCACCGGGTACTGCGTGCCTGAAAAAGAGACTTTTCAACTTACCTGTGGTGAAGATTCCCGCCATCCGACGCCATCTTCTACCTTCTTCCCGCCATCCGTGGAGTTTTCCCGCCGTTGGACGCCATCTTCTGCCTTCTTCCCGCCATCCGTGGAGTTTTCCCGTCGTTGGACGCCATCTTGAAGACGCCGCGCGGGAAGAAGAGGGGCGTGGACTCCGAAAAGCCCGCGAGAACTGAAGCCCCGCCTCACGTCCGGACGTTGCGTAAGGTCCTGGAAGGAGCCCAGCAGACGCCGACGTCATAGGAGCGCAACGGAAGGTCCTCGACCCTGACGATCCACTGCAGAGCCGCGGCCTACGGAAGAGGATCATCGCAAGGTAGGCCACGGTCCACTAGGGGGGAGGAAGATGTCGGATACGGAGGAGAGCTTCACTGCCGCAGCCACCGCCAGCGCCACCGCTGCTGCGGTCATGCCTTTCACGATGCCCTATATCCCGGGGGCAGCCTGGCTACCCCAGTACTCAGGGGAGTCACATACCCTGAATGACTTTAGAGAAAAGCTGGATAGCCTCTTCCAGGTGTACCCCCTCACAGAAGAGCAAAAAGTGAGCATCCTGGTGGCCCAACTAACCGGGGCAGCCCAAAGGGAGGTAAAATCCTGGCCACCTGGGAGGAGGACAGTCGCGGGAATACTAACCCGGCTGAGGGACACCTTTGATACCCGCACCTCAGCCAAGATTAAGCTTAAATTCTATGGGTGCAAGCAGCGAGCACATGAGAGTATAAGGGACTATGCACTAAACCTACAAGAGGCCCTGAGAGCCATTAAGCAGACCGACCCTGACGGCGTGGGAAACGAGGACAGGCTGTTGACCGAACAATTTATAGAGGGACTATATTGCAATGTCCACCGAACCCAGTTGCGGGCCATAGCCTTACAGGATCCTCATCTGGACTTTGCACAGTTCAAGGACAGAGCCATCCGGGTGCTCCGAGAACCGGCACCGGGTGGCGTTGTGACCCACAGGCGCCCAGCTATCACTTACCACCAGGAGGCGGCGCCCTTGTCGGCAGGGCCTGTGGGGGCTGATGCGCAGGCTTGGAACAATGACCCGGCTCCAGACCTGCACCATCAGGTCCAAGAGCTAGCTAAAAGCGTTGCTGCGCTAACCCGAACTGTGCAGTCTTTACAGGTTTCCACTCCAGGGAAGATCCAGCTGGCATCCGGACCGGAGGACATCCCGTGGCGTCGACCAAGGAGGACCCCACCGGCCAGAGGAAGACCCAGCGACCGATACAACGAGGACGGACAACCCATCTGCCGCCGCTGCAATCAACCCGGACATATGGCAAGGTACTGTCCTTTAAACTGGCACAACCTGGGGTAGAGGGCCAACCCCCAGGAAAAAGATCACCAGGCCCATCGAACTGGCGCGACAAATATGTGGGAGGACGTCCAGTCTTGCCTGTGGTACTGGATGGCATTCCTATGAGTGCCCTACTGGACACCGGGTCACAGGTCACCACCATCCCGTACGTGCTCTTCAAGCAGTACTGGAATGACTCGGATATAACCCGCTACCCTGACGACGACTTGAGTATTATTGCCAGCAATGGTCAACCCCTGCCGCAGATCGGATTTAAAGAGATGACCATTAAAATCGGTAGAGTCGAACTGGCAGCACAGGGACTGATCATTGTGGACATTGACAAGCGCGAGAGTCACCCAAAGATAACTCTAGGAACTAATGTGATTGAAAATTGTCTTGCAGAGGTGATTTTCATTTTACAGCAGGTTGCCAAGAACGCCAGCTCCGGCCAACAGCGAGTGCTCCAGAAAGAGATCCGGGCACTGATGCGACGGCAACAGGTGGAACTCTCCGGTGTTATTTATAGGAGTCTTTGGTGGATTTACCGGGAATCCTTTGTGTATATAGTTGGAGCGTTACCCAGGACGGACTGAAAGACTGTTAAGGACTCGGGGCAGGACAGACCCCTACCTGGTTACGTCTCCCTGTGTTGGTGAAATGGACACCCTTGTTTTCCTCAAAAGTTACACCCGGTTGCGGACACGCCATGACCACCTTAGGTGTTGTCTCTATTAGAATGTTATTATTTGCACCTTGTTATGTTTACAAAAGTATGTTTAGTCCCGGAGTACTAACTTTCACTAGGGGGGAATGTGGCACCCCAGGGGTCTGGTCTCCACAGTAATAGCAATGTTATGTCTAAGAGCAGGTGGGAGGTCTCTTGGTCAGGAATCCTATGCATGCCACACCTCCTGCCCAGTCCTGGGAGGGGAAGAACTTCCCCTATATAAAGCTGGGGCTGAGGCAGGGTTAGAGAGTAGAGAAAGAGCAGAGAACACAGACAGAGACACAGTCTGGTCTGTAGTGGAGCAGCTATAGGGAAAGAAAGATCAGGAGATCTGTGGGAGCTGTACTAAAAGAGGTCAGGGGCTGGAAGCTGTAGAGCTCGCCCTGATTGAAGAGTTCTTACCGGACCCGGAGTCCAAGGCTGTGGGGACTAATCCTTACCCAGCAGCAGAAACCGCCCGGCAGGGGATTTCAGGTCTTCTGGCCAAGAAACCCGAAGGCACGGTCACACGCAAGGGACCAGCACCGCGACGTGGAGCGGAAGCTACCAAAAGGCCCCGAGTCACCGGCCATACGGGTGAGCACCACACGGTACACTCAGGGACGTGGGCTACTTTTATCAGCCTCTAGCAAGGTAGCCAGAAGAGTACGATTAGTTGGGGAGGCCTACAACTCCGCCTGGCCAGGGGAGATTCCATCTGCTCACGGACTGACCAGGCCCCGATCGCTAGCCAGTACTCCGGGAGGGTCTACCTTGCCACCAGTAAAGACCCTGAACTACACCGCACCGTCTCTGAGTGTTTCATCATCCCCGTCCGCTGCCCTGAGGCCATACCCCTCCCGTTGGGGGTTATACCATCCCCGCTGCACAACCGTATCACCGGCCTCAGCGGTCTGCCCTGCAGCGGCGGTCTCCTGACCGCATTCAACGGGTGGCGTAGTCGAACATTCTAACATCTACTGCTAAAGACTGCCACTCAGCTTGACTCCCTGGGCACGGACCGGGTCACCGCCACGAGACTACTACCCCTATCGGATCCGGCTCCGGGTAGGCTCCCGCGTGCGCAACGCTACTCAGCACAGGCCCAGGGGTGCGTCACATGTGTCTGCACAAACGGTTAGAAACCGACTCCATGAGGGTGGTATGAGGGCCCGACATCCACAGATTGGGGTTGTGCTCACAGCCCAACACCGTGCAGGACGCTTGGCATTTGCCACAGAACACCAGGATAGGCAAAGTCGCCACTGGCGCCCTGTGCTCTTCACAGATGAAAGCAGGTTCACACTGAGCACATGTGACAGACGTGACAGAGTCTGGAGACGCCGTGGAGAGCGATCTGCTGCCTGCAACATCCTTCAGCATGACCGGTTTGGCAGCGGGTCAGTAATGGTGTGGGGTGGAATTTCTTTGGAGGGCCGCACAGCCCTCCATGAGCTAGCCAGAGGTAGCCTGACTGCCATTAGGTACCGAGATGAGTTCGTCAGACCCCTTGTGAGACCACCATATGCTGGTGCGGTTGGCCCTGGGTTCCTCCTAATGCAGGACAATGCCAGACCTCAGGTGGCTGGAGTGTGTCAGCAGTTCCTGCAAGATGAAGGCATTGAAGCTATGGACTGACCCGCCCGTTCCCCAGACCTGAATCCGATTGAGCACATCTGGGACATCATGTCTCGCTCCATCCACCAACATCACGTTGCTCCACAGACTGTCCAGGAGTTGGCGGATGCTTTAGTGCACGTCTGGGAGGAGATCCCACGGGAGACCATCCACAACCTCATCAGGAGCATGTCCAGGCGTTGTAGGGAGGTCATACAGGCACGTGGAGGCCACACACAATACTGAGCCTCATTTTGACTTGTTTTAAGGACATTACATCAAAGTTGGATCAGCCTGTAGTGTGTTTTTCCACATTAATTTTTGCGGTGACTCCAAATCCAGGCCTCCATTGTTTAATAAATTTGATTTCCATTGATGATTTTTGTGTGATTTTGTTGTCAGCACATTCAACTTTGTATAGAACAAAGTATTCAATGAGAATATTTCATTCAGATCTAGGATGTGTTATTTGAGAGTTCCCTTTATTTTTTTGAGCAGTGTACAATAAATATAGGGAAAAACAGGAAAGTAATATGGGTACAGTGACCCCCGTAAATTTTCAATAAATCACCAGGACTACATCTCCAAAATACAAGAATTGTAGCAGCAAACTGGAATAAAGTGTCATGTCATGTGCAGTTGGTATCTATCAGCCTCATAAGGGATTATATCCTGACACACAGTCTCTCACAGTAAAATGTACCAAAGTATCAGTACAGCAAAAGCCCAGACCAAAAGGTAAGTATCAAGTAGCTCAGATATTCAACAAAATAATTGAACCCAAGGTAGGGTATATAATCAGATGGTGAATATATTAAAGTGCATATAATTAAGTAGGGGAAAGCTGCCAGATATCCCAATTTGTAATATGGAACAATATTACCCTGTAGCTGCAATCCTAAATGCGAAGAAGAGGCATGAATTAACTGAGTGGTGATTCCAGCAAGTGAAGAGTACAGCCGTCCCGTGAGAGCGATCCTATGTCCCCTCACCCCAATGCGTGTTTCACCGCCAGCTTCTTTCGGGAGCGTGTCAGGGTCTGGAGAGCTGCTGGCCAGTCCATGCACTGCTATACGATCATCGTCTGTCATCATCATCAGACTGTGCCTTTAAAGGGGTTGTCTGGTCCAAATCCATAAGTCTGTAGTCACTCTGTGTGACTGCAGACTTATGAATCCCCCCCAATGCAAGCACTGTGCTCTGCAGGTGTTTGCCGGTTTCTGAGCCAGGACCGGAGGGTTTGTATGTGTTATACATATTCCCGGGCAAGGCTGGTCCAGTACACTTGTATTGAGCGAGGCCACGCTCCGTCTAGTGATGCTGCCGTCCAGTGGGCTTGGCCGACTAGACGCCGCCGCCTCACCCCATACAAGTGTATAGAAGCAAGACCGCATCTACTGCCCGGGAGTATGTATAACGCATATATACCCTCTGGTTCTCACTGAGAAACCGGCAAATCCCGCAGCTCACAGTGTGTGCGCTGGGGGAATTCATAAGTTTGCAGTCACAGAGAGTGACTGCAGACTTATCGATTTGGACCGGACAACCCCTTTAAACTCAGATGAACCTTCCGAGTTTTTTGTGTCCTTTTATTAGTCGTTTCTGAGTGTTCTTCCTATGGTTTTGGCCGCATGCAGTTTTTAGGAGGGTTTTCCTATGGTTTTCAGAAGTCTTTTTTACTGTTGTTTTCTCTAATTTTTTTTTCTCTCTATTGAATAATGAAGAAACCTCTAGCATTTTGTTTAGGCAAAAAACAATTGCAAAACACTCCAAAAGACATCCAGTCGTCTTCTGGGCATCTTTTGAGCTTTCCCATTGAATTGTATTGTAAATCACATAGCGTCTTCCTAGGGGAATATATCTGAAGAAAGGTTCAGTGACTTCTTTTGACTGCTGCTTGGCCTTTTTAAAAAATGATTAACAGACGTTCATAAGCCTGAACATGTTCAGAGCTAGTTGTTTTTACACAGAAATGCATATGTAATTCTTTTCAGCATTTTCTGAAAGGTTTTTCCTAACAGAAAGTCATGCTGGGTATGGAGAGAACCCAGAGTATAATGGCAGGAAAGGGGAAGGGTGCCCTACAAGTAGGGAAAGGGGTAGTGGAGACCCCTAAACAGCTAAAACGACAAACCCTGTCTCCCCTATGGACCCTATATAGGTTCTGCACCTATCGCTGAGCGGGAAACCTGGCCTTAGCTAACCCTATAGCTAGGCCCTAGGTAGGGAGGAGGAGGGGTGAGCACTAAGACAGCCCCACTGTAAACTAAAGTAGAGACAAGGGAAACAAAAAAGGGAAAACACTTAGCCTCCAGATGACACATGAGAGCACATGAAAACAATCCACGAAGGAACATCAAGAAAATTCTAGCTCACTATTAGAATTCCAGGCCTGAATAGATTAGAATCACTCTATCACCAGCAACTCTCTGGAGAAACTGAGTGTATTTAAGGATACAGTAAGGACGTGCTAATTAGCAGCAGAAGGTGAGGATCACTGCTGGGTTCTAAAGGTAGAATCCCAAAGCAATTTGAGGATCACCTCTGGGTCCTAAAGGGAGAGGGATAATGAAGATGTTTGCAAGGCCAAACGCAGTGACAACCAAACAGCGTATGACTGTCTGTCAAACCTGACACAGTTGTGACACAAGGATTTAAGTCCTCAACTGTCCTGCATAAGTTCATAGTGTTAACTTAAAGAATTCTCTCTGCCATTAGATACCACTAGAGTTCATGCTTATTGCATAACACTAAAACTAAGTGCACACGAGAGTATTCTTTGTCACCCAAGAAAAACATATCAAGTTATACAAATGACCCTCTGATCAAACTGTGCTCAGAGTTTGATCAGAGGGTGATCATAGTCTCTTGGATGAGGAGAAGATGGAAGAAAAAAATGTCTCCATCTTCTCTATTCTATTAAGCCACGGAATCGGACTGCACTAGGATGTCATCCGAGTACAGTCTAATGTTTCTCACACACTCATTAACTTGCATAACCAAGAGTTATCCGAATATCAGATCAAACTTGTGCATGCTGTGATCTTTTCCTTGGACAGACTCGGTTGGAGCAAAAAATTGGATAAGTGCTCAGCCCCATAGACTCGTACCGATCGTACAGATCACACTCGTACCGATAATACGGTCATCTGCTCAAGCCCTATGATCAATTTATCAGCAACTCCCTCTAGTATTGGCTGAAGGTATCACTGTACCAACATATTAATAACAGATATGGTATGGAGTGCAGTGGAACCCTATAAATCTTTATGGTATGAGCTCCTTAGTAAAATGAAGGAGATGCGCAGCTCTATTGGAATTTAGATTTCCTCCAATCAAAAATTTATGTTTTCTAAAGTATAGGTGACTATTACATATTTTTTGATACTTTTTATAAACTATAGCCCCTTAAAATTCATGCGGATTAGTGGAGAGGCTAGATTCTAAGACCCCCATTTGGGTATGGACTCTATAGAAAGTGTGCCTGCTCAAACATAAGCCATGTGCACTTTCGTTCTAGAGCTGAATTTTTCATTTATGTGATTTGAACAATTGGTGGGGCTCACAGGACCTAGATCCTGACGAATGCACAGGAGGACCTATAAATAGCTACAAAATATATGAAATGATCAAAAATTTAGCTACGTTTTTAAAGGCTCAGCCAAAATGATAAAGGGTTCGATACCAAGCAGTGCGCGGCTCATGCATAATCCGTGCGCATGCTCATGCATGAGCTAAACTCTGCTGTCCTGTGGTTTGAGTGATTGATGAGGATCTCAAGACTTTATATATAATGATTAAAATGTTTTGCTACAAAGAAACGTAAAAAACTTACATTTTTCCACAATTTTTTAACCTTCATTTAATTAAGAAGTTTGTTTACTAAATCCCCGCCAGCAGCATCAGAAATTAGTGCACCTTATTTCTTTCCTTCTTTAACATCATGCAAAGTTGCATTAAGAAGTTTTATGGATATAAACCCAACAAAAACAATAATGGCTCCGTAGTTTATTATGTACTTATATTTTACAAGGCTGCAAGCAATCAATGGAGAGTATGTGTCTATTAGAATAAAATAAATCCTCAGCAATAGCAAGTTATATTTACATGATTGTCACATCCTGATTTTTCTCCCACAACACAGTCATTCAACAGCGTACATTTAATGGTTGGGTATATATTACCTTAAAAGAAACGTGAATTGTCTCCCATTTGTGATTGTTATCAGACAAGCGGGTGCCGTGATCATGGATAAACACTGCAGATGTATTAGTTAAGGGGTGCAAAATTGCTTTGGAGGATCATTATGTCGCTTCTAGATTACATTCCAAACAGCATTCCGGATACTACAGGCTACAATTTCTGTAAATTGTACATTTTCAAAAACCATTACGATACGGAAAATCACCTCTTTAAGTGAAAAATTAAATCCGGCGGTTATTTTTTTACAGCTTGTAAATGTTGGTTTAGGATTTTTAAGCTTCCCATATTTTTTTTTTTTATTATTATTCTTGGTCTGCTCATTTTACAAAGTCACGGCTAAAATTATATTATAAAAAAAATATTATATATTTTTCTATTATAAAAAAATTGAAATAAGCAAAATTAAAAAGAAAAAAGCAAATGTTTTGCAATTCTTGTAGTTACCGTATTTATAATAAATAATGTTTGGGATTTTTTTTTATTTTTGTTTAAAATTATAGATACACTGAATGGCCACTTTATTAGGGACTATGGATGAGTGGACCCCTGGAAGTTCGGGTTCTGGTTCCTATTTCAAAGTCCGTGTTCGGTGGTTTGCATTGGACTATAACTGTCCGGTACAAACACCGAACTTGTAAGTTTGGGTTCGCTCATCCGAATTAGATTGGAAAAAAAGCATTCAGCAAAAGGAGATTATGTAAACCTAAGCAATTCTTTAAAGAAAGGGAAAAGAGGAAGATGTGAGGAATCGTTCTGATAAAAGGGATCAGGGAAGGACATGGGGAATCGTTTTGATGAAAATGATTAGAGGAGGATCTGAAAAATTTTTTGATGAAAGAAATCATATTAGGATGCAAGGAATTGTACTGATAAACAGAAGGTGCAGCTGAATTCAACGCTGGTGTCTAACTATCGTGGCTGAATGCACAACCTGCTGATCCTTAAAAAAGTTGGTCTACATTAGAAGATGACCAGTTCCAGTGCCACTAAGGACGAATTTAGACGTTCGTGTATCATGATCTGATTATGGACCACGAAGCAAGGACGGGCCCGATTGGAGGGTCTACTGACCTGAACTTAATAGTCTTGATAGTCAGGAAACCCGCAGCAAGTCCATGCATCATGGTTCATACTTAGATCAACATTAGTGATGGGCGAGCACTAAAATGCTCGGGTGCTCGATGCTCGGGTCGAGCAAATTGGTATATTCGGGTGCTCGACCCAAGCAACGAGCCCAATGTAAGTTTAAGGGAAACTCGAGCATTTTTCAGGCGGCTCCCCCCGGTGGTCTGCAGAGGCCAAAAAATTGCCCAAATCGATGGAAACAGTGCTCAAATGACATGGGAACAGCATGGGGAAGACCCCTGGAAGCATTTCTGACTCCCAGGTCACTGCTGTCAGCAATGTTGTCAGAGGTTTTACGCCACTTTTACTGACTCACAATAAAACATACAAAACAAAACCAAAATGGATTTTCCGGAGAAACATGTTAAGGAACATCCTTTCCAGGGTAATGACTTGTATATAAGGCAAAATAAATAACCAAAAATGCTCCACCACACTTTGGGCTGTATTCACATGTAGCGTTTTTGATGTGTTTTTACACTTTTGCATTGCTTTCAACCGTGACAAATGCATTCACCAGATGTCATTTTAACATTTTACAACCCTATCTGGCTATGTGGTGTGTGAGACATGATCAGACAAATCCTGTTTCATTTATAAAGGAGGGACTCTGAAAGTCACAAAGTCTATTTTTATAGGGCCATCAGGCGGCCTTTACTATTCTTAAAGGGCCAGCAGTCGGCTCTCACTATTCTTAGAGGGCCATCAGCCGGCTGTGCTTTGTTGTTCCTATTACTAAATAGTGGGTCTCTTATACTGTTATTGCGTATGCAGTGAGTGGCAGGGCTGCCCAAAATTTGAACGCACCCCAATACCCCTTTGAAAATTTGGACGCACCCCAATACCCCTTTGAAGAGACTTAGAGGAGGGCCTCCTGAAAACAATGTTCCCATTATTAGGAAGTGGGTCTCCCATACTGTTTGCCTATGCAGTGAATGCAAGGACTGCCAAAAATTTGGACCTACTCCAATGCCCCTTAGAAAAGACGTAGAGGAGGGCCTCCTGAAAAAAAATGTTCCCATTATTAGGAAAGTGGGTCTCCCATTGTGTTGGCCTATGCAGTGATTGCAAGGGTTGCCAAAAATTTGGAGGCACTCCAATGCCCCTTGGAAGAGACGTGGAGGACAGAGACCCTCCTTAAAACAATGTTTCCATTATTAGGAAGTGAGTCTCCCATTGTGTTTGCCTATGCAGTGAATGCAAGGGTTGCCAAAAATTTGGAGGCACTCCAATACCCCTTGGAAGAGACGTGGAGGTCAGAGGACCTCCTGAAAACAATGTTTCCATTATTAGGAAGTGGGTCTCCCATTGTGTTTGCCTATGCAGTGAATGCAAGGGTTGCCAAAAATTGGGAGGCACTCCAAAGCCCTTTGGAAGAGATGTGGAGGTCAGAGGGCCTCCTGAAACAATGTTCCCATTATTAGGAAGTGAGTCTCCCTTAGTGTTGGCCTATGCAGTGAATGCAAGGGCTGAAAAAAAATTGGGAGGCACGGCAATGCCCCTTGGAAGAGACGTAGAGGGCCTCATGAAAAAATGTTCCCATTATTAGGAAGTGGGTCTCCCATAGTGTTGGCCTATGCAATGAATTCAAGGGCTGCCAAAAATTGGGAGGCACTCCAATGCACCTTTGAAAAGATGTGGAGGAGGGCCTCATAAAAAATGTTATCATTAGAAAGGAGCGGGTCTCCTATATTTCTAATGCCCATGCACTAAGCTTATGGGCTGACAAACATTTACCCCTGGGGGGTATACATGAACACATTGTATAAAAAAATATTTTTACGGGCCTCATAAACACCCTTTAAAAAAATGATGTGTGTGGCATCACGGACCACGGTCACCCTGATGATATGGTGGTGGAGGATGAGAATGAGGAGAAGGAGGAGGACAAGAGCAAACAGACAAAAACAGGAAGCGTATATGTAGCGCCCCGATGGCTCGGTTGCTACAGGGGTATTGCACCTCAACCAGAGGTGTGATATTCCATTCCCAGGTAAGGATGGAGTGTGGACCAGGGCTCAGTTAGCTGCACACACATACACTCCCCATTTCCGGGGGACAGCTCGACGGTGCTCCCAGATGCGAGCACAACTGACCATGTCCCTGGCTGGAGTGGGGAGGGGGGAGAGAACCCAGTGGTGTAGGAGCAGAAAGGGGACTTTTTCTGGAGCACAGGAGGGAGCTCATTGGGTGCAGGTCACCTGAGCTCAGACACAGAGAAGTAGATAAAAGGTGGGAGCCATCTTAAGTCAGGGAGAAAGAGAGCAGAAGTTCAGTCAGAGCTGACAGGGAGCCGCGGCTCAGCCTGAGCTCAGCTCCACGAGGCAGGCCTAGAGAGAAGGCCAGGGCCAGAGAGGAGAAGAGGAGAAGGAGAAGGAAGGAAGGAGAAGAGACAGAGGAGTGGAAGGGCTCCAGAAACAAGAAGGCAGAAGGGACCCTAAGTGTGCAGAACGGTCAACAACCGTTGCAGACCCCATTATACCGGGTGGAAGGGTCAGGCTGTGGAAAGGTACCGGAGCCCTAAGTTGGTGGAGGAGAATCTACCCTCAGCCAAGAACCGGAGGTTGTGACCATTTATTTAGTGCGAACCCCCGCTAAACCTGCTAGGAAGGCACCATATAGGATAGCGGGAAGTGAAGGCCAACGCTTACCCGACACGATCCGTGGTAGCTGGACAGAAGTCAGGACACTGGTGGGGCACAAGAGGCCAGAGAAAGGACAGAAGGGGGTCCTGTGCCATACTCCTGAATTGCCTGGGGGTTGGCCGAGCTCCTCACCTGGTGGATGCAGCACGGCGCGGGCAATCCTTGCTGACAGAAGTGACTTGGATAACAACTGTGAGTAAAAGACCCTGGACTGCATCATTGGACTCTGTGTGATTTCGGCTGCGCCGGCACCATCACCCCCAGCATCCACTTACACTGCCCTGAGGCTACACTCTTCCCGTGGGGAGTTATCTTACCCCTGTGCTGCACCCCAACACCAGCCTCAGCGGTCTGCCTCGCAGCCACGGTTATCTCTGACCGCAATCCACGGGTGGCATAGTCGGACATTTAAAGCACTGATTGATAGACTGCCACAATTTGGTCTGACCACCCTGAGCCACGGGATCGGGTTGCCACTACTACCCCCAGCATCGTACAGAAGCCCGGTTCCGGGTACCCCACGGCCCAGAGGGCGAGTCATATACCCATGTGTGGGTGTGAAAAGGTGCATGGGAATACACCTCCCAAAAAAAGACACTGGATTTGAGTTTATGTTATGCTGCTTTATGTTATGCTGCGGTGTTGAGAAGTCTGGCCCAATCCAGCCCTTGTTCATTTTTATAAGAGTCAGGCTGTCAGCATTTTCAGTTGACAGGCGGATGCACTTATCAGTTGTAATTCCACCAGCGGCACTAAAAACCCGCTCTGATAAAATGCTAGCGGCAGGGCAGGCCAGGACTTCCAAGGCGTAGAGAGCCAGTTCATTCCACGTATCCAGCTTGGATACCCAATAATTATAAGGCACAGAGGAATCACGGAGGACGTTGGTACGGTCAGCAAGGTACTCCCTCAGCATCTTCCCAAACTTTGCACTCCTTGTGAGAGTACCCCGCGCCTCAGGGCCTGTGCGATGCGAGGGGCTGAGAAAATTCTCCCAAAACTTTGGCGTGTTCCCCTGCCTCTGCTGGATTGGAGTTGTGTCTCTCTCGTCTGTACTTCTTGGTTATCCAACGAATTGTGACCTCTGCCGCCAGCGTTTTCAGATGGGAATTTTTTTAATAGTTCTGCAACAAGGGCCTTCTGGTACTGCCCCATTTTTGTAGACTTGTCCGCCTCAGGAATAAGAGATATAAAGTTCTCCTTGTAGCATGGGTCTAGAAGTGCCACCAACCAGTAATGACTGTCACCCAAAATTTTGAGAATGCAAGGGTCATGGGAAAGGCAGCGTAACATGAACTCAGCCATGCGTGCCAAACTACTAACAGGCAAGACTTCTGTGTCCTCACCAAGAGGACGACTGACCATGCTCTCCTCTTCCTCCTCTCTGTCCTCAGGCAATCCACACTGAACAGACAGTATGACAGTTGAGCAGGTAGTACCGTCTATAGCACATGAAACTAGCTCCTGTTCCTCCTCCTCCTCCTCTTCCTCATTGTCACCCAATCCATGTTGGGATGAGATGAGGCTGGGCTGTGTGTAATCACCCTGTATGGTTCCTAGCTCCATCTCATCGTGCTCCGCCTGCAATGCATCCTCTTTGATTATGAGCAGAGAGCGTTTCAGAAGACAGAAGCGGGATGTTGACGCTATTTATGGCGTCATCGCCGCTCACCATCTTGGTGGGGTCCTCAAAGTTTTCTAGGATGGTACATACAGTGGGTACGGAAAGTATTCAGACCCCTTTAAATTTTTCACTCTTTGTTTCATTGCAGCCAATTGGTAAATTCTAAAAAGTTCATTTTGTTTCTCATTAAAGTACACTCTGCACCCCATCTTGACTGAAAAAAAAACAGAAATGTAGAAATTTTTGTAAATTTATTAAAAAAGAAAAACTGAAATATCAAATGGTCATAAGTATTCAGACCCTTTGCTCAGACACTCATATTAAAGTCACATGCTGTCCATTTCATTGTGATCCTCCTTGAAATGGCTCTACTCCTCCATTGGATACCAGATGTGTTTAATTAAACTGATAGAACTTGATTTTGAAAGGCATTCACCTGTCTATATAAGACCACACAGCTCACAGTGCATGTCAGACCAAATGAGAATCACGAGCTCAAAGGAACTGCCCAAGGAGCTCAGAGACAGAATTGTGGTAAGGCACAGATCTGGCCAAGGTTACAAAAGAATTTCTGCATTACTCCAGGTTCCTAAGAGTGCAGTGGTCTCCATAATCCTTAAATGGAAGAAGTTTGGGACCACCAGAAGTCTTCCTAGACCTGGCCGTTCAGCCAAACTGAGCAATCGTGGGAGAAGAGCCTTGGTGAGGGAGGTAAAGAAGAACCCCAAGATCACTGTAGCTGCGCTCCAGAGATGCAGTAGGGAGATGGGAGAAAGTTCCACAAAGTCAACTAGCACTGCAGCCCTTCATCAGTCGGGCCTTTATGGCAGAGTGGCCAGACAGAAGCCTCTCCTCAGTGCAAGACATATGAAAGCCCACATAGAGTTTGCTCAAAAACACATGAAGGATTCCCAGTCTATGAGAAACAAGATTCTCTGGTCTGATGAGACAAAGATAGCACTTTTTGGTGATAATTCTAAGCGGTATGTGTGGAGAAAACCAGGCACTGCTCATCACCTTCCCAATACAATCCTAACTGTGAAACATGTGGCAGCATCATGCTATGGGGGTGTTTTTCAGCTGTAGGGACGGAACGACTGGTTGCAATTGAAGGAAACATGAATGCGGCCAAGTACAGAGATATCCTTGATGAAAACCTCTTCCAAAGTGCTCTGGACCTCAGACTTGGCCGAAGGTTCACCTTCCAACAAGACAATGGCCCTAAGCACACAGCTAAAATAACAAAGGAGTGGCTTCAGAACAACTCTGTGACCATTCTTGACTGGCCCAGCCAGAGCCCTGACCTAAACCCAATTGAGCATCTCCGGAGATACCTGAAAATGGCTGTCCACCAACGTTCACCTTCAACCTGACGGAACTGGAGAGGATCTGCAAGGAGAAATGGCAGAGGATCCCCAAATCCAGGTGTGAAAAACTTGTTGCATCATTCCAAAGAAGACTCATGGCTGTACTAGCTCAAAAGGGTGCTTCTACTCAATACTGAGCAAAGGGTTTGAATACTTATGACCATGTGATATTTCAGCTTTTCTTTTTTAATAAATTTGCAAAAATTTCTACATTTCTGTTTTTTTTTTCAGTCAAGATGGGGTGCAGAGTGTACTCTAGTTAGAAAAAAAATGAACTTTTTCGAATTTACCAAATGGCTGCAATGAAACAAAGAGTGAAAAATTTAATGGGGTCTGAATACTTTCCGTACCCCCTGTAGTATGTAATATGTAACATGAAAAACTAAAAAAATGGCACTTCTCAAAATAATATTTTATATAATGATATTAAATAGATAAATATAAAATAAAGAAGAAAAATATAAAGAATAAAAATGTAACAATTGACAAGTCTCAGAATTAGGGGCGGAACTACCGCCCGTGCAGCCGGTTCATTGAACGGGGGCCCCGAGGGAGAGGGGGCCCCTCCAGCCTCCAGCAGGGCCGCCATCAGGGCATGTCTGCCCTGACTCCAGTGTGGGGCCCAGTCGGTAGGGGCCCCCTTGGAGCCCCGTTGGGGGCCCCCTCTTGTGAGTCTCTCTCCTCATGGGGCCCCCGGCCCCATGCTAAGCGCCGGGTCCGGGACATCTCAGAGCTGCGCTGCGCTCCTGCGGCAGCGCCTTCATGATTCCCCTGATTTCCGGTCATGTGACGGCGCCGTCACATGGCCGGAAGTCAGGAGAACCTGGTGTCAGCGATTTGGACGAGCGCCAGGATTCTGCAGGGATCGCATGGGGGTAAGTATAACAAGTTTTGTTTTTTTCAAAATACAATTTACTAGGAGTGGGGGGAATGGGAGGTGTGTGTGTGTGTGTGTGTGATAAGAGATGCACATGGGGGGGGGAGATGATAAAAGATGCACATGGGGTGGGGGGGATGAGAGAGGTGCACATGTGGGGGGAGGGGGATGAGAGAGGTGCACGTGGGGGGAGGGGGATGAGAGAGGTGCACGTGGGGGGGGAGATGATAAAAGATGCACATGGGGTGGGGGGCATGAGAGAGGTGCACATGTGGGGGGGATAAGAGATGCACATGGGGGGGAGATAAGAGATGCACATGGGGGGAGATAAGAGATGCACATGGGGGGAGATAAGAGATGCACATGGGGGAGGGGGATAAGAGATGCACATGGGGGAGGGGGATAAGAGATGCACATGGGGGGGAGATAAGAGATGCACATGGGGGGGTGAGAGAGGTGCACATGTGGGGGAGGGGGATGAGAGATGTGCACATGTGGGGGGGATGAGAGATGCACATGGGGGGGATGAGAGATGCACATGGGGGGTGAGAGATGCACATGGGGGGGTGAGAGATGCACATGGAGGGGTGAGAGATGCACGGGGAGGATGAGAGATGCACGGGGGGGATGAGAGATGCATCGGGGGGGTGAGCTGCACATGGGGGGGGTGAGAGCTGCACATGGGGGGGTTATGTTTACATAACTTTGTTGCCTTATGAAGCGCAGGGGGGGGGCCCCCAAAAATTTCTTGCACAGGGGCCCACTACAGTCTGTGTCCGCCCCTGCTCAGAATGATATTTTAGGTAATGTAAATAAATCCATACTGGCAAATAATATAAGTAATATCAAAAATATATTAAAAAGCAAATCTTGTAATTCTATTTTATGTAATGATAATAAATAGAAGATACATTTTAAAAATAAATAATATTGTAAACATAAAAAAAGCTCTCAGAATGATATTGTACGTAATGTTAAAAAATAGAAAATAAAAAAGCAACATAATAATACAAAAAATAACCAGTGCGCTCAGAATGATATTTTATGTCATATTATTAAATAAAATCTAAAAAAAAGAAAAACAAATAAGCAAAATGAAAAAAATAACAAGTGCTTCTGGAATTGTATTCTCTGTAATATTATTAAATATCTATATTTTTACAGCCTGTTACTGTCGTTGAGCTCTCGACTGTTATCATTATGAAAGATACAGCCATCCCACTGTGTTATTTGCAACATTATCTCATGTTTTACAACATCTTTGCTCGGCGAAGAGACATACAGTATGAAATATAACTCGAGAAAACTTCTCAGTGGTGTTAATGCATAAAAAGGATTGTTCTACCGTCACCACTGTCTTTACCCAGCCAAATCCTGACGAACAGCCAATTTTCTTTATCACATTAACACAGCCATGAGGGAAACACATTTGTTCAAGTCAACTACACTAAAGATACCATTACCAATGCAGCATATACATGTTTTATATCAGCTGTATTCTCAGAGTATGAGGGAGCAAACAATATATTAACACTACCATGACAGTTTATTTAAGAAAAGAAAATTGTCTCCGCAGAGAGACAGAAGTTAGCAATGTATTGCTAAAGCTCACTGTCACCAATCTAATAAAGGCAATAATTCTTTAGCCGGTTTCTTTATAGCAGGAAACACTCTTGTGATAGTCCTGTCATATCATTCAAAATGAAAATGTTCTTTTAGAAGTTTAAGTATACCTTTGAAAAAAAATACCAAAAGATTACTACTTTTTATTTTTTATTTTTGCTTTTTTAATATAATAATAAAATTCTAAATAAAAAAATATATAGTATAAAAAAAAATAAAATCCAACGGCTGCTCTTGGGTCAGTTATCGCAGATTACAAATAATAAAAGGCTGGTGCTTTATGATGTTGGGAAAGTCTGGAAGCCATGATCCATTGGAACATGTACGGTGTTTGCAGATAGAAGCATTTATATTAATGTTGGTAACCAAGGAAGGCTAGACTGCTCAATATTTCTACTTGAGAGATGAAGAAATGGACATAAGAAATTGCCTATGATATCTGTATCCGCACTGACCGTCCAATCGATCTATGAAATACCATATCCAAGTGGCAGTAGCTGTTTCTTAAGTGGTAGTAACCAAGCTGAAATATATTATTTTGGTTTTTAGAAGATGTTAGTTGACAGGTATGGGTGTGGCGTTGGGAATATGGAAGACGACAACTAAGTGGCACAGAGAATTTATATATATATATAATATATACATATTGTGACAGGGTCACTGGTGTTTTATATGAGGGGAGGTATGTGTCACTACGGCTGCTAGCCTGTGTGAACTGAACCTACAACTTTTCCCCAGCATGTTATATGTTGGGAGTGTAATCACTATTGTGAAGGGAGTGGTTTTGTGTGAATGGCATAGAGCTAGGGTGGGAAGTCATTCACCCTACCTCCCCTCAGGGTGTGGCTAAGCAAGGTTAAATGTTCAGTCACTATTTTTTTTTCTATGGTGTGAACTGGAGAGTGAAGTCTCCAGGCTGTGTGTGGAAGGTAGAGAGCTACACAAAAGGATTTTGCTCACTTATGGACTGTGCTATACTTTTTTTTTTGTTTGTTTTGCCGTTACGCCGGAAAGGCCGTGTTTATTTTGCTGAATCTGCAGTGCTTATGCCGCTAAGTCTACTTCTGGAAGCAGCCGAGTGAGTCATCATACCACAATATATATATATATATATATATATATATATATATACATATATAAGTTTATTATTATTATTTATTGTCCTTCCGCTCGATCTCGAGCTATGTTGACTTGATGTATGAAGGCTCTGTAGGAAAATCGATCTTGGGCAAGCCTAGACAGGTCCAACAGAGTCTTCTCTGCCATTATTTTGATAGTATCAAACCATATATATAGTATTTAGTATTTTCTGATGACAACTGTGAGGATTTTGGGAATATTAGTCAACAAGTGAATAGTCAGCTCTCAAAGTTGATGTTTTGGGATACTAGCAAATGGGCAAATGTAAAGCTCAGAGTGACCTCAACAAGCCTCAGATTCAGAGAACATCTTAGAAACAGAAGGTCTTTTGGTGTATTCATGATATATGGCAGGTCCTGTGGGATCTTCTTGGTATTTGACAGGTCTTTGGGTTGCTCCGATAATGTAAAAATGATCCAAGGAAGCTCAACTGATGAACCAGAAACAAAACAACTTGTGCCCACCTGGTCCAATCCCACAGGAATTCCTGAAAATGTTAATGCTGGCTATGATGTAAAGGTTGCAGAACACACAGAGGGCTCATGATGACCCTTGTCCATTGTGGAAAGCTCCTACAATGAGCATGTAAAAGTCACAACTGGACCATGAAGCATTGGAAGAGGTGGTTTGGTCTAATGAATCACATTTTGTTTTACTTCATGTGGGCGTCTCGTGCATGAGTGTCACCTACCTACAGAAGAGGTGGCAACAGGATGTTTTATAAGAAGAACACAATGTGGTGGAAGCAGTATGATTGGGCAATGTTCTACTGGGAAACCTTATTTCCTGACATCGTGAAGATGTGATTCGTACCTCCTATCTAAACTTTTCAAATATCAAGTACATCCCTTCTTGGCAGTATTCCCTAAAGATAGTGGCTGCTTTCAGTAGGATATTTCCTCCGCCGGACTGCAAAAACTGTTTTCGAAATGGTGTGAGGAGCATGGCAAAGAGTTCAAGCTGATGACTTGTCTCCAAATTCACCAGACCTCAATTTGATCAAGCGTAAGAGTAGGATCTTCTAGAAAATCAAGTCTGATACAAGTCCGCCCTAACCTAACAAGTTCCAGGACTTAAAATGCACCTGTAATTTCATCCAAAACAAGAGTAAAAGCATGGTCTTGTTACCTTTACCCCCATATCATTAGTTTGTCCTGATTCTCATTTTGTATCATTTATTTTTATCAGAATTCTGCCAACACTCAATGAGCAGGAACTACCTTTCCCTTACTTCCTATCTGCCTCTCTCTTATACCTGTATACAGCTTGAGATATTTCCTGAAATCCACCCAATGGTTTACCCAAGACAGCAGGTAGTGGGCAATAAGTTATGCAGAAGGGGGATATCTAGTGGTCATCACTTTGAGATGATTTTTTTGGGCATTAAAAGCAAATTTGTGGTTAAATAAAGTGCTTTGAAATTTCGCTGGTGATTAAATTGTCTTCAGATGAGCCTAACTGTATTGAAATGACAGTGAGCAGAAGGATGTATCTGCTGTATGTAACCTTAGTCCATACAGGCATTAATGACTGAAGGTGGATATCCATCCATCCATCTCAAAGGTAATCTAACAAACACTTGTTAGAAAACTCTTGAGAAGAGACGAAAAGAATCATACTGTACTAGTTTCTTTGGAAAATGTAAAGGTGGACAGCACGGTGGCTTAGTGCTTAGCACTGTTGATTTGCAGCTCTGGGTTCAAATCCCACCAAGTACAACAGCTGCAAGGAGTTTGTATGTTCTCCCCATGTTTGTGTGGGTTTCCTCCAGGTTCTCCATAAATTTTATGCTCAAAGCAGGCATCAGAGAAGATTTTTAACTTTTTTCCAACTAGAAAATAGCTTCTCCTGTCCTCAGACATATCGATATAAACTGGTACCACCACATTAAAAGCCATCAATTTTTTACTTCTCTACAAGTTCTCTATTGTATCCCCGGCTTCCCCACAACATTCCCAGGTGAGGTGCTGGAAAAGTAGTCCGAAGACTGCATCTCTAAACCATGCAAAGCCCAAGGTCCGGGTTGGCAGATGGGCCACGAGTGTCGGTGCGGCATATGAGTGACGCGCGAAGGACACAGATAGAAAACAGGAGATGTCCTGGAAGCCGCAAGCAGACAGGAGATGTCCTGAAGATCGTAGACAGGTTGTAGATATACTGAAAGCTGCAGGCAGACAGGTAACTGAGGACCCGGAAGATGTAGATAGACTGGAGACCTCCGGGAGACCGCAGAAATGTAGCAGAGGTTCTGGAAGCTGCAGATGGACAGGAGAGGTCCTGGAGGCCGCAGGCAGACATGTAGGAGAGGTCCTGGAGGACCAAGAACAAGTAGCAGAGAAAGCTGCAGGCAGACTTGAGACACCTGGGAGACACATACAGGTAGCAGAGGTTCTGGAAGAAGCAGGCGGATAGGAAACATCCTGGAAACCGCAGGCAGACATATAGCAGAAGTCTTGGAAGACCAAAGACAGGTTGCAGAGATACTGAAGGCCACAACCTCAGCTCCTCAAGTAATTGAGGGACTGGTGCTGCTGTAAGGTGCCCCAGCGAGGTAGTCGTGGGCGAGCTGTAGCCCCCTCTCGCTATGGCACCCTACAGACAAAACGTGTCCTCCCTCTGAAGTGTGGCTGTGTATGTAGTGCTCTTCACTTACTTCAAGCCATCCGATCGCGGCTGTCTCCAGGCATTTCTCTTCTGGGACCAGGGCAGCAATAAATTCAGAGGACACGAGGTTCTTAACCAGAACTTGGACTTTACTTGGGGAAGAGGAATATATACAATATTTACAGGCAGATATAATGGATAAGGCCCGACAGGTTATCATCTCTCTCACAGGCGCTGGTAACTCCTTCAGCCCTGGTTCCCTCTTTAAGTGAAGCATCTCTGTGACTCTAATCTCTGGCCCAAGAGACTCTTCTGTAATACTGACAGTGACCTGGATCCGATATCTCTCCCCCACGTCTTAGCCTGGAGTCCTATTTATCTTCCTCTGCTTCCTGCAGACTACAAGTGTCCCAGGTCCTCACTACCTCTGATGAGTTTCCCCGGCCGGCTGACAGGACTCGTGCTCTTGTGTGGGGAGACTTGCACAATGGTGATCCCACTGTCTGAGGGTATGGAGCTCCCGTCTACCCTAGCAGCCACTATAGTCAGGCTGCCTGAACGATTTGCTGTCCAATCTCTTACTGAAGAATCACTTCCTGATTCTGGAAACTAAACAGAGATTTTCCTAATGTGCCCACCCTCAGTGAGCTGTCATCACACAGCATTAACTCATCCTTGTCTGTAACACTGCTAGCAGACTCAACCTGACATCTGCACCCAGGACCCATCTTGTGGCTGTTTACAGGTACTGCAGCCCACAATGAATTATGCCAGGAACAAGCTCTATATCACTCAAGGCTTGATCCGGGCACTAAGTTCCCCCTCTACTCTACTCACTGGACCACTGAAGCTAACCCCTTAGCTTGGCCTACCACAGTTCAGAGAGGATTAACTAAGGGAACATTTTCCTTAACTACTTCAGTGCCTAGGGAAGGCTACATCCTTCCCCACTATTACACTGCAGTCAGCCAGGAGACATCCTGTTGACTGCAGACAGGTTGCGGACATACTGAGAGCCGCAGGCACACAGGTAACTGAGGGACTGGAAGTCGCAGGCAGCCAGGAGACGTCCTGGAGACTGCAGACGGGGAACTGTGCTCAGACATACCAAAAGTCTTAATACTAAGACACAGATGTGTATCTTGCTAGGCCTAGGAAGCTCAACAAATGGAATCCTGCCGGGCTACTTCCAAAGCCCAAAGTGGAGCACAAGAATGTTTAGCGGACGGGGGTGCAAGGAGCAGAGCCCAGTCCTGGGACAGGTGTGTAACATTATATAGAGAAAATCCAATGACAAGTTCCCTTTCATAAATTTCCTTCCAAATTTCCCTTCTACAAACTTATGTCTACTTTACAAAACCAGAATTAAAACTCTGATCAGGAAAATTACCTATTGTTAAAATTGGGTTTTTGTATTACAAGTATGAATAAAAAAATAACAATTTTTGGTTTCATACCACAATCTTTATTAGAAAGCTAAATTAATAATTTTGCAATTTTCAGCAGGATTCCCTTTAAATTATATGCAAATGATATAAGAAATATATACAATCCTCATTACACCATTGGTCATATTGTCATGTAGCATTAACAATACATGAGCTGGTTCCACCCACTGTCCCCAGGTTTTAAAGGACAAGTTTTCACTTGCTAGTCAAACAGTAATGATGTAAAGGAGTTTCATTAAATCATAAGTACCTTAACCTTTTCATGAAAGAACCTTAGAATTTAAAGATTTATAAAGAAATTTTGCCTGAACTGAAAAATGACTCATATTTGACAAGTATCGGAATGATAATACTGATTTCAATAGGCATTCTAAGAGCATGCTGCTCTCTGGAGAGTAATACGCCGATGGTCGACCCTTTGCATTTTGATTTGGAACTTTCTTTCTAAAGCTTTTAACGTGCTTCTGACTGCCAGACTGCGGCACAGTTACACTGATCCGACCAGGCAAAAGAAAGCCTACAAAAAAGACCAACTTTTATAATTGTCGACAGTGAACGCAGAAAAGCCACATCAATCTGACACATCCCGGAAAACTTCTAAAACAGCTTGTGTTTAATCAGTTTTGTGTCTATTCCATGGAAATTCATTAAGCCCTATCTCATTTTCTAGATATAACCGGCATATTTCACTGACAAGAACCCCCTCCCCTCCCCCCCCAGTCGGTATGTAATAATGAATAGTTAATGTATAATGTACTCGGGTGATGAGGACACTTTGAAAAGGTGGCTTAAAACACAGGATGCATAATTAATTAATGCAATTAAAGAGAAAAGTAGTAATTATCAATTTTCACTATAGTCAGTCTCTTTAAGAAGTGCATTAAGGTGGATCATTACTGTAATTTTATATTTTCTTTTGTTAAATACTCGTATCACCATAGGGTAAAAATGATAAAAATTCTAAAATATGTGATTTCCATCTAATGTGTGATATCTATTTATCATTTATCTATCTATCTATCTATCTATCTATCTATCTATCTATCTATCACATATCTATCTATTTACCATTTATCTATCACATATCTATCTATCTATCTCATATCTATCTATCAATCTATCAATCTCATATCTATCTATGTAAATATCTATCATCTATCAGGCCACAGAATAGGTGTGATGTGTATGGTTATCAATTTGGACGAGTAAAACAAGTGTGCAAAAACAGACAGGCATAGTTAAACGTCAATTTTTTTCAACAAAATTCCACCCCCTTGCCAAAAATGACATAATAAGAAATGCTAGGTAGGCACACGACTGAAAACCCCAAAACAGCAACAGGGCATTGTATTGATATGAAGTTTACAGATGTATAATGTGACTAGTATAACAGCTGTGCATTAAAAAAATTGCTTGTGACACTCACATTTTTGAGTTAGACAGTCACCATTACAGTAAATGCCTTTGTTTTAGAAAATTTTCTTTTGTATTTTTCAAAATTATTATTTCCCCCTACACAAAAAGGATTGCACAAGAAATGTAAAAACTCAGCACAGTCACTTGTGACAAGTCTCTGACTGACACGGATTTCAGATTTTTGTTTTTTTCTGTAAAAATTATTGAGCTGGCTTGTTGCTGCTTTCTAGTGCATTAAGATTGAAGGAAAAATGTGTAATGGTAATTCTAAAGCAGCAGAACATATGCAGCTACCCCACATCTCTGATCAATAATACTGAGTCTGGCACCGCTGCTGGCAACTCTCATATCTCTCTCCCCCTATCAATTGCCTCTCTGTATTATTCTCAAAAAATACACTCATATTCTTCACTGAAGCAGCTGTATAACACATTACTGTCTGGATGATTTGTCCAATGCTTTAGGGATTACTTTTCATAGCTCTATTGCTAAGATTAAAGTTCTAACATCCGCTCACTATCCAGATTTACTCTAAAATGGTTGCTGTCATCCCTGCCTTAACTTTTATATAATTTATACAGCCTATGATAGTCCTGCCTCATTGACTGAGCAATATGATGGGATGCAATAGCTGCAAGGCATTATGGGAAATCCCACATGGCCGCGCTGCCTTCGCTGGCTCATGCCATCTTCTGCAATGTGTAAAATGATGGCGGGAATTTTTATTTGCCATTCAAGTAGATTCACTTTTGTCACTTTTTGGTAACAATCAGTTCAGCTGCCAATATATAGCCCAAAGAAATGTCACCAAGCTTTCATAGTGTCCTGATTGATAAAAAACTAGCTATCTAACAGTAATATATCCATAACCATAAAGTGCTGTATATCAGCTGAACACTATGGCCATGTTCCCATGTAGCATAAGCCCTGACTTTATTTTCCGCTGTGTTTTCCACTACGTTTATTAGTTCAAGTAAGTTTAAAGTTGCTGTTGAACTGTGTTTTTTAACACATCCAAAAAACGCAGTTGTGTTTTTAAATGCAGAAATCTGACTTTTCATTTTGTTCTAAAACATAAAACACATTAAAAAAAGTTTCCCCTTCAGATCTGCAGCAAAAACAAAATAAAGCATTCTGCTGTTGCGTATTTTACTGCAAGCACCTGCAGAAATAATGCAGTAAAAAAAATGCAGTGTTTTTGCACATGGGAACATGGCTTTAAGACAATTAGAATTAAGAAGTACCTTATTAAGCCTTTTGTAAGCTGTAATTCAATGGGAAATTCACTTTCATTGCTTAGACCAGGGGTGGGGAAACTCCAGCCCGCAGGCCGTTCGATTTTTCCTCTGGCCCCAGGCAGATTCTGGAGGACCGCAATGCTCAGGCTGGTGGCCAAGTCTTGCAGGCCACTGGTCCTTTGCACTCTGAATTCATTATTGAACACTGTGGCATTTGCATTGAAGTATCATGTCGTGACACTGGACAGTGCTATTGTCAGGAAGTACTATGTGGGTGGAGCTAGCGCGCAATGTGCTCCGGTCCCACAGATGAAGACTGTCCCACTGTCCCCTGTGATGTATATGCTCCAGCCCTATGTCTCCTGTGATATATCCTCCAGCCCAATGTCTCCTGTGATATATATGCTCCAGCCCCATGTCTCCTGTGATATATCCTCCAGCCAAATGTCTCCTGTGAAGTATATGCTCCAGCCCCATGTCTCCTGTGATATATCCTCCAGCCCAATGTCTCCTGTGATGTATATGCTCCAGCCCCATGTCTCCTGTGATATATCCTCCAGCCCAATGTCTCCTGAGATATACCGTGGCTTGCGAAAGTATTCACTTCCCTTGACTTTTTACCTATTTTGTTGCATTACAACCTATTTTTAAATATTTTTGTAATCTGTTTTTTGTGTGATGCATCAGCACAAAATAGTCTAAGTTGGTGAAGGGAAGTAAGAAAATGTAGGCGTAAATTAAATTTATGGGATCAAATAACTAAAAATTGGCATGCGCATATGTATTCACCCCTTTTGCTATGAAGCCCCTAAAGCATTCTGGTGCAAGCAATTACCTTGATAAGTCACATACTTAGTGAAAAGAAGTCCACCTATGTGCAATCTAAGTGCCACATGGTTTGTCAGTATATACACTTTACCTTTTCTGAAAGGCCGCTGAGGCTTGCAACACCATTAAGCAAGAGGCACCACTAACCGAACAACACCATGAAGACCAAGGAGATCTCCAAACAAGTCTGGTACAAAATGAATGAGAAATACAAGTCAGGGTTGTTGAATATGAAAAAATATTCAAATCTCTGATGATCCCACTATCAAATCCATTATCATCAAATGGAAAGAACATGGTACCACAACAATCCTGCCAAGAGAGGGCCCCCCACCAAATCTCTCATCCTGGGAAAGGAGGGCAATAATCAGAGAGGCAGCACAGAGATCAAAGATAACCCTGAAGGAGCTGCAGAGTTCCCAAGCAGAGACTGGAATATTTGTCCATACGACCATAATAAGCCGCATGCTCCATAGAGGTGGCCTTTATGGAAGAGTGGGCAGAAAAAAGCCTTTACTTACAAACAAAAATTGTAAGGTTCATTTTGAGTTTGCCAAAAGTTATGTGGGAGACTCTCCAAATGTATGGAGGAAGGTGCTGTGGTCAGATGACTCCAAAATTGACCTTTTTATCCACCAAGGTAAATACTATGTCTAGCGCCAAATCAACACAGCTCATCACCTCAAGAACACCATCCCCACAGTGAAACATGGTAGGGGCAGCATTATGCTGTGGGGATGTTTTTCGGCAGCAGAGACAGGGAAAATGGTCTGAGTCGAGGGGAAGATGAATGGTGCGAAATACAGGGATGTTTTTGAGCAAAACCTGTTTCAATTTGTCTGTGATTTGAGACTGAGATGGAGGTTTACCTTCCAACAAGACAATGACCCAACGCATACAGCTAAAGCAACAGTCGAGTGGTTTAAGTGTAAATGTGTAAATGTTTTGGAATGGCCTAGTCAAAGCGCAAACCTTAATTCAATTGACAATCTGTGGTCAGACTTTAAGATTGTTGTTTACCAGAGGAAGCCATCTGACTTGAAGGAGCTGGATCAGTTTTATCTTGAGAAATAAGCAAAAATCCCAGTGGCAAGATGAGGAAAGTTCATAGAGACTTATCCAAAGTGACTTGCAGCTGTAATTGCTGCAAAAGGAGGCTCTACAAAACACTGACTTTAGGGGGGGTGAATAGTTATGCACACTGATGTTTTCAGTTATTTTGTTATTTGTTATTTCCATCACAATAAAAAGAAAACCAAATGTTCATAGTTGTAGACATGTTCTTTACATGACCTGATGCAAACCCTAAAGAAAAACCTGTGAAATTCTAGTGAAACAAAAAATGCCAAGGGGGTGAATACTTTTATAAACCACTGTATGTTCCAGCCCCAATGTCTCCTGTAATGTGCGTACTCCAGACCCAATGTCTCCTGTAACATATGTGCTTCAGCCTCCATGTCTTCTGTGACATACGTGCTTCAGCCCCAGTGTCTCCTATGTGATGTACAGTACAGACCAAAAGTTTAGACACACCTTCTCATTTAAAGATTTTTCTATCCTTTCATGACTATGAAAATTGTACATTCACACTGAAGGCATCAAAACTATGAATTAACACATGTGGAATTATATACTTAACAAAAAAGTGTGAAACAACTGAAAATATGTCTTATATTCTAGGTTCTTCAAAGTAGCCACCTTTTGCTTTGATGACTGCTTTGCATACTCTTGGCATTCTCTTGATGAGCTTCAAGAGGTAGTCACCGGAAATGGTCTTCCAACAATCTTGAAGGAGTTCCCAGAGATGCTTAGCACTTGTTGGCCCTTTTACCTTCACTCTGCGGTCTAGCTCACCCCAAACCATCTCGATTGGGTTCAGGTCTGGTGACTGTGGAGGCCAGGTCATCCGGCGTAGCACCCCATCACTCTGCTTCTTGGTCAAATAGCCCTTACACAGCCTGGAGGTGTGTTTGGGGTCATTGTCCTGTTGAAAAATAAATGATGGTCCAACTAAACGCAAACCGGATGGAATAGCATGCCGCTGCAAGATGCTGAGTTAGCCATGCTGGTTCAGTATGCCTTCAATTTTGAATAAATCCCCAACAGTGTCACCAGCAAAGCACCCCCACACCATCACACCTCCTCCTCCATGCTTCACGGTGGGAACCAGGCATGTAGAGTCCATCCGTTCACCTTTTCTGCGTCGCACAAAGACACGGTGGTTGGAACCAAAGATCTCAAATTTGGACTCATCAGACCAAAGCACAGATTTCCACTGGTCTAATGCCCATTCCTTGTGTTCTTTAGCCCAAACAAGTCTCTTCTGCTTGTTGCCTGTCCTTAGCAGTGGTTTTCTAGCAGCTATTTTACCATGAAGGCCTGCTGCACAAAGTCTCCTCTTAACAGGTGTTGAAGAGATCTGTCTGCTGCTAGAACTCTGTGTGGCATTGACCTGGTCTCTAATCTGAGCTGCTGTTAACCTGCGATTTCTGAGGCTGATGACTCAGATAAACTCATCCTCAGAAGCAGAGGTGACTCTTGGTCTTCCTTTCCTGGGGCGGTCCTCATGTGAGCCAGTTTCTTTGTAGCGCTTGATGGTTTTTGCAACTGCACTTGGGGAGACTTTCAAAGTTTTCCCAATTTTTTGCACTGACTGACCTTCATTTCTTAAAGCAATGATGGCCACTCGTTTTTCTTTACTTAACTGCTTTTTTCTTGCCATAATACAAATTCTAACAGTCAATTCAGTAGGACTATCAGCTGTGTATCCACCAGACTTCTGCACAACACAACTGATGGTCCCAACCCCATTTATAAGGCAAGAAATCCCACTTATTAAACCTGACAGGGCACACCTGTGAAGTGAAGACCATTTCCGGTGACTACCTCTTGAAGCTCATCAAGAGAATGCCAAGAGTGTGCAAAGCAGTCATCAAAGCAAAAGGTGGCTACTTTGAAGAACCTAGAATATAAGACATATTTTCAGTTGTTTCACACTTTTTTGTTAACTATATAATTTCACATGTGTTAATTCATAGTTTTGATGCCTTCAGTGTGAATGTACAATTTTTATAGTCATGAAAATGCAGAAAAATCTTTAAATAAGAATGTGTGTCCAAACTTTTGATCTGTACTGTATATGCTGCAGTCACAGTGTCTTATGTGATGCATATGCTGCAGTCCCATCTCCTCCTTTGTGATGTATTTTCTGCAGCCCCAGCATCTCCTTTATCATGTCTATACAGCAGTCCTATTGTCTCCTATGTGATGTCTATACAGTAGTTCCAGAGTCTTCTATGTGATGTATATGATTCAGCCCTGGTGTCTCCTATTTGATGTACATGTTCCTGCCCTAGTGTCTCCTATGTATTATTTACAGTATACAGTAGAGATGAGCGAACGTTTTCAGTAATAGACCTGTGTGCACAGTTTCAGGAATCAGAGTCCTCTAGTGGTGATACTGTTGCTGAACCACTATACCAAAAGTCCTTCTAAGGGCTAAATTTTTGCTTGGCCATTTTTATGCATTACATCCTGCATTTAGCCTAGGGACCGCTGCTGGAGCAGGGAGAATAGCCTATAGGCAGGGCTTAGGGCTTTGAGGCCGTTTCTAAATATATAGCTGCTGCAGGTGACAACATTTTTTTTTTGTGAAAAAATTTAATGTATTGTTATCCATACAATTTAACCTGCTTTTTGTTAAATTACGGTGGTTTTAAACAAAAAAAATGCTTTGCCTGCTGCAGCTGACTAAATTTTATTTTATTTTTGTGAAAAAAATGACTGTATTGTCATCCATAAAGCTTAATCTGCTTTGTGTTAAATAACAGTGGTTTTAAACTCAAAAAAACACTTACCTACTGCAAATGTTGTGAAAAAATTGACTGAATTGTAGTGATGGGCGAGCACTAAAATGCTCGGGTGCTCGATGCTCTAGTTGAGCAAACTGGAATGCTCAGGTGCTTGACTTGAGCAACGCGCCCAAGGTAAGTCTATGGGAAACTCGAGCATTTTTCAGGCGGCTCCCCCAGGCGGTTTGCAGAGGACCTAAAAATTGCACAAATCGATGGGAACAGTACTCAAATGACATGGGAACGGGATGGGGAAGACCCCTGGAAGCATTTCTGACTCCTAGGTCACTGCTGTCAACAACGTTGTCAGAGGTATTATGCCTCTTTTACGGACTCACAATAAACATACAAAAGCAAAACCAAAATGGATTTTCCTGGGAAATATGTTAAGGAATATCCTTTCCAGGGTATTGACTTGTATATAAGGCAAAATAAATAACCAAAACCAAAAATGCTCCTCCACATCTTGGGCTATGTTCACACATAGCATTTTTGATGCGTTTTTGCACTTTTGCATTAATTTCAACCGTGACAAATGCATTCACCGGGAAATGTAATTTTAATATTTTACAACCTTATCGGGCCATGTGGTGTGTGAGACATGATCAGACACATTCTGTCTCATTTATGAAGGTGGGACTCTGAAAGTCACAAAGCCTATTTTTATAGGGCCATCAGGCGACCTTTACTATTCTTAAAGGGCAAGCAGTCGGCCCTCACTATTTTTAGAGAGCCATCAGCCGGTTATACTTTGTTGTTCCCATTACTAAAGAGTGGGTCTCCTATATGGTTATTGCATATGCAGTGAGTGGCAGGGCTGGTCAAAATTTGGAGACACCCCAATACCCCTTTAAAAATTTGGACGCACCCCAATACCCCTTTGAAGAGACTTAGAGGAGGGCCTCCTGAAAACAATGTTCCCATTATTAGGAAGTGGGTCTCCCATACTGTTTGCCTATGCAGTGAATGCAAGGGCTGCCAAAAATTTGGACCTACTCCAATGCCCCTGGGAAGAAACGTAAAGGAGGGTCTCCTGAAAAAAATGTTCCATTTATTAGGAAGTGGGCCTCTCATTGTGTTTGCCTATGCAGTGAATGCAAGGGTTGCCAAAAATTTGGAGGCACTGCAATGCTCCTTGGAAAAGAGGTGGAGGTCAGTGGGCCTCCTGAAAACAATGTTTCCATTATTAGGAAGTGGGTCTCTCATTGTGTTTGCCTATGCAGTGAATGCAAGGGTTGCCAAAAATTTGGAGGCACTCCAATGCCCCTTGGAAGAGACGTGGAGGTCAGAGGTCCTCCTGTAAACAATGGTCCCTTTATTAGGAAGTGGGTCTCCCATAGTTTTGGCCTATGCAGTAAATGCAAGGGCTGCAAAAAATTTGGAGGCACTCCAATGCCCCTTGGAAGAGACGTAGAGGGCCTCATAAAAAAATATTCCCATTATTAGGAAGTAGGTCTCCCATAGTGTTGGCCTATGCAATGAATGCAAGGGCTGCCAAAAATTGTGAGGCACTCCAATGCACCTTGGAAAAGATGTGGGAGAGGGCCTCATAAAAAAATGTTCCCATTAGAAAGGAGCGGGTCTCCTATATTTGTAATGCCCATGCACTAAGTGTATGGTCTGACAAACATTTACCCTGGGGGGTATACATGAACATACTGTATAAAAAATATGTTTTACGGGCATCATAAACACCCTTTAGAAAAATTATGTGGGTGCTGCATCACGGACCACGATCACCCTGGTGATATGGTGGTGGAAAATGAGGATGAGGAGAAGGAGGAGGACAAGAGCAAATAGGCAAAATCAGGAAACGTATACTCAGGTGTGCGTGTGAAAAGGTGCATGTTAATACACCTCCCAAAAAAAGACACTGGATTTGAGTTTATGTTACGCTGCTATCTTTCGGTGGTGTTGAGAAATCTGGCCCAATCCAGCCCTTGTTCATTTTTATAAGAGTTAGCCTGTCAGCATTTTCAGTTGACAGGAGGATGCGCTTATCAGTTATAATTCCACCAGCGGCACTAAAAACCGGCTCTGATAAAAAGCTAGTGGCAGTGCAGCCAAGGACCTCCAAGGCGTAAGGAGCCAGTTCATTCCACATGTCCAGCTTGGATACCCAGTAATTATAAGACACAGAGGAATTACAGAGGACTTTGGTACGGTCGGCAAGGTACTCCCTCAGCATCTTCCCAAACTTTGCACTCCTTGTGAGAGTACCCCGCGCCTCAGGGCCTCTGCGATGGGAGGGGCTGAGAAAACTCTCCCAGAACTTTTATAGTGTTACCCTGCCTCTGCTGGATTGGAGTTGTGTCTCTCTCGGCTGTACTCCTTGGTTGTCCAATGAACTGTGACCTCTGCCACCAGCGTTTCCAGATGGGATTTCTTTTAATAGTTCTGCAACAAAGGCCTTCTGGTACTGCCCCATTTTTGTAGATCTGTCCGCCTCAGGAATAAGAGATATAAAGTTCTCCTTGTAGCATGGGTCTAGAAATGTCACCAACCAGTAATGATTGTCACCCAAAATTTTGAGAACACAAGGGTCATAACATAAACACAAACTAAGCCATGCGTGCCAGAATGCTAACAGGCAAGACTTCCATGTCCTCACCAAGAGGATGACTGACCATGCTCTCTTCCTCCTCCTCCCTGTCCTCAGGCCATCCACGCTAAACAGACTGTATGACAGTTATGCAGGTAGTACCGTCTATAGCGCATGAAACTAGCTCCTGTTCTTCCTCCCCTTCTCTTCCTCATTGTCGCCAAATTCACATTGGAATGAGATAAGGCTGGGCTATGTGTAATCACCCTGTATGGTTCCTTGCTCCATCTCATCGTGTTCCGCCTGCAATGAATCCTCTTTGATTGTGAGCAGAGAGCGTTTCAGAAGCCAAAGACACTAATTATGGCGTCATCGCCGCTCACTATCTTGGTGGAGTCCTCAAAGTTTTAGAGGATTGTACAGATGTCTGACATCCATGTCCACTCCTTAGGTCTTACGTGTGGAGTCTTAACTGAATACTGATGGCCTTGTTGATGCTGGTACTTAACAACTGCCTTCTTCTGCTCACAAATCCTTCCTAACATCTGCAGTGTAGAGTTCCAACGCGTAGGGACATCACACACCAGTCGGTGAGCCGGAAGCTGCAAACGCTGCTGACGCACGGCAAGGGCGGCAGAAGCAGTAGCTGACTTTCTAAAATGGGCACAGAGATGGCGTACTTTGACAATTAGATCCAGCAGCTCCGGGTATCTTTTGAGAAACCGCTGAACCACAAGGTTAAGCACATGGGCCAGGCATGGTACATTTGTGAGCTCGCCTCGCCTCAGAGCTGCCACCAGGTTCCGGCCATTGTTACACACGACCATGCCTGGCTGTAGGTTCAGCGGTGTCAGCCACCGATCTGCCTGCTCTTTCAGAGCTGTCCACAACTCTTCAGCATTGTGCGGTTTTTCACCTAAGCATATTAGCTTCAGCACAGCCTTTTGCCGCTTGGACGCGGCAGTGCTGCAGTGCTTCCAGCTTGTGACTGATGTGGTCTTTTCAGAGATGGAGGCTGAAGAGGAGGAGTAGGCTGAGGAGGATGAGGTGCAGGAGGTGTAGACTGTGGGGGCAAGCCTGATTGACCTAGGGCCCGCAATCCTCGGAGTCGGGAGGATGTGTTCCGTCTCAAGGTCCGACTGGGTCCCGGCTTCCACTAAGTTAACCCAGTGTGCCATCAGCGAGATGTACCGTCCCTGCCCACAAGCACATGTACACGTATCCAGGGTTAGGTGGACTTTCCCTGTAACTGCATTGTTGAGGGTACGGCTAATGTTTTGGGACACGTGCTTGTGTAATGCGGGTATGGCACACCGGGAGAAATAGTGGCGGCTGGGGACCGAGTACCGATGGACGGCCGCCACCATCATCAGGTTGTGGAAAGCTTCCGTCTCCACGAGCCTAAAAGGCAACATTTCAAGTGCAAGCAGTCGCGAAATGTGGGAATTTAGTAGTGTGGCCTGTGGGGCATTGGCTGCGTATTTGCGCTTGCATTCCAAGGACAACTGAACGCTGCGCTGGGAGAAGGACGTGCTTGCTGATGGTGCTAGTTGAGAGTGCGCAACGACAGGTGCAGGGCAGGAGGCATCTTCGCATGCACTATGGACGGGGGATTTGCTTGCACGCACAACAGCAGAAGAAGCAGTGGTGTCACCCGCAGACACTGTTCCTGGACCCTGGGGTTCGGCCCGCAAAGTTGGGTGCTTTGCTGCCATGTACCTGATCATGCTGGTGGTGGTCAGTCTGGTAATTTTGCTACCCTTGCTGATGCTGGCCTGGCAGGTGGTGCAAATCTCCCTTTTAGGGTTATCGGCAGTCTTTAAAAAACAACCAAACTTGGGAAGACCTAACAGTTGTACTGGCAACTTCTGTCGTGTTGGTGTTACGGGGAAGGGTTGCCTGCCTTCTGTCTGTGGCCACCACACCGCTTCTTCCTGCCTATTGGGGTGCTCTGTCTCCCTCCCCCTGTGTGCTGCTGTCCTCACTCTGCATGTCCTCCTGCCAGGTTGGGTCAGTTACTATATCATCCACCACCTCATCTTCCATTTCTGCACCCTGGTCCTCCTCCTGACTTTGTGGCAATTGTGTCTCATCATCATCCACCTCTTGTGACACTTTCCCACCATCGCCTTCATATGACCTTGCTTGCTCAAATATTTTGGCATCGCTACATGTGATCTCCTCTTGCCCCGTTTCAAGTGGACCGGGCAAGATGCCCAAATCTATAAATGGAAAAGTGAACAGAACAGCTCTTTGGAGTGTCCAAGTTTGGGATCAGTTGTCTCTGGGCACTCGGCATGGTGGGAGGAAGAAGGATCAGAGAGAGGAATATGCGGTCCGACTCAAGGCTACTGAGACTTGACCATGTGGAAGACAAGGTGGTGGTGGTGGTGGCTAAGTGATTGGAAGCATTATCTATTATCCAACCAATAACCTTTTCACACTGCTCTGTGTTCAATAGTGATATTCTGCGGTCCCCTATTAATTGGGACAGGAAGGTCGAGCGAGAAGATGTGGGTGTTTGTTGTGGCACAATTTCAGATTGCCCACGGCCTCGGCCTCTGCATGCACCATCACCATCACGTCCAGTTCCCCATCCCTTGCCACGTGCCTTGCCCATTTTAAATGGAGGACAATATCTTTCACGCTCACTACAAATGGCTGAACTTGGAACGAACTTGTATGTGATCCGTGTGACGGACAAACCACAGTTTTAAATAGCTGGCCTGTAGGTAACTATTTTAACAGCGCCGACCTCGTGTCAATAAGTTCACTGTCACACCGAAACAAAATTTTAATGGAGGCCAGAAATGGCAGAATTTTCAGCGCAATTATATGTGATCCGTGTGACGGACAAACCAGTTTTAAATAGCTGGCCTGTAGGTAACTATTTTTAACAGCGCCGACCTCGTGTCAATAAGTTCACTGACACACTGCAACAACAAAATTTCAATGGAGGCCTGAAATGGCAATATTTTCAGCGCAATTGTATGTGATCCGTGTGACGGGCAAACCACAGTTTAAAATAGCTGGCCTGTAGGTAATTATTTTTAACAGCGCCGACCTCGTGTCAATAAATTCACTGACACACTGCAACAAAATTTCAATGGAGGCCAGATTGGCAATATTTTCGCGCAATTATATGTGATCCGTGTGACGGACAAACCACAGTTTTAAATAGCTGGATTGTTAGCGATGTAATATGGAAAGGACCTGGCTGTATTCTGCAGTGCCAACAAGCAAATGGCGCAGATAAACAGTGTTCTCTGGATTGCTTTTTAAGCAAATAATCAGGATTAAGATAAAAAAAAATTATTCCTGGCCCCTGATACCTGGGCCTATTTCTACAAATATCTGTAAAAGCACCAGCAGACAGAATTGGAATGGACCCTCTTGCTATGTGCACTGCAGTCTGCTATGTACCCTGACTGCCTAGCACTGATATCTCTGCAGCTGGATTAGTCTTCAGAAGGACTGTTAGTTGAGATGGATATGTGTCTCTAATATAGTCTGGTATATCTACACTAACTAGAAACAAGCAAATCTCTCCCTAGCTCAGCAGCAGCTCTCCCTACGTTGTCTGATTCCGGAGTGACTGTAATGAGCATGGCGGATCCAGGTCTGATATAGACCTGATGACGCTGTGCAGCCAGCCAATCACATAATGCCACAACCAGCATGGCTGCGGCATTACAATGTGTGGCAGACAATCCTTGCACGTTGATTGGCACTCTAAAGAGCACCAAACATGCAGGGAGGGAACCCGAGCTTCTGTTGAGCAACCCCAGAAATACTTGGCGAGCGCCGAGCATCTCGAGCAGTGAGATGCTCGGGCGAGCACCGAGCAGTAGCGAGCATGCTCGCTCATCACTACTGGATTGTAGTGATGAGCGAGTATGTTTTGTTAACCCTTTCGCCGAGTGTGCTCGGGCCGAGCACCAAGTAGTTACAGCTGCTCGGTGATATGTTTGAATCACTCCCGTGTGCATGATTTGCAACTGTTTGACAGCTTTAATACATGGGAGGAATGTGTAAGAAACACGCATATTACTTACCGGCAATGTGTTTTTTCGGAACCCATGACGGCATACGAGAGAGGGGATCCGTCCTTCAAGGACAGGAAGCCTTCAAGATAAAAAGGGTGGCGCCTCTCTCTGCCTCAGTGGATTACAGAGCATGAGAGGACTCTCTGGTTAGAGCACATAATTTTATTAACCATAAACAAATTTCACCCAAGTGAATACTCAACACCCACCAACCGGAAGGTGAACACCATAGTGATAGGGAGGGAATGTAAAGGTGCCATCATGGGTTCCGAAAAAACACATTACCGGTAAGTAATATACGTGTTTTTCTGTCACCCATGACGGCACAACGAGAGGATTGCAGAGAACTAGGTATGTAAGGGAGGGACCACAGCCTGCAGAACCCTTCTCCCAAATGTGAGATCAAAGGAGGCAGAAAGGTCAAGTCTATAGCGATTATAGAAAGTAGACGGAGATGACCACGTGGCCGCCTTACATATTTGCTCAATGGGCACGTCCGCTCTTTCTGCCCAGGAAGCAGCCATGCCCCGTGTAGAGTGGGCCTTCAGATTGTTAGGAGGATCTCTGCCTGATCCCGTATAGGCCATCGTGATGGCTTCCCGGATCCACCGTGATAGAGTGCCTTTTGAGACCTTTGATCCCTTTCGGGAGCCCTGAAAGGAGACAAATAGAGCCCTATCCTTCCTCCATGAGCTTGTGGATGCTAAATAATGTATAAGGCATCTCCTGATATCCAAGGTATGAAATCTTTCCTCCTTGCTATTTTTTGGTTCAGGACAGAAGGAAGGTGGTAGGGATATTGTGACGCCTCTAATCGAAAAAGCTGTTTATTTTACCCTGGGAGATGGGGGACTCAGAGTCGGGTCCTGTGATGGAGAGATGGGGTGCAGCCATGGCCCGGACCCGACCCGTGCTCAGGGCAGTCACATTAAAAGGAGATGGTGTGGGCTTATCCGGGTTGAGTGGCTGATTTACGACTACGCCACCTGTGGCACCTGGTGAAGGCCACCAGCGCCGCTGCAGTCCGCTGAGGCCTGGTGTGATGGCGGCCAGAGTTATTACCACTCCCCACAGGCGGAGCAAGGCCTCAGGGCAGAGGGACAGGATGGAGGGGGTAGTAGTAGAGGAGAATGGATGCCGCTTCTCGCGGTGTGGCGCAGAAATAACAATCCGGAGGCCATAGGGGTGAACTTCCAAGGCTTTACTCACTTTAGAGATGGCAGAAGGAAGGCGACTCCCTGCTCCCCGTGGAGTCCTGCGTCACCAGGGACGGCGGTCCGACAACCTCTGAGTAAGTCCAGCATTCAGTCGGGACCCTACACCAGAGTGTTCCTGAACTACAGACCGAATCCTTTCCTGTCCGAGTGTGTGTGCGAAATAGGCCGGGTCTCCCTCTGAGCTCCTCTCAGAACAAGGGCACGGGTGGCAGCTCCGCTCTGTCTGATACCCGGTGGGATCCTCAGGGCCTACCGGGTTTTCCCGACCAGGACATGGAGTAGCAAGGTCGGGTGTTGGGGGCCGGTACCCCTCTTGCAGCTGGACTCCCTCTGAATATATTAGCATGGCGAGGACAGGTGGCGTACACCGCTCCGTCTGCATCCTGCCTGGGATCCATTCACTGTGGAGCCACACTCTTAAGCTCCGGGCCTTCTTGGTCCTGGTCCTTGACCGGGTCGAGACATTCCTTGTCTACAACCTCCCCCTCGTCCCAAGGCCGGGGTACGAGGGCTGTGTCTCCATCCGATGCAGGCCCACACAGGATCCGCATTCGGGTGGGAAATCACAGTACCCTCAGCAATTGACAGCATAAAGACAGTCAAAGAGCTAGGCTAATGACGATCACAAGACCAAGACCAAAGATGGCTTTTTATTAAATATCAAATTTAATGTGTAACTAACTTGTAAGTCCTCCACCCTCACCCACTAACTGGTTCCCCTAACTCTTGGCTCCCTAGTCTCCCTGTAACCAGGGGAGCAGCACCTAGTGCATACTAGCCCCCTCTGGTGGAGAAATGTGGTGTTGGATGCAAAGGTTGGATCACGACTATCACACTGTTCTTACCTGTTCTTACCTATGAGATAAGGCTGGGCTATGTGTAATCACCCTGTATGGTTCCTTGCTCCATCTCATCGTGTTCCGCCTGCAATGAATCCTCTTTGATTGTGAGCAGAGAGCGTTTCAGAAGCCAAAGACACTAATTATGGCGTCATCGCCGCTCACTATCTTGGTGGAGTCCTCAAAGTTTTAGAGGATTGTACAGATGTCTGACATCCATGTCCACTCCTTAGGTCTTACGTGTGGAGTCTTAACTGAATACTGATGGCCTTGTTGATGCTGGTACTTAACAACTGCCTTCTTCTGCTCACAAATCCTTCCTAACATCTGCAGTGTAGAGTTCCAACGCGTAGGGACATCACACACCAGTCGGTGAGCCGGAAGCTGCAAACGCTGCTGACGCACGGCAAGGGCGGCAGAAGCAGTAGCTGACTTTCTAAAATGGGCACAGAGATGGCGTACTTTGACAATTAGATCCAGCAGCTCCGGGTATCTTTTGAGAAACCGCTGAACCACAAGGTTAAGCACATGGGCCAGGCATGGTACATTTGTGAGCTCGCCTCGCCTCAGAGCTGCCACCAGGTTCCGGCCATTGTTACACACGACCATGCCTGGCTGTAGGTTCAGCGGTGTCAGCCACCGATCTGCCTGCTCTTTCAGAGCTGTCCACAACTCTTCAGCATTGTGCGGTTTTTCACCTAAGCATATTAGCTTCAGCACAGCCTTTTGCCGCTTGGACGCGGCAGTGCTGCAGTGCTTCCAGCTTGTGACTGATGTGGTCTTTTCAGAGATGGAGGCTGAAGAGGAGGAGTAGGCTGAGGAGGATGAGGTGCAGGAGGTGTAGACTGTGGGGGCAAGCCTGATTGACCTAGGGCCCGCAATCCTCGGAGTCGGGAGGATGTGTTCCGTCTCAAGGTCCGACTGGGTCCCGGCTTCCACTAAGTTAACCCAGTGTGCCATCAGCGAGATGTACCGTCCCTGCCCACAAGCACATGTACACGTATCCAGGGTTAGGTGGACTTTCCCTGTAACTGCATTGTTGAGGGTACGGCTAATGTTTTGGGACACGTGCTTGTGTAATGCGGGTATGGCACACCGGGAGAAATAGTGGCGGCTGGGGACCGAGTACCGATGGACGGCCGCCACCATCATCAGGTTGTGGAAAGCTTCCGTCTCCACGAGCCTAAAAGGCAACATTTCAAGTGCAAGCAGTCGCGAAATGTGGGAATTTAGTAGTGTGGCCTGTGGGGCATTGGCTGCGTATTTGCGCTTGCATTCCAAGGACAACTGAACGCTGCGCTGGGAGAAGGACGTGCTTGCTGATGGTGCTAGTTGAGAGTGCGCAACGACAGGTGCAGGGCAGGAGGCATCTTCGCATGCACTATGGACGGGGGATTTGCTTGCACGCACAACAGCAGAAGAAGCAGTGGTGTCACCCGCAGACACTGTTCCTGGACCCTGGGGTTCGGCCCGCAAAGTTGGGTGCTTTGCTGCCATGTACCTGATCATGCTGGTGGTGGTCAGTCTGGTAATTTTGCTACCCTTGCTGATGCTGGCCTGGCAGGTGGTGCAAATCTCCCTTTTAGGGTTATCGGCAGTCTTTAAAAAACAACCAGACTTGGGAAGACCTAACAGTTGTACTGGCAACTTCTGTCGTGTTGGTGTTACGGGGAAGGGTTGCCTGCCTTCTGTCTGTGGCCACCACACCGCTTCTTCCTGCCTATTGGGGTGCTCTGTCTCCCTCCCCCTGTGTGCTGCTGTCCTCACTCTGCATGTCCTCCTGCCAGGTTGGGTCAGTTACTATATCATCCACCACCTCATCTTCCATTTCTGCACCCTGGTCCTCCTCCTGACTTTGTGGCAATTGTGTCTCATCATCATCCACCTCTTGTGACACTTTCCCACCATCGCCTTCATATGACCTTGCTTGCTCAAATATTTTGGCATCGCTACATGTGATCTCCTCTTGCCCCGTTTCAAGTGGACCGGGCAAGATGCCCAAATCTATAAATGGAAAAGTGAACAGAACAGCTCTTTGGAGTGTCCAAGTTTGGGATCAGTTGTCTCTGGGCACTCGGCATGGTGGGAGGAAGAAGGATCAGAGAGAGGAATATGCGGTCCGACTCAAGGCTACTGAGACTTGACCATGTGGAAGACAAGGTGGTGGTGGTGGTGGCTAAGTGATTGGAAGCATTATCTATTATCCAACCAATAACCTTTTCACACTGCTCTGTGTTCAATAGTGATATTCTGCGGTCCCCTATTAATTGGGACAGGAAGGTCGAGCGAGAAGATGTGGGTGTTTGTTGTGGCACAATTTCAGATTGCCCACGGCCTCGGCCTCTGCATGCACCATCACCATCACGTCCAGTTCCCCATCCCTTGCCACGTGCCTTGCCCATTTTAAATGGAGGACAATATCTTTCACGCTCACTACAAATGGCTGAACTTGGAACGAACTTGTATGTGATCCGTGTGACGGACAAACCACAGTTTTAAATAGCTGGCCTGTAGGTAACTATTTTAACAGCGCCGACCTCGTGTCAATAAGTTCACTGTCACACCGAAACAAAATTTTAATGGAGGCCAGAAATGGCAGAATTTTCAGCGCAATTATATGTGATCCGTGTGACGGACAAACCAGTTTTAAATAGCTGGCCTGTAGGTAACTATTTTTAACAGCGCCGACCTCGTGTCAATAAGTTCACTGACACACTGCAACAACAAAATTTCAATGGAGGCCTGAAATGGCAATATTTTCAGCGCAATTGTATGTGATCCGTGTGACGGGCAAACCACAGTTTAAAATAGCTGGCCTGTAGGTAATTATTTTTAACAGCGCCGACCTCGTGTCAATAAATTCACTGACACACTGCAACAAAATTTCAATGGAGGCCAGATTGGCAATATTTTCGCGCAATTATATGTGATCCGTGTGACGGACAAACCACAGTTTTAAATAGCTGGATTGTTAGCGATGTAATATGGAAAGGACCTGGCTGTATTCTGCAGTGCCAACAAGCAAATGGCGCAGATAAACAGTGTTCTCTGGATTGCTTTTTAAGCAAATAATCAGGATTAAGATAAAAAAAAATTATTCCTGGCCCCTGATACCTGGGCCTATTTCTACAAATATCTGTAAAAGCACCAGCAGACAGAATTGGAATGGACCCTCTTGCTATGTGCACTGCAGTCTGCTATGTACCCTGACTGCCTAGCACTGATATCTCTGCAGCTGGATTAGTCTTCAGAAGGACTGTTAGTTGAGATGGATATGTGTCTCTAATATAGTCTGGTATATCTACACTAACTAGAAACAAGCAAATCTCTCCCTAGCTCAGCAGCAGCTCTCCCTACGTTGTCTGATTCCGGAGTGACTGTAATGAGCATGGCGGATCCAGGTCTGATATAGACCTGATGACGCTGTGCAGCCAGCCAATCACATAATGCCACAACCAGCATGGCTGCGGCATTACAATGTGTGGCAGACAATCCTTGCACGTTGATTGGCACTCTAAAGAGCACCAAACATGCAGGGAGGGAACCCGAGCTTCTGTTGAGCAACCCCAGAAATACTTGGCGAGCGCCGAGCATCTCGAGCAGTGAGATGCTCGGGCGAGCACCGAGCAGTAGCGAGCATGCTCGCTCATCACTACTGGATTGTAGTGATGAGCGAGTATGTTTTGTTAACCCTTTCGCCGAGTGTGCTCGGGCCGAGCACCAAGTAGTTACAGCTGCTCGGTGATATGTTTGAATCACTCCCGTGTGCATGATTTGCAACTGTTTGACAGCTTTAATACATGGGAGGAATGTGTAAGAAACACGCATATTACTTACCGGCAATGTGTTTTTTCGGAACCCATGACGGCATACGAGAGAGGGGATCCGTCCTTCAAGGACAGGAAGCCTTCAAGATAAAAAGGGTGGCGCCTCTCTCTGCCTCAGTGGATTACAGAGCATGAGAGGACTCTCTGGTTAGAGCACATAATTTTATTAACCATAAACAAATTTCACCCAAGTGAATACTCAACACCCACCAACCGGAAGGTGAACACCATAGTGATAGGGAGGGAATGTAAAGGTGCCATCATGGGTTCCGAAAAAACACATTACCGGTAAGTAATATACGTGTTTTTCTGTCACCCATGACGGCACAACGAGAGGATTACAGAGAACTAGGTATGTAAGGGAGGGACCACAGCCTGCAGAACCCTTCTCCCAAATGTGAGATCAAAGGAGGCAGAAAGGTCAAGTCTATAGCGATTATAGAAAGTAGACGGAGATGACCACGTGGCCGCCTTACATATTTGCTCAATGGGCACGTCCGCTCTTTCTGCCCAGGAAGCAGCCATGCCCCGTGTAGAGTGGGCCTTCAGATTGTTAGGAGGATCTCTGCCTGATCCCGTATAGGCCATCGTGATGGCTTCCCGGATCCACCGTGATAGAGTGCCTTTTGAGACCTTTGATCCCTTTCGGGAGCCCTGAAAGGAGACAAATAGAGCCCTATCCTTCCTCCATGAGCTTGTGGATGCTAAATAATGTATAAGGCATCTCCTGATATCCAAGGTATGAAATCTTTCCTCCTTGCTATTTTTTGGTTCAGGACAGAAGGAAGGTGGTAGGGATATTGTGACGCCTCTAATCGAAAAAGCTGTTTATTTTACCCTGGGAGATGGGGGACTCAGAGTCGGGTCCTGTGATGGAGAGATGGGGTGCAGCCATGGCCCGGACCCGACCCGTGCTCAGGGCAGTCACATTAAAAGGAGATGGTGTGGGCTTATCCGGGTTGAGTGGCTGATTTACGACTACGCCACCTGTGGCACCTGGTGAAGGCCACCAGCGCCGCTGCAGTCCGCTGAGGCCTGGTGTGATGGCGGCCAGAGTTATTACCACTCCCCACAGGCGGAGCAAGGCCTCAGGGCAGAGGGACAGGATGGAGGGGGTAGTAGTAGAGGAGAATGGATGCCGCTTCTCGCGGTGTGGCGCAGAAATAACAATCCGGAGGCCATAGGGGTGAACTTCCAAGGCTTTACTCACTTTAGAGATGGCAGAAGGAAGGCGACTCCCTGCTCCCCGTGGAGTCCTGCGTCACCAGGGACGGCGGTCCGACAACCTCTGAGTAAGTCCAGCATTCAGTCGGGACCCTACACCAGAGTGTTCCTGAACTACAGACCGAATCCTTTCCTGTCCGAGTGTGTGTGCGAAATAGGCCGGGTCTCCCTCTGAGCTCCTCTCAGAACAAGGGCACGGGTGGCAGCTCCGCTCTGTCTGATACCCGGTGGGATCCTCAGGGCCTACCGGGTTTTCCCGACCAGGACATGGAGTAGCAAGGTCGGGTGTTGGGGGCCGGTACCCCTCTTGCAGCTGGACTCCCTCTGAATATATTAGCATGGCGAGGACAGGTGGCGTACACCGCTCCGTCTGCATCCTGCCTGGGATCCATTCGCTGTGGAGCCACACTCTTAAGCTCCGGGCCTTCTTGGTCCTGGTCCTTGACCGGGTCGAGACATTCCTTGTCTACAACCTCCCCCTCGTCCCAAGGCCGGGGTACGAGGGCTGTGTCTCCATCCGATGCAGGCCCACACAGGATCCGCATTCGGGTGGGAAATCACAGTACCCTCAGCAATTGACAGCATAAAGACAGTCAAAGAGCTAGGCTAATGACGATCACAAGACCAAGACCAAAGATGGCTTTTTATTAAATATCAAATTTAATGTGTAACTAACTTGTAAGTCCTCCACCCTCACCCACTAACTGGTTCCCCTAACTCTTGGCTCCCTAGTCTCCCTGTAACCAGGGGAGCAGCACCTAGTGCATACTAGCCCCCTCTGGTGGAGAAATGTGGTGTTGGATGCAAAGGTTGGATCACGACTATCACACTGTTCTTACCTCAGAGGAGGAACACTACACTCCATTAAAGAAGTGCAGCATCCCTGTGGCGGTTGAACCCTCAGGGGTGCCACACTATCTCCTGAGACATATGAAATTTAGAAACAATTTTAGGAAGGAAAGCAGGGTCTGGACTCAAAACTACCCTATCGCCTAGCACTAAGGTAAAAGGTGGCTCTGCAGACAAAGCCTGTAACTCACTAACCCTCCGTGCTGATGTTAAGGCCACCAGAAGTATTGTTTTTAGGGTGAGTAATTTTATGCACCCTGAGCTAAGGGGCTCGAAGGGAGAACCTGTTAACGCGTTTAGCACTAAGTTTAAAACCCAAGAAGGGACTCTTATTATAGGGGCTGGATTGGCTCTACTGTACGCCCTCACGAACCTGGAAATCCATTTGTTACCGGCCAGATTATAATTATACAAGTCCCCTAAGGCAGAGATTTGGACCTTTAAGGTGCTAACCGCAAGGCCTTTCTCCGGCCCTTTTTGAAGAAATTCCAAAATGGCCGTTATGGGAACCCCCCCACCCAGGGAGAATCCTTGAGATGACAAGAACTTCTTCCAGACTCTACTGTAGATTTTAGTAGTGATTGGTTTCCTACTACCTAGAAGAGTAGTAACTAGATTCAATGAGAAACCCCGACCCTCTAGCAACGACCTCTCAAGTTCCAGGCCGCTAAGTGCAATCCTTTCACCTGAGGATGGAATATAGGACCTTGAGCAAGAAGGTCGGGAATCTCTGGAAGAATCCAGGGGTTCGTGACTGACATGCTCCTTAGCCAAAAGAACCATGGTCTCTTGGGCCAGAAGGGGACTATGAGGATCACTCGAGCCTGATCCTCCCGGATCTTCCTCAACACTGCTGGAATTAGGCACGTTGGGGGAAAGGCATAGGCCAGACTAAAATCCCATCTGCACTGGAAGGCGTCTACTACTAAAGGGTTTTCCGTGGGATTCAGGGAGCAGAACTTTTTTAACTTGCTATTCTGACGGGTCGCAAACAGGTCGACCTCTGGAGACCACCACATGGCCACTAGCTGGCGGAAGGCTGAGTGATTTAGAGTCCATTCTCCCTGCAATAATGGCCTGCGACTTAGAAAGTCTGCCTTCGTGTTGTCCTCTTCTCTGATATGAAGGGCCTTTAAAGAGAGAACTTTTCCTTCCACTAGAGAAAATATCCTCCCCGCAATCTACATTAGTGATTTTGAGCGAGTTCCCCTCTGGTGGTTTACATATGCCACCTTGACCTGGTTGTCGGACAGAATTTTTATGTTATGCCCTCGTAGAAGGGGTAAGAAGCTGATTAGTGCCTTCTCTACTGCTCGTAGTTCCCACATGTTGGAAGACTCCAGACTCTCCTCCTCTGACCAAGTCCCCTGTATCGGGCGGTTGTCTAGGTGCGCCCCCCACTCCCTGGGGCTGGCGTCTGTAGTAATCACTCTGGTAAATTGGGGAACCCAGGGGACGCCTGTCTGGAATGTGTTTGTCTCTAACCACCAATACAGAGACTGAATTACATTTTGTGGGAGTGTTAACCTGCCCTCCAGATGTCCCCTGAGGATGATTTCGTTCTTTAGGACGTCCCATTGCAATTCTCTTGAATGAAATTGGGCCCAGCATACCGCTGGGAAGCAGGAGGTGAGGGACCCCAACAGAGACATGGCCCCCCTGAGAGTCATTACTGGGTCTGTTATGGCTGTCGAGACTAAATTTTTTATTTTCTCTCTTTTCTGCTCGGGCAGGCGGCATTCCTGTCGAACCGAATCCAGAGTAAGGCCTAAAAAGATCTGAGTTGTATGCGGGATCAGTTTTGATTTTTCTAGGTTTAAACACCATCCTAAATTTTTTAAGATGGTGCACACCTAATCCACTTGGGCCAGGCAGTGATCGTAAGTTTTGCCCACTATTAGGAAGTCGTCCAGGTACGGAATGATCAATTTGTTTTCCTCCCTGAGATGAGCCGTAACCTCCGCTATAAGTTTTGTGAATACGCGGGGCGCTACTGCTAGGCCGAAGGGAAGAGCTCTGTACTTGAAGTGCTTGACGACTCCCTGTACAGTTACGGCTACTCTGAAGTATTTTTGAAAGTCGTGATGGATTGGCACATGGTAATACGCATACTTTAGGTCCAACACTGCCATGTAGCAGCCGGGAAATAGAAGGCTTATCGTTGATTTTATTGTTTCCATCTTGAATGATGGAATGTTCAGGAATTTGTTTGAGCCTTTCAAGTTGAGGATGACTCTGTATGAATTGTCCGGCTTCTTTATAAGGAACAAGGGGAAATAGAACCCTCTTCTTTCTTCTTGTGGTGATACCTCCAGCAAGACGTTCTTTTGCAGGAGACCTGAAATCTCTTCCTCCAGTGCCCACTGTTCTTGTAGAGAGGATCTTAAGGCAGTCGGGATAAATTTCTCTGGTGGGTTCCTCAGAAATTCTAGTTTTAAACCTGATTTTACTAAATTGAGGATCCACTTGCTGGAAGAGATCCTTTCCCAGCCTGGAAGGAAGAGAGAGAGCCTCCCTCCCACCTGGGATAGAGTGTCATTTTGGCGGTTTGCGACTATCCTGGGAGGGCGCGCCGAACAAAAACCCTTTCCCTTTCCTGGAACGATCCTCCCATCTAGATTGTTCTGATTGTTCTGTGGACGTCCTTCTGCAGCCAAATTTCTTCCTCCGAAAGGACTGCTTAAAAGTTGAGAAGGAAGATTTAGGAAATCCTTTTTTGTTGTCACCTGCTTTCTCCAGAATTGTGTCAAGAGAGGCACCGAAAAGAAAATCTCCTTCACACGGAAGAGAACATAGCTTTCCCTTCGTTTGTATGTCCCCCAGGCAACATTTCAGCCAGACTGCTCTACGGCCGGCATTAGACAGGGCCGCAGATCTTGCTGCTAATCTGGCAGAATCCGCAGAGGCGTCCCATAATAAGGCCGCTGCTCCTTTCAATACAGGTAGAGAGGCCAGAATGGAGTCCTGTGACTCGTTGTTCTTAACCTGGTCTTCTAACCTGTCTAACCAAACCATAAGGGATCTTGCGGTACAGGTTGCTGCTATGGCTGGTTTCAATGCCCCTGCTGATGACTCCCAAGTTCCCTTAAGGAAGGTATCTACCTTTCGGTCCAGTAGGTCCTTCAGCATCCCTGTGTCTTCCAAAGAGAGAGAAGATCTTCTAGAAGCTTTGGATACCGCAACATCCAGCTTCGGGGCTTTATACCAGGAAGCGGTATCTTCCTCACTAAAGGCATATTTCCTTTTGAAGGAAGATGGAATGGGAGACTTTTTCTCCGGCCTATCCCACTCCTTCCTGATAAGTCCCTGCACCTTATCATTAATCGGGAAAACTCTATGTTTTTTCCGATCCAAGGTGCCGAACATAATATCCTGTACCAATTTTTTTGACTTCTGGTCAACTAACCCCATTGTGGACTTGACGGCTTTTACTAAGCTATCCACACTTTCTAGGGGAAAACAATGACCTGTGCCTGCCTTGCTATCCGAAGAGGAAGAGTCAGTGGAGTCATCCAGCATTCCCTGGTCGGATTCAGAGTCTAAAAGGGTGGGTGGGGTTTTTTCCCTGTGGGCCTGGGATGCTTGGGAAAACGACTTAAACAATTTTTCTACCTCAGACCTAATAAGGGCTTTTAGATTTGAAGAAAAATCCGGGGTTCCCTCTGAAATTGTTTCCTCAATACATAGCTGGTATAATCTTTTGGGCCAGTCTTTAGTCAGACCCCGTTCACACAGGGCACATACTCTGTACTTGAATTTCTCCGTACATTTTTTAGGGACATCCTGACCATATAAGGGAGGAAGGAGAGGGAGAGAGAGAGACAAAACAGAAAAAAGTCTACATTAATACGTCGACTTTCACGTAGCTCACTCACCACTGAGTAGATAAAGACAGGGTACCGGAACGGGACGCAGGACGGTATCCGATACTTCTCCACAGAAGACTGCGGAATCATCGATCCTGCAGGAGCTATGCCAGCTGGATCTTAAATCCCTGCTGCTGCGAGTCCCAGAACGCTCACTTCTCCTGCTCTGCGGTGGAAGCTGCTCCTGGGTGCCCTTCTGGCTCCGAGGCTGCCGCGGTTGCTCCATCTCCTCGGGCTGCTGCAGCTGCAGCATGGACTGCTGCTCTTGCTGCTGATGCGGTGGGGAGGGCTGCTGTGAGGCCATTACGGTGCACTGCGCCCCTGCCTGGCCAGTGATCTACCGGTGATCTACCCTTAAATACCCTTATTGTGCCAGGGAGATCACCGGCCGGTGTCCCCACAGCTTCCGGTACCTCCCCCGAAAATGACAACCGGGGGTCAGAAGTCCAAGCGCGCGCCATCGGGGCGCGGATTCCAGTTTCGTCACTTCCGGTCGTGCCCCGTGACATCACATCCGGGACGCGGGGTTTGCTGGCTACCATGCTGTGTAGGTGCCGCAAACCCCCGCCCGCATGCGGGGAGACCACATGTCGGCGCCCCCCACGGCGCTTCCTGGATCCACGGAACCAGCCGCAGCAGAGACTGTGCCAGGCCACCACCGACCGGCCCCGGCCCAGGTAAGCTTGAACTTGCTGCTATCGCCGCCGACGAGATGGAAGGTCCCCCATCAAGGACAGGAAACCACTTAGGCGGAGAGAGGTGCCGCCCTTTTTATCTTGAAGGTTTCCTGTCCTTGAAGGGCGTATCCCCTCTCTCGTTGTGCCGTCATGGGTGACAGAAAAATAGACATTCCTCACATGTATTAAACCTGTCAAACAGTCGCAAATCATGCACATAGGAGTGATTCAAACATATCACCGAGCAGCTGTAACTACTCGGTGCTCGGCCCGAGCATACTCGGAGAAAGGGTTAACAAAACATACTCACTCATCACTACTGGATTTTCATCCATACAGATTAACCTACTTTGTGTTAAATTATGGTGGTTTTAAACAAAAAAAATGCTTTGCCTGCTGCAGCACTGACAGTGAGTGGCAACAGGCTCTGCTGAAGCTAATTTGTCATAAAAGACAAACAGCACACCACCTCAGAGTTGTTGAACAAAATAACAAACCAGACAGATCTGTGTCTCTTGCCGCTGAACCTACAACCAGGCATGATCATGTGTGATAATGACCATAACCTAGTGGTGGCTGTGAAGCTTTGCAAGCTCATACATGTAAAATGCTTAGCCACGTGCTCAATTTAGTAGTTAAGCAGTTTCTGAAAACCTACCCAGATTTGTTAAAGCTTCTTGTCAAGGTACGCCGCGTGAGCCCCCATTTCCACAAGACAGCTACAGCTTCTGCTACTCTGACAGTGCTGCAGCAGCACTTGCAAGAGCCAGGTCACTGACTGGTGTGTGAGCGGACCACTCACTGGACCTCCACTCTGCACATGCTAGCAAATCTTTGTGATCAGCAAAGGCCAGTTGTTGAATACCAGCTCCAACGCGCCCATCAGTATTCTGGTCAGCCTCCGCACATAACAACTGAAGAGTGGGTATGAATGTCTGATGTTTGTGCGGTTCTCGAAGACTTTGATGACTCCACAAAGATGGCGAGCGGCGATGATGCCACAATCAGCGTAACAATCCTGCTTCTGTGCCTACTTAAACAGTCACTGCTCACAATTAAAGCTGAAGCTTTGCATGCCGGCCAGGTGGAGATGGAGGAAGACATGAGACAGGGAGATACTACCCAGCCCAGCCTCATCTCATCTGCTCATCACGGATTGGGTAACAATGAGGAAGTGGAGGCTGAGGAAAAGGAGGAGGAACACAAGAGGCTAGTACTGACACAAGCTTCCTCCCATCTCTCCTACGTGGCTGGGCTGAGGAGGGGAATGAGGAAGAAGTGATGGAGGAGGAGGAAGAGATGGAGAGTAGTCATCATGGTGGAGACAGGGAAGTGTTGGCTGTAGGGACCTTGTCACATGTGGTCAACTTTATGTCCCACTGCCTTTCCTGTCATCCTTGCATTACATTCATCTCGGCCAAAAAAGAGTACTGGTTGTTCACTCTGCTAGATCCAAGCTACAAGGAAAACCTTGCATCTCTACTTACTGAGGCAGAGAGGTCTACTAATATGGTGCTATACCAGAAGGCCATTGTGGAATATATATTGAAAAAATTCCCATCAGTCAACAAAAATGTCAGTGGGCAAGCTTCCTTGCCCAATCAAGGAGGAGAGGCGAGGGAGACACGCACCAGGTAGAGCAGAGGCAGGGGTACACTGTCAAAGGCAAAGGCCAATTTCATGATGCCCTCTCTGCATCCAGGCCCTGATAACCAGGTATTTTTGACAAGGAGGGAAAAGTTTTTAAAGATGGTCAAGCAATAAATGGCCAACAAAACCAGTGTACTCCATAATTCCTCTGCGACCTACAGCTATTGGGTCTCAAAGATGGACACCTGGCATGATCTGTCCCTCTATGTCTTAAAGGTGTTGTGCTGCCCTGCCGCTAGCATCTTGTTTGAGTGGGTTTTATTTGAATGAGGCCTTCCAGTAGTTGCCTTCAAGCGTGTATGGATGACCCTACTTGTATTTTTTTCCTGGCTTTGCACTTTGTGCAAAGCCTTTATGAGTGTAGGAGTGTATTAACTACACTTTCAAAATATTTTAATGAAGCTCGCAAGTTATTGCCTTCAAGGGTCTATAGATGACTGTGTTACCCTCCTTTTCATCTCTTACTGGCTTTGTACTTTGTGCAAAGACTTTTTAAGTATAGGAGTACCACTACATGACAATTTGAACATAATGTGTATGAGGCCCTCATTAATGTCTCATACAGGGTGTATCTGAGTCCCTCTTGCATCTAATTTTTGGTAGCTCTTGCTTCCTTCATAAATTACACTGAAATGTCCTATTGTTTTTAAAAAACAATAATAAAAATGAAATAAAAATTAACAGAAAATTCAATTTTATTTTACTTAAACTATTTTTTTAATCCTTTTTAAATTTTGCCTTATATACAAAGTCATTATACATGAAAGAATGTTTCTTAACTTTTAACATTTTTGTTCCTGTCAACTCAAATTTCTCATCAATTTTGAAAGTTTTATTGTCAATCCTTAAAGTGGAGTAAAAGTGTGACACCATTGTCTCAGCAGAGATTTGAGAGTCAGAGATGCTTCCAGTGGTCTTCACCCTGCTGTTCTCCTCCCATTCAGCACTTTTTCCATTTATTTCAACATTTTCACTGCCCCCCCCCCCCCAAGACCTCCTTGTAGGGTGTGCCGGAAAAATGCTCAGATTTCCCACTGACTTCCATTATACTTGTTACTCGAAGCATGCATCCGAGCATTAAGATCTGCTCGGTTCGAGTAACGAACATCCAAGCATTTTAGTGCTCGCTCTTCACTAGTATACAGCAGTCTTGGTTTCTCCTATGTGATGTATATACAGCAGCCTCGGTGTGCCCTCTGTGATGCATATACAGCATATCTCCCACTGCACTTTTTCCATCCATTTCAACATTTTCAATGCCCCCCAGACCACCTTGTAGGGTCTGCCTGAAAAATGCTCGGATTTCCCACTGACTTCCGTTATACTAGTTACTCGAAACGAGCATCCGAGCATTAAAAATTGCTCGGTTCGAATAACGAGCATCCAAGCATTTTAGTGCTCGCTCATCCCTAATATTCACACAATAGCAGGATACATACAATGTGCAGTTACATCCGTGCTCCTGTCCAGGCACAATAGAAGACACTAAGCATAAGAGGATAAGGAATATGTGCTCTGTATTACAGCAATCCATATAGATATATTAAAAGGTGGTCAGTAATCCCCATGAAAGTCCCCACTCCCTGTGCGGATTACACCACCTGGGAAATGATACAACTGTGAGGTGGATAAACAGTTCTGCACGTGAGGATCATAGATTATAAGCAGTTCAGGCCATATTTCAGAAGTGTGGATTTCATCTAAAAATATTTTGTGCAATGATGTAACAATATGCGCAATACATACCGTATTTTTTGGACTATAAGACGCATTTTTTTCCTCCAAAATTTTGGAGGAAAGTGGGGGGTGCGTCTTATAGTCCGAATACTATATTATTGTATGGCCCCATAGTGGTGGGTGTGATGGAGCAGCAGCGGGGGATCAGCGGGGCACAGGAGGCAGGAGCCGCCTGCTGCAGCCTGCGCTGTGCCCGCTACTAATGAAAATTAATATTCTCTGCTCCCCACGCCCATGGGCGTGGAGAGCAATGAATATTAATTTTTCTTAATAGCCGGCACACTGGAGCCGCAGCGTGGCTCCTTCTGCCGCTCTGCGGTCTGTGTGCCCGCTATTAAGCTCATGAATATTCGCTACAACCCACTCCCATGGATTGTAGGGAATATCCATGGTCTTTTATAGCAGGTACATTGACCGCAGAGTGCAGCAGGAGCCGCGCTGCGGTACAGTGCGCCGGCTATTGAACAGACTGAATGGTCACTGCTCCCCACACACAGAGTCCCGGCGTGGGGAGCAGTGACTGTTCCAGCACAGCGTCTCACACTGTGTGAGGGTGCATGGCATGTACGCCGTGCGCACGCTGCCATGCGCAGCTCACACAGTGAGAGTGTCAGCAGCAGAGCGGGACAGCGCTGGAGGAGAGAGGAGGTATGATTGTTCATTTTTTTTTGTAGGCAGCTGATGGGTGCTCAGAGGGTGCCATACATACCAGGATGGGGGCTGAGAGGGGTGCCATGCATACCAGGATGGGGGCTCAGAAGGTGCCATACATACCAGGATGGGGGCTCCGAAGGTGCCATACATACCAGGATGGGGGCTCAGAAGGTGCCAAACATACCAGGATGGGGGCTCAGAGGGTGCCATGCATACCAGGATGGGGGCTCAGAGGGGTGCCATGCATACCAGGATGTTGGCTCAGAGGGGTGCCATGCATGCCAGGATGGGGGCTCAGAGGGGTGCCATGCATACCAGGATGGGGGCTCAGAGAGTGCCATGCATACCAGGGTGGGGGCTCAGGGGGTGCCATGCATACCAGGATTGGTGCTCAGGGGGTGCCATGCATACCAGGATGGGGGCTCAAGGGGTGCCATGCATACCAGGATGGGGGCTCAAGGGGTGCCATGCATACCAGGATGGGGGATAAAGTGGTGCCATGCATAGCAGGATGGGGGCTCAGAGGGTGCCATGCATACCAGGATGGGGGATAAAGGGGTGCCATGCATACCAGGATGGGGGCTCAGAGGGTGCCATGCATACCAGGATGGGGGCTCAAGGGGTGCCATGCATACCAGGATGGGGGATAAAGGGGTGCCATGCATACCAGGATGGGGGCTCAGAAGGTGCCATGCATACCAGGATGGGGGATAAAGGGGTGCCATGCATAGCAGGATGGGGGCTCGGAGGGTGCCATGCATGCCAGGATGAGGGATAAAGGGGTGCCATGCATACCAGGATGGGTGCTCAGAGGGTGTCATGCATAGCAGGATGGGGGCTCAAGGGGTGCCATGCATACCAGGATGGGGGCTCAATGGGTGCCATGCATACCAGGATGGAGGATAAAGGGGTGCCATGCACAGCAGGATGGGGTCTCAGAGGGTGCCATGCATACCAGGATGGGGGCTCAAGGGGTGCCATGCATACCAGGATTGTGGCTCAAGGGGTGCCATGCATACCAGGATGGGGGCTCAAGGGGTGCCATGCATAGCAGGATGGGGGCTCGGAGGGTGCCATGCATGCCAGGATGGGGGATAAAGGGGTGCCATGCATACCAGGATGGGGGCTCAGAGGGTGCCATGCATACTAGGATGGGGGCTCAAGGGGTGCCATGCATACCAGGATGGGGGCTCAATGGGTGCCATGCATACCAGGATGGGGGATAAAGGGGTGCCATGCATAGCGGGATGGGGGCTCAGAGGGTGCCATGCATACCAGGATGGGGGCTCAAGGGGTGCCATGCATACCAGGATTGGGGCTCAAGGGGTGCCATGCATACCAGGATGGGGGCTCAAGGGGTGCCATGCATACCAGGATGGGATGGGGGCCACTTATGCCAGGAAGGGGGGGCCATACATACCAGGATGGAGGATATTAACAGAATTGGGGGACATTACCTCAATACCAGTGTCAGCAGCAGACCCCCTCCCCCATAACAGTGCATCATGACCACATATTTTGCTTAAATTTTTTTTTCTATTTTCCTCCTTTAAAACCTAGGTGCGTCTTATGGTCCGGTGCGTCTTATAGTCCGAAAATTACGGTAAGTCTACCTGTCTTTCTTTATCTATTTCTTCCTCTTTTACTATCTAGCTCTATCTATACAGACTATCTCAGGTCTCTCTATCTATCTTAAAAAAAAAACACAAGAAGCAAAATGAACGAAAACCCTGCTGTACATGAATAAAAAGCAATTGAATTTAAATAAAATAGGGTTCTTAGTAACACTGTTTTTGATCAAAAATAGTATAAAAGCTTTCCCACCACGACAAGGTGAACCCGTTCGGGAAAGTCCTACACTGTCTAGTATTAAAAACCTTACCATGTGTCAAAACTGACCTCTGTGTGAATAACGGCAGACAAAGAACTGGGTCCCGAACTATCTTATAGGATCTATCTATCTATCTAAAATATTGAAAGCAGAACTCCATCAAGAATTTAGGAAAAACTGTGAATTGAATAGCCCATTGGGGCTCAGCAACGTTTTGGTTCTATTGAGAACCTTTCTCACGCCTGAAAGGCAGGGCCGGCTCCAGGTTTTTCTGGGCCCCGGGCGAAAGAGTCTCAGTGGGCCCCTTTAACACATACCACGATTCATGATGCAGAGATACGGCGGAGAAATATATATATATATATATATAGTACAATGCAAAGATTTCACTTCTTACATTACATGAGTGATATCTATTGTAAATTCCACAATAGCTCAGAAACCGGTGAATCGCTCCACACAGAATACTGGCCCCCATATAAGGCTCCATGCGGAACACTGACCCCCATATAAGGCTCCATGCGGAACACTGGCCCCCATATAAGGCTCCATACGGAATATTGGCCCCCATATAAGGCTCCATACGGAATACTGGCCCCCATATAAGGCTCCATACGGAATACTGGCTCCCATATAAGGCTCCATACGGAATACTGGCCCCCATATAAGGCTCCATACGGAATACTGGCCCCCATATAAGGCCCCATACGGAATACTGGCCCCTATATAAGGCTCCATACGGAAAACTGGCCCCCATATAAGGCTCCATACAGAATACTGGCCCCCATATAACGCTCCATACAGGATACTGGTCCCCTTATAAAGCTCCATACAGGATACTGGCCCCCATATAACGCTCCATACAGGATACTGGTCCCCTTATAAAACTCCATACAGGATACTGGCCCCCATATAACGCTCCATACAGGATACCGGTCCCCTTATAACGCTCCATACAGGATACCGGTCCCCTTATAACGCTCCATACAGGATACTGGCCCCCATATAATGCTGCATGCAGGCTGTTACCCCCCACATAATGCCCCATACAGGCTGTCCCCCCCCTTATAATGCTCCATGCAGGCTGTTCCCCCCCACATAATGCCCCATACAGGCTGTCCCCTCCCCTTATAATGCTCCATGCAGGCTGTTACCCCGCACATAATGACCCATACAGGCCCCCCCCTTTATAATGCCCCATGCAGGCTGTTCCCCACCTTATAATGCCCCATGCAGGATGTCACCCCCCCTCTTTATAATGCCCCATGCAGGATGTCCCCCCTCTCTTTATACTGCCCCATGCCTCCATACATTAAAAAAAAAAAACAAATACTCACCTCCCTTCCCCTCACCTGCTACCTGCTACCTGCTACCCGCTGCCCGCTGCCCGCTGCCCGTTGCTCGGGTCTGAACTCCAGCGTTGTCGGCATCTTCCCGCTCAGCGCTCCCTGTGACGGCTCAGGGGAGGGCGCGGTGTAAAGACGTCACCGCGCCCTCTGACCTGAGACATCACAGGGAGCGCAGAGCAGGAAGACAGCTGATCTGCGGAGGCAAGGGGAGAGGTAAGTATCCGGCTGCCGGGGCCCTGAGCAAGCGGCGGAGAAGGGCGGGCGTTGATACCGCTCTCCTCCGCCCATAGCCCAGCGGGGTGCGCGACCGCCAGTGGGCCCCTCTGCCTGCTCAGGGCCCCGGCATTTGCCCGGATGCTCCGGGTGCTGACGCCGGCCCTGCTGAAAGGTTTTCAACAGAACCGAAACGTTGCTGAGCCCCAATGGGCTATTCAGTTCACAGTTTTTCCTAAATTCTTGGTGAAGATCTGCTTTCATTTGTTTTTAAGCTATCTGGAGGTATGGTAATTGTTTGAAAGATTTTGCACCCGTATTGACTTCTGCTAGTGCTGCGTCTTTTTTCTTTTTCTATCTATCTATAGAAAAAAGGGGTTTAAGGAACAGCACCATTCAACATCTACTCATAGTGGGTGCCAAGCCTCTAGACAAATGTCCAATTTGTTGCAGAATAGATATTATGAAAAGAAGGCAGCTCTTCAAAACAAAAGAAATTTGGAAAAAAGTGGATTTTATTAAGCTCAAATGGCAACGTTTTGGTTCATAGAACCTTTCTCAAGCAGAGTAAAAATACAAAGAGTGAGGTATATATAGTTACAAACAGTGATTTGTGCATCATGTTAACATTGAAAGCAATGTAAATCCCTCTTTCAAGATGGCGACCATAGCGTAGCAAATGGAGAGCACATGCCCGATAGAAATACAATGTGAGTAAGCCATTTTAAGATTGCGACAGCAGCGTCGTGAACATAGCGCGCATGCGCGATAGTGACACATCGCGAGCAGGCTTCCCCATAGGTCAGCTTATTGTAATACGCAGACATGCGCAGTGGGAAACGTAGGGCGCAGAGGATGGCGTGGTAATACTACGTATGTATTGTGAATGTAATTATTGATGGGTGAGTAGCATCTCTAATGAAGATTTGTATCTGATATTACTTATGATCACTTAAAGCACTAAGCACTTTATATGAAATATACACATTACTGTAATTGATGTTTTAAGTATACACAGCATTATTGTACCTTCACTATGTAATGAACTTTATATGAATGTATCATTTATGATTAACTATGAAAATGTAAATTTAATTAATGAGATGTAATTGCACAAATCACTGTTTGTAACTATATATCTCACTATTTGTAGTTTTACTCTGCTTGAGAAAGGTTCCATAAACTGAAATGTTGCCATTTGGGCTTAATAGAGTCCACTTTTTTCCAAATTTCTTTTGTTTTGGAGTACTGCCTTCTTTATCTATCTATCTATCTATCTATCTATCTATCTATCTATCTATCTATCTATCATCTGGGTCATACATAGATATCATGGGGCCCCATTGCAGAAATTCCAATTGGCACCCCCCCAAAAAAAAATAATAATAATAATATTTGACGGGGTCACAGAAGAGCATATCTCACAACTTTACAGTCTTTACAAAGTAGTTTTCCTCCTACTGAAGCCCTAGATTCCCCTTTCATTGCCTCCATAAAGTATGATGCTAACAAAAGTGCCCCCCAAACAGAGTATGATACCCCCACAGTGACACAGTAGCCCTCCACATGCACAGTATAATGACCCTACTGTATCCCACCTCAACTCCTCCAACAAAGGATGGTGACCCCAACACAGTATGATCCCACAACTGTGACCCCAACACAGCCCAACACAGCCCTCCATGCAGTTTAAAGGGCCTACATACAGTATAATGCCAACCACACCTCACCACACTGTATAATGGTCCCCACTAGCCCTCCAAACAGTATAATCGCCCCCACACAGCCCTCCACACAGTATGATGGACCCCACACAAACCTTCACATTGTATAATTTCTTGCATTCAGCATAATGGCCACCATATATCCCTCCATAACGTATAAAAGCCCCCATATAGCTCTCCAATAGTGTTGAGCATTCCGATACTGAAATATCGGGTATCGGCCGATATTCGCGGTATCGGAATTCCGATACTTAATTCCAATACTTTTAGAATATCGGATACCGGAATCGGAAGTTCCCATAATGCAATGAGCCAGTTTCATTTTATTCAGCCAATGAGGATCCTAAGAAGTGTGGGCACATCCTGTTAGGTATGTAGGCATGTTAACTAATGGCATGGCTGTGATTGGCTGCTGAAATGATGCCATGATGCACTATAAAAGCCGCCGCCGCCATTTTGGGTTCACTCTGCTGTGAATTCAGTTAGGGACAGGACGCTGCTGTTCTGAGGGATAGTTTTAGCTACCTATTTGCTTTATTGTGCTTTACCCAGGCTACTTTATAAAGCTTTCTTTTTCCTTGCAGCGCTAGTGCACAGTTCTCTGTGCTGTTCACCGCTGTCTGCAAGGTCTCTGTGTGTGAGTGCAGCTCACGCTGTAGTGTGTGCTTCAGCCATGTCTGGTTGTAGTGCGCTCAGCGTGCGTCACTGCCTCATACATTGTCCTTTTTTGCTAATTGATCATTTTTCCTGATTTCTCCTATTAGTGTGTTGGTTCCATCCGTATTCAGCTAAATTGGTTCCAAACACACTATATAGGAGTAGAAAGAGAATTTTTTTTTTGTCTTGCAGCGCTAGTGCACAGTGCTCTGCATCTGCACTGTTCACGCCTGTCTGCAAGGTCTGTGTGTGTGAGTGCAGCTCACCCTGTAGTGTGTGCTTCAGCCACGTCTGGTTGTAGTGCACTCAGTGTGTGTCACTGCCTCATACATTGTCCTTTATTGCCAATTCATAATTTTTCCTGATATCTCCTATTAGTGTGGTGGTTCCATCCGTATTCAGCTACATTGGTTCCAAACACACTATATAGGAGTAGATTGAGGAGCCTTTCTGCAGCATTGTGCCCTGCAGCCCCAGCCAGATTAGTATTAGCCTATTTTTTGTAGCCTCATCTATTGCATTGTAGTTTACCTTCCTGCATTGTAATAGCTACAAAAAGTTTGCGATACTATCGGTATTACATCTTTGGGTACATCCAGTGTCTTTTTGTGACAAAAAAAACCTAAATAAAGTTCACCAAACACTCCACTTTACAGTTGTGTAGGCCACATTAGCTCATATTAAAGTCTAGTCCACACTTTATAAAATTAGTGTTTCTTATACCTGTTAGCAGCTGTTCAGGAATAAGCACACTAAGCCCTTAGTACTTTTCTGCCTATCTTTATCAGTCTACCAAGATGAAGAAGGCAGGGAGTAAGGCATGTGGTCGTGGGCGTGGGCGTGGAGTTTCTGCAGGGAGAGGACGTGAGGATTCTGTGCCTGCTGCGGGCACCAGTGACTCAGCATCCCCCAGTTTTACCAGGGAACAGCCCTTTATGCGCAGCTTTGTAGGAGCTAGCCGTACCCCACTGCTGTGGGAGGACCAAATTGAAGCCGTTGTTGCATGGATGGCAGCTAACGCATCGACTTCAATTAGTTCCAGATCCTCTCAGGTCCTGAGCACTGAAGAGCACCCATCTGTCTCTTCACCACCTGCCAAATTTCCCAGGCAGTCAGAGAGCCCTGGACAGGAGCCATCTCTACTTCTGTTCTCTGAATCTCTTGGCTTGGAAAGAGGGGACCAGCCTAGCAGAATTTGAGAATTTGAAGAAGCGGTAGTATGCAGTGATGCGCAACCGTTTTGTCTCTCTGAATCTGAAGAGGCGGGTGGGCCAGTGCCTATGGTCAGCAGCACACCTCAGTACGCATCTGGTGATGATGAGACTCAGGTGCCACTTTCTGGTGCGTACTGTGCTGTCGAGACTACCCAGGAGAAGCAGTTGTTTGAAGAGGGTGGTGTAGATGATGAGGTCCTTGACCCATCATGGCGTGAGGGACAGGAAGGTGGTGGGAGCAGCTCTGAGGAAGAGATTCCCCGAATGGCCCAAAAAGGAGGGAGAGGGAGGGGGCAAACTTGGTCGCCTGTAGCCTCCACTTCGGCACCCATTAGGAGCATGGTTCTTCCAAAATCCAAAGCAGGCGCTCCCAAGACTTGCAGTGCCTTGTCCTTTTTTGACACAGTTGCAGATGACATTTGCTTTGTCATATGCAAGCTGTGTAATCAGAAGGTGAAAAGAGGGAAAAGTGTCAGCAACCTCAATACCACAAATATGTGGAAACATGTGCAGACCAAGCACGTGGTGGAGTTACAAAAACTCACTGAAGACCTAGGCCAACCTACAGCACCACCTACCACCTCTTCAGCTCGTGTTGTAGCCTCTTCCTCCAGCTCACACACAGCTGGTTCGGTTTCCTCACAGGATCGCCATGGAAGAACCTCTGGCACTGTTGTACAGAGACACAGTGTAATTACACCCATAGCACCACGTTCCCTGTCATCCTCACACTCTCAGGCCAGTCTACAGCCATCGTTAGCACAGGCATGGGAGAAAAGGCGCCCATACTCGGCAAACCACCCCCGAACACAGGCTCTGAATGCTGGCATTGCAAACCTACTGGCCCTTGAAATGCTATCATTCAGGCTGGTGGAGACTGACACCTTTCGTAACTTTAAGGCATTGGCAGTCCCACAATACAACGTGCCCAGCCGTTTTTATTTCAGCAGGCAAGCCGTCCCTGCCCTGGAACAGCATGTGGAGGGAAAAATTAAACATGCGCTGGAGAGGTTGTGTGAGTAGCAGGCAGCAGTAATGGAGTACCAGCTGCAGCAGGCGCAAACAAGTCGCAGTGCGCACCGTTCACACTTCATCACCACTGAGTGGGCCTCTATGAAGGACATTTGCCACGCTTTGCGTGCCTTTGATTATTTCACGCGGATGGCGAGTGCAGATGATGCACTAGTCAGCATGACTATCCCCCTTATCTGCCTGCTTGAAAAAACACTGCAAGCACTAAGGGAGGAGGTTTTGCAAGAGGAGGAGGATGAGGAGTCACAAATGCCATCTGCTTCTGTACAGACTGCGCAACGTGGTTCCTCACAAAGGCCTAGGCAGGGGACACTTTGTGCGGAGGATGAGGAGGAGTCAATGGAGGAGGAAGACATCTGTCCAGAGGAGGGAAGTACACAATACTCTAGTAGTCAGTATCTAGAGCGAGGGTGGGGTGATGCAGAGCAGGCAGAGATCACGCCTCAAGAAGGGGACAGCGTTTCTTAGCCAGTTGGCAGTCTGCAGCACATGGTTGATTTCATGCTGCAGTGCCTGAGAAACGACCGCCGCATCGCCCACATTCTCAACACGGCTGATTATTAGGTGTCCACCCTCCTAGATCCTCGCTACCGGGACAACTTACAAAGCCTCATAACACCGTTGAACCGGGAGCGTAAAATGCGGGAGTACCAAGACGCACTGGTGCATTCCATCATGTTCTCCATTCCAACCGAGAGCAGTGCTGCTAGTGCTTTCCAAAGCAGCTCAGTGCGTCGAGGCAGTGGAGGAAGCTCTGCACAAAGAGGGAGCAGAAGCAGCGCCTCAGCACAAGGCAAGACCAGTATGGCCCAAATGTAGCAAAGTTTTGTGTCCCCGCTGCCACAAATGTCTACACCATCACAGACAGCTCCAGTCAGCAGGAGGCAATGTTTCCGTCAGATGGTGACAGACTACATGTCTTGCCCTCTCAGTGTACTCCCAGACGGCTCTTCCCCCTTCAAGTTTTGGGTCTCTAAGCTGGATACATGGCCAGCGCTTAGCCAGTATGCATTGGAGGTGCTGGCTTGCCCTGCTGCTAGTGTATTATCGGAACGCGTCTTTAGTGCCGCAGGTGGTGTACTAACAGACCGTCGCATGCGCCTATCCTCCGATAACGTTGACCGGCTTACTTTTCTGAAAATGAACAAGGCCTGGATCTCGCATGAATTTGCTAGTCCTCTTCCAGAATAAATAATTGGTTGGCAACAGTATCCAGGTCTCCTGTTGTGTTCATGTTTCTACCACCTGAACTGTAATCCCTGAGCTCCAACACCGCCAGTTGCTGCTCAGAAGTGCTGTCTGCACAGTCAACACTTGCTGCCATGTTATTGGGGTTCAGTAACGTCAGCTGATTCCCAGCTGTGTGCCCGGCAAATTCTCCTGCTCTGTCCACATTCTCACTACTACAGATTTTAAAGTTGCTCCAATTAGACCTCTGGCTCCTCTGTTTTCAGTATTTACCCTGGGCTCCAACACCGCTAGTTGCCACTCAGAAGTGCCGTCTGCACAGTCAACACTTGCTGCCGTGTTATTGGGGTTCAGTAACGTCAGCTGTTCCCCAGCTGTGTGTCTGGCAAATTCTCCTGCTCTGTCCACATTCTCACTACTACAGATTTTAAAGTTGCTCCAATTAGACCTCTGGCTCCTCTGTTTTCAGTATTTACCCTGGGCTCCAACACCGCTAGTTGCCGCTCAGAAGTGCCGTCTGCACAGTCAACACTTGCTGCCGTGTTATTGTGGTTCAGTAACGTTAGCTTATCCCCAGCTGTGTATCCGGCAAATTCTCCTGCTCTGTCCACATTCTCACTACTACAGATTTTAATGTTGCTCCAATTAGACCTCTGGCTCTTGTGTTTTCAGTATTTACCCTGGGCTCCAACACCACTAGTTGCCGCTCAGAAGTGCCGTCTGCACAGTCATCACTTGCTGCCGTGTTATTGGGGTTCAGTAAGGTCAGCTGTTCCCCAGCTGTGTGTCCAGCAATTTCTCCTGCTCTGTTCACATTCACTCTACTACTAATTTAAAACTTGCTCCAATTAGACCTCTGGCTCCTCTGTTTTTAGTATTTACCCTGGGTTCCAACACCGCCAGTTGCTGCTCAGAAGTGCCGTCTGCACAGTCAACACTTGCTCCAGTGTTATCGGGGTTCAGTAACGTTAGCTGATCCCCTGCTGTGTGTCCGGCAATTTCTCCTGCTCTGTCCACATTCACACTACTAGTCTACTACTGATTTTAAACTTGCTCCAATTAGGCCACTGGCTCCACTCTGTTTTTAGTATTTACCCTGGGTTCCAGCACCGCCAGCTATTTCCCAGCAGTGTCTTTGGCACGGGTACTCCCTCCTGCCCAGCTTGGTTCCAACACGCCAGCTGTTTCCGGGTAGTGTCAACGTCACTTTGCCTCCAATGCGTTGTCCTGTCATGTTGCGGTCGGGTTAGCCGACTCTATGGTGCCTGCAGTTTAGGTGACTCCTATGTGGGCTGCGGGATCTGGCAATGAAGGCTGGTTCCATAGTGCCAATATGACAAGCACCCCATGTAGGACTGTGGGTTTCGGTAACTGTGGCCGACTCACGGCCTTGCAACTTTTTTTTTCATGGGTACCTTCTGCTACCCATCAGGGTTCCAGTACCGTCAGCTGTTTCCCGGCAGTGTCTTTGGCACGGGTACTCCCTCCTGCCAAGCCTGGTTCCAGCACGCCAGCTGATTCCGGGTAGTGTCAACGTCACTTTGCCTCCAATGCGTTGTCCTGTCGTGTTGCGGTCAGGTTAGCCGACTCTATGGTGCCTGCAGCTTAGGTGACTCCTATGTGGGCTGCGGGATCTGGCAATGAAGGCTGGTTCCATAGTGCCAAAAGGACAAGCACCCCCTGTAGGACTGTGGGTTTCGGTAACTGCGGCCGGCTCGCGGCCTTGCAACTTTTTTTTTCATGGGTACCTTCTGCTACCCATCCGGGTACCAGTATCGTCAGCTGTTTCCCGGCAGTGTATTTGGCACGGGTACTCCCTTCTGCCCAGGCTGGTTCCAGCACGCCAGCTGTTTCCGGGTAGTGTCAACGTCACTTTGCCTCCAATGCGTTGTCCTGTCGTGTTGCGGTCGGGTTAGCCGACTCTATGGTGCCTGCAGTTTAGGTGACTCCTATGTGGGCTGCGGGATCTGGCAATGAAGGCTGGTTCCATAGTGCCAATAGCACAAGCACCCCATGTAGGACTGTGGGTTTCAGTAACTACGGCAGACTCGCGGCCTTGCAACTTTTTTTTTCATGGGTACCTTCTGCTACCCATCCGGGTTCCAGTACCGTCAGCTGTTTCCCGGCAGTGTATTTGGCATGGATACTCCCTCCTACCCAGCCTGGTTCCAGCACGCCAGCTGTTTCCGGTTAGTGTCAACGTCACTTTGCCTCCAATGCGTTGTCCTGTCGTGTTGCGGTCGGGTTAGCCGACTCTATGGTGCCTGCAGTTTAGGTGACTCCTATGTGGGCTGCAGGATCTGCCAATGAAGGCTGGTTCCATAGTGCCAATAGGACAAGCACCCCCTGTAGGACTGTGGGTTTCGGTAACTGCGGCCGGCTCGCAGCCTTGCAACTTTTTTTTTCATGGGTACCTTCTGCTTCCCATCCGAGTTCCAGTACCGTCAGCTGGTTCTCGGCAGTGCCTTTGGCTTAGGTGCCTCCTTCTCGGTATCCAAGTTCCACCAACGTCTGCTGGTCCTTGGTAGTACTTTCTGGCACAGGTACCTCCTGCTTAGTAACCGAGTTCCAGTACTGTCAGCTGGTCCTCGGTAGTTCCATTGGCTCTTGTACCTTCTGCTACCCATCCGGGTTCCAGTACCATCAGCTGGTTCTCGGCAGTTCCTCCGCCTTCTTGTACCTTCTGCTACATTTCCAAGTTCAAGCTTTTTGAAATGGTTCTTGGTAATCACTCTGGATCTCCCTGACGACGACCCTGAAGACGACGACCCTGAAGACCACCCCAAAGAAGACGAGGACCCCGAAGACGAGGACCCTGAAGACGGGGACCCTGAAGACCACCCCGAAGAAGACGAGGACCCCGAAGACGATGACCCTGAAGACGATGACCCTGAAGACCACCCCGAAGAAGACCAAGAAGATGACCCTGAAGAAGATGACCAGGAGGACAAAGAACAAGAAGACAACCACCAAGATACAGAAGAACAAGAGACAGAAAACCAAGAAGCAGAAGAACAAGAAGCTGCAGAACAAAAAGCGGAAGAACATTAAGCATAAGACTAAAAATCAGAGCAAAAGATATTATCTAAATTATAAGCAGAAGAAGACTAAACAGTGTATGGGGGTGAGTCCGTTCCTCCTCGTGGTGCCCCTGGAAAAGACCTGCTGCTGCAGGCCAAACTGAACGCGGACAAATCCTGTTGTAAATCTTTTGTGACGGGCAGAACGAAAGGTGTAATGTTCAAACTTTTATAGATAACAACTGCAGGATTGCCTGTCACAAATAAGAATATGATGAAGAAGAAGAATATGAAGAAGATGAAGAAGTAGAATATGAAGAAGAATAATAGTTGAATAAGAAGAATATGAAGAATGTAAAAAAAAAGAATAATACGAAGAAGGTGAAGAAGAAGATTAAGAAGGTGAAGAAGAAGTTGATGAAAAAGATGCTGAGGATGATGAAGGAGAAAGTGTGGGAGAAGTAAAAAAGAAGGTGAAGAGCATGGAAGTAGTGAAAAATAAATATCTGACAAAATATAAAAAAACTTAACATAGTCAATATTTCCGTAACTCTGAATGTCTTAAAAAAAATATTAATTCCTGCTATTCCATTTGATTGGGCTAAACCTCTATGCCTTTATTGTCTCCCCCACCTCCCCCAATACATTCTACATTATTCTTAGTTGTTTTCCTTCATGTAGAATTAACCTACAATGAAAGAAAGGGTTTATTTTCATTCGTATTTGCATTGGTTTCCGGTATCGGAATCGGCGATATCCGATATTTTTTGGGTATCGGTCTGATCCGATATTTCTCAATATCGGAAGGTATCGCTCAACACTACTCTCCAAGTATTTTTATGTCACCCACATAGCCCTCCAAATATTATAATAGTCCCTACATAGCCCTTCGTATTGTATAATGGGCCCCATAGTCCTCCATATAGTACACCACACTCCATAGTCCTCCATTTAGTATAATGCACTCCCCATAGTCCTCCATACAGTATAATGTACTCCCATAGTCCTGCATATTGTACAATGCACCCCAAAGTCCTCCATACAGTATAATGCACTCCCCATAGTAATCCATACAGTATAATGCACCCAAAAGTCCTCCACATAGTATAATGTACTCTCCATAGTCCTCCATACAGTATAATGCACCCTTATAGTCCTCCATATAGTATAATGCACTCCAAATTGTCCTCCATATAGCATAATATGCTCCCCATGGTCCTTCATATAGTGTAATGTCCCCCATAGTCCTCCATACAGTATAATGCACTCCCCATAGTCCTATATACAGTATACTGCTCTCCCCATAGTCCTCCATATAGTATATTACACTCCCCATAGTTGTCCATACAGTATAATGCACTCCCCATACTCCTCCATACAGTATAATGCATTCTCCATAGTCCTCCATACAGCATAGTGCACTCCCCATACTCCTCCATACAGCATAATGCACTCCCAATAGTCCTCCATGTAGTATAATGCACCCCAAATTCCTCCATATAGTATAATGCACTCCCCATAGTCCTCCATATAGCATCATGCACTCCTCATACTATTTCATACAGTATAATGCACTCCCCATACTCCTCCATACAGTACAATGCACTCTCCATAGTCCTCCATACAGCATAGTGCACTCCCCATATTCTTCCATACAGTATAATGCACTCCCCATAGTCCTATGTACAGTATACTGCACTCCCCACAGTCCTCCATATAGTATATTACGCTCCCCATAGTCCTCCATATAGCATAACATGCTCCCCATGGTCCTCCATATAGTGTAATGTCCCCCACAGTCCTCCATACAGTATAATGCACTCCCCATAGTCCTACATACAGTATACTGCACTCCCCATAGTCCTCCATATAGTATATTACTCTCCCCATATTTGTCCATACAGTATAATGCACAACATAGTCCTCCATATAGTATAATGTACTCCCCATAGTCCTCCATATAGCATAATGTGCTTTCCATGGTCCTCAATATAGTGTAATGTCCCCCACAGTCCTCCATATAGTACAATGCACTCCCCATAGTCCTCCATAGAGTATAATGCCCTCTCCATAGTCCTCCATATAGTATAATGTCCTCCCTACAGCCCTCCATATAGTATAATGCACTCCTCATTATCCTCCATTCAGTATAATGCACTCCCCATAGTCCTTCATGTAGTATAAAACACTCCCCATAGCCCTCCATATAGTACAATGCACTCCCCATAGTCCTCATATAGTATAATGCACTCCACATAGTCCTCCATACAGTATAATGTACTCCCCATAGTCCCCTATATAGTATAATGCACTCTCCATAGTCCTCCATACAGTATAATGCACTCCCCATAGTCCCCTATATAGTATAATGCACTCTCCATAGTCCTCCAAACAATGTAATGCACTCCCCATAGTCCTCTATATAGTATAATGCACTCCAAATAGTTCTCCATATAGTATAATGCACTCCCCATAGTCCTCCATACAGTATAATGCACTCCCTATAGTCCTCCATACAGTATAATGCCCTCCCTATAGCCCTCCATATAGTATAATGCACTCCTCATCCTCCTCCATACAGTATAATGCACTCCCCATAACCCTCCATATAGTACAATGCACTCCCCATAGTCCTCCATATAGTATAATGCCCTCCCCATAGTCCTCCATATAGTATAATGCACTCCTCATAGCCCTCCATATAGTATAATGCACTCCTCATCCTCCTCCATACAGTATAATGCACTCCCCATAACCCTCCATATAGTACAATGCACTCCCCATAGTCCTCCATATAGTATAATGCACTCCCCATAGTCCTCCATATAGTATAATGCACTCCTCATAGCCCTCCATATAGTATAATGCACTCCTCATCCTCCTCCATACAGTATAATGCACTCCCCATAGCCCTCCATATAGTACAATGCACTCCCCATAGTCCTCATATAGTATAATGCACTCCACATAGTCCTCCATACAGTATAATGCACTCCCCATAGTCCCCTATATAGTATAATGCACTCTCCATAGTCCTCCATTTAGTATAATGCACTCCCCATAGTCCCCTATATAGTATAATGCACTCTCCATAGTCCTCCATACAATGTAATGCACTCCCCATAGTCCTCTATATAGTATAATGCACTCCAAATAGTTCTCCATATAGTATAATGCACTCCCCATAGTCCTCCATACAGTATAATGCACTCCCCATAGTCCTCCATACAGTATAATGCCCTCCCTATAGCCCTCCATATAGTATAATGCACTCCTCATCCTCCTCCATACAGTATAATGCACTCCCCATAACCCTCCATATAGTACAATGCACTCCCCATAGTCCTCCATATAGTATAATGCCCTCCCCATAGTCCTCCATATAGTATAATGCACTCCTCATAGCCCTCCATATAGTATAATGCACTCCTCATCCTCCTCCATACAGTATAATGCACTCCCCATAACCCTCCATATAGTACAATGCACTCCCCATAGTCCTCCATATAGTATAATGCACTCCCCATAGTCCTCCATATAGTATAATGCACTCCTCATAGCCCTCCATATAGTATAATGCACTCCTCATCCTCCTCCATACAGTATAATGCACTCCCCATAGCCCTCCATATAGTACAATGCACTCCCCATAGTCCTCATATAGTATAATGCACTCCACATAGTCCTCCATACAGTATAATGCACTCCCCATAGTCCCCTATATAGTATAATGCACTCTCCATAGTCCTCCATTTAGTATAATGCACTCCCCATAGTCCCCTATATAGTATAATGCACTCTCCATAGTCCTCCATACAATGTAATGCACTCCCCATAGTCCTCTATATAGTATAATGCACTCCAAATAGTTCTCCATATAGTATAATGCACTCCCCATAGTCCTCCATACAGTATAATGCACTCCCCATAGTCCTCCATACAGTATAATGCCCTCCCTATAGCCCTCCATATAGTATAATGCACTCCTCATCCTCCTCCATACAGTATAATGCACTCCCCATAACCCTCCATATAGTACAATGCACTCCCCATAGTCCTCCATATAGTATAATGCCCTCCCCATAGTCCTCCATATAGTATAATGCACTCCCCATAGCCCTCCATATAGTATAATGCACTCCTCATCCTCCTCCATACAGTATAATGCACTCCCCATAGCCCTCCATATAGTACAATGCACTCCCCATAGTCCTCATATAGTATAATGCACTCCACATAGTCCTCCATACAGTATAATGCACTCCCCATAGTCCCCTATATAGTATAATGCACTCTCCATAGTCCTCCATTTAGTATAATGCACTCCCCATAGTCCCCTATATAGTATAATGCACTCTCCATAGTCCTCCATACAATGTAATGCACTCCCCATAGTCCTCTATATAGTATAATGCACTCCAAATAGTTCTCCATATAGTATAATGCACTCCCCATAGTCCTCCATACAGTATAATGCACTCCCCATAGTCCTCCATACAGTATAATGCCCTCCCTATAGCCCTCCATATAGTATAATGCACTCCTCATCCTCCTCCATACAGTATAATGCACTCCCCATAACCCTCCATATAGTACAATGCACTCCCCATAGTCCTCCATATAGTATAATGCCCTCCCCATAGTCCTCCATATAGTATAATGCACTCCCCATAGCCCTCCATATAGTATAATGCACTCCTCATCCTCCTCCATACAGTATAATGCACTCCCCATAGCCCTCCATATAGTACAATGCACTCCCCATAGTCCTCATATAGTATAATGCACTCCACATAGTCCTCCATACAGTATAATGCACTCCCCATAGTCCCCTATATAGTATAATGCACTCTCCATAGTCCTCCATTTAGTATAATGCACTCCCCATAGTCCCCTATATAGTATAATGCACTCTCCATAGTCCTCCATACAATGTAATGCACTCCCCATAGTCCTCTATATAGTATAATGCACTCCAAATAATTCTCCATATAGTATAATGCACTCCCCATAGTCCTCCATACAGTATAATGCACTCCCCATAGTCCTCCATACAGTATAATGCCCTCCCTATAGCCCTCCATATAGTATAATGCACTCCTCATCCTCCTCCATACAGTATAATGCACTCCCCATAACCCTCCATATAGTACAATGCACTCCCCATAGTCCTCCATATAGTATAATGCCCTCCCCATAGTCCTCCATATAGTATAATGCACTCCTCATAGCCCTCCATATAGTATAATGCACTCCTCATCCTCCTCCATACAGTATAATGCACTCCCCATAACCCTCCATATAGTACAATGCACTCCCCATAGTCCTCCATATAGTATAATGCACTCCCCATAGTCCTCCATATAGTATAATGCACTCCTCATAGCCCTCCATATAGTATAATGCACTCCTCATCCTCCTCCATACAGTATAATGCACTCCCCATAGTCCTCCATATAGTACAATGCACTCCCCATAGTCCTCCATATAGTATAATGACCTCCCCATAGTCTTCCATATAGTATAATGCACTCCCCATAGTCCTCCATATAGTATAATGCACTCCTCATAGTCCTCCATATAGTATAATGCACTCCTCATTTTCCTCCATACAGCATTATGGCCACGACAATTAAAAAAAAAAATACAATACTCACCTCTCCTCCTCGCTCCCCTGCTGCTCCAGTCTCTGCAGAGAGTGTTCTGAATTGCTATGTAATTGATGTCATCACTAGTGTTGAGCGATACCTTCCGATATCAGGAAATATCGTATCGGATTGGATCGGGCCGATACCCAAAAAGTATCGGATATCGCCGATTCCGATACCGGAAACCAATGCAAGTCAATGGGACACAAATATCGGAATGAAAATAAACCCTTTCTTTCCTTGTAGGTTAATTCTACATGAAGTAAAACAACTAAGAATAATGTAGAATGACATGAAAAGCCGGCAATTCATCAGCGGCATTCACCGGTACCCGACAATTTACAACAGAAAGAATAGAGCTTCACACATAGATTAGATAGATAGAAACATGTCAGTCACATATATATGAAGTACAGTGACAGTGTTGCTTACTGTACTTGTCATTTAGTGTAAAGGATTTATTAAAAAAAATATTAGTGTTTTCGTGCACCGTCTCTTTAAAAAAGCCGGCCGGCAATTCAGCATCTGTACCCGACAATTTATAACAGACAGAATAGAGCTTCACACATAGATTAGATAGATAGAAACATGTCAGTCACATATATAAGAAGTACAGTGACAGTGTTGCTTACAGAACTTGTCATTTAGTGTAAAGGATTTATTTAAAAAAATAATAGTGTTTTCATGCACCGTCTCTTTAAGAAAGCCGGCCGGCAATTCAGCATCTGTACCCGACAATTTAGAATAGAAGGAATAGAGAATCACACATAGATTAGATAGATAGAAACATGTCAGTCACATATATATGAAGTACAGTGACAGTGTTGATTACTGTACTTGTCATTTAGTGTTAAAATAAAGGATTTATTTAAAAAAAAATTGGCGTGGGGTTCCCCTTAATTTTAGGCTCTAGCGGAGGTTAAGCAGACAGCTGGGGCAAATGTTTGAAGCCTGGGAAGGGGGTAATACCCACGGAGCTTCCCAGGCTACTAATATCAGCCCCCAGCTGAATACCTAGCCTTTACTAGCTATTAAAATGGGGGACCCCCCCAAAAAAATGACGTGGGGTCCCCCCTAATTTAATAGCTAGCACAGGCTAGGCAGACAGCTGGGGGCTGATATTAATAGCCCAGGAAGGGTGCCATGAATATTGGCCCCCTCCCAGGCTAGAAACACCAGCCGTCAGCCGCCCCAGAAATGGCGCATCCATAGGATGCGCCAATTCTGGCACTTAGCCTCGCTCTTCCACGCTGCCCTGGTGCGGTGGCAGGGGGTAATAGGGTTGGGGTTGATGTCAGCTTATAATGCCAGCTGACATCAAGCCCAGGTTAGTAATGGAGAGGCGTCTATAAGACACCCCCATTACTAACCCCATAGTCAAAGTTAAAAGAAAACACAAACACCCAGAGTAAAGTCCTTTAATTGAAATAAAGACACAATTCTTTATTGTTCTAAATTAAACCATACTTACCATCACGCCCATTCCAGCTGAAGCCAACGATCTCCTGCAATAAAAGTAAAATAATAAAGCAACCTCATCCTTACCTTTCGATGGTTCCCAGGACAGCTCCAGCTCTGCTACATCGAGATGACAGGCTGGACCGCAGCAGAACGCCGCCATCCAGCCTGTCATCCCGCAGACACTGAGAAGAGCAGGCATGCTTGCGCTCCTCAGTGTCTCTCTGTGACGTCATCCAGATGAGCCGAGTTCATGTCCAATGAACTCAGCTCACCTCATGCACGTCACTGACAGCGTGGGAAAATTCTCCTGCACTCAGCGCTTCAGCGTGAGAATTCTCCCACGCTGTCAGTGACATACATGAGGTGAGGTCATGTCCAATGAACTCAGCTCACCTCATGCACGTCACTGACAGCGTGGGAAAATTCTCACGCTGAAGTGCTGAGTGCAGGAGAATTTTCCCACGCTGTCAGTGACGTACATGAAGTGAGCGGAGTTCATTGGACATGACCTCGGCTCATCTGGATGCCGTCACAGCCAGACACTGAGGAGTGGAAGCATGCCTGCGCTTCTCAGTGTCTGCGGGATGACAGGATGGATGGCAGCGTTCTGCTGCGGTCCAGCCTGTCATCTCGATGTAGCAGAGCTGAAGCTGTCATGGGAACCATGGAAAGGTAAGGATGAGGTTGCTTTATTATTTTACTTTTATTGCAGGAGATCGTTGGCTTCAGCTGGAATGGGCGTGATGGTAAGTATGGTTTAATTTAGAACAATAAAGAATTGTGTGTTTATTTCAATTAAAGGACTTTTTTCTGGGTGTTGTGTTTTTTTAAATACTTTACTAGAAATTCATGGTGGTCATGTCTAATATTGGCGTGACCCCATGAATTTTGGGCTTAGGGCCAGCTGATAATGCCAAGCTGGCCTTAACCCCTTTATTACCCAGTGAGCCACCGCACCAGGGCCCTGGATGAGTTGGGTACAGCGCCAGAAGATGGCGCTTCTATGAACGCGCCATTTTCTGGGGCGGCTGCGGACTGCAATTTGCAGCGGGGGTGGCCCAGAAAGCTTGGGTCTCCCTGCGCTGCGGATTCCAGCCCCCAGCTGCCTAGTTGTATCTGGCTGGGCACAAAAATAGGGCGAAGCCCCACGCATTTTTTTTTAAAATTATTTCATGAAATTCATGGAATAATTAAGAAAAAAAGGGCTTCCCTATATTGTTGTGTCCGGCCAGGTACAAATAGGCAGCTGGTGGTTGGGGGCAGCCTGTTCCTGCCTGCTGTACCTGGCTGGACACAAATATAGGGCGAAGCCCCACGTCAATTTTTTTTAAAATAAGTCCTTTATTTTAACACTAAATGACATTTGAGGAGTTAATAAAGATGCAGTCCCTAAATTATTATTTATTTTTTAATTAATTTTTCCCAAAACTTTTGACGTGGGCTTCGCCATATTTTTGTATGCCAGCCAGGTACAGCATCCAGCTTCTATGAACGCGCCATTTTCCGGGGTGGCTGCGCACTGCAATTTTCAGCGGGGGGAGGGGGGGGGCAGAAAGCTTGGGCCTCCCTGCGCTGCAGATTCCATCCCCCAGCTGCCTAGTTGTACCTGGCTGGACACAAAAATAGGGAGAAGCTTCACGTATTTTTTTTTTTTAATTATTTCATGAAATTCATGAAATAATTAAGAAAAAAAGGGCTTCCCTATATTGTTGTGTCCAACCAGGTACAAATAGGCAGCTGGTGGTTGGGGGCAGCCCGTTCCTGCCTGCTGTACCTGGCTGGACACAAATATAGTGCGAAGCCCCACGTCAATTTTTTTTAAATCATTTCAGGAAATTCATGAAATAATTTAAAAAAATTGATGTGGGGCTTCGCCCTATATTTGTGTCCAGTCAGGTACAGCAGGCAGGAACGGGCTGCCCCCAACCACCAGCAGCCTATTTGTACCTAGCCGGACACAACAATATAGGGAAGCCCTTTTTTTCTGAATTATTCCATGAATTTCATGAATTTAAAAAAAAAAAAACGTGGAGCTTCGCCCTATTTTTGTGTCCAGCCAGGTACAACTAGGCAGCTGGGGGCTGGAATCTGCAGCGCAGGGAGGCCCAAGCTTTCTGGGCCCCACCCGCTGCAAATTGCAGTCCGCAGCCGCCCCGGAAAATGGCGCGTTCATAGAAGCGCCATCTTCTGGCGCTGTACCCAACTCATCCAGGGCCCTGATGCGGTGGCTCACTGGGTAATAAAGGGGTTAAGGCCAGGTTGGCATTATCAGCTGGCCCTAAGCCCGAAATTCATGGGGTCACGCCAATATTAGACATGACCACCATGAATTTCTAGTAAAGTATTTAAAAAAAACACAAACACCCAGAAAAAAGTCCTTTAATTGAAATAAACACACAATTCTTTATTGTTCTAAATTAAACCATACTTACCATCACGCCCATTCCAGCTGAAGCCAACGATCTCCTGCAATAAAAGAAAAATAATAAAGCAACCTCATCCTTACCTTTCCATGGCTCCCACGACGGCTCCAGCTCTGCTACATCGAGATGACAGGCTGGACCGCAGCAGAACGCTGCCATCCAGCCTGTCATCCCGCAGACACTGAGAAGCGCAGGCATACTTCCACTCCTCAGTGTCTGGCTGTGACGGCATCCAGATGAGCCGACAATGAACTCGGCTCACCTCATGTACGTCACTGACAGCGTGGGAGAATTCTCCTGCACTCAGCGCTTCAGCGTGAGAATTTTCCCACGCTGTCAGTGACGTGCATGAGGTGAGGTCATGTCCCATGAACTCGGCGCACCTCATGCACGTCACTGACAGCGTGGGAGAATTCTCACGCTGAAGCGCTGAGTGCAGGAGAATTTTCCCACGCTGTCAGTGACGTGCATGAGGTGAGCTGAGTTCATTGGACATGACCTCGGCTCATCTGGATGACGTCACAGAAAGACACTGAGGAGCGCAAGCATGCCTGCGCTTCTCAGTGTCCGCGGGATGACAGGCTGGATGGCAGCGTTCTGCTGCGGTCCAGCCTGTCATCTCGATGTAGCAGAGCTGAAGCTGTCCTGGGAACCATGGAAAGGTAAGGATGAGGTTGCTTTATTATTTTACTTTTATTGCAGGAGATCGTTGGCTTCAGCTGGAATGGGTGTGGCGGTAAGTATGGTTTAATTTAGAACAATAAAGAATTGTGTCTTTATTTCAATTAAAGGACTTTTTTCTGGGTGTTTGTGTTTTTTTTAAATACTTTACTAGAAATTCATGGCGGTCATGTCTAATATTGGCGTGACCCCATGAATTTCGGGCTTAGGGCCAGCTGATAATGCCAAGCTGGCCTTAACCCCTTTATTACCCAGTGAGCCACCGCACCAGGGCCCTGGATGAGTTGGGTACAGCGCCAGAAGATGGCGCTTCTATGAACGCGCCATTTTCCGGGGCGGCTGCGGACTGCAATTTGCAGCGGGTGGGACCCAGAAAGCTTGGGTCTCCCTGCGCTGCAGATTCCAGCCCCCAGCTGCCTAGTTGTACCTGGCTGGACACAAAAATAGGGCGAAGCGCCACACATTTTTTTTTTTAATTATTTCATGAAATTCATGGAATAATTAAGAAAAAAAGGGCTTCCCTATATTGTTGTGTCCGGCTAGGTACAAATAGGCAGCTGGTGGTTGGGGGCAGCCCGTTCCTGCCTGCTGTACCTGGCTGGACACAATTATAGGGCGAAGCCCCACATAATTTTTTTTTAATTATTTCATGAATTTCCTGAAATAATTAAAAAAAAATTGACGTGGGGCTTCACACTATATTTGTGTCCAGCCAGGTACAGCAGGCAGGAACGGGCTGCCCCCAACCACCAGCTGCCTATTTGTACCTAGCCGGACACAACAATATAGGGAAGCCCTTTTTTTCTTAATTATTCCATGAATTTCATGAAATAATTAAAAAAAAAAAAACGTGGAGCTTCTCCCTATTTTTGTGTCCAGCCAGGTACAACTAGGCAGCTGGGGGATGGAATCTGCAGCGCAGGGAGGCCCAAGCTTTTTGCCCTCCCCCCCCCGCTGAAAATTGCAGTCCGCGGCCGCCCCGGAAAATGGCGCGTTCATAGAAGCTGGATGCTGTACCTGGCTGGCATACAAAAATATGGCGAAGCCCACGTCAAAAGTTTTGGGAAAAATTTATTAAAAAATAAATAATAATTTAGGGACTGCATCTTTATTAAGTCCTCAAATGTCATTTAGTGTTAAAATAAAGGATTTATTTAAAAAAAAAATGGCGTGGGATCCCCCATAATTTTAGTCTCTAGCGGAGGTTAAGCAGACGGCTGGGGCAGATGTTTGAAGCCTGGGAAGGGGGTAAAACCCACGGAGCTTCCCAGGCTACTAATATCAGCCCCCAGCTGAATACCTAGCCTTTACTAGCTATTAAAATGGGGGACCCCCCAAAAAAAAATGACGTGGGGTCCCCTCTATTTTAATAGCTAGCAAAGGCTAGGCAGACAGCTGGGGGCTGATATTAATAGCTCAGGAAGGGTGCCATGAATATTGGCCCCCTCCCAGGCTAGAAACACCAGCCGTCAGCCGCCCCAGAAATGGCGCATCCATAGGATGCGCCAATTCTGGCACTTAGCCTCGCTCTTCCACGCTGCCCTGGTGCGGTGGCAGGGGGTAATAGTGGTGGGGTTCATGTCAGCGCCAGCTGCCATGAAGCCCAGGTTAGTAATGATGGCCGTCTATATGACACCCCCATTACTAACCTACAAAGTGTTAAAAAGAAAAAACACACTACACCCAGAAAAAATAATTTATTTGAAATAAAACACCATTTTATTTAATTCTTAGTTTACTAAAAAAAAAATAGTTACCTGTCCACGTTCCTGCGCTGATCTCCCATGCACAGCTGTCACATCTGGAGATGGTGACAGCTGTGCATGGCTGCTGTAAGCTCAGGCTGCCGGGAACACGTCCGCTCCCGGCAGCGGGAGCCACTGACTGAGGTCACCGGAGTGCATTCAGGCAGCGCAGCTCCGGAGACCTCCTTTACGGCAGTGCTGTACCGTGGGAATTTCTCACGATACAGCAGTGCCGTAAAGGAGCTAACCGGAGCAGCGCTGCCTGAACTCCGGTGAACCCTTACGGCCCCGTCATTCTAGCGGCGGCAGCGGTTCAGAGCGGTCACATTCTATGTGGCTGCTCTGAACTGGAGATCTTCGTGGGACACTCGTGGACTACTACGGAGGGGTAAGGATAAGGTTGTGGTTTATTATTTTATATTTTATTACAGGAGATCGATGGCTTCGGGGAATTAGGTGTCTAGGTGAGTATAGGTGTAGTTTTTTATTTTTTACTTTATTTCAGGTGGCGATCGGCGGGGACAGGTAATGTATGAACTAATTTCTTTTAGGTAACCACTGGCCACCAATGACATGTTTTTAACATTTATTGGGGACACAGTAGGGCAATTTAAATAGCAGGATCAGGCTGATGGGAACTACTGCTCCCATCGAGCTGATCCTGCTGGCAGGAGTGGACGGGGGACAGACATAGGCCGATGGGAGTAGTAGTGTCACATCGGCCTATGTCTGCCCGCACACACACCCGCACACACACACACCCCGCACACACACACACCCCGCACACACACACACCCCGCACACACACACACCCCGCACACACACACACACACACCCCGCACACACACCCGCACACACACCCGCACACACACACCCCGCACACACACACACCCCGCACACACACACACCCCGCGCACACACACACACACACACACCCCGCACACACTAATCATGACGGGTCTGGGAGGTGAGGCTGACCTGTGCGGCCGTGGGAAAGTTCATGTGAGTTCATGCAGTCAAGCATGAACTCACATGAACCCTCTGAGGGCACCGCGGCTACTTCAAATGAACAGCTGATCGGCATCACCTGATACCTCAGCTGTTCATTTGAAATAACCGGCGGGAAAGCGCAGCACAGAACGGGAAAGCCGGCGGTGAAGTCTTTTCACTGCCGGCTTCCCCGCCCGGGTCCTTCGCTCCTTGGTGCTGCGCTCCCCGCCCGGTCCTAATTTACGATCGGGATTGGAGGTGGCGAGGGGAGCGGAGGATCGGGGTGGGAGGCTGCGGGGAAGCAGTATGGGGCTGCGTGATTGTTTAAAAGCCGGCGGCTTTTTACCGCGCGCCGGCTTTTAAACAATCAGGAGAATTCTCCCCCGCTGGGATGGCATTCTGATGACAAGCTGGATCGCAGCTGAGCGCTGCCACCCAGCTTGTCATCCTTCACAGACACTGCAGAGCGCAGGCATTATGGGAACTTCCGATTCCGGTATTCGATATTATAAAAGTATCGGAATTAAGTATCGGAATTCCGATACAGTGAATATCGGCCGATACCCGATATTTCAGTATCGGAATGCTCAACACTAGTGATGACTAGTGTTGAGCATTCCGATACTGAAATATCGGGTATCGGCCGATATTCACTGTATCGGAATTCCGATACTTAATTCCGATACTTTTATAATATCGAATACCGGAATCGGAAGTTCCCATAATGCCTGCGCTCTGCAGTGTCTGTGAAGGATGACAAGCTGGGTGGCAGCGCTCAGCTGCGATCCAGCTTGTCATCAGAATGCCATCCCAGCGGGGGAGAATTCTCCTGATTGTTTAAAAGCCGGCGCGCGGTAAAAAGCCGCCGGCTTTTAAACAATCACGCAGCCCCATACTGCTTCCCCGCAGCCTCCCACCCCGATCCTCCGCTCCCCTCGCCACCTCCAATCCCGATCGTAAATTAGGACCGGGCGGGGAGCGCAGCACCAAGGAGCGAAGGACCCGGGCGGGGAAGCCGGCAGTGAAAAGACTTCACCGCCGGCTTTCCCGTTCTGTGCTGCGCTTTCCCGCCGGTTATTTCAAATGAACAGCTGAGGTATCAGGTGATGCCGATCAGCTGTTCATTTGAAGTAGCCGCGGTGCCCTCAGAGGGTTCATGTGAGTTCATGCTTGACTGCATGAACTCACATGAACTTTCCCACGGCCGCACAGGTCAGCCTCACCTCCCAGACCCGTCATGATTAGTGTGTGCGGGGTGTGTGTGTGTGTGTGTGTGCGCGGGGTGTGTGTGTGCGCGGGGTGTGTGTGTGTGCGGGGTGTGTGTGTGTGCGGGGTGTGTGTGTGTGCGGGTGTGTGTGCGGGTGTGTGTGTGTGTGTGTGTGCGGGGTGTGTGTGTGTGCGGGGTGTGTGTGTGTGCGGGGTGTGTGTGTGTGCGGGGTGTGTGTGTGTGCGGGTGTGTGTGCGGGCAGACATAGGCCGATGTGACACTACTACTCCCATCGGCCTATGTCTGTCCCCCGTCCACTCCTGCCAGCAGGATCAGCTCGATGGGAGCAGTAGTTCCCATCAGCCTGATCCTGCTATTTAAATTGCCCTACTGTGTCCCCAATAAATGTTAAAAACATGTCATTGGTGGCCAGTGGTTACCTAAAAGAAATTAGTTCATACATTACCTGTCCCCGCCGATCGCCACCTGAAATAAAGTAAAAAATAAAAAACTACACCTATACTCACCTAGACACCTAATTCCCCGAAGCCATCGATCTCCTGTAATAAAATATAAAATAATAAACCACAACCTTATCCTTACCCCTCCGTAGTAGTCCACGAGTGTCCCACGAAGATCTCCAGTTCAGAGCAGCCACATAGAATGTGACCGCTCTGAACCGCTGCCGCCGCTAGAATGACGGGGCCGTAAGGGTTCACCGGAGTTCAGGCAGCGCTGCTCCGGTTAGCTCCTTTACGGCACTGCTGTATCGTGAGAAATTCCCACGGTACAGCACTGCCGTAAAGGAGGTCTCCGGAGCTGCGCTGCCTGAATGCACTCCGGTGACCTCAGTCAGTGGCTCCCGCTGCCGGGAGCGGACGTGTTCCCGGCAGCCTGAGCTTACAGCAGCCATGCACAGCTGTCACCATCTCCAGATGTGACAGCTGTGCATGGGAGATCAGCGCAGGAACGTGGACAGGTAACTATTTTTTTTTTAGTAAACTAAGAATTAAATAAAATGGTGTTTTATTTCAAATAAATTATTTTTTCTGGGTGTAGTGTGTTTTTTCTTTTTAACACTTTGTAGGTTAGTAATGGGGGTGTCATATAGACGGCCATCATTACTAACCTGGGCTTCATGGCAGCTGGCGCTGACATGAACCCCACCACTATTACCCCCTGCCACCGCACCAGGGCAGCGTGGAAGAGCGAGGCTAAGTGCCAGAATTGGCGCATCCTATGGATGCGCCATTTCTGGGGCGGCTGACGGCTGGTGTTTCTAGCCTGGGAGGGGGCCAATATTCATGGCACCCTTCCTGAGCTATTAATATCAGCCCCCAGCTGTCTGCCTAGCCTTTGCTAGCTATTAAAATAGAGGGGACCCCACGTCATTTTTTTTTGGGGGGTCCCCCATTTTAATAGCTAGTAAAGGCTAGGTATTCAGCTGGGGGCTGATATTAGTAGCCTGGGAAGCTCCGTGGGTTTTACCCCCTTCCCAGGCTTCAAACATCTGCCCCAGCCGTCTGCTTAACCTCCGCTAGAGACTAAAATTATGGGGGATCCCACGCCATTTTTTTTTTAAATAAATCCTTTATTTTAACACTAAATGACATTTGAGGACTTAATAAAGATGCAGTCCCTAAATTATTATTTATTTTTTAATAAATTTTTCCCAAAACTTTTGACGTGGGCTTCGCCATATTTTTGTATGCCAGCCAGGTACAGCATCCAGCTTCTATGAACGCGCCATTTTCCGGGGCGGCCGCGGACTGCAATTTTCAGCGGGGGGGGGAGGGCAAAAAGCTTGGGCCTCCCTGCGCTGCAGATTCCATCCCCCAGCTGCCTAGTTGTACCTGGCTGGACACAAAAATAGGGAGAAGCTCCACGTTTTTTTTTTTTTAATTATTTCATGAAATTCATGGAATAATTAAGAAAAAAAGGGCTTCCCTATATTGTTGTGTCCGGCTAGGTACAAATAGGCAGCTGGTGGTTGGGGGCAGCCCGTTCCTGCCTGCTGTACCTGGCTGGACACAAATATAGTGTGAAGCCCCACGTCAATTTTTTTTTAATTATTTCAGGAAATTCATGAAATAATTAAAAAAAAATTATGTGGGGCTTCGCCCTATAATTGTGTCCAGCCAGGTACAGCAGGCAGGAACGGGCTGCCCCCAACCACCAGCTGCCTATTTGTACCTAGCCGGACACAACAATATAGGGAAGCCCTTTTTTTCTTAATTATTCCATGAATTTCATGAAATAATTAAAAAAAAAAATGTGTGGCGCTTCGCCCTATTTTTGTGTCCAGCCAGGTACAACTAGGCAGCTGGGGGCTGGAATCTGCAGCGCAGGGAGACCCAAGCTTTCTGGGTCCCACCCGCTGCAAATTGCAGTCCGCAGCCGCCCCGGAAAATGGCGCGTTCATAGAAGCGCCATCTTCTGGCGCTGTACCCAACTCATCCAGGGCCCTGGTGCGGTGGCTCACTGGGTAATAAAGGGGTTAAGGCCAGCTTGGCATTATCAGCTGGCCCTAAGCCCGAAATTCATGGGGTCACGCCAATATTAGACATGACCGCCATGAATTTCTAGTAAAGTATTTAAAAAAAACACAAACACCCAGAAAAAAGTCCTTTAATTGAAATAAAGACACAATTCTTTATTGTTCTAAATTAAACCATACTTACCGCCACACCCATTCCAGCTGAAGCCAACGATCTCCTGCAATAAAAGTAAAATAATAAAGCAACCTCATCCTTACCTTTCCATGGTTCCCAGGACAGCTTCAGCTCTGCTACATCGAGATGACAGGCTGGACCGCAGCAGAACGCTGCCATCCAGCCTGTCATCCCGCGGACACTGAGAAGCGCAGGCATGCTTGCGCTCCTCAGTGTCTTTCTGTGACGTCATCCAGATGAGCCGAGGTCATGTCCAATGAACTCAGCTCACCTCATGCACGTCACTGACAGCGTGGGAAAATTCTCCTGCACTCAGCGCTTCAGCGTGAGAATTCTCCCACGCTGTCAGTGACGTGCATGAGGTGCGCCGAGTTCATGGGACATGACCTCACCTCATGCACGTCACTGACAGCGTGGGAAAATTCTCACGCTGAAGCGCTGAGTGCAGGAGAATTCTCCCACGCTGTCAGTGACGTACATGAGGTGAGCCGAGTTCATTGTCGGCTCATCTGGATGCCGTCACAGCCAGACACTGAGGAGTGGAAGTATGCCTGCGCTTCTCAGTGTCTGCGGGATGACAGGCTGGATGGCAGCGTTCTGCTGCGGTCCAGCCTGTCATCTCGATGTAGCAGAGCTGGAGCCGTCGTGGGAGCCATGGAAAGGTAAGGATGAGGTTGCTTTATTATTTTTCTTTTATTGCAGGAGATCGTTGGCTTCAGCTGGAATGGGCGTGATGGTAAGTATGGTTTAATTTAGAACAATAAAGAATTGTGTGTTTATTTCAATTAAAGGACTTTTTTCTGGGTGTTTGTGTTTTTTTTAAATACTTTACTAGAAATTCATGGTGGTCATGTCTAATATTGGCGTGACCCCATGAATTTCGGGCTTAGGGCCAGCTGATAATGCCAACCTGGCCTTAACCCCTTTATTACCCAGTGAGCCACCGCATCAGGGCCCTGGATGAGTTGGGTACAGCGCCAGAAGATGGCGCTTCTATGAACGCGCCATTTTCCGGGGCGGCTGCGGACTGCAATTTGCAGCGGGTGGGGCCCAGAAAGCTTGGGCCTCCCTGCGCTGCAGATTCCAGCCCCCAGCTGCCTAGTTGTACCTGGCTGGACACAAAAATAGGGCGAAGCTCCACGTTTTTTTTTTTTTAAATTCATGAAATTCATGGAATAATTCAGAAAAAAAGGGCTTCCCTATATTGTTGTGTCCGGCTAGGTACAAATAGGCTGCTGGTGGTTGGGGGCAGCCCGTTCCTGCCTGCTGTACCTGACTGGACACAAATATAGGGCGAAGCCCCACATCAATTTTTTTAAATTATTTCATGAATTTCCTGAAATGATTTAAAAAAAATTGACGTGGGGCTTCGCACTATATTTGTGTCCAGCCAGGTACAGCAGGCAGGAACGGGCTGCCCCCAACCACCAGCTGCCTATTTGTACCTGGTTGGACACAACAATATAGGGAAGCCCTTTTTTTCTTAATTATTTCATGAATTTCATGAAATAATTAAAAAAAAAAAATACGTGAAGCTTCTCCCTATTTTTGTGTCCAGCCAGGTACAACTAGGCAGCTGGGGGATGGAATCTGCAGCGCAGGGAGGCCCAAGCTTTCTGCCCCCCCCCTCCCCCCGCTGAAAATTGCAGTGCGCAGCCACCCCGGAAAATGGCGCGTTCATAGAAGCTGGATGCTGTACCTGGCTGGCATACAAAAATATGGCGAAGCCCACGTCAAAAGTTTTGGGAAAAATTAATTAAAAAATAAATAATAATTTAGGGACTGCATCTTTATTAACTCCTCAAATGTCATTTAGTGTTAAAATAAAGGACTTATTTTAAAAAAAATTGACGTGGGGCTTCGCCCTATATTTGTGTCCAGCCAGGTACAGCAGGCAGGAACAGGCTGCCCCCAACCACCAGCTGCCTATTTGTACCTGGCCGGACACAACAATATAGGGAAGCCCTTTTTTTCTTAATTATTCCATGAATTTCATGAAATAATTTTAAAAAAAAATGCGTGGGGCTTCGCCCTATTTTTGTGCCCAGCCAGATACAACTAGGCAGCTGGGGGCTGGAATCCGCAGCGCAGGGAGACCCAAGCTTTCTGGGCCACCCCCGCTGCAAATTGCAGTCCGCAGCCGCCCCAGAAAATGGCGCGTTCATAGAAGCGCCATCTTCTGGCGCTGTACCCAACTCATCCAGGGCCCTGGTGCGGTGGCTCACTGGGTAATAAAGGGGTTAAGGCCAGCTTGGCATTATCAGCTGGCCCTAAGCCCAAAATTCATGGGGTCACGCCAATATTAGACATGACCACCATGAATTTCTAGTAAAGTATTTAAAAAAACACAACACCCAGAAAAAAGTCCTTTAATTGAAATAAACACACAATTCTTTATTGTTCTAAATTAAACCATACTTACCATCACGCCCATTCCAGCTGAAGCCAACGATCTCCTGCAATAAAAGTAAAATAATAAAGCAACCTCATCCTTACCTTTCCATGGTTCCCATGACAGCTTCAGCTCTGCTACATCGAGATGACAGGCTGGACCGCAGCAGAACGCTGCCATCCATCCTGTCATCCCGCAGACACTGAGAAGCGCAGGCATGCTTCCACTCCTCAGTGTCTGGCTGTGACGGCATCCAGATGAGCCGAGGTCATGTCCAATGAACTCCGCTCACTTCATGTACGTCACTGACAGCGTGGGAAAATTCTCCTGCACTCAGCACTTCAGCGTGAGAATTTTCCCACGCTGTCAGTGACGTGCATGAGGTGAGCTGAGTTCATTGGACATGACCTCACCTCATGTATGTCACTGACAGCGTGGGAGAATTCTCACGCTGAAGCGCTGAGTGCAGGAGAATTTTCCCACGCTGTCAGTGACGTGCATGAGGTGAGCTGAGTTCATTGGACATGAACTCGGCTCATCTGGATGACGTCACAGAGAGACACTGAGGAGCGCAAGCATGCCTGCTCTTCTCAGTGTCTGCGGGATGACAGGCTGGATGGCGGCGTTCTGCTGCGGTCCAGCCTGTCATCTCGATGTAGCAGAGCTGGAGCTGTCCTGGGAACCATCGAAAGGTAAGGATGAGGTTGCTTTATTATTTTACTTTTATTGCAGGAGATCGTTGGCTTCAGCTGGAATGGGCGTGATGGTAAGTATGGTTTAATTTAGAACAATAAAGAATTGTGTCTTTATTTCAATTAAAGGACTTTACTCTGGGTGTTTGTGTTTTCTTTTAACTTTGACTATGGGGTTAGTAATGGGGGTGTCTTATAGACGCCTCTCCATTACTAACCTGGGCTTGATGTCAGCTGGCATTATAAGCTGACATCAACCCCAACCCTATTACCCCCTGCCACCGCACCAGGGCAGCGTGGAAGAGCGAGGCTAAGTGCCAGAATTGGCGCATCCTATGGATGCGCCATTTCTGGGGCGGCTGACGGCTGGTGTTTCTAGCCTGGGAGGGGGCCAATATTCATGGCACCCTTCCTGGGCTATTAATATCAGCCCCCAGCTGTCTGCCTAGCCTGTGCTAGCTATTAAATTAGGGGGGACCCCACGTCATTTTTTTGGGGGGGTCCCCCATTTTAATAGCTAGTAAAGGCTAGGTATTCAGCTGGGGGCTGATATTAGTAGCCTGGGAAGCTCCGTGGGTATTACCCCCTTCCCAGGCTTCAAACATTTGCCCCAGCTGTCTGCTTAACCTCCGCTAGAGCCTAAAATTAAGGGGAACCCCACGCCAATTTTTTTTTAAATAAATCCTTTATTTTAACACTAAATGACAAGTACAGTAATCAACACTGTCACTGTACTTCATATATATGTGACTGACATGTTTCTATCTATCTAATCTATGTGTGATTCTCTATTCCTTCTATTCTAAATTGTCGGGTACAGATGCTGAATTGCCGGCCGGCTTTCTTAAAGAGACGGTGCATGAAAACACTATTATTTTTTTAAATAAATCCTTTACACTAAATGACAAGTTCTGTAAGCAACACTGTCACTGTACTTCTTATATATGTGACTGACATGTTTCTATCTATCTAATCTATGTGTGAAGCTCTATTCTGTCTGTTATAAATTGTCGGGTACAGATGCTGAATTGCCGGCCGGCTTTTTTAAAGAGACGGTGCACGAAAACACTAATATTTTTTTTAATAAATCCTTTACACTAAATGACAAGTACAGTAACCAACACTATCACTGTACTTCATATATATGTGACTGACATGTTTCTATCTATCTAATCTATGTGTGAAGCTCTATTCTTTCTGTTGTAAATTGTCGGGTACCGGTGAATGCCGCTGATGAATTGCCGGCTTTTCATGTCATTCTACATTATTCTTAGTTGTTTTACTTCATGTAGAATTAACCTACAAGGAAAGAAAGGGTTTATTTTCATTCCGATATTTGTGTCCCATTGACTTGCATTGGTTTCCGGTATCGGAATCGGCGATATCCGATACTTTTTGGGTATCGGCCCGATCCAATCCGATACGATATTTCCTGATATCGGAAGGTATCGCTCAACACTAGTCATCACGCCTGCTGCGTTGAGACGTCAGATGCCGAGGAAGAATGATGGAGGAGGAAGTATGTTCTCTCCTACTTCATTGCTTTCAATTTTATCAGCATCCAGGATGCCGATACTGTTGAACTTGCAATGATGGGCGGGCGGTGCCGGCGCTGGCACCGTACAATCCTGGCTCATGTGCCCCATAGAAGCCACGTGGCCTGCCGCTATTGGCGGTACGTCACTGCTTTCTATCTATCTATCCCATATCTATCTATCTATCTATCTATCTATCTATCTATCTATCTATCTATCTACATAAAGAAAGTGCAGCAGCTCTCTGAAAGGGCCAAGATACATAAAAACAATGAAAACATTGAATCTAAACTGTATTGTTACTCAGTATATTATGCAGTTTCTGCAGCTGGCACCTGTTACACTTAGGAGGTACTGGTCAGGTTTCTATCTATCTATCTATTTATCTATCTATCTATCTATTATCTCAGATTCCTTACTCTGCATGGTCAAATTCATAATATTAAGAATAATAAAATAAAAAGACATTTGCAATAGATCAGTCTTTTATATACAATATATAGCTTGTGTATCTTGTGTATTTTGCATCTTGTGCATATTGCATATCTTGTGTGTGCTTGGCATCTTGTGTATGTTGTATATTGTGTGTATTGTATAGGAAATGTGACTTGTGTATATTATGTATATTTTATATTGTGTAATAGTTGTATATCTTATGTATCATGTGTATCTTCGGCATCTTATGTACATTTCATATCTTGTGTATCTTCTGTTTGTTGTATATTTTGTGTATCTTCCGGATCTTGTGTATGTCGTGAACCTTGTGTGCCGCTGTCACACTTTCCCCATATACAGGCTTTTCCTTCTCCGTATTCTGGGATTATTTCCAATAAATTGAATTTCCTGCCCATCACTTCTCTCTCCACCTGTTTTGCATTCCCCGTATTCTCTGTTTGCTGGTCAGTGACCGATGGCGGCTCTTACCATCTGACAACTGATCGCGCTCTACGTTCCATCAGCCATTGCACAGTATCTGTGTATCCAGACTCGGCTTTAGGTTTACAAGACGCAGAAGGAAGAGGATATAATGTTAGTGGTTGATTCCTTTAAAAGGAGGTGTCCAGTGTTATTAGATAAAAGTCTCCTACTTTCAAAAAACAGACTCACACTTTTCCACGAGTGGTGTTTTGTTTTGCAGCTCGACCGTATTGACAGAAATCTGGCTGAGCTGCAATACCATATACAACCTGTAGACGGAAGTGGCGCTGTTTTAGGATTAAAGAAGATAATACAATCTTTTCCTACTTTCATAGTGGAACCACCTCCATCTTTTAGCTAAGGTGGGGTGCCAGCCTAGTCATGCATTTTACCAAAAGGATATGGCACATATTAAAATGTTGGTCCATTGAGCTCCTCTTGTTTTGTCAGTGTAGGGAAATGATGACATGTCTACCACTTTCCCCAAAAATTGGACCTCAGATTATAAGGGAGCTTTACAGATGCAGAGGCCCATCAGAGTACAGATGTGTCCAGTCTTTAATGGAGTTGTGCACTACTGGCTTAATTGCCCATCGTAAAAAAAAAAAAACAACATATACAGGGTTGTCCAAAAGTACTGTAGGTGGACAGAAAGTGCAATAAGGTTATGAAGGGGGAGATTTACCAAACATGGTGTAAAGTGAAACTGGCTCAGTTGCCCTTAGCAACCAATCAGATTCCACTTTTCATTCCTCACAGACTCTTTGGAAAATGAAAGGTGGAATCTGATTGGTTGCTAATGGCAACTGCTCCAGTTTCACAGATCTAATTTTCACAGATAGATCTCCCCCAAATCTGTTTTCTTTTCAGATAATTCAGATAACACATAATGGCAAATAATTTAAATACAGATCAAAGAAAATGGATTTTAGCAGAGTATGGGAAATCTCAAAATGCTGAAACCGTTAGAGAAATTTGGTTTGAAACATTTGGTACTCAAGCCCCAAAGAGACAAACCATTTACCGCATTCATGACAAATTCAATGCCACCGGCTCAATCCTTAATGCTCCAAAAACTGGTCGACCCCAAAACCGTCTGTACAGAAGATAATAAACAACTTGTTCCCGAAACATTTGTTAAGAGTCCAAAACAGTCCATCAGAAGAGCCTCTGTGGAATTGGGAATTTCACGAGCTTCTATCATGCGAATCCTGAAATCTATTGGGTGGAAAGCTTATCGTCCACGTCTAATTCATGGTTTATTGGAGGATGATCCAGACAGGCGGCCACAATTTAGTGAGATTATACTTAACGAAATTGAAGAAAATCCAGTAATTTTAGATAACATTATGTGGAGTGATGAAGATTCTTTCATAGAATCATAGAATGGTAGAGTTGGAGGGGACCTCCTGGGTCATCTGCTCCAACCCCCTGCTCAAAGCAGGATTTCAAATTCTCCGGCCATATTAACAGACATAATTGTATTTACTGCCATAATGAGAACATGCATTTAACATTAGAGCAACAACTAAATGAGCCTGGTGTCAATGTTTGGGGTGGTATTTCAGGTTTTGGTGTTTTAGGACCAATATTTTTTGATGGAACAGTCACAGGAGATAAGTATCTCGACATTGTAATGAATCAAGTTGTTCCCCAGTTACAGCAACAGCCTAATTCACATGACCTTTATTTCCAACAAGATGGGGCCCCTCCACATTATTCAAGAGTGGTCCGCGAGTATCTTGATGAAACATTTCCTAATAAATGGATTGGCCGAAGAGGCCTACTTGATTGGCCGGCACGTTCACCAGACATGACCCCAATGGATTTTTTCTTTTGGGGAGTACTCAAGGACAAAGTTTATAGGCGAAAACCAAAAAGTGTCAGTGACTTAAAAAATTACATAAGAGATGCATTTCAAGACATTAATACCCAAAGAGACTTGTGCAAAAAAGTTTGTCGAAGCGTAAGAGGCAACTCCAAAGCTGTGCAAATTATAATGGAAAACAGTTTGAACCCCTGCGGTGATAAAATTTAAGGGCTTTTGTATTATTGTTCAGAATAAAATGTAATTGTCAATGTTATGCTTGTGTTAGTAAATATAATTTTATATATAAATCAAAATAAATGTTATCATTTTCTGGCCACCTACTTTTGGACCACCCTGTATATACCTCCTGCATGGGTGCTGTTTCTTCTATATCAGAACTGAATCTCCCAGCAACCACGTAACATCGTCTATATTACATGACTACTGCAGCCAATCATGAATTTCACTGCTGAGCAGAATATTGAGTGGCTGCAGCGGTCACATAATGTGACATGACTGCTGTGAGACTCATCACTGAAATCAGAAAAAAAGATCCAGTTCAGGAGGTAAAAATATGTTTTTTTTTTCATGGGCAATCTAGTTGTCTAGTAATTGTAGTAACTGACTACCTTTTTTTCATAAATATCATTAAATTCAGTACATTATCATAATATAGTAGCAAAACTTTCAACAGGCTGCAACTCATATCACAACCACCGGGTGGCCACGAATAGCATAAACATCTCCTGACAGAGTATATAAAAAATATTTTTATTTTTCAAAACTTCCCTTAGCTCTTCTATCAATCTATAATATATATATATATATATATATATATATATATATATATATACATATATACACACACTCATACTCCCTCACATCGGTGCATCTTGTCGCTACACCTCAGGAGCTTCTCTTCACACATCATTTTAAAACACTTTTCATGTTTAACCAAATGTTATGTATTTCTACTCACCTGCACACTAAGATGAATCCATTTCTTCACAAGAAATCTCCCCTGTGTCATTACTTTTATAGGAGGCTGCAAACCATTTACTGTGCGATAATAAAACATGGTCTCTTTCTCGGAGATTGTGAGTTTGAACACAATCTGCCCATCAGCAGACTTTTCTATCACACACCTTAAGAAGTAAATAGAAAAAAAAAGATCAAAATCCCCTCAAAGTATACATATACTGAGAAATATATTGCAGGAAAAAGTAGAGTAAACCAATGCTCAGGTACAATGGTAATGTACAATGCTGACATATAGTGCTGACATTGCTGACATATAGTGCTAATTTACATTGCTGAAACATTGCACTAATGTACAATGCTGACATATAGCGCTAATATACATTGCTGACATATAGTGCTAATTTACAATGCTGAAACATAGCACTAATGTACAATGCTGACATATAGCGCTAATATACATTGCTGACATATAGTGCTAATGTCCAATGATGACACATAGCAACAATGCACAATGCTGACATATAGTGCTTATGTGCAATGCTGACATATAGTGCTAATGTGCAATGCTAACATATAGTGCTAATGTACAATGCTGACATATAGTGCTAATGTGCAATGCTAACATATAGTGCTAATGTACAATGCTGACATATAGTGCTAATGTACAATGCTGACATATAGTGCTTATGTGCAATGTTGACATATAGCGCTTATGTGCAATGCTGACATATAGTGCTAATGTGCAATGCTGACATATAGTGCTAATGTACAATGCTGACATATAGAACCAGTGTACAATGCTGACATATAGTGCTAATGTACAATACTCACATATAGCGCTAATGTACTGCCATATAGCCCCAATTTGCAATGCACTCATACAACACTCTTACAGTTGAAACCAGAAGTTTCCATACTCTATATATAAAAAGACACATATTCATGTTTTTCTCAATATCTGACAGAAAATCAGAATAAACCTTTCCCGTTTTAGGTCAATTAGGATTACCATAACTTTTAATATTTGCCAAATGCCAGAATAATGAGAGAGGGAGAATGTTTTATGGCATTTTTATTACTTTCTGCAAAGTCAAAAGTTTTCATACATTTCATTAGTATTTGGTACCATTGCCCTTAAACTGAATGACTTGGGTCAAACGTTTGGGATATCCTTCCACGAGCTTCTCACAATAGATGGTCGGAATTTGGGCCCATTCCTCCTAACAAAACTGGTGTAACTGGTGTAGGTTTGTTGGTCGTCTTGCTCACACCTGCCTTTTCAGCTTTGCCCATAAATTTTCAATAGGATTGAGAGCAGGGCTTTGTGATGGCCACTCCAAAACATGAACTTTGTTATCCTTAAGCCACTTTGTTACCATTTTGGCAGTATGCTTCGGGTCATTTACCATTTGGAAGACCCATTTCCACCCAAGCTTTAACTTCCTGGCTGATGTCTTGAGATGCTGCTTCAGTTTTGCCACATAATCTTCTTTTCTCATGATGCCATCTATTTTGTGAAGTGCACCAGTCCCTCCTGCAGCAAAAACAACCCCACAACATGATGCTGCCACCCCCGTGTTTCACAGTTGGGATGGTGTTCTTAGGCTTCCAAGCTTCGCCCTTTTTCCTCCAAACATAACGATGGTCATTATGCCAAAAAAGTTAAATTTTAGTTTCATCAGACCACAGGACATGTCTCCAAAAATTAAGGTCTTAGTTCCTGTGTGCATTTACAAGCATTAATCTGGCTTTTTTATGTTTCTTTTGGAGTAATGGCTTCTTCCTGGCAGAGTGGCCTTTCAGCCCATGTTGATACAGTATTTGTTTCACTGTGGATATTGACAGAATCATACCAGCTTACGTCATCATCTTCACAAGGCCTTTTGCTTTTGTCCTTGGGTTGATATGCACATGTCAGACCAAAGCAAGTTCATCTCTGGGCACAGAACCCGTCTCCTTCATGAGCGGTATGATGGTTGGACATTCCTATCTTGTTTGTACTTGTGTATAATTGTTTCTACAGATGAACGAGGCACCTTCAGGTATCTTGAAATTGTACCCAAGGTTGAGCCAGACTTGTGCAAGTCCACAATTCTCTTCCTGATATCTTGGCTGATTTCTTTAGTCTTTCCCATGATGCTACACAAATAAGAAGTGTGTTTCATGTGTGCATTAAAATACCTCCACAGGTGTGTCTCTAATTAACTCAGATGCTTCCAAATACATGACATCATCATATGGGCAGTCCAGAATTGTTTAAAGGCATAGTAATCTTAGTGTATGTAAACTTTTGATTTTGCAGTAAGTAATAAAAATGCCTTAAAACATTCTTTCTCTCTCTCATTATTCTGGCATTTGGCAAATATTACAAATTATGGTAATCCTAATTGATCTAAAACGGGAAAGGTTTATTCTGATTTCATGTCAGATATTGAGAAAAACATGCATGTCTGTCTTTTTATATAGTGTATGGAAACGTCTGGTTTCAAATGTATGTATACAATATAGTGCTCACATACGATGTCTAATGCTCATATACAATGCTCACTTGCAGAGTTCACCTACAATACTGACTATAGTACACAAATGCAGTGCTAATATACAATGCTTACTCACAATTCTCACATTATAATAATGTACCCATATACTATATATTACTCACATGCAATGCTCATGTTACAATGTTACAATATATAGGTCACTTTTCCTATAATGTTCAAATCTAGTACAGTGCTCACATTACGTATAATGCTTACATTATGTACAGTATAGAGATCAAATTGGCACAAATTTTAGGAAATTCTCTGCACCTAGCAAATTCAAACAATTTTGCTTCGAGTTGCCAAACAAAAAAAAATGACCACTGCCATTTTACACATTGCAGAAGACTGCATGAACCAGAGTAGGTTTACATGACCTCAGGCTTGGACTTCCCCATAATATCTTGCAGCTATCACTTCACATGGAATAGCGCAGCCAATCAGGAGAGACTATTATAGTCTATATAAAAGCAGAGGCAAGGAATGCAGCAGACATTTTCTAGTGAATCTGGATAGTGAGAGGACGTCACATCTCAGCAATAGAGATAGAGAAAGAAAACTATAAAACATTGGACAAATACTGCAGTGTGTTGTACAAGTACAACGGTGAAGAAGATGAGTGTACAGTTTGGATACAGTCCTATGAGACCTCAGAGTATTACACACGTCTTTTTAGGACGATTGAGGACTTTATGGTATTTGCTATTCGCATTGAATTAATTTACTGAAAATAGAATTTTGGGGAAAAATTTGGTGAAGCAAGAGATTTTGAATTTCAAAAGATTCACTCATCTCTAGATAAGTGCGATGCTCACAGGCAGTACTCATCTGCCATCGCTATGTACAATGCTCACCATACGATAGGAAGGATATAATGGAAGTTCAGTTTAAATGACCTTCTGGTTTTATAGATTCAAGAAAAGGTTTTAAAGAACTAAAATTCTTAGAGGATCTCTCTTTTATTTGATTCTTTCGTTAAAACTTTGAGAAATATCTAATACATCCACTGCTGAAGACAGAATTTAGTTTTGGTCATAGCATCTTAGTGGCCACAACCAGGTGAAGACTCAAACTTTTTATGCTAGACATAAAGGCGCTTATTGCTAAAAGTTTTTACTCCTCAAGAAAACTTTGAAAAGTCGTAAAACTTTTGTGCTACTCGGAGTTGGGCCAAAAGTTTGCGACTTTTGGCGTTTTCACCCCAGTTTTTACCAGCTCTGCCAAAATGGGCAGAGCAGGGGAGCTGTAGGAGGTGGCATGATCAGATGAGCTGTGGCGTTCCCTACACCAGAAACCTCACTTCAGTCCATGACTGGAGTAAAATTTCTAGCGTGGTGCACAGAGGCACACTCCACCTGTCAGACACTCTAGGGGTGTGCACTTCCTCATGAATTAGGAGTGTCTGATTCCACCACACCCCTCAATAAGAGAGGCGAGAAAATTGCCAGTCTTGATGAATTGGGGCCAAAGTTTTCAAACCCAAACAGGAACTGCCATGTAGGAAAATGTTATTAGCATCCTGTCACCGGTGTGTCAGATGTGATAGACAGTCGCTCCGCAGTTGGCTGCAGAAGAGATCTTCGTTTGGCATTACAGACACTTTCTTTGATCTGTCTCATTCTAGGACCCTGCAGCTATCTCCCTCCTGCTAATTGACACCCTGGCCTGGGTGTTTAAACACTCTCTGTTTGCTATAAGGAGCTCAAGCTAAGTTACTTTCCCCCGTGTTTGTCTCCCTTGTTGTCTTTAGTTGTTAGTGGGGACTGACTTGTGCTCACCCCCCTTCCCTATCCAGGGCCAAGCTCTAGGGAAATACAGGGTTTAGGTTCCTGTGAGGCACCAATATAGGGATGATAGGGGAGACAGGGTTATATCAGATCAGCCTAGGAGGTCTCCACTCCCCCTTTCCCTAGTGTCTGGGTTCCTTTCCCCTCATCCCTTTGTGTTGCACTTAGTCTTTCCCACACTTTGTGTGACACATCCACTTTGAACCCCATTATTATAATTCAGTTTGTGTTTAATATGTTTACAGTCTTTGAGACATTGCTCAGGGGTGGGGACTATGTTTTCTCATGGGAGGTCCTTCACACTACATAATTGTAACTACAATATTTTGTAAATAACCAGAATTGCTCTGTTAATTACAGGAAGCATTCAGAAACTTACGTCAATGGCAACGAAGAACAATTTGAGTCCAAATTTAGTCCTAAGGCCTCCAAGGTCATTGGGTTTGCCACCGAGAGTGCGGAAAGTCTCAGCTAAAGAAGTCTAGGCACTGAAGTCTCATTTATCATTCCCTCTTTATGCTATTTACATTTCACAGCTGCTTGCCCCACTGTTGTCTGTATACATTCGTACCTTGAGGCTACTGTTCATCATTAAGTTTAGTGCATGTTATACCGTATGGTAGCGCTTTGTTACAGGGAGAGGAAGGATTGCTTGCACCAGCACGGAGCGGGAACGATGATGAGGAATGCTCTTCTCCCATTGTCTGGTGCTCATCTTTAAACTCCTGCCTCATTAGTTACTATGCAAGCCATGCTAAACAAAGCCGAAGAACACTATTCATGCTAATTCGATGCCACGGGCTGGAATTCCTCTAAGATTATAGGCATTGTGTATCTAATGATAGCAGCTATTTTTAAGGGTTGCCTCAGGTGAGTAGTGGAAATTCAAAGACGTTATTGCACATTATATCTTAACACACATGTGGATATATTCAAAGGATATTTCCGCGGCGGTCGCTCTGTTGGGAGCATGATTTTAGAGACAAATAGGTTTTCATTATTCCGCCAATTAGGACATTAGATATTCTCTTGGTATATGTGAATAATCAACTAATTATTAAAAAGAAAGCCGTATACCGAGACAGGAGAGAAAAATGAAATATCTAAATTACAGATAATATTTTTTAAGGAGGCTTTTTAAAGTGAATAGTTAAAGGAAATATCAGAAGTCATTTATCTACATCTTTGTTATATGAAATATATTACTCATTTTTTTTCCTTAGCAGTTTAACCTTTTAGAGGTTTGCTTATCTCAACGTTTTTCTATGTGCCTTATTGGGATATATCTGCATCATAAAAAGGGGTCCTCCTCCATGAGCCACCGTCGAGAGTCTCAAACAAGAACCTGATTGCACCATTTACCTATGTTCTTAGTTCGACATAGACCAAGATAAATGGCATGAGTTTACCAGTTTAAAAAAAAAAACAACAAAAGCATGATTTTCCGATACTCTGTTAGGAGATGATTATGGTATATGTATCTGAAACTCTGCCACCAGGGCATACAATTTAAAGGTAAGGCTTAGCCCAGTCAATTACACTCCAGGAAACTTGTCCTCCAGTGGTTGGGATGTTTTGCATCCTGTCGATATGTTTGCTAGCAAGCCCTGATATTGTATTTACTTTATTTGGTGAGAAAATGGAGTTCCTAATCAAATTCAAGGTCAAGTAACTCCCTCCATATACAAATATGTTCCCACTTACCTATGCTCTTGGCTTAATATACCCTGAGCTAAGATGATCAGATTAAAAAAATATACATGATTTTGTGAAACTCTATCGGGAGACGTTTATTCTACAAGCGTCTTTATATAGCTACCGAGTGGTTGTGATGTGCATTGCAGTTTGTTTTGCTAGACTGTTGAGATATTGTGTTGAAATTATATGGTAAGAAAATAGGGACCTACCAAATTCTAAGAAAGGTAAATCCTTTAATGTACAGAACTGTCTAAACTATACTCTTGGTTTCACATATCCCAAGATAAATGGCACAAAATGACCAGTTTAATAAAAAAAACAACATGATTTTGTGATACTCTGTTAGGAGATGATTATGCTGGTTGCTATGATGGTTGTCTGAATAGACGGAGAAGGAGCAGAAAAAATGGTGATAACAATAATAAACTTTTATTGAAAAATAATATCACAAAAACAAGGTGATAATGGACAGGCAAAAGGGGGTTCACCAAAGGTCCTTATTTCTACAGAATAAATTACAGAGTAATAGAATAGCATGTCAATGTATAATTTGTATACTTCTGCCCCATATGTACATAAATAGGCTAATATTGCAATATGCCTAGTGGCCTAAGATTATCACATCAATATTGCAATATGCCCATTACCCTAATGGCCTCAGATACCAGCAATATATATCTCCAATATATGAACTAATGGTAAGCCAAGTGACAAGTAATCCCAAGTAGGCAACAGAAAATGGGCCAGAGGACAGGGGACAGATGGAAAAGAAGCAGATTCTTACCAATTATGTGCACCAAGGTGAGGGGGGGAGGATGGAAGAAGATTCAATAGCCTGACACGCGTTTCGCATTGTTGTAGTCCGCTTTTTCAAGGGCCAGATATTTGGTCCTTGAAAAAGCGGACTATAACAAAGTTAAACGTGCGTCAGGTTATTGAATCTTCTCTGTTCCATTTTTATGGACAAATTAATAATGCATGCAATGAAGTAATGAAAGGCAGATCTAACACCCATCTGCATTGCAAAAAAACACACAGAGCTGCACCCAGAGCCCATCACGTCTGTAATTTGCAGTCATGGCTGGCCCAATTTTCAATATGGCCTGCGAAACCGAGACTTCATTGGAATTTTTCGGCTGGGAATAATTTATTCCAGCACTGATCTCACGCATGGGAAACCTTGAGCAGGCTAGTCATTCATATTAGGGGAGTAAAAGAGAATTGTAGCTCTTGAGGGAATGAAATACATCTCCTGGATTCCATCTTGCTCATGTGAGTTATAGCAATGAAAAATACTTGAATTAGCTTTTTTATCTTATCCCATAACTTGCAATTCCAAGCTCTGGGATCGAGGATATAAATAGATGTCATGGCGCCCCATAGCAAAAGTCCGAACTGCCCTCCAATTATGTTGGCGAGGTCACATCACATAGGCAAAGTCAAGAAAAGAGGTTGGCCAGAAACGAAGGAAGACATAGTTGCTGTCTGCTTATTGGTCAGCTGAATCTGCGGACATGTATTGCCCTGCCCACGAGGAACGCTGGCGCTTTGTAATCAGGAATAGGATTACAGAAGTGGGCAATCGGCATCGGGTCCTATAGCACTTGCTTGGTGTGCCTCCATTAGAGGTAGGAAACTGTCTGGGGATCCTGAACTGGCTGGAAAACTGGATGATGAAGAATAATACTAGTGGCCAGCCCGTGACTCAGTAAAGGTCAGGTGCTTAAAACACTAAATAATTTAAGCCATTCCTTTAACCTCATTTTGGGCAGTTGTCCAACAGCATCAACTTAGAAAGCGTCACATTACAACTTTTACTAAATAAATCTACCCCATTATTACTTTATCAGCAGCTCATAACGAAAAAGTGCAAGTTCAACCAAAATTATGATATTGAAGAGGATGTTTATTTTTTTTTTTGCTTTTCTCTGAGCTGTTCCTTTGGCATAGAAGGAATGTGTAACAGATGCCTCCGTACTTACATTTCACCCTCCCGCTCGGGTTTCAGCCATACAGTGAGCGTGAACGAGCTTCCAATTCTTAAAGAAGCAGCGGTGACAAAACAGTCTCTGTGATCATAAAATATAAAACTATTGGAAAAGTTCCTGGACTCGGGACGTAAATCAGTCGTATCTCTTCTGACACAGGGTCCGAGATCATCCCTCAGAAGCCGATGGAAGTCAGGAGAGGCGGCTCTGTAGGGACAGTCTTGAACACATAGTCGTTGAGTGCAAGTCTGGATACTTTGTAAATTCACATCACTTTGACAAAAGAAGCTTCGTTTTGGGATTCCACAAGTTACGTCAGGTGGATCTGTGTATATAGGCTTAAATGCTGCAATATTCTCCAGTTCAGGGAAAAGACCTTGTGCTTTGACCATAGGGAGACCCAAAAATAACACTTTAAAAATGTGAAGCAAGGAGCCAAATTTTCTTCTCAGTTGGAAAGAATACATCTTGAGGCACAATAATAATTTTATAAAATCTTTAAATATATTGTGGTAGATTTATTATTAATTATCATCAGGTGTTGATCTGTGGGTATTTAGATATTTGGTATTCTTTTGTTGTATGATCCATCGTCAATCACCTAAAAGAAAAAATGTGCATTATTGGAGACAATCTGAAAAACGTTCAGAAACCTTCTACTTGGCAAACCCAACTCCCTACAGTGCGGGTGTCAGCTGTATTATACAGCCAGCACCCAAGTCAAACCTCTGAGATCAGACATAGCACCGATTAGAGAAGTTCAACCTCTTAGATGCCACTGTCAATTGTGACAGCAGCATTTAAGAGGTTGGAAATGTTAGATGACACTCGTCAGTCCTCCACAACATGATTTTTGAGTGACAATCGCAGTAATATGGCAGCCGCTGGGTCTTGTATTTTCAGAACGTTGTGCAGGACATTACACCATTTATACGATTTATATTCTGTAGTCACAAGTGATTTATTTAAAGATTATTATTAAGAGGAGTCTACTAGTCCAACATTTTCTTTTCGGGTTATATATGGAATTTCTTTTCAGCTATATCACTATATGTGTTCTTTTATTTTTCCTTAGCAAGAAGAGATAATGTTCTAAAGTCATTTGAGTCTATAATGATTTATTTAGTTTGAAACGATTTTTTATATTTATTTCCCGTGCATGATTTTTTGTATCCATTTCTTTGCTGATGCAAACACATATGTGGTCATAACATGTTTATATTTCATTATTTCTGTGCTTTGTAGTGTTTGATGAAGGCCCATTACTTAGGGCCGAAACGTCACCGACTTATTATTTGGATTGCCTAATAAAATCCCGTTACTTATTTTGGAGTATTTTACAATTTCCAATTGGAGTAGGTTCTTGGCTTAATTAAAAATAAATTCCGGAGAGATCCTTTTTATCCGTTTTGGCACCTTTTTAAAGCAAAAAGTGGCACGTTGTTTGAAATGACGCAAAATTCTGGTATAAAAAAATCATCCCGAAGTTGACTGGGGTACATTTGTGCCAAAATGTTGTGACTTTTTAAAAAGTCGCCTTTAATTAATCAGTCTAAAATATCTGGAAAAGCCATATTGACATAAAAAAATTAACTAAACAACAAAAGATAACATTAAAAAAAAGTGAAAAAATTCGATAATGAATTCGTCACGAATCAAAAAGTCAATTTGATTAAGAAATTTTCATGCCAAAAAAATGCCGAAAATGCAATTAGTAATCAAACCTATTGTTTTACCTTTCACTAATATATAGAAGTAATGTAAGAAATCCCAATTGACATTTACGATTAATAAGCAAGAAAAAGACAAAATGGTGAAAAATAAAGAGAATAAAGTATTTTAACACTCACATGTCTGCATCTTTCACCAGCAGCATTACTGAAACAGAACAGACAGGGATGAAACACTCACTTATACAGGGCGGATGAGCAGGGCTATAACCTGGGGCATTGCCGGAGGAGGCGTCCTGTGGGGACAGGTGAACTGTAAATTAACTTATTTTTTCAAGTGTAATTTCTTTATCTCTTTGTATTTTTTTCCTTGCTATAAAACTGAGGTCTTTCTGAACTTTACACCATTGTTGTAACAGTATATTGGATTTTGGGTTACTTTAATAGGTAGTTGTTTTTTTAGCCTTCTGGAAATTAACTGGAAGGGAAAGCTCCATGGGTCATTATACAACCAGTCGCCCCACCTATCATGGGCCATTTTTAATCCTGGTGTCTTCATATGTGGCAGAGGGTCTTTTGGCACCAATCATGCACCGGTTGAGAATGCTACCTCTCCACTCCATAGCACTGTTCAGAAATGCACATTGATGGTAAGCAATGGATCCCATCCCATTGCTTATCATTAGTGATGAACGAGTATGTTCTGTTAACCCTTTCGGCGAGCATGCTCGGGTGCTCGCCGAGTATCTTCAGCGTGCTTGGGTGTTATGTTTTGGTCACTCTGTGCTCATGATTTGCGACTGTTTGATAGCTTTAATACATATGAGGAATGCCTAAGAAACAGGCATTTCTCACATGTATTGAAGCTGTCAAACAGTTGCAAATAATGCACACACAGTGACTAAGACATAACACCCGAGCACGCTGAAGATACTTGGAAAACACCCGAGCATGCTCATAAATCTCGAGTAACGAGCATGCTCGCTCATCCTTAGTTATCATCTCCTAGCTTGAATTAACTGAGGACTAGAAGACATACATTAAGATTTCACGGTTTGCACCTCCATTACTAAGAATTATTGTTTGTGAGCACATCGGTAAAGTCTGTTAGGAGAGGAACATAAAGCTTTGCATTAGGGACCTGTGGGCAATCTATTCGTAACAGCGAGATGGCTTCATGAAGCTAGATATGCCGTCTCTACAGAAGAATACATGCGTAATGTGACAGGTGATGGAACATGCCAAGGATTTTTGGTCACACTCCTATGATATTCATGAGTGATTACTCAGTTTTGCTTTCATAAAAAAATGGAGTCATGCATTAACAGAAAATTGGCCCAAAGATATTTATGAGATCCAATGATCCATAATATGATCTTGTGCATGAATGCTAATACTTTCCAACTTTCATCCATGTCCTTCTGGGAGTGACAACATTTTTTGTTGTATACCCAAACCCCAATATTCAAGCCCCAAACTAAGACACTATCTCCATGCACCCCACTACTACTTCACCATGCACCTCATTACAACTCCACGCCCCCTCCATGCACCTCATTACACCTCATCACCTCATAGATGCCCCCTCTATGCTCTAGACTACAACTCCCCCCCAAAACTCCCATACACCTTACTACATCTTCTGCATGCCCCACTACACTTCATTGATGGCCCCTTTGTGCACCCCACTACAACTTCTGCATGAACTCCACTACACTTCATCAATGCCCATTTTATATACCCACTACACCTGCACACCCTCTCCATGCCTCCCCGATGAAAAAATCTTTTAGAGGCTTTTCTGGAGGCTCTGAGATTATTCAGTGACATCCTGGAAATTTTCCAACTGTTCTGGTAGTTGGGCAGGTCTCACCTTTTTATAGTTGCCTCCTGAACATTCCAGTAGAGTTGACAAGTATAATTTAACATTGACTACTTCATAGAGAGCCAAATAAAAACATATTATGAAACTGTTAGAGTATTAATGTGTGATCAATGTGGGATTTTTAAGAAGAATTGCATGATCAATGTGGGATCCAACTCTTGGGTGAACCTGCATGCTGGTAGCGTAGGTCAAGTTTTTGGTTTCATAAACAGTATTGGTCCATGGAGTTAAAGCATCACTGATCACAAATTGATGACCCATCTACCTGGTGATCAGATTCCCACTGATGACACATTGATGACCTTCTACCTGGGAGTCAGATCCCTACAGAGCATACATTGTTGACCTGTCTACCGGTAGATGAGATTCTCACTGATCACGCTTTAATGCCCTGTCTTTCTGATGGCCAGATCTCCACTGATTATCTGACATTGGTGATCGCCACTAATCACACATAGATGACCCATCTACCTGGTGGTCAGATCCCCACTCATTACATATTGATGACCTGTCTACGTGGTGGTCATGTGGCGCCCAGCTGCACTTGGAGCCACAGCTCCTAGGGGGGTGCATTAAAGGATTCCTCCACAAGAGGCCCCCACAGCATACACACACCTCCACCTTCCACCTCAGACCACCAGAGGGAGCCCGTTAGGGATATAAATAGGGAAGGTGGAGCTAGGCAGTTAGTTAGTCTGGAGTCGGCAGTGAGTCAAGCCTGCTGAGAGAGGTCAGCCTGCAGTGGACCCCAGTCCAGACTCAATTGTAGCTCAGCATAGTGAGCTTAAGGTGTGCCGGCGCCATAAGATCAGTGAAGCGCGGCAAGCTGCCGCCAGTGTGTATAGCCTAGTGAGGGCCTCGAGTAGGCTGAAGGCTAGAGGAGTGAGTAGCATTGGGGCAGAGGAGCTGTACAAGCTCACCCCAGAAACCATATACCGGACACCGGGTCCGCGTCTACAGGGCCGTATAACCCCCTGTAAAGATAACCAGAGACTCCTGGAAGACTTCAAGTCCCAGGATCACCAAAGAGCTGATACGTAACAGAGCCAGGAGTCACGGAGGCCCCGCAAGCTGGGAGCACGCCCTCCAAGAGAAGGCCCTTCCACAAAGTCAGCCGGTGCAGAACAGAAACCAAGTTAGACCTAGCTCCAGGCAGGTCAGAAACATACTACACAAAGGCAAGAAACAGGAGGCCCTACACCCGCTCACTGGGGAGGATCCTGATATGCACCCTCCACCCTACAGTGCTCCGGGTCGTGCCTGAATTTCCATCAGTAAAAGGGACTGAAGTGACTATCGTGTCTGTCCCCGTTCTTGCTCTGACCCGGCTGGGTCCCATCTGTCCTGCATCCTTACATCCCCGCTGCCCTGAGGCCTAGCTCCACCTGTGGGGAGCGATACCACGCAAGCTGCCTTAACACCGGCCTCAGCGGGCTGCAACAGCGCTGGTGAATCTCACCAGACACCACAGGTGGAGTCACAAACTTATAAACATAAATATCCGCCCTTTTTAAAGAGAGGCCCAGGGTACGGGCCCGGGAGCCGACCACCGCGACATCCCTCAGAGTCAGGCCACAACAAGGCCCGGGCGCCGAGTCCTCCTCATTCCCCTTGGGTTACACAGTCAGATCTCCACTGATAAACATTCATGACCAGTCTATCTGGGTGTCAAATCCCCAATGATCACATATTCATGACCTGTCTACCTGGTGGTCAGATCTCACGGATAAACATTGATGACCAGTCTATCTGGATTTCAGATCCCCAATGATCACACATTGATGACCCATCTACCTTGTGGTCAGATTTTCACTGATCCTATATTAATGACCAGTCTATCTGGATTTCAGAACTCCACTGATGACAAATTCATGACCCGTCTACCTGGTGGTCAGATCCCCATTGATCACACACTGATGACATGTCTACCTGATGGCCAGATCTCCACTGATCACACATTGAAGACCCATATACCTGGTGGGAAGATCTCCACTGATAAACATTGCTGACCCGTCTACCTGCGGGTCAAATCCCCACTGATCAGACATTAATGACCAGTTTATCTGATGGTCAGAATTTCACTGACCACACATTAATGACCAGTCTATCTGGGTGATCAGATCTCCACTGATCACACATTGATGACTCGTCTACCTGCTGGTCAGATCTTCACTGATCATCACACATTTGTAACATGTCTACCTGAGGTCAGATCCACACATCATATATTTATAGACTGACTATCTCTGATACACTTTATACAATTGTCCCCAATAACATGCAAAAAGTTCTTCTCACATTATCCCATAAATATGTGACTGGGGGTAATTAAACAATATAAGAACATATTCCCCCTCTTACCTGTGTATAACGGAGCAGACATTATGGAGTACGATCCTTTAGCATGACGCCGGGGCATATTATGTATGTATGAGTACATGCAGGTTAGTGAATTACTGCTCCTCACCCTCATCCTCCTCCTGCTCTGTTGTGCCTCAGGAAAGCTGATTAAACTTCTCCAGCCACTGCCATCTGTCTTTCCCTTTGTCTCAGGTCTTAGGTCTTACTTCATTATCTAGTTTCACTCCATGCAAATGAAAACCTTTTTTGCCTCATCTCAGACATCTGTGTGCAGGTGTCTTTTTCGCTTTTTATGTACGGAAATTAACACACGTCTCGTACCTTGACTCCAGGCTGATAAGTGTTAGTACGAAGGAACAAGTGTGATGGTGTTAGTACGAAGGAACAAGTGTGATGTCACAAGGCAGCACAGTATCAGTCAGAGTTCTTGCAACTACATCCACCTGCTGGCCAAGTGGCGATATATTGAAGGTTTAGGACTTGTCTTTACGGTTTTTATGTTTAGTACCATGATATTATTAGAAAATACACATTCAAAAAAAATAAACGAGAATGTTAAAAAAATGTGTAATCGGAAAATGCTGTTATACTAGATAAGATTTTTATTATAAACATGCTAAACATACTTTTTTTTATCACATATTTTTAAAACGTTTGTTTGTTTTTAATATAGACCATAATATCACAAGTCTATAATGATAATAAGATAACTCCACACATTTTCTCCCAAAGTAGACAGACACGACAGTGTCAGTATATTGTGATTGCTCTAATGACCAGTGTGAGACAGGCATTGGAGTGCTGCTTCCATTCTAATATATATATATTATATATATATATATATATATATATATATATATATATATATGTATACATACAGTACAGACCAAAAGTTTGGACACACCTCATTTAAAGATTTTTCTGTATTTTCATGACTATGAAAATTGTACATTCACACTGAAGGCATCAAAACTATGAATTAACACATGTGGAATTATATACTTAACAAAAAAGTGTGAAACAACTGAAAATATGTCTTATATTCTAGGTTCTTCAAAGTAGCCACCTTTTGCTTTGATGACTGCTTTGCACACTCTTGGCATTCTCTTGATGAGCTTCAAGAGGTAGTCACCGGAAATGGTTTTCACTTCACAGGTGTGCCCTGTCAGGTTTAATAAGTGGGATTTCTTGCCTTATAAATGGAGTTGGGACCATCAGTTGTGTTGTGCAGAAGTCTGGTGGATACACAGCTGATAGTCCTACTGAATAGACTGTTAGAATTTGTATTATGGCAAGAAAAAAGCAGCTAAGTAAAGAAAAACGAGTGGCCATCATTACTTTAATAAATGAAGGTCAGTCAGTGCGAAAAATTGGAAAACTTTGAAAGTGTCCCCAAGTGCAGTTGCAAAAACCATCAAGCGCTACAAAGAAACTGGCTCACATCAGGACCGCCCCAGAAAAGGAAGACCAAGAGTCACCTCTGCTTCTGAGGATAAGTTTATCCGAGTCACCAGCCTCAGAAATCGCAGGTTAACAGCAGCTCAGATTAGAGACCACTTCAATGCCACACAGAGTTCTAGCAGCAGACACATCTCTTCAAAAACTGTTAAGAGGAGACTTTGTGCAGCAGGCCTTCATGGTAAAATAGCTGCCAGGAAACCACTGCTAAGGACAGGCAACAAGCAGAAGAGACTTGTTTGGGCTAAAGAACACAAGGAATGGACATTAGACCAGTGGAAATCTGTCCTTTGGTCTGATGAGTCCAAATTTGAGATCTATGTTTTAAATTCTAGGTTCTTCAAAGTAGCCACCTTTTGCTTTGATGACTGCTTTGCACACTCTTGGCATTCTCTTGATGAGCTTCAAGAGGTAGTCACCGGAAAGTGCCTTTTGGCCTGCAAACATAATGTGTAGTGATGAGTGAGCATGATCGACACTGCTCGGTACTCGCCCGAGCATCTCACTACTCGGGATGTTCGGCGAGCATTTCCGGGTTACTCGGGTGGGAGCTCGGGTCTCCACCCTGCATGTTTGGTGCTCTTTACAGAGCCAATGAACATGCAGGGATTGCCAGCCAGTCACTGTAATGCCGCAGCCATGTTTTTTGTGGGCATTACAGTGATTGGCTGGCCGCACAGCGTCACCTCGAGTATTTAAAACCGGGCGCCGCCATCTTGGACACAGTCGCTCCGTATCAGACAGTGTAGGGAGAGGGCTGCTGACCTAGGGAGAGATATATACTGCAAAATAATTAGTGTAGGGAGACAGGCAGGCAGGCTGTATAGGAGACGCAGTGGTTATACCAACAAACACTGCATTACAGTCCTGTGTGCTCCTGCTGGTCAAATTGCTAGACTTATCCCCAGGTCTCAGGGGCCAGGAAAAATCCTTTTTTTTTTTCATCTAAATTCTGTTTTTTTTTTCCCTCATTCAGTCTGTACAAATACGCATCTTATTAACCTTTTGGTATCCCCCCCCCCAAAAAAAAAATTGAGTGTGCCTGTGACTGTTCAGACACCAATATATCTGTTTAAAAGAGTCTGGTGTAGGCCAGAGAACTAGAACTGTGTTTTTCCTCTTCCACGGTTCAAATCTGGGTGTTATTAACCTGCTTGCCTTTTTTCCATAAAAAAAACAGTTGGAGTGTGTCCCTGACTGTTCAGACACAAATATATCTATTTTAACAAGTCTGGTATACACCAGGAAATTATAACTGTGGTTTTGAAGTTCCATGGTTCAAATCTCTGTATTTTTGGTCTTTTTTGCATAAAAAAAAACATTTAGGCTATGTGCCCATGATGCAGAAATGCTCCGGATTTTTCCTGAGCGTTTCTGCATCTCCCTGGCAGAAAAAAACGCATGCGGATTGTACATGAGTTTTCCTGCCAGGGACATGCGGAAATGAAGCGTTCTTCACATGCATTTCCACATGTGGGTGTCAAGTGCTTTCCAAGCGATTTTAGCATCACTTGGAAAGTGCTTGACAACTCGGTCACACTATATAAATCCATGCAAACAGCATGGGTTTTATATAGTGTGTCCCGAGAGAATGGTTAAAAATAAAAAAATAAACCTATACTTACCTTCCGATGGCCCCCGAGACTTGCTGTGCTCCTGTGCCGGCAGATCGCGGTACGCTATACTGAAGGACCTGCCGTCACATGACTGTGACGTCACCGCAGGTCCTTCAGTCCTGCGCAATCTGTCGGCAGCCAGCACAGGGAAGGAGTCCGGGGGCCGTCGGAAGGTGAATATAATCTTTATTTGTTATTTTATTCTTTTCTTTTACAGCTTTTAATGGTACCTAGGTGTGGAGGAGAGTCTCCTGCCCTCAACACCCGGGTATCATCCGCACATTAGAACGCGCCAATTACGCAAGTACAGACGCAGTCTTGCGGAATTGGCACGTTCTAATACAAGTCAATGGCGGCGAAAACGCAGCCCTTCCGCAAAGTAATTGGTAGTGCTGCGTTTTTTTCCGCAATGATAATCCGCAGCGGAAATTTCCGCAGCATGTGCACAGCACATGCGGATTATCATAGGGGAACATGGCAGGCCTTCTACCATGTGTTTTTTAAGCGTTTCTGCAGCGTTTTTGCCACTGCGGAAATGCTTAAAAAACGCATCGTGGGCACACAGCCTTTCAGTGTCTCGCTGACTGTTCAGACACCAATATATCTGTTTAAAAGAGTCTGGTGTAGGCCAGAGAACTAGAACTGTGTTTTTCCTCTTCCACGGTTCAAATCTGGGTGTTATCAACAGTTGGAGTGTGTCGCTGACTGTTCAGACACAAATATATCTATTTTAACAAGTCTGGTATACACCAGGAAATTATAACTGTGGTTTTGCAGTTCCACGGTTCAAATCTCTGTATTATCCACTTTTTGGTCTTTTTTGCATAGAAAAAACATTTTCAGTGTCTCGCTGACTGTTCAGACACCAATATATCTGTTTAAAAGACTCTGGTGTAGGCCAGAGAACTAAAACTGTGGTTTTCCTCTTCCATGGTTCAAATCTGGGTGTTATCAACCTGCTTGCCTTTTCTCCATAAAAAAAAAACAGTAATAGTGTCTCTCTGACTGTTCAGACACAAATATATCTGTTTAAAATAGTCTGGTGTAGGTCAGATAACTAGAACTGTGGTTTTCCTCTTCCATGCTTCAAATCTCCTTTTTATTACCCTTTTGCCATTGATAGTGCAAGTGTAAGTTATTTTACTTCATTTACAATGGGCAAGGCGCGTGGCAAGGGACGTGGAACTGGACGTTCTGGTGAAAGTGCGTGCAGAGGATGGGGCTGTGGCCAAGGTGAAATTGTGCCACAACCAACAGCCACATCATCTCGCTCCCAGTTCTTGACCGAATTACTAGGGAAGCACACAACAGCACCACTATTGCAAACTGATCAGTGTGAACAGGTTATGAATTGGATAGCAGATAATACTTCCAGTCACCTGGGCACCACCACCTCCAGTCTGTCTTCCACACGGTCAAGTGTTAGTAGCCGTGAGTCTCGACTGAATACTCCTCCTCACCCTGATGCTCCTTCCTCCCACCATGCCGAGTGCCATCAGACAGCAACTGATCCCACAGTTGGACACTCTGAAGAGCTGTTCACTGGTCCATTTCCATATTTGGGCCCCTCGCCTGCTCCGCTTGAAGTGGTGGAAGAGGAGATCCCTTGTAGCAATGGCCAAATATTTCAACAGCCACGGCCACAGGAAGGCGACGCTGGCAATTTGTCACAAGAGGTGGACAATGACGAGACACAATTGCCACATAGTGAGGAGGAGGAGGGTGGTGCGGGAGTGGAAGAGGAGGAGGTGGGGGATGATCTAGTAACTGACCCAACGTGGCAGGAGGACACGCAGAACGAGGCCAGCAGTACACAGGAGGAGGGAGGCGGAATACCCCAACAGGCAGGAAGAAGCAGTGTGGTGGCCGCAGACAGAAGGCGGGCAACCATTCCCCGCAACACCAACACGAGGGACGTTGCTAGTACAACTGGTAGGTTTTCCAGAGTCTGGAATTTTTTTAAAGACTCTGTTGATAACCCCAAAAAGGCCATTTGTACCACCTGCCAGGCCAGCATCAGCAGGGGTGACAAAAATACCAGCCTGACCACCACCAGCATGAACAGGCACATGACAGCAAAGCACGCGACTTTGTGGGGCGAACCCCAGGGTCCACGACCAGTGTCAGCGGGTGTCACCACTGCTTCTTCCGCTGTTGTGCGTGTAAAAGAACCCCCTGTTGTACGTGCAAGGCTATCCCCTGTCCATACTGCATGCAAAGATGCCCCCTCCTCTCAGTCTTCACTTGTTATGGCAGTTTCTCAAGAAACAGCATCAACGTCCACATCCCACCGCAGCGTTCAATTGTCCATATCCCAGAGCTTTGAACGAAAGCGCAAATTCACAGCCAACGCCCCACAGGCCACAGTCCTAAATTCGCACATTTCACAACTGCTAGCTTTGGAAATGCTGCCTTTTAGGCTGGTAGAGACGGAATCCTTCCGCAACCTTATGGCGGTGGCTGTCCCTCGGTACTCGGTCCCCAGCCAACACTATTTTGCCCGGTGTGCCATCCCCGCAGTACACAAGCGCGTGTCCCAAAACATCTGCCGTGCCCTCAACAATGCAGTTACTGGGAGAGTCCACCTGACACTGCCCTGGGACAAGGACTTGCACGGGGATAGTTGCAAGTCTGCACCTTCTGATGCGGCAAGGATCACTTCTGATGGGCACACTTTTAGGCAGTGACCTGGGTGTCAGAGATGCTTCCAGGGGTCTTCCCCATGCTGTTCCCATGTCTTTTCAGCACTGTATGCATGTGTTACACAGTACATGGCCAGATAAGATTGTAAAATGTTAAAATGACATTTCCCGGTGAATGCATTTGTTACGGTTGAAAGCAATACAAAAGTGCAAAAATGCATAAAAAATGCTACTTGTGAACATAGCCCAAGGTGTGGAGGAGTATTTTTGTTTTTGGTTATTTATTTTACCTTATACACAAGTCTTTACTCTGGAGAGGAAATTCCTTAACATATTTCACAGGAAAACAGTTTCAGTTTCGTTTTTGAACGTTTTATTGTGAGCCCGTAAAAGTGGCTTAATACCTCTGACCACGTTGTTGACAGCAGTGACCTGGGGGTCAGAAATGCTTCCTGGGGCGATCCCCATGCTGTCCTCATGTCATTTGAGCACTGTCACTATCGTTTTGGGCACTTTTTAGGCTTTCTAAAGACTGCCAGGGGTGCTGCCGCAAAAATGCTCGGGTCTCCCATAGACTAACATTGGGCTCTTTGCTCGGGTCGAGAACCCGAGTATCACGGTGAGCTCGGCCCGAGCTTCGAGCACCCGAGCATTTTAGTGCTCGCTCAACACTAATAGTGTGTATTATGGCATACAAAAAGTTCAATTTTGGTCTCATTTGTGCAGACTATATTCTCTGTAACGGGTCCGGGAGGCGGAACCTCTGAGCTACTATACAAGGGGGCGGCCCTTGTAAGGGAGCGGGTGGCAGTCTCTGGGTGAACGGACAGGGAGTTACGGCAAGTGATCAGGGCAGTCTCTGGGTAAGGGGTAGGTACGACCTGTGATGGCAGAGCCTCCGGGTAGGCTAGCAGGCAGATGGTAGATGTGTGCTCCCAGGTGAGCAAGCGAGAGTCTCTGGAATAGCAGGTGGTCACGGCACGTGACGGCGGAACCTCCGGGCTGGCAGGCAGGTAGGTAACGGAGAAGCGCTCCCAGGTGAGCGGGCAAGAGTCTCTGGAATAGCTGGTGGTCACCGCACGTGACAACGGGACCTCCGGGCTGGCAAGCAGGCAGGTAACGGAGATGCGCTCCCAGGTGAGCGGGCAAGAGTCTCTGAGATAGCTGGTGGTCACAGCACGTGACAACGGAGCCTCCGGGCTGGCAAGCAGGCAGGTAACGGAGATGCGCTCCCAGGTGAGCGGGCAAGCTGGTCCATAGACAGACTGACCGGAGTAGTAAGGCAGACCGTCGGACCTCAGGCAAGCAGGCAGGTAGCTGATATGCGCTCCCAGGTGAGCGGGCAGGCTGGTCCTTTAGACAGACTGACAGGAGTAGTAAGGCAGACCGTCGGACCTCAGACTGGCAGACAGGTAACAAGTATTCAGGCAGGAATCAGGCAGGTAACTGGCAGGTAACTGGCAGGAAACTGGCAGGAAACTGGCAACGGGACCTGAGGGCTGAAGCACAGGTGAGACACAGGTGCAAACAACATTGCTCGGGCACCTCCATTTTGGAGGAGGTGCCTTAAATATGATGAAGTCCTCCGGCCATTGGCCGGGGACTCTTTAGGGCGGCGCGCGCGGCCCCTTTAAGAGGAGGGGAGCGCGCGCGCGCGCGCCCTAAGCACAGGGGCCGGGAAGGAGCGCGCGCTGAGAGCAGAGCAGGAGGAGGACGCCGGGACGGAGCGCGCGCTGACAGCAGAGCGGGGGGAGGAAGCCGGGCACGGAGCAGAGCGGTGAGGGGAGCAGCGTCCCTGCCTAGCAGAGGGCAGGGACGCCGGCACTACAGTACCCCCCCCTTTAGGCCCCCCCTTTTTTAGGCCAGACAGAAATTTAGCTAGGATGAGAGGGGCATGGATGTTCTCCCGGGGCTCCCACGTTCTCTCCTCAGGACCAAACCCCTTCCAATCTACCAGGAAAAAGGTCTTTCCTCTTACCCTTTTGGTGGCAAGAATGTTCTCTACCTCAAACTCGTCCTCAGCAGAAACCGGAGCAGGAGGCGTACCTGTAGACTTGGAAAAAGAGTTAAGCACCACAGGTTTGAGGAGAGACACATGGAAGGAGTTAGGGATCCGTAAGTTGGCCGGGAGTTTCAATTTATAGGCCACCGGGTTGATCTGACTGATGACCTCCAGTGGGCCGATGAACCGAGGCCCTAACTTATAGGAAGGGATCTTGAGCCGGACATATTTGGACGAGAGCCAGACTTTATCCCCAGGGCGGAATTGAGGAGGGTCCAGACGTTTTTTGTCAGCGTGTCTTTTCATACGCTCGGATGACAGAAGGAGTGCGGACCGGGTACTCTCCCATATGGAGGAAAATTTGTTAACAAGAGATTCCGCAGCCGGATTGTCTGCCGAGGTGGAGACGGGAAACGGGATCCGAGGATGCTGACCGTAGACTACAAAAAACGGGGATTTGGAGGAAGACTCGCTCTCGTGATTGTTGTACGAGAATTCGGCCCATGGCAGGAGATCCACCCAGTCAGAATGGTGGGCATTAACGAAGTGCCGAAGGTAACTGGTCAGGTTCTGATTGATCCGCTCCACTTGACCATTAGACTGTGGGTGGTAAGCGGAGGAGAAGTCCAGGGTGACGTCCAGCAATTTACAAGTGGCTCTCCAGAAACGGGAAGTGAACTGTACCCCACGATCCGACACGATGTGACGGGGCAGGCCATGAAGACGGAAGATGTGGCGGATAAAGTCTTTAGCCAGCTCGGGTGCAGACGGAAGACCTGGCAGTGGAGTGAAGTGAGCCATCTTGGAGAAGCGGTCAGCGACCACCCAAATGACCGTACAACCGGCAGAGACGGGCAGATCAGTAATGAAGTCCATCGCTATATGCTGCCAGGGGGCAGCAGGTACTGGCAGAGGTAGGAGGCGGCCGGCCGGCAGGTGTCTCGGAACTTTGTTGCGGGCGCAGGACACACAGGCAGAAACAAAGTCTATTACATCCTTGTGCAGGTTAGGCCACCAGTAGTGCCGGGTAATAAGCTGGAGGGTCTTTTTCTGACCGGCGTGGCCAGCTAGTTTAGACGAATGACCCCAGTGTAGGATCTTCTCCCGATCAGGTACTGGTACGAACGTCTTACCAGGAGGAAGACGATTTAGACTCACGGGAGCCACCTGCATTACTCTGGCGGGATCGATGATATGTTTCGGATCCTCCTCGAGATCAGACACCAGAAAGGATCGAGACAAGGCGTCCGCCTTGACGTTTTTGTCAGCCGGGCGAAAATGAAGGACAAAATCAAAACGAGCAAAAAACAAGGACCACCGGGCTTGGCGCGGGTTAAGTCTCTGGGCATGCTGGAGGTAAGCCAAGTTCTTGTGGTCAGTGTAAATTATTACCGGGTGAAGAGCCCCCTCGAGCAGGTAACGCCACTCCTCCAATGCCAGTTTGATGGCCAATAACTCTCGGTCTCCTATGGAATAGTTGCGCTCAGAGGAGGAGAAGAGTTTAGAGAAGAAGCCACAAGTTACCATCCTCCCGGAAGATGATTTTTGAGTAAGTACCGCTCCGGCTCCAGAGGAGGAGGCGTCAACTTCCAGGAAGAACTGCTTGTTGCCATCTGGGCGATGCAGCACCGGGGCGGAAGAGAAGGCCTGTTTAAGGGAAAGAAAGGCCTCCTCTGCTTCGGGTGGCCACTCTTTGGGATTAGTACCTTTACGGGTGAGCGCAGAAATTGGGGCCGTCCGGGAAGAGAAGTGTGGTATGAAGAGGCGGTAGTAGTTGGCGAAGCCCAGGAATCGCTGAATGGCCTTCAACCCCTCCGGTCGGGGCCATTTCTCGATGGCAGACAGTTTCTCAGGATCCATTTGTAGGCCGGTCTGAGAGATAATGTAGCCCAGAAACGGAAGCGAGGTCTGCTCAAAGAGGCACTTCTCAAATTTAGCGTAGAGATGGTTCTGCCTTAGCCTGAGCAGGACCTGACGAACGTCCCTCCGGTGAGTCTGGAGATCCGGAGAGAAGACCAAGATGTCGTCCAGGTACACCACTACGCAGGAGTAGAGAAGGTCCCGGAAGATGTCATTGACCAACTCTTGAAAGACGGCAGGAGCGTTACAGAGACCAAAGGGCATTACCAGGTATTCATAGTGGCCGTCCCGGGTGTTGAATGCCGTCTTCCATTCATCCCCCTGACGAATACGAACCAGGTTGTACGCCCCACGAAGGTCCAGTTTGGTGAAGATCCTAGCCCCCCTCAGACGATCAAATAATTCTGGAATGAGCGGAAGGGGGTACTTATTCTTCACCGTGATCAGGTTTAGGCCTCTATAGTCTATACAGGGACGGAGAGAGCCGTCCTTCTTTTTGACGAAAAAGAAGCCTGCTCCCGCCGGGGAGGTAGATTTCCGGATGAATCCTCTGGCCAGATTCTCCTCAATATATTCGGACATTGACCGGGTCTCAGCAGCGGATAAAGGATAGATACGCCCACGGGGAGGAGTAGTACCGGGTAGCAGATCGATGGGACAGTCGTATGGTCTATGTGGTGGTGATGTCTCTGCCTCCTTTTTATTAAAGACATCTGCATAAGACCAATAAGGAATCGGAAGTCCAGGTAGATTAGCTGGGGTAGGAGAGGGACGGACGGGATGGACGGGAACCAGGCAGGTTTTATGACAGTCTTGTCCTCAGCGAAGGACCTCTCCGATTTGCCAGTCTAGCACGGGTGCATGTCTCTGGAGCCAGGGCAAACCTAGCAAGAGGGCGTGAGAGAGTCCAGGCAGAACATGAAAGGAGATACTTTCAGAATGCAGCATTCCCACCTGCAGGGTAATGGATTCGGTGATGAGTTGAATGGGGCGAGGTAAGAGGCCCCCATCCACGGCAGCGACAGACAAGGGTACAGCCAGAGGTTTGGTGGGGATGCGGTATTTCTCAACCAGGGACTGTGAAATAAGGTTCCCGGCTGCTCCAGAGTCAAGTTGGGCTAGTTCGAAATAACGGTTCTCCCCGTAGATGATCGAAACTGACAACAGCAGGGATGGAGAGGATTTATTCTTGTCTAGGTGGACCTCTCTGAGCGAACCTAGACACAGGCGTTTCCCGACCTCTCCGGGCAGGCACGGATCCGGTGCTCCTTACTGCCACAGTAGAAGCAGCTCCCCTCGGCACGGCGTGAGTCCTGACGGGTTTTGACCATCTTGGTCTGGTCGACCTGCATAGGCTCAGGAGAGTGTACCTGGGGAGAGATGGAGGGAATGACGGGTTTCTGGAAAGTAGGAGCTAAACGTGGAATCCTTCTCTCACGGGTGACCTCTTTGGCACGCTCCTGGAACCGTAGGTCAATCCGGGTGGCAAGAGTTATTAAGTCATCGAGAGTGGTAGGAATGTCCCGACCGGCAAGTTCATCTTTAATACGGCCGGACAGACCCTCCCAGAAGACGGAAACCGGAGCGTCGTTATCCCAGGCCAGCTCCGAGGCAAGGGTACGGAACCGTATGGCATATTGGCCCACGGTGAGACTCCCCTGACGGAGGCGTAGCAACGATGATGCAGATGAGGTCTTCCGTCCGGGTTCGTCGAAGACTTTCCGGAAAGCCGTGAGAAAAGCAGGCAAATTGGACACCAGGGGGTCTCCTCTCTCCCATAGAGGATTCAGCCAGGCCAGGGCCTCCCCGGTGAGATGGGACATGATGAAGGCAATTTTGGCCCGGTCGGAGTTAAACTGGTAGGACAAAAGTTCAAAATGCAGGGTGCACTGATTTAAGAAGCCCCGAGCCTGGACGGGGTCGCCTCCGAAGCGAGGAGGTGCAGAAAGCCGGGGTCGGGGGTAGGATACCATAGTATTAGTGGGCAGCGGAGCTGCCGGATTGCAAGATATGGCACTGGCGGAGGTTGTTGGTGGATCAGACAGAGTGTTCAGGCGAGTATTAACATTCCGCAGGTGACCCAGGATGGCCTCCTGTTGGGACCTCTGACGGGACAGTTCAAGACAGAGGTCCGAGAGCGAGGGAGCTTGGGTGCCACCGGGTTCCATGGCCCGAGCAAACTGTAACGGGTCCGGGAGGCGGAACCTCTGAGCTACTATACAAGGGGGCGGCCCTTGTAAGGGAGCGGGTGGCAGTCTCTGGGTGAACGGACAGGGAGTTACGGCAAGTGATCAGGGCAGTCTCTGGGTAAGGGGTAGGTACGACCTGTGATGGCAGAGCCTCCGGGTAGGCTAGCAGGCAGATGGTAGATGTGTGCTCCCAGGTGAGCAAGCGAGAGTCTCTGGAATAGCAGGTGGTCACGGCACGTGACGGCGGAACCTCCGGGCTGGCAGGCAGGTAGGTAACGGAGAAGCGCTCCCAGGTGAGCGGGCAAGAGTCTCTGGAATAGCTGGTGGTCACCGCACGTGACAACGGGACCTCCGGGCTGGCAAGCAGGCAGGTAACGGAGATGCGCTCCCAGGTGAGCGGGCAAGAGTCTCTGAGATAGCTGGTGGTCACAGCACGTGACAACGGAGCCTCCGGGCTGGCAAGCAGGCAGGTAATGGAGATGCGCTCCCAGGTGAGCGGGCAAGCTGGTCCATAGACAGACTGACCGGAGTAGTAAGGCAGACCGTCGGACCTCAGGCAAGCAGGCAGGTAGCTGATATGCGCTCCCAGGTGAGCGGGCAGGCTGGTCCTTTAGACAGACTGACAGGAGTAGTAAGGCAGACCGTCGGACCTCAGACTGGCAGACAGGTAACAAGTATTCAGGCAGGAATCAGGCAGGTAACTGGCAGGTAACTGGCAGGAAACTGGCAGGAAACTGGCAACGGGACCTGAGGGCTGAAGCACAGGTGAGACACAGGTGCAAACAACATTGCTCGGGCACCTCCATTTTGGAGGAGGTGCCTTAAATATGATGAAGTCCTCCGGCCATTGGCCGGGGACTCTTTAGGGCGGCGCGCGCGGCCCCTTTAAGAGGAGGGGAGCGCGCGCGCGCGCGCCCTAAGCACAGGGGCCGGGAAGGAGCGCGCGCTGAGAGCAGAGCAGGAGGAGGACGCCGGGACAGAGCACGCGCTGACAGCAGAGCGGGGGGAGGAAGCCGGGCACGGAGCAGAGCGGTGAGGGGAGCAGCGTCCCTGCCTAGCAGAGGGCAGGGACGCCGGCACTACATTCTCCCAGTATTTCACAGGCTTGTCTAAATGTTGTTGAGTAAACTTTAAACGTGCTTGAACATGGTTTCTATTCAGCAATGGAGTCTTGCATGGTGTGCTTGCATATAGGTCATGGAGGTTATGGCCCCAACAGTGCTTACTGGAACATTCAGTAGTTTAGAAATTCTTCTGTAACCAATCTAATCTAATGCAGTCAATATGTTTTGCAACAGTAAAGTTGCGAAGGTCTTGAGACAGCTCACTGGTTTTACCCACCATGAGATGTTTCTTGTGTGGCACCTTGGTAATGAGACAGCTTTCTATGGGTCATCAGTTGAACCAGCTGATATTATTTTTCACTAAGCGGTAGGATTGCTTTCTAATTACTGATAGATTTCAGCTGGTGTCATGACTTTCCAGGGCTTTTTGCACCTCTCTTTCTTCATGTGTTCAATACTTTTCCATGTGTCATTTTTCAATCTTACACATAACTTAATTTATGGACATCTATACTTTGATTTCTTTGCCTGTGTGGATTGGCTGGGTTGTTACCAACATCTGGCGAGAATTTCTTGCCAATAGAACCTTTAGGAATATATTTACTTTAGAAAATTGGTGACATGTTCAATACTTATTTCACCCGTTATATATGTAGTAATGTGCATAACTTTTAGTTTGGTCTTTATGCTACAAGGCTACAGGCAGACAGACCTTACTGCATCAATCTACTGGTTTACAGATATCTGCCTCAGTTCCCAAAACAGGTTCCATTGACAGCTTGCCCCGAGGTTAAGCACACCACTGTAATGCCCCCCATTGGTTCTCTCATCGGGCTATTTCTAATAGTCCCATCACAATCTGCACAGCTAACCAATCAGGGTAAAAATACATGGCAGACAACGTCACTTCGTCAGTGTGAAGAACACCTGCAGAGCAACCACTTCCATGGCTAAACCCCCATCAGCTCACTAGTGGCCTTTTTGTTAGCTTACTATGTGTCCCTTTCTATATACAGTGCAACATAATATATGCATGTACTGTAATTAGTAACACCTGAGTAGTCCTCACTTTTATTTTAAGTTACCAGGGGAAGCCATCCCAATATAAGAAAAATTGAAGCCATACTGTCATGCTAGTTATGGGAAGAACCCAGTGTATGACGGTGGGAAAAGGGGGGAAGCCCAGAAACTAGGGAAAGGGGGAGTGGAGACCCCTAAGCTGATCTAACAACATCCTGACTCCCCTATCGTCCCTAAATAGGTTCCGCATCTATCGCCAAGCAGGAAACCTTAGGCCTGGCTGACCCTAGAGCTAGGCCTTAGATAGGGAGGAGGAGGGGTGAGCACCAGTCAGCCCCACTGCAGCTAAAGACAAACCAGGAAAACAGACAAGGGAATACACTTAGCTTTGAGAAGACACCAGAGAGATCATGACTACAATCCACAAGGGAACTCCAAAGAGAATCCAGCTGACTACCAGAGTTCCAGACCTGAACAGACGAATTAACCCTATTACCAGCAACTCTCTGGAGAAACTGAGTGCATTTAAAGATCCAGCAAGGGTGTGTTAATTAGCAGCAGAAGGTGGAGATCACCACTGGGTCCTAGAGAGGGAGGGAGGGATGATGAAAGGATCAAGAAGGTGTCTGCATGGCCAAGTGCAGTGACCTTCTACAGCTGGATCTTGTATGATTGTCTGTCAAACCTGACACACCTGTGACACATACTTACTATCGGAATCTGCAATCCACTCAAATGCTGCTACTATAACATGATCTAGTGTACCGGAAGTAATGACATCCTGACCACCAGTCTCCTGACCCTGCAACCAAACTGTGGCCTCAGTGGTCAGGTCACTAGTGGTCATGACAACATCACTTATGATCCTTGCACCCAGCATGTCATGTTTTCAGGATTTCCTTAGTATTGTACAGGTGATGGAAGTGTTTGGGAAACACTGGGTTAGACCCTTAAAATTTAAGCACTAATGACTACTTGGCGAAAGCACCCAACTGGTCTTAATAAGCAAAAAAAAAAGTTGTATGCATTTGATAAATTCTCTAAAATTGTGACTTTTACATGGTAGCCTATGCAGTTTCCAACTCTGCCTGTTCCTTGTCCCGAGCTATAACCAAGTTAACAGCCTATGGGTTTGGGGTGTTATGTGAAATAATCATTCCTGTGTTGACTCTAAGAACACTTAAAAGTTTAAATTTAGGCAGAATTTTGCTTTAAACTCTAGAAAATGCCCTTTATATGTTTGTAGCAATTTTTGTAATTAATTGAAATTCATAGTTTTTAAGACTTTTTATTGCTTTCACTTTTACTCTTTCCTATTCTTTTATAAAACGAAAAATAAGAGATTAATTTAAGAATATAATTTCCCTAATTAAAGTAAAGCACCTCTGAGGCGGTCATGTATCTTAAAGTTACAATGCCTTATTTCTTTTCCTTTCTTTTATTTTTTTTATTTTTTTTGAGACAGTCATTTAAACCAATCTACCAAAGATGGAAATGAACCTCATTGTGTTAACCTTATTAATTGAAATTTGGGTCTATTAAAATGAAGATTTTTTGCCACCAGATATATTACTATAACACCCTAAGGAAATTTATACTATTGACTAGCTAAAAAGAAATGATTTTTTGAATAGTTATCTCAGCCGGGGCTTAATGCGGGAGATAATTCCTAAAACAATATTCAAATTTTTCCTTTACTGATGATTACAATATTATATTTTGCATACGTAGCTCCCCACGCAGTGGGAGAATGCGTCCGGTTGACTGATGTCTTTGAAATACATTGTAATACAAGTCCAATGTCAGGAAGAATTGATTAGCGCCTTAAAATGATAATTCATAGCACATGTTCATTGTTCAGAAATTTCCCTCTAATGAGTAAGTGTGGGTAGTGGTCCTTCTTTAGATAAGAGACGAATACAAAAGGTATAGAGAGAAGGAGACAGACTGTTAGCGCAGCGCAGCAGGCATATTAAATGACTAACATTTACTCCTAATGTATTCATTTTCATAGAAAAGGTACTTCTTCTAGTTACCATATTAATCTGCTAAAAGGATATCTAAAAGTTAGTTCATCAAATGAGAAAGGTGATAGAAAGCGGCAAATGGCGGTAATCAAAATATAAAAATCATTAATCTTATGTCTGGCCCAATTTTTATTACTATTATTATTATTAGTTGTTCTAATGGTATTTGCATGCATTATTTTTTATTGGTACTAGGAAATGCAGTAATAATCGTTTTGGAACTAGGAGTAGTAATAGTATAAGTAATGCCTCTTGAGAAAGCCCTCTATCTAGGGGCGAAACGCGTGTCGAGGCTCTAATTAGGGCCACCTGGTATCTCTGTCTCTCCTGGTCCTTGGCCTGTCTCTCACTTTTATCCATTATTGCGTTTGGTAAGCGACATCTGATATTTACATTGACACTGCATATTTACCCGTACACTTGTATGGAGCTGTGCATTTGCATGGTGTGTCTTATATCCTTTTGTGCTTGCCCTCTTTTCCTCTTTTTTCCTGAGGAAATTATTCTCAAAGTATATATATCCTGTATTTATATGACTATGTGCTGCATTTTGTAATCTATTACTACTTTATGTCGCCACTTGTCGTGGCCCTTTTTATATTTGATATCTAATAAAGCTATACTGTTTTTATGCCCATATGTACTCTGTTTCTCCTATTATTATATTTAATGCTGAGTAGGCTTGTGGTAATTACTAGCCATGCATTCTTTAACTGGCGTTTTTGCCACGATCATTTAAAAATGAAGGCCCCCTTATGTATATAAGTAATTGCAGTAGCAGTAACATACATAGTAGTGGTAGAATCATAGGTAGAGTTGAAACCAGAAGTTTACATACACTATATAAAAAGACATTAATACATGTTTTTCTCAATATCTGACATGAAATCAGAATAAACCTTTCCCGTTTTAGGTAAATTAGGATTACCATCACTTTTAATATTTGCCAAATGCAAGAATAATGAGAGAGAGAATGTTTTAAGACATTTTTATTACTTACTGCAAAGTCAAAAGTTTACATGCACTAAGATTACTATTAGTGTTGAGCCACCCCCGTAGTGTTCGAGTTCGGTTCGGTTCGTCAAACACCCGTAAGTTCGCTGAACTGTTCGTCGAACTGTTCGACGAACACCTTCGAACACCGTTAAAACCAATGGCAGGCAAGCAAAAATACATAGAAACACATAGAAAACACCTTCAAAGGTGTCCAAAAGCTGACAAACTGCTCAGAAGACACAACTAACACATGGAAAAGTGACAAGTACATATAGTCATGCGAAACGAAAAGAGGTGGAGGAGTAAAAGGAGGGGGAGACACAGATATAGGCATGTCATGCCCTTCTAAAACCAAAAAAGTGCGAAGCCGACACGGCCAGTCCGCTCCTGCCCATGCCACCTCCGTGTCGCCGAGTTTGTGCCAGAGCCGCGGTGGACCCTGACGGCCAGCCCCCCTCTCCCAATACTGGTGCCTGTCCGCTGGTGGGTCGAGCCCCCCCGCGGTGGGGAGGGGGAGTAGCATGTGCAGAAGAAAGACGGTCTTCCAGCCAAACTAAGATGTCTACTTCTTTTCGTGGACAATGTGATACGATCCCTTTCTTACGGACACGCCCATCGCTACAAATTCCAGATGAGGCACAAAAACAGCAGGTGCTTCAACGGATATCAAGTGCTCCTTCAAGTGGGCTCTCCTCCACCTCAACTTCAACATCACAAATACTCCAGTCCTCAGAGGTGTCACCCCAATCGCACTTGCTTCCTCACAGCTCCCAAGTCTCCAGCTGCCCGTCTGAGTATGGGGTAACACAGATGGTTGAGTCTGCACAGCTGTTTACTCATACTATAGCCTGGGAAACAGAGGTCTGCTCCAGAGCTTCTGGTAATCCAGACGAGGAAATGATCTGCACTGATGCCCAGAATCTTTATAAGTCGGATCCAGGACCAGATGAAGAAGGTTCTGAGCATAATGTAGACCCTCGTTCCCAAACTGTAACTCCTGTTGGTGGAGACAATGATTAAGACGATGATGAGACTCAAATACCTGATTGGAGCGACAACTTGACTTTTCGGTCAGGGCAGGAAGAGGTTGGCTCTGAGGACGACGGGTGTGAGAACACACAGGGTGATGATGATGAGGTTGGAGATCCCACTTACTGTCAACCCACAGTCAGCCAGTCGATGAGGTCAGCAGAGGAGGTGGAGGAGGATGTGACTAGCCCAGGGGATGGGGATGACTCGGTACCCGGGCCTTTGCCTGGTCTTGGGGATGTCGCGGTGGTCGGCTCCCGGGCCCGTACCCTGGGGTCACTCTTTAAAAGGGTGGATAATTGTTAATTTTATAAGAGTTCGTGACGCCACCTGTGGTATCTGGTGAGAAGCACCAGCGCTGCAGCAGTCCACTGAGGCCGGTGATAAGGCAGCTCGATGGTATAGCTCCCCACAGGTGGAGCTAGGCCTCAGAAAAGCGTATGCAGGAGGAATGCAGGACAGACGAGACCCAGCTAGGTCAGAGCAAGAACGGGAATGGACACGGTAGTCACTTCAGTACCTTTTACTGGTGGAAATTCAGGCACATCCCAGAGCACTGTAGGGTGAAGGGTGCATATCAGGATCCTCCCCAATGAGCAGGTGTAGGGCCTCCTGTTTCTTGCCTCTGCGCAGTAAGTTTCTGACCTGCCTGGAGCTAGGCCTAACTTTGTCTCTGTCCTGTGCTGGCTGACCTTATGTTAGGGCCTTGTCTTGGAGTTCATGCTCCCAGTATGCGGGGCCTAAGCGTCTCCTGGCTCTGTTACATATCAGCACCATAGCGATCCTGGGACTTGTAGTTCTCCAGGGATTCCGGTTATGCCTTACTGGGTCATAGAGATCCCGGTAAGCTCGGATCCGGTGTCTGATAAATGCTTCGGGGTGAGCTGGTTAAGCTCCTCTGCCCCTTATGTACTAACTCGCCACTCGCCTTCGGCCTACTCGGGCTCTCACTAGGCTATACACACTAACGGCAGCTTGCCGTGCTTCACCGATCTTTTGGCGCCAGCACACCTTAAGTTGTAACTGGGCTCCCTGAATCTAGCTAGCAGGAGCCTCGTGCTCCACTGCTGAACTATTAACTGAGTTCTCTAGACTAGACTGAGCTCCACTGCAGACTGACCTCTCTTAGGCTTCTCTACTGCAGGAACTCTTCAGAGGAACTGAACTGCCTAGCTCCACCTTCCCTATTTATATCCCTAACGGGCTCCCTCTGCTGGTCTGGTGGAGATGTGTGAATGTTTATGGGGGCCTCTTGTGGAGGATTCCATCAATGCACTCTTCTAGGATCTGTGATACCAAGCGCAGGGGGGCGTCACAGATGCTATTGACGACGAGGTTAGGTTGCGACTTCCTTGACAGAGACGGAGTACTGGAAGCACGTCAACAACTGCATCCTCAACCACAACTCTGCCTCTGACCACAAGTCGTAGTGGCTCTTCAGGTCGCATGGGCTCTAAGCCTTGCATAGCCTGGGCATTTTTTCAGATCGATAAGGATGACCCAACTTGTGTTATCTGTAATATTTGTCACCAAAAGCTAAGTAGAGGCCAAAAAATCCATAGTTTGAGTACTTCATGCTTGAACCGTCACATGGATATGAAGCATAAGTTGCAGTGGGAAGCTTACCCTTGCTACAATGCGGCCTAGCGGGCCGGGCCAACCACCGTCTGCCCCATCTTGTGCATCCGCGGCCTCTTCATCCTCTGTGACTGGGGGGACAGCAGTCACACATGTTTTTGGACGCAGACCTGCCACCTCTTTACCCGCAACAGCCAGTTTGATTGGCAGGTCGTCAGTTCATTTGGAAGTGGAAACACCTGCTGGTGTTGAGCGCTCTCTGACATCGAGAGCACCACCTTTGGATCAAGGCAACCTAACATGTCCGCCTGCATCTTCCTCACAGACCGGTAGTTTGCTGGGGACACCCTACTCAACCCCGTCTAAGCACAACAGCCAGCCCTCGGTCCATCAGATGTGGACAAGTAAAAGACCATTTCCTCCTAGCCATGACAAAGCTAAAAGGTTGAATTTCACCATCTGCAAGCTCTTGGCTACAGAAATGCTGCCTTTCCGCCTGGTGGACACAGAGGATTTTCGAGACCTTATGTCCGTCGCAGTGCCCCAGTACCAGATGCCCATTCGGCACTACTTCTCAAAGAAAGGTGTGCCTGCGCTCCACCAGCATGTCGCACACAACATCACCGCTTCTTTGAGAAACTCTGTGTGTGACAGGGTGCATTTCACCACCGACACTTGGATGAGTAGGCATGGACAGGGGCGTTACATGTCGTAGACTGGGCACTGGGTAACTATGGTGACAGCAGGACAAGGGGCTGCTGTCCAAGTCTTACCGTCCCCACGAGTTGTGCGTCAATCCTCTTTATCTCGAAGTTCCTCCACTGCTTCTGCCTCCTCAACCTCCTCTCGGTCCTCTACCTGCACCCAAAGCCTGTCTGGTAATGCCACCTGCTTTCTAACTGCACAGAAGGAATCCTGCACACCTCCTTACTATGCTGGCAGCTGTGCTCAACGGCATCAATGTTTACTTTGAAATGTCTGGGAAATGTGAGTCACACAGCTGAGGAGTTGTGGTCAGCTCTGGAGACCCAGTTTCATGAATGGTTGTCTCCACTGGACCTGCAACCAGGGAAGGCCGTGTGCGACAATGCTGCAAACCTGTGTGCGGCCCTTCGCCGGAGCAATGTCACACACGTGCCTTGTATGGCTCACGTGTTGAACCTGGTTGTCAAGCAATTTTTAGCCCACTATCCCGGACTAGATGGCCTTCTGTAGAGGGCACGGTCGCTGTGTGCTCACTTCCGCCGTTCGCATCCCACAGCTCAATGACTTACATCTCTACAGAAGTCGTTGGGCCTGCCAGTTCACCGGCTGAAATGCGATGTGCCGACACGGTGGAATTCAACTCTGCACATGTTGCAGCGACTGTGGCAGCACCGACAAGCCCTGGTGCAATACGTTCTGACGTATAGCCTGGGCCAACGAGATCCAGAGGTGTGGCAAATCACGCTGCAGGAGTGGTCTCAGATCAGGGACCTATGAAGTTGACGCGCCCTCTGGGCCGTGGGGTACCCGGAGCCGGGCCGGTAGACGCTGGGGGTTGTAGTCACTATGGCGGTGACCCGGTCCGTGACCCAGGGCGGTCAATCCAAGGGTAATTTGTATATATGGGTTTTATAATGTCCGACTACGCCACCTGTGGAGTGCGGCCAAAGGGGCCGCCGCTGCGGAACAGTCCCCTGAAGCTGGTGGTTTTGCAGCAATGGTATTATTACTCCCCACAGGAAGAGTGTAGCTTCAGGGCAGTGTGGGTGGATGATGGTGGTTGTAGTGCAGGGAGTCAGTAATGAACACAGAGTCCGTGTGATGCAGTCCCAAGATCTTTACTCACAGTTGTTGCAGTCCAGATTACAGGTACCAGAGCAATCTCCCCCGTTGTGCTGTGCATACTCAGTGAGGGGCTCAGTCCACCCCCAGATAGCTCCGGAGTACTTAGCAGGACCCCCTTCTTTGTGTCCTTTCTCTGGCCTTCTCCCTGCACCTCACACCCAGTGACACTTCTATCTGGTATCCTCGGGCCTTGGCGGGCGACGTGTGTTCCGTCCCCTGGGTCATGTGTGGCTACCTTCTTAGTGAGACTGGTGTGGACTTTGGCCTGCAGTACATGAAATGCTGCAGCCTCCAGTTTCTAGTTGAGCCTTGCTGTTTCTCCGCTAGTTGAGGGACCGGTTCCCCTTATCTGGCCTGACCCCTCTACCTCCTGGTAGCAGCGGGCGTACGGGTGGCCTTCTGCACGGCCCGTACCCCTAGTGTCCCTTCGATTCCTGGAGCCTTCCTGCTCCCACTCCTCTCTTCTCTCCTTCAGTCCTGGGCCTCCCAGGCTAGGCCCGCCTCCGGAGCAGAGCTCATGCAGAGCCTCTGCTCCTGTCACTTCTCCTCCTCTGACTGGCTTGCTCTTTATAAGATGGCTTCCTATTTATACTCTCCCTGTCATGTGCTCCCCTAAGCTGCTCCCCTAAGTACCCACTACATAGGACCCTCCCGCCAGCTAGGGACCTGGGACTGTGTTCTCCCTTAGGAGCAATCTCGCCCTACCCCCACTGCGGGTATGTGTTGGATGCAGGTGTTAGGGTCCCGAGCCATAATCCTTCCTTACCTGAGGGTGAGATACCACACCTCTGTGTGAGATGCAGTAACTCTGTGGTGACTGAACCCTCAGGGGCACCACACACCCTTCTGCACAGTTTTGAAATGGCGACGAAGATGTTTAGTGCTGACGACGATGCCATTATCAGCATGACTATTTTGGTGATTTACATGTTGGAGCACACGTTAAACAGAATTCAGAGTCAGGTGGTGGGACAAGAGGAGGTGGAGGAAGTAGAGGAGGAGTCGTATGTGGAAGGGATAACATCTCCAAGGTCCAGACGGTCGGCAGCACCAAGGCGGCAGGCATGGGAGGGTGGGGGAGAGGGATTAACCAGGGCGCATGGTAGCAGCCAAACTGTTGAGGAAGGTGCAGGAGCCGAGGAAGAAGTGGAGGACGAACTGGCGATGGGCATGGAAGACTCATCAGATGAGGGAGACCTTGATCACATTTCTGTTGTGCGAGGTTGGGGGGAGAGGGCAGAGGAAGGAAGCATGATTCTTACTTCGCTACCAACACAGCAAGGACTTGGTCCTCCTGGATGCGCAAGACACATGAGTGCCTCCTTGCTGCACTACCTGCAACATGACCCTCGGATTGTCAGAATTCGAAGTAATCCCGACTACTGGGTTGCCACACTCTTAGATCCCCGATACAAAAGTAAATTTGCCAAAATAGTTCCTGCCATAGAAAGGGATTCACGCATGCAGGAGTATCTGCAGACGCTGTTGCAGAATCTTACATGTGCTTTTCCACAAAACACCAGTGGTGCACGTAGTGAATCTCACAGTTCTAACTTGCAAACCGTGTAACTGTCGAGTCTTCATCACTCAAACCGTAACAGTAACACAGTATCTGCTGGTAACAGCAATTTTGTGGAATCGTTTCACCACTTTTTTAGACCATCCTTTGCAAGGCCACAGGAGACAAGAAGTCTGACACATAGTCAACGCCTAGAGAGGATGATACAGGAGTATCTCCAAGTGAACATCGAAGCCATGACTGTGTTACTGGAGCCTTGCTCATTTTGGGATTCCAATCTGGAAAAATGGCCGGAGCTCGCCACTCACGCCTTGGAGATCTTGTCCTTTCCTCTGCCAGCGTTCTCTCTGAAGGTGTGTTCAGCGCTGCTGGTGGTGTGCTGACAGATAAGCGCACGCGGTTGTCCACTGAGAATATAGACAGACTCACGTTCATAAAGATGAACAAATCATGGATTCGCAAGGACTTTTCTACCCCTGTGTCATCCTGGGGAGACTAAAAGCTTGAGGATTTGGTAAAATCACCTCACCAACCGTTTTAAGCAACTGTGGGGCAATTGATGCCACTTAACCCTAGAACGCATGAATATAAAAATCTACACTTTCACATACCTGGGGCCTTTTTGGCCCGTGTTCAAATAACATGGAATAACTCAAAGTCAAATGACAAACAACTATATACATGAAGAATACTTAGAGTTTCAAAATTCTAACTAAAGTAATCTTGCAGAAAATAGAAAACAATTAACAGGGCGGGACTGCGAGGCCCCAGGTATGCGTTCTAGGGTTAAGTGGTGTCTGTGCCACAATTTTGGGAAAAAATGGAGACTCTTTTTGGAGTCCCCTTGCTGTGTCTTACGTGACGTTGGCATCATCAATTTCAGGTGGGTTGGGTCGCTCCCCCCCCCCCTTTTAACTGTAAGAAACTACATACACTATGGCTTTGGGTAACACAGATGGTTGAGTCTGAAGAGCTGTTTGCTCAGAGGTCTGCTCCAAAGCTTCAGTGTCTGCTAGTCAGCGTAGAATTTTTAACTGCATCTAGCCTAGGCAATACTTTGGGCGTAGTAGCCCAGCTGCGAAGCAAGCTGCACCGCCTGTGTATCTAATAAGAATTTTTAAATGCATCTAGCCTAGGCAATACTTTGGGCGTAGTAGCTCAGCTGCGAAGCAAGCTGCACCGCCTGTGTATCTAATAAGAATTTTTAAATGCATCTAGCCTAGGCAGACTGTGGGGACCCCCAACCAAACCCAGACGCTCAGCCTCCCTACCGCCCCCCTTTCCTTGACAATACAATAATGTAACTCTTACAACTGGATGGGTGAGGATCGGTCACAGCTTTATTAACTCTTTATACTCATTCCATTAGAAAGGCATTTTATTTCTAAAATAATTCAGCTTGTTGCAGCATGCCCTGGGTCTCAACTCCGGAAAGTTGGCCAACAAGTGTAACTCTCCAACATGTTCTTTCTATTTCCAGGCCACGGAGGATCCTGCATACTCGTATGCAGGACTCTGACCCCCACCCATCACTCTTAACGCTTGTTCCACTCCGTCCTGGAGTCCTGACAGAAATATGTCCAGTCCAATATCCATTAAGTGAACACCGTCGGGCCGTATGAGGCCTGCTTTATCTCCTTCCAGTTGTCGGTGTCGTATCACTACACCACCTCTGTCTCTTCTAAATTTTGCCATCAGAATATTTATTACCTGCCTTGTCCGTTCGATGGCCGTGATGTCTCGCGCACCTTGCCATACCGCTATCGGCACAATCTCTGACCATACTATAGTTAGTTTTGTGAAAAATTCTCTGAAGCGCTCAGTGTCTAGTTTCATTATTGCCATTAGTTATGCGCTCTTGTGATGACCTAGGTGGTTTCCCCCGGCCTGTATAACTAAGATGACCAGACCTCTTGCCTCTCTCCCTACCTTGATTACCTCCATTAGTACCTGTGGCCATAGCAGGCCTCTAATACCTCTCCAGTTGAAATATGTGTTATGAAACTCTAATTTCCTCCCGCCTGGGCGGACTTTCGCCCTTTTTTCTGCCCAATATATATACGAGTGGCCTATCACCCACACTGTTGGCTTAGCGTCACCTGTAAAAGAAACAAACCACATTAGGATAACAAGTCCGGTCTTATGTATCTCGCCAAACATGTGGATCGCCATCTCCCTATCCTCTGAACTTCCGTTTCTGACAGTCCAGCTCTTGCTTCTTCCGTGGCCGCACCTATGCGGAATGAGTGTGTCCCGTAATCTTTGGGGTGGTTCCCTGCCGATGTTATGCATTTATTAAACATAGCTTGGAACTGGTATCTTGATAATGGCGTTCCATCAATGTGTGATAGGAAGAAATTAATTTGTGATCTGATGGTTATATATGTTTTTACTATTTTTACCCGACTCAGTGTACCGTTTGTGGGTTGTAGAAGAACCCAAGTGCCCCTGCCCGCTGGAACCGTTTTCGATTGGCGTATGCGTAGACGTATTGCATTATTGGCTATGACTACGTCCTGGTGTAATAAGCCTCCACTGGTGGAAATTTTGGATTGAGGGACTAATTCGCTTATGCATAGCGCCCCGAAGAAGGCAATCGCAAATGCAGTAGACAGTAGTGTTGCTTCAAATTGTGAGTGTCATGTTAATGGTGTTAGGGATATGATGTGAGAAATCAGTTTTAGTGACACGGGACGGGACGTCTACACTCCTGACTTGGCTGACCCCTTTTCCACCCTTTTATGGATTGTCTGATGATGAATCTTTGTCACATCTCCCCAATTCAGTAGTTGGAAGTGAAATGCTACTCTGGTCAGACACCGCTGCGCTGACGCCCCTGATATGCCCCTCATCATTAGCTGGTGGAGAAATTCTATGGTGACTGCCTGCTACTAGTCGAGTCCACTCTTCCCATGCCTTACCGTATGCTTGCCACATCGACGGGGCAACTGACGCTCTGATTAATGGCATCAACTATTCGCCACTAGATCCCATAGGGAGGGTGGGCAACTGTTGCCCGATGGGTGGGCGTTGGGGAAGAGCTCTGTGAAAATATGCTAATTTAATTGTGATAAAGCGTTAGCAGCAGCTTTAGACCCCTCAGCATCGTGGCTAGCACGGACCCATACATTGTGTTTTAGGCACAGGAATGTTAGCCGGCGTAGTAGGCCTAGCATTGGGAGAGACGATGATGCCATCTTATTAATGCAGTGCGCTAGGCTGTTGTTTTTTGTTATGAAGCGTATATTTTTGTTAGCCAGGCGCGCGCCCCATATTTCTATTGCTACCACTATTGGGAAGAAAAATTATTTTCAGGGCTAGATGCAGCTAAAAATTATTATTAATTTCAAAGCTGATGGAGCTTGGTATAGATGGCCTAATACAATGAGTACCACATACTGCTACAGGCCGAAATATTTTTTCAGAGCTAGATGCAGAAAAAAATTATATTGAATTTGCAACCTGATGGAGGTCAGTATAGATGGACTAATAGAACAAGTCCCACACACTGCTAGAAGCCTAAATATTTTTTCAGAGCTAGATGCAGAAAAAAATAATATTGAATTTGCAACCTGATGGAGGTTAGTATAGATGGACTAATAGAACAAATCCCACACACTGCTAGAAGCCTAAATATTTTTTCAGAGCTAGATGCAGAAAAAAATTATATTGAATTTGCAACCTGATGGAGGTTAGTATAGATGGACTAATAGAACAAGTCCCACACACTGCTAGAAGCCGAAATATTTTTTCAGAGCTAGATGCAGAAAAAAATTATATTGAATTTGCAACCTGATGGAGGTTAGTATAGATGGACTAATAGAACAAGTCCCACACACTGCTACAAGCAGAAATATTTTTTCAGAGCTAGATGCAGAAAAAAATTATATTGAATTTGCAACCTGATGGAGGTCAGTATAGATCGACTAATAGAACAAGTCCCACACACTGCTAGAAGCCTAAATATTTTTTCAGAGCTAGATGCAGAAAAAAATTATATTGAATTTGCAACCTGATGGAGGTTAGTATAGATGGACTAATAGAACAAGTCCCACACACTGCTAGAAGCCGAAATATTTTTTCAGAGCTAGATGCAGAAAAAAATTATATTGAATTTGCAACCTGATGGAGGTCACTATAGATGGACTAATAGAACAAGTCCCACACACTGCTACAAGGAGAAATATTTTTTCAGAGCTAGATGCAGAAAAAAATTATATTGAATTTGCAACCTGATGGAGGTCAGTATAGATGGACTAATAAAACAAGTCCCACACACTGCTAGAAGCCTAAATATTTTTTCAGAGCTAGATGCAGAAAAAAATTATATTGAATTTGCAACCTGATGGAGGTTAGTATAGATGGACTAATAGAACAAGTCCCACACACTGCTAGAAGCCGAAATATTTTTTCAGAGCTAGATGCAGAAAAAAATTATATTGAATTTGAAACCTGATGGAGATTAGTATAGATGGACTAATAGAACAAGTCCCACACACTGCTACAAGCTGAAATATTTTTTCAGAGCTAGATGCAGAAAAAAATTATATTGAATTTGCAACCTGATGGAGGTCAGTATAGATGGACTAATAGAACAAGTCCCACACACTGCTACAAGCTGTAATATTTTTTCAGAGCTAGATGCAGAAAAAAATTATATTGAATTTGCAACCTGATGGAGGTTAGTATAGATGGACTAATAGAACAAGTCCCACACACTGCTAGAAGCCGAAATATTTTTTCAGAGCTAGATGCAGAAAAAAATTATATTGAATTTGCAACCTGATGGAGGTCAGTATAGATGGACTAATAGAACAAGTCCCACACACTGCTAGAAGCCTAAATATTTTTTCAGAGCTAGATGCAGAAAAAAATTATATTGAATTTGCAACCTGATGAAGGTTAGTATAGATGGACTAATAGAACAAGTCCCACACACTGCTAGAAGCCGAAATATTTTTTCAGAGCTAGATGCAGAAAAAAATTATATTGAATTTGCAACCTGATAGATGTTAGTATAGATGGACTAATAGAACAAGTCCCACACACTGCTAGAAGCCGAAATATTTTTTCAGAGCTAGATGCAGAAAAAAATTATATTGAATTTGCAACCTGATGGAGGTTAGTATAGATGGACTAATAGAACAAGTCCCACACACTGCTACAAGCAGAAATATTTTTTCAGAGCTAGATGCAGAAAAAAATTATATTGAATTTGCAACCTGATGGAGGTCAGTATAGATGGACTAATAGAACAAGTCCCACACACTGCTAGAAGCCTAAATATTTTTTCAGAGCTAGATGCAGAAAAAATTATATTGAATTTGCAACCTGATGGAGGTTAGTATAGATGGACTAATAGAACAAGTCCCACACACTGCTAGAAGCCTTAATATTTTTTCAGAGCTAGATGCAGAAAAAAATTATATTGAATTTGAAACCTGATGGAGATTAGTATAGATGGACTAATAGAACAAGTCCCACACACTGCTACAAGCTGAAATATTTTTTCAGAGCTAGATGCAGAAAAAAATTATATTGAATTTGCAACCTGATGGAGGTCAGTATAGATGGACTAATAGAACAAGTCCAACACACTGCTACAAGCTGTAATATTTTTTCAGAGCTAGATGCAGAAAAAAATTATATTGAATTTGCAACGTGATGGAGGTTAGTATAGATGGACTAATAGAACAAGTCCCACACACTGCTAGAAGCCTAAATATTTTTTCAGAGCTAGATGTAGAAAAAAATTATATTGAATTTGCAACCTGATGGAGGTTAGTATAGATGGACTAATAGAACAAGTCCCACACACTGCTACAAGCTGAAATATTTTTTCAGAGCTAGATGCAGAAAAAAAATATATTGAATTTGCAACCTGATGGAGGTCAGTATAGATGGACTAATATAACAAGTCCCACACACTGCTAGAAGCTTAAATATTTTTTCAGAGCTAGATGCAGAAAAAAATTATATTGAATTTGCAACCTGATGGAGGTCACTATAGATGGACTAATAGAACAAGTCCCACACACTGCTACAAGCCAAAATATTTTTTCAGAGCTAGGTGCAGAAAAAAATTATATTGAATGTGCAACCTGATGGAGGTTAGTATAGATGGACTAATAGAACAAGTCCCACACACTGCTACAAGCTGAAATATTTTTTCAGAGCTAGATGCAGAAAAAAATGATATTGAATTTCCAACCTGATGGAGGTCAGTATAGATGGACTAATAGAACAAGTCCCACACACTGCTACAAGCTGTAATATTTTTTCAGAGCTAGATGCAGAAAAAAATTATATTGAATTTGCAACCTGATGGAGGTTAGTATAGATGGACTAATAGAACAAGTCCCACACACTGCTGGAAGCCTAAATATTTTTTCAGAGCTAGATGCAGAAAAAAATTATATTGAATTTGCAACCTGATGGAGGTTAGTATAGATGGACTAATAGAACAAGTCCCACACACTGCTAGAAGCCTAAATATTTTTTCAGAGCTAGATGCAGAAAAAAATTATATTGAATTTGCAACCTGATGGAGGTTAGTATAGATGGACTAATAGAACAAGTCCCACACACTGCTAGAAGCCTAAATATTTTTTCAGAGCTAGATGCAGAAAAAAATTATATTGAATTTGCAACCTGATGGAGGTTAGTACAGATGGACTAATAGAACAAGTCCCACACACTGCTAGAAGCCGAAATATTTTTTCAGAGATAGATGCAGAAAAAAATTATATTGAATTTTCAACCTGATGGAGGTTAGTATAGATGGACTAATAGAACAAGTCCCACACACTGCTAGAAGCCTAAATATTTTTTCAGAGCTAGATGCAGAAAAAAATTATATTGAATTTGCAACCTGATGGAGGTTAGTATAGATGGACTAATAGAAGAAGTCCCACACACTGCTAGAAGCCGAAATATTTTTTCAGAGCTAGATGCAGAAAAAAATTATATTGAATTTGCAACCTGATGGAGGTTAGTATAGATGGGCTAATAGAACAATTCCCACACACTGCTACAAGCTGAAATATTTTTTCAGAGCTAGATGCAGAAAAAAATTATATTGAATTTCCAACCTGATGGAGGTCAGTATAGATGGACTAATAGAACAAGTCCCACACACTGCTACAAGCTGTAATATTTTTTCAGAGCTAGATGCAGAAAAAAATTATATTGAATTTGCAACCTGATGGAGGTTATTATAGATGGACTAATAGAACAAGTCCCACACACTGCTAGAAGCCTAAATATTTTTTGAGACCTAGATGCAGAAAAAAATTATATTGAATTTGCAACCTGATGGAGGTTAGTATAGATGGACTAATAGAACAAGTCCCACACACTGCTACAAGCTGAAATATTTTTTCAGAGCTAGATGCAGAAAAAAATTATATTGAATTTGCAACCTGATGGAGGTCAGTATGGATGGACTAATAGAACAAGTCCCACACACTGCTAGAATCCTAAATATTTTTTCAGATCTAGATGCAGAAAAAAATTATATTGAATTTGCAACCTGATGGAGGTTAGTATAGATGGACTAATAGAACAACTCCCACACACTACTAGAAGCCTAAATATTTTTTCAGAGCTAGATGCAGAAAAAAATTATATTGAATTTGCAACCTGATGGAGGTTAGTATAGATGGACTAATAGAACAAGTCCCACACACTGCTACAAGCTGTAATATTTTTTCAGAGCTAGATGCAGAAAAAAATTATGTTGAATTTGAAACCTGATGGAGGTCAGTATAGATGGACTAATAGAACAAGTCCCACACACTGCTAGAAGCCTAAATATTTTTTCAGAGCTAGATGCAGAAAAAAATTATATTGAATTTGCAACCTGATGGAGGTTAGTATAGATGGACTAACAGAACAAGTCCCACACACTGCTAGAAGCCTAAATATTTTTTCAGAGCTAGATGCAGAAAAAAATTATATTGAATTTGCAACCTGATGGAGATTAGTATAGATGGACTAATAGAACAAGTCCCACACACTGCTACAAGCTGAAATATTTTTTCAGAGCTAGATGCAGAAAAAAATTATATTGAATTTGCAACCTGATGGAGGTCAGTATAGATGGACTAATAGAACAAGTCCCACACACTGCTACAAGCTGTAATATTTTTCAGAGCTAGATGCAGAAAAAAATTATATTGAATTTGCAACCTGATGGAGGTTAGTATAGATGGACTAATAGAACAAGTCCCACACACTGCTAGAAGCCTAAATATTTTTTCAGAGCTAGATGCAGAAAAAAATTATATTGAATTTGCAACCTGATGGAGGTTAGTATAGATGGACTAATAGAACAAGTCCCACACACTGCTAGAAGCCTAAATATTTTTTCAGAGCTAGATGCAGAAAAAAATTATATTGAATTTGCAACCTGATGGAGGTTAGTATAGATGGACTAATAGAACAAGTCCCACACACTGCTAGAAGCCTAAATATTTTTTCAGAGCTAGATGCAGAAAAAAATTATATTGAATTTGCAACCTGATGGAGGTTAGTACAGATGGACTAATAGAACAAGTCCAACACACTGCTAGAAGCCGAAATATTTTTTCAGAGCTAGATGCAGAAAAAAATTATATTGAATTTTCAACCTGATGGAGGTTAGTATAGATGGACTAATAGAACAAGTCCCACACACTGCTAGAAGCCTAAATATTTTTTCAGAGCTAGATGCAGAAAAAAATTATATTGAATTTGCAACCTGATGGAGGTTAGTATAGATGGACTAATAGAAGAAGTCCCACACACTGCTAGAAGCCGAAATATTTTTTCAGAGCTAGATGCAGAAAAAAATTATATTGAATTTGCAACCTGATGGAGGTTAGTATAGATGGGCTAATAGAACAAGTCCCACACACTGCTACAAGCTGAAATATTTTTTCAGAGCTAGATGCAGAAAAAAATTATATTGAATTTCCAACCTGATGGAGGTCAGTATAGATGGACTAATAGAACAAGTCCCACACACTGCTACAAGCTGTAATATTTTTTCAGAGCTAGATGCAGAAAAAAATTATATTGAATTTGCAACCTGATGGAGGTTATTATAGATGGACTAATAGAACAAGTCCCACACACTGCTAGAAGCCTAAATATTTTTTGAGAGCTAGATGCAGAAAAAAATTATATTGAATTTGCAACCTGATGGAGGTTAGTATAGATGGACTAATAGAACAAGTCCCACACACTGCTACAAGCTGAAATATTTTTTCAGAGCTAGATGCAGAAAAAAATTATATTGAATTTGCAACCTGATGGAGGTCAGTATGGATGGACTAATAGAACAAGTCCCACACACTGCTAGAATCCTAAATATTTTTTCAGATCTAGATGCAGAAAAAAATTATATTGAATTTGCAACCTGATGGAGGTTAGTATAGATGGACTAATAGAACAACTCCCACACACTACTAGAAGCCTAAATATTTTTTCAGAGCTAGGTGCAGAAAAAAATTATATTGAATTTGCAACCTGATGGAGGTTAGTATAGATGGACTAATAGAACAAGTCCCACACACTGCTACAAGCTGAAATATTTTTTCAGAGCTAGATGCAGAAAAAAATTATATTGAATTTGCAACCTGATGGAGGTTAGTATAGATGGACTAATAGAACAAGTCCCACACACTGCTACAAGCTGTAATATTTTTTCAGAGCTAGATGCAGAAAAAAATTATGTTGAATTTGCAACCTGATGGAGGTCAGTATAGATGGACTAATAGAACAAGTCCCACACACTGCTAGAAGCCTAAATATTTTTTCAGAGCTAGATGCAGAAAAAATTATATTGAATTTGCAACCTGATGGAGGTTAGTATAGATGGACTAACAGAACAAGTCCCACACACTGCTAGAAGCCTAAATATTTTTTCAGAGCTAGATGCAGAAAAAAATTATATTGAATTTGCAACCTGATGGAGATTAGTATAGATGGACTAATAGAACAAGTCCCACACACTGCTACAAGCTGAAATATTTTTTCAGAGCTAGATGCAGAAAAAAATTATATTGAATTTGCAACCTGATGGAGGTCAGTATAGATGGACTAATAGAACAAGTCCCACACACTGCTACAAGCTGTAATATTTTTCAGAGCTAGAGGCAGAAAAAAATTATATTGAATTTGCAACCTGATGGAGATTAGTATAGATGGACTAATAGAACAAGTCCCACACACTGCTAGAAGCCTAAATATTTTTTCAGAGCTAGATGCAGAAAAAAATTATATTGAATTTGCAACCTGATGGATGTTAGTATAGATGGACTAATAGAACAAGTCCCACACACTGCTACAAGCTGTAATATTTTTTCAGAGCTAGATGAAGAAAAAAATTATGTTGAATTTGCAACCTGATGGAGGTCAGTATAGATGGACTAATAGAACAAGTCCCACACACTGCTAGAGGCCTAAATATTTTTTCAGAGCTAGATGCAGAAAAAAATTATATTGAATTTGCAACCTGATGGAGGTTAGTATAGATGGACTAATAGAACAAGTCCCACACACTGCTAGAAGCCTAAATATTTTTTCAGAGCTAGATGCAGAAAAAAATTATATTGAATTTGCAACCTGATGGAGATTAGTATAGATGGACTAATAGAACAAGTCCCACACACTGCTACAAGCTGAAATATTTTTTCAGAGCTAGATGCAGAAAAAAATTATATTGAATTTGCAACCTGATGGAGGTCAGTATAGATGGACTAATAGAACAAGTCCCACACACTGCTACAAGCTGTAATATTTTTTCAGAGCTAGATGCAGAAAAAAATTATATTGAATTTGCAACCTGATGGAGATTAGTATAGATGGACTAATAGAACAAGTCCCACACACTGCTAGAAGCCTAAATATTTTTTCAGAGCTAGATGCAGAAAAAAATTATATTGAATTTGCAACCTGATGGAGGTTAGTATAGATGGACTAATAGAACAAGTCCCACACACTGCTACAAGCTGAAATATTTTTTCAGAGCTAGATGCAGAAAAAAATTATATTGAATTTGCAACCTGATGGAGGTCAGTATAGATGGACTAATAGGACAAGTCCCACACACTGCTAGAAGCTTAAATATTTTTTCAGAGCTAGATGCAGAAAAAAATTATATTGAATTTGCAACCTGATGGAGGTTAGTATAGATGGACTAATAGAACAAGTCCCACACACTGCTAGAAGCCTAAATATTTTTTCAGAGCTAGGTGCAGAAAAAAATTATATTGAATGTGCAACCTGATGGAGGTTAGTATAGATGGACTAATAGAACAAGTCACACACACTGCTACAAGCTGAAATATTTTTTCAGAGCTAGATGCAGAAAAAAATTATATTGAATTTCCAACCTGATGGAGGTCAGTATAGATGGACTAATAGAACAAGTCCCACACACTGCTACAAGCTGTAATATTTTTTCAGAGCTAGATGAAGAAAAAAATTATATTGAATTTGCAACCTGATGGAGGTTAGTATAGATGGACTAATAGAACAAGTCCCACACACTGCTAGAAGCCTAAATATTTTTTCAGAGCTAGATGCAGAAAAAAATTATATTGAATTTGTTTCCTGATGGAGGTTAGTATAGATGGACTAATAGAACAAGTCCCACACACTGCTACAAGCTGAAATATTTTTTCAGAGCTAGATGCAGAAAAAAATTATATTGAATTTGCAACCTGATGGAGGTCAGTATAGATGGACTAATAGAACAAATCCCACACACTGCTAGAAGCCTAAATATTTTTTCAGATCTAGATGCAGAAAAAAATTATATTGAATTTGCAACCTGATGGAGGTTAGTATAGATGGACTAATAGAACAACTCCCACACACTGCTACAATCTGTAATATTTTTTCAGAGCTAGATGCAGAAAAAAATTATATTGAATTTGCAACCTGATGGAGGTTAGTATAGATGGACTAATAGAACAAGTCCCACACACTGCTAGAAGCCTAAATATTTTTTCAGAGCTAGATGCAGAAAAAAATTATATTGAATTTGCAACCTGATGGAGGTCAGTATAGATGGACTAATAGAACAAGTCCCACACACTGCTAGAAGCCTAAATATTTTTTCAGAGCTAGATGCAGAAAAAAATTATATTGAATTTGCAACCTGATGAAGGTTAGTATAGATGGACTAATAGAACAAGTCCCACACACTGCTAGAAGCCGAAATATTTTTTCAGAGCTAGATGCAGAAAAAAATTATATTGAATTTGCAACCTGATAGAGGTTAGTATAGATGGACTAATAGAACAAGTCCCACACAATGCTAGAAGCCGAAATATTTTTTCAGAGCTAGATGCAGAAAAAAATTATATTGAATTTGCAACCTGATGGAGGTTAGTATAGATGGACTAATAGAACAAGTCCCACACACTGCTACAAGCAGAAATATTTTTTCAGAGCTAGATGCAGAAAAAAATTATATTGAATTTGCAACCTGATGGAGGTCAGTATAGATGGACTAATAGAACAAGTCCCACACACTGCTAGAAGCCTAAATATTTTTTCAGAGCTAGATGCAGAAAAAAATTATATTGAATTTGCAACCTGATGAAGGTTAGTATAGATGGACTAATAGAACAAGTCCCACACACTGCTAGAAGCCTAAATATTTTTTCAGAGCTAGATGCAGAAAAAAATTATATTGAATTTGCAACCTGATGGAGGTTAGTATAGATGGACTAATAGAACAAGTCCCACACACTGCTAGAAGCTGAAATATTTTTTCAGAGCTAGATGCAGAAAAAATTATATTGAATTTGCAACCTGATGGAGGTCAGTATAGATGGACTAATAGAACAAGTCCCACACACTGCTACAAGCTGTAATATTTTTTCAGAGCTAGATGCAGAAAAAAAATTATATTGAATTTGCAACCTGATGGAGGTTAGTATAGATGGACTAATAGAACAAGTCCCACACACTGCTAGAAGCCGAAATATTTTTTCAGAGCTAGGTGCAGAAAAAAATTATATTGAATGTGCAACCTGATGGAGGTTAGTATAGATGGACTAATAGAACAAGTCCCACACACTGCTACAAGCTGAAATATTTTTTCAGAGCTAGATGGAGAAAAAAATTATATTGAATTTCCAACCTGATGGAGGTCAGTATAGATGGACTAATAGAACAAGTCCCACACACTGCTACAAGCTGTAATATTTTTTCAGAGCTAGATGCAGAAAAAAATTATATTGAATTTGCAACCTTATGGAGGTTAGTATAGATGGACTAATAGAACAAGTCCCACACACTGCTACAAGCTGTAATATTTTTTCAGAGCTAGATGCAGAAAAAAATTATATTGAATTTGCAACCTGATGGAGGTTAGTATAGATGGACTAATAGAACAAGTCCCACACACTGCTACAAGCTGAAATATTTTTTCAGAGCTAGATGCAGAAAAAAATTATATTGAATTTGCAACCTGATGGAGGTCAGTATAGATGGACTAATAGAACAAGTCCCACACACTGCTAGAAGCCTAAATATTTTTTCAGATCTAGATGCAGAAAAAAATTATATTGAATTTGCAACCTGATGGAGGTTAGTATAGATGGACTAATAGAACAACTCCCACACACTACTAGAAGCCTAAATATTTTTTCAGAGCTAGGTGCAGAAAAAAATTATATTGAATTTGCAACCTGATGGAGGTTAGTTTATATGGACTAATAGAACAAGTCCCACACACTGCTACAAGCTGAAATATTTTTTCAGAGCTAGATGCAGAAAAAAATTATATTGAATTTGCAACCTGATGGAGGTTAGTATAGATGGACTAATAGAACAAGTCCCACACACTGCTACAAGCTGTAATATTTTTTCAGAGCTAGATGCAGAAAAAAATTATATTGAATTTGCAACCTGATGGAGGTTAGTATAGATGGACTAATAGAACAAGTCCCACACACTGCTACAAGCTGTAATATTTTTTCAGAGCTAGATGCAGAAAAAAATTATATTGAATTTGCAACCTGATGGAGGTTAGTATAGATGGACTAATAGAACAAGTCCCACATACTGCTAGAAGCCTAAATATTTTTTCAGAGCTAGATGCAGAAAAAAATTATATTGAATTTCCAACCTGATGGAGGTTAGTATAGATGGACTAATGGAACAAGTCCCACACACTGCTACAAGCTGAAATATTTTTTCAGAGCTAGATGCAGAAAAAAATTATATTGAATTTGCAACCTGATGGAGGTCAGTATAGATGGACTAATAGAACAAGTCCCACACACTGCTAGAAGCCTAAATATTTTTTCAGAGCTAGGTGCAGAAAAAAATTATATTGAATGTGCAACCTGAAGGAGGTTAGTATAGATGGACTAATAGAACAAGTCCCACACACTGCTACAAGCTGAAATATTTTTTCAGAGCTAGATGCAGAAAAAAATTATATTGAATTTCCAACCTGATGGAGGTCAGTATAGATGGACTAATAGAACAAGTCCCACACACTGCTACAAGCTGTAATATTTTTTCAGAGCTAGATGCAGAAAAAAATTATATTGAATTTGCAACCTGATGGAGGTTAGTATGATGGACTAATAGAACAAGTCCCACACACTGCTAGAAGCCTAAATATTTTTTCAGAGCTAGATGCAGAAAAAAATTATATTGAATTTGTTTCCTGATGGAGGTTAGTATAGATGGACTAATAGAACAAGTCCCACACACTGCTACAAGCTGAAATATTTTTTCAGAGCTAGATGCAGAAAAAAATTATATTGAATTTGCAACCTGATGGAGGTCAGTATAGATGGACTAATAGAACAAGTCCCACACACTACTAGAAGCCTAAATATTTTTTTCAGATCTAGATGCAGAAGAAAATTATATTGAATTTGCAACCTGATGGAGGTTAGTATAGATGGACTAATAGAACAACTCCCACACACTGCTACAAGCAGAAATATTTTTTCAGAGCTAGGTGCAGAAAAAAATTATATTGAATTTGCAACCTGATGGAGGTTAGTATAGATGGACTCATAGAACAAGTCCCACACACTGCTAGAAGCCTAAATATTTTTTCAGAGCTAGATGCAGAAAAAAATTATATTGAATTTGCAACCTGATGGAGGTTAGTATAGATGGACTAATAGAACAAGTCCCACACACTGCTACAAGCTGAAATATTTTTTCAGAGCTAGATGCAGAAAAAAATTAGATTGAATTTGCAACCTGATGGAGGTCAGTATAGATGGACTAATAGAACAAGTCCCACACACTGCTAGAAGCCTAAATATTTTTTCAGAGCTAGATGCAGAAAAAAATTAGATTGAATTTGCAACCTGATGGAGGTTAGTATAGATGGACTAATAGAACAAGTCCCACACACTGCTAGAAGCCTAAATTATTTTTTCAGAGCTAGATGCAGAAAAAAATTATATTGAATTTGCAACCTGATGGAGGTCAGTATAGATGGACTAATAAAACAAGTCCCACACACTGCTAGAAGCCTAAATATTTTTTCAGAGCTAGATGCAGAAAAAAATTATATTGAATTTGCAACCTGATGGAGGTCAGTATAGATGGACTAATATAACAAGTCCCACACACTGCTACAATCTGTAATATTTTTTCAGAGCTAGATGCAGAAAAAAATTATATTGAATTTGCAACCTGATGGAGGTTAGTATAGATGGACTAATAGAACAAGTCCCACACACTGCTAGAAGCCTAAATATTTTTTCAGAGCTAGATGCAGAAAAAAATTATATTGAATTTGCAACCTGATAGAGGTTAGTATAGATGGACTAATAGAACAAGTCCCACACACTGCTACAAGCTGAAATATTTTTTCAGAGCTAGATGCAGAAAAAAATTATATTGAATTTGCAACCTGATGGAGGTCAGTATAGATGGACTAATAGAACAAGTCCCACACACTGCTAGAAGCCTAAATATTTTTTCAGAGCTAGATGCAGAAAAAAATTATATTGAATTTGCAACCTGATGGAGGTCAGTATAGATGGACTAATAGAACAAGTCCCACCCACTGCTAGAAGCCTAAATTATTTTTTCAGAGCTAGATGCAGAAAAAAATTATATTGAATTTGCAACCTGATGGCTGTCAGTATAGATGGACTAATAGAACAAGTCCCACACACTGCTAGAAGCCTAAATATTTTTTCAGAGCTAGATGTAGAAAAAAATTATATTGAATTTGCAACCTGATGGAGGTCAGTATAGATGGACTAATATAACAAGTCCCACACACTGCTACAAGCTGTAATATTTTTTCAGAGCTAGATGCAGAAAAAAATTATATTGAATTTGCAACCTGATGGAGGTTAGTATAGATGGACTAATGGAACAAGTCCCACACACTGCTAGAAGCCTAAATATTTTTTCAGAGCTAGATGCAGAAAAAAATTATATTGAATTTGCAACCTGATGGAGGTTAGTATAGATGGACTAATAGAACAAGTCCCACACACTGCTAGAAGCCTAAATATTTTTTCAGAGCTAGATGCAGAAAAAAATTATATTGAATTTGCAACCTGATGGAGGTTAGTATAGATGTACTAATAGAACAAGTCCCACACACTGCTAGAAGCCTAAATATTTTTTCAGAGCTAGATGCAGAAAAAAATTATATTGAATTTGCAACCTGATGGAGGTTAGTATAGATGGACTAATAGAACAAGTCCCACACACTGCTAGAAGCTGAAATATTTTTTCAGAGCTAGATGCAGAAAAAAATTATATTGAATTTGTTTCCTGATGGAGGTTAGTATAGATGGACTAATAGAACAAGTCCCACACACTGCTACAAGCTGAAATATTTTTTCAGAGCTAGATGCAGAAAAAAATTATATTGAATTTGCAACCTGATGGAGGTCAGTATAGATGGACTAATAGAATAAGTCCCACACACTGCTAGAAGCCTAAATATTTTTTCAGATCTAGATGCAGAAAAAAATTATAATGAATTTGCAACCTGATGGAGGTTAGTATAGATGGACTAATAGAACAACTCCCACACACTGCTACAAGCAGAAATATTTTTTCAGAGCTAGATGCAGAAAAAAATTATATTGAATTTGCAACCTGATGGAGGTCAGTATAGATGGACTAATAGAACAAGTCCCAAACACTGCTACAAGCTAAAATATTTTTTCAGAGCTAGATGCAGAAAAAAATTATATTGAATTTGCAACCTGATGGAGGTCAGTATAGATGGACTAATAGAACAAGTCCCACACACTGCTACAAGCTGTAATATTTTTTCAGAGCTAGATGCAGAAATAAATTATATTGAATTTGCAACCTGATGGAGGTTAGTATAGATGGACTAATAGAACAAGTCCCACACACTGCTAGAAGCCTAAATATTTTTTCAGAGCTAGATGCAGAAAAAAATTATATTGAATTTGCAACCTGATGGAGGTTAGTATAGATGGACTAATAGAACAAGTCCCACACACTGCTACAAGCTGAAATATTTTTTCAGAGCTAGATGCAGAAAAAAATTATATTGAATTTGCAACCTGATGGAGGTCAGTATAGATGGACTAATAGAACAAGTCCCACACACTGCTAGAAGCCTAAATATTTTTTCAGAGCTAGATGCAGAAAAAAATTATATTGAATTTGCAACCTGATGGAGGTTAGTATAGATGGACTAATAGAACAAGTCCCACACACTGCTAGAAGCCTAAATATTTTTTCAGAGCTAGATGCAGAAAAAAATTATATTGAATTTGCAACCTGATGGAGGTTAGTATAGATGGACTAATAGAACAAGTCCCACACACTGCTAGAAGCCTAAATATTTTTTCAGAGCTAGATGCGGAAAAAAATTATATTGAATTTGCAACCTGATGGAGGTTAGTATAGATGGACTAATAGAACAAGTCCCACACACTGCTAGAAGCCTGAATATTTTTTCAGAGCTAGGTGCAGAAAAAAATTATTTTGAATTTGCAACCTGATGGAGGTTAGTATAGATGGACTAATAGAACAAGTCCCACACACTGCTAGAAGCCGAAATATTTTTTCAGAGCTCGATGCAGAAAAAAAATTATATTGAATTTGCAACCTGGTGGAGGTTAGTATAGATGGACTAATAGAATGATGCTATGCCCAAAAGGTTTTACTTCACAAGGTGCAGTAAAAAAAATAGTATTCTATACACAGGTGGTGTAGCTTGCAACACAGATAGGCTACTCCACTGACTAACACACTCTGCAATAGGCCAAAAAGGATTTGCTTTGCTATATTTAGCCAAATGCTGTGAAAAAAACTTGCACAGCACTGGCACAGACCTGCCTGGCAAAAAGTGATAGGAACTGATGTAACCTAGCCCTGAAAAGGACTTCAATTACAATTAGTCTTTACTCCCAACCTATCTATTTAAGAGCACAGACCTCCCTGATAAAAGTCGTATGAAATGATGTAACCTAGTCCTTAAAAGGACTGCAATCACAACTCTTCCCTACTCCCAAGCTATCTGTAGATTTGTGCGAAAATTGGCTTGAAATTAACAAAGTATAGTGCACACAGCAACAGCGGTGCCGTCTAACGCGCAGCTGCAGCAGTGAGAAAATGGTGGCGATGGGGAAAATGGCTGGGTCTTATAGGGCAAGGACATGTGACATACACTGCCAATGACACATGCCCTTGCTTGTGTGAAAAAAAGCACTTCGCTCCGTGTGTGCGCTGCTTATAGGCTGACAGACTGCACCTCCCCACTGTAAATGCGGGAAAGAGAAAAAAAAATGGAGATCTTCATTATTCCTGCAGAGATCCATCCCCTGCCCCTCCCCCCGCCCCGCTGTACACTCAAACTGCGTATTAACATTAACTTTCAGCATTACTGAGAAAAAATTCAGTTATGATTTTGGTGCACGAACAGTTATCGAACATAACCTCGAACAGCCGAATTTTTTTCAAATCGTTCGTGTTCGCCGAACGGCTCGAACACAGCCCAAAACAGCTCGAATTTGAGATTGGCGAACAGTTCGAGTCGAACACCGCTCATCTCTATTAGAGACACACCTATGGATGTATTTTAATGCACACCTGAAACACAGTGCTTTTTTTGTGTAGCATCATGGAAAGTCTAAACAAATCAGTCAAGATATCAGGAAGAGAATTGTGGACTTGCACAAGTCTGGCTAATCCTTGGGTACAATTTCTAGATACCTGAAGCTGCCTCGTTCATCTGTGCAAACAATTATACGCAAGTGCAAACAAGATGAGAATGTCCAGCCATCATACCGCTCAGGAAGGAGACGGGTTCTGTGTCCCAGAGATGAACGTGCTTTGCTACGACATGTGCATATCAACCCAAGAAAAAAAGCAAAAGATCTTGTGAAGATGATGGCGGAAGCTGGTAAGATTGTGTCAATATCCACAGTGAAACGAATACTGTATCAACATGGGCTGAAAGACCACTCTGTCAGGAAGAAGCCATTGTTCCAAAAGAAACATAAAAAAGCCAGATTAATGTTTACAAATGCACACAGGAACAAAGACCTTAATTTTTGGAGACATGTCCTGTGGTCTGATGAAACTAATATTGAACTTTTTGGGTATAATGACCACTGTTATGTTTGGAGGAAAAAAAGGAGAAGCTTGGAAGCCTAAAAACACCATCCCCACTGTGAAACACAGGGGTGGAAGCATCATGTTGTGGGGTTGTTTTGCTACAGTAAAGACTGGTACACTTCACAAAATAGATGGTATCATGAGAAAAGATGATTATGTGGCAATACTGAAGCAACATCTCAATTCATCAGCTGGAAGTTAAAACTTGGGTGGAAATGGGACTTCCAAATGGACAATGACCTGAAGCATACTGCCAAAATGGTAACAAAGTGGTTTAAGGATAACAAAGTCAATGTTTTGGAGTGGCCATCACAAAGCCCTGATCTCAATCCTATTGGAAATTTATGGGCAAAGCTGAAAAGGCAGGTGCGAGCAAGGTGACCTATAATCCTGGATCAGTTACACCAGTTTTGTCAGAAGGAACGGGCCCAAATTCCGACCAACTATTGTGAGAAGCTTGTGGAAGGATATCCCAAACGTTTGACCCAAATACTAATGAGATGTATGTAAACTTTTGACTTTGCAGTAAGTAATAAAATTTCCTTAAAACATTCTCTCTCTCATTTTTCTGGCATTTGGCAAATATTAAAAATTATGGTAATCCTAATTTACCTAAAACGGGAAAGGTTTATTCTGATTTCATGTCAGATATTGAGAAAAACATGCATATGTGTCTTTTTATATAGTGTATGTAAACTTCTGATTTCAACTGTAGGTGTAGTGTTAGTAGAAGTAGTAGTAGTGGTAAGAGGAGCCATACCAGTAGTACAAGCAGCAGTGGCAGTAGTAGAAGAAACAGCAACAATACTAGTAGTATTAATAGTAGGAGGTCTCTGGCAGTACCACACCCTATTTAAATTCTTAATACTAACAGTTGCCAGTTATTGCTTAGTTTTCCTACATCTTTGCTACTATTTGTATGCTTTGTTCTTGATTCTCAGGCAGCTAAGTGATCCTGTCTATGCTTATTCTGTAATCTCTCCTGATCTCCTGGGATCTCTCCCTACTTTCCCTCTGTATTCGGTTTTGTCTACTGTTTCTGTCCCTACTAATACTTACCTGGTTTTGTTTTACCATCTTTGTTTCAGGGTGGCTACTTTGGCTTGTAGCTCCTCAGTTGATACAACCCAGTAGGCCCCATTGTAAATCCAAATCCCTAAAATAGGGGCTAAGTTCCCATCAGTTTTGTTAGAGTATGTTCACACATAATATTTTTGCATCAAAAACCATAGTGGTTGCAGGAAAAAGGCTGCATACAATACTTGCGTTTTTATGTTCGTTTTTGTTGGAGTTATTCACACATTCATTTAAATATTGGAAAAGTGCTCATGCTGCATCTTGGCAAAAAATGCAGCAGGGCTCAAGACATGTGGAAAAAAATGCAATGTGTGCATGCGATTTTAGAAATCTTGTTGATTATGTTGGTGCTGTAAAATGCTGCATATTTTATACACCCAATACACTATGTAAATTACAAAACAAAAACGCTGCAAAAATACCACGTTAACATACCCTTAAATCGTGTGGTTTGAGGCAAGTCTGACTAAGGTAGCTTTTTAGGACTTACAGATTCTTGACAGATTTTACAGTAGTTGAAGGAGTATTTGTAATCATTTGGCAGAAATAGGAGAGGAGGAAGAGGTAATTGTATGATGGGGAGAAGCAGTAACATAACATTAGTGGTAGTTGTAGTGGAAGCAGTGGTAGTAATAATTGTAGAAGCAGTAATAGTGGTTATATTAGTAGTAGTTGTATAAGATGTGATAGTAGTAGTAATAATTGTATTTGAAGTGGTGGTAGTAATTGTAAAAAGCTTGTGAAAAGCAGTAGTAGTAAAAGAAGAAGCATTGGTAGTAGTAGAAAAGTATGTTTTAGTAGAGCTAGTAGTAGTTGAAGTAGGAGAAGCAGTAACCATAGTAGTTGTAATAGCAGCAGTAGTAGTAGAAGCAGCAATAGTAAGTGAAGTAGTATTAAAAGTTGTAGTGCAAGCACCAGCAGAAGCAGTAGTAATGGAAGTTGTAGTAGAGACAGCAACAGAAGTAGTAGTAGAAATAGTAATAGTAGAAGTTGTAGTAGAAACAGCAGCAGTAGTAGCAGTAGAAATAGTAATAGTAGAAGTTGTATTAGAAGCATCAGTAGTAGTAGGAGGAGGAAGAGAAGTAGTAATAGTAGAAATTGTAGTAGAAGCAGCATTAGTAGTAGTAATAGTAGAAGTAGTAGTAGAAACAGCAGTAGTAGTAGTAGAAATAGTAATAGTAGAAGTTGTAGTAGAAGCAGCAGTAGTAGTAGTAGTAGGGGGAGGAGAAGTAGTAGTACTAAGAGAAGCAGTAGTAGTGGAAGTTATATTAGAAGCAGCAACAGTAGTAGTAGGAGGAGGAGGAAGAGAAGTAGTAATAGTAGAAATTGTAGTAGATGCAGCATTAGTAGTAGTAATAGTAGGAGAAGTAGTAATAGTAGAAGTAGTAGTAGAAACAGCAGTAGTAGTAGTAGTAGTAGAAGTTGTAGTAGAAGCAGCAGTAGTAGTAGTAGTAGGAAGAGGAGGAGGAGAAGTAGAAGTACTAAGAGAAGCAGTAGTAGTGGAAGTTGTATTAGAATCAGCATTAGAAGTAGTAATAGTAGAAGTTGTAGTAGAAGCAGTAGTAGTAGTTATAGAAGAAGCAGTAGGAGGAGGAGGAGGAAATAGAATTGGTAGGCGTATTAGGATAAGCCATATAATTAGTAATATAATCAGGATAAACAGCAATAGTAGAACAAAGAGAAATAGTAGAATCAGTGTTATAGTATGAGTAGCAGTGGCAGTAGTATTGGAGAAGCAGAAGTTGTAGTAGAATCAGTTTTAGAGTCTTAGTAGTAACAGGAGAAGCAGCAGAATTATAAGGAGTATTAGGAGAGGCAATAGTAATAGTATCTAGAGAAGCAGGATTAATAGTAAAAGAAGAAATATTAGAAGCTGTAGGAGAAATAGTAGAAGCAGCACTAGGAGTGGCAGTAGCAGGATAATAATTATTTTTATTTCTATAGTGCCAACCTATTTCACAGCAGAAACAGTAGTAGTAGAAAAGGAATTAGAATTAGTAGGAGTACTAGGAGTAGCCACAGAATTTGTAATAGTATCAGGAGAAGCAGCAGTAGAAGAAGAAGAAATAGCAGAATCAGTGGCAGAAGCAGTAGTAGTATCAGTAGTAGTAAAAACAGTAGTATGATGAGTATTTGTACAAGTGATTACACTTATTGTAAAAGCGATGGGGTTAATAATAACCTGGTAGTGGTAATAATATCCTGGATTTTGCGGTGGTGGATGTCACTCTTACAGCTTACCTTCACTAATTGATTGAAATGCCTTTTTCTGGTGCGAGACCTATGATTGACCTGTGCCCTTCCTCAGTCCTACGGGGCCAATTTATCAAGTAATCATGACAATTATGCTGAAGGGTAATCTAGATGCTGGTGATATGACAAGTATTGGGAGAAATATCCAAATACAGATTTTTTTTTCTAGGAATAGGACTCTAACACATATAATCTGTTCACTTGGCTTCCATTAATATGCACAGAAATTTGCTCAGCATTCATTACTACGATATTGAAACTGAGATAAAGTGATAATGATACAGTCATCATGATACAGGCAACTTGCAACCCTATGCAAAGGCAAGTTTTCTAGGTGAGTTGAACTCTTGCCTTTAAGTACATTTCTGCGCTTCAAATATCTAATTAGTTTCATAACTATATATTGATTCAATTCCCTATATAATTTTAGAGCGGTCAGGGCTCTATTTTTTAACATAGAACTCCACATAATCTGAAAACTTTTGTTTCAACAAACTTTGCAGAAATCAAACATACAAGAGAAAATATGAAACTTTGTAATATATCTTTTCAGAGAAATTTGCTTCTTTATCCACCAATGAGCCACCTCTTCTCCTCCCCCTGCTTCCTGAATCATCATTCTTCATTCTAAGTAACAGCTGTCTCCCTTAACATCCCTGTATCAGCTCTTAACCAATCACTGCATGCATCCCACACCCTCTCTTTCCCTAGCAATAAGCTCAGGCTAGGGAAGGGATTAGATGAGCACTAGTCGATCTCCACTAAACACTATAGACAACAAGGGTAGACAAACAGGGGGAAATAGCTTAGCTTTAGATGACTCCTGACAAATGCATAGACGTCCTCAAGCTCCAGAGAGCTCTTGCTAAAGCCTTCACAAGTAGTAATGAATGTTAGGCGTCGGTCTGGTTCTGGATTCGAAATGGATCCAGGACCTTCTGTGGTCTCCCATTTCAGTCCAGCTGGGGCTGATGCTGCTCAGCATCATCATCAGCCCCAACACCTAGCTGGTCCACGAGACATACAGATTGTCTCCCATGTATTGGCACCTAGCAAGGTTAAGCATAGGTTGCAGAGGAAGACAGGGTGCTTGGAGTTTAAGTCCAGGATTCGCCGTACTGAGCATGCCCGTGACCTGGCGGATCGTGATTGGTGGTTTGGCACCCACCTGACCCGGTGACCTGGCACCGCCTGATTGGTCCACGGGTAACGTCACCAATGGCGCGTCGGTGGGCAGGGCTTAGTCTTTAAAAGGCCTGCCCACAAACATGGCGGCGCTCTCGGATCATTGAGCATGATGCTGTTGTGTGGACGACTGAGCTCCACGTGTAGTTTCCTCAGGCAGGTCTAGTGAAAGTAGGCAGGCTAGTGAAAGTAGGCAGGTAGCTTCGCCTTGCAGTCTGGCTCTGTCAGAGGGGGTCGCCTTACACCCCGAGCAGCCTGCAGACGTCCTACTCCCTGTAGACACCTGTGGACCACGTGGAGAAATACTCCTCTGTCCGGTAGCACGCCGGCAGAGGGCACGTACCCGTCGGCGTGAGTCATACACGCATCTTAGCACCAACTCCTACTGCGCAGCGCCTGTATCGAAGACAGGGCTACTGCTTTTCCCCCGGTCGCACGTCTCCCTGTGGTTCTTGGAGATTGTGTCAACCGCTGAAATCCTCTCCGTGTGCTTTAACACGGAGTGGTTTATCAGTTAAGTAGGTGCTATCCCGGACGCTCTTCTCCCGTGCAGTTAATGGAGATAGAGCGAACCGCTATACCCATTCCTGTGTGCAGAAACACGGAAGGGTTTAACATTTAAGTTTGTCGCTTTCCTTTCCACCCGGAAAGTCTTCGGCAGCAGTCCACCAGGCTGCATTGCGGACCCTGGGGTCGGTTGCGTTCCATTTATTAAAGTTGTTTGCAACCGCCCTCCTAGCATGAATATCGCCGGCACCTCCCCATAGAACACACCAGGTATTTATACACCCAGGCAAGGGAGCTAATTACCAGAGAGAGGTAGCCACTGGGTCCTAGAGACAACCTTTAAGAACATGTCTGTAATGCCAAACGTAGAGATCTCCTGCAACCAACTGCAGGGCGACTGTCTATCACTTCTGACACACCCGTGACACCAGAGCTGGATCCACAGCTGACACCAGAGCTGGATCCACAGCTATGCTGCTCAATACTGCGGTATGATATCTTACGCGCTGCTGCTTCAGAAAATGTGCAACAAAGAGAAAAGAGAGCAGAAATCAATCAAGAAGACATAGGACATTGTTATACAGTACTATTATTGGTTTGTCAGTCCATTAAAATGAAGGTGCAAGATTATTAGAAATTTGAGGTCTATTGAAATGAAAAGCGTACATTAGGGCATGTCCTTAAATTATTATTAGCTGTTGGCCAATAATGAAAACATCTTATTCAGGTCTTACGTGTCTAAGCCCTAATCATGGCTTTCCTTGTGTTTCTAGACAAGACAAAGGTCAAAGAGGTCAATTAATGCAAAGAACTCAATTATGCATTAAATGCACTCGAGGACCAGTCTAAGCACAGGGGAATATGGATGGTCAGCGATATTATGGTTCTTGAATGATGTATCAGTAGGGAATGCAGAGGTCACAATCCCTCTTGAGCCAACTGTAGGTGCAGTGATATTATACAAACAAGTTCACTAAAAAACATGAATAGCATGGATACCAAACAGTAAAACCAAAAGCCTAGTATTGTCTACAATTAAGTCACTTGGACAAGGTCTTCAAATCAAGGAACATTTCACTGGAAACGAAGACACAACTCGTACATAGTCTGGTCTTTTCTGTGGTAACATGCGGACGCAAAACCTGGAAGACAAAAAAAAGACAGCAGAAGAATCAACCCCTTCGTAATGTGGTTGAAGAAAGATGTTATCACTACCATAGATGGAAAGAAGAACAAACAAATCAATTTTAGAATAAATGAAGTCAGATGTGTCACTGGAAGCAAGGATCACCAAGCTACGACTTGCCTACTTTGAACACATCATACGAAGAGAGCAATCACTGGAGAAGGACATCATGGTCATAAGAACAGAGAGAACAAGGTGAAGAGGAAGACCAACAACCCGATGGCTTGATATTATCAAGATAACAGCAGAGAAGACCCTGGTGAAGCTATCTAGGCTTGCATAAAATCGATCCTCCTACAGATCGTTTTTCTATAAAGTCGCCATGGCTTGAGACTGAGCCGCAGGTCTTAAAAAATAAAACGATTATCTACATCCCACTTAGGCCACCAAAAAAATCTTTGACCTATTGAGACATTGACTCCTCAAGACCTGTGAAGGTGTCCAGTGGTATCTGGCACCAACACTTTAGCTGCAGATCCTTTAAGCCTCCAAGGATTGGACTTGTTTTTCCAGAACATCCAAAATATGCTAAATTAGATTAATATCTAGAGAATTTGGAGACAAATCATCACTTTGATCTCTTCATCATGTTACTGAATTTTTTTTATAGTGTGGCAGGGGCATTGTCCTGCTAAGGAAGAGCAATGTAGTTAGTGAATCCAGCTGCCATGAAGGATGGTACTTGGTCTGGAGGTGGTACATATCACATGTACATTATGCCAGGACCCAAGGGTGCCCAGCAGAACTTTCCCCCATCACTTAGCCTCAGTCGACTTGTCTTCTTCCCATAGTGCATCCTGGTGCCATCTCTTCTGTACACACATCCAAAGGACTACATAATATAAGAGAAAATATGATTAATCAGAGCAGGCTGTCTTCATCTATTGCTCCATGGTCCAGTTCTTATGCTCACATGATCATTGAAGGTGCATTGTGCACCAGACAGGAGTCAGCATGGCAGCCTAGCTGATCAAGGTGAGGACTTGATTCTCCAAATTCCCTAGATCTCAATCCAATTGAGCATCCAATCCATGGATGCCATTTCTGAAAATGATGGGATTTTATGGATCTGCTGCTAAGGTCTTGGTGCCAGATACCACTGGATAACTTCAGAAGTCTTGTGGAGTCAATGCCTCATTATCAAGAAAGGCATTAAAGAGTAGCCATTGTTTTATTTTAGGTCATAAATCAATAGTACACATAGAAATAAGCAACTTTATAATATATCATATCAGAAAAATGTTCTTCTTTCCTGGACTGATCATTCACTCGCAATTCATGGGTAAAAACTATAAAATCTGTACTCAGTAAAGACATACAGTGGGTGAAATAAGTAGTGAATATGTCATCAATTTTCTAAGAAAATATATTTCTAAAGGTGCTATTGATATGAAATTCTCACCAAATGTCGGTAACAACCCATCAAATCCACTCAGGCAAACAAATCAAACTATAGATGTCCATAAATTATGTGTAATAATGAGAAATGAAAAAGGGGAATAAGTATTGAACACATAAAGAAAAACAGGTGCAAAAAGCCATGGAAAGTCATGACACCAGCTGAAATCTATCAGTAATTAGAAAGCAATCCTGTTACTCAGTGAAAAATAATATCAGCTGGTTCAACTGATGACCTATAACAATCTGTCTCATTACCAAGGTGCCACACAAGAAATATCTCATGATGGGTAAAACCAGCGAGCTGTCTCAAGACCTTCACAACCTTATTGTTGCAAAACATACTGATGTCATTGGTTATAGAAAAATTTCTAAACTACAGAAGGTTCCAGTGAGCACTGTTGGGGCCATAATCTGAAAGTAGAAAGAACATAATTTCACCATAAACCGACCACAACCAGGTGATCACCGCAAGATTTCAGACAAAGGAGTGAAAAGAATTAGAAGAGTTGTCCAAGAGCCAGGGACCCCCTGTGGAGAGCTACAGAAAGACCTGGAATCAACAGGTACAATTGTTTCAAAGAAAACTATAAGTAATGCTCACCACGCAAGACTCCATTGCTGAACAAAAAGCACGTTCAAGTGCGTTTAAAGTTTATTCAACATCATTTAGACCAGCCTGTGAAATACTGGTAGAATATAGTTTGGTCAGATGAAACCAAAATTGAATTGCTTGGATGACATAATACATACCATACCAAGAGAGAAGTTTGGAGGTGGTAACATCACGACATGGGGCTTTTTTTTTAGAGTACGGCACTGGCAAATTTCATATAATTGAAGGAAGGGTGAATGGACAAATGTACTGAGACATTCTTGATAAAAATCTTCTGCCACCTACCAGAATGATGAAGATGAAATGAGGGTGAACATTTCAACAAGACAATGATCCCAAACAAGGAAACTCTCAATTGGTTTCAGAGAAAGAAATTAAAGCTGCTAGAATGGTCGAGCCAATCACCAGACCTGAATCCAACAGAAAATGTATGGAAGGACCTAAAGCTCAGAGTTCATAGAAGGAGTCCACAGGGCCTTCAGGATGTGATGAGTGTGTGTGTGGAACAATGGGCCAAAATCACGCCTAAGCAATGCCTGTGACTAGTTTCTCCATGCAGGAGGCATCTTGAATCTGTCATCATCAACAAAGGCTTTTGTACGAATTTCAGTAAGTGTGTTCAATATCTTTTCCTTGTGTTATTTCTCATTGTTACACATGACTTAATTTATGGACATCTATGGTGATTTATTTGCCTGTGTGTATTGGAATGAGATGTTAGCGGGATCAGGTGAGAATTTCATGTCAATAGCTCCTTTAGAAGTTTATTTACTTAGAAAATTGATGACGTGTTCAATACTTATTTCACCCGCTGTATTTTCCGATTGCAGATATGGGAGATGCCAGATGGTGCTCATGAAGCTCTATGGAGAGGGGAGGAGCCACAGTCAGACACAGGCATTATGCTGCAAGTTCTCCTGAAACGTCAGTTTATAAGCACCAACTGTCATTTCCTGTCTCTGTAATAGGAAAGTCTATGTTCACTATACACAGATTGTACTCATGAATTGAGAATGTTGAGAAAGAAAATTCAGTCCAGGAAAAGAATGAAGAAGATTTCTCTGAAAAGATATATCACAAAGTTTCATATTTTTCATGTGTACTATTGGTTTATAAAAAGTAAATGGACGGTTACTATATAAAGGGATTTTATAGGAATTATATACTGATGAATTATCATTAGGTCATCAAAATCTAAGTTCTAGACAACCCCTTACAATATCTCACACCTTGTGATATTTCTCATATCTAGTGAGTTGGTTACCTTCACCTCTCTGGGAGTATGAGGTGAGGGATCATATTAAATATAATAATCTTCCAGCAGGTAAAATAAATCCGATTTGGATAATTCCCCTCAAATTATTGGCATTTCCTAATTTCTTTTTTTTTTCATACTTTTTCCCATACTTGTTATTCTTTACCTGTGTTAATATTTCATCTGTAATACTGTAAATGATTCAGTTTAAAGATCCCATAAATAAAGTGTCTTTTTTTTTTTCCTCACTAGAGATTTGAGAAATTAATGAGCTCCAATTGAAAGCGGAAAATCCCACCCAGCCTCGGTTCATCCACACACCCTTCAAACACTTCTCTCCAGAGAAAAACACAGCAATTTCTACTGACAAGCTACAAAGTACTTTCAAATTGCCTAAGGGGTAAAAATTTGCTTTGCACTGCGGGCCCCAAGAGGAAGCTAAGTAATAACCAATGCTAAAATTCTCTCTCTGAACAATAGCAAAATCTGTATAACATCTGCAGGCAGAGTATGATTAAAAGGCTGCATAGAAATGAATGTACTATTATGTTAGGAAGGTGCCAACTCCGTATGAACAAAAATGTGTTTACAAAGTAAACTTTTTAGGTACAGTGCGAGGGGCGATGCTCCGGACCCCCGGTATTTATGGTCTCATCACGGAGGAGAGAAGAAGCTGATGGATAACACTCAGCGGTGAGCAATTATGTGGCCGTGTCTGGATCCAACATTTTGTGAATAATCGACTGATCAGCAGCTTTGGTTCGTTGTAATAGAAATTAGATACAATTCTTGTTTGATTCAGTATTTATGGGTGGTATTAAATCCTTTCTACCCCAGAGCAAAAAATAGGCTACCGTACTGTGTACGATGACCTCATAGCAAGATCTACAAAGACTTTAAAAATTTTAAAAGTTTTTGTTTTTTTGTTTAATGTGATAGTTCTGCATAGTGCTAATGTGATAGCTCTGCTTAGTGCTAATGTGATAGTTCTGCAAAGTGCTAATGTGATAGTTCTGCTTTGGACAATCTTTACTCATTTCAAGGATCCCATGGCAATAAGCAGATCTCAAAGGGTCCTCCAGCTGGGATCTCCTGCAATCAATTGTAACCTGTAGGGAAATTTGGCAATAAGTGTTTAATTTTCCTGAAGCGCCTCCAAAGGAGAAACTAAGTATTACCCAGTGCCGATTCTAATCCATGGGTTGTCTATGTCAGGGTTCCCCAACTCCAGTTCTCAAGGCCCACCAACAGGTCATGTTTTGAGGATTTCTTTAGTATTGCTCTGGTGATAATTACATCACCTGCACAGGCAATAATCCCATCACCTGTATAATACTAAGGAAATCCTGAAACCATGACCTGTTGGTGGGCCTTGAGGACTGGAGTTGGAGAACCCTGGTCTATGTAATGCAGGATAGGTAGGGTCCTCCAGAGCAAAGGACGTTCTTTGAAACAACACAGGAGGGCAGGAATAAATTATTGTTAGAAGATTTATCTTTAGATTTTCTATGACACCTAGCCAGAAAAATGCTTTGTAGATAGGAGCCAAAAAGAAGCATAGGCATCGCTAATATTCCTGAAAATCAACGTTATATAATGGTCAATACTTAATTTCCCTGGAGCTTTATGGAGACTAAAGGTTTAAGAGGTTGACTTATCATAGAAAAGGTGTGTGTGTGTATATATATATATATATACACACAGTACAGACCAAACATTTGGACACACCTTCTCATTTAAAGATTTTTCTGTATTTTATGACTATGAAAATTGTACATTCACACTGAAGGCATCAAAACTATGAATTAACACATGTGGAATTATATACTTAACAAAAAAGTGTGAAACAACTGAAAATATGTCTTATATTCTAGGTTCTTCAAAGTAGCCACCTTTTGCTTTGATGACTGCTTTGCACACTCTTGGCATTCTCTTGATGAGCTTCAAGAGGTAGTCACCGGAAATGGTCTTCCATCAATCTTGAAGGAGTTCCCAGACATGCTTAGCACTTGTTGGCCCTTTTGTCTTCACTCTGCGGTCCAGCTCACCCCAAACCATCTCGATTGGGTTCAGGTCTGGTGACTGTGGAGGCCAGGTCATCTGGCATAGCACCCCATCACTCTCCTTCTTGGTCAAATAGCCCTTACACAGCCTGGAGGTGTGTTTGGGGTCATTGTCCTGTTGAAAAATAAATGATGGTCCAACTAAACGCAAACCGGATGGAATAGCATGCCGCTGCAAGATGCTGTTGTAGCCATGCTGGTTCAGTATGCCTTCAATTTTTAATAAATCCCCAACAGTGTCACCAGCAAAGCACCCCCACACCACGACACCTCCTCCTCCATGCTTCACGGTGGGAACCAGGCATGTAGAGTCCATCCGTTCACCTTTCCTGCGTCCACAAAGACACGGTGGTTGGAACCAAAGATCTCAAATTTGGACTCATCAGACCAAAGCACAGATTTCCACTGGTCTAATGTCCATTCCTTGTGTTCTTTAGCCCAAACAAATCTCTTCTGCTTGTTGCCTGTCCTTAGCAGTAGTTTCCTAGCAGCTATTTTACCATGAAGGCCTGCTGCACAAAGTCTCCTCTTAAGAGTTGTTGTAGAGATGTGTCTGCTGCTAGAACTCTGTGTGGCATTGACCTGGTCTCTAATCTGAGCTACTGTTAACCTGCGATTTCTGAGGCTGGTGACTCGGATAAACTTATCCTCAGAAGCAGAGGTGACTCTTGGTCTTCCTTTCCTGGGGCGGTCCTCATGTGAGCCAGTTTCTTTGTGGCGTTTGATGGTTTTTGCAACTGCACTTGGGGACACTTTCAAAGTTTTCCCAATTTTTCGCACTGACTGACCTTCATTTCTTAAAGTAATGATGGCCACTCGTTTTTTCTTTACTTGGCTGCTTTTTTCTTACCATAATACAAATTCTAACAGTCTATTCAGTAGGACTATCAGCTGTGTATCCACCTGACTTCTGCACAACACAACTGATGGTCCCAACCCGATTTATAAGGCAAGAAATCCCACTGATTAAACCTGACAGGGCACACCTGTGAAGTGAAAACCATTTCCGGTGACTACCTCTTGAAGCTCATTAAGAGAATGCCAAGAGTGTGCAAAGCAGTCATCAAAGCAAAAGGTGGCTGTTACGGGTCAGGGAGGTGGAACCTCTGTGCTACGGTGCAAGGAGGGACCCAGAGGGGCGTAACTAAGTGTCAACCCGGACCGACCCTGGTCGTACGGTGGCTAACGACTCCGTGACCAGGAAGGGACCGAGCCGAGGTACAAGGTGCTACTCTGGGGACGACCTTGTAAGGGAGCAGGTGACTCCCACGGTACAGATGGCAGGGACTGACAGGAATAGCAGGTAGGCACAGCAGGCAGGCTGGCAAGCAGGAGCCTCCAGGTAGGCTATCAGGTAGACACAGCAAGTGACGGCAGGAGTCTCTAGGTGGGCTGGCAGGTGGTCACGGCCAGTGACGGCAGGAGTCTCTAGGTGGTCACGGCAAGTGACAGCAGGAGTCTCTAGGTGGATGGTCTGGTAACAGGCAGGTAACAGGCGAGCGCTCCCCGGTGAGCGGGCTGACAGACACGGAAGGTAACGGGCAGGTAACAGGCGAGCGCTCCCAGGTGAGTGGGCTGACAGACACGGAAGGTAACAGGCGGGTGCTCCCAGGTGAGCGGGCTGACAGACACGGCAGGAAACAGGCGGGTGCTCCCAGGTGAGCGGGCTGACAGACAAGGCAGGTGACAGGCAGGTAACAGGTGATCGCTCCCAGGTGAGCAGGCTGACAGACACGGCAGGTAGCAGGCAGGTAACAGGCGAGTGCTCCAGGTGAGCGGGCTGGCAGACTCGGCAGGTAACGGGCAGATAACAGGCTGGCAGGCAGAACGAGGAGTCACGTTAGCAGCGGAACCTGAGGGCTGAAGCAGAGATAAGTAACACTGTGCAACAACTTTGCTCGGGCACATCCATTTTGGAGGAGGTGCCCTATATATGGGAGGACCCTCGGCTATTGGCCGGGGACTCCTTAGGACGGCGCGCGCAGCCCCTTTAAGAGGGGGGGGGCGCACGTGCGCGCGCCCTAAGCACAGTGCCCGGGGGACTGCGTGCACCGACAGCAGGAAGAGAGGGAGAGCGAGGAGCACGGGGAGAGAGGAGGTGAGAGGGACGGCGTCTCTGCCTGCCAGGAGGCAGAGACGCCGATGCTACAGTACCCCCCCTTTACGCCCCCTCTTTTTTAGGCCAGAAAGGAATTTTTCAAGGAGAAGCGGGGCATGAATGTTCTCCCTGGGTTCCCAAGTTCTCTCCTCTGGGCCAAACCCCTTCCAATCCGCAAGAAAAAGGGTCTTTCCTCTTACCCTCTTAGTGGCTAGAATGTTCTCTACCTCAAAAATGTCCTCAGCGAAAACCGGGGCAGGAGGAGCACCTGGATTGTTGGAAAAAAAGTTAAACACAACTGGTTTGAGGAGAGATACATGGAAGGAGTTGGGAATCCGTAAGGTGGCCGGGAGTTTTAACTTGTAGGCCACTGGATTGATCTGTTTGAGAATTTCGAATGGACCGATGAACCGAGGGCCCAACTTATAGGAGGGTATTTTGAGTCGGACATGTTTGGAAGAGAGCCAGACTTTATCTCCCAGGCGGAATTGAGGCGGATCCAGACGTCTCTTGTCAGCATGTTTCTTCATCCGCTCGGATGACTGAAGAAGTGCGGACCTGGTATTCTCCCAAATGGTGGAGAATTTGCTGACAAGAGCCTCCGCGGCAGGGTTGTCCACCGAGGCGGAGATGGGAAACGGAATCCGGGGATGTTGACCGTAGACCACGAAGAACGGGGATTTCGAAGTGGATTCGCTCTCATGGTTGTTGTAGGAGAATTCAGCCCATGGTAGGAGCTCCTCCCAGTCGGTATGGTGAGCGTTAACAAAGTGCCGGAGGTAGCTGGTAAGGATTTGGTTGATTCGCTCCACTTGGCCATTCGACTGTGGATGGTAGGCGGAGGAGAAATCCAGGGTGACATCCAGTAGCTTACAGGTAGCTCTCCAGAAACGTGAGGTGAACTGAACCCCTCGATCCGACACAATGTGGAGAGGTAGACCATGGAGATGGAAGATATGACGGAAGAAATCCTTGGCCAACTGAGATGCAGACGGGAGACCAGGCAGAGGGATGAAGTGGGCCATTTTAGAGAAGCGGTCGGCGACCACCCAAATGACTGTGCAACCGGCAGAAGCTGGGAGATCAGTAATAAAGTCCATGGCAATGTGCTGCCACGGGGCAGCAGGTACGGGAAGAGGCAGGATGCGACCGGCTGGAAGATGTCTGGGAACTTTGTTGCGGGCACAGGACAAACAGGCCGAGACGAAGTCTACCACATCCTTGCGCAGGGTAGGCCACCAGTAATGCCGGGTAATGAGTAGGAAGGTCTTCTTTTGGCCAGCATGGCCGGCTAGTTTAGATGAATGACCCCAGTGAAGAAACTTCTCATGATCTGGTACCGCTACAAACGTCTTTCCGGGTGGAAGACGAGTTAGATCCAAGGGGGCCACATTCATCACTTTGAAGGGGTCGATGATGTGCATAGGCTCCTCCTCTTGATCTGAGGACAGGAAGGATCGGGACAAGGCGTCGGCTTTGACATTCTTGTTCGCCGGGCGGAAATGTAGGACGAAGTCGAAGCGGGCGAAAAACAAAGACCACCGGGCCTGACGCGTGAGTCTTTGGGCATTCTGGAGATATGCCAGGTTTTTATGATCCGTATAGATGATCAGCGGGTATCGAGCCCCTTCAAGCAGGTAACGCCACTCCTCCAGCGCCAATTTAACGGCTAAGAGTTCTCGGTCTCCTATGGAGTAGTTGCGCTCAGACGAGGAGAAGAGTTTGGAGAAGAAGCCGCAGGTTATCATTCTCTCGGATGTAGATTTTTGGGTGAGCACCGCTCCGGCTCCGGAGGAGGAGGCATCAACCTCCAGGTAGAACTGTTTGTGCTATCCGGACGGTGCAGCACTGGGGCAGGGGAGAAGGCTTGCTTTAAGGAAAGGAAGGACTCCTCAGCTTCGTGCGACCATTCCTTGGGATTTGCTCCCTTACGGGTGAGCGCAGATATGGGAGCAGTCTGGGAAGAGAAGTGCGGGATGAAGAGACGATAGTAGTTGGCGAAGCCCAGGAATCGCTGAATCGCCTTCAATTCCTCCGGACAGGGCCACTTTAGGACAGCAGAGAGCTTCTCGGGATCCATTCATAGGCCTGTCTGGAAGATAACATAGCCCAGGAAAGGAAGAGAGGTCTGCTCGAAGAGGCACTTCTCGAACTTTGCATTGAGGTGATTCTGCCTGAGCCTCAAATCAACTCCAGGCCTTTTATCTGCTTAATTGAGAATGACATAACGAAGGGATTGCCCACATCTGTCCATGAAATAGCCTTGGAGTCAATTGTCCAATTACTTTTGGTCCCTTTAAAAACAGGGTGGCACATGTTAAGGAGCAGAAACTCCTAAACCCTTCATCCAATTTTAATGTGGATACCCTCAAATGAAAGCTGAAAGTGTGAACTTCAACTGCATCTGAATTGTTTTGTTTAAAATTCATTGTGGTAATGTTTAGAACCAAAATTAGAAAAATGTTGTCTCTGTCCAAATATATATGGACCTAACTGTAACTCGGAGATGAGCAGCAGGGGGTATTTGTTCTTTACCGTGATTTGGTTGAGTTCTCTATAGTCAATACAGGGGCGTAATGAACCATCTTTCTTCTTAACGAAGAAGAATCCGGCTCCAGCTGGGGAGGTAGATTTCCGGATGAATCCCCTGGCCAGATTCTCCTCGATGTACTCCGACATGGCCCGGGTTTCGGCCGACGACTACGGGTCAATACACCCACGGGGAGGAGTGGCGCCGGGTACCAGGTCGATCGGGCAATCATATGGCCTATGAGGTGGCAGTGTCTCTGCTTCCTTTTTACCGAAGACATCTGCATAGGACCAGTAAGGTGCCGGAAGACCGGGTAAATTAGCCGGGGTAGGTGGAGGACGAGCCGGGCGAACCGGAACCAGGCAGGTCCTATGGCAGTCCTGCCCCCACCGGAGTACTTCACCGGATTGCCAGTTCAGCACGGGTTCATGTGTCTGGAGCCAGGGTAGACCTAGCAATAGGGAGTAAGAGAGTCCGGACAGCACATGGAAGGAGATCTTCTCAGAGTGCAGCATTCCCACCTGCAGGGTTATGGGTTCAGTGACGAGCAGGATGGTCACCAGAAGGAGTCTTCAATCCACGGAGGCAGCTGACAATGGTTCAGCCAGAGGTTTGGTGGGAATCTGGTATCTCTCTACCAGGGTCTGGGAAATGAGGTTTCCAGCAGCTCCAGAATCCAGGTGAGCAATTTCAAAGTGACGGTTCTCTCCCCAGGAGATAGAGACAGACAAAGTCAGGGATGGAGAGGGCTTACTTTTGCCTAGGACGACCTCTCCGGGTGGTCCTAGACACTGGAGTTTCCTGGCTTCTCCGGGCAGGAACGGAGGAAGTGCTCCTTACTGCCACAATAGAAACAGCTCCCCTCGGCTCGGCGTGACTCTTGGCGAGATTTGACCATCTTGGTCTGGTCGATCTGCATAGGTTCGGGCGATTGCGCCCGGGGAGTGACTGGTTGAGAGGTCCCTGGAAAGTAGGAGCAAGGAGAGGAAACTTTCTCTCCCGGGTAGTCTCTTTTGTACGTTCTTGGAAACGGATGTCAATCCGAGTAGCTAGTGACACTAGGTCATCCAGGGTGGTAGGAATGTCCCGACCGGCTAACTCATCCTTAATCCGACCGGAAAGACCCTCCCAAAAGATGGACACCAGAGCCTCGCTGTACCAGGCAAGCTCAGAAGCGAGGGTAAGGAACCGTATGGCATATTGGCCCACGGTGAGACTCTCTTGGCGGAGACGTAGCAGAGAGGAGGCTGAAGAGGATTTTCATCCTGGTTCATCGAAGACTTTCCGGAAAGCAGCGAGGAAAGACAATAGGTCGGATACCAGGGGATCCCCTCTCTCCCACAGGGGATTTAGCCATGCCAGTGCTTCCCCAGTGAGATGGGACATGATGAATGCCCCCTTGGCCCGGTCGGAGATGAACTGATGTGCCAAGAGTTCAAAGTGCAGGGTGCACTGGTTTATGAAACCTCGAGCTGAGGCGGGGTTGCCAGCAAAACGTGGAGGTGCCGAGAGCCGGGGTCCATAGCCGGACGCCATAATAGGACTAGATTGTGGTGCCACGGAAGCAGGCGCTGCCTGACCAGAGATGGACACAGACGGATCGGACAATGTGCCTAGGCGAGAGTTAGCAGACCGCAGGAAGGACAGGACCGACTCCTGTTGAGCCCTCTGACGTAAGACCTCCTGGTGCAGGTAAGAGATTGCGGGGGTCTGGGGGCCACCGGGTTCCACGGCCCGAGCAAACTGTTATGGGTCAGGGAGGTGGAACCTCTGTGCTACGGTGCAAGGAGGGACCCAGAGAGGCGTAACTAAGTATCAACCCGGATCGACCTTGGTCGTAAGGCGGCTAACGACTCCGTGACCAGGGAGGGACCAAGCCGAGGGACCAGGTGCTACTCTGGGGACGACCTTGTAAGGGAGCAGGTGACTCCCACGGTACAGATAGCAAGGACTGACCGGAATAGCAGGTAGGCACAGCAGGCAGGCTGGCGAGCAGGAGCCTCCAGGTAGGCTATCCGGTAGACACAGCAAGTGACGGCAGGAGTCTCTAGGTGGTCATGGCCAGTGACGGCAGGAGTCTCTAGGTGGTCACGGCAAGTGACAGCAGGAGTCTCTAGTTGCACGGTCTGGTAACAGGCGAGCGCTCCCCGGTGAGCGGGCTGACAGACACAGAAGGTAACGGGCAGGTAACAGGCGAGCGCTCCCAGGTGAGCGGGCTGACAGACACGGAAGGTAACAGGCGGGTGCTCCCAGGTGAGTGGGCTGACAGACACGGCAGGAAACAGGCGGGTGCTCCCAGGTGAGCGGGCTGACAGACAAGGCAGGTAACAGGCAGGTAACAGGTGAGCGCTCCAGGTGAGCGGGCTGGCAGACTCGGCAGGTAACGGGCAGATAACAGGCTGGCAGGCAGGACGAGGAGTCAGGCTAGCAGCGGAACCTGAGGGCTGAAGCAGAGATAAGTAACACTGTGCAACAACTTTGCTTGGGCACCTCCATTTTGGAGGAGGTGCCCTATATATGGGAGGACCCTCGGCTATTGGCCAGGGACTCCTTAGGACGGCGAGCGCGGCCCCTTTAAGAGGGGGGAGCGTGCGCGCGCCCTAAGTACAGTGCCCGGGGGACTGCGCGTGCCGACAGCAGGAAGAGAGGGAGAGCGAGGAGCCCGGGGAGAGAGGATGTGAGAGGGACGACGTCTCTGCCTGGCAGGAGGCAGAGACGCCGATGCTACAGTGGCTACTTTGAAGAACCTAGAATATAAGACATATTTTCAGTTGTTTCACACTTTTTTGTTAAGTATATAATTCCACATATGTTAATTCATAGTTTTGATGCCTTCAGTGTGAATGTACAATTTTCATAGTCATGAAAATACAGAAAAATCTTTAAATGAGAAGGTGTGTCCCAACGTTTGGTCTGTACTGTATATATACACTGTATATATATATATATATATATATATATATATATATATCAGACACTGCAAATTGATGACGATGGATGGTGGTCAAAGTTCCATGATGTGCAGCTCTCTTTTATACAGACCACACAATAAGCTAAAAAATAAGTCAATGGATCCATACACCGCTCCTGGTAAACAACTGACCTTGCAATGGGAGCCACCATCAGCTAGATATTGCCCTTGAAACGCGGACATGTAGTATTAATTTGTGGCCATTAAGACAAATGTCCATCCTTGTAATACAAGGACAGCTCAAGTCCACCAGAACTGTTTTTCATTCTGGCTCATTGAGAGGTTTTGTGCAGCGGATATTCCCCCACGGGGTGTAAGAAGCTGTGATAAGAAGCTGAACATGTTATATAGTTACATAGCTAATGAAAAGAGAAATGTCCATCAAGTTAAATTGAGGGATGGGAAAGGGATAACTGTACAACCACAATGCATGATCCAGTCCGCCCCAGAAGAGCTAATCTTTCCCTCCTTGTCGATGCACTGGACCAAATATTCAGAAAAGAACTTTATACATTTACATAAGCATTGATGTTATTTTCTTCTAAAAAAGTATCTAAGCCTTTTTTTGAAACCATCAAAGGTTCCCACTAGCTCTTGAGGTTGACTATTCCACAGATTAACAGTTCTCATGAAGCCTTGTCTCCTATGGAAATTCAACCTTTCTTTCTCCTCTGGAGATTGAACCTTTCTTTCTCCTCTGGAGATTGAACCTTTCTTTCTCCTCTGGAGATTGAACCTTTCTTTCTCCTCTGGAGATTGAACCTTTCTTTCTTCTCTGGAGATTGAACCTTGCTTTCTCCAGATGGAGGGCATGTCCTCTTGTCTTTTGTAGGGGTTTTACATGAAACAGCTTTTGACCATACTTTTTGTATGGGCCATTTTTATACTAGCACAAGGTAATCATGTTTCCCCTTAGACGTCTCTTCTCAAGACTAATTCAATTTAATTATTTTACTCATAACTGCATGCCCCTTATCACCTTCTTTGCACCTTTTCTAGCTCTATGTGATTCTTCATATAAACTTTTGCCCAGAACTGAACTGCATATTCCAGATGAAATCACACTAACACTTTGTAAAGTGGTAGTATTATGGCCCTGTCCTGTGAATCCATGCCTCTTCTAATACCTGACAATATGCTGCTAGCTTTAGAAGCTGCTAATTGAAATTGCATGCGGTTATTTAGTCTGTGATCTATAAGTACACCCAGAGACATGCATTAAAAGGGGTATTCCCATCTCCAAGATCCTATCCCAATATATAGTAGGTGTAATAATAGTAATATTAGCAAATATCTCCAATTAGAAATGTCGTATAGTTTTTCCAGATTCGCTATCTCTCTTTCCTCATGTGCAGGCATTGCAGGACCTTAGGTATCCATGTTTACGTCCACTGATAAAGTCACAGTTAGTTAGCTAGTTGCTAGTGGTCGTAAACATGGATACCTAAGGTCCTGCGATGCCTGTACATGAGGAAAGAGACAGAGCAAATTAAAAATACTATACTACATTTCTAATTGGAGGTATTTGCTTATATTATTATTATTACACCTACTACATATTGGGATAGGATCTTGGAGATGGGAATACCCCTTTAACTTTGTTTTTTGCATTAATAAAGATCAGTGTAGTCCAGACTTTCCACGGATGCAAAAATAAGCCTTTGATCCTTATATGGTCTGAAGGACGAGGTGGGCTGCTGGTTGCTAATAACAAGGGTGAGTCTGTGACCATCTAGGGGTGAGATTAGACAAAAAGTTGGGACTCAAAGCTGCCAATCCAATACCCAGTCAGAGTTTAGTATGAATAGAGAATAAATCTGTAACTCCAGCAATGTCCTTTTTTATGGGTATGAGCGTAGTGTTCTCAGTTAATAAGAGAAATGCCTGTTAGCACAGTATAATTGGTGTGGGAATATTGTAGATCTCAACAAAGCTGATCACAATTTGGAAAGGCTCCTCAGGTAAACCAAAGATAAACTAACAAAGCAAGAGGGGAATTATGTGCTACATTTCTTTCAGGAACCCAACAATTCTCTAATAGGAAAGATCTTAAAAGCAAAACTCCATTTTTAAACTATCAAAACTATTCAGAGACAACATTTATATATAATTTGAGTAAATTTTTATTTGTTTGGATAAAGAAATTCAAAATTTGTAATGAGATTTTGAGGAAATGTTATGGCCCTACAGATAGTCAAAGTGGTCTCCAATAGATCACTGGAATATCTCCAGTAGAGAAAAGTTGGCTGGTCTCAAATAGGAGCTCTCTAAAAAGTCTTAAACTTACGTCCCGGATTGGTGAAGTGGTTATTAGTGATGAGCAAGCATTAAAATGCTCGGGTACTCATTGTTCGAGTTGTTGTAATGCTCGAGTGCTCGATCTGAATAACGAGCCCAATGTAAGTCTATGGGAAACTTGAGCATTTTTCTGGCACTCCCCCAGCGGTCTGCTGAGGGCCTAAAAATTGCCCAAATCAATGGGAACAGTGCTCAAATGACATGGGAACAGCATGGGGAAGACCCCTGGAAGCATTTCTGACTCCCAGGTCACTGCCTAAAAGTGTGCCCATCACAAGTGATCCTTGGCGCATGTAAAGATGCCTCCCGCCATGTACCTGTCATTGCAGACTTGCAACAATCACCGTCCACGTCCTTGTCCCAGCACAGCGTTCAGTTGTCCCTACCCCATTCCTTGGAATGCAAGCGCAAGTATTCAGCCAGCCACGCACCCAAAGGCCACAATAGTAAACTTCCAGATTTCCGGAAGCTCTCCACAACCTCATGGCGGCGGCGGCCGGGTGTCCATATTCGGTTCCCAACTGCAACTATTTTTCCCGGTGTCTTCTCTGCCTTCCACAAGTACGGGTCTCACAACATTACCCATGCCCTCCCCAGTGGACTTAAGTGGGAAGGACCGCCTAAGCACAAACATGTGGACAGGTGAATGTGGCCAGGGACGGTACATCTCACTAGAGCCAAGTTCATAGTAAAAAAGCAGCCATAGCGTGTCCGGGAACCTTCCCACACACTTTTCTTAGCCAGGGCTGCTTCTCGGCAGGGTTGGACAGTCCCACCAGAGAATCCTCGAGTGGTACCTGGCTTCTCCATCAGGAGAGTTCATGATAGTGCAAACTTTGCAGCTGCTATGGGGTTCTTGAGTGGGGAAGAAAGGTAAGCCCCCAGAATCAAATCCTCAGGTGGGCCCAATGTTTTTCAGTCTGACACTGCTTCTTGGTGCTTTCACCACAGCCATATTCTTTAGCTCGGTGAAAAGACTGCCACAGAGGGAAACCGTATCTACTCCGGCTGTCATTTCTCTGCCACCAGGTTCCACCCATTGTCACACACGACCATGCCTGGCTGTATGTTCAGCGGTGAAAGCCACAGATCAGGCTTCTGTGTTACAGCTTTCAACAACTCTGCAGCGCTGGGTGGTTTATCACCTAAGCATTAAGCATGTTATCTTCAGCACAGCCTGTTGCCGCTTGGCCAAGGCAGTGCTGCAGTGCTGTCAGCTTGTGACTGATGTGGTCATTTAGGAGATGGAGGAGGAAGTGCAGGAGCTGAACAATATGATTACATTGAGGATACATTGGCGACTCTCTTTTTTATACTAAAGAAAGATCCTACTGTATTTTTATTTTTTTTATTTTTTTTTTTTACGTCTCTTCAAATGTGTATTGAAGTGCGTCCTAATTTTTGGCAGCCCTTGAAATTGTTGCATATGCAATAACAGTATAGGAGACACACTCCTTAATAATGAGAAAGACAATCAATTCAAATAGATTCTATATTCTAGAATATTAGCTGTCTTAGCTGAAATTCTTTTACGGGTGAGGTATCGAAGTATGGATAGCGTACTACACCAATTCAGCCAAGTATTATTGCCTTATACTGCGTGCTGCTGGTGTTGCCCAATTTTTTTTAAAATATATTCTATTCCCTATCAATAACGCTGTTAGATGCATTTACAATAGGAACGGGTGCTGCTGCTAGGTGTTATCATCACCAGCTACAGATGAGTGTTCATTCTGGTCGCATAAATGTCTTCCACAGTCCATAACTTTATTTTTTTATTCATTTGGACTTATATACAAGTCATTACCCTGGAAAGAATGTTTCTTAACATTTTTCTATTTTAACTTGTTTTTTGTATGTTTTTTTTTTGGCCGTCTGCAAAAGTGGCGTAATACTCTGACAACATTGTTCACAGATATGCTATTTGTCAGCGCCCAGCTGAGAATAGGTTTGAACCCTCAACTGCAATACTTTAAATGGAGTGTAATATTTGACACGCTCACAATAATTGCTGGATTATTAGGGCAGTCATATGGGATAACGTGTGATGGCAACGGTTTCAGACAGTCGCCTAGTAGTATGGTATTTGTCAGCGACCAAGTGTCTATTGCTTCAATAAAACAAAGGTGGCTGACTTTAAAAGAAGTGGAATATTTGGCATGCTCCACAAAATTTCTGTATTTTTACGGCAGTCATATGGATCATGTGCTCCTCTGCTTCCACAATACAGTAATATGAATAAAACTAAAAAAATCTGGCTGTATTCTGCAAGTAATCAAATAGAGCTGTAAAATGGTGTGCACTGACACACTGCTACAATCTATAAATGGAAGACAATATTTTCCACGTTCACTACAAATGGCTGGATTTGAACCGCAGTTATATGTGATACGTCTGACAGACAACTACTGTTTTAAATAGCGGGCCTGTAATTTACTAATATTATTCTACACAGAGCCTAGTGTAAATAGCTTGACTGACACACTGCAACGGAAAAGAGGCCAATATTTTCAATGTTTAGTTCAAATTTCTGGATTTTTAGCGCTGAAATATGGAACAGATCTGGCTTTATTCTGCAGTGAGAACAAGCAAATGGAGCAGAAAAATTGTGTACTCTGAATTGCTTTTTAAGCAAATAACCAAGATTAAGATAAAAAAAAAAATTGCCTGGCCCTGATATCTGGGGCTATGTGTACAAATATCTGTAATTATTGCAGCAGCAGCAGCCAGGATGTTCAATGGACCCTCTGGTGCTGTATCATACACTGCAGTCTGCCACATACACTGCCTGCTTGCCTAGCACTGATTATATGCAGCTGGATTAGTCCTTAGAAGGACTGTTAGTTCAGATGTATATACAGTATATACGTATATATATATGTATATATATGTATATATATACAGTACAGACCAAACGTTTGGACACACCTTCTCATTTAAAGATTTTTCTGCATTTTCTTGACTATAAAAATTGTACATTCACACTGAAGGCATCAAAACTATGAATTAACACATGTGGAATTATATACTTAACAAATAAGTGTGAAACAACTGAAAATATGTCTTATATTCTAGGTTCTTCAAAGTAGCCACCTTTTGCTTTGATGACTGCTTTGCACACTCTTGGCATTTTCTTGATGAGCTTCAGAGGTAGTCACTGGAAATGGTCTTCCAACAATCTTGAAGGAGTTCCCAGACATGCTTAGCACTTGTTGGCCCTTTTGCCTTCACTCTGCGGTCCATCTCACCCCAAACCATCTCGATTGGATTCAGGTCTGGTGACTGTGGAGGCCAGGTCATCTGGCGTAGCACCCCATCACTCTCCTTCTTGGTCAAATAGCCCTTACACAGCCTGGAGGTGTGTTTGGGGTCATTTTCCTGTTGAAAAATAAATGATGGTCCAACTAAACGCAAACGGGATGGAATAGCATGCCGCTGCAAGATGCTCTGGTAGCCATGCTGGTTCAGTATGCTTTCAATTTTGAATAAATCCCCAACAGTGTCACCAACCAAGCACCGCCACACCATCACACCTCCTCCTTCATGCTTCACGGTGGGAACCAGGCATGTAGAGTTCATCCATTCACTTTTTCTGCCTCACACAAAGACACGGTGGTTGGAACCAAAGATCTCAAATTTGGACTCATCAGACCAAAGCACAGATTTCCACTGGTCTAATGTCCATTCCTTGTGTTCTTTACCCAAGCAAGTCTCTTCTGCTTGTTGCCTGTCCTTAGCAGTGGTTTCCTAGCAGCTATTTTACTATGAAGGCCTGCTGCACAAAGTCTCCTCTTAAGAGATGTTGTAGAGATGTGTCTGCTGCTAGAACTCTGTGTGGCATTGACCTGGTCTCTAATCTGAGCTGCTGTTAACCTGCGATTTCTGAGGCTGGTGACTCAGATAAAGTTATCATCAGAAGCAAATTCTAACAGTCTATTCAGTAGGACTATCAGCTGTGTATCCACCATACTTCTGCACAACACAACTGATGGTCCCAACCCCATTTATAAGGCAAGAAATCCCACTTATTAAACCTGAGAGGGCACACCTGTGAAGTGAAAACCATTTCGGGTGAATACCTCTTGAAGCTCATCAAGAGAATGCCAAGAGTGTGCAAAGCAGTCATCAAAGCAAAAGGTGGCTACTTTGAAGAACCTAGAATATAAGACATATTTTCAGTTGTTTCACACTTTTTTGTTAAGTACGTAATTCCACATGTATTAATTCATAGTTTTGATGCCTTCAATGTGAATGTACAATTTTCATAGTCAGGAAAATACAGAAAAATCTTTAAATGAGAAGGTGTGTCCAAATTTTTGGTCTGTACTGTATATATATACAAAAATTTGGACACACCTTCTCATTTAAAGATTTTTCTGTATTTTCCTGACAATGAAAATTGTACATTCACATTGAAGGCATCAAAACTATGAATTAATACATGTGGAATTACGTACTTAACAAAAAAGTGTGAAACAACTGAAAATATGTCTTATATTCTAGGTTCTTCAAAGTAGGCACCTTTTGCTTTGATGACTGCTTTGCACACTCTTGGCATTCTCTTGATGAGCTTCAAGAGGTAGTCACCGGAAATGGTCTTCACTTCACAGGTGTGCCCTCTCAGGTTTAATAAGTGGGATTTCTTGCCTTATAAATAGGGTTGGGACCATCAGTTATGTTGTGCAGAAGTCTGGTGGATACACAGCTGATGGTCCTACTGAATAGACTGTTAGAATTTGTATTATGGCAAGAAAAATGCAGGTAAGTAAAGAAAAACGAGTGGACATCATTACTTTAAGAAATGAAGGTCAGTCAGTGCGAAAAATTGGGAAAACTTTGAAAGTGTCCCCAAGTGCAGCTGCAAAAACAATCAAACGCTACAAAGAAACTGGCTCACATGAGGAATGCCCCAGAAAAGGAAGACCAAGAGTCACCTCTGCTTCTGAGGATAAGTTTATCCGAGCCACCAGCCTCAGAAATCACAGGTTAACAGCAGCTCAGATTAGAGACCAGGTCAATGCCATAAAGAGTTCTAGCAGCAGACACATCTCTTCAACAACTGTTAAGAGGAGACTTTGTGCAGCAAGCCTTCATGGCAAAATAGCTGCTAGAAAACCACTGCTAAGGACAGGCAACAAGCAGAAGAGACTTCTTTGGGCTAAAGAACACAAGGAATGGACATTAGACTAGTGGAAATCTGTGCTTTGGTCTGATGAGTCCAAATTTGAGATCTTTGTTTCCAACCACCATGTCTTTGTGTGACGCAGAAAAGGTGAACGGATGGACTCTACATGCCTGGTTCCCACCGTGAAGCATGAAGGAGGAGGTGTGATGGTGTGGGGGTGCTTTGCTGGTGACACTGTTGGGGATTTATTCAAAATTGAAGGCATACTGAACCAGCATGGCTACCACAGCATCTTGCAGCGGCACGCTATTCCATGTTTGCGTTTAGTTGGACCATCATTTTATTTTTCAACAGGACAATAACCCCAAACACACCTCCAGGCTGTGTAAGGGCTATTTGACCAAGAAGGAGAGTGATGGGGTGCTACGCCAGATGACCTGGCATCCACAGTCACCAGACCTGAACCCAATCGAGATGGTTTGGGGTGAGCTGGACCGCAGAGTGAAGGCAAAAAGGCCAACAAGTGCTAAGCATCTCTGGGAACTCCTTCAAGATTGTTGGAAGACCATTTCCGGTGACTACCTCTTGAAGCTCATCAAGAGAATGCCAAGAGTGTGCAAAGCAGTCATCAAAGCAAAAGGTGGCTACTTTGAAGAACCTAGAATATAAGACATATTTTCAGTTGTTTCACACTTTTTTGTTAAGTATATAATTCCACATGTGTTAATTCATAGTTTTGATGCCTTCAGTGTGAATGTACAATTTTCATAGTCATGAAAATACAGAAAAATCTTTAAATGAGAAGGTGTGTCCAAACTTTTGGTCTGTACTGTATATATATATATATATATATATATATATATATATATATAAATATATATATATATAAGTTGTATAATACCTATAGTAACAAGACGTGCAATGGACCCTCTTGTGCTGTATCATGCACTGCAGTCTGCCACATACACTGCCTGCCTGCTTAACTCCTGCTATCACCACTGAATATATGCAGCTGGATTAGTCCTCAGAAGGACTGTTAGTTCAGTTTGATATATATATACAGTACAGACCAAAAGTTTGGACACACCTTCTCATTTAAAGATTTTTCTGTATTTTCATGACTATGAAAATTGTACATTCACACTGAAGGCATCAAAACTATGAATTAACACATGGGAATTATATACTTAACAAAAAAGTGTGAAACAACTGAAAATATGTCTTATATTCTAGGTTATTCAAAGTAGCCACCTTTTGCTTTGATGACTGCTTTTCACACTCTTGGCATTCTCTTGATGAGCTTCAAGAGGTAGTCACCGGAAATAGTTTTCACTTCACAGGTGTGCCATGTCAGGTTTAATAAGTGGGATTTCTTGCCTTATAAATGAGGTTGGGACCATCAGTTGTGTTGTGCAGAAGTCAGGTGCATACACAGCTGATAGTCCTACTGAATAGACTGTTCGAATTTGTATTATGGCAAGAAAAAAGCAGCTAAGTAAAGAAAAACGAGTGGCCATCATTACTTTAAGAAATGAAGGTCAGTCAGTGCGAAAAATTGGGAAAACTTTGAAAGTGTCCCCAAGTGCAGTTGCAAAAACCATAAAGAGCTACAGAGAAACTGGCTCACGTGAGGACTGCCCCATGAAAGTAAGACCAAGAGTCACCTCTGCTTCTGAGGATAAGTTTATCGGAGTCACCAGCCTCAGAAATCGCAGGTTAACAGAAGCTCAGATTAGAGACCAGGTCAATGCCACACAGAGTTCTAGCAGCAGACACATCTCTTCAACAACTGTTAAGAGGAGACTTTGTGCAGCAGGCCTTCATGGTAAAATAGCTGCTAGGAAACCACTGCTAAGGACAGGCAACAAGTAGAAGAGACTTGTTTGGGCTAAAAAACACAAAGAATGGACATAAGACCCGTGGAAATCTGTGCTTTGGTCTGATGAGTCCAAATTTGAGATCTTTGGTTCCAACCACCGTGTCTTTGTGCGACGCAGAAAAGGTGAACGGATGGACTCTACATGCCTGGTTTCCACTGTGAAGCATGGAGGAGGAGGTGTGATGGTGTGGGGGTGCTTTGCTGGTGACACTGTTGGGGATTTATTCAAAATTGAAGGCATACTGAACCAGCATGGCTACCACAGAATCTTGCAGCGGCATGCTCTTCCATCCGGTTTGCGTTTAGTTGGACCATCATTTATTTTTCAACAGGACAATGACCCCAAACACACCTCCAGGCTGTGTAAGGGCTATTTGACCAAGGAATAGAGTGATGGGGTGCTAAGCCAGATGACCTGGCCTCCACAGTGACCAGACCTGAACCCAATCGAGATGGTTTGGGGTGAGCTGGACCGCAGAGTGAAGGCAAAAGGGCCAACAAGTGCTAAGCATCTCTGGGAACTCCTTCAAGATTGTTGGAAGACCATTTCCGGTGACTATCTCTTGAAGCTCATCAAGAGAATGCCAAGAGTGTGCAAAGCAGTCATCAAAGCAAAAGGTGGCTACTTTGAAGAACCTAGAATATAAGACATATTTTCAGTTGTTTCACACTTTTTTGTTAAGTATATAATTCCACATGTGTTAATTCATAGTTTTGATGCTTTCAGTGTGAATGTACAATTTTCATAGTCATGAAAATACAGAAAAATCTTTAAATGAGAAGGTGTGTCCAAACTTTTGGTCTGTACTGTATATGTTATGGAATACCTATACTAACAGGACGTTCAATGGGCCCTCTTGACTATATGCTCTGCAGTCTGCCACATACACTGCCTCCCTGACTAACTCCTGCTATCACCACTGAATGTTTGCAGCTGGATTAGTCCTCAGAAGGACTGTTAGTTAAGGCGGTTAAATAGATATATGATGCAGAATACCTACACTAACTATAAACAAGCAAATCTCTCCCTAGCTCAGCAGCACCTCTCCCTACTCTGCCTGATTCCCGGGTAGACTGTGACGAGCATGGCAGCGCCAGGTCTTATATAGACCTGATGACGCTGTGCGGCCAGGTAATCACTGTAATGCCCACAACCAACATGGCTGCGGCATTACAGTGAGTGGCAGGCAATCCCTGCATGTTCATTTTCTATCTAAAGAGCGCCAAACATGCAGGGAGGGGACCTGAGTTCCCGCCCGAGCAACTCGGAAATACTCGCTGAGTGCTGAGCTTGTCTAGCACCGTGATGCTCGAATCCCCTCTGTTACAGATGAAGGTCCTTTGAAAGGAGCCTGTTAGCACAAAATAACTGTACAAACCAACAATAGGTGCCTGGTGCACCCTCAGAGTTGCCAACTTGACTATTTATTTTTTCGAAAAAATCACAGACAGACAATATTTTATTACGGACACTTTGTGAAACCATAATTAATCATTTTGATAATAAGTAATACATGTCTACAGCCCATAATTCAGATATGAGACATCAGCTGTGTTTACTGTAAATTGTAAAATGATCACAATTATAGTCAAAATAATCTTTAGAAGTTTCTTTAGCTTCAAAAAAAAATCACCGACACCTTAAAAAAATTTTACTGACAGGGCAAAAAAGTGCCCAATATATAAGGACTGTCCTGGAATTTCTAGACGGGTGGCAACCCTGTGTACCCTTGGCCTGACCACAGTTCAGTGCACCTTCCTATCTACTTGTTTTCCATGTATCTCCACCCCAATCTTCCTTGATCGACAGCTCTAGATTTTTGGATCCAGAAGAGGATGATAGTAGATGGAAATCAAGTAGGTGGTAAGGTCCACTGAACTGTTTGGCTATGCTAAGGGTGCACCGGACACTTGTGTTTGGTTTGAATAGTCATTTTGTACTGACAATCTCCCTATAACACTGCCACAGATTCATAGGTGACAGCAATCTCAACTATACAACTACAGATCTCATGTCCTACTCACACTACTGGCAAGAAAGCTGCCCTAAAATAATCCGGGAACCTATCCCAATCTCATGTACATTCCTCACCATGCATTTCCCTTCTTCTAAACATCATGTCCAAAAAGAACTTTCTCAGCCCACCTGCTCATGGACCACCCAGAACATATACAACATATAGTACAAGCATAAATATACCAAGTTCACATATCAACAGTACGGGGCGCTCCACTCTCTTAGAGGCTGATTTTCAGATTTCTGCCACAGATGCACAGAAAATGTGCTGAAACATCCTTATCCTTATGTGCTGATTTGTTTCTTCAGTAAACCAAGAACATGTGCATCATAAGGGAGTTTCCTATGGTCTAAGGGGTAACGATTCTCCTTGTGGAGAGTGACATGCCTGACATACCAGGGTAAGGAGGTCAGAAACTTTACCATTAGATCTCAGTCAGAGGCATCTCATACAGCCAAATCAGATCTCCTGCTTTGCACTGAGGAGGTGCAACACCACAAAACATGTTTCTGCAAATTGAGATTTTGGTTTGGCCTTTAACTAAGTCAAGTGCCAAGGGTCATCAAAGGGTTGATACTGACTTTTACGATTTCTACTTCCAATAGGTGGCACTAGAGTTCATATCCTATATCTCTCTAAAGAGACAATTTGCATAGGAGTTTCCATAATATAGTCTTACATGAGGCACCATCCAACCTAGGTCACCTAGATCATACTTTGCCTCTCCTAGTTAGAAAAGAGGAGCTTACCTTAGCTATTTAGTGAGTCCATTATCCTTTTTTCACACATTTAACTATTAATATTCCTAAGCAAAGTTTGTGCTTACACTGATACTTTGACTAACAAGTTCATCTACTTACGAATTTTTCACTATACGAGCCGTTGCTCAATTGATTTATTGTTTTATGATGCAAGCCAAGATCTTAGTTAGGAGTGGTGTGGTTATCCTGCCATGCAAGCATCTCTGTATTTGCTGTTGCACTTTTGACTTTTCTTGTGAGTCATTTTCCAGCGGTGGACTCTATTTATAGCACTGAATGCTGTATGCATTGGACATGGGGTTGTACATAGGATAATGGTTTTTTTGCTTTATGTTTCTGCTATTTTATCCTTGACAATACTGTATGTTATTTCACATGTGCAGTAAGGTACAGTATACTGCACTATTATGTGCACTCTCTGACTCTTTGGAGTGCTGGCTTTGGGCTTCAATATTTGATATATTTATATGTGAAGATGATTAAGTGAAGTTATAAGAAACAATAAATAAATACATAATAAATAAAAAAATAAAAATAAAAAAAAGTACAGTACAATAGTTTATTACAGGTTTAATAGTTTTTCATACTGTACATTACTGTATTTGTTATTAATACATTTAATTTTTCTTATTTAAAAACAGCTAACAAAAAAGTGGTATGTTTTTGGGGGGGCTGGAATGGATTAATAGCATTTAAATGCATTTTTATGGGGAAATTTAATTTGATATAAGAACAAATTGAGTAAAAAGCTCAGTCACAGAATTAATGAAACTAGTAGGTCAAGGTATTACTGTACTTTCGTATGTCTGAAGCTTCAATTTACTGTATACAGTCCTTCTCATCATTATTGGCACCCATGAAGTTTAAGTACATAATGTGGAATATCTCCTGAAAAAAAAAAAATCAAGTGACACAGTTTTTTTTGTATAGAGCACTCACGTAAAATACAAACGAGCAAATGATAAACAAAAATTTAAAACAAAAAACAATGAGAGGATAAAATAGAAAAACCTAAAGCTTGCTGTGTCACTGGTATTGGCACCCTTTCCATTAATTTAGTATGGAAACACATTTTGACTCGCCTGTGGGAAATCACAAAATAGATTCACCTGTGATTAATTGTCGGTGCCCATGTGACATGAATTAGCCAATAAATGATGACTTCCGTGTTTTAAACATCAACATGGTAGGCCCTGTTCCTTTATCATGATGGTGAAGACAAAGGAGCTGTCTGAGGACAATAGAGCTGCTATTATTAGCAAACACAAGACTTCCAAAGGGTATAAGGCCATCTCCAAAGACCTTGGTATCCCAGTTTTCAACAGTGCGCAATGTGAATAAGAAGTTTGCCAAGCATGGAACCATCAATAATCTCCCTGGACGTGGGGGAAGAGGAAAATTGACAATAGATGTCTTGGAAGATTGGTGTGAATAGTGGAAAAAACACCACGTCAAACATCCAAAGACCTGAAGGCCAACATGGAACTGTTAGGCATCGGTCTGGTGCTGGATTTGAAATGGGTCCAGGACCTTCTGTGGTCTCCAATTTTAGTCCAGCCAGGGCTGATGCTGCTCAGCATCACCATCAGCCCCAACGCCTAGCTGGTCCGCAAGCCCTGTTTGTCTCCCTGGTAGTTGTGCCTAGCAATGTTAAGCCTGGGTTGCAGAGTGAGACAGGGCTTGTGGAATCTAAGTCCAGGTTTTGCCACACTGAGCATGTCTGTGACCTGGCGGCTCATGATTGGTGGGTTGGCATCCACCTGACCCGGTGACCTGGCACCGCCTGATTGGTTCACGGGTAACGTCACCAATAGCGCGTCGGTGGGCAGGGCTTAGTCTTTAAAAGGCCCGCCCACAAAGATGGCGACTCGCTCAGATCATTTGAGCTGGTTGTTTGTGGTGTGCACGCTGAAACTCTTGGGCTCCTCTAAGAGCCATAGCTTTATGCAGGCAGGTAGCCATATAGAGCGGGTCTGCTCAGTCCGGTAGCACGCCGGCTGAGTGCACGAATACCCGGCGGGTATCACACCCACATACTAGCGCCGACTGCTATTGCGTAGCGCCTGTACCGAAGACAGGGCTACTGCTCCTAGTCCGGTCACACGTCTCCCTGCGGTTCTTGGAGATTGTGTGAACCGCTTTAGCGCCAATCCCCATAGCGTAGTGCCTGTATCAAAGACAGGGCTACTACTGTTCCCACGGTCGCACGTCTCCCTGCGGTTCTTGGAGATTGTGCGAACCGTCTTACCCTTCCATGTGCCTTAACACGAAGGGTTAAGATATTTGTTAGGTGCGTCGCCGGTCGATCTCTCCTCCGTGCAGTTAACGGAGATAGAGCGTACCGCTTTACCCGGACCGGTGTGCTGTTAACACGGACGGATTATCTGTTTAGTTGTCGCTTTTCCTTTCCACCCGGAAAGTGTTCGGCAGCAGTCCATTAGGCTGCATTGCGGACCCCGGGGTCGGTTGCGTTCCATTAAAATAAAGTTGTCTGCAACCGCCCTCGTAACAGCATCTGAGCGCCAGGGTCTTGCCGAACATGGCCGACAACCAGCAGCTGCAGCGCTATATACAGCAACTGGAGACCAGACTCCGGTCTCTGGAACAAACTGTCCCGGTTGCTGATACCACTGCAGTAGCTTCCCAGGCGGCTACTCTAGCAGCCAATATTATTAACTCGGCTGCGGTGAATGCTGCAACCACTGCAAGTGCTCCATTACCCTGGTTTGCCCTCCCGGAGAAATTTTCTGGGGATAGTAAACTTTGCAGGGGCTTTATTAATGTATGCTCCATTCATTTGGAGATGATGGAAGCACGGTTCCCCTCCGAAAGAGCCAAAGTGGGATATATCATCTCATTACTCTCTCACAGGGCTGTGGAGTGGGCTACTCCCCTATGGGAGCGGGACGACCCGGTTGTAATAAATGCGGTCCTATTCCTTAAGACTCTAAAAAGTGTTTTTTCTGGGTCCTCAGGTTACGCATGATACAGCTCTTAAGCTTCTTGCATTGGTCCAGGGTTCAGCCACTGCCAGCTATTATGCCGTCCAGTTCAGAACCCTAGCGGCTGAACTGGATTGGTCTGAGCGGTTGCTTATCCCGGTGTTTTGGAAGGGTCTGGCTGGGCATATTAAAGATGCTTTATCTACCAGAGAAATCCCAACCTCTCTGGAGGAGTTAATATCTCTCGCTGACCGTATTGACTTGCATCATGCGGAACATAAGTTAGAGATGGAGGTTGCCAAACATCAGTATCTATTGTCACCATCCGCCTTTAGACCCATTTTCAAACCCAAGACTCTCAACCCGGAGCCTGAGGCTATGGATATATCCCGGTCTAAGTCTAGTTCCTCTCGTTCCCGATCTGCACATATCTTGGAGTGCCCCGTAAGTAAGGGTTCCAAGCAGTCGGTAAAACGAGTAGGTCTTACCACCGTTGGAGGAGGTGTATTTAATTCCGGGACTTCTTCCTCCAAATTATTACATAATGTGACACTGTCCTTTGGTAAAGCTGCAGTCTCTGCCAAGGCGTGGGTGGACTCTGGTGCTGATGGCAATTTTTTATCATCTACGTTTGCCCAGAGGCATGCCATCCCTATTGAGCTACTCTCTAGTCCCATTAACATTTGTGTTGCCAATGTTTCACTCCTGGATGTGCAAATCACCCATCAGTCGATCCCTCTCACCATGTCATTTCCTCAGGGCCACCGGGAGGTTATTTCATTTCTTATTATTCCCGGTAGATTAGACGAGGTGTTATTGGGGCTCCCCTGGTTACGTTGTCATACTCCACACATTAACTGGAATACGGGGAGAATTTCTTCCTGGAGTGGGAATTGTGCATCTCAGTGTTTGGGCAAAGTCACCCGGAGGGTAGTCTCTGACCCTTCTATCATTTCGACATCCGGTACAGATTCCTTGTCTGTTTCCAGGACCCGATCCTTGTCTGATTATGTCGCTAAGAACTCTCAGAAAGAGAGGGTGGCTGCAATGTCCTCCAACTCGGTTCCGTCGGGGATGACGTTTGTTTCCCCTAATCTACAGAGTATGGTGCTCTCCTGGGCTCATGCCCCTAAGATCGGAGCTCACCTGGGGGTCAAACGTACCACTAAGTCCCTTCTACGGTCCTATTGGTGGCCCCGGTGGCGCCAGGATGTCAAGGACTTTGTTCTCGCGTGTCCCGTCTGTGCGAGAGATAAATCTTTTCGCCAGAGACCAGCGGGTCCTTCCTCCCTGTCATCCAAGAAGGATCCTACTCATAGAGAACCAGTTGTCACTGCTTCCCGTCCTAAAAGAGGGTACCCTGTACACCGGAGGGGTCACTGTTTTGTGAATCCTCTCTGTGACCCGTTGGACCACATCCTTGCCCCCCGACTCATGGAGGAAAATGAGCGTCAAGTGGAGGGGGATGTTAAAAGCGGGGATAATGTTAGGTGTCGGTCTGGTGCTGGATTTGAAATGGGTCCAGGACCTTCTGTGGTCTCCTATTTCAGTCCAGCTGGGGCTGATGCTGCTCAGCATTGCCATCAGCCCCAACACCTAGCTGGTCCGCGAGCCCTGTTTGTCTCCCAGGTAGTTGTGCCTAGCAATGTTAAGCCTGGGTTGCAGAGTGAGACAGGGCTTGTGGAATCTAAGTCCAGGTTTTGCCGCACTGAGCATGTCCGTGACCTGGTGGCTCATGATTGGTGGGTTGGCATCCACCTGACCCGGTGACCTGGCACCGCCTGATTGGTTCACGGGTAACGTCACCAATAGCGCGTCGGTGGGCAGGGCTTAGTCTTTAAAAGGCCCGCCCACAAAGATGGCGACGCTCTCAGATCATTTGAGCTGGTTGTTTGTGGTGTGCACGCTGAAACTCTTGGGCTCCTCTAAGAGCCATAGCTTTATGCAGGCAGGTAGCCATATAGAGCGGGTCTGCTCAGTCCGGTAGCACGCCGGCTGAGTGCACGAATACCCGGCGGGTATCACACCCACATACCAGCGCCGACTGCTGTTGCGTAGCGCCTGTACCGAAGACAGGGCTACTGCTCCCAGTCCGGTCACACGTCTCCCTGTGGTTCTTGGAGATTGTGTGAACCGCTTTAGCGCCAATCCCCATAGCATACCGCCTGTATCAAAGACAGGGCTACTGCTGTTCCCACGGTCGCACGTCTCCCTGCGGTTCTTGGAGATTGTGCGAACCGTCTTACCCTTCCGTGTGCCTTAACACGAAAGGTTAAGATATTTGTTAGGTGCGTCGCCGGTCGCTCTCTCCTCCGTGCAGTTAACGGAGATAGAGCGTACTGCTTTACCCGGTCCGGTGTGCTGTTAACACGGACGGGTTATCTGTTTAGTTGTCGCTTTTCCTTTCCACCCGGAAAGTGTTCGGCAGCAGTCCATTAGGCTGCATAGCGGACCCCGGGGTCGGTTGCGTTCCATTAAAATAAAGTTGTCTGCAACCGCCCTCCTAACAGGAACAGTCTGTGGTCATGGTTTCAACAAGTACCATAAGCTGCACACTAAACAAAGCAGCACTTTATGGGCGAAGGTTAAGGAAGAAACTATTTCTGAAGAAAAGACATTAAAAGGAACGACTGATGTTTGCCAAAGAGTACCTTGACAAACCCCAATCCTTCTGGGAAAAAAAATCTTTAATGATACCTAATTGCAAACATGATTCTTAGCCATAAATACAGGCAATTAAATAAAAAAAAAATGTACCTGAAGATGGAGAATTCCTTTAAATAGGAGCCAAACAGCAGTAGCAGGAAACAGTCACTGTGGTGCCCCAGTTCCGTACATTGTGTTTTTACATTGACCACAACTACTGGTTTTAGTTGAGCGGTGGAGGTGCCAGGTGAAGGAATTACAGACCTGTGGTATGAAGTTTACCAATGAAGGAACGTGCATATTAAAAAAGATACAAAATAAAATTCTAGAATCCACTGTTGCATGCCATGATTATGTAAAGCTTCAGTCCTGTGCAGATGGTCTCGTACCGATGAATTGTGTCGGCAGAAGAATAGACTTTCCATCGGAACACATTGGTTGAGCAAAAACAAATTCTGGTTTTAAACATGACAGAAGAGCTGGAGAGTTCACGGCTTCCCGCTTCCAATTAAGAGACCGTAGAGGAGAACTGTTGCATATCATAATCATTTATGAATAATTTTCCCATACCCTAACTGCACGAGATCCCATTATATCACTGGGACGGGTAAATAACAGAGATGGAGAACTGATAGAGTAAGTCATCGAGGAAACTGCTGAAGCCTACCTGCCTGTGCAACATTTACTAGCTCTGAAGCATCTCGAGTAAACATCAGAACAAATAATATATGTATGCAGCTCCTATGCAGAACTATGCAGACAACACATAAACATCGAAGGATGTGTGTTCAGACCAGGTTAGTGCTATTCACATGTAAGAAGGTCATATATTCCTCTTAGACTAGGGTCACACAAGCGTTATTCTTTCATTCGAGAAAATCAGTCCGATTATGCCAATCACAGTATGATCTGAGTGTCAGCACAGTGAGATCCAATTTTCTCAGAAGAGGAGAAGATGTAAAAAAAAAAATCACCATCTTCTCCATTCTATCAGTCCATGAAAATCGTACTGCACTCAGATGTCATTCGAGTGTGTTGCAATTTTTTTCTACGGACTCATTGACTTGCATGGCCGAGTGCGATCTGAATATTGGAGGAAAATCATGCATACTGCAATTTTTAATTTTTTTCTCCCTCAGACTCAGTCTACGGAAAAAATCGGACACGTGCACAGCCACAAAGACTAATATTGGTCCGAGTGTGATCTGATATTTTCTGTGATCGCAGTTGGACCAATTAAAGGCGAAATTTCGTTCTTGCTCTTTCTTTTTTCCTCCCCTTTTTCCAAGAGTCATAACTTTTTATTTTGCACTTGAACCAATTGGGCAAAATTTCATCTGGCTCTTTTGGTTTTTCCTCCCTTTTTTTCAAGAGTCATAACTTTTCACTTTCCCATTGACAAAACTATTGTTTTTCGCAGGACGAGTTGTAGTTTTGTATAAGGGTATGTGCCCATGATGCAGAAATGAAGCAGAAAATTTCTGCAGCGTTTCTGCATGTTCCTCCCAGTCAAAAACGCTTACGGATTTTGCACGCATTTTTGCAGCGTTTTTACATGCGGATTTGACTTGCATTTTTTAAGTTCATTGGGACCTCAAATCCGCATGCAGAAAAGCACAAATAATGGACATGCTGCGGATTTTTCCGCAAGGAAGATCCACTGTGGAAAATTCCGCAGCATGGGCACAGAACATGCAGATTTTCATTGGGGATCATGGGGCACGGATTACCAAGCGTTTTTCAAGCATTTACGCTGCGGAAAATCCGCATCAAAAACGCTTGAAAAACGCATAGTGGGCACACAGCCTAACACCTTTCAATTCACCATCACCATATAATGTGCTGAAAAATGGGGAAAAATTCCAATGGTGATATAATGGTGAAAAAGATAATTCTGAGATTGTGCATTTTTAAAGTATGTACACAGAACATCTTTTTCAGGTGAATTCTGCCCAGAATCCACCTGAAAAAGCGTTGCGAAACCGTGGCAGAAAATTAACATAATGACCAACAATGTCAAAACAACAATGTTGTACACGTGTTCTATCTTTTTTTAAGCATTTTAAGGTACAGAAGCAGAAGGAGTGACATTCTTGGACGACTTTCGCAAGGAAGCCACTCACCAATTATAGTCTAAATTATAGTAAAAAGAATCAAGAGCGACGGCAACATCGCCAGGAAAGACACTTTGGTTCAAGGACCACCAGCATTTTCCAGAAGTATTTTCTCCTTGAAAATCTAAGTGGTTCCATCAGCATCTTAAAGATACCGTGCGCAAATATCCTTAGACTGTTTATCCTGCAGCAAAAACATGACCTGTCAGTATAATTCTTCATGTAAATACAATTACTTCAATACTAAATCTGCATAATTTCATTTTTAGATTTTAACTTTTTTATTGTTCCGTTGATGTATCTGTATGAGATGTTTTTGTATGAGCGTGCCACTTTAAGGTACAATTTTCTGATTATTTTTTATTGCATTTTTTTTAGGGAGATGTGATGACCAAAAAACTTTCAAATATACAAAAAAAGTATATAAAATTATAAAGTTAATTTATACCTCTTTGTGCCTTTTTTTCGTAACCAAAAAATGGCAATTTTGATGTTTTGAATTTCCTTCTTCCCCCCTCTTGCCGTACAGGTTAATTCATTTTGTATTTTCATAGATTAACAATGCTAAAATATATTTATTTGGATTGGGAAAAGGGGGTTGATTGTTTTCTTTATTATTACTTTCACATTTTTTTATATTTTATTTATTTTTTTTAGTCCCCCAAAGGGTTTGAACCTATGAGCATTTGATCGCTTTTTACTATGTATTGCAATAGTTTCATAAATCATGTTTATATAGTAAAATTCATGATCTCTCATGAAGCCCAAGAGTAAAAAGATGATAGAAGGCTTCCATGGCGACCCGTTGGCACAACTTGATCCTGTCTCGCAGAAAGCGATGGGCACCCAAATGGATGCCCCACTGATGCCATATCATTTGATTGCTGGTATCATAAATTCAAAAGTGCATATAAGTGGTTGAATGGCAAATATTGGAGCTAGCTTCAATAGGTATCGTTAGAGGTAGGTGCCTACTGCATTACACAGTCGGCTCCTGCCCTGTATGGAGTGGGCTTGGCTTCTGAGCTCACTCCATACGCTTGCATACAATGTAGGATTTCCTGATGTGTCCTACAATGGGAGACGGTTATTTGTTGGACTTTTTAGTCATGTTTGACCTTGTTTAGAGGCTAAAGGGATCATTCCAACAACACTTTGTACCACCTATCCAAAGGTTAGGTGATAAATGTATGATTGGAGGGACTGAGATTTCCACTGATACCGAGACAGGGAATCCAATGTGTGAACCACCTTTGTTTGGGAGCAATGTTCATTGCTACAAAGTACATGGACACACATGTAGCACTTTACTGCCCTATTTATGAAGGGGCTTTATACCCCCATTTGTAAAGGTCCCACCTATCACATTTATTACCTTTCTTACCAATGGATGATGAATCTTTTTGGTGGAATAACCCTTTTATCCATAAAATAGATTGTCTCCGAGAAGCAAACCCTTTTCTAGGCACAGTTGTCTTATCGAATTGAGGACCTTGGGGGTTCTCCAATGCTCACCATCACGGTTGGCCATTCGGTTATCCTATCCAACCCCTTAGAGGTGGTAACTCATGTATCAGCTATCTCTAGAACTTTCTCCATAACGCTATAAAATTCTCCTAAATGTGGCTGTGATCGGAGGTTCATTGAGATCTGGGTGGGATGGGTGGCCTCCACCAACACTAATACAGCCTTGATGCTGGTCATACTTGGCAGCCATGGCAAGCGGGATTCGGTCCTATTTAGCATTTCTTCACTTTAACTTATAAACGGCGGTCCTAAGGCTAAGTGCCCACGATGCAGAAATGCTGCAGATTTTTTGTGCATCTCCCTGGCAGGAAAAAAGCATGCGGATTTTACATGCGTTTTTCCTGCCAGGTAAAGCAGTTGTCAAGTGTTTTTGCATGCATTTCTTCATGCGGGTTATCAAGCGCTTTTCCAAGCGATTTTAGCATCACGTGGAAAAGTGCTTGACAACTTGGTCACACTATATAAATCCATGCAACTGGCGTGGATTTATATAGTGTGACCAAGTTAATAGTTTAAAAAAAGAATAAAAATGGTAAAAAAAAAACAAAAAAAACATTATACTCACCTTCTGATGGCCCGCTGTCTTCTCTCCGGTTCGTCCGGTCTCTTGTACGGCTCGCGGTGGTGTAAAATTACCTTCCATGATGTCATTTAGTCATGTGACAGGTCACGCGACCGCCGACGTCAACGATCGCGTGACCTGTCAAATGACTAAATGATGTCATGGAAGGTCCTTTTACACCATCTCGAGCTGCCGGGGAGCCAGGACGCATCGCACAGGAGACCGGGGGACATTGGAAGGTGAGTATAATGTATATTTTTTATTTCAAATTCTTTTTTTTCCAGGTACTATGGTACCCTGGTCTGGAGGAGAGTCTCCTCTTTTCCAGACCAGGGTTCCATCCGCACATTGAATCGCTTAATATCCGCATGTACACAATGTAGTCATGCGGATATTAACCCCTTAACCCCCGAGGGTGGTTTGCACGTTAATGACCAGGCCAATTTTTACAATTCTGACCACTGTCAATTTATGAGGTAATTACTCTGGAACGCTTCAACGGATCCCCCTGATTCTGAGATTGTTTTTTCGTGACATATTGTACTTCTTGATTTTGGTAAAATTTCTTTGATATCATTTGCGTTTATTTGTGAAAAAAACGGAAATTTGGCAAAAATTTTGAAAATTTTGCAATTTTCAAAATTTGAATTTTTATGCCCTTAAATCAGAGAGATTTGTCACACAAAATACTTAATAAATAACATTTCCCACATGTCTACTTTACATCAGCACAATTTTGGAACCAAATTTTTTTTTTTGTTATGGAGCTATAAGGGTTAAAAGTTGACCAGCGATTTCTCATTTTTCCAACAAAATTTACAAAACCATTTTTTTAGGGACCACATCACATTTGAAGTCACTTTGAGAGGTCTTTATGACAGAAAATACCCAAAACTGACACCATTCTAAAAACTGCACCCCTCAAGGAGCTCAAAACCACATTCAAGAACTTTATTAACCCTTCAGGTGCTTCACAGGAATTTTTGGAATGAGGAAGAAAAAAATGAACATTTAACTTTTTTCACAAAAATGTTACTTTAGACCCAATTTTTTTTATTTTCACAGGGGTAACAAGAAAAAATGGACCCCAAAATTTGTTGTGCAATTTCCCCTGGGCACGCAGATACCCCATATGTGGGGGAAAAACACTGTTTGGGCGCACGGCAGGGCTCGGAAGGTAAGGAGCGCCATTTGACTTTTTGATTGTAAAATTTGCTTGAATAATTAGCGGACGCCATGTTGCGTTTGGAGAGCCCCTGATGTGCCTAAACATTGGAGCTCCCCCACAAGTGACCCCATTTTGGAAACTAGACCCCCCAAGGCACCTATCTAGATGCATAGTGAGCACTTGGAACCCCCAGGTGCTTCACAAATTGATTCGTAAAAATGAAAAAGTGGAAAAAAAAACACTTTTTCATTTTTACGAATCAATTTGTGAAGCACCTGTGGGTTCCAAGTGCTCACTATGCATCTAGATAGGTGCCTTGGGGGGTCTAGTTTCCAAAATGCGGTCACTTGTGGGGGAGCTCCAATGTTTGGGCACACAGGGACTCTCCAAATGCAATATGGTGTCCGCTAACAAATTGAATGGAAAATCGGCTCAAATTGTTAGCGGACACCATGTTGCGTTTGGAGAGCCCCTGTGTGCCCAAACATTGGAGCTCCCCCACAAGTGACCCCATTTTGGAAACTAGACCCCCAAAGGCACCTATCTAGATGCATAGTGAGCACTTGGAACCCCCAGATGCTTCACAAATTGATTTGTAAAAATGAAAAAGTGAAAAAAAACAAAACTTCTTCATTTTTATGAATCAATTTGTGAAGCACCTGGGGGTTCCAAGTGCTCACTATGAATCTAGATAGGTGCCTTGGGGGGGTCTAGTTTCCAAAATGGGGTCACTTGTGGGGGAGCTCCAATGTTTGGGCACACAGGGACTCTCCAAATGCAACATGGTGTCCGCTAACAAATTGAATGGAAAATCGGCTCAAATTGTTAGTGGACACCATGATGCGTTTGGAGAGCCCCTGTGTGCCCAAACATTGGAGCTCCCCCACAAGTGACCCCATTTTGGAAACTAGACCCCCCAAGGCACCTATCTAGATGCATAGTGAGCACTTGGAACCCCCAGGTGCTTCACAAATTGATTCGTAAAAATGAAAAAGTGAAAAAAAAAAACACTTTTTCATTTTTATGAATCAATTTGTGAAGCACCTGGGGGTTCCAATTTCTCACTATGCATCTAGATAGGTGCCTTGGGGGGTCTAGTTTCCAAAATGGGGTCACTTGTGGGTGAGCTCCAATGTTTGGGCACACAGGGGCTCTCCAAACGTAACATGGTGTCCGCTAACAATTTGAGCCGATTTTCCATTCAATTTGTTAGCGGACACCATGTTGCATTTGGAGAGTCCCTGTGTGTCCAAACATTGGAGCTCCCCCACAAGTGACCCCATTTTGGAAACTAGACCCCCCAAGGCACCTATCTAGTTGCATAATGAGCACTTGGAACCCCCAGGTGCTTCACAAATTGATTCGTAAAAATGAAAAAGTGTTTTTTTTTTCACTTTTTCATTTTTACGAATCAATTTGTGAAGCACCTGGGGGTTCCAAGTGCTCATTATGCATCTAGATAGGTGCCTTGCGTGGTCTAGTTTCCAAAATGGGGTCACTTGTGGCGGAGCTCCAAAGTTTAGGCACGCAGGGGCTCTCCAAACGCAACATGGCGTCCGCTAACAATTTGAGCCGATTTTCCATTCAATTTGTTAGCGGACACCATGCCCCTGATGTGCCTAAACAGTGGAGCTCCCCCACAAGTGACCCCATTTTGGAAACTATACCCCTCAAGGATTTTATTAAGGTGTATAGTGAACATTTTGAACCCAGAGGTACGACACAGAATTTGATAACATTAGGTCATCATATTGAATAAGTTGTCATTAGTCTTGAGCGCAAGTGCTCGCTACTTGAGTTTGCATCGGGTACTCAGGTATGCACCATGTACTGCGTGTGCTCGAGTGACGTGCTCGAGTCCCTGCCTGGATGTTTCACGGTTATTAGACACCCAAAAAAAACATGCGGGGATCGCTCGTGCATGGCAGGCAATCCCCGCAAAGTTTTTTGGGCCGTGAAGCATATGGGGCAGAGACTCGAGCATGTCACTCAAATACCCACGATATTCAATGCATACCAGAACACCCGATGCAAACTCAAGTAGCGAGCACTTGCGCTCAACACTAGTCGCCATATTGTCATCTTTTTTTCTTACTTTTGAAAAAAATCCCAACACCATCACAACCCTAACCCCAACCCTAACCCCAACCCCAGCCCTAACCCTAACACAACCCTAACCGTAGCACAACCCTAACCGTAGCACAACCCTAACCCTAGCACAACCCTAACCCTAGCACAACCCTAACCTGAGAGTTTATTTTTTACGCCGTTCCTCATGCGGTATAAGTGATTAGATGACCATATTCTTCGGGTCGGTGAGACTACAGCGATACCAGAATCATATGGGGTTTTTATGACTGACAGCTGTCACACACTAAAAGACGCATTTTTTGTAAAATCTAGTTTTTGCATCGCCATATTTTGAGAGCTATAATTTTTCCAGATTTTGGCAGACAGTCATTTGACGGCTTGTTTTTTGCGGGATGAGTTGACGTTGTTATTGGTGCCATTTTCAGGCACGTGACATTTTTTGATCGCTTTCTATTCCGATTTTTGGGAGGCAGAATAAACAAAAACCAACAATTCAGGAATTGTTTTTTTTGTTTTTTTTTATTCTGTTCCGCGTGTGGTAAAATTGATAAGGCAGCTTTATTCTTCGGGTCAGTACGTTTACAGCGGTACCACATTTATATCGTATTTCTATGTTTTGCAGTTTTACATAATAAAAGCAATTTTATACAAAAAAATATTTTTTAGCATAGCTTTATTCTGAGAGCTATAACTTTTTTATTTTTCGGCTGATGGAGCTGTATGGTGGCTTGTTTTTTGTGGGACGAGATGACGTTTTCAGCGGTACCATTTTTATTTATATTTGTCTTTTTGATCGCGTGTTATTCCATTTTTTGCTTGGCGGTATGGTGATAAAGCATTGTTTTTTGCTTCGTTTTTTATTTATTTTTTTTACCGTGTTCACTGAAGGGGTTAACTAGTGGGACAGTTTTATAGGTCAGGTTGTTCCGGACGTGGCGATACTAAATATGTGTACTTTTATTGTTTTTTTTGTTGTTTTTTTTTAATAATATTTATTGATGGGTACATTATATTTTTATTTTTTGGTGGATTATTTTTTTTATTTTTTATTTTAAATATTTTTATAATTTTTTTTTTTTTTCACTTTCTGATAGTTTTTATACTTTATTACTTTGTCCCACTATGGGACTTTCACTTTTTTTTCTCTGATTGCCTGCATGGCACAGGAATGCAGCACCCTGCACATAGTACCGGGTGTCAGCTGTGACAATCAGCTGACACCCGGCGGCGATCGCGCCCGCACAGCCTGTGTGCGCGCGCGATCGCCATGACGTACTAATACGGGTCTGGCTCTTAAGTCCCAGGGCACAGACGCGTATTAGTACGTCTAATGTTGTTAAGGGTTTAAGCAATTCAATGCAAGTTAATGGCGGCAATTACGCTGTGTGTCCGCAAAATTAATGGACATGCTGAGTATCTTTGGGGATCATGGGGCACGTATTACCACGCGTTTTTTAAGCGTTTTCGCTGTGGAAATTCCATGGCAAAAACGCTTGAAAAACGCATAGTGGGCACACAGCCTAATAAGTGACCCTTGTGACAAAGTCACTGGTAAAGTGCTGGAGGGGAGATATTTTACCCTGAGGCTGTTGGCTCCAATGAACTAAAACCATTAAGTTTCCTCCATGTTATTTGCTGAGAGGGGCTAACTCTATAGTAAAAGGAAGTGGTTTTTGTGAATGACTATTGTGAAGGGTGGGAGGTCATTCACCATATCTCCCCGCCTCAGGGTGTGGTCTGGGGGAGTTTAAATACTCGGCCAGCTGAGGCATTCAGAGTTCAATGTCTGGAGAAGCAAGCTCCAGAAGGCAGCTTGTGTTTGTTCCTGAACCCTGGGAAGTTGCTGAACTCCCAGCAGGTGAAGCCCTGCTACTACAAGGACTGCGTTCTTTGTGTTACCATTTTTGCTTTTGTTTTTCTGTTTTGCCCAGCAGGCTGTGTTTATTTTCACGGACTAAAGGTTGACTTATGCTGTTATAATAAACCAACCAAAGATTTATAGAGATGGTGTACCTGTGTCTAACTCTGTGTGCAGCCGAGTGAGTGATCTACCACAGATGGCGGTAGAAGTGTGGGCAAGATCCACAGGAGCCACGTGTAGCAGCGAAGGACAAACCGCATGTCCTGGGTAAAGACAGACATAAGCCTGGAAACTAAGACAGACGGTATTGAGAACCTGATCAAGCACCTGGTGCTAGCCCAGCAGAGGGCAAGCAAGCTACTGTTGCAGCAGATCCACGAACAGCAGCACCAACAGGACCAGCTCTGACAACAGCAGCAGCAGATGAAATTGCTTGCAGAAGAGGTTTGTAGGAGGCCGTCAGCACCTCCCAAAATTCCAGGTGATGACTCGAGCGTCCGGAAAGCGGTAAGACGAAGGGTTCACCACTGGGCATATTATGGTGATAAACTCCTTCGCTCCCAAATGTTCGACCTTCTGCATCTTGTACAGAAGTGGCTGCAGCTGGAGTCCTCCACTGAAGCCCAGATAGTTCAGTGGGTTGTCATGGACCGGTTTATTCACTCCCTCCCTAGGTCCGTGCAGACCTGGGTTGCGCAGGGAAACCCCCGGAATGGTGACGAACTAGTCAGCCTCGTAGAAAGGTACCAGGAGGTTGAGAGGTCCCTAAGGAAGCCGGGAGTTGCGGCATCCCCATACTGGGGAACCCAGAAGGAGCCTGAATCCCAAAAGATGGGTATTAGAGCCACCACTGGGGGGAGTCCAAGGGCCCAAGGGGTCGCTGAGGTTCTACCAAAAACCGCTGGGAGAGACTTTATCTGCTGGAGGTGTCACGGTCCAGTAATAATAGGGTGGGAAATTAGCCTATTCTGGAACTTATGGCGGAAAGCGGGCGTACCATATGACGTAGATAAGAAACAGTTCCGCCATGTTCAATCCTCAGCGCAGTCGGAGGCAAATGAATTCCCTCTGTGTGTCCTTGCTGGTGACGAGGACAAGACGGTGACCCAAGAGGCTGAGATTCCTGAGTTGGGAGTTTCTGGGGGAAATTTTGGGACTGCTCAAATGGATGACCTTAGGTTAAAAGGGGCATGGGACAATGTGACTGTGATAAATGGAGTTACCCAAGAGGCAGGGGCTGATACCAGGTTTCCTTATTTTTCAGTGAATGAGGATTTGCTATATCTGGTCACTAAACAGAGAGGGGAAGTGTTAGACCAGCTGTTGGTATCTGGTCCCTATAGGCGTAGGGTACTAGACCTAGCCCATTCTCATGTCTTGGGTGGGCATCTGGGCGTATACAAAACCCAGGAGCGGGTCCTTCAAAGATTTTACTGGCTTGGGTGTCACCGGGAGGTGGTCAACTATTGTCTGTCCTGAACTACGTGTCAGTTAACTGCTCCCGTGTTCCACTTCCGTAGTCCCATGGTCCCGTTACCCATTATAGAGGTCCCATTTGACCAAATTGCTATGGACCTTGTAGGGCCTTTAGTTAAGTCCGCCAGGGGACACCAATACATCCTCGTGTTGCTGGACTACGCGACACGGTACCCAGAGGCCGTACCACTGAGAAACTCCTCAGCCCGGAGTATGGCGCTAGAACTGGTCCATATCTTCCCCTGGACTGTTCTACCAAAGGAGATCCTGACCGACCAGGGATCTCCGTTCATGTCAAAGGTGATGGGGGAGTTGTGTAAGGCTCTCCAGATTACACAACTCAGAACGTCAGTGTACCAATCGCAGATGGACGAGGAGAGGTGGAGAGGTTCAATAAGACCCTAAAGTTCATGCTTAAAAAGGTTGTGGAGAAGGATGGCCGAGACTGGGATGGCCTACACCCTTACCTGCTGTTCTCCATTAGAGAAGTCCCACAGGCCTCTACAGGGCTCTCTCCCATCGAGTTACTATATATACGGCACCCTCGGGGTCTTCTGGATATTGCGAAAGAGATCTGAGAAGCCGAGGCAACACCCCACCGGAGCATTATCGAGCAAGTGGCCCAAATGCAAGACCTGATCGCGAGGGTAGTGCCAATTTTAAGGGAAAGCCTTTTACAAGCACAAGAGGTCCAGGAAAGGGTCTACAATCGATCGGTGAGGCTGAGAAAGTTCAGCCCTGGAGACCGGGTGTTGATGTTGATCCCAACGCTGCTGGTCGAACATGAAATCCTGACAGAGCCATATGTGAGGGTGAATCAAAGGCCGTATGGGATTCCTGAAGCCTGCCGCGAGGTGATCTCCAAAGAGGTGAGGAGAATGTTGAGCCTGGGCGTCATCAAGGAGTCAGAGAGCGGATGGTCCAGCCCCATTGTCCTGGTGCCGAAGCCAGATGGAGAATGGCGGTTCTGTAATGACTACAGGAAGCTGAATGAGGTGTCAAAGTTCGACGCTTATCCGATGCACCGCGTCGATGAGCTTATTGAGAGCCTAGGGACAACCAGATATATCACCACCCTGGATCTAGCGAAAGGGTACTGGCAGATTCTCTTGTCCCCAAGTGCCAAGGAGAAAATGGCCTTCTCTACTCCTGATGGGTGCTTTCAGTACACCAGGATGCCGTTCGGTCTGCAGGGAGCCCCAGCTACCTTCCAGAGGGCCATGGACCGGATCCTAGTCTCTCATAAGAAGTACGCTGCAGCTTACCTGGATGACATTGTAATCTTCACCCCGGATTGGGGATGTCACTTACAGAAGGACTGCACTAAGGAAAGCAGGGTTTACGATAAACCCAAAGAAGTGCGTCTTTGGGAAGGAAGAGGCAAAATACTTGGGTTACATTGTTGGAAGAGGCAAAAAAAAAACGCAAGTAAAGAAGGTGCAGGCTATCCAAAACTGCCCGCAACTGAGCTCCAAGAAGCAAGTTAATGCGTTTCTGGGAATTGTGGGGTATTATCGGTGATTCATCCCAAATTTTGCAATGATAGCCATCCCCCTGACTTATCTTCTTAAGAGCACCTAGACATCGATGGCCAAGTGGTCCCCTGAAGCGGAGATGGCATTCCAGGAATTGAAGCTCACCCTATGTTAGCAGCCAGTCTTAGTAGCACCTGACTTCACTAAGGAGTTCGTGGTTCAGACTGACGCCACCAAGTTCGGTTTGTCCCAGGAAATAGATGGGGACGAACATCCACTCCTATTCCTGAGTAGGAAACTCTCCTCATGTGAAAAGAACTAAGCCATCATAGAAAAGGAGTGCCTGGCCATCAAATGGGCCATGGAGACCCTAAGATACTATTTGTTAGGCCAACAATTCAGGCTAGTGTCAGACCATGCACCCCTGAGATGGATGAGGAAAAGGAAGCCGAACAATGCCGGGTAACCAGGTGGTTTCTATTGCTCCAGATTTTAATTTTCATGTAGAGCACAGGCTCGGAAAACTACATGGAAACGCAGATGCCCTGTCCAGACTTCCCTGTTTAGCGAGTGAAGGTGCCAAAACTGTCACTGGTAAAGTGCTGGAGGGGAGATATGTTTTCCTGAGGCTGTTGGCGTCAGTGAACTAAAACTATGAAGCTTCCTCCAGCATGTTATTTGTTGAGAGTGGTTAACTCTATAGTAAAAGGGAGTGGTTTTTGTGAATGATTATTGTGAAGGGTGGGAGGTCATTCACCATATCTCTTCACCTCAGGGTGTGGTGTGAAGAAGTTTAAATACTCGGCCAGCTGAGTCATTCAGAGTTCAATGTCTGGAGAAGCAAGCTCCAGAAGGGAGCTTGTGTTTGTTCCTCAACCCTGGGAAGTTGCTGAACTCCCTGCAGGCGAAGCCCTGCTACTACAAGAACTGAATTCTTTGTGTTACAATTTTTGCTTTTGTTTTCCTGTTTTGCCCAGCAGGCTGTGTTTATTTTCACGGACTAAAGGTTGATTTATGCTGTTATAATAAACCAACCAAAGATTTAAAGAGACGGTGTACCTGTGTCTACCTCTGTGTGCAGCCGAGTGAGAGAGCTACCACACCCCCTTCTATCATGCCATAATAGGGCATGTTTACAGAGAAGGTTTTGATCAGACAATCATTGCAATATTTAATATATATCCTTAATTACCTAAAAAAAAAATTATTTGTTATTTGCTTGGTGGTTAGGCCCAAAATAAGACAAATTTTACTACTTCAGATAAACATAAATCATTGTGAACTGCCATAATTATTTTAAGTATAGAGACATTTGTTAACTACTATTTAATTAAGTACTTTTAACGACCAGAAGGGGATTAGTAGTCTTGTCTGATAATCAATAAGTGAGCAAGATTGCCGCATAAACCGGGAAAGAGAAGAAAATGAATCTGTTCAGATTACATCGACTTGTTTGCTGCAGAAAATTAAGAAAATTTGCTCCCCTTTCATGTGCTGTCACAATTAGCAGAGTTTGGGCCGCATACATTATGGTAATATCGATTCCCATTTGTCCCCGTAAAGCTCAATCTTTAAACAGATTGAAAATGTCTCAAAAACAGAGAATGTAGGCCATTATTTTTTCTCTCTACATTTTCATCTTCTAATTCCCTTCTGATATTTAAGCACCTTGTACCAAGATACAAAGTCTACTAAATTAATAAAATACATCTTGTAAAATTCCCGCTTTGAATGTTAATGCTCGCCATGAAGCTGCCTTACATTGCTCTGAAATGATAATTTGACTTGCTTAAAAAAACATGTAAACTGAATCTAAAAAAAAACTCTGTTCAACAGCCGAGAAAATGTCTTTATTTAATTAGAAATCATACACTGTATCCATCCCACAATGCCGCGTTCTGTCTCACTCCTCTAGTTAATAAATTGGATTTTTTCCCCCAGTTTTTGACAATTTATTTTATTATTTTTTTCAAGGGGTCGGATGAGAAGAAGCACAAAACTTTGAATGCAATGGAGGAAATTCATTGAGACTGAAGTTTTATACACCAGTCTTGAATATACTGTCCACCAGAGTAAAATGCACCAAATTTATTAAGAAGCGCACTACACTTTTCTGACATCAAAATGAGCTGTAAGATCTCCCTGCCTAAAGCCATTGGGTTGCATGTATCATGGTCTCTGAGCTAGTTTTCTAGAGTTAAAAATTGGCAAATTTTGGCACACGTCCTTTTTGTGCAAAAAATTTGCCACTTTTTCCATAGAACTGAGCTCAGTGAGTGACAGGACACAGCTCCTGAGCTCAGCACAACTTCGGGGCCTGCTCGCTGGAGCAGCTCATTCTCCCCGGCTCCTCTGCGTCAGCGGTCAGAGGATTACAGCAGGTACATCTCCGGACAAGTGAGTATAAGGATTTCATTATTTTATTATTATTTTTACACATGGACAGTACGGAAGTAGAATACTACTTCGCACATGGTCTCTTGATCGTGCCGATCACAGCGCGAGCAAGGGACAATGATGAGGGCAGCATTCAGCATCCGGCGCTTGGGAACAGCACTAACTGTACACTGATTCCCAGGCGTCGATACGTATGCTCCCGATGTGGCACAGGGGCGTTACATGGTTGCCACATGTGTGCCACACATGGATACACCGACACGGATATCTCTGGTACTGTTTTTTCCGGTACCGGAAAAATCAGGACTTGTGAAACAGCCCTAACTGAAACAAATAAACATGAACCTACTCACCTCTACCAGATCAAGCGGCTCATTCTCCCTGCTCTATTGCATCCACGTTGCAGGTGGTGCAATGCAGTGATGTCATTGTGATACACTGTCAGTTATGGCATGAGTGGGTATAGTGGGGCAGGGAGCTGTTGGTTCTCTGCTCTGTTAGGCTGAGTTCACACGATGCGTTTTTCATGCGTTTCCGCGGCGTTTTTGCAGTTGCGTAAACGCCGCGGAAACGCATGAAAAACGCATGGTAGAAGGGCAGCAATGTTCCCCAATGGAAATCCGCATGTGCTGTGCCCATGATGCGGATTTTTCCGCAGCGTAAACGCTGCGGTCAAAAATCCGCAGCATGTCAATTAATTTTGCGGAAACGCTGCTCTTTTGCCGCCATTGACTTGCATTAGACCGCATGGAATCCGCATCACTGTATATGTTGATGCGCTTTTCATGCGGTCTAATGTGCGGATGGTACCCGGGTGTGGATGAGAGGACTCTCATCCAGACCCAGGTACCAAAAGAATAAAATAAAAAATATATATATTCTCACCTTCTGACGGCCCGCGCTGCGTCCTGCCGGCTTCCCGGGCACTTCGGGGTTGAATGAAGAAGGACCTTCGCTGACGTCAGAGTCATGTGACGGGTCACGTGACGCTGACGTCGGAAGGTCCTAAAGTCTTCACTGCCGGCAGCCGGGACCGATGAAGCAGGACACCGGGGGCCATCAGAGGGTAAAGTATAGATTTATTTTTTATTTTTTGACATCACACACTATATAAATCCATGCCGGTTGCATGGATTTATATAGTGTGAAGTTGACAAGCACTTTCCAAGTGATGCTAAAATCGCTTGGGAAGCGCTTGTCAACCCGCATGCGGAAATGAAAGTGAAGACCGCTTCATTTCCGCATGTCCCTGGCAGGAAACCGCATGTACAATCCGCATGCGTTTTTTCCTGCCAGAGAGATGCAGAAACGCTCAGGAAAAAATCCTGAGCATTTCTGCATCGTGTGCACATACCCTAATACTTTTCAAGGATACACATCCAGCTAAAACTAGCAGAGGCACCAGTAGCGACCCCACTGCATGCGACCCCAATCAATATTCCTCAGCTCAGGAGCCCATTGGGGATTCTCCCGTCCTTCGGTGGGCCAGTCCGAGCCTGTTTACACTTGCTGCTAAGACTTGATGCTGGATAAATCAAGATGTTTTGAAAATTTAATTTCCACTTTCTCATCATTTGCATATCATTAACCGTGTATAACTACATTTTTAAAACTGCATATAAGTGGCACTAAAGAGACCGTTTTTTTCTTTTTTTGTAGAAGAACTAATTTGCATACTTTTTTACTCTAGCGCATTGTCAGTATTGATGCTTCTTCTTGATAAGAACACATGCTCTTCTGAACTAAAGATTTTTTTTTTATTTAATTTTCTTAAAACTATTTGCTACCAAACTTCCTTTTGTTTCCCTCTTTTATTACCTATCTGCTAATCCTCACTGCAGCAAACAGTTAATAGTTTTTGAGAATATAGTTTTATATTTTTTTTTCCTCCATTTCACAGTCCTTAGAGATTAAAACCGAATCTCAGCAAATCTTCTCGGTAAATAACGTAAAACAATAAGTTATAGCTTGGAGCCTGGGATATCATAAGTTACTGCCCTATGGAGCCGCCGCTGTTTGAGTAGCATTTAACTAGGCTTCTCGTAGTGGAATAAATCTATCCTGGCATCTTCTTCCTATTCGTTATTTTTTTATTAAAGGGAGTCGGTGTTATTGTTAACACATCTGAAATGTTGCTTGAGAGCCTTTTAACGGAGGCTTTAATATTTCTTTTACAACTCATCGTGTTTATCGACTTATTGAATTGCATTGTTCTACAGTGTGTCTATTTTTTAAACATGAATCAACACTTTTTTTTTCTTTTTTTTTTTTTAAAGCTTGCAGAAAATGCAGTCGACGAGAATGTCTGCACTCGGCCAACACATTTCAAGCCTGACTGCATTCTCTCCCAAGGCTACAGCAAGATTTACTGTTACTGTAATTGCCAAAAAGTAGTACTGTTTCTTTACATCGAGTAATTACCGAGGATTGTCATGGTGGGATGTTCTGGGTTTGTAAGAGAATCCGTACTTATCAGCTCTCTGGTGGAAAAATGTATTGTATAGGCAGATTTTTATATATATATTTTTAAAGTTTTTAAGTTTTTAAAGTTTTCTTTTAGATATTTTTTTCAAGTTTTAATTTATTATTATTTTTCACATCTCTTTTATTCGTTTGATAAACTCTACATGAATTGAATTAGCTAGAAAGTGGTTACAATTTTTTTTTTTATTCTCACCTCTCCTCCACCATCTCCAAACCTGTTCTGCTGCCGCTGGTCCTCCAATTGGCTCTTCTGTTTTCTATCTTTCTGTCACGAGTGTATCATGGTTGACAAACAGTCGTTCTGGATCCAGCTGTAGAAGGTCGCTGCACTTGGCCTTGCAGACACCTTCTTGATTCTTTCATCATCCTTCACACTCTAGGACCCAGCGGTGACCTCCACCTTCTGCTGCTAATTAACACACCCTTGCTTGATCTTTAAAAACCCTCAGTGTCTCCAAAGAGTCGCCGGTGATAGAGTAAATTCCTCTGTTCAGGTCTGGTGTGCTAGCAGTCGGCTAGATTCATCTTGGAGTGCCTTTGAGGATTGTAGTTGTGATCTCTCTGGTGTCTTCTCAAAGCTAAATGTTTTCTCTTGTCTGTTTCCCTTGTTCGTCTTTAGTTGCAGTTGGGCTGACTAGAGCTCACCCCTCCCCCTCCTTACCTAGGGCCCAGTTCTAGGAACAGCCTGGGTTTAGGTATCCTGCTTGGTGATAGATGAGGAACCTATCTAGGGATGATAGGGGAGTTAGGGTGTTGTTAGAACTTCCTAGAGGTCTCCGCTCTCCCTCTTCCCCCTTGTTCCCGACGTCGTTCGCTGGTTCCTTCCGATACCTAGCATGATCACCGGCGACTCTCTGGAGACACTGAGGGTTTTTAAAGGTCAAGCAAGAGTCTGTTAATTAGCAGCAGAAGGTGGAGGTCACCGCTGGGTCCTAGAGAGGGAAGGATGATGCAAGGATCAAGAAGGTGTCTGCAAGGCCAAGCGCAGTGACCTTCTATAACTAGATCCAGAATGACTGTCTGTCAAACCTGATACACCCGTGGCACTTCCTTCCTTTAAGACCCTCCATTCACCAGACCCCACATCATCATATGGAGCATGATTTATAGAAGTCCAGTCATGCGGGGTGCTCCCGACGTGATAGCGTGCAACCTACTGAATGGAAGTCCCCACGGAAGACAGAAGATCGAAGAACCGATCGGAGGATCACCAGCAGTGAGACAGGTATGGACAGGGTGGAGGAGAGGTGAGTATAAGAATTTTTTTTAACACCTTCCCAGCTCTTTATAATCCATCAAAATGGAGTCACATTAACCACAATTTTGCTGGATTTGGCCAAAAATAAAACGAATGGAAAACAAATTGGATTCTTGTGAATCCAATTTAAAAAAAAAAAATTCAAAGCAAATTCCATTCACACATTTCTATTGTTTGGTTATTTTTTTGGCCATCACAAGCTGATGTGGAAACACTTTATGGCAGGAATTTATCAAGGGTCTAATATCATTTTTAAAAAAGCTGCAAAATTTTCCATAGGTTTTATTAGCATAAAGTTGCATGACCGCTGCTACTATGCACAATAAATGGAGGAGCAGTCACAGATGTGCTCTACTGCCCCATTCATACAGGGACACAGAAGCCTGTTTCTGTGACCAGTGGGAGTCCCAGGAATTGGGCCCCTAGCGACTATACATTAGATATCTATGGATAGGTGATAAATGTTATTGGTGAGATAACCCCTTTAAGGGAGAAAACCTTCCCTTTAATGTAGGATATTATTACATTTCTTTACTTTCCTTGAGAGCCACAGGGAATCCCAAAAAATGCAGACATTTTTCATTTTTTTGTGTTTTTTATAATTTATTACACAGTGATAAGTATCTATTCTTTCTTTGATGCCGTTTTTCCTTAATATTAAATAAACTAGATGTTATATAAAAGGGATTAATGAGAGATTATCAAACATCCCGTGGTTCACTTTGGAAAATTACTGACGATATTTTGACTAATTTTAGTATTTTTAAATTTATTCATGAATCTGCCGAAGATGATTCTTACAGAGTTAAAGACAATTTTGTAATAGATTAGATGTTTATTATGAAAAAGAGAATTATTCATTTTTTAAAATAAATTAATTAAATAGTTTTAACGAAAACAGTATTGACATGATTGTAACAACTCCCTAAAGGGCAAGTTCAAAAATGTGGATTGAGCATATGCAATAATACTTTTCATTCTGGATGGCACAGTATTTCTGGTGATATGCCTCCTTTTTGTTTTGTGGATGGGAATTGTATGAACATTGGATGCACCTTCTATAAAAACAAGTGGAGTTCCGGTCTGCAAATGTTGCCATTCCTTGCGCTGCCCATGAACGACATCTGAACGGTGGTTGTGTAATGCTACGGCAAGTGCGGGAGCCCTCAACAAATGAGGGGGCCCACTGCCACCAACTTCAACAGCTGTAGGCAGCACCTGTAGCTCAGCGACCTCACCACCTCCAACTACCTGGCGCACTCCTCGGAGGACGTCAAAGCCATGTTCAATGGCGTCACTCGCAAGAAAGCCATCCTCTCATAGGCATCCAGCAAACAACTCGGCCCACCAGCATCCGGAGCTCTGGCCGATGACCCCACCACCAGCCAAGAGCCTGCGGGGGGAAGAGGAGCAGGTGGCCAGCAGCTTTGCTCTCATCCCAGTACGCCACTCTTCCCACTGCCCTTCTATTGTTTACGGCCTTTGATTTGTGCACCAAGAAGGATGATGGCAGCCTGGGGGATAAGGGGTCTCTGCCCATCCTCTTATGGCCGACTGCCCTAGCCTCTAAGGACTCTTAGTACCCACCCTCCCCAGTCTTCTGGCCGGCAGCCAGGGTACTATCAGTCACCTCTTATCCAGCTTTGTCCCAGCAGCACGTTTTGGCAAAGACCAAGGGGGAGGCACAGGAGCCACAGAGCAGCAGAGAAGCTCAGGAGGGGCAATCTGCAAACCGGGAAAAGAGCACTTCGGGGGCGAGGCCCCGGGAGCAATTAATGGTGGCCGGAGTGGTGCGATGCTGCGGGCCCCGGGCTGGGAGGAGGGGGTGTCCCAGCGCTGTGAGACTGTGGGCCCTGGGCTGTCAGAAAATGTCGGCATTGAGCGGAGTCCGCGCACTTTCCCATTGATTTCCCTTCTACGGGCTCAGAGAAAATGGATGCCGAAGGCATCTCTCCAGAGCGAGATCTTCAGAACTGAGATCTCAATCTGCGCATGCAGAATATGGGAACTGAATATGAGAATAACTAGAGTGAATGAGATTTGTGTTCTCGATGTGCAATCAAATTCTGAGACACTGAAGACTCAATGTGCTGACGACTTTTACTACTTTAGTCCCTAAGAATTTCTAATTAATGGGGAAAAAAAATTGCAAGTAAAAATGAATCAATCACAGGACCCTGATCCAGTGGTAATGTCAGTAGTCTGCAGCCGCCGGGCAGGAGCCCTGGGAACCTACCTGCCGGTAACCCCGGCTGCTCTTCTGATTTATAGACATCATCATTCTGGAGTGATGCATACATGATGTCGTGCCGGATCTCGTAATCAGAATAGGCACCAGGAATGCTAGCAGGTAGGAGGAGTTCACAGGGCACGAGTCCGACTACCATGGGCTTCTGACTTTGCCAACAGACCAACTTTGCAAATCAATTTGCTCATCTCTCGACGTAAGTCATTCTATGATAAATGCCCAATATTCAACCATCTCCAATATTTTGCACTGATCACGAGAGCTCTTGCAACTTTTAAATCCATAGAAAACACGGAAGTTTTGGTGCGTTTTACTCTAATACCATGTTTTGCATGTAGGGCCTCATTCACATGTCCATTCTTCATGTAAATATCTTGGATAGAGCACGTACCCATTATACTCTATGGGGCTGTTTACATGTCAGTATTTCTTTGTGGATCAAAGTGTCAAAATAAGAAAAAAGAGACATCCGTTTTTGATACGAGTCACAGATCGAACTCGTCCCATTCAAATAAATGGGTCCGTGAAAAAAAAAACGGGCATCAGACAGAACAGATTTCACCCGGGAGTCACATGAGTGCTGTCCATTTTTGTACTGTTGCATTTTTTTTAATGCAAGAAAAATGGATGCCAAAAGCGGAAACACAGACCAGAAGTTGATGAAAATCGGATTCAGCATCTAGATTTTTTTTTTGCATGCAGAAATAAAATGGATATCTAAATGCAGCCTAATGGTATTGAGTGCTTAGTTTTTATTATTATTATTGTTATTATTATTTTTATTACTATTATTACTATGATTGTTTCGTATCAGAGTTCTTTCTTTTTCTGTTCTTTTTTTTTTTTCAAAATTTACTGGTTAAGATAAATATTCTACAGATTTGTATCTGCGCTTTTTTTTCCTACTCACGATGGTCCCTCGGCTTCTCGGATCTTCCAGCATATAGATTCTTTTTTCAGAAGCAGTTTGCTATCTTAGCTCTTGATTCTAGATTGGTATCTGAAATGCACTCTGGAGCCTCAATAATGTGCTGGTGAATTTAATTTAAAAGAAACAAGCAAAACAAATCTCTTAGGGAGGAATGTGAAAATAATGAAATATTTTCCCAGCAGGTGATATCTGGCAATTGTATTGTTACCATAGGAAATCACGTTCTATCAGATCATTACCGCTGTAACAAGCCTTTGGACCAACTGTCATGGACATGGAAGAGTAAACTTCTGTTGGGGGCATTAGATAAGATATCAACTTTACCGGGAATGAAAAAATGATTTTGTTCTCAAATTTTTACATACATTTATCAAAAATGCAAAAAAAAAATTAAATATTCAAATTTTCTCTTTTATTATAGACAACGATGAAAAAGATGGAAATTGAAAGGAAGTTGTCACCAGAAAATGATCTATTGTCTATATCAGGTTTTTGTGTTACATGTATTTAAAAAAAAAATATCTATGTATTTTTTTTAAAAAAAATTAACATAAAATTGTAATCTTGCAATTTTCATACTAGCTAATAGGGCTTTTTTAGACTCATACTTCCTGTTCTTTCAGGAACAGTTTACAGCAGTCTCCTTATCACCAGAGGCAGGATTGCAATGACAGGTAACATCTCTATGCACAGCTTATAGTACAGAATCCATCAATCACAATAGGCGATGTCACAGCTCACCTGCTCCTCTTCCCTTCACAATGACGTTTGCACACGCTCATTAGGTGCTTCAATACAAAATATAGTGTCATTGTGGCTCATGTACAGTACAGACCAAAAGTTTGGACACACCTTGTCATTTAAAGATTTTTCTCTATTTTCATGACTATGAAAATTGTACATTCACACTGAAGGCATCAAAACTATGAATTACCACATGTGGAATTATATACTTAACAAAAAAGTGTGAAACAACTGAAAATATGTCTTATATTCTAGGTTCTTCAAAGTAGCCACCTTTTGCTTTGATGACTGCTTTGCACACTCTTGGCATTCTCTTGATGAGCTTCAAGAGGTAGTCACCGGAAATGGTTTTCAATTCACAGGTGTGCCCTGTCAGGTTTAATAAGTGGGATTTCTTGCCTTATAAATGGAGTTGGGACCATCAGTTGTGTTGTGCAGAAGTCTGGTGGATACACAGCTGATAGTCCTACTGAATAGACAGTTAGAATTTGTATTATGGCAAGAAAAAAGCAGCTAAGTAAAGAAAAACGAGTGGCCATCATTACTTTAAGAAATGAAGGTCAGTCGGTCCGAAAAATTGGGAAAACCTTGAAAGTGTCCCCAAGTGCAGTTGCAAACACCATCAAGCGCTACAAAGAAACTGGCTCACTTGAGGACCGCCCCAGGAAAGGAAGACCAAGAGTCACCTCTGCTTCTGAGGATAAGTTTATCCGAGTCACCAGCCTTAGAAATCGCAGGTTAACAGCAGCTCAGATTAGAGACCAGGTCAATGCCACACAGAGTTCTAGCAGCAGACACATCTCTTCAACAACTGTTAAGAGGAGACTTTGTGCAGCAGGTCTTCATGGTAAAATAGCTGCTAGGAAACCACTGCTAAGGACAGGCAACAAGCAGAAGAGACTTGTTTGGGCTAAATAAGACAAGGAATAGACATTAAACCAGTGGAAATCTGTGCTTTGGTCTGATGAGTCCAAATTTGAGATCTTTAGTTCCAACCACCGTGTCGCAGAAAAGGTGAACGGATGGACTCTACATGCCTGGTTCCCACCGTGAAGCATGGAGGAGGAGGTGTGATGGTGTGGGGGTGCTTTGCTGGTGACACTGTTGGGGATTTATTCAAAATTGAAGGCATACTGAACCAGCATGGCTACCACAGCATCTTGCAGCGGCATGCTATTCCATCCGGTTTGCGTTTAGTTGGACCATCATTTATTTTTCAACAGGACAATGACCCCAAACACACCTCCAGGCTATGTAAGGGCTATTTGACAAAGAAGGAGAGTAATGGGGTGCTACGCCAGACGACCTGGCCTCCACAGTCACCCGACCTGAACCCAATCGAGATGGTTTGGGGTGAGCTGGACCGCAGAGTGAAGGCAAAAGGGCCAACAAGTGCTAAGCATCTCTGGGAACTCCTTCAAGATTGCTGGAAGACCATTTCCGGTGACTACCTATTGAAGCTCATCAAGAGAATGCCAAGAGTGTGCAAAGCAGTCATCAAAGCAAAAGGTGGCTACTTTGAAGAACCTAGAATATAAGACATATTTTCAGTTGTTTCACACTTTTTTGTTAAGTATATAATTCCACATGTGTTAATTCATAGTTTTGATGCCTTCAGTGTGAATGTACAATTTTCATAGTCATGAAAATACAGAAAAATCTTTAAATGAGAAGGTGTGTCCAAACTTTTGGTCTGTACTGTACATGTGTTGTTTCCTGAAACAACAGGAAATTAGACTCTTAAGAAGAATTGCAAGATTTCTCTTCTTTTTTTTTAATTAATAGAATGTGATATATATATACAGTATATGTACCATTGCAAAAAAATGTAAAAAATGTAATTTAACAAAAAAAAAATTAAATTAATATTGTTTTCTGATGATAGCTTCCCTTTAAAAGACACAAAAAGGGTCCTCTAGATGACCTTAACAGAATCATGAGATTTTAGTGTGCAGACATTTTTTATACAACAAAACAGAACTAAAGGGGCATTCTTTAAAAACACATTAAATCCCCAATTGAATATTGCCTTTGCGCCTGTTCTTTGTCTAGCTTTGTGTGTTTTACACCTTCTTTAAATCTATTTAATATGTGCTCATCTGGTTGTTTTTTTTCAGATTTGTGGGCGAAGATTAGAGATTTTAGATATTTTCGCCTGACTCATGAATTGCGACTTTTTAAAAAGTTGCAAAATTTGGTGCAACTTCATTCTATTTACCCCATTATGCATTTTTGTGCACAAATTTTGGCACCGTTTTTACAACCTTTAGTGACAAAATACAAAAAACGGTTGTTTTTTACTTTGCACCAAATTTATAAATCACGTGTGCCATTTTGATGAATTTGACTGTAAAGCGGCAACTATTACCACTAGTGATGAGCGAGCATGCTCGCTACTGCTCGGTGCTCGCCGTGGAACATCTCACTGCTCCAGATGCTTGGCGCTCGCCGAGTATTTCCGGGTTGCTCGGGCAGGAACTCGGGTCCCCTCCCTGCATGTTTGGCGCCCTTTAGAGAGCCAATGAACATGCAGGGATTGCTTGCCATGCACTGTAATGCCATATCCATGTTGGCTGTGGGCATTACAGTGATTGGCTGGCCGTACAGCATCATCAGGTGTATATCAGACCTGGCACCGCCATGCTCGTCACAGTCACTCCGGATCAGACAGTGTAGGGAGAGCTGCTGCTGCGTCAGGGACAGATTTAATTGTATATTAGGTACTGTAGGGAGAAAAACCGTACATTACACATATCCATCTTAACAAACAGTCCTTCTGAGGACTAATCCATCTTCAGAGATATCAGGCAGGCAGGGTGTATAGGCAGGCAGTGTATATAGCAGACTGCAGTGCATATAGCACAAGAGGCTCCATTCCAATTCTGCCTTCTGCTGCTGTTAGATATTTCTATACAAAGGCCCAGGTCTCAGGGGCCAGGAATACTTTTCTTTGGATCTTAATCCTCATTATTTGCTTAAAAAGCAATCCAGAGAACACCATTTTTTCTGCGCCATTTGCTTGTTGGCACTGCAGAATACAGCCAGGTCCTTTCCATATTAGAGCGCTAGAAATCCAGCTATTTAAAACTGTGTTTTCTCCGTCAAATGGATCACATATACGTTGTCAGAAAATACTGCCATTTCTGGCCTCCATTAAAAATTTCCTTTAGTGTGTCATTGAAGCAATTCATAGCAGTTTGCTGTTCAAACTACTTACCTACAGGCCAGGTATTTAAAACTCTGTTTTCTCTTTCACACGGATCACATATAAGTTCGCTCCAAACTCAGTCATTTGTAGTGAGCGTGGAAGATACTGTCCTCCATTTAAAATGGGCAAAGCGCGTGGCAAGGGACGGGGAACTGGACGTGATGGTAATGGTGCATGCAGAGGCTGAGGACAAGGCCGTGGGCAAGCTGAAATTGTGCCACAACAAACACCCACATCTTCTCGCCTGACCTTCCTGTCCCAATTTCTAAGAGACCTCAGTACACCACTATTGAACCCAGAGCAGTGTCAATAGGTTGTTGGTTGGAAAGCGGATAATGCTTCCAGTCACTTAGCCACCGTCCCCGCATTACACAAGCACGTGTCCCAAAACATTAGCCGTACTGTCAAGTCCACCACCACCACCACCCTGTCTTCCACGTGGTCAAGTCTCAGTAGCCGTGAGTCTGGACCGCATATTCCTCACCCTGATCCTCCTTCCTCCCACCATGCCGAGTACCCAGAGACAACTGATCCCACACTTGGACACTCTGAAGAGCTGTTCACTTCTCCATTTATAGATTCGGGCCTCTTGCACGGTCCACTTGAAGCGGGGCAAGAAGAGATCGCGTGTAGCGATGCCCAAATGTTTGAGCAGCCACGGTCACACGAAGGCGACTCTGGGAAAGTGTCACAAGAGGTGGACGATGATGAGACACAATTGCCAGAAAGTCAGGAGGAGTATCAGGGTGCAGAAGTGGAAGACGAGGTGGTGGATGATATAGTAACTGACCCAACCTGGCAGGAGGACATGCAGAGTGAGGACAGCAGCACACAGGGGAAGGGAGGCAGAGCACCCCAACAGGCAGGAAGAAGCAGTGTGGTGGCTGCAGACAGAAGACAGGCAACCATTCCCCGTAACACCAACACGAAGGAAGTTGCCAGTACAACTGTTAGGTCTTTCCGAGTCTGTAATTTTTTTAAAGACTCTGCCGATAACCCCAAAAAGGCCATTTGCACCACCTGCCAGGCCAGCATCAGCAGGGGTGGCAAAACAACCAACCTGACCACCACCAGCATGATCAGGCACATGGCAGCAAAGCACCCGACTTTGTGGGCCGAACTCCAGGGTCCAGGAACAGTGTCTGCGGGTGGCACCATTGCTTCTTCCGCTGTTGTGCATGCAAGCCAATCCCCTGTCCACAGTGCATGCGAAGATGCCTCCTGCCCTGCACCTGTCGTCGCACACTCTGAAGTAGCAGCATCAGGAAGCACGTCCATGTCCTTGTCCCAGTCCTTGGAACGCAAGCGCAAATATGCAGCCAACGCCCCACAGGCCACACTACTAAATTCTCACATTTCACGACTGCTTGCGCTCGAAATGTTGCCTTTTAGGCTCATGGAGATGGAAGCATTCCGCAACCTGATGGCGGCGGCAGTCCCTCGGTACTCGGTCCCCAGCCGCCACTATTTCTTCCGGTGTGCCGTCCCCGCATTACACAAGCACGTGTCCCAAAACATTAGCCGTACTGTCCACCTAACCACGGACAAGTGCTTGTGGGCAGGGACGGTACATCTCGCTGACGGCACACTGGGTTAACATAGTGGAAGCCGGGACCCAGTCGGACCTTGGGACGGAACATGTCCTCCCGACGCCAAGGATTGCGGGCCCTAGGTCAATCAGGGTTGCCCCCACGGTCTACAGCTCCTGCACCTCAGCCTCCTCCTCCTCTTCAGCCTCCATCTCCGAAATGACCACGTCAGTCACAAGCTGGAAGCACTGCAGCACTGCCTCTGCCAAGCGGCAACAGGCTGTGCAGAAGCTAATATGCTTAGCTGAAAAACCGCACAATGCTGAAGAGTTGTGGACAGCTCTGAAAGAGCAGGCAGATCTGTGGCTCACACCGCTGAACCTACAGCCAGGCATGGTCGTGTGTGACAATGGCTGGAACCTGGTGGCAGCTCTGAGGCTAGGCGAGCTCACAGAGGTACCATGCCTGGCCCATGTGCTTAACCTCGTGGTTCAGCGGTTTCTCAAATCCTACCTGGAACTGCCGGATCTGCTTGTTAAAGTACGCCGCCTGTGTGCCCATTTTAGAAAATCAGCTGCAGCTTCCGCCGCCCTTGCAGTGTTTCAGCAGCGTTTGCAGCTTCCAGCTCACAGACTGGTGTGTGATGTCCCCACGCGTTGGAACTCTACACTGCAGATATTGGGAAGGATTTGTGAGCAGAAGAGGGCAGTTGTTGAGTACCAGCATCAACAAGGCCGTCGATATTCAGTTCAGACTACACACATAAGACCTCAGGAGTGGACATGGATGTCAGACATATGTACTATCCTCCAAAACTTTGAGGACTCCACCAAGATGGTGAGCGGCGATGACGCCATAATTAGCGTCACCATCCCGCTTCTCTGTCTTCTGAAATGCTCTCTGCTCACAATCAAAGAGGATGCATTGCAGGTGGAGCACGATGAATCATAGAATCATAGAATCATAGAATGGTAGAGTTGGAGGGGACATCCTGGGTCATCTGGTCCAACCCCCTGCTCAAAGCAGGATTCACTAAATCATCTCAGACAGATATCTGTCTAGCCTCTGTTTGAAGACGTCCATTGAAGGGGAACTCACCACCTCTCGTGGCCGCCTGTTCCACTCGTTGATCACCCTAACTGTCAAAAAGTTTTTTCTAATATCAAATCTGTGTCTCCTCCCATTCAGTTTCATCCCATTGCTTCTAGTCTTTCCTTGTGCAAATGAGAATAAAGATGATCCTTCTACAATGTGACAGCCCTTGAGATATTTGTAGACAGCTATTAAGTCTCCTCTCAGTCTTCTTATTTGCAAGCTAAACAATCCCAAATCCTGTAACCGTTCCTCATAGGACATGGTTTGCAGACCGGTCACCATTCTGGTTGCTCTTCTCTGAACTTGCTCCAGTTTGTCGATGTCTTTTTTAAAATGTGGTGCCCAAAACTGGACGCAGTATTCCAGATGAGGTCTGACCAAAGAGGAGTAAAGTCCGATAATGACTTCACGTGATCTAGACTGTATGCTTCTGTTAATACATCCCAGAATTGTATTTGCCTTTTTTGCTGCTGCATCACACTGTTGACTCATGTTCAGTCTATGATCTATTAGTATACCTAAGTCTTTTTCACATCTACTGTTGCTTAGCTCTATTCTTCCCATTTTGTATATGCTTTTTTCATTTTTATTGCCCAGATGTAGTACTTTGCATTTTTCCCTGTTAAAAACCATTCTGTTAGTTACTGCCCACTGCTCCAGTTTATTTAGGTCTTTTTGAATCCTCTCTCTCTTCTCTAGTATTAGCTATCCCTCCTAGCTTTGTGTCATCAGCAAATTTAATCAGTTTACCCTCAATTCCTTCATCTAAATCATTGATAAAGATGTTGAACAATTACGGTCCCAGGACAGAGCCCTGTGGTACCCCACTTGAGACATTCATCCAACTGGATGTGAAGCCACTTATGACCATTCTTTGAGTCCGATCACTAAGCCAGTTATGAATCCACCTAACAGTTGCCTTGTCTATTCCATACTTGGTAATTTTTTCAATAAGGATGGTGTGAGATACTTTGTCAAATGCTTTGCTGAAGTCAAGATATACTATATCTACAGCATTTCACTGATCCACCCAGTCAGTGATTCTGTCGTAGAAGGAAATTAAGTTAGTCTGACATGAATTGTTAGTTACAAACCCATGCTGACTCTGGTTAATCACTTCATTCTTATCCAGGTACTTACATATGACGCGCCCCCTGGGACATATTCCGTTTTGAGGGGAATACCCGGCACCGGATCAGATGGGGGGGGTTGTAGTCTCCGAGCGGCTGTGACCCGGTCCCGTGCCCAGGGCGTCAAGCTCAGGGTTATGTGGCAGTCTTTACTGATGTTATTAAAGTTCGTTGTGTCGACTACGCCACCCGTTGTGATGCGGTCACTGTGGCCGCCGCTGCAGCAGGGTCCGCTGAGGCTGATGGTGGATGCGCAGCTTGGTGGGATAACCCCCAACGGGAGGGGTATAGCCTCAGAGGGGACAGGCGCAGAGGATGGGGGTTGTGGTGGTGCGGTGCAGCCGGTAATGATGACAGACTCGGGTAGTGCAGTTAAGGGTCTTTACTTACTGCAGATGTTCCTGGTCACTCTAGCTCCAAGTGACCTCCCGAGCCGTGCTGCGTCCACCAGGTCCTGGATCCGGCCAACCCCCAAACAAGTCCGGAGCGTGGCCCTGAGCTCTCCCTCTGTCCTTCCTTCAGCCGTCCCCACCAGTGATTCACCTAAATCCAGCTCCCTCGGGCCTTCTGTGGGGCAACCTTTGGCCTCAGGTTCCCTGACCCTTCATGTGGTAAGCCTTCAGGGTGGATGTAGTGGGTGGCCGTGGCAGATGCTGCCCACAGCCTCCGGTCTCTGGCTAGGGATGTGTTTTCTGCCCCCACCAGTTTGGGTTCCGGTACCCTTGTGCTGACTCCTCACCCGGTGATCTGATTTGGGTTCTTGGGTCCCTTCTTTGTCCCCCTCTGGGTCTTTCTGTACTCCACTCTCTCTCCAGGGCTGTTGTTTCTTTCTCTCTCTTGCTGCAGGCTTGTCCTCTGCATCTGACTTCCTCTCTGCGTCTGACCCTGATTCTAGATGGTGCCCACCTTATATAGCCCTCTATGTGTGAGCTCAGGTGACCAGCACCCAATGAGCTCCTAACACTACCCAGACTGCTCCCCCTATCTGCCCCTACACTACATGGGATGTTCCTCCCCCCTCCCACTCCAGCCAGGAACAGGCTCGGTCGCACCTGCACATTTCTAAGTGGGAGTGCCGTCGGCCTGCTCCTCTGGAATGGGATGTATGTAGTGCATGCAGTCTATCTGAGCTCAGTTCCACACTCCTTCCTTACCCGGGAGTGGAATATCACACCTCTGGGTTGAGGTGCAATACTCCTGTAGCAGCCGAATCCTCAGGGTGCTACATTCCCCCCTGGTAAATCACAGCACGTCCTCGGGCTGCAAAGACAAAAAACACCAAAACATACAACATTTTTATAAACATGTAAAACATATTAAATATTATACGAAATACTATATAAATATATATATAAACTTTTTCAGGTAAACAACATTCTCGTCGTCTCTTTCTCTCTTCTGTTCCTCTGGTCACCGTGCAACTCGTGACCAGGTAGAGTGCGACAGTCTTTTAGAAAAATGGTTTTTCCTATAAAACCGGTAGGGGGCGCTTTAGCAAGCGCAACTATGTACAGGGAAATTTTGGCCGTTCTCAGTCCCCGGCCAGGTAAAGGGAAAGGGATGGCTGCTCACAGTCCTCAGCCTGGTATGGAAAGGGTTACAGGTAACAGTTCGCTGGTCCCAACGGGGACTATTTTAGCAGCAACAACAGTTCCAGTTTCAGTTTCAGTTCCGATTCACTGTGCCCCGACAGGCAACTATATACAGTCTCCTGCTCTGCCGCACTCAACGGCGTCTGCCTCCTGCTCTTATCTTACGGCTGGTGGTTTCTTCAGACCCGTCCGGGTCCTCTTGCTCCTCCTCCTCGCACCGCAACTCCTCCTCCGTCAAGCGATGCACGTGGAGGGCGTAAGGTCCCTTGGCACACTTGTGCCGGGTGAACGTTACCTCATCACCGACGTAGAGGTCACGGCCTTTGTGACCCTCTGGCAGGTGGGACTCGACGTCCCGTCGTGTAACGAAGACGTCACCCATGGTGTTCCGGTCCCTTATGAAGCCCCACCCATGCTGCGCATTAAACTTTATTACCGTCCCGATGGTACGGGGACGATCTGCTGCACGGGGGTCCCTTCTGGTCCGACTCTTTTGCTCCGCGCTGCGGGTCTGGGCCCATTGCTCTTTGGCCTGCCTCTCCTCCCGCTCTCTCTTGAACTCTGCCAGCTGTTGACGGCAACACTCTGTGCGCGCTGCTGCAGCTGCCCGAGTCTCTCCGGTGAACCCCATCAGATCTTCTCCCTTGGGGTCCCACGCAAATTGAGCCTCTTCTAGGGGAGGCGAGACCCGAGTCACGGGCTTTGGAGCCGGGATCAGGGGCTCACACAGGGGACCTAGTTGCTTCTGCCGCTCCAGCTCCAAGAATCCTTCGGGCCAGATGAAAGGCCGACCGTCCGGCCACGTTAGCTGGCTGAAGGGGTCCTCTCCCAGATGTGGCACCCTAGGTATTACGGGCGCGGGCGCGGTGGTGGTGGCGCCCGGGTTGCCCAGGCCTTGCGGCCAGGCCTGGGGCACCTGGAAGGTGAAGGGCACCGTTAGGACGGCGGCGCCCTGGGTTACCTGGCCTTGCGACCAGGCCGGAGGCTCCGCGGAGGTAGATGGCTCTGCTTTGGATGCGGCGCCCGGAAATGCTAGGCCCTGTGACCAGGCCGGAGGCTCCTCTTCCGGCGCCACGCTCCGGGTCACGATGCGTGACGTCATCGGGGTCGCGACGGCGGCTTCCGGTCGGGGCCTAGTCGGTGGCGATGTCATGGCGGTCTCGGGTACGGCCGGGGGACCTTCGGGCTCTGCGACGGGGAGCTGGGGCAGGTAAGCGGTCTTCCGGTATGGGGTATAGGCATCCCCCTTACCTGCTGCCATGCGTCTCGCTCCCTCTTCTGCGCCGTCTCCGGCCTTGGGTCCTCCCGCGTCATCCGCAGAGGTAGTCGGTGTCTTCTTCCAAGGGAGCGGGTTCCGTGGGCGGATTCCAGCTTGCTGGGCCATCTCCCGGCCCCACTCCGCCAGGATCTCCCTCTGCACTCGGGCCATCCTTCCCGCGAGGCCCTCCAGGGCACTCCGCGCGCACTCCCGATCTCGGGGAAGCTGCGCCAGGATCTCCGCTAAGCCTAGCGGGGTTGTTGACTCTAGCAGGCTCCTGACCATCGGGTCGGTGCTGCTCTGCTCTTCTTCCGGCAGGCTCCTGGCCAGCGGGCCGGTGCTGCTCTGCTCTCCTCCTTCTTCCTTCTGCAGGCTCCTGGCCAGCGGGCCGGTGCTGCTCTGCTGCCGCTCCATTCCCGGGTCTACTCTTTCTCTCCTCGACTCCGGGTGAGCTTCTCCGCTACTCCTCATTAGACCTCTTGCCTCCGGGTGCGCTCGTTCTACACTGCTCCAGGCGACACCCATCTTCTCTCCTTTCTTTCGTCTCCTCCTACTTCGAGGGCGGTCCCGGGGCAACTCGGTGACTGTCAGCTCCAGGGGGAGTTCTTTCACGCTGACAGACACCTCCAGCATCACAGTCTCTGTTGGTGGGGGCGGTTTCCACTTTTGGCGCCATTTTCTGTCCTGGCCCACGATGGGAGGTGGCCTCTTGCCCTCCTTTGGCACGCCCATAATGGCGTCCGCTGCTCTTCCAAGGCGGGAAATCTGCGGTTTTGGCGGGAATCGCTTCCCTGTGGCGGGAAACTCTGCAGATGGCGGGAACAAGCTGGAAATGGCGTACAATCGGCGGGAAACGACTGGTGATGGAGTCCGATGGCGTGGACCCTCCGGAACCGGCGGGAGACTTCTTTCTGAGGTAAACTTGCACTTTTCTTCAGGCACGCAGTACCCGGGTGTTGCGGGCACGTAATCCTGCCGACTACGCCAAAGTTGACGCGCCCCCTGGGACATATTCCGTTTTGAGGGGAATACCCGGCACCGGATCAGATGGGGGGGGTTGTAGTCTCCGAGCGGCTGTGACCCGGTCCCGTGCCCAGGGCGTCAAGCTCAGGGTTATGTGGCAGTCTTTACTGATGTTATTAAAGTTCGTTGTGTCGACTACGCCACCCGTTGTGATGCGGTCACTGTGGCCGCCGCTGCAGCAGGGTCCGCTGAGGCTGATGGTGGATGCGCAGCTTGGTGGGATAACCCCCAACGGGAGGGGTATAGCCTCAGAGGGGACAGGCGCAGAGGATGGGGGTTGTGGTGGTGCGGTGCAGCCGGTAATGATGACAGACTCGGGTAGTGCAGTTAAGGGTCTTTACTTACTGCAGATGTTCCTGGTCACTCTAGCTCCAAGTGACCTCCCGAGCCGTGCTGCGTCCACCAGGTCCTGGATCCGGCCAACCCCCAAACAAGTCCGGAGCGTGGCCCTGAGCTCTCCCTCTGTCCTTCCTTCAGCCGTCCCCACCAGTGATTCACCTAAATCCAGCTCCCTCGGGCCTTCTGTGGGGCAACCTTTGGCCTCAGGTTCCCTGACCCTTCATGTGGTAAGCCTTCAGGGTGGATGTAGTGGGTGGCCGTGGCAGATGCTGCCCACAGCCTCCGGTCTCTGGCTAGGGATGTGTTTTCTGCCCCCACCAGTTTGGGTTCCGGTACCCTTGTGCTGACTCCTCACCCGGTGATCTGATTTGGGTTCTTGGGTCCCTTCTTTGTCCCCCTCTGGGTCTTTCTGTACTCCACTCTCTCTCCAGGGCTGTTGTTTCTTTCTCTCTCTTGCTGCAGGCTTGTCCTCTGCATCTGACTTCCTCTCTGCGTCTGACCCTGATTCTAGATGGTGCCCACCTTATATAGCCCTCTATGTGTGAGCTCAGGTGACCAGCACCCAATGAGCTCCTAACACTACCCAGACTGCTCCCCCTATCTGCCCCTACACTACATGGGATGTTCCTCCCCCCTCCCACTCCAGCCAGGAACAGGCTCGGTCGCACCTGCACATTTCTAAGTGGGAGTGCCGTCGGCCTGCTCCTCTGGAATGGGATGTATGTAGTGCATGCAGTCTATCTGAGCTCAGTTCCACACTCCTTCCTTACCCGGGAGTGGAATATCACACCTCTGGGTTGAGGTGCAATACTCCTGTAGCAGCCGAATCCTCAGGGTGCTACACATACATGTTGTTTAATAATTTGTTCAAAGATCTTTCCTGGTATAGAAGTCAGACTCACAGGCCTATAGTTCCCTGGGTCCACCTTCTTCCCCTTTTTGAAGATAGGAACAACATTTGCTCTTCTCCAGTCTTCTGGGACTTCTCCTGTTCTCCAAGAATTTTCAAAGATTATGGAGAGTGGTTCTAAACTTTCTTCTACGATCTCCTTCAGTACTCTGGGGTGTAATTCATCTGAACCTGGAGACTTGAACTCATTTATATTAGCTAAATATTCCCTCACAATCTCTCTGTTTACAGATAACTTGGATTCTTCTATTCCTTTAATAGGACAGTGAAGATCAGTTGATGTTACATTTTCTTTCTGAGAGAAAACAGATGCAAAATAGGAATTAAAAAGTTCGGCCTTCTCAACATCCTTTCTTACCATTTCACCATTTTCATCCTGTAAAAATCCTATAGCATCTTTGACTTTTCTTTTACTTTTGACATACCCCCAAAATCCTTTTGTATTGCTTTTAACATCTCTTGCAAGCCTTAATTCATTGTCAGCTTTATCTAACCTGATACGTGCCCTACAGGATCTGCAGACTGCATTATAATCTTCTTTAGATATGCCTCCCTCTTTCCATTTGATAAACATTTCTTTCTTTCTTTTTAGCATGTGTTTAAGTTCTGTGTTCATCCATCCTGGTTTCCTTAAATGCTTCCCATTCTTCCTACTTTTCGGGATTGTTAACGATTGTGCTTTGAGAATCTCATTTTTAAAAATTTCCCATCCTTCCTGGACATTTTTGTCCTTAAGGACATCCAGCCATTGGATCCCTCCTATTCTCTTTCTGAGTCACTTAAAATCTGCCTTTCTGAAATCTAACCTTGAAGTTTGAGTCTTCACATGTCTTCCTCCTCTAGTTATCCAAAATTCTATAATAGCATGATCGCTGCCTCCTAGGGTTCCAGCCACTTTTACCTCCTCAACCATTTCCTCCCTGTTTATAAGGATTAGATCCAAAGTAGCAGATCCCCTTCTTTTCTCCCCTACCTTTTGGAAGATAAAGTTGTCAGTAAGAAAGGATAAGAATTTGCTTGACCTGTTAGCTTTACTTGAGAGAGATTCCCAACAAATGTCTGGATAGTTGAAATCTCCCATGACCACTAAGTCATATTTTTTGGAGAACTTGGTCATTTGATACATAAAGAGTTCATCCATATCTTCAGCTTGCCCAGGTGGCCTTTAGTAAATGCCTACAATGGTGTCCATTCCGTTGTTCTCTCCTTGTATTCTTACCCAAACAGTTTCCACAGAACTCCCAGTCTCTGAAGCTTCAATCTCTGTGCAGATATTCACTTTTCTAACTTACAATGCGACACCTCCTCCTCGTATCAAGTCTGTTTCTTGCAAATAGGTTGCATCCTTTTAGCCTTGTATTCCAATCATGCGTATCGTCCCACCAAGTTTCAGTGATTCCAATGACATCATATTCCTTTTCCTGCGTTAGTAGTTCCAATTCTCCTTGCTTGTTGCCCATGCTTTGTGCATTTGTATAAAAACATTTTAGTTTGTGATTGGTTTCTCTTCCTCCCATATATTTATTATTTTAATTTTTTTGTCTTTGTTCTTCCTTTCCACTTCCAGTAGCAGAGATCTCAATAGTATTTGTCAGCTGTATAGCTTTTTCTGACCGTTTGCTTCCCTTCCCACATTGTTCTAGTTTAAAGCTCTCCTGATGAGTGTAGCAAGGCGACTTCCAAATACATGTTTTCCAGTCTTCGTAAGGTGCACCCCATCTCTAGCAAGTAGTCCATCATATAGGTAAATCATTCCGTGATCCAGAAATCCAAATCCTTGTTGACGGCCCCATCGACGTAGCCAGTTGTTCACCTGTAGAATCTTATTTCACCTCATTGTTCCATGGCCATCCACTGGGAGGATGGATGAGAAGTAGTGTTGAGCGAGCACTAAAATGCCCGGGGGCTCGAAGCTCGGGCCGAGCTCGCCGTGATAGTCGGGTTCTTGACCCGAGCAACGAGCCCAATGTTAGTCTATGGGAGACCCGAACATTTTTGCGGCGGCACCCCCGGCAGTCTGTAGAAAGCCTAAAAAGTGCCCAAAACGATAGTGACAGTGCTCAAAAGACATGGGGACAGCAAGGGCATCACCCCAGGAAGCATTTCTGACCCCCAGGTCACTGCTGTCAACAACGTGGTCAGAGGTATTAAGCCACTTTTACGGGGTCACAAGAAAACGTTCAAAAACGAAACTGAAAGTGCTTTCCTGTGAAATATGTTAAGGAATTTCCTTTCCAGGGTAAAGACTTGTGTATAAGGTAAAATAAATAACTAAAAACAAAAATACTCCTCCACACCTTGGGCTATGTTCACAAGTAGCATTTTTTATTAGTTTTTGCACTTCTGTATTGCTTTCAACCGTGACAAATGCATTCACCGGGAAATGTCATTTTAACATTTTACAACCTTATCTGGCCATGTGCTGTGTGACACATGCATACAGTGCTGAAAAGACATGGGAACAGCATGGGGAAGACCCCTGGAAGCATCTCTGACACCCAGGTCACTGCCTAAAAGTGTGCCCATCAGAAGTGATCCTTGCCGCATCAGAAGATGCAGACTTGCAACTATCCCCATGCAAGTCCTTCTCCCAGAGCAGTGTTCAATTGTACCTCCCCCATTCCTTGCAATGCAAGCGCAAGTATGCAGCCTGCCACCCACCCACCCCCAGGCTGCAATAGCATACTGCTAGCTTGCTTAATCATGTGGAGGCAGACGCCGGCCACCATGTCATGGCTGCGTCGGCGGCCTGGTGTACTCAGTCCCCAGCCACCCGGCAGCCGGATGTCCACACACGGTCCCCAGCCTCCTGGGGGTGGCCGGGTGTCCATAAACGGTCCCCAGCTGCCCCTATTTCTCCACTGAACTTCCCCCACACTTTTCTTAGCCTGGCCTGCTTCAGGGCAGCATTGGACGAGCCCACCAGAGAACCAGACTCCTCCGGTGGGCCCTGGCTTCTCCATCAGGGGAGTTGAGAGTGCCAAGGTGAGGAGCATGATGATGATAGAAGTTAGCATCTGCTTTGTTTTCTTGGAATGCAAGCGTAAGTGTGCAGCCTGCCACCCACCCACCCCCCAGGCTGCAATACCATACTGCTAGCTTGCATGCACTTCAAATTGGGTCTTTTAGGCATGTGGAGGCAGAATCTGGCCACCACGTCATGGCTGCGTCGGCGGCCTGGTATCCATACTCAGTCCCCAGCCGCCCGGCGGCCAGGTGTCCACGCTCGGTCCCCAGCCGCCAGGGGGAAGCTGGGTGTCCATACTCGGTCCCCAGCCGCCTGGGGGCAGCCGGGTGTCCATAAACGGTCCCCAGCCGCCCCTATTTCTCCTGTCAACTTCCCCCCACACACTTTTCTTAGCCCGGCCTGCTCTAGGGCAGCATTGGACGAGCCCACCAGAGAACCAAACTCCTCCGGTGGGCCCTGGCTTCTCCATCAGGGGAGTTGAGAGTGCCAAGGTGAGGAGCATGATGATGATAGAAGTTAGCATCTGCTTTGTTTTCTAGGAATGCAAGCGTAAGTGTGCAGCCTGCCACCGACCCACCCCCAGGCTGCAATACCATACTGCTAGCTTGCTTGCACTTCAAATTGGGCCTTTTAGGCATGTGGAGGCGGAATCTGGCCACCACGTCATGGCTGCGTCGGCGGCCTGGTATCCATACTCAGTCCCCAGCTGCCCGGCGGCCGGGTGACCACGCTCGGTCCCCAGCCGCCTGGGGGCGTCCGGGTATCCATAAACGGTCCCCAGCCACCCCTATTTGAAGGACAGCCTAACCACAAACACGTGGACAAGTGAATGTGGCCAGGGATGGTCCATCTCACGCCTTCACACTGGGTTAATACTGTGGAAGCCGGGACACAGTTGGACACTGGGATGCAACACGTCCTCCAGACATAGAGGATTGCGGGTCCTAGGTCAATCAGGCTTCAACACAAAGTTCAGAAGGTAGACAGCAGCAGTGGTCAGCCTCCTACACAACGAGTAAATTATTCATGGTCATGAGGACATCCATCTTCTTAGCTTTCTGTTCCTTGGAATGCAAGCACATGTATGTAGTAGCGACTAGGCCTGAGGTGGTCAGCGTTTTGGTGCATATCCTACCTCCTCCGAGGATTGCCGGATGTTTTCCTGCTACTATCCCAGTTCTATGACTCCCGTTAAAACAAAGCTTCAGGTGATGAATGATGGATGAGGTGGTGGCAAAGGAGAAAGAGCAGGAGGAACAGGGACCATTCACATCAATATCAGGCCAGTCAACCACACATGTCTTGTAGCATATGTTTCTGTACCAAAAGGAGCGGTTTGGCTACACAGTTATAGGGCATACAGTGAGTGCAATGCCTACCAAAAATTTCGAGGCACTCCAATGCCCCTTGGAAGTGACATGGATGTCAGAGGGCCTTAACTAAACCGTTTTTTCCATTTATAGCAACTGGGTCTCCTGTGCACTGTTGGCCTAAGCAGTGAATGGAAGGCTTTCCAAAAATTATGAGGAACTGCAATGGCCCTTGAAACAGACGTGGAATACAGCATACTAAAAACCTTCTACCCATTATTGGGGAGTGGGTCTCACTTAGTGTTCGCCTATGCATTGAAAAGCAAAAGCTGACTAAAATTAGGAGGAAATGCAATGCCCGTTGGAGGAGTCATGGAGGTTAGAGTTAATTAAAAACAACATTTCAATGCCCCTTGGAAGAGCTGTGGAGTTCAGAATGGTTTAACAAGATGGTTTTAATGCCCCTTGGAAGAGACGTGGAGGTCACAGTAGCTTAACAAGACGGTTTTAATGCCCCTTGGAAGACACGTGGAGGTCACAGTAGCTTAACAAGACGGTTTTAATGCCCTTGGAAGAGCTGTGGAGTTCAGAGTGGTTTAACAAGACGGTTTTAATGCCCCTTGGAAGAGTGGTGGAGGTCACAGTGGAATAAAAAGACAATATCAATGCCCCTTGAAAGAGACGTGGAGGTCACAGTAGCTTAACAAGACGGTTTAAATGCCCCTTGGAAGAGACGTGGAGGTCACAGTAGCTTAACAAGACGGTTTTAATGCCCCTTGGAAGAGTGGTGGAGGGTGCAGTGGAATAAAAAGACAATATCAATGCCCTTTGGAAGAGACGTGGAGGTCACAGTAGCTTAACAAGACGGTTTTAATGCCCCTTGGAAGAGACGTGGAGGTCACAGTAGCTTAGCAAGACGGTTTTAATGCCCCTTGGAAAAGTGGTGGAGGTTGCAGTGGAATAAAAAGACAATATCACTGCCCCCTGGAAGGGACGTGGAGGTCACAGTAGCTTAACAAGACGGTTTTAATGCCCCTTGGAAGAGTGGTGGAGGTCGCAGTGGAATAAAAAGACAATATCAATGCCCCTTGAAAGAGATGTGGAGGTCACAGTAGCTTAATAAGACGGTTTTAATGCCCCTTGGAACAGTGGTGGAGGTCGCAGTGGAATAAAAAGACAATATCAATGCCACTTGAAAGAGACGTGGAGGTCACAGTAGCTTAACAAGACGGTTTTAATGCCCCTTGGGAGAGACGTGGAGGTCACAGTAGCTTAACAAGACGGTTTTAATGCCCCTTGGAACAGTGGTGGAGGTCGCAGTGGAATAAAAAGACAATATCAATGCCCCTTGGAAGAGACGTGGAGGTCACAGTAGCTTAGCAAGACGGTTTTAATGCCCCCTGGAAGAGTGGTGGAGGTCGCAGTGGAATAAAAAGACAATATCAATGCCACTTGAAAGAGACGTGGAGGTCACAGTAGCTTAACAAGACGGTTTTAATGCCCCTTGGGAGAGACGTGGAGGTCACAGTAGCTTAACAAGACGGTTTTAATGCCCCTTGGAAGAGTGGTGGAGGTCGCATTGGAATAAAAAGACAATAAAAATGACCCTTGGAAGAGTGGTGGAGGTCCCAGTGGAATTATAAGACAATATCAATGCCCCTTGGAAAAGTGGTGGAGGTCGCAGTGGAATAAAAAGACAATATCAATGCCCCTTGAAAGAGATGAGGAGGTCACAGTAGCTTAACAAGATGGTTTTAATGCCCCTTGGAAAAGTGGTGGAGGTCGCAGTAGCTTAACAAGATGGTTTTAATGCCCCTTGGAAAAGTGGTGGAGGTCGCAGTAGCTTAACAAGACTGTTTTAATGCCCCTTGGAAAAGTGGTGGAGGTCACTGTAGCTTAACAAGACGGTTTTAATGCCCCTTGGAAAAGTGGTGGAGGTCACAGTAGCTTAACAAGATGGTTTTAATGCCCCTTGGAAAAGTGGTGGAGGTCACAGTAGCTTAACAAGACGGTTTTAATGCCCTTTGGAAAAGTGGTGGAGGTCGCAGTAGCTTAACAAGACGGATTTAATGCCCCTTACAAGAGCCATACAGTACAGCATCGTAAAAATATTATTCCCATTATTGGGGAGTGGATCTCCCACTTGCTTTTCGTTAAGCCTTCCAAGCAAAAGCTGACAAAAATAAGGATGGAGGAACGTTCAATAATGGCAACATGGACCACGGTCACCCTGGTGGTATACTGGTGGTGGAGGCTGAGGATAAGAAGAAGAACATAAAACAGCCGAAATGAGGAAGCATATACCCATGTGTGGGTGTGAAGCGGTGCATGTGAATACACCTCCCGAAATAGCACAGTGGATTTGACTTTATGTTACTCTGCTGTCATTTGGTGGTGATGAGAAGTCTGGCCCAATCCAGCCCTTGTTTATTTTGATAAGGGTCAGCTAGTCAGCATTGTCAGTTGACAGGCGAGTGCGCTTATCAGTTATAATTCCCCCAGCGGCACTAAAAACACGCTCCGATAACACGCTAGCGGCAGGGCAGGCCAGGACCTCCAAGGCTTACAGAGCGAGTTCATTCCAAGTGTCCAGCTTGGATACCCAATAATTAAAAGGCACAGAGGAATCACGGAGGACGCTGGTACGGTCGGCAAGGTACTCCCTCACCATCTTTTGAAACTTTCCACTCCTTGTAAGAGTACCCCGCGCCTCAGAATCTGTCCGAAGGGAGGGTCTGAGAAAACTGTCCCAGAACGTTGACAGTGTTCCCCTGCCTATGCTGGATTGGAGTTGCGTCACTCTCCCATGTACACCTTGGTTGGGCAATGAACTGTGACCTCTGCCGCTAGCGTGTTCAGATGGGAATTTTTTTAACAGTTCTGCAGCAAGGGGATTCTGGTACAGCCCCATTTTTGTAGACCTCTCCACCTCAGGAATAAGAAAGTGAAAGTTCTCCTTGTAGTGGGGGTCTAAAAGTGTCACCAACCAGTAATGACTGTCACCCAACATTTTGACAACGCGAGGGTCACAGTTAAGGCAGCGTAACATAAAGTCAGCCATGCGTGCCAGACTGGTAACGGGCAAGACTTCCGTGTCCTCACCAAGATGACGACTGACCATGCTCTCCTGCTCCTTCTCCTCCTCCTTCTCCCCGCTGTCCTCAGGTCACCCATGCTGAACTGACGGTATGACAGTTGTACAGGTACTACCGTCTACAACGCATGATACAAGCTCCTGTTCTTCCTCCTCCTCCTCCTCCTCTCCCTCATTGTCCCCCAATGCACGTTGGGATGAGATGAGGCTGGGCTGTGTGTAATGGGCCGCTACGGCTTCTTGATCCATCTCATCATACTCTGGCTGCAATGCCTCCTCTTTAATTCTCTGCAGAGAGCGTTGCAAAAGACAGAAAAGTGGAATGCTGACGCTAATGATGGTGTCATCGCCACTCACCCTCTTGGTGGACTCCTCAAAGTTTGTCAAGATGGTACATATGTCAGACATTCAGGTCCACTCCTGAGGTCCTATGTGTGGAGTCTGACCTGAATATCGACGGCCTTGTTGCAGCTGGTTCTCCACAACTGCTCTCTTCTGCTCACAAATCCTTTGCAACATGTGGAGGGTAGAGTTCCAACGTGTGGGGACATCACACACCAGTCAGTGTGACGGAAGCTGCAAACGCTGCGGCAACCCAGCAAGGGCGGCAGAAGCTGCAGCCGACTTGCGAAAATGAACAGACAGGCGGCATACTTTGAGGAGCAGATCTGGCAACTCTGGGTATGATTTAAGTAACCGCTGAACCACGAGGTTAAGCACATGAGCCAGGCATGGTACGTGTGTGAGCTCGCCTCACCTCAGAGCCGCCACCAGGTTACGGCCATTGTCACACACGACCATGCCTGGATGTAGGTTCAGCGGTCTCAGCCACAGATCTGCCTGCTCTTTCACAGCTGTCCACAACTCACAAGCAGTGTGAGGTTTCTCACCTAAGCTTATGAGTTTCAGCACAGCCTGTTGCCGCTTGGCTGAGTCAGTACTGCAGTGCTTCCAGCTTGTAACTGATGTGGTGATATCTGAGATGGAGGCTGAACATGAGGAGGAGGATGATGCGCAGGAGCTGTACACTCTGGGGGCAACTCTGACTGACATAGGGCCCGCAATCCTCAGTGTGGGGAGGATGTGTTCCGTCCCATGGTCCGACTGGGTCCCGGCTTCCACTATGTTTACCCAGTGTGCCGTCAGGGAGATGTACCGTCCCTGGCCACAAGCACTTGTCCACGCGTCCGTTGTCAGGTGGACTCTCCCAGTAACTGCGTTGTTGAGGTCACGGCAGATGTTTTGGGACACGTGCTTGTGTAGTGCGGGGATGGCACACCGGGCAAAATAGTGTCGGCTGGGGACCAAGTACCGAGGGACGGCCACCGCCATAAGGTTGCGGAAGGATTCTGTCTCCACCAGCCTGAAAGGCAGCATTTCCAAAGCAAGCAGTCAGGAAATGTGCGAATTAAGGACTGTGGCCTGTGGGGCGTAGGCTGCGAATTTCCGCTTTCATTCAAAGGTCTGGAATATGGACAATTGAACGCTGCGGTGGGACGTGGACATGGATGTTGATGCTGTTTCTTGAGAAACTGCCATAACAAGTGAAGACTGAGAGGAGGGGGAATCTTTGCATGCAGTATGGACAGGGGATTGCCTTGCACACACAACAGTGGGTTCTATTGCACGCACAACAGCGGATGAAGCAGTGGTGACACTGGTCGTGGACCCTGGGGTTCACCCCACAAAGTCGGGTGCTTTGCTGCCATGTGCCTGATCATGCTGGTGGTGGTCAGGCTGGTAGTTTTGTCACCCCTGCTGATGCTGGCATGGCTGGTGGTACAAATGGCCTTTTTAGGGTTATCAGCAGAGTCTTTAAAAAAATTCCAGACTCTGGAAGACCTACAGGTTGTACTGGCAACTTCCCTCATGTTGGTGTTACGGGAAACTGTTGCCTGCCTTCTGTGAGCGGCCACCACACTGCTTCTTCCTGCCTGTTGGGGTACTCTGCCTCCCTCACCCTGTGTGCTGCTGGCTTCGCTCTGCATGTCCTCCTGCCACTTTGGCTCAGTTACTAGATCATCCACCACCTCCTCCTCTTCCACTTGCGCACCACGATCCTCCTCCTCACTTCCTGGCAATTGTGTCTCGTCATCGTCCACCTCTTGTGACAAATTGCCAGCGTCGACTTCCTGTGGCCGTGGCTGTTCAAATATTTGGGCATTGCTACATGGGATCTCCTCTTCCACCACTTCAAGCGGAGCAGGCAAGGGGCACAAATCTGGAAATGGACTAGTGAACAGTTCTTCAGAGTGTCCAAGTGTGGGATTAGTTGCTGTCTGACGACACTCGGCATGGTGGGAGGAAGGAGCATCAGGGTGAGGAGGAGTATGCGGTCGAGACTCATGGCTACTAAGATCTGACCGTATGGAAGACAGACCGGAGGTGGTGGTGCCCAGGTAACTGGAAGTATTATCTGCTATCCAATTAATAACTTGTTCACACTGATCAGTTCGCAATACTGGTGTTGTTCTGTGCTTCCCTAGTAATTCGGTCAAGAAGTGGGAGCGAGAAGATGTGGCTGTTGGTTGTGGCACATTTTCACCTTGGCCACGGCCCCGTCCTCTGCACGCACCATCACCAGAACGTACAGTTCCACGTCCCTTGCCACGCGCCTTGCCCATTGTAAAGGAAGTAAAATAGCTTACACTCGCAATATCAATGGAAAAAGGGTAATAAAAAGTAGATTAGAACCGTGGAAGAGGAAAACCACAGTTCTATTTCTCTGACCTACACCCGACTCTTTTATACAATCTGAACAATCAGGGAGAAACTATTACTGTTTTTCTTTACGGAAAAAATAACAAAAGCTGGATAATAGAGATTTTTTTACCGTGGAACAGCAAAACCACAGTTATAATTTACTGGTGTATACCAGACTTTTTTAAATATATATATTTACGGCTGAACAGTGAGCAACACACTCAAACTGTTTTTTTTTTAGATACAAATGGCCCAAAAGTGGATAATACAGAGGTTTGAACCATGGAACTGCTAAACCACACTTCTGTTTCTCTGGCCTACATTACACTATTTTCAACAGATATATTTGTGTCTGAAAAATCAGGGAGACACTATTAGTTTTTTTTTTACGGCAAAAAATGGCAAAAGCAGGATAATAGAGATTTTTTACTGTGGAACAGCAAAACCACAGTTATAATTTACTGGTGTATACCAGACTTTTTTAAATATATATATTTGCGGCTGAACAGTGAGCGACACACTCAAACTGTTTTTTTTAGATACAAATGGCCCAAAAGTGGATAATACAGAGGTTTGAACCATGGTACTGCAAAACCACACTTCTGTTTCTCTGGTCTACACCAGACTATTTTCAACAGATATATTTGTGTCTGAAAAATCAGGGAGACACTATTAGTTTTTTTTTTACGGCAAAAAATGCCAAAAGCAGGATAATAGAGATTTTTTACCGTGGAACAGCAAAACCACAGTTATAATTTACTGGTGTATGCCAGACTTTTTTAAATATATATATTTGCGGCTGAACAGTGAGCGACACACTCAAACTGTTTTTTTTTTAGATACAAATGGCCCAAAAGTGGATGATACTGAGGTTTGAACCATGGAACTGCAAAACCACACTTCTGTTTCTCTGGCCTACACCAGACTATTTTCAACAGATATATTTGTGTCTGAACTGTCACAGACACGCTTTTTTCTTTTTTTTTTTTGGGGGGGGGGGACACCAAAAGGTTAATAAGACGGGTATTTGTACAGTGTGAAGGAGGAAAAAAAACAGAGGATTTAGATGAACAAAAAAGGATTTTTCCTGGCCCCCGAGACCTGGAGCTAAGTCCAGCAATTTCAGCAACAGGAGCACACAGGACTGTAATGCAGCGTTTGCTGGTATAACCACTGCGTCTCCTATACAGCCTGCCTGATATCTGGGATGGATATTAGTCCTGAGAAGGACTGTTTGTTTGTTCTGGCAGCCTTTACAGACCCTACACTAACTATTTTGCAGTATACATCTCTCCCTAAATTAGCAGCGCTGTCCCTGCACTGTCTGATCCCAGCCATCTATGTCCAAGATGGCGGCGCCCTGTTTTAAATACTCGAGGTGACGCTGTGCGGCCAGCCAATCAATGTAATGCCCACAACCAACATGGCTGCCGCATTCCAGTGACTGGCTGGCAATCTCTGTATGTTCATTGGCTCTGTAAAGAGCGCCAAACATGCAGGGCGGAGACCAGAGCTCCCGCCCAAGTAATCCGGAAATGCTCGGTGCTCGCCGAACATCCCGAGTAGCGTGATGCTCGGGCGAGTAACGAGCAGTGTCGAGCATGTTCGCTCAACACTAATGAGAAGACCACCTGCGCTCCCAATTCTTTCACTTTCTTGCCTAAGTCTTCAAAGTCACTGCAGATGGTTTCCAGGTCCTTTCTTGCGGTGTCATTTGTCCCCACATGTATTAGCAGTAGTGTTGAGCCACCCCCGTAGTGTTCGAGTTCGGTTCGGTTCGTCGAACACCCGTGTGTTCGCCGAACTGTTCGTCGAACTGTTCGTCGAACACCTTCGAACACCGTTAAAACCAATGGCAGGCAAACAAAAACACATAGAAACACATAGAAAACACCTTCAAAGGTGTCCAAAAGCTGACAAACTGCTCAGAAGACACAACTAACACATGGAAAAGTGACAAGTACATATAGTCATGCGAAAAGAAAAGAGGTGGAGGAGTAAAAGGAGGGGGAGACACAGATATAGGCATGTCATGCCCTTCTAAAATCCAAAAAGTGAGAAGCCGACACGTTCAGTCCGCTCCTGCCCGTGCCACCTCCGTGTCGCCGGGTTTGTGCCAGAGCCGCGGTGAACCCTGACGGCCAGCCCCCCTCTCCCAATACTGGTGCCTGTCCGCTGGTGGGTCGAGCGAGCCCCCCTGTGGTGGAGGCAGCTCTAAGCTTTTTAATTTAAATTGTCTCTCTAATTTGAATAAATACACTTTAAATCCATTTACAAGGATCTATTGGAGGGCAAGTCTCATGCCAGCAGCCGCGTAATTCCAGCTCCAGTAGCGTCCACTAAAGCTGCTGCAGTTAAAAAGCTTTTATAAGGATCGAGCTCGGCTGTCCACCGCAAGGCATCCTACTGCCAGTCCGAGCCCCTATGCCTTGGGGTGCCTCCTGATGCTCTTCACTGAGTATCCCGTGGTCCCGAAGCATTTCCTTTGAAAAAATGAAGTGTCCAAACTACAGGTGGTGTAGCTTGCTTAACAGCCGGGATAATCCGCTGACTAGCAGACCCTGCTACTAGGCACAAAGTATTTCCTGGGCTAGATGCAGTTAAAAATTTGTAATTAGATACTCTCGTTGGATGCTGAGAAAGCATTCCATAGAGTCTCCTGGCACGCCATATATGATTCTCTTAAAAAGCTTGGGGTAGGGGTCTAGGGGACCCTTTTATAGCCAAAATCACGGCCCTGTATCGCAATACGTCACTTAGGCTGAAGATAAATGGAACTGTAGCACCCTGAGGGCTCGGTTGCTACAGAGGTATTGCACCTCACCCAGAGGTGTGATATCTCACTCTCAGGTAAGGATGTAGTGTGGATCAGGACCCGACACCTGCATGCATTACACCACATTGCCGTGGGGCAGGGCGACCAATATGCCCCTGAGATGGGCACGACAGTCCCTGTCCCTGGCTGGAGTGGGGGGAGGGAACACTGAGGAAGGGGAACCCTGTAGTGCAGGAGCAGGGAGGAAGCAGTTCCTGGGTGCATTGAGAAGGGAGTATAAAAGGTGGGCACCATCTTAGTTCAGTGCAGAGAAGTCTGAGCAGAAGTGGCAGGGAGCAGGGGCTCTGCATGAGCTCTGCTCCGGAGGCGAGCCTAGTAACAGAGGCCCAGGCCTGGAAGAGGGAGAAGGAAGGAAGAGGAGCGGAGAAGGCTCCAGGAACGAGGAACGAAGGGATCTCAGGGGTGCGGACGGGCGAGTCACCACCGCACGCCCGAATCCACCTGCGTGGAGGGGTCAGGCCAAAGGGGGAGACCGGTCCCCGAAACTAGTGGAGGCAGGAAACGACCCTCAGCTAGAAACAGGAGGCTGTGACATTTTATGTGGCACAGCCCCTCGCTACACCCGCTAGGAAGGCACCACATAGGGTCAGGGAAACTGGCGCCAAGTTTACCAAGAGGAGGCCCGAGGCAGCCGGACAGAAGGGTTGGTAAGAAAGGCCAGACAAAGGACACACAAAGGGGGTCCTGTGAAGCACTCCAAAGTTATCTGGGAGTTGTCTGAGCCCCTCACCTGGTGAGCACAGTACGACGTGGGCAGCCGTTACCTGCAGACGTGGTCTGGATAATAAGAACTGTGAGTAAAGGCCCTGGACTGCATCACTGACTCCGTGTCATTACTGCTGCTGCCCTGCACCATCACCCCCATCCTCCGCATACACTGCCCTGAGGCTATACTCCTCCCGTGGGGAGTTATGCTATGCTCTGCTGCACCCACAACACCAGCCTCAGCGGTCTGCCCTGCAGCGGCGGTTCACTCTGACTGCAATCCACGGATGGCGTAGTCGGACATTTAAACATCAAAACCACATAAATAGTTCCGCCACTGGTTTGACCGCCCTGAGCCACGGAACCGGGTTGCCGCCACGGAGACTACAACCACCAGCATCCACCAAAAAGGGTCCGGCTCCGGGTGTCCCAAGGCCCAGGGGGCGCGTCAGAACATTTTCATCACCTTTCACAATCACCAATGGGACAAGGCAGGGATGTTCTCTGTCCCCTCTCTTATACATCCTAGTGACGGAGCACCTGCTCTCATCAATTCGCCATAACCCCAATATTAGGTGGATTGAGGTGGGAGGCACCGAGTACAAGTGCTCTCTATTTGCTGATGATGTCCTAGTATATATCACTCAATCACATATATCCATCCATGCTGTTATGGCTGAAATAGATCACTTTGTTACATGGTCAAATTTTAAAATCAATGCAGCGAAGTCTGAGGCCCTCGATGTCTCCCTCCCTAAATCCATATAGGATTCCATCCAGTCCAACTTTCCCTTTGCCTGGCCCTCACAGGGTATCAAATACTTAGGAATTCCTATTCATAGAGACCTCTCCCATCTATGTTATCTTAATTTTGGGCGCTTTATTGAACAACTCCATACAGACCACGGTTGGCAAGTTAGAACTGTAAGATTCACTACGTGAACCACTGGTGTTTTGTGGAAAAGCACATGTACACTGTGTTCCAAATTATTATGCAAAAAGTGTTTAGGAGTGATAAGGGAAGAATTTGTTTGTTTGTCAGTTAAACTCATTGATGGTGATGTGTGTCAGGGCTCTTTATATCACTGTAAACAATTGCAGACACCTGTGCTAATTAGTTTGGCAGGTGTGTCCAATGAAAGGCAAGACTACTTAAGAAGGCTGTCTCACATTATTAAGCAGCCAACATTTTCTGCCAAAATGGGAAAGGAAAAGGATGTGTCGGCTGCTGAGAAGCAACAAATTGTGGAGTGTTTAGGTCAAGGCATGACTACAATCAACATTGTGCGATGATCAGGATGAAGTGTCTTGGCAATCAAGAAGTATGTAGCTGATTCACAGTACACACGTGTGCGTGCTGATAAGGGCAAATTGAGGACTCTTTCCTACAGGCAATTACGTCAGGTTGAAAGAGCAGGGGCAAAAAAGCCTTGTCATAGCAGCAGACAAGTTTTTGAAGCTGCTGGTGCCTCCAACGTCCCCCGAACAACAAGATGCAGGGTCCTTCAGAGGTTTGCAGCTGTGCATACGCCATCCTGTCGACCTCCTCTATCCACTTCACACAAGCAGAAATGGCTCCAGTGGGCCAAACATTACATGAAGACTGATTTCAAAACTGTTTTGTTCACGGATGAGTGCCGTGCAGCGCTCGATGGTCCAGATGGATGGAGTGGAGGATGGCTGGTTGATGGACACCCCACGCAAACACGGCTACAGCGCCAACAAGGAGGAGGTGGAGTAATGTTTTGGGCTGGAATCATGGGGAGAGAGATTGTCGGCCCCTTTAGGATCCCTGAAGGCGCTAAAGATGAACTCCATAATGTATGTGGATTTTCTCAAACAGCACTTCCTGCCATGGTTCAAGAAGAAGAACCGTGTATTTCACAGCAAGATCATTTTTCTGCATGATAATGCACCATCTCATGCTGCACATAAAACATCTGCATCTCTGGCTGATATGGGCATAAAAGGGAACAAACTTATGGTGTGACCCCCATGCTCCCCTGACCTCTACCCCATTCAGAACCTTTGGAGCATCATTAAAAGGAGTGTCTATGATGGCGGGAGGCAGTTCACATCTAAGCAACAGCTCTGGGAGGGTATTCTGTCCTCATGCAAAACAATTGAAGCAGAAACCATCCAAAACCTGACAAATTCAATGGACGAGAGAGTTCAGAAGCTCCTTTCGAACAAGGGGTCCTATGTGGAAATGTAACATCACCTAGAATAAAGTTTTGAGTTGAAAACTGTTTGATTTCAGTTTCTAACAACCTGCTAATGCTTATAATTTCAAAAATGACCATTTTTTTGGTCTTTATTAAAATGAAAAGGTTGATCGAAAAGTTTGGGGGATCTAAGAGTGTGGCAACCCAGTAGTCATGATTACTTCGAATTCTGACAATATGAGGGTCATGCTGCAGGTAGTGCAGCAAGAAGGCACTTATGTGTCTTGCGCATCTCGGAGCCCCAAAATTATTTTCCGGGCTAGATGCAGCTAAAAATTATTATTAATTTTAAATCTGGTGAAGCTTTAGTATAGATGGCCTAATAGGATCAGTGCTGCACACTGCTACAAAGCCCAAATTATTTTCCAGTCAAGATACAGATAAACATGATTAGTAATTTTAAATCTGGTGGAGCTTATTATAGATGGCCTAATAGAATCAGTGCTGCACACTGCTACAAAGCCCAAATTATTTTCCAGCCAAGATACAGATAAACATGATTAGTAATTTGAAAGCTTAAAACGGTTGGTAGGGTGATTTTAACCAATCATCAAGCTTTTACTCTCCCCAGGATGACACAGGGGTAGAAAAGTCGTTTCGGATCCATGATTTGTTCATCTTTATGAACGTGAGTCTGTCTACATTATCAGTGGAGAGCCGCGTGCGCTTATCTGTCAGCACACCACCAGCAGCGCTGAACACACGTTCAGACAGAACGCTGGCTGCGGGACATGACAAGATCTCCAAGGCGTAAGTGGCTAGCTCCGGCCATTTATCCAGATTGGAAGCCCAAAAAGACCAAGGGTCCAGTGACACAGTCGTGGCTTCAATGTTTACTTGGAGATACTCCTGTACCATCGTCTCTAGGCGTTGCCTATGTGTCAGACTTCTTGTCTCCTGTGGCCTTGCAAAGGATGGGCTAAAAAAGTGGTGAAATGATTCCGCAAAATTGATGTTACCAGCAGATACTGTGGTTCTGTTACGGTTTGAGTGCTGAACACTTGACGGTCCCACGGTTGGCAAGTTGGAACTGTGAGATTCACTACGTGCACCACTGGTATTTTGTGGAAAAGCACATGTAAGATTCTGCAACAGTCTCTGCTGATACTCCTGCATGCGTGCATCCCTTTCTATGGCAGGAATAATTTCTGCAAATTTACTTTTGTACTGGGGATCTAACAGTGTGGCAACCAAGTAGTCAGGATTATTTCTAATTCTCACAATTCGAGGGTCATGTTGCAGGTAGTGCAGCAAGAAGGCACTCATGTGTGTTGCGCATCCAGGAGCACCAAGTCCCTGTTGTGTTGGTGGCGAGGTAACAATCATGCTTCCTTCCTCTGTCCTCTCCCCCCAACCTCGCACAACAGAAATGTGATCAAGGTCTCCCTCATCTGATGAGTCTTCCATCAGTTCGTCCTCCACTTCTTCCTGGGCTCCTGCACCTTCCTCACTAGTTTGGCTGCTACCATGCGCCCTGGTAAAACCATCTCCCCCACCCTCACATGCCTGCCACCTTGGTGCTGCCGACCGTCTGGACCTTGCAGATGTTAGCCCTTCCGCATACAACTCCTCCTCCTCTACTTCCTCCACCTCCTCTTGTGCCACCACCTGACTCCGAATTCTGTTTAACATGTGCTCCAGCATGTAAATCACCGGAATAGTCATGCTGATAATGGCATCGTCAGCACTAAACATCTTCGTCGCCATTTCAAAACTGTGCAGAAGGGTGCATAGGTCCCTGATCTGAGACCACTCCTCCAGCGTGATTTGCCCCACCTCTGGATCTCGTTGGCCCAGGCTATACGTCAGAACGTATTGCACCAGGGCTTGTCGGTGCTGCCACAGTCGCTGCAACATGTGCAGAGTTGAATTCCACCGGGTAGGCACATCGCATTTTAGCCGGTGAAGTGGCAGGCCCAACGACTTCTGTAGAGATGTAAGTCGCTGAGCTGCGGGATGCGAACGGCGAAAGTGAGCACACAGCGACCGTGCCCTCTGCAGAAGGCCATCTAGTCTGGGATAGTGGGCTAAAAATTGCTGGACAACCAGGTTCAACACGTGAGCCATACAAGGCACGTGTGTGACATTGCCCCGGCGAAGGGCCGCACCCAGGTTTGCAGCATTGTCGCACACGGCCTTCCCTGGTTTCAGGTCCAGTGGAGACAACCATTCATGAAATTGGTTCTCCAGAGCTGACCACAACTCCTCAGCTGTGTGACTCACATTTCCCAGACATTTCAATGTAAAAACCGCCTGATGACGTTGAGCCCTGCTGCCAGCATAGTAAGGAGGTGTGCAGGATCCCTTCTGCGCAGTTAGAAAGCTTGTGGCATGACCAGACAGGCTTTGGGTGCAGGTGGAAGACCGAGAGGAGGTTGAGGAGGCAGAAGCAGTGGAGGAACTTTGACATAAAGAGGATTGACGCACAACTCGTGGGGACGGCAAGACTTGGACAGCAGCCCCTTGTCCTGCTGTCACCATAGTTACCCAGTGCCCAGTCAGCGACATGTAACGCCCCTGTCCATGCCTACTCGTCCAAGTGTCTGTGGTGAAATGCACCCTGTCACACACAGAGTTTCTCAAAGAAGCGGTGATGTTGTGTGCGACATGCTGGTGGAGCGCAGGCACACCTTTCTTTGAGAAGTAGTGCCGACTGGGCATCTGGTACTGGGGCACTGCGACGGACATAAGGTCTCGAAAATCCTCTATGTCCACCAGGCGGAAAGGCAGCATTTCTGTAGCCAAGAACTTGCAGATGGTGAAATTCAACCTCTTAGCTTTCTCATGGCTAGGAGGAAATGGTCTTTTACTTGTCCACATCTGAGGGACCGAGGGCTGGCTTTTGTGCTTAGACGGGGTTGATAAGGGTGTCCCCGGCAAACTGCCGGTCTGTGAGGAAGATGCAGGCGGACATGTTAGGTTGCCTTGATCCAAAGGTGGTGCTATCGATGTCGGACAGCGCTCAACACCAGCTGGTGTTACCACCTCCAAAGAAAATGATGACCTGCCAATCACGCTGGCTGTTGCGGGTAAAGAGCTGGCAGGTCTGCGCCCCAAAACAGGTGTGACTGCTGTCCCCCCAGTCACAGAGGATGAAGAGGCCGCGGATGCACAAGATATGGCAGACGGTGGTTGGCCCGGCCGGCTAGGCCGCATTGTAGCACACTGAGCTTCCCACTGCAACTTATGCTTCATGTCCATGTGCCGGTTCATGCATGAAGTACTCAAACTATGTATTTTTTGGCCTCTACTTAGCTTTTGCTGACAAATGTTACAGATAACACGAGTTGGGTCATCTTTATCGATCTGAAAAAATGCCCAGGCTTTGCAAGGCTTAGCACCCATGCGACCTGAAGAGCCACCACGACTTGTGGTGAGAGGCAGAGTTGTGTTTGAGGATGCAGTTGTTGACGTGCTTCCAGTACTACGTCTCTGTCCAGGAAGGCGCAACCTGACCTCGTCGTCACTAGCATCTTCCTCCACCTCCTTTGCTGACCTCATCTCTTGGCTGACTGTGGGTTGACAGTAAGTGGGATCTCCAACCTCATCATCATCACCCTGTGCGTTATCACACCCGTCGTCCTCAGAGCCAACCTGTTCCTGCCCTGACAAAAAACTAAAGTTGTCGCTCCAATCAGGTATTTGAGTCTTATCATCGTCTTCCTCATTGTCTCCACCAACAGGAGTTACAGTTTGGGAATGAGGGTCTACATTATGGTCAGAACCTTCTGCGTCTGGTCCTGGATCCGACTCATAAAGATTCTGGGCATCAGTGCAGATCATTTCCTCGTCTGGATTCACAGAAGCGCTGGAGTCGACCTCTGATTCCCAGGCTATAGTATGAGTAAACAGCTCTGCAGACTCAACCATCTGTTCTACCTCATACTCAGACGGGCAGCTGGAGATTTGGGAGCTGTGAGGAAGCAAGTGCGATTGGGGTGACACCTTTGAGGACTGGAGTATATGTGATGTTGAAGTTGATGTGGAGGAGAGCCCACTTAAAGGAGCACTTGATATCTGTTGAAGCACCTGCTGTTTTTGTGCCTCATCTGGAATTTGTAGCGATTGGCGTGGCCGTAAGAAAGGGATCTTATCACATTGTCCGCTAAAAGAAGTAGACATTTTAGTTTGGCTGGAAGATGGTCTTTCTTCTGCAGATGTTACTGTTGCTTTAACACCTACCCCACGGACACAACCTTTTTTCCCCTTCCCAACACGCCTATTCCCCTTTCCACCAGCAGCAGGCCTTTTTCCACTCATTTTGGTGGTTAACTAATTAACAACTCTGGAGTTGTTTGCACAAAAAAACAATGGATGGGAACCGAGCAGAGCTGAGTGGCCAAACTGTGGTATTAGGCCAAAACTATTGGCTGGGTTAGATGCAGAAAAAAATTATATTCAATTTGCAACCTGATGGAGGTCGGTATAGATGGACTAATAGAGAAAGTCCCACACACTGCTAGAAGGCCAAATATTTTTTCAGAGCTAGATGCAGATAAAAATTATTTTTAATTTGCAACCTGATGGAGGTCAGTATAGATGGACTAATAGAGAAAGTCCCACACACAGCTAGAAGCCCAATATTTTTTCAGAGGTAGATGCAGAAAAAAATATATTCAGTTTGCAACCTGATGGAGGTCTGTATAGATGGATTAATAGAACAAGTCCCACACACAGCTAGAAGCCCAATATTTTTTCAGAGGTAGATGCAGAAAAAAATATATTCAGTTTGCAACCTGATGGAGGTCTGTATAGATGGATTAATAGAACAAGTCCCACACACAGCTAGAAGCCCAATATTTTTTCAGAGGTAGATGAAGAAAAAAATATATGCAGTTTGCAACCTGATGGAGGTCAGTATAGATGGACTAATACAACAAGTCCCACACACAGCTTGAAGCCCAATATTTTTTCAGAGCTAGATGCAGAAAAAAATTATATTCAATTTGCAACCTGATGTAGGTCAGTATAGATGGACTAATACAACAAGTCCCACACACAGCTAGAAGCCCAATATTTTTTCAGAGGTAGATGCAGAAAAAAATATATTCAGTTTGCAACCTGATGGAGGTCTGTATAGATGGATTAATAGAACAAGTCCCACACACAGCTAGAAGCCCAATATTTTTTCAGAGGTAGATGAAGAAAAAAATATATGCAGTTTGCAACCTGATGGAGGTCAGTATAGATGGACTAATACAACAAGTCCCACACACAGCTAGAAGCCCAATATTTTTTCAGAGCTAGATGCAGAAAAAAATTATATTCAATTTGCAACCTGATGGAGGTCAGTATAGATGGACTAATAGAATGATGCTATGCCCAAAAGATTTTACTTCACTAGGTGCAGTAAAAAAATTGGTATTCTATACACAGGTGGTATATCTTGCAACACAGATAGGCTACTCCACTGACTAACACACTCTGCAATAGGCCAAAAAGGATTAGCTTTGCTAGATTCAGCCAAATGCTGTGAAAAAAACTTGCACAGCACTGGCACAGACCTGCCTGGCAAAAACTGATAGGAACTGATGTAACCTAGTCCTGAAAAGGACTCCAATTACAATTAGTCTTTACTCCCACAATCTATCTATTTAAGAGCACAGACCTGCCTGATAAAAGTCGTAGGAAATGCTGTAACCTAGTCCTTAAAAGGACTGCAATCACAACTATTCCCTACTCCCAAGCTATCTGTAGATTTGTGCGAAAATTGGCTTGAAATTAACAAGGTATAGCGCACACAGCAACAGCGGTGCCGTCTAACACGCAGCTGCAGCAGTGAGAAAATGGTGGCGACGGGGAAAATGGCTTGGTCTTATAGGGCAAGGACATGTGACATACACTGCCAATCACACATGCCCTTGTTTGTGTGAAAAAAAGCACTTCGCTCCGTGTGTGCGCTGCTGATAGGCTGACAGATTGCACCTCCCCACTGTAAATGCGGGAAAGAGAAAAAAAAATGGAGATCTTCATTGTTCCTGCAGAGATCCATCCCCTGCCCCTCCCCCAGCCCCGCTGTACACTCAAACTGCGTATTAACATTAATTTTCATCATTACTGAGAAAAAATCCAGTTATGATTTTGGTGCACGAACAGTTATCGAACATAACCTCGAACAGCCGAATTTTTCTCAAATTGTTCGTGTTCGCCGAACGGCTCGAACACCGCCCAAAACAGCTCGAATTTGAGATTGGCGAACAGTTCGAGTAGAACAACGCTCATCTCTAATTAGCAGGAATGGGTAGTGATCTGTAGGTCCGAAGAGTCTTGATATCCCTTCCTGTCAGACACATCTTTAATTTCTACTCCTGGAAGACAGCACGTTTCTCTTGAGGTTATGTCTGGTCTGCAGATAGCGGCCTCTGTTCCTTTCAACAGGGAATCCCCCATGACCACCACTCTCCGTTTTTTCTTCACAACATTTTTCTTTCTCCATCCAGGAGGATTCTGAGGGCTTACAAGGTTCTTCATTGTGGGCAAAGTCTTATATTGCTGTATTTCTTCATGGTTCTCCTGCGTGAGAGCCTGGTACTGGTTCCTGAGCAGTATGGCTGCTGACTGCCTCTCGATCCTCTTGCTTCTCTGGGTCACATGCTTCCATTCCTCTGTTTCGTCAGGTGCAGTTCGAATTTCTTCTCTTTCTGTATCATGAAGAGATAATTCTGCTCTGTTTAAGAACTCTTCACCTTCCTTAATGATTTTCAAGGTAGTTAACCTCTCTTCTAGATTTCGCAACTTTTCCTCCAACAGGGACACAAGCTTGCATTTCTGGCATGTGAAGTTTGGCTTTTCCACTGGCAAGTCTGTGATCATGTAGCAGGATATGTAGCTCACCAAATGGCTCCTGGACTCTTCCATGTTCTTATTGTTGATATGTTATGAAAACAGTGAAAAACGCTCCAAAATTCACCGATGTCCTCCTTTCAGCTCCAACGGCCAAAATCCATTGTTCTTTGAGTTCGGGGAGACTCTTCACTTATCCCAAAATGCAGTGAGAATATGCAAATTGTTTCCTCAGGACTCCTCCCCTGGTTGAGATGAAGCAAGGAGCCATACAGGGTGATTACACACAGCCAAGCCTCATCTGATCCCAACGTGGACTGGGTGGAAATGAGCAAGAGGAGGAGGAGGAGGAAGGACAGGAGCTAGTTTCATACACTATAGACGGTACTACCTGCATAGTTGTCATACCGTCTGTTCAGCGTGGATGGCCAGAGGACAGAGAGGAGGAGGAGGAGAGCATGGTCAGTCATCCTCTTGGTGAGGACACGGAAGTCTTGCCTGTTAGTAGTCTGGCACGCATGGCTGAGTTTATGTTACGCTGCCTTTCCCATGACCCTCGCGTTCTGAAAATTTTAGGTGACAGTCATTACTGGTTGGTGACACTTCTAGACCCAAGCAACAAGGAGAACTTTCTATCTCTTATTCCTGAGGCGGACAGGTCTACAAAAATGGGGCTGTACCAGAAGGCCCTTGTTACGGAACTATTAAAGAAATTCCCATCTGAAATTGCTGGCGGCAGAGGGCACACTTCGTTGGACAACCAAGGAGTACAGGCAAGAGAGACACAACTTCAGACCTGAAGAGGCAGGGGAACACTGTCAAAGTTCTGGGAGAGTTTTCTCAGACCCTCCCATCGCACAGGCCCTGAGGCGCGGGGTACTCTCACAAGGAGTGCAAAGTTTGGGAAGATGCTGAGGGAGTACCTTGCCGACTGTACCAACGTCCTCCGTGATTCCGCTGTGCCTTATAATTATTGGGTATCCAAGTTTTATACGTGAAATGAACTGGCTCTCTATGCCTTGGAGGTCCTGGTCTGCCCTGCCGCCAGCGTTTTATCAGAGCGGGTTCTTAGTGCCGCTGGTGGAATTATAACTGATAAGCGCATCCACCTGTCAACTGAAAATGCTGACAGGCTGACTCTTATAAAAATGAACAAGGGCTGGATTGGGCCAGACTTCTCAACACCACCGAATGATAGCAGCGTAACATAAACTCAAATCCAATGTCTTTTCTTGGGATGTGTATTCCCATGCACCTTTTCACACCCACACATGGGTATACGCTTCCTGATTTTGGCTATTTGCTCTTGTCCTCCTCCTTCTCCTCATCCTCCACCACCATATCACCAGGGTGACCGACGTCCGTGATGCAACACCCACATAATTTTTTTAAAGGGTGTTTATGATGCCCGTAGAAAATTTTTTTTATACAGTATGTTCATGTATACCCCCCAGGGGTAAATGTTTGTCAGCCCATACACTTAGTGCATGGGCATTACAAGTATAGGAAGCCCGCTCCTTTCTAATGGAAACATTTTTTTATGAGTCCCTCTTCCACGTCTCTTCCAAGGGTCATTGAAGTGCCTCCAAATTTTTGGCAGCCCTTGCATTCACTGCATAGGCCAACACTATGGGAGACTCTCTCCTTTCTAATGGGAATTTGTCATTACTGTGGCCCTGCTCTATGTGTCTTTAAATTCATAGTGGGGTTTTTCCTAAAATTGGTCAGTCGTTGGACTCACTGCATACCCTATAACTGTATGCCTATCTCTTCCTGGGCGCATGGGAGAGACTTATTTTTGGCGACGGGGGCACCCAGGCCATGGACCATGTGCTCTGTTGGTTACGCTACATCGATGACATTCTGTTTATTTGGCGTGGCACAGTGCAGCACCTCGAGAGCTTTATGGCACAATTAAATGCTAATTTATGGGGAATTAGACTAACATACAAATTTGATACACAAAGAATTGAGTTCCTGGATGTCTGTCTTGGGGTGGACAGCGCCGGGCACCTCCAGACGGACATGTACAGGAAACCCACATCGGTCAATTCCCTCATACATGCTACCAGTGCACACTATCCTGCTACTATTAGGGCCGCCCCGGTCGGGCAATTCCTGAGGGCGAGACGGATCTGCTCTTCAGACCCTAAATTTGAGCAACATGCCACCGATCTAAAACAAAGATTTGAATCTCGGGGCTATAATAAACGATGCATTAAGCAGGGCTATGATCGAGCGAGACGTACTCCTAGAAACCATTTACTATATCCCAACAAACGGAGCAAATCTGAAGATGGGCAGAGAAAGATACGATATATATATCTTCTTATAACCATGAATGGGAGAGCGTGAGAAAAATAATGAACAAACATTGGAACATCTTGACGACTGACACCTCCCTGGGCTCTATCCTTGGGGACTACCCTTTGATGACTCCTAGACGATCTAACAACCTAAAGGACATCTTGGTCTCGAGCCACTATGTACCAGCTCGAGTAAACCCCTTTGGTTCCCATGGTCCCACATTGGGGATGTTCCCCTGCGGTCGCTGTCGTGCCTGCGCCAATGTCCTACGCTGCACCACGTTCACATCCTCGGATGGTAAAAGAGAGTTTAACATCAGACATCATATCTCTTGTAATACAAACAATGTGATTTACTATGCAACATGCGATTGCTCGTTGATCTACATTGGGCTCACCTCACGAGAACTCCGGGTACGTGTCCGTGAGCATGTGCGGGACATTGGCGCGGCCAGGACAGTGACCGATGTGACAGAGCTTAAAACCATCCCTAGGCATTTTAGGGAAGTCCATAATTGTGACCCGGGAGGCCTGAAAATTCGTGGGATTGATATCATCCACATGGGCGCCCGAGGGGGTAACGTGAAGAAAATCTTGGCCCAAATAGAGGCCAAGTGGATCGTGACATTGGACACCTTGTCACCAAAAGGCTTGAATGAGTCTTTATCATTTTCTTACTTCTTGTGATTGTATTTTAGTCTCCTACCTAATATTGTGTACCTCTGTATCATATCCATTCTTTTAACCCCCCCCTTTATTTCTCTCCCCCTCTTCCCTTTCCTCTCTTTTCTTCTCTTCCCCTTCTCTTTTCAGTTCCTTCCCATAACTTCATTTTGCATTGGTGCTTTTTTTCTTTGGTTTTAATATATACTGTGGAATATAGTTTTGTGCTTATCCTTGATTTTATTTTTATCTTTATTAGAGATGAGCGTTGTTCTACTCGAACTGTTTGCCAATCTCAAATTCGAGCTGTTTTGGGCGGTGTTCGAGCCGTTCGGCGAACACGAACAATTTGAGAAAAATTCGGCTGTTCGAGGTTATGTTCGATAACTGTTCGTGCACCAAAATCATAACTGGATTTTTTCTCAGTAATGATGAAAATTAATGTTAATACGCAGTTTGAGTGTACAGCGGGGTGGGGGGAGGGGCAGGGGATGGATCTCTGCAGGAACAATGAAGATCTCCATTTTTTTTTCTCTTTCCCGCATTTGCAGTGGGGAGGTGCAATCTGTCAGCCTATCAGCAGCGCACACACGGAGCGAAGTGCTTTTTTTCACACAAGCAAGGGCATGTGTCATTGGCAGTGTATGTCACATGTCCTTGCCCTATAAGACCAAGCCATTTTCCCCGTCGCCACCATTTTCTCACTGCTGCAGCTGCGTGTTAGACGGCACCGCTGTTGCTGTGTGCGCTATACCTTGTTAATTTCAAGCCAATTTTCGCACAAATCTACAGATAGCTTGGGAGTAGGGAATAGTTGTGATTGCAGTCCTTTTAAGGACTAGGTTACAGCATTTCCTACGACTTTTATCAGGCAGGTCTGTGCTCTTAAATAGATAGATTGTGGGAGTAAAGACTAATTGTACTTGGAGTCCTTTTCAGGACTAGGTTACATCAGTTTCTATCAGTTTTTGCCAGGCAGGTCTGTGCCAGTGCTGTGCAAGTTTTTTTCACAGCATTTGGCTGAATCTAGCAAAGCTAATCCTTTTTGGCCTATTGCAGAGTGTGTTAGTCAGTGGAGTAGCCTATCTGTGTTGCAAGATATACCACCTGTGTATAGAATACCAATTTTTTTACTGCACCTAGTGAAGTAAAATCTTTTGGGCATAGCATCATTCTATTAGTCCATCTATACTGACCTCCATCAGGTTGCAAATTGAATATAATTTTTTTCTGCATCTAGCTCTGAAAAAATATTGGGCTTCTAGCTGTGTGTGGGACTTGTTCTATTAATCCATCTATACAGACCTCCATCAGGTTGCAAACTGAATATATTTTTTTCTGCATCTACCTCTGAAAAAATATTGGGCTTCTAGCTGTGTGTGGGACTTGTTCTATTAATCCATCTATACAGACCTCCATCAGGTTGCAAACTGAATATATTTTTTTCTGCATCTACCTCTGAAAAAATATTGGGCTTCTAGCTGTGTGTGGGACTTGTTGTACTAGTCCATCTATACTGACCTCCATCAGGTTGCAAACTGAATATATTTTTTTCTGCATCTAGCTCTAAAAAAATATTTGGCCTTCTATCTGTGTGTGGGACTTGTTCTATTAGTCCATCTCTACTGACCTCCATAAGGTTGCAAACTGAATATAATTTTTTTTTGCATCTACCTCTGAAAAAATATTTGGGCTTCTAGCTGTGTGTGGGACTTGTTCTATTAGTCCATCTATACTGACCTCCATAAGGTTGCAAACTGAATATATTTTTTTTCTGCATCTACCTCTGAAAAAATATTTGGCCTTCTAGCTGTGTGTGGGACTTGTTCTATTAGTCCATCTATACTGACCTCCATCAGGTTGCAAATTGAATATAATTTTTTTCTGCATCTAGCTCTGAAAAAATGTTTGGCCTTCTAGCAGTGTGTGGGACTTGTTCTATTAGTCCATCTATACTGACCTCCATCAGGTTGCAAATTCAAAATAATTTTTTGTCTGCATCTACCTCTGAAAAAATATTTGGCCTTCTAGCAGTGTGTGGGACTTGTTCTATTAGTCCATCTATACTGACCTCCATCAGGTTGCAAACTGAATATAATTTTTTTCTGCATCTACCTCTGAAAAAATATTTGGGCTTCTAGCTGTGTGTGGGACTTGTTCTATTAGTCCATCTATACTGACCTCCATAAGGTTGCAAACTGAATATAATTTTTTTCTGCATCTACCTCTGAAAAAATATTTGGCCTTCTAGCTGTGTGTGGGACTTGTTCTATTAGTCGATCTATACTGACCGCCATCAGGTTGCAAATTGAATATAATATTTTTCTGCATCTAGCTCTGAAAAAATGTTTGGCCTTCTAGCAGTGTGTGGGACTTGTTCTATTAGTCCATCTATACTGACCTCCATCAGGTTGAAAATTCAAAATAATTTTTTGTCTGCATCTACCTCTGAAAAAATATTTGGCCTACTAGCAGTGTGTGGGACTTGTTCTATTAGTCCATCTATACTGACCTCCATCAGGTTGCAAACTGAATATAATTTTTTTCTGCATCTACCTCTGAAAAAATATTTGGGCTTCTAGCTGTGTGTGGGACTTGTTCTATTAGTCCATCTATACTGACCTCCATAAGGTTGCAAACTGAATATATTTTTTTTCTGCATCTACCTCTGAAAAAATATTTGGCCTTCTAGCTGTGTGTGGGACTTGTTCTATTAGTCCATCTATACTGACCGCCATCAGGTTGCAAATTGAATATAATATTTTTCTGCATCTAGCTCTGAAAAAATGTTTGGCCTTCTAGCAGTGTGTGGGACTTGTTCTATTAGTCCATCTATACTGACCTCCATCAGGTTGCAAATTCAAAATAATTTTTTGTCTGCATCTACCTCTGAAAAAATATTTGGCCTTCTAGCAGTGTGTGGGACTTGTTCTATTAGTCCATCTATACTGACCGCCATCAGGTTGCAAACTGAATATAATTTTTTTCTGCATCTACCTCTGAAAAAATATTTGGCCTTCTAGCTGTGTGTGGGACTTGTTCTATTAGTCCATCTATACTGACCTCCATCAGGTTGCAAATTGAATATAATTTTTTTCTGCATCTAGCTCTGAAAAAATGTTTGGCCTTCTAGCAGTGTGTGGGACTTGTTCTATTAGTCCATCTATACTGACCTCCATCAGGTTGCAAATTCAAAATAATTTTTTGTCTGCATCTACCTCTGAAAAAATATTTGGCCTTCTAGCAGTGTGTGGGTCTCATTGTATTAGGCCATCTATACCAAGCTCCACCAGCTTTTCAATTAATAATAATTTTTCGCTGCATCTAGCCCTGAAAATAATTTTTCTTCCCAATAGTGGTAGCAATAGAAATATGGGGCGCGCTCCTGGCTTACAAAAATATACGCTTCATAACAAAAAACACCAGCTTAGCGCACTGCATTAATAAGATGGCATCATCGTCTCTCCCAGTGCTAGGCCTACTACCCAGGCTAGCATTACTGTGCCTAAAACACAATGTATGGGTCCGCGCTAGCCACTATGCTGAGGGGTCTAAAGCTGCTGCTAACGCTTTATAACAATTCAATTGGCAGATTTTCACAGAGCTCTTCCACAATGCCCACCCATCGGGACAACAGTTGCCCACCTTCCCTATGGGATCTAGTGGCGAATAGTTGATGCCATTAATCAGAGCGTCAGTTGCCCCGTCGACGTGGCAAGCATACGGTAAGGCATGGGAAGAGTGGACACGACTAGTAGCAGGCAGACGGGTTGACCAATGTGAACAAGCCAGATCACAAGTCACCATAGAATTTCTCCACCAGCTAATGATGAGGGGCATATCAGGGGCGTCAGCGCAGCGGTGTCTGACCGGAGTAGCATTTCACTTCCAACTACTGAATTGGGGAGATGTGACAAAGATTCATCATCAGACAATCCATAAAAGGGTGGAAAAGGGGTCAGCCAAGTCAGGAGTGTAGACGTCCCGTCCCGTGTCACTAAAACTGATTTCTCACATCATATCCCTAACACCATTAACATGACACTCACAATTTGAAGCAACACTACTGTCTACTGCATTTGTGATCGCCTTCTTCGGGGCGCTATGCATAAGCGAATTAGTCCCTCAATCCAAAATTAGCACCAGTGGAGGCTTATTACACCAGGACGTAGTCATAGGCAATAATGCAATACGTCTACGCATACACAAATCGAAAATGGTTCCAGCGGGCAGGGGCACTTGGGTACTTCTACAACCCACAAACGGTACACTGAGTCGGGTAACAATAGTAAAACCATATCTAACCATCAGATCACAAAGTAATTTGTTCCTATCACACATTGATGGGACGCCATTATCATGATACCAGTTCCAAGCTATATTTAATAAATGCATAACATCGGCAGGGAACCACCCCAAAGATTACGGGACACACTCATTCCGCATAGGCGCGGCCACAGAAGCAGCAAGAGCAGGACTGTCAGAAACGGAAGTTCAGAGGATAGAGAGATGGTGATCCACGTGTTTGGCAAGATACATAAGACCGGACTTGTTATCCTAACGTGGTTTGTTTCTTTTACAGGTGACGCTAAGCCAACAGTGTGGGTGATAGGCCACTCGTATATATATTGGGCAGATTAAAGGGCGAAAGTCCGCCCAGGCGGGAGGAAATTAGAGTTTCATAACATATTTCAACTGGAGAGGTATTAGAGGCCTGCTATGGCCACAGGTACTAATGGAGGTAATCAAGGTAGGGAGAGAGGCAAGATGTTTGGTCATCTTAGTTATACAGGCCGGGGGAAACAACCTAGGTCATCACAAGAGCGCATAACTAATGGCAATAATGAAACTAGACACTGAGCGCTTCAGAGAATTTTTCACAAAACTAGCTATAGTATGGTCAGAGATTGTGCCGATAGCGGTATGGCAAGGTGCGCGAGACATCACGGCCATCGAACGGACAAGGCGGGTAATAAATATTCGGATGGCAAAATTTAGAAGAGACAGAGGCAGTGTAGTGGTACGACACCGACAACTGGAAGGAGATAAAGCAGGCCTCATACGGCCCGACGGTGTTCACTTAATGGATATTGGACTGGACATATTCCTGTCAGGACTCCAGGACGGAGTGGAACAAGCATTAAGAGTGATGGGTGGGGGTCAGAGTCCTGCATACGAGTACGCAGGATCCTCCGTGGCCTGGAAATAGAAAGGACATGTTGGAGAGTTACACTTGTTGGCCAAGTTGCCGGAGTGGAGACCCAGGGCATGCTGCAACAAGCTGAATTATTTTAGAAATAAAATGTCTTTCTAATGGAATGAGTATAAAGAGTTAATAAAGCTGTGACCGATCCTCACCCATCCAGTTGTAAGAGTTACATTATTGTATTGTCAAGGAAAGGGGGGCGGTAGGGGGGCTGAGCGTCTGGGTTTGGTTGGGGGTCCCCACAGTCTGCCTAGGCTAGATGCATTTAAAAATTCTTATTAGATACACAGGCGGTGCAGCTTGCTTCGCAGCTGGGCTACTACGCCCAAAGTATTGCCTAGGCTAGATGCAGTTAAAAATTCTCCGCTGACTAGCAGACACTGAAGATTTGGAGCAGACCTCTGAGTAAACAGCTCTTCAGACTCAATCATCTGTGTTACCCCAAGCCATAGTGTATGTAGTTTCTTACAGTTAAAAGGGGGGGGGGAGCGACCCAACCCACCTGGAATTGACGATGCCAACGTCACGTAAGACACAGCAAGGGGACTCCAAAAAGAGTTTCCATTTTTTCCCAAAATTGTGGCACAGACACCACTTAACCCTAGAACGCATACCTGGGGCCTCGCAGTCCCGCCCTGTTAATTGTTTTCTATTTTCTGCAAGATTACTTTAGTTAGAATTTTGAAACTCTAGGTATTCTTCATGTATATAGTTGTTTGTCATTTGAGTTTGAGTTATTCAATGTTATTTGCACACGGGCCTAAAAGGCCCCAGGTATATGAAAGTGTAGATTTTTATGGTCATGCGTTCTAGGGTTAAGTGGCATCAATTGCCCCACAGTTGCTTAAAACGGTTGGTGAGGTGATATTACCAAATCCTCAAGCTTTTAGCCTCCCAAGGATAACACAGGATTAGAAAAGTCCTTGCGAATCCATGATTTGTTCATCTTTATGAACGTGAGTCTGTCTACATTCTCAGTGGACAGCCGCGTGCGCTTATCTGTCAGCACACCATCAGCAGCGCTGAACACACGTTCAGAGAGAACACTGGCTGCAGGGCATGACAAGATCTCCAAGGCGTGAGTGGCGAGCTCCGGCCATTTTTCCAGATTGGAATACCAAAATGAGCAAGGGTCCAGTGACACAGTCATGGCTTCGATGTTCACTTGGAGATACTCCTGCACCATCCTCTCTAGGCATTGACTATGTGTCAGACTTCTTGTCTCCTGTGGCCTTGCAAAGGATGGTCTAAAAAAGTGGTGAAACGATTTCACAAAATTGCTGTTACCAGCAGATACTGTGTTACTGTTACGGTTTGAGTGATGAAGACTCGACAGTCCCGCGGTTGGCAAGTTAGAACTGTGAGATTCACTACGTGCACCACTGGTGTTTTGTGGAAAAGCACATGTAAGATTCTGCAACAGCGTCTGCAGATACTCCTGCATGCGTCAATCCCTTTTTATGGCAGGAATTATTTCGGCAAATTTACTTTTGTACCGGGGATCTAAGAGTGTGGCAACCCAGTAGTCGAGATTACTTCGAATTCTGCAATCTGAGGGTCATGTTGCAGGTAGTGCAGCAAGAAGGCACTCATGTGTCTTGCGCATCCAGGAGGACCAAGTCCTTGTTGTGTTGGTAGCGAGGTAAGAATCATGCTTCTTTCCTCTGCCCTCTCCCCCCAACCTCGCACAACAGAAATGTGATCAAGGTCTCCCTTATCTGATGAGTCTTCCATGCCCATCGCCAGTTCATCCTCCACTTCTTCCTCGGCTCTTGCACCTTCCTCAACAGTTTGGCTGCTACCATGCGCCCTGTTTAATCCCTCTCCCCCACCCTCCCATGCCTGCCTCCTTGGTGCTGCCAACCGTCTGGACCTTGGAGATGTTATCCCTTCCGCATACGACTCCTCCTCTACTTCCTCCACCTCCTCTTGTCTGACCACCTGACTCTGAATTCTGTTTAATGTGTGCTCCAGCATGTAAATCACCGGAATAGTTATGCTGATAATGGCATCGTCGTCAGCACTAAACATCTTCGTCGCCATTTCAAAACTGTGCAGAAAGGTGTGTGGCGCCCCTGAGGGTGCAGTCACCACAGAGTTACTGCATCTCACCCAGAGGTGTGGTATCTCACCCTCAGGTAAGGAAGGCGTATGGCTCAGGACCCTAACACCTGCATCCAACACATACCCGCAGTGGGGTTAGGGCGAGATTGCTCCTAAGGGAGAGCACAGTCCCAGGTCCCTAGCTGGTGGGAGGATCCTATGTAGTGGGTGCTTAGGGGAGCAGCTTAGGGGAGCACATGACAGGGAGAGTATAAATAGGAAGCCATCTTAGAAAGAGCAAGCCAGTCAGAGGAGGAAAAGTGACAGGAGCAGAGGCTCGGCATGAGCTCTGCTCCGGAGGCGGGCCTAGCCTGGGAGGCCCAGGACTGAAGGAGAGAAGAGAGGAGTGGGAGCAGGAAGGCTCCAGGAACCGAAGGGACCCTAGGGCTACGGGCCGTGCAGAAGGCCACCTGTACTCCCGCTGCTACCAGGAGGTAGAGGGGTCAGGCCAGATAAGGGGAACCGGTCCCTCAACTAGAGGAGAAACAGCAAGGCTCAACTAGAAACCGGAGGCTGCAGCATTTCATGTACTGCAGGCAAAAGTCCACACCAGTCTCACTAAGAAGGTAGCCACAGAGGACCCAGGGGACGGAACACAAGTCGCCCGCCAAGGCCCGAGGATACCGGATAGAAATGTCACTGGGTGTGAGGTGCAGGGAGAAGGCCAGAGAAAGGACACACAGAAGGCGGTCCTGCTAAGTACTCCGGAGCTATCTGGGGGTGGACTGAGCCCCTCACTGAGTACGCACAGCACGACGGGTGAGATAGCTCTGGTACCTGTAATCTGGACTGCAACAACTGTGAGTAAAGATCTTGGGACTGCATCACACGGACTCTGTGTTCATTACTGACTCCCTGCACTACAACCACCATCATCCACCCACACTGCCCTGAAGCTACACTCTTCCTGTGGTGAGTAATAATACCATTGCAGCAAAACCACCAGCTTCAGAGGACTGTTCCGCAGCGGCGGCCCCTTTGGCCGCACTCCACAGGTGGCATAGTCGGACATTATAAAATCCATATATACAAATTACCGTTGGATTGACCGCCCTGGGTCACGGACCGGGTCACCGCCACAGTGACTACAACCCCCAGCGTCTACCGGCCCGGCTCCGGGTACCCCACGGCCCAGGGGGCGCGTCAACTTCATAGGTCCCTGATCTGAGACCACTCCTGCTGTGTGATTTGCCCCACCTCTGGATCTCGTTGGCCCAGGCTATACGTCAGAAACTATTGCACCAGGGCTTGTCGGTGCTGCCACAGTCGCTGCAACATGTGCAGAGTTGAATTCCACCGTGTCGGCACATCGCATTTCAGCCGGTGAAGTGGCAGGCCCAACGACTTCTGTAGAGATGTAAGTCGTTGAGCTGCGGGATGCGAACGGCGGAAGTGAGCACACAGCGACCGTGCCCTCTGCAGAAGGCCATCTAGTCTGGGATAGTGGGCTAAAAATTTATGGACAACCAGGTTCAACACGTGAGCCATACAAGGCACGTGTGTAACATTGCCCCGGCGAAGGGCCGCACCCAGGTTTGCAGCATTGTCGCACACGGCCTTCCCTGGTTGTAGGTCCAGTGGAGACAACCATTCATGAAACTGGGTCTCCAGAGCTGACCACAAGTCCTCAGCTGTGTGACTCACATTTCCCAGACATTTCAAAGTAAACACTGATGCCGTTGAGCCCTGCTGCCAGCATAGTAAGGAGGTGCGCAGTTAGAAAGCAGGTGGCATTACCAGACAGGCTTTGGGTGCAGGTGGAGGACCGAGAGGAGGTTGAGGAGGCAGAAGCAGTGGAGGAACTTCTAGATAAAGAGGATTGACGTACAACTCGCGGACGGCAAGACTTGGACAGCAGCCCCTTGTCCTGCTGTCACCATAGTTACCCAGTGCCCTGTCAGCGACATGTAACGCCCCTGTCCATGCCTACTCGTCCAAGTGTCTGTGGTGAAATGCACCCTGTCACACACAGAGTTTCTCAAAGAAGCGGTGATGTTGTGTGCGACATGCTGGTGGAGCGCAGGCACACCTTTCTTTGAGAAGTAGTGCCGACTGGGCATCTGGTACTGGGGCACTGCGACGGACATAAGGTCTCAAAAATCCACTGTGTCCTCCAGGCGGAAAGGCAGCATTTCTGTAGCCAACAGCTTGCAGATGGTGAAATTCAACCTCTTAGCTTTCTCATGGCTAGGAGGAAATGGTCTTTTACTTGTCCACATCTGAGGGACCGAGGGCTGGCTGTTGTGCTTTGACGGGGTTGAATAGGGTGTCCCTGGCAAACTGCCGGTCTGTGAGGAAGATGCAGGCGGACATGTTAGGTTGCCTTGATCCAAAGGTGGTGCTCTCGATGTCAGAGAGCTCTCAACACCAGCAGGTGTTTCCACTTCCCAATGAACTGACGACCTGCCAATCACACTGGCTGTTGCAGGTAAAGAGGTGGCAGGTCTGCGTCCAAAAACATGTGTGACTGCTGTCCCCCCAGTCACAGAGGATGAAGAGGCCGCGGATGCACAAGATGGGGCAGACGGTGGTTGGCCCAGCCTGCTAGGCCGCATTGTAGCACAGTGAGCTTCCCACTGCAACTTATGCTTCATGTCCATGTGACGGTTCATGCATGAAGTACTCAAACTATGGATTTTTTGGCCTCTACTTAGCTTTTGGTGACAAATATTACAGATAACACGAGTTGGGTCATCCTTATCGATCTGAATAAATGCCCAGGCTATGCAAGGCTTAGAGCCCATGCGACCTGAAGAGCCACTACGACTTGTGGTCAGAGGCGGAGTTGTGGTTGAGGATGCAGTTGTTGACATGCTTCCAGTACTCCGTGTCTGTCCAGGAAGGCGCAACCTAACCTCGTCGTCAATAGCATCTGTGACGCCCCGCTGCGCTTGGTATCACAGATCCTAGAAGAGTGTATTGATGGAATCCTCCACAAGAGGCCCCCATAAACATTCACACATCTCCACCTTCCACCTCAGACCAGCAGAGGGAGCCCGTTAGGGATATAAATAGGGAAGGTGGAGCTAGGCAGTTCAGTTCCTCTGAAGAGTTCCTGCAGTAGAGAAGCCTAAGAGAGGTCAGTCTGCAGTGGAGCTCAGTCTAGTCTAGAGAACTCAGTTAATAGTTCAGCAGTGGAGCACGAGGCTCCTGCTAGCTAGATTCAGGGAGCCCAGATAGAGCTTAAGGTGTGCCGGCGTCATAAGATCGGTGAAGCGCGGCAAGCTGCCGTTAGTGTGTATAGCCTATTGAGGGCCCGAGTAGGCCGAAGGCGAGTGGCGAGTTAGTACATAAGGGGCAGAGGAGCTTAACCAGCTCACCCCGAAGCATTTACCGGACACCGGATCCGAGCTTACCGGGATCTCTATGACCCAGTAAGGCATAACCGGAATCCCTGGAGAACTACAAGTCCCAGGATCACTAAGGTGCTGATACGTAACAGAGCCAGGAGACGCTTAGGCCCCGCATACTGGGAGCGTGAACTTCAAGAGAAGGCCCTACCACAAGGTCAGCCAGCGCAGGACAGAGACAAAGTTAGGCCTAGCTCCAGGCAGGTCAGAAACTTACTGCGCAGAGGCAAGAAACAGGAGGCCCTACACCCGCTCATTGGGGAGGATCCTGATATGCACCCTTCACCCTACAGTGCTCCAGGATGTGCCTGAATTTCCTCCAGTAAAAGGTACTGAAGTGACTACCGTGTCCGTTTCCGTTCTTGCTCTGACCCAGCTGGGTCTCGCCTGTCCTGCATTCTCCCTGCATACGCTGCCCTGAGACCTAGCTCCACCTGTGGGGAGCTATACCATCGAGCTGCCTTATCACGGGCCTCAGTGGACTGCTGCAGCGCTGGTGCTTCTCACCAGATACCACAGGTGGTGTCACAAACTCTTATAAAATTAACAATTATCCACCCTTTTAAAGAGTGACCCCTGGGTACGGGCCAGGGAGCCGACCACCGCGACATCCCAAAGGCCAGGCAAAGGCCCGGGTGACCTCATCGACTGGCTGACTGTGGGTTGACAGTAAGTGGGATCTCCAACCTTGTCATCATCACCCTGTGTGTTATCACACCCGTCGTCCTCAAAGCCAACCTCTTCCTGCCCTGACCGAAAAGTCAAGTTGTCGCTCCAATCAGGTATTTGAGTCTCATCATCGTCTTCATCATTGTCTCCACCAACAGGAGTTACAGTTTGGGAACGAGGGTCTACATTATGCTCAGAACCTTCTTCATCTGGTCCTGGATCCGACTTATAAAGATTCTGGGCATCAGTGCAGATCATTTCCTCGTCTGGATTAACACAAGCTCTGGAGCAGACCTCCGTTTCCCAGGCTATAGTATGAGTAAACAGCTGTGCAGACTCAACCATCTGTGTTACCCCATACTCAGACGGGCAGCTGGAGACTTGGGAGCTGTGAGGAAGCAAGTGCGATTGGGGTGACACCTCTGAGGACTGGAGTATTTGTGATGTTGAAGTTGAGGTGGAGGAGAGCCCACGTGAAGGAGCACTTGATATCCGCTGAAGCACCTGCTGTTTTTGTGCCTCATCTGGAATTTGTAGCGATGGGCGTGTCCGTAACAAAGGGATCGTATCACATTGTCCACGAAAAGAAGTCGACATGTTAGTTTGGCTGGAAGATGGTCTTTCTTCTGCAGATGTTACCCCCCCCCCACCGCGGGGGGCTCGACCCACCAGCGGACAGGCACCAGTATTAGGAGAGGGGGGCTGGCCGTCAGGGTCCACCGCGGCTCTGGCACAAACCCGGCGACACGGAGGTGGCACGGGCAGGAACGGACTGGCCGTGTCGGCTTCTCACTTTTTGGATTTTAGAAGGGCATGACATGCCTATATCTGTGTCCCCCCCTCCTTTTACTCCTCCACCTCTTTTATTTTCGCATGACTATATGTACTTGTCACTTTTCCATGTGTTAGTTATGTCTTCTGAGCAGTTTGTCAGCTTTTGGACACCTTTGAAGGTGTTTTCTATGTGTTTCTATGTGTTTTTGTTTGCCTGCCATTGGTTTTAACGGTGTTCGAAGGTGTTCGACGAACAGTTCGACGAACAGTTCGGCGAACACACGGGTGTTCGACGAACCGAACCGAACTCGAACACTACGGGGGTGGCTCAACACTAATCTTTATATCTTTTCTAGTTTTAATGATATGCATTGAGGATCGGATATTCGTTATATCATCTATACGTGCCTCTTGTTAGTACATATAGAACAAGAATCTATTGTCTGGGAGACTGCTGTGGAGTGGAATATCAATGCAAGATTGGAAAAAGCTTTTTTACATACTGTATATGATATTATAATGTCTTCCACCCATAAGCACTGTCTATATGCTTTTCTTTCTGCTATGTACCCTTAATACATTATGACCATTGCTTCACTTATCGGGTGCGCTGGCATAATGTGATGCAGTGCGCGTGCGCCGCCGCCTCTGTTGCTGGTGTGCGCGCCCCGCTGTCTGTGTGGGGCTGGTGCTTGCGCGGACGCTCAGTCGCAACTTATGACACGCGCCCGCGGCTGCGCTCTAGCCTCTGACGGCCTGGGGGCGTGGCCAGGGCGGATGCAGCGGGGCATGCGCCGTATCCGGCATCAAGCCACTCCCGGACTTACCCCATGTGATCGGTCACGTGAGGCCACACGTGACCGACACTATGGGGTTTAAAAAGACCCGCTCCTCTATTCCCCTTCATTCCCTCTGAAGAAGCGACCCCTGGTGGTCGCGAAATGCGCGACGGGGTACACCAATGCATCTGTTCTTTCACTGATGTCCCACTGATCACCTGGTAAGCTCAGAAATGAACTTTTACATTTACTAAACATAGTTTTTTGCACTATGCATTGATGATACATGGTTAATATGTTAGTCCTGGTTTGCGATTACTCATTTTCTATCACTGGCACTTTATACATTTACTCCAGGATTGACACATTTTACTGCCCTATGACTGCAGACCTGGCTATGGTTTACTCTCTTTATCTCTTTATCTCCAATTGAGCTTATGATCTTTTCCTGTGTGTAAGGAATCTATGACGTCAGTGGCCTGTTGCTGCTATTTTCTATGTATCTGCATTTTTCTATTTATTGTATGCACCAATTTATATTTATAAAATGATGTAATAAAACTAATTATATGCCGATAAAACTCTCTTTCCTCATTTGATCGTGCTAAGTATGAGTCGGCACTCCTTGGGGTATGTGGGAAGTACCTTCTCCTACAAACACCAATGTAACTATGTAAGGGTTATAATACTGGAAATACCCTATAACTGTATAGCAGACCCTCTCCTTTCTAATGGGAACATGTCGTACCTTGTTACTGTGGGCCTGCTCTGTGTGTCTTTAAATTCTTAGTGGGTTTTTCCTAAAATTGGTCAGCCGTTGGACACACTGCATACCCTATAACTGTATAGCAGACCCTCTCCTTTCTAATGGGAATTTGTCGTTACTGTGGCCCTGCTCTATGTGTTTTTAATTTCTTAGTGGGGTCTTTCCTAAAATTGGTCAGCCGTTGGACTCACTGCCTACCCTATAACTGTATAGCAGACTCTCTCCTTTCTAAATGGAATTTGTCGTTACTTTGGCCCTGCTCTATGTGTCTTTAAATTCTTAGTGGGGTTTTTCACAAATTTTGGCAGCCCTTGCAGTCAAAGCATGGGCATTACCACCTGCTCCTTTATAATGGGAACATTTTTTTTACTGAGACCCTCCTCTATGTGTCTTCAAAGGTGTATTGGGTTGCGTCCAAATTTTTGGCAGCCCTTGCAGTCACTGGATATGCAATAACAGTATAGGAGACCCACTTGTTAATAATGGTAACAACAAAGCATAGCCGACTGATGGCTCTCTAACAATAGCGAAGGCCGACTGCTGGCCTTTTAATAATAGTAAGGGCCGTCTGATGGCCCTATAAAAATAGGCTTTATGACTTTCAGAGTCCCTCCATCATAAATAAAACAGGATGTGTCTGATGATGTGTCACACACCACATTGCCCGATAAGGTTGTAAAATGTTAAAATGACATTTCCCGGTGAATGCATTTGTCTTAAAAAATAACGTAAAAAAAGCAAACCAATAGGATCTTTCTTTAGTATAAAAAACAGTGTCACCAATTTAACCTCAATGTAATCACATTGTTCAGCTCATGCACCTCCTCCTCCATCTCCGAAATGACTACATCAGTCACAAGCTGACAGCACTGCAGCACTGCCTTGGCCAAGCGGCAACAGGCTGTGCTGAAGATAACATCTTAATGCTTAATTAACAAGCCGTCCAGCGCTGCAGAGTTGTTGAAAGCTGTAACACGGCAGCCTGATCTGTGGCTCTCACCGCTGAACATACAGCCAGGCATGGTCGTGTGTGACAATGGGCGGAACCTTGTGATCGGAGAAATGACAGCCGGAGTAGATACGGTTTCCCTCTATGCCAGTCCTTTCACCGAGCTAAAGAATATGGCTGTGGTGAAATACAACTCCCACTGAGAAGCTGTTTCAGATTGAAAAACATTGTGCCCACCAGAGGATTTGATTCTGAGGGATAACCTTTCTCTCCCACTCAAGAGCCCCATAGCAGCTGCAAAGTTAGTGCTATCATGAACTCTCCCGAGGTAGAAGCCAAGGCACACCAGAGGATTCTCTGGTGGGACCGTCCAACCCTGCTGAGAAGCAGTCCTGGCTAAGAAAAGTGTGTGGGAAGGTTCCCGGACACTATTTTTACTGAGGAGGAAACACACGCAAACACGGGGAGAACATACAAAGTCATTGCAGATGTTGTCCTTGCTGGGATTTGAATCCAGGATCCCAGCGCTGTAAGGCTTCAGTGCTAACCACTGATCCAATGTGCTGCCGTTCACCCTCTAATATCTAACAGGCTTGAGAAACTTGTACCTACTGCCACTCTATCTTCAGCTCCTTTGTGAGAAAATGTATTTGGGCAGCCACTCAGTCTACCAAATAAAATTCCTGAGAAGGAAATTGGGGATGGCTTCGCTACTGGTACTGGGGGCAGTGCTAATACCATGGCGTCATACCATAGTTTTCTGGAAATATTCCAGGCTGGTAGGAGGCAAGCAAATTCCCACAGAAAAGTACCAGCAGTAATGTTCATGCCCCATTTCAAGTGCAAGCAGCTTTAGAGGACTTCCTGGGAGAAATGACACACAGGGTAGATACGGTTTCCCTCTATGCCAGTCCTTTCTCTGAGCTAAATACAACTCTCAGCAAAAAAAGTTGTGGACTGGCTCTGTACCGTCCCTGGCCACATTCACCTGTCCACGTGTTTGTGGTTAGGCGGTCCTTCCCAGTAAGTGCACTGGGGAGGGCACGGGTAATGGGACCCGTACATGTGGAAGGCGGAGGCGATACCAGGAAATATAGTGGCGGCTGGGGACCGAGTATGGACACCCGGCTGCCGCCGGCATGAGGTTATGAAAAGCTTCCGCCTCCACGAGCCTAAAAGGCCACATTTCAAGTGCAAGCAGCTGTCAAAAATTTGGCAGTATAGTATTGCAGCCTGTGGGTGGGTGGCTGGCTGCCTGCATAATTGCGCTTGCATTCCAAGGAATGGGGTAGGACAACTGAACGCTGCAGTGGGACAAGGACGTGTCTGCAACGACAGGTGCATGGTGGGAGGTATCTTCGCATGCACCAAGGATCACTTATGATGGGCACACTTTTAGGCAGTGACCTGGGAGTCAGAGATGTTTCCAGAGGTCTTCCCCATGCTGTCCCCATGTCTTTTCAGCACTGTATGCATGTGTCTGATGATGTGTCACACACCACATGGCCAGATAAGGTTGCAAAATGTTAAAATGACATTTCCCGGTGAATGCATTTGTCTTGGTTGAAAGCAATGCAAAAGTGCAAAAACGCATCAAAAACGCTACGTGTGAACATAGCCCAAGTTGTGGAGGAGTATTTTTGCTTTTGGTTATTTATTTTGCCTTATATACAGGTCATTACCCTGGAAAGGATGTTCCTTAACATATTTCCCAGGAAAATCCATTTTGGTTTCGTTTTTGTATGTTTTATTGTGAGTCCATAAAAGTGGCGTAATACTCTGACCACGTTGCTGACAGCAGTGATCTGGGAGTCAGAGATGCTTCCAGGGGTCTTCCCCATGCTGTTCCCATGTCATTTGTGCACTGTTCCCATCGATTTGGGCAATTTTTAGGCCCTCTGCAGACCGCCGGGGGGAGCCGCCTGAAAAATGCTCGAGTTTCCCATAGACTTACATTGAGCTCGTTGCTCGTATCGAGCACCCGAGTATTCCAATGTGCTCGACCCGAGCAACGAGTACCCGAGCATTTTAGTGCTCGTCCATCACTAATTGCCACAAGACAAGAAATGAAAAAGACTTTAGATTGGTTCACTGCGTTATCTTTGGAGATCCTATCAGCAGGATGAAGGGCAGGTTTGCCCATTTGAATTTTTATTTTTTTCTGGACAGCTTATCAAAAAATCATGGATCGACAACATTTTTTATGGACACATTTTTTATGGAAAACCAGAAAAAATCATGATTGATACATGTCCACAGTAAATCATTTTGATATGAGACATCAGCTGCATTCATTATAATCTGGACGGTTGGCGACCCAGATGAAGGGGCCTCATTGTGTGTAAGCTGCGCCTGGTTTTTCATATTTGTCGACAGTCCTTTAAACCAGGCCAAAAATTAAGGGGCTTAGCAAAATCAAATGAGAATTGAGTATTTTAAATTGGACTGCTTGGCCAAAAGGGTCCGAGGTTATGTAAGTCCCCCCCAAAAGTGGGCATTTCATTACAGGCTGGGGGAGTTCCCGGGAGGTTGGCATTGCCTAATGTCACGCAACAAAGGATCTGTCAGTCATGCAGGAGCTCTTGACTAGGAATACAGCTAGAGATCTAGAGGATTGTGAAGTGCTTGCAACCACCCACCCATAGCACTTCAACCTCTTTTGCATATAGATTAAATTACCGATTTCTCTGAGGAACATACTGTCTTGGCAAAGGTTGGCCCTGACTTGTTTTTGCAAGAGCTCTACGGTCTTATAAATAGTTTTGGGGGTGAAATCCTGCTGACAAATCCCCTTTCAACGTTGACAGTTGATACATTCGTGAGCATTTGAGGCTTAGGTAGGGCTTAAATTTCCCAAATTTTGCATTGTGAATTTTAATAAGTCTAACTAATAATATACGTTTTATTCCCCAGCCAGGAGATTTGCTAAACATTTATTTTTTCAATGGAAGAATATTCCAAAATATTATACTAATTGTAAAAAAATATAGAACAACAAAGTTACTCAAGGTGAATTGTTATGAATTGTCCCTTGTCCTCTAAAACCAAAAGAATACAACGGTGGCAGTAAAAAAATGTTTTGTTCTCCGGTTCTCTGAACAGCATTTAGCGTAGTATCTTGTGTGTCATCACTCTAACTCTTTGGAGGATTTCCACTACTTGAGGTGAGAAGTGTTTTGGTAGAAACGAATCTTGATACTTGGAACATGGCTGAGAAGCACATTAGCACTTTTTGTGATGGGCCTTAAAGACATAACGAGTAGCATAGGGTGACCCTTGGATCAGTTGCTATAACCCCTTTAGCCGGAAAGTTAGAGATTGATCTTTTAGTTTTCAATGTAAGAATCAAGACAAAAAATCTTACAAGACGAGAATCAGAAGACTTAGCAGAAAGAATCAATTAGACAAATCCTGAAATTCGAAGACAGTGATAAAAACAGATTTTGTTTAAACTTTTTGGACTCTTCCTGAAAGTTCTTGTTTTATATTTTATAAATTTGTATCATGGCAATTTTTGGTAGTCTACCACTTATTAGGTTCTGCTGATGCTGCACTAAAGGAATTTTACTGTAAAAAGTCATGAAACACTTCTAGAATTACACAAAACTTGCCTGTCATTTCAGGTGAGAGCTTAGAATAAGCTGTTGTGTCTGTCTATCTGAGGGATACCACAATTTCTGACATTTTAATGACTTCAATTCTACATTTTTCACCAGTTTTCATAAGGATCTATCTTTAACTTTCAGTTGTCTCTGAACTGGTGGGTAGACACTAGCTGCTATGTTGTGTTCCCTATACAGAGAAATAAGCATGGAGGGCATTATACTGTAATACTGAGCAGTGTAGATATAAATCCTGCTCTAGCATGAGATAAAACACTAATAATCTAGTTATTTATTTGAGTGGATTTGAATTCTCCCCAAATTTTACAAAAATCTGTATTATCAAAAACATGGATTCTTTGCAAATTCTGCAAAATTGTAATCAGCTGCAGGAGCCATTTTCCCGAACCATAGAGAGTTAGAAAACAAAAATAATACCACACAGGTCACCAATTTCTGCTTTCCTGTCACTTTGTAGTACATGTTCAGAAGCAACATCAGCATGGAGGACATTATACAGTAATACTGAGCAGTGTATGTGTGACTCCAGCTCTAGCATGAGATAAAGCACTTACTAATAATCTAGTAATATATGTGAGTGGATTTGAATTCTCCTCAAAAATCTGTAATCTCAAAAACATGGATTCTATGCGAATTCTGCAAAATTGTAGCCAGCTGCAGGAGCTATTTTCCCAAACCGTAGAGAGCCAGGCAAATGGTTAGAAAAAAAAAATAATACTCACCACACAGGTCACCAATTTCTGCTCTCCTGTCGCTTTGTAGTACATGTTCAGAAGCAGTAGCAGCATGGAGGACATTATACAGCAGTACTGAGCAGAATAGATGTGAATCCAGCTCTAGAGTGACATAAAACATTTACTAATATTGTAGTAATTTGAGGGGATTGGAATTCTCAAATTTTACCAAAATTTGTGTTCTAAAAAACATGTATTCTTTGGAATTCACTCCTTGCGAATTCAGCAAAATTGCAGCCATTTTTCCGAACCATAGACAGCTAGGCAAGTGGTTGAAAAGAAAGATAATGCTCACCACACAGCTCACCTGTTTCACTGTCCCCGAAGCTCGCTGTCCAATCCTCAGTGCCTGTTCTTTTCCCCTTTTCCCATTACACGCATTCTCTTCAGAATTTTCACTCCAGGCCATGGCCTCCAGATTCACTAGGCCTCAGACTTGACTTCCAGCTTCACTTGGCCTCAGGCAATTCGCATCATGACGTTGCTACATTATGCCGCATGTCGCCTGATGACACAGCACAGTGACATCCGAGGCCTAGTAGAGCTGAAAGCTGCAGTCTTTTGTGAAGATTCTGAAGAGAATGTATGGGATCGGGGAAGAGGACAAGAGAAAGTGCCAAGGCCCAGATAAAGGGCTGTGGGAATGGCAGGACAGGTGTGGTGTTGGGTCAGTATTAAAACTTTTTTTTACATCCTATGTTTATTATGCTCTGGGTTCTAGAATGAGAATTATAAGGAACATTCAGTTTACAGAGAATAACTTTAACTTCATTGAGAAAAATCCAAGCGATTTGGCCAAATCGAATCTTGTCAGATTTGATCATCTCTACTGGCCATAGAAATTTATGTCCTTAAATTTAAAAATGAAACTTTACAAAAGAACACTTTTTATGACAGATTGTTCCCAATTGAGGAAAAGGTTAGCAAATGATTGATGACCCATAAAATAAATAAAAATGTCTGGCACTCAGGTGCTTCTCGACACTCCCACACTCCTAAACTCCCGCGCACCACCACAGGAGGTCCTACACACATTTTTTTTCTACTTCCTTATTTTCTATAGCTATGACTACACCCAAACTAAAGGGGTTTTCTTCAACTAAGATCTTGATACCTATACTTAAGCTAAGTCATCAATATAATATCGGTGGTATCCGACACATGGCACCCTCACCAATCAGCTGATACCTGTAGTTGACGCTGATGGAAGTTCACAGTGTATGGAAGCCGGAACACTATAGCTTTGCTCATTGCACTACAGCCCAGTTTCCATCGAAGATAATGTTCTTTGAGCTGCAGTACCCAAGAACGGCCACTACACAGTGTTGGGAACTGTGATGTTCCTGCTCCGTACACATGACCTTCCATTGTCCGCTGCTCCAGGTATAAGCTGAGTAGTGAGGTGTTGAGATAATACATCAATAAGGATAAGGATTGATAATTTAGTCTGAAATATCCCATTTCAGACTAATTACTCTATTAGAAGGGGCACATTCCCACTTGCCATCACTCTCCAGTTGCCCTATAGCAGCCATATGGATCACCTCTATGTTACTTACACCCTTGGTCACATGTCTCAGTGGTATTATTTTCAGTTTAAAACCTCATTCAGACATCTGGTTTTTCTTTTTTTTCCATACAAGAAAAAATCAGTTGGAACCAATTTTCATCCATTTTTGGTTCATGTGTTCATATTCAGCATCAGGGTAGAATCTGTTTTTCACATATGCAGAAGAGAAAAATCAAGCTTTTTCTATCCATTAAAGGGAACCCGTCATCAGTTTTATACCTTATAACCCATGCTGATCACTTTTATAAACACATCTAAATGGGGTTCCTATGTACCCTGATAGGTGCCCCTGAATATCTCCAAAAACGTCTTTTATTCATATCCCACACTACATGCAAATTGTGCTGTCTGGTCCAATTGGCAAATCAAGATCACCCCGGTCACTTTCAAATGCCGCCTCTTCTAACTAGATGGAAGTGGATGACGTCTCCTACGTCATCCACACAGTGCTTGAATCCTCGAGCCTGAGCAGTGAAATAAGAGACCTGAGCAGAAACCCCACACTCTGCCCTAACGAGCAGCCAGGAATCTGATGGCGTAGAAGTCATGTCTGTGCAGATTTCTGATTCAATTGTGGAGGTGACGGCTTCATCACAAGCAGCTTGACTGTTCATTAGGGCAAAGTGAGGAGCTCGTGGCAGGTCTCTGATTTCATTGCCCAGGTGTAAGGCTTTGAGCACTGTGTAGATGACGTAGGAGACATCATCCACTTCCATCAAGGTAGAAGAGGAGGAATTTGAAGGGACCGGGTGATCTGGATTCACCCATTGGACCAGATCATGCAATTGGCATGCAGCGTGGAACATGAATAAAATACTTTTTATGAGGGATACAAAGACACCTATCAGGGTATAAAGGGGTGTAGGAACCCTATTTACATGGGTTTATAAGGTATAAAACTGGTCACAGGTTCCCTTTAAAGCATACATGTCAAACTCTGCCACGTGGGCCAAATATGGCCAGCAGCGTGGTTATATTTGGCCCGCGACACCAAAACCACCACCCCTATGTGGAGCCATATATGTAGGATTATGTGGGGCCCATTATTCTGTATTGAGGACTATGTGGAGCCCATTATTCTGTATTGAGGACTATGTGGGGCTCATTATACTGTATGGAGAACTATGTGGGGCCATTATTCTGTATGGAGGACTATATGAGGCTCATTATACTGTATGGAGGACTATGTGGGCCCATTATACTGTATGGAGCCCTATGTTGGCCCATTATACTGTATGGAGGACTGTGTGTGCCCATTATTCTGTATGGAGGACTATGTGGGGCCATTATACTGTATGGAGAACTATGTGTGGCCATTATTCTGTATGGAGGACTATGTGGGGACATTATTCTGTATGGAGGACTATGTGGGGCCATTTTTCTGTATGGAAGACTATGTGGGGCCCATTATACTGTATGGAAGACTGTGTGGGGCCATTATTCTGTATGGAGGACTATGTGAGGCCCATTATACTGTAAGGAGGACTATGTGGGGCCATTATACTGTATGGAGGACTATGTGGGGCCCATTATACTGTATGGAGGACTGTGTCGGCACATTCTGTATGGAGGACTATGTGGGGTCCATTATACTGTATGGAGGACTATGGGGACCCATTATTCTGTATGAAGGACTATGTGGGCCCATTATACTGTATGGAGGATTAAGTGAGGCCCATTATATTATATGAAGCACTATATGAGGCCCATTATTCTGTATGGAGGACTATGTGGGGCCCATTATTCTGTATGGAGGACTATGTGAGGCCCATTATTCTGTATGGAGGACTATGTGGGGCCCATTATTCTGTATGGAGGACTATGTGGGGCCCATTATTCTGTATGGAGGACTATGTGAGGCCCATTATTCTGTAATGAGGTCTATGTGAGGCCCATGATTCTGTATGGAGGTCTGTGTGGGCCCATTATTCTGTATGGAGGACTGTGTGGGCCATTATTCTGTATGGAGGACTATGTGGGGCAATTTATTCTGTATGGAGGATTATGTGGGACTATTATACTGTATGGAGTACTATGTGAGGCCCATTATATTGTATGGAAGACTAAGTAAGGCCCATTATTCTGTATGGAGGACTTTGTGGGCTATTATTCTGTATGGAGGATTATGTGGGCCCATTATAAAGTATGGAGGACTAAGTTAGGCCCATTATACTGTATGGAGCACTATGTGAGGCCCGTTGTTCTGTATGGAGGACTATGTGAGGCCCATTATTCTGTATGGAGGACTATGTGAGGCCCATTATTCTGTATGGAGGTCTGTGTGAGCCAATTATTCTGTATGGAGGACAGTGTGGGCCCATTATTCTGTATGGATGACTATGTGGGACCGTTATTCTGTATGGAGGATTATGTGGGCCCATTATTCTGTATGGAGGACTATGTGAGGTCCATTATTCTGTATGGAGGACTAAGTGAGGCCCATTATTTTGTATGGAGGATTTGTGAGGCCCATTATTCTGTATGGAGAACTCTGTGAGGCCCATTTTTCTGTATGGAGCACTATGTGGGGCCTATTATTCTGTATGGAGGACTATGTGGGGCCCATTATTCTGTATGGAGGACTATTTGAGGCCCATTATTCTGTATGGAGGACTACTTGGGGCCCATTATTCTGTATGGAGGATTATGTGGGGCCCATTATTCTGTATGGAGGATTATGTGGGGCCCATTATACTGTATGGAGGACTATGTAGGGCCTATTATTCTGTATGGAGGACTATATGGGGCCCATTATTCTGTATGGAGGACTATGTGGGGCCCATTATACTGTATTGAACACTATGTAGGGCCCATTATTCCGTATGGAGGACTATATGGGGCCCATTATTCCGTATGCAGGACTATATGGGGCCCATTATTCTGTATGAAGGACTATGTGGGGCCATTATTCTGTATGGAGGACTATGTGAGGACCATTTTTCTTTATGGAGGACTATGTGAGGCCCATTATTCTGTATGGAGGACTATGTGAGGCTCATTAATCTGTATGGAGGACTATGTGGGGCCACTATACTGTATGGAGCACTATGCAGGGCCCATTATTCTATATGGAGGACTATGTGAGGCCCATTATTCTGTATGGAGGACTATGTGAGGCCCATTATTCTGTATGGAGGACTATGTGAGGCTCATTAATCTGTATGGAGGACTATGTGGGGCCACTATACTGTATGGAGCACTATGTAGGGCCCATTATTCTGTATGGAGGACTATATGGGGCCCATTATTCTGTATGGAGTACTATGTGGGGCCATTATTCTGTATGGAGGATTATGTGAGGCCCATTATTCTGTATGGAAGACTATGTGAGGTCCATTATTCTGTATGGAGGACTATGTGGGCCTATTAAACTGTATACTGGTTGGCCCCGCGACCAAGCTTTTCATTTTGGCCCTCTGTGTGTTTGAGTTTGACATCCCTGCTTTGAACAGTAAAAAACAGCAAATGGTGTACGTGTGCTGCTGTTTTTTTTCACTCACCCATAGATTTGAATGGACGGGTTTGATCAGTCATTCAGATCAAAAACAGATAGGTGAACAGCCCTGTTGACAAATATATGTATGTGTTCTTTTCGGAGACAATATGGATAGGACACGTAAGTGAAAAAACTAATGTCTAATGAAATCTAACTAAAATATATTATTTTACTCAAAAGAGGAAAAAAAGCAAGGATAATGAAAAGCAAGAATAAAAAGCACAAAAACATTCAAAAAGTGGAAGCTTTTTTTTAATATTGCTCTACCATCATCCTGAAAGGCATAATAATTTGACTTACACATCTGAACTGATTGAAGTTACAGAATCATGTCTCCTTTTTGCATTTAACAATATATACAATATAAAATAAATACATTTACACAAATGGACATATTTCTGGAGCACATGGTATGATACACAGCACAAAAATATACAGTTGATTGTATTACAGATGTGAAGCCCGTCGATAACTATAGACATGGTTTTATTTGTGATAGTGGTTATGTTGCAACTCCTGGAGTATTATAATCATCTTATTATTATATTCTTCTTCTTAGTTTTTTTTTCATAATTTTGACTTTTTTTTTTTTGTTCCTTTAACAATCCTTGCGCATTAGACTGTCGCTGAATGTATTCCTAAGAAAGGTAAACCTTGAAGATTAAATCATCGTTACCCATTTTCTCCTTAAGAAAAATAGCAGTTTACCATTCGTTATACTTTTTTTTATTATTATTATTTTTTTTTATTTTCAGATCGCTAGAATGCAAAATAGTCTCATAAATACAACTTTTTCCAATTTGATTCAGATATCGATTGCGACTCTTCACGGCCGTGTAATCATATAGCTTTAAATAAAGAAAAAAAAAATAACTCAGAAATAATTTAAAAATTAAATTAAAAATCTAAATAATAAAATTTTACATTTTTTGCAAATCATACACCCTTTTTTTTAATATATTTTCTCGCACCTCATGCTATAAATGCCATATTGACAAGAAATTTAAATAAACAACTTACACACAAAGATTTTATTTATAAAATAATATTATTATAATAATTATAAAATAATAGATTTTTTGTTTTTAACCCATTTCGGGAGGGGTTTACTAAATCCTCTTCTTAAAAAATGAGATAAAATGCAGCATTAAAACAATAATTTATAGAGCACGGCAGTATTATCTAAGTGTTTAAAATTTCCAACCACAATAGCGAACGGGGTCTAAAAGTAATGTATTAAAATTACATTTCCTAATTTTTGTTTTATATTTGATGTAAATACTTTTATGCCCGAAAATGACAAAAGTATTCTAGGACTGATACCTTTATTGGCTGACCAAAAAAAAAATATATATAAGCAAGCTTTCAAAGCACAGAGGTCCTTTCTTCAGGCAATATTATGATTCATTTGTAATCTTGTCTGAAGAAGGGACCTCTGTGCTCTGAAATCTTGTATATATATTTTTTTTTTTCTGGTTAGCCAATAAAGGTATCACTCCAAGAATACTTTTGTCATTTTTGGGCATAAAAGTATTTACATCGATTTTTCTGGCTAACAGGGTACCACAATATAACTTTGTATTGTACATTGCTTTATATTTGCAATTCTAATCTTGCTGTTTCACTCGGAAATATTCATTTTGAGTATGCCGTTCTCATACGTATATATTCCTATATATAGTAAAAACCTAAAACAGTAAAATAAAATAAAAAAAAAATAGAAAATAAATAATCTCATTCAATCAGCACCGTTTTTTTTTTCTCCAAGGAGTAATCAAATTTTACATACTTGTACAGGGACGTGCCAATTTTTTTCTGAATACCTATCAGAGCTATATTTAAAGGTACTCGCCATCTGAATGAATTGCTAATGATGAGGAATCTAAAACCACACTACAGTCACTTCTCTACTGAGAAACCACAATCTACAATATAATCCTTATATAGCTAATGGTAGATACACAGTATTTATAGGATCAGGCTGCCGTGTTTCATCAACCCGTTGTATTCTGTTTAAAGCACACAGAGTAGCAATAGTGTTTGGAATTTTTTTTTTTTTGCGCAAAAAAAAAAATTAAAAATTAAATGGTTTTGCAACAACACAGAGCGAGTTATTAACAGTTGAGATGATTCTGAAGAAGAAGAAAGCCATATTTACAGCACTTCAAAACTGAGCTTAGTTAAATGTAGAAGATATATTTGGTGTTAAGAACCATTTAAAAAGTCTTTTTTGTTTTTGTTTATTTTTTTTATATATTTTTTTTATAATTTTTTTTTTTTTTTCGAAAGCCTCAAGATTTTTTCTCCTCTGTTTTTTTTTTTTTTCAAATTGGAGTTTTTTGTTTTTTTTTGATCTGCCAAGGTATAGTATTTTTTTTTTTTTATTTGTTTCTTTTTGAAGACTATGACCAGGAATACCCAACAGATTAAAAACTTTTCCTGTAGGCTCCTGAGGAATTGCACATCCAATATTGCCTCTAAATCCTACCCTGTGTCTAAAAAAGCATACATCACAAGAATCGAACAGCCACAAGGAGAACAAGACAACAGGTTTTTGTTTTTGTTTTTTTTCGGAAATGCAACTGAGAAATAATAATAATTAAAAAAAATAATTTTTTTTTTTTTTTTTTTATTATTTTTTTGGAAGGAGATAACACAGCAAACGGGAAACATTGAAAAGCTGAACTATGATTTTTTGTTTTGAGTTAGGTTACAATTTTAATCACATTTGTGTACATATAATATGGGCGTTCACATGATACAGGGAGCAACTATTAACACTGATATATTGGCAGAGCATGTAGATGTATTGTAGGCAGCCGGAATTTTTTTTTTTTTGTCAGCGGGGGAGGGGTAGGTGTGGGATTACATTAGATTACACCTTTTTTTTTTTTAACAGTCTCGTACAGAAAACAGATATCATGCAGCAACAAGAAGGGGTTGAGAAACCACACTGACTGCTTTAGCTATCCGTAAAAAAAAATAAAAAAAAAATACAATAAAGTCTTATATTAATTTCTTAAACTCGGCTGATTACATATACATACATACATATGTATATATATATTTTTTTTATTATTCAGAGAATTTATTGCTGGCCTTTGCATTACCTGCAATATTAATATATTATTTTACATATTCATTATTTTATTTTACAATTTTTTTTATTTTATAAATCGCAAGTTTCGGTTATTTTTCTAAAGTTTATTTTTTTTAAGACACCGTAGCAAATTTCCAAAGCGTCCTCATAGGGAAGTGGTAAGCAGATAAGACTATTTATATACATCGCAGGTGTAATCTAATAATCGTGTTTTAACAGAACAGGTAGGCTAGGCTTTACGGAATAAGAAAATGAAAAGGGTTTTTTTTTTTGTTCTTTTTGTCTTTTTTTTTTTTTTAACCAGACTGGCACACAACATTAATTGCATCCGTGGTAATATGCACCATCCTTCGACTATTGCTTGAATAAGAGACATATCCACAATAATATTCAGTAAATGGCTGAAAAGCGATAAAGCTGGTACAAAATAATCTCCGTTTTATAACAATTAACCCCAAAAAAAACAAAAAACAGTTGTAATAATTTAAATTTAAAAAACAACAAATAAACAAACTCTTCCTTTAAGGATAGCAATGTCCTTATTGTTCATCGTTAGCTCGAACCAATATGCAGTTTGCATTATATCATTTGTTTTATTAATTAGTAATATCTGTTAATTAATATTGCATGAATGAATAAAGCTTAAAACTATTCCCTGAAAAAAGTCACATAGTACCTAACAGAGAACCTTTTTTTTTTGGAAGACTTAAAAAAAAACAAAGGAATCAAATGGTTTGTGTGGCCTAGATGAAAAAAAAAATCAAACCAAATGAAGCAGCCAATGACATGTCGCTCAGGGTGTCAAATTAGATATTGCTCCCAAGGAATCCTACAAGTCATTTTTTGAATAAATATGCAATTTTTTATTTATTTTCTGTCCCGGATTCCACTTGTTATTGGGGGCCTTGTGGTCCATATTAAATTCAGTAGCATCCTATGGATTTCTGTCCTTTGGCAGGGCTGGCTTCCATTTCTCTTAATTAAAGACTTTTTTAAAGTTTTTTTTTTTTTTTTTTTACTCTTTATTTAAGTTCAACAGCAGCAAAAAAAAAGAAACAAGAAATCGGGGGAGGAAAATTTCTGCACAATTACAGCGCAGAATTAAAAGTCGAAAGCTGCTCCAGTCTTGCTGCTTCTTTACGTCAGTGCAGTCACTCGCTTCTGATTCAGTACATTATTTGCCATAATAATTAGACGTAATTTATCTTATTTATTTATTTATTTATTTTTTCCCATAAGTAGTGCTATCGGGTCACCAAAAATTGTTTTAGTCAGACCTTAGCCTCAAGCATTTCCAAAAAAAGTTTATGCATAGGAACTTTCCCCTCCAGTTTGATGTTGTAGAAGTGTTGGACGGCCTTGGTGGACGTCTGTCGAAGAAGTGGCAAAGTCATCAAGAACTTGCCGGCCCGGCGAGGGTCTTCGATGTGTTGGCCAGCTTCGTAATCCTGCAGAGCCTCGTGTAAGACGTCTTGAAGTTTCTGAACAGCTTCGACGTCTTCTATATGCATGGAGTCTACGAACGTAAAAAATACAAAGCAATCATTTAATAAAAATTGTAATAAAAAGAAACTTAAAAACAAACACTATTACAAAAAGAGAAAAAAAGGAACAAAGTATAAAAATGTAACAAAATATTTTGTAAATAAAAATAAATATGTTAATAAAAATAAACTTCAAAGCTTCAACGTTTTCTAGAAGTATGGAGTCTACGAACGTAAAAAAATACAAAGAAATCATTTAATAAAAAATGTAATAAAAAGAAACTTAAAAACAAACACAAAAAAAGAAAAAAAGGAACAAAGTATAAAAATGTAACAAAATATTTTGTAAATAAAAATATATATAATAAAAATAGTGTAATAAATGTTTATAAAATAGAGTGCTATTCTCTACGTTAACATTACATTTGTATATGTTTTTTCTAACACTTACTACGGTATTTGTAAGATTTAAAAAAAAAATGACCCCAAAATTTATTGTAAAAACATTTTTTTCATAAAAAAAAAAAAAAGAATTAGAAAAACAAAACAAACTATCACTGGTGTCTGTTGTAGAGGATGTTTTGTAATTTTGCATGATTCTCTGGTCACACAAGATTTGGTGCGCCCCAAAAAAAGTTGTGTGACTTTTTTTAACGACTTGCTTTTGCATTAAATTCACACAACTTCTTAGGGTGTGATTTGTCAGTGTTTTTTAGGATTTGTGATATCTAATAGAAACCACAAAAAATAAGCGATAAATTGCGAGTGAGTCCGAGACATACATATCTAAGAGTGCACACAGTGTCCGTCTGGCGCAAGTTTATGTGCTGAGTCCTTACAGTGCATATATCAAACTTGTCCAAAGGCTCCCATCTACTGACAAAGACCAAAAAGTCTAGTTTTTGACTTTGTCTAAAAGTTGCACGTGAGTCGCAGATGTATAAATAAAGGCGCACTCACTGTGTATATTTTGTGCTTGCGCTGACCTGCTACCTTCACAGTGCACGTACCAAAGATATCCATAGGCTTCGAATCACTGATGAGGGCTAAAATGCCCCCATACACGTTAAGTAGCTATTTCAGCCTGTAGCTATCTCACCCGATTGCTCTCTACATAGGAGCTCTTGCTCTGCTGAGCGTTCCTTTGTCCTCTGAGTGCCGCTGACAGACTTCTCTCTTATCTCTTAGAGAACAAACGGATCGGCAGTCCGAAATTGGACACATCAGATCCTTATCTGCCCCAACATCTTCTGTTGGGGGAGAGTCGTGAGGTCCCCATACACATTAGACCCTCACCCAAAACTGTTAATATTGGCGGGTTTGTCCGACGCTAGTCTAATGTGCCTAAAAAGTCTTCCTTTCTGGCCTCCATCATTTTTGCTCTCTTTTTGGATTCATCTTTGTCCCTTTTGGCCTCCACCAGGCTGAATTTTAACTACATACAATTGTTTTCTTGTTGGGGGGTTTGGTTTTCAACAACTGTCAGGTCACAGTCACCTGAAATTGACATTTACAAATTTCAATAATTTGTTTCTGTCGCTCACATAGCGCCAACTTGTTGCTTTGTGTCCTTTGGATATCGCACAGCCAAACTTTCCACGTAGCCATAGCCTATTTTTTTAAATATTTCAGGGTTAATTAGTAACCATAAGAGCCCCTCTTGCCCCCCCCATTGCCCCACCGCCACTTTCCGAAGAGCCAGGAACCCATTATACAACAGAACAATTATATTGCCATCGTTAATGAAGGGCCGTTATCTGACGAGCTGCGTTATCTACAGCTGAGAAGGCCTAAGCTGTGATCATTGATTATTAGGAAAGAGACATATATTGCTAAGTGAAGCTTAACGCCTTGTCTGGCCTATGTAGAGAGCGAGCGGACCTGCAGATGGACGGATCCCAGATCATTATGACAGGCTGGAATCACTGGTGTAGATGTAGCAGAGTTCAGTTTGATATTCGGCAAGAGCAGTTGTGTTACCAAGGGTTCTACATAGGGTTGCACAATCAGTACTATCCCTACAGCACATGGTCGTGGTATGGCTTCTGAAGGTCTCCCCGATACCACCACATTTTTTTGTCATATTACATATGATTCCAACAAAAAAAGTCATGACTTGTTTCATAGGATGCCCCATTATGGGGATATTCGTATATTCTTGATATATAAGAAAAAATATCCTGTAATATGGCGCTATATGGAGTTCCATATGGCGGTATATGGTGGCATTCTGAAGGTCAATATAGAGGCCATACTTCTAGAGGAAAATAATCACATATTATGGTGCCACAAGGAGTATGGAAGTATATGATCGGCTTAGAGGCAATTCAATCATAAAATGTTGTGCCACATGAAGCGCCATATGGCAGTATATCTTGAGATTTTTTATGTCCATATTGAGGCAATGTTTTTAAGGGAAGATAACTCCATAATGTGATGCCACATGGAGCACTATATGGCAGTATATAGTGGGACTCTGAATGTCAATGTAAAGACAATACATAAAGGGGAAAATAGCCCCTTCATATTTTACCACATAGAGCACCGTATGGCGGTATATGGTGGGAAAATAAATGTCAATGTAAAGGCAATGATTCTAGAAGAGAATACACCCATAATATGGTGCCACATTGGGTACCATATGGCGGGTAATGGTGGGATTCTGAATGTCAATGTAGGGGCAGTGCTTCCATGGGAAAATAACCCTATAATATGGTGCTGCATGGAGTAGCATATGGCAGTATATGGTGGGACTCTCTACTGTATGTCAATATAGAGGCAATGTTTCTAGGGGAAAATAACTCAATAAAATGGTTCCACAAGGAGTATCTATGGCAGTATATAGTGGGACTCTGAATGTCAATGCAGAGGCTATGGAACCCTATAGTATGGTGCACCATGTGGCAGTATATAGTGGGAATCTGAATGTCAATGCAGAGGCTATGGAACCCTATAGTATGGTGCACCATGTGGCAGTATATAGTGGGAATCTGAATGTCAATGTAGATGCAATGCTACTAGGAGAAAATAACCCATAATACTGTACCACATGGAGTAGCATATGGCAGTATGTAGTGGGTCTCTAGATGTTAATATAGAGGCAATGTGTTTAGGGAAAAATAACATGGAGCAGCATATGGCAGTAGATAGTGGAATTCTGAATGTTAATATAGAGGCAATGCTTATAGGGGAAAATGACTCCATAGTATGATGCCACATAGAGCACCATATTGCAATATATAATGGGACTCTCAATGTCCATGTAGAGGCTATGGAACCCTATACTATGTTGCCAGTTGAAGCACCATATGGCAGTATATAGTGGGACTCTGAAAATCAATGTAGAGTCTATGGAACCCTATAGTATGGTACTGAATGGAGCACTGTGTGGCAGTATATAGTGGGACTCGCAATGTCAATGTAGTGGCTACGGAACCCTATAGTATGGTACCGCATGGAGCACTATATAGTAGGACTCTCAATGTCAATGTAGCTGCTATGGAACCCTATAGTATGGTACTGAATGGAGCACTGTCTGGCAGTATATAGTGGGACTCGCAATGTCAATGTAGTGGCTACGGAACCCTATAGTATGGTACTGCATGGAGCACTATATAGTAGGACTCTCAATGTCAATGTAGCTGCTATGGAACCCTATAGTATGGTACTGAATGGAGCACTATATAGTAGGACTCTCAATGTCAATGTAGCTGCTATGGAACCCTATAGTATGGTACTGAATGGAGCACTGTCTGGCAGTATATAGTGGGACTCGCAATGTCAATGTAGTGGCTACGGAACCCTATAGTATGGTACTGCATGGAGCACTATATAGTAGGACTCTCAATGTCAATGTAGCTGCTATGGAACCCTATGGTATGGTACCGCATGGAGCACTATATGGCAGTATATAGTGCGACTCTCAATGTCAATGTAGTGGCTATGGAACCCTATGGTATAGTACCGCATGGAGCACTATATGACAATATATACTGGGACTCTGAATGTCACTGCAGAGACTATGGAACCCTATAGTATGGTACTGCATGAAGCACTATGTGGCAGTATATAATGGGACTCTCAATGTCAATGTAGAGATTATGGAACACTGTAGTACTGTACTGCTTGGAGCACTATGTGGCAGTAAATAGTGGGAGTTTCAATGTTAATGTAGACGCAGTGCTTCGTGTGTAGGTAGCCTTTTCCTACAATACACAAACAACGCAACTTCAAAGAGATAATTGACAATCAGCTCTGCTACATCTGTAGTTAAATCAGTGAGCATAAAGGAGATGCCCCTGCTAAATACAGATATAAGGGACCCGTATGATCACTTTAACAACCTATATAAGAAGTCTACACAGGAAAATAACTGTATTTTCCCCATTTAAAGTCACAGCTACAATATCGCAAATTGCTAATTGCAAAATCAATTAGGGGAAAAAAAAAAAAAAAGAAGAAAAAAAAAAAAGAAAACATTTCTAAAACCGGTCACGCGTCTCGTGTCTCTCAGGGGGGCAATTTGGGCAGAAGGTCTCATTTCACTTGAGCCGCGCCAAATCACAAGTCGTCATCCACAAGTAAGCAATAGCAATCTGGTTTTTCATTTTTCAGAGCGGCTGAGCCCAGCCTGAGATTGATCGTCGCATATGGCCCCAGAAAACAAACTGTCAATACTCTGAATGCTTCAGAATTTGAACAAATAGCCGTCCGCCCATCGAGGCCGCTCGTTGCATCCCATTTAACAGATTTTATTGACAGTTTCCTTCTTGTAATTAAAGGGAAAACTACTGGCCAGAAACCAAGATAAAGTTCAAAGAAAGGGTCACAACAAAAGCAGATGGAGGGGCACGGCGGACCTGTCAATGGTGCACGGCATCCGAGAGCGTTATCGACACCCAGGTATCTACTGATCAACGTGTGATTAAACGCGGATCTATAGGCAACGGCATGCAAATACTAAAAGGGTCCTCAAGGTCCGGAGGAACAGCGCTAGGAGGAGAAGAACCAAAATCCCAGTGATCTTTACTTATCTCGTACCCTTGTCTGCGTCGGAGCGCTAAATGCTTTGTTAACCCTTCGTTGTTGCATGCATCAGTCGAGTCAATCGGATCGGCTCTTTCAAATGATGGCATCAATAGATCCATGGGGCGCTAATTTTTTTTTAACAGCTGTTTGCTTTGCTTAAATTGATCACTGGGACGTAAGAATGAAGACTGACATTTTTTTTTATGATTCCCTATCTAGGTGAATGCGCAGCCAATTGATATGTAACAGTACCACCCCCCCTCTATTGAAGCACATGGATGATGTCACAAAAGGGGGGCTATCACCGTTCACGACCAGACCCCACTATAATAAATAAGAAAAACCAGTGGAGGATCCTCTGGAGGACCTGGGCTGACCACGTTGTACACAGTTGCCCATTCAATTGAATAGTTGAGATGTAATACTACATTTCCCCTCTAGTGGTCGCTGTAGGAAAACTGTATCACCTGCAGTTTCCTCCAGGAATGTTAGGTTATCACTGGCGCAGTTTGCTAATACATGGAGGTTGTTGCATGGGTTGAAACCACCCTTTAAGGGACAGCTATAATCAGAAAATGAGCTATTGTTTCAATTAGGTTTTTGTGTTAAATTGATTTACTTTTTTAAACTGGCACTGTTTATTTTTAACATATCCCAATCTGGATTAAAAAGAAATAAAAAGTCTTGCAATTTTCACATTTTAACTTCCTGTTGTTTAAGGAAACAACACGTGTACATTAGCAGCAATGAATAGAGTCTGACCTTGTCTCTTGTACTGAAGCATCTAATGAGCGAGTACAAAGATCATTCTGAAGGGAGGAGGAGCAGGTAAGCTATGACACTGCCTATTGTGATTTGTGGATCCTGCCTGCTATCTACCGTATATAGAGGTGTTATCAGTGATTGTACAGGAGGAGGAGGTGAGCTGTGATAAAACATATTGTGAATGGCGGATCCTAAGCTATCTACTGTATATAGAGGTGTTATCAGTCATTGAACAGAAGGAGGGGGAGGTGAGCTGTGGCATCACCTATTGTCAATGGCGGATCCTGTGTTATCTACTGTATGTAGAGGTGTTATCAGTGATTGTACAGGAGGAGGAGGTGAGCTGTGATAAAACATATTGTGAATGGCGGATCCTGAGCTATCTACAGTATATAGAGGTGTTATCAGTCATTGAACAGAAGGAGGGGGAGGTGAGCTGTGGCATCACCTATTGTCAATGGCGGATCCTGTGTTATCTACTGTATATAGAGGTGTCATCAGTCCTTCTACAGGAAGAGGAGGTGAGCTGTGCTATCATCTACTGCGATTGATGGATCCTGCTATCTACTGTATATAGAGGTGTTATCAGTCATTGTACAGGAGGAGGTGAGCTGTGACGTCACCTATTGTGATTGGTGGATTCTACTATCTGCTGTATATAGAGGTGTTACCTGTCATTGTAATCCTGCCTCTGATGATAATGAGACTGCTGAAAACTCTTTCTGAATGGACAGGAAGTAGTCCAGGTGGTCATTATGAAAATTGCAGGATGACTAATTTTGTTTTGTTTTATTTTTTTGTATTTAAGATCGGGATATAAAAAGAAATTGACAAAAATTTGTAACACAAAAACCTGATTTAAACAATTGGTAATTTTATACTGATTGCTTCACTTTAAGAAGAGCTAAAATCCAGGTCATGAAAAACATTATATCAAAATAAGAATTTAAACCAACCTGAGTTAGCAAGTGCTATAGCTTTAAGAGTCACAAATTCTTCTTTCTCTAGTTTCATGCTCTTATATTTCTTGACAAGTTGCAGGATGGCGTTGTTCAGTTCCAGCAATCCGGCCAATTTCGACTGGTCTTCATCCATGATGTAGTCTTCGGCATAGACCAACTCGTCTTCGAAAGAGAGAGATCGGAAAACAATGCCCAGTATCAAGATCTCCATCCATGCGCTCTGTAGGAGACTCATCTGATCGGCAAGAGACAGGGTGGAGAATCCTGGAATAGTAATAAAAATACCATAAAAAAAAAATCACCCAGAAAAAGAATAATATTCTATTTATCTGCGTATGTATAAAAAGGGAATAGCAGCACTCCCATTCTAAAAAACATGATGAAGTTTATTTGCCCAACATGACAATGTTTTGGTTCATCTCTGAATCTTTCTCCATCTGTCTATCTATCTATCTATCTATCTATCAATCTATCTCATATCTAAAATAAAAATATGGACAGCACTCCATGAAAAAAGGGGGGCATTTATTAGCCTAAAAAGGGCTTTAGCAACGTTTCACTTCCAACTGTGAGCCTTTCTCAAGCCAGCCTATCTCATATCTACAGTATCGATCTATCTATCTATCTATCTATCTATCTATCTATCTAATTATCTATCTATCTATCTAGCTCATATTTATGTATCTATTTATCTATCTATATCTATCTATTATCTATCTATGTATCTATCCTTCTATCTTTCTCACATCTATCTAACCTTCTATCTATCTATCCTTCTATCCATCTATCTATCTATGTCCTATCTATATATCTATCTATAAATCTATCTATCCTTCTCTCTATCTCCTATCTATCTATCCTTCTATCTACAGTACAGACCAAAAGTTTGGACACACCTTCTTTTTTAAAGATTTTTCTGTATTTTCTTGACTATGAAAATTGTACATTCACACTGAAAGCATCAAAACTATGAATTAACACATGTGGAATTATATACTTAACAAAAAAGTGTGAAACAACTGAAAATATGTCTTCTATTCTAGGTTCTTCAAAGTAGCCACCTTTTGCTTTGATGACTGCTTTGCACACTCTTGGCATTCTCTTGATGAGCTTCAAGAGGTAGTCACCGGAAATGGTTTTCACTTCACAGCTGTGCCCTGTCAGGTTTAATAAGTGGGATTTCTTGGCTTATAAATGGGGTTGGGACCATCAGTTGTGTTGTGCAGAAGTCTGGTGGATACACAGCTGATAGTCCTACTGAATAGACTGTTAGCTGCTTTTTTCTTGCTATAATACAAATTCTAAGTAAAGAAAAACGAGTGGCCATCATTACTTTAAGAAATGAAGGTCAGTCAGTCCGAAAAATTGGGAAAACTTTGAAAGTGTCCCCAAGTGCAGCTGCAAAAACCATCAAGCGCTTCAAAGAAACTGGCTCACATGAGGACCGCCCCAGGAAAGGAAGACCAAGAGTCATCTCTGCTTCTGAGGATAAGTTTATCCGAGTCACCAGCCTCAGAAATCGCAGGTTAACAGCAGCTCAGATTAGAGACCAGGTCAATGCCACACAGAGTTCTAGCAGCAGACACATCTCTTCAATAACTGTTAATAGGAGACTTTGTGCAGCAGGCCTTCATGGTAAAATAGCTGCTAGGAAACCACTGCTAAGGACAGGCAACAAGCAGAAGAGACTTGTTTGGGCTAAAGAACACAAGGAATGGACATTAGACCAGTGGGAATCTGTGCTTTGGTCTGATGAGTCCAAATTTGAGATCTTTGGTTCCAACCACCGTGTCTTTGTGCGACGCAGAAAAGGTGAACGGATGGACTCTACATGCCTGGTTCCCACCGTGAAGCATGGAGGAGGAGGTGTGATGGTGTGGGGGTGCTTTGCTGGTGACGCTGTTGGGGATTTATTCAAAATTGAAGTCATACTGAACCAGCATGGCTACCACAGCATTTTGCAGCGGAATGCTATTCCATCCGGTTGGAGTTTAGTTGGACCATCATTTATTTTTCAACAGGACAATGACCCCAAACACACCTCCAGGCTGTGTAAGGGCTATTTGACCAAGAAGGAGAGTGATGGGGTGCTACGCCAGATGACCTGGCCTCCACAGTCACCAGACCTGAACCCAATCGAGATGGTTTGGGGTGAGCTGGACCGCAGAGTGAAGGCAAAAGGGCCAACAAGTGCTAAGCATCTCTGGGAACTCCTTCAAGATTGTTGGAAGACTATTTCGGGTGAGTACATCTTGAAGCTCATCAAGAGAATGCCAAGAGTGTGCAAAGCAGTCATCAAAGCAAAAGGTGGCTACTTTGAAGAACCTAGAATATAAGACATATTTTCAGTTTTTTCACACTTTTTTGTTAAGTATATAATTCCATGTGTTAATTAACAGTTTTGATGCCTTCAGCGTGAATGTACAATTTTCATAGTCAAGAAAATAAAGAAAAAATTTTAAATGAGAAGGTGTGTCCAAACTTTTTATCTGTACTGTATCTCTCTATCTATCTATCTTTCTCATATCTATCCTTCTATCCATCTATCTATCTATCTAGCTATCCTTCTATCCATCCATCTATCTATCCATCTATCCTTCTATCCATCTATCTATCTATCCATCTATCTATCTCCTATCTATCTATCTATCTATAAATCTATCTATCCTTCTCTCTATCTCATATCTATCTATCCTTCTATCTATCTATCTATCTAACTATCCATCTTTATATCTATCTATCTATCCATCTATCTATCTATCTCCTATCTATCTATTCTTCTCTCTATCTATCTATCCTTCTATCTATCTCACATCTATCTATCCTTCTATCTATCTATCTATCTATCTATCTATATATCTATCCATCCTTCTATCTATCTATTTCTCCATCTATCTATTTATCTGTCTGTATCTCTATATCTTGATTATTTTTATTTCTTTCGTTGGCAGAGCCTCATTATATGAACCCATGGTAAATCCACCGATAAGATAACATATGTAGAATAGCAGTTGTTCTGGGCAAATGTCTGCTCTTGAGCGGTAATGTGCTCATTTACATGACTTTCCGATGGGGAGTTAATAGATGTTACAGTCATTAAACCAGACTGTTAATTTTCTCAATCACATTGCCGGCGATACAAATATATACTGTAGGAAATAATTCCTTGGCCTGTTGGTAAAATTCGTACGTTTGCCAGTTGGCACCTAACAATGACAACGACTTAATAAAATCATCAACAGGGATTAGAAGTGATTTTCTTAAGGGGGTCTTAAGACGTGTCTGGAGCTTATATTGAGCTCCTTGTGAGAGAGAGAGAACCTACAGAGAAAGAAGCCTTTCCCGGTATCCATGCACATGTCTTTTATTCTATGGTAAAGAGATACAAGAAACCTTAAATATTAGGTTAAAAAGTAGAAATGCACAATAGGACAATAGGTAGAAATATTGTCTGTAGGAGATGAGGCAGCTCTGCAGCACGATATGGTTTATGCCCCAATAACTTCTTACGCTCCATAATGCAACATCCCAATTCTATGCTAATAATCGTACACCATTTATAACACTGGTTTCCTGATATGTGTCAGATGGGCCATTGTGCCCCACTAGGCTGCATTACCTATAGTTATACCCCTGATAGAGGACTAATCTAAAATTACTGATGAAAAATTGGTTCCGTGGCTCCTCCTTCCTGTTAGCGGGCCCCATCAAACATTACAGACTGTTACATTTGCGCCCCTCATATTTAACCCCCTGTGACTTCAATCATAGGCACGTAAGTGTCATTGTAAATCTCTACACCCCATCCATACCACTGTGTAATAATTATTAGAGATGAGCAAATCGATTTGCGGCAAAACAAATTTGTCTTGAATATTCGGATTCACCGGAATTAGAATTTTGGTGATTCGATTTTGTCAAATACAAAAAGACTGAAAAAAAATATTAATAAAAAAAAAATACTTATCTGGCCCTCATCTGTCTTCTTCAGTCACCAGTGCGGTCTTCACTGGTCCATCTTTAGGGGCCTTCTGGTATGTGACATTTTTGGCTTATCCAGCTCTGACTTGGCCTCGACGTCATGACCTACGTTGCCAGAACTCATAGCATCTGGTCTAGTCAGCACAGGAGACACCGGATATGCCGTGTTCCAGAAGACCCTGAAGATGGCCCAATGAAGACTACACCAGTGGCCGGACCACAGAAGACTACCGGACTGTTCTGTCCCTGAAGATGGCTCAATGAAGACTGCACCAGTGGCCGGTCCACAGAAGACTACTGAACTGTTCTGTCCCTGAAGATGGCTCAATGAAGACTGCACCAGTGGCCGGACCACAGAAGACTACTGTACTGCTCTGTCCCTGAAGATGGCCGAATGAAGACTGCACCAGTGGCCAGACCACAGAAGACTACTGTACTGCTCTGTCCCTGAAGATGGCCCAATGAAGACTGCACCAGTGGCCGGACCACAGAAGACTACTGGACTGTTCTGTCCCTGAAGATGGCCCAATGAAGACTGCACCAGTGGCCGGACCACAGAAGACTACTGTACTGCTCTGTCCCTGAAGATGGCCCAATGAAGACTGCACCAGTGGCCGGACCACAGAAGACTACTGGACTGTTCTGTCCCTGAAGCTGGCCCAATGAAGACTGCACCAGTGGCCGAACAACAGAAGACGACCAGACTGTTCTAGAGCTGAGCAAAAGCTCAGGTGAGGCCCAGGTGAAAATATATATTTTTTTTACATATGTTTATTATGCTCTAGGGTTTGGATTTCCAGAACAAATTCAAGAATGAAGTCTCAAATTCCAGTTTTGGCACATTCACTAATTACTAGTATATCGAAGCAATAAACATCTGTAGCCGTAAAACAAATCATCCCGCTATTTTTCTAGTCCCAATTCACATTGTTCTTTTTTTTTTTTTACTTTTTACTGTAATATGAAATATATGATGGCAGTTTTATTTATTCTTTATTCTTCTTTTTTGTTTTTGTACATCATTCCACCTACAAAGCAACGTACTCCATTCCTTCCCCATTCAATACTATGTAAATTTTCAATTCCCCCCCCCCCCCTTTTCAGGCAGGTGACGGCACAATCTATACAAGAAAAAAAAACACAGTTATATTGTTTCCGTAGCCTAAAATGAGATTTTATCCAATTCCCGACAGATCCTCCGAATACATTTATTGGACGAGATTGTGAGCCACGAGTTCACCAAATGCTCAGTGTATTTTGCCACAAATCATACAATGCTTACCCTTTGCAAATATTAGTTTCTGCACGTGAAAAGGGAAAATGCTCTTTCAATTAGCTCACAATGCGAAGCTTCCCCCGTAGAAGTGAGATTTTATTTCTTTTTTTCCTATTCCGCTGCAGTAGCAGATGGACAGAGACTATAGCCTACAGCACCTTCCGATGACAGTCTACTCTCCCCTCCCGGGCACTGCTGTTAGTAAATAATTAGATTTACACATTCCCCAATCTCCCCACATCTTTCTACCGCATAATTAAAAGAGGGATGATTAGGTTATTGAATGGAAGGAGGAACTTTTTTATTGAGGTCCATTCATGATTTTATCAGGGCCAGCACTTTTATAGTTGTCACGAGGGTGCAGGCATCCAATTTTTCTTATCTGCCTGATTAATACAAACGCTGTTTCAGGACGCATTAATTAACAGATACAAATCTACGTTCTCATGGAAGGATCAATACGAAGAAGAAAAGAAGCATCAATGTGAATTTAGTGCTGATGATGGAGAAGACACTCCATTGACGTTTACGTGCAAGGAAATGCTAAAGTTTCTCCGCAATCCCTTTTGTCCCTGCCATTTACAAATTAACAGGGTTTTTTTTATTTTATTTTTGCTTTTTTTCTATCAGGAATCAGACAGGTTGTTGGGGTTTAATTAAGCAAAAGGTTGTAAATTTTGCCACAAATGTGTAAATCCCTCTAGTTCCATTCCATATGGTCAAAACTTTTTGCATTTTTCCTATAAGTAAATGTTACCTATACTTTATGCGTGAGCTGCAAATTTCATTCCTTCTATAAGTATAGGTTATTGGGCTACTAATTCTCCAGCGCTCAGTGAGAACTTGCTTGTTTTTAGCAGCCCTTTTTTTAAGAAGAAAGGGAAGTTGTTTTCAAAAAGTTGTAATATTGGTTGATTCTGATGGACCATCTATTGGTTGGTTCTGATGGACCATCGATAACAACCAATATTAAGGGAGATGTTACAAAAGGAAAACTTTTTTGGTTGTTTCTGATGGTCTTCATTTCGTACTTCAATGGAAGGGATGAGAATCGCATCTTGTACAAGAAGTGCACTGTTCCTCATACAAGATACAATTCTCATCCCTTCCATTGGAATATGATCAATGAACCATGAGAAACAACCAATATTACAGAAGATGCTAAAAAAGGAAAACTTTTTTGGCTGTTTCTGATGATCCTCATTTCGTACTTCAATGGAAGGGATGAGAATCGCATCTTGTACAAGAAGTGCACTGTTCCTCATACAAGATACAATTCTCACCCCTTCCATTGGAGTACGAACCATCAGAAACAACCAATATTACTCAAGATTTTCCGAGAGTAAAAACTTTTTTAAATCAACTTCTCATGAAAGAGAAAGGTTGAGAATAAGTGAGCTCTCATTGACCACAAGAGAACTGTTAGGCCATAATTCGATTTTCTCTCTGTTCTTTATGTGGAGGCGTGTTGGAGTTATCGAGAGGTGCTCACCAAAGTTGCGCCAAAATGTTGAGACTTTTCGAAGCCTTTCCACCACTTTTTGAATGTAGAAACTTTGATGAATCAGGGGCAGTAGTCTTTTTTTTACCTTTACTCATACACTAATAGAAAGGATCAGGACCCTACATGGCACTGAGCATGAGAAGTGGGCCAATATTATCGAAGATCTTCCAATGGTAAAATGTTTTTTAAATCAAATTTCCTTTTTGTATCCTAAAGAGGGATGATAACTGGAGAGGTCTCACAGACTGCAGGAGTACTAGTGGTCTTTTTATCTATAGTTATACTCTAGTAGGAGAGACGACAATCAAACAGTGTGTGAAGACCAGATCATAAGTAACCAATATCACTCAAAGTTTTCAAAAGGTAAAAACTTTTTGAAATCAACTTCCCTTTTCGCATCCAAGAGGGGTCTGAAAAGAGTAGAGTTCTCACTGACCGTAGGAGAATTAGTAGTCTTTTACCTATAGTTATAGTCTAATAGAAGAGAGAGGAGAATCGCACGGTGTATGAGGAGCAGGTCACATGAGAAACCGAAATTACACTAGATTTTACAACTCTTTGAAATTGACTTCTGCATACAAGAGGTGGCTGAAAACACTAAAGTTCTCACTGAACGCAAGAGAATTAGTAATCTTTTACCTATAGTTATACTCTAACAGGAAAAAGGAGAATCATACAGCGCATGAGGAGCGGATCATAAGAGTAACTGAAATTATTGGAAAAGATTTTCCAACTTTTTGAAATCGACTTCTGCCTACAAGAGGTGGCTGAAAACACTACAATTATCACTGACCGTAGGAGAATTAGTAGTCTTTAATCTTTAATTATAATGTAATGGGAGAGATGGGAATAGCATCCTGCACATTATACGAGGAGCTAACCATAAAAGTAACCGATATTACACAAGATTTTACAAGGGTAAAAAAAACTTTTTGAAATCAATTTCCTTTTGCGCATAGAGCTGAAAACACTACAGTTCTTACTGACCTTAAATGTCAGAAATACATCTCCCAACATTTATTCACCATAGCACACAAAATTTCATTTAAGGTACGACCAAAGGAGCCATTAATTCATCTGGAAGATGTGGCAAAATTCACATGAGCCACATGTAAATTTGTTGAGTCCACTGTGGATTTGATAAAAGATAAACTCTGAAAACTCACTGGATAATAGGACATATTGCAGATTTCAAACAACCTTGGCCAATTTCCATGCAGATTTTTTACACATCGTGGTGCAAATTTTTTTATATAAAGTATGGGTAAGGTTTGTTAAAAGCTCATCCAGGGGGACTGTGATACTCTGTGGATTGCACAATTTTGTTAGAAGAGTCTCCTGAAGATAAGGTGATCCACTAGGTGTGGGGAAGCTCTGCGATCAGATGTAATCTTCTAATGATCCCAGCAGCAGGTATTCAAATCCCCTACAGCACCACCACAGGAGAAATAAAGCATTACACAGTTCCAATGAACTGCCAATGGACTGTCCAAAAAAATGTTCCCTGCACGACAGTTTACTTATAGATGATTTATATGAGAAAGGGAGCAAAGGGTTGTACATTGTACAGAATACACATAGATTAATTAAAGGAAATGTTGATAAATCAATAAGTTACTGAAACGTCTTGGTCAATAAACTGCCCTATGAATATCTCATATAATTAGGCTCCTATTATGTGTTCCATGTAAACTTATAGCACGTAGAGGGAATCTTTCATTAGTTATTAAGTCATTGTAAATTTTTCACATTCCCGTAAGAGGTTTAGCTTCCCATATCCTTCATATAGGACAAATACAACATAACATGTAGTTTATTGTAATATGCAGGAAGCATAGATGTATCCCAAATCCCCAAATTCTCTTAGACACTATAGAATTCAATCGCTTATTTCATCATGCCTGGTATAAGATTCCAAGTTACTTAAAGGGGTTGTCCCATTTGGGGCATTTATGATAGAATATGCCATAAATGTCGAAAATATATGGATTCTACTGATCAGACCTGAATCTATCTTTATAATGTGGCCTCCAGAAGTGCAGTCTCGGGAATGAAAAGATGGCAGCACATGCAGTGGAGACATGGCAATATTTGGAACTTGCATAGAAAAATAAAAAGAGAAGCCGTGCATGCCCAGCCAACTCTCCATTCCTGGGAACATGCGCTAGACCAAAGCATTCAGATCTAAACCATAATTTTTTTGTATTTCTAGTTATAAATGATCTAGATGGGAACACTCTTTTTAGGTAATAGGGTCCAGCAGGTGAGGGGCCTGTCTACGCCAGCAAATACTTCAGCTGGATGTGCGACCTCGGATGCAAATTCATATGAAGTCTATTGCGGTGCACAGACCCATCGGGTCCATGCACGGCAATACACACTGTCAGACAATCAGAGGCCAGCAGCTAACATCGGCATGCACATGACCGGAGAATGTGATGTCATGCGCTCCTGTCACTTGGACGCTGAAGTCAGCTGCCGGCTTCAGAAGAGGATGCTGCGCGGCGGGGAGTGGATGGAAGGGGAGTATTTATTTCTTTTTTTTTAAATCAGTTCGTACACAGTGGCCATAATACTACATCAATGACTATGGGCTGTAGATTATACCACATGGATGACTATGGGCTGTGCATTATACTACATGGATGACTAAGAACTGTGCATTATACTACATGGATGACTATGGCTGTGCATTATACTACATGGATGGCTATGGGCTGTGCATTATACTACATGGATGACTATGGCTGTGCATTATACTACATGGATGGCTATGGACTGTGCATTATACTACATGTATGACTGTGGGCTGTGCATTATACTACATGTATGACTGTGGGCTGTGGATTATACTACATGTATGACTATGGGCTGTGCATTACACTACATGGATGACTATGGGCTGTGCATTATACTACATGGATGACTATGGGCTGTGCATTATACTACATAGATGACTATGGCTGTGCATTATACTACATGGATGACTAAGAACTGTGCATTATACTACATGGATGACTATGGGCTGTGCATTATACTACATGGATGACTATGGGCTGTGCATTATACTACATGGATGACTATGGCTGTGCATTATACTACATGGATGGCTATGGGCTGTGCATTATACTACATGGATGACTATGGCTGTGCATTATACTACATGGATGGCTATGGGCTGTGCATTATACTACATGTATGACTATGGGCTGTGCATTATACTACATGGATGACTATGGGCTGTGCATTATACTACATGTATGACTGTGGGCTGTGCATTATACTACATGTATGACTATGGGCTGTGCATTATACTACATGGATGACTATGGGCTGTGCATTATACTACATGGATGACTATGGGCTGTGCATTATACTACATGTATGACTGTGGGCTGTGCATTATACTACATGTATGACTATGGGCTGTGCATTATACTACATGGATGACTATGGGCTGTGCATTATACTACATGGATGACTATGGGCTGTGCATTATACTACATGGATGACTATGGACTGTGTATTATACTACATGGATGACTATGGGCTGTGCATTATATTACATGGATGACTATGGGCTGTGCATTATACTACATGTATGACTATGGGCTGTGCATTATACTACATGTATGACTGTGGGCTGTGCATTATACTGCATGGATAACTATGGACTGTGTATTATACTACATGGATGACTATGGGCTGTGCATTATATTACATGGATGACTATGGGCTGTGCATTATACTACATGTATGACTATGGGCTGTGCATTATTCTACATGGATGACTATGGGCTGTAGGTTATACTACATAGATGACTATGGGCTGTATATTATACTGCATGGATGACTATGGTCTGTAGATTATACCACATGGATGACTATGGGCTGTGCATTATACTACAAGTATGACTGTGGGCTGTGCATTATACTACATGGATGACTGTGGGCTGTGCATTACACTACCTGGATGACTATGGGCTGTGCATTATACTACCTGGATGACTATGGGCTGTGCATTATACTGCATGGATGACTATGGACTGTGCATTATACTGCATGGATGACTATGGGCTGTGCATTATACTGCATGGATGACTATGGGCTGTGCATTATTCTACATGTATGACTGTGGGCTGTGCATTATACTGCATGGATGACTATGGACAGTGTATTATACTACATGGATGACTATGGTCTGTAGATTATACCACATGGATTACTATGGGCTTTGCATTATACTACATGTATGACTATGAGCCATAGGTTATACTACATGGATGACTGTGGGCTGTGCATTATACTACCTGGATGACTATGGGCTGTGCATTATATTACCTGGATGACTATGGGCTGTGCATTATACTACATGGATGACTATGGGCTGTGCATTATACTACCTGGATGACTATGGGCTGTGCATTATACTACCTGGATGACTATGGACTGTGCATTATACTACATGAATGACTATGGGCTGTGCATTATACTACATGATTGACTATGGGCTGTGCATTATACAACATGGATGCCTAATAGCTGTGCAGTATACTATATGGATGACTATGAGCTGTGCATTATACTACATGGATGACTATGGGGTGCATTATACTACATGGATGACTATGAGCTGTGCATTATACTACATGGATGACTATGGGGTGCATTATACTATATGGATGACTATGGGCTGTGCATTATACTACATGGATGACTATGGGCTGTGCATTATACTACCTGGATGACTATGGGCTGTGCATTATACTACATGGATGACTATGGGCTGTGCATTATACTACCTGGATGACTATGGGCTGTGCATTATACTACCTGGATGACTATGGGCTGTGCATTATACTACATGGATGACTATGGGCTGTGCATTATACTACCTGGATGACTATGGGCTGTGCATTATACTACCTGGATGACTATGGACTGTGCATTATACTACATGAATGACTATGGGCTGTGCATTATACTACATGATTGACTATGGGCTGTGCATTATACAACATGGATGCCTAATAGCTGTGCAGTATACTATATGGATGACTATGAGCTGTGCATTATACAACATGGATGCCTAATAGCTGTGCAGTATACTATATGGATGACTATGAGCTGTGCATTATACTACATGGATGACTATGGGGTGCATTATACTATATGGATGACTATGAGCTGTGCATTATACTACATGGATGACTATGAGCTGTGTATTATACTATATGGATGACTATGGGGTGCATTATACTACATGGATGACTATGGACTGTGCATTATACTACCTGGATGACTATGAGCTGTGCATTATACTACATGGATGACTATGGGGAACCACTGTTTTCGGCTCCATACAAGTTATGAGTGCATATGCTGCCTATAGAAATCAATGAACCTTTACTGTTAGCATATATGTACCTAATTTTATACTAAAGCTTGTAAAGTTTTTTTTTTGTTAGATTTTTAGGAAAAAATAGTGCGATGGAATTTGAATGCTGTACTATGTAGATGCAGTGCAATATGGAGGCGCTGGACAGTAGCACGCAGAGTACCTATGGCATTGGAGTCCAGCGATACAGCGACTGCATGCAAATGGCAAAGCTTGACTACAATTTTAGAAGAAAAAGTCAGCCTTTCCTTACCAGTAGCAGCGCCACCCTTGTCAATAGACGATGTCTGGTATTGCTGCCCATCCCATTAAAGTGAATAGAGTTGAGCTACTATATAATGCACAAGAGTGGGACGGATTCCGGGAAAAAGAATGCAGACCCATTTTTTTTCTAATCCAGTAAAAGACATTTCATAAAAGACCTTTAAATAACTACAAAAAAAAAATAGCAAAAACCAGTTTAGTAGTGAAACGGTTGGACAATGCATGTGCTCTACCAGCCTTCCTGCCATCTTGCACTAGGTGCCCATGTGCTTGACAACAGTGCCATAGGCAGCTGTCGACTAGTTTCTTTTTTTTTTTTTTTCCTTCCGAACTGATGCACTTTGCAGTCAACTTAACAAAAAAGGCTAAGCATAGAAAAGTGTGAAGGACAAAAAATATCTGACGGCTAGCCTTCAAAAATACACTCTCACTTCACAAGGCATGAACGTTTGTTTTCGCAGCCGAGTGTTGACAGAAATAGGCTGCAATAAAGGCGTATGAATTAACCCCTGTTAGGCATTCCCTATATCCGCTTGTAAGCCAAGATCTGGCTCTCAGCGATCTCTGCGCACCGAGATGCCGGCTACAATCAGCACTGGAAGCCGGTGATGGGTCTGTTTTGATGCTTTGACTGCTGTTTGTGTGTCTAAAAGCTGACACATTAGACATTGCTCAAACAGCGCACATCATCGCTGAATGCTAATTATACTCTAATGACTCATTGCACTGTTGTGTCAACATTGCATACCTATCAGTATCATGCTTAAGGATAGAAAAACTGACGGTTCTTCTCTCTTTCCGCTCATCTATACATGCAAATATTATATGTTTTGCCCCAAAAAATTACTAATTTTATGGAGCAGAAGGTGATCATTATAAGGCCGTTGTTCTACTGGTTTATTAAAATCATGAATAGTAGGTCACGGCCCCACTATCAGTATTCGGTCAGTATTTTTTCTCAGGAGTGTGAGCCAAAACCAGGCGAGGAACAATCAGAGAAAAGGTAGAATAGAATCAAGTCACCAATTTTGCATTTTTGACCCACTCCTGGTTTTGGCTCCCACTCCTGAGAAAAAATACTGACCCAATACTGATAGTGGGGCCGTGGCCTTAGATAGAGATGAGTGAATCGATACGTAGTGAATTAAATTTGGCTGGAATTTTTACAAATTCAAATCCAATTTTTTTTTTTTTATTTATTTCGTATGAATCCGGGAAAAGAAAGGGTGGCTGTCAGGCTGCCACATAGCTGGATTAAATAGAGTCAGGAAAAGGTTAAAAAAAGAATAAAAACAGTTATAGTCACCCAGTCTATGTCTGTCCCACCACATTGCCCCTCTGTGGTCTTCATTGGGCCATCTTTGTCATCTCCTGGTACTCAACAAATGTGGTGTCTTTTGCACTAACTAGGCCACAATTCAAGGTTACGCCGACTAGGCCAGGATGTCGCAGCATAGACAAACTGAGATGCCGCGTGACAAAATATGTTAAAGATGCCGAGAGTCGGAAGACACTGAAGATGGCCCAATGAAGACCACACCAGTGACCAGACAAAAGATGATGACTGGGCTTTTTCTGCATGACAGAAGAGGGCCAAGTGAGTATATATTTCTTTATTTTTTTCTACATATAATTGTTATGCTTTGGGCTCTGGATAGACCTCCCATCATAATAATGTATATTCTATTCACATCAAATAAATTCAATATGAATCAAATTCCGTGACCAAATTTGAGTGAACCAAAAAATTAGAATTGCGGTAGATTTTATCATTATTATTAGATAAAATCCTCCCCGAACATGGTTCACTATAAAGTATTGCTTCAGTCTTGGTGGTGCATTTGGCTGAAAGCCCACCATCACTATTTCCCCCTGCACTTTGCATGGGAAGATGACCCTGTCCCTCAAGGTTTGTGGCGGTTAATATTAGACAAATTCAGATTTTTATGAAAAAGGTTGAAATGCAAGAGAGACATTTCCTCCCTGCCCAAGTTCATTTTTTCTTCCTAACATTTATAAATTGCATTTTATTTGGATTGCAAGAATGTGACCAATTTCCTAAGCCACAATCTGTCATTTGAAAGCCTCCTAAAAGAATATAGATTTGCATTTGATGGTTTCAGTCTGTATTTACAGGGCATGGTCCGGTTATTACATCACTACACACCAATCTCTTGTTTGCTCTTAGCTGTACATCACTTTCATCTCAGTGAAACCACGCGACGCAGCATTCACCGTACATGTCCCTCTCAATCCATTAAGGACAATAGATTCCCACTAAACAAATATTCACTTGTCAGGAGTAGTTGAGGCACAAGATTCATTCAGCAATACTAAGTGTGTTCTGCAACAATTTAAAAGCCGTAAATTGGGCATTAACAAATAGCAAGATGCTACCCGCTCGCTCACGTTGTGACCTTTCATTTCAGCGATTTCACAAAGTGTTAATGAAACACGGCGCATGGATGGGATAATTGAGAATGCCATTCATGTACTAGTGCTGTGGAATGACTTTTACCAGGTATACAATGAAATAAAAAAAAGCTGTTAACATCATCGTTTCACTTACAAGTGTGCATCATCTTAATGTTTTCAACATCTTCAGCCTAATTGCAAGCTATTATGTAGGAGATGCTTGGGCAATTGAGCAGTTTCTGAATGGTGGTTAGAAAGGTCCAAAAAGTCTCATCTGCTGCCCTACATTAATGCCTGGGACCAGCGGGGAATTTCTGGGAGACAGGTTGGTTAAACACATGCATTTCTGATTGACCGAAATAATATGGCCGATGAAATATCCATCGGGGATTGTTCTTACAACTGGACACAAGCAGTTCCCAAAGGTGGTTAAAAGGGTCCAAAAAGACAAAAGACTGGGACCAGTGAGGACTTGCTTTGAGCTGACCATATACATAAGTTTCTGATTGGCCAATCAATCGTACATGAAATCACTTATACCACCGGATAGTTTTAAGATTGAACAGTACCCAAGGATGACTAAAGGGAAGACTGTGCCCAGTAAGAAATTCCGTTACGCAAGATGGAATACACAAACGGTAGAAAATGGGGTGATCAATCTTCCATCGCATCATTCATACAACTGGATGATTAGGTGAGTAATTTCCATGGGTTAAAGTAGACCAAAAAGTCTTAGTCTAGTAAGAAATTCTTCTGATACGAGATGGCCATACACAAGTCTTACATCGGATTGTTCATATGAATGATCCAACCATCCACATATAAGACTTATGCAGTTTATCCCCTACTGGACAGCCTTTATGGAAATCCAACAGTCTACTGAATAAAATAAGAACAAAAGCATACGTAACGTGAGAGTTGTAGGTAGGCTATCAGTGACCACTGATGGGTTGCAGCCTTCAAAGTTCCATGAGATGTTAATGTTCCATTTAACAATACTGTGAAAGCTGCAGGCTATCAGTGGTCACTGATAGTTTGCAGCACTCACATGATGTAAACAATATTACTTGGGGGGGCACAGCGCGTGGCGCAGGAGAGCATCGTAAGTCTGGGAGGTGAGTAAGCTTTTTCTTACTCCGCATAGCACTCTAGGAGCATTCCAAAGGGGTTTTCCAGTAGTGTGCAACCCCTTTAAACCTATATACAAATCAGTGTAGAGTAGATATTAAGTTTTAGGATTGCTACCTCAATAGGTGGCACTAGAGTTCTTGTCCCCTTCCCCTCTCAAGAGACTATTTGCATATTTACACTCCCAGAGTAGCATTGCTTGGCCTCTATGTCTCCTTGGCTTGACAGCCTCCCCAAGGTGAAATGTTCCTACTTAGACACCCTGTCAGAGGCCTCTCACCCAGCCAAATCAGATCTCCTGATTTGCACTCATTAGGGGCAAACAGCCCAAAACATGTGTCTGTAAAAAGGAGTGTCTGGTTTGGCTTCTTATCCTAATTCATGTGGCAAGGCTTGTTAAAGGGTCGATAATGGCTTTTACGATTACTACCCCAATAGGCGGCACTAGAATTCCCGTCCTCTTCCTCTCCATTCTCAGCCGAACAAGTAATTTAGTAATATTGATGTAGCAAAATCATCACAGATAACAGCAGAAAATAAATATCTAAGGTATAATTTCACAATGTATTTAAGTACGTGCCTAAAAATCTTGTAGTAAAATTTACAAATATATATTCACACATTTTGCTCATCTCTATAAAGGGTCGTGAAGGACTGAGTTGAAAATCAGACGCCATTCGTACAAAAAATATGGTATAAAAGTAGATATAAATAACTGGAAAAATTTAAAATTAATATATAAATTAATGCGATGATACTATAGGAAAAGAAAGAAAATATATGAAAACAAAAAAAAAAGAAAGAATATTTTTGTGTTTTATTCTTTCCTTTAGAGGAGATATTAAAACGCACAAGAAATTACAAGCGGGGAATTTTGATATGTTACCAGATGGACGGATTGGTAAAAGAATTGCTACTTTTTTTGATGAGAAAATGAATGTCTTACCCCTGAAGGTATAAAATCCAGGCTATAATGACTTGGCAGTGCTAGAGACAGAGAGGCTTCACAGTTGACCCAGTAGTGGGTATATTCATAAACACTGCCTCATATGGAGATTACAAATCTTACAAAGCAAACGGCGCAAATCAGGAATGACCAGAGGGAATTGCACAGCGGAGTTGGAAACGACTTTGATTTTAAATGGGGGACATCAACACAAATCTGTGTGCGTCTGCGTATTGTACGGATTGCCTGCGAATATGTTTTATTTTCATAAAGGGTAAGAAGATTTTCTGTGAATGATACAGTACAGATATATTAAAGTTACTACCAATATGAATGAGGCAGAAGAGATACAATAAACCTGCAAATAACAGCTGAGATCAGTTTGACATTTAAGGTCTTCTGATTCTTGTATCTTTTACTCGTGGGGTATTACTGTATCGAGGTTCAGTTTTACATAGGACTACATATCAACAGCCTGCGTTATATTTACTCATGATAGGATAATGAAATTAGAGAACACTTCTTCATAAAAGCCGATGAGATGGCCGTTGCTGCTGATCAATAAGCAGCATGGATGGACAAGCTTCTTTCCAGCTACGACCCTCTTTTCCATCCGAGGCCAGCATTCAATATTCGTCAAATTGGTTGGACACTTCTTCCCAGTTGAGGAAAGTTGGAGGAAAGGAGAAGCGAATTAAACTGTCCTATCTTAAGAAATGTATTTTCCTGGTGTCAGACTTTTTCCCACCACCATCTTCAAGAGGCATCAAACCTCCACCAACCCTAAGGGACAACACTGTGGTGGGAGACATTGGAGATGGTCAAAAGAGGCAATTGTTTGGTTCTGTGTGTCCAGTTGAAGGTCATGGAGCCTTCAAGATTGGGGAGACGGCCTCATTGCCCCATTTGCTTTTCCTGTATGCCAGCCCAAGGAGTGGCTAAACCATTTGTAGGTATGTTCGAATAGTTCCTGTATACCATAGATACTTTTTTTTGCTGTTGTTCATGAGATTTCACTATATTACTATGAAAACCGGTATTCACAAAAGCACATATTGTAGTGGCCACCCATAATCTCGAACTTTGACCTTTCATGCATCATTTCACACCTTGAACATTCATATGTCTCCCGCAGAGAAATCCAGGAATGCGCCGGCGCCTCTCCATTCCGTATGGCATGGGATGGTGTGCCACTCAGGGTTGGGACCTGCATCTATCAGACATTTATTCCATATCCTGTATACATCATAAATATTATCAATGGGAACACCTCTGTAGTGTGATCTTGGTCTTTTCACATCCTCGTTAGAGAGCTTGTTATAGTTCTACTTTATTCTCCATCCATGTTCCATTTAGTGCCGTAAGTGGACATGGCAGAGAGGAGGTAACTCTATGAAGTGCCATCTAAGCCCTTATTTTTGAATAGGTGCTATTATATGGTTACGTTGTATAGGTGAAGTGAAGCATGGTCTTTGATGCGTTCAGTCAATGCCCTAATAAAATTCTTGCATATTGGGACTTTCACGAGGCTTATAAAGACCCTAACACCAATACCTTGGATGATTAGTAGATCATTCTCAAGCAATTCATTATAAAATTGAATGTTGTTGGTGGTGGGGGTGAGTAAAAAAAAAAAAAGGCAAAAATGATTCTGCCACTCGATGACCTATTTCTTAGACTGTTTAAAAGCCTCAGTCACAAGCTTTGGGCTTTGTTCCAGCACTCTCTCATGTCACGTCATGTTATTGAGCTGAAGCTCTGCGCTCTTTCATGTCAATACTAAACAGCTCGCATGCTTCGGAAGCCTAATCGGATGTGGAAGTTTTTAAAAAGTGCATGTCTATACGGGTCATGTAGTCAATGGTTGTGTTATGTTTAACATTAGCTTGTGAGTGGTGAAAGATTTTTAGAAAAGACTGTCCTGTACCCTACAGAGCACAACTTTCACTCTATGGGGTCTTTACGGAATGCCTTATGCTGGACACTACCAGTCGTTCTCCCAGTTATCCGATACAATTTTTCTTCCTCCTGCCTACTGGTGAGTGACCATAGCTCGTCTAGCACATGCATGGAGAATATCATCCTGTCCTACCTGATGTCACCCCAGCTAACGGGTCAACTACTGAGCGAAAGGCCAACCGGGATCATATGTTGAGGCACAGACGGTGTTTTACAAAATTGAGCATAGTACCTTCTGTTATTTTAAAGGGGTTTCTAAAAAAACATGGCTGCTCACGTTCAAAACAGCACCACACCATAAGTTACATCGGCTCATGGGAAAGGGGCTGATCTGTGATACCACACAGGTGTGGCGCTGGTTTTGGAAGGAAGCAGCCATGTATTTTATTGTACTTCAAGCTATTTGTAGCCTTCTGACACTATCTTCTTTAAAGGTAGTATCACTATTTTTTAAGGAGGTCTTTGGCTTTGGACAGTGTCTCCTTGTTCAAAGGGATCTTGGACAATAGTCTGAACAGCTGTCATCCGTGAAGGATCCTGGCAGTAAGTGTTCAATATCCCTACAGCGCCCCCACAGGGATAATAGAGCATTACACAAATAAAAGTTAAAGGGAATCTGTCATGTTGATGATGGTTTCTGATATGCAAGCAGAATGTTATGGAGCAGGTTTATGTACATTTTTGTGGAAAAGGTTTATATAAAACTTGTTTTTTATTTGTGGCAATCCATGATGTCTGTGTGTATATGAGTCCAGTGGGCGGTCCTATTCAGTGATTGACAGTCATCTCTATGTGTCTGTGTATGCAGAGAAAGACATCAGTCACTGAGTTGGACTGTCCACTGGATTCAAAAAGAAAAAGAAAAACACAAGGGATTTCAAAGATTAAAATACAAGTTATACTGAATCTTTTCCAACAAATGTATTTGTTGAGGTCCCTCTATTTCTTTAGAGCTTGCTGCCCTCAGATCAGACTGTATGTTCAACAAGACAGAGTCCCTTTAAATGAATGGGTTGTCTGTGTTATGGAGGACAGGACAAGTCTTCTACAGAAAGAGACTTTTTTTACAACTTCTCCCCACTCTTGCCAAGACATAAGGACCCTGACGGGAGGACTCCCCTCCCTCCATAGGATGGAGAAAACTGATTCTGAGAATTGGGCTCTGGAATCCAGAAAATGGAATTCTCTAGAGACCCATCTTAAATGAAATGGAGATGCCGATGCTCGGCCTCTGCTCCAATCACTTTTTATGGGACTGTCAGAGAACGCTGAATAAAGACCTCAACTATTTTGAGCCGTCCCATAGAAAATGAATGGAGCAGAGTCCATGCATGCGCTCTTCCACTCCACTCACAATGAGGCTGCTGAGCTTCCTTCTCAGGGTTCACAGAATTACTGGAAAAATAAGAGGTAGGACCCCTAGCGATCAGTAAGTTATCCCCTATCCCAGGGTTCCTCAACCTGTGGCTCAGGAGTCACACGTGGCTCACGGGCCGATGATGTGTAGCTCGTGGCTGTCTGCCAGCTTGATGCATTAGCATTAGATCTAGAAACCAGTTAGGAAGAGAAGGTCTCCAGATGGTGGCTTTTGTGAGTAGCCCTTAACAGAAGGAATGGGGGAGAGAAATAAACATGTACCCTGGAGATAAGATGATACTGATAATCAGGCCAGGTACTTAAAGTTGGACTAAAGTGTGGTGAATTTGCATAATACTGAAATACTGATTGGGGTAAAGTGGGAACCCTTGGATATAAATATACTGACTATTTGGGAGGGGGCCCAATGTCTCAGTTTGCTTTCTTTGGGGAATCTTTGGCTGTCATCACACCGATCATGACAGGTTCTGAATGTCATTACTGTTTTGGAGGAGTGACTGGATGTAGCTCGAGACCATCTCTTAGAGTTGGTAAAAAAAAGGTTGAGGATTGCTGTCCTAACCTAATTATAAGGGATATAGTGAGAAGACATGTCACTTGAAGCAAGGATCACCAAACTAACACTTGTCCACTTTGGACACATCATATGAAGAGAGCAATCACGGGAGAAGGACATCATGGTTGGAAGAATAGAAGGACCAAGGTGAAGAGGAAGACCAGCAACCGGATGACTACATACTATCAAGATAATGGCGGAGAAGACCCTGGTGGACCTATCTAGGCTTGAACAATTTTGATCTTCCTACAGAACATTCATCTATCAAGTTTCCACAGCTCGAGATCGAGCCAAAGGCCATTGAAGAAAAAATAGGGGGAAACTTGTGGTTCTAGGGAAAACTTAATTAACTTATAATTCTTTAATAATAGTGTATGAAAATGGTCACTTAAAAAAAAAAAAGTTTAACCCTTTCATTTGCCCTGCAGAAGAGAGGTTAAACCCAACATTGAGACCTTAAGAAAAAAAAGAAGTGAGAATTTTGCCTGATTGTAATACACCTAATTAGCCATAGGCAGACTCTTAATTGCATACATTAGGATGATTCCATAGTGGAGATTAATTCTAAATATACCCCAGCAGCTGGTTAAGATGCCATGGATTACAGTGTGGACTGTACTTTTCCATTTAATTAGATATCAAAATTAAGCAGCAACAAGCATTTTGACATAACGGGGATCAAACCGACGCCTGGCTTCCCCGAGCTGCACTAAAGTGACCACTAAACAGAGCGGCACAGATGGAGGGATATTAAATGCCGCACTGGAAAGTCATTTCAAATAATAAAATATCAATATTTACATTTTAATTACCCCGACCGAGAGGAGCTCTGTCATTTCCACTATTGCCGACACAGCAAGGGGTGGTAAAATGACATTGCAGCTCGGCCTGATAGAATATTTTATTTCCATTATAGAGTGACAAGTGTTTTAAAGGCAGTGACACCCAGTGTGTGAACAAGAAAGACAATGGATCGGAAAACTCCTATTAAGGGAATACATTTTCCGAAAAAAGGAAAATTGACTTTACAAAGCCAATCCCCACTTGACACAAATATTAATTTTCAAAAATGTTTTGTGTGTATGTGTGTGTCTGAAAGCCTGCAAGGGGAATATCACTTTAAAGTGCACGGGCGAAGTGTGACAAGGGTAAATCTAAAGCAAAGACGCCACTTAGCCTATATACCATATCGGCATGAGGCCGTTTACTGCAGAAGTGGGAAAAACAGGGCAACCAAAAACTGTTGGCCATAACGAAAAGTCAGATTATAACTGTCAGTGATCATTGAAACGTAATAATTTTCTACACTACTTTTCTTTTTTACAAAAAGTTTTATTAAGAAAAAAAAGTTTTGTTAACTTTTGTTAAATAATTTTTTTTTAATTTAGCATTTTTTTAGTTTATTGAGGGTGGGCCGCACAAAGACAAGACTTGCCTTATAGAAAAGAGCGAATCAAATTTATGTAGAATTCTTAGGAATTTGCTGAATAGGGGGAATTCGACAATTTTTCCATCTGCTTCATTCAAATTGCCTAAAATGGCCAACGCTTCTTCATTGAAGAAGATTGCTTTAGCCAAGGTAGGATTCCATGACTTTGTGTGTGGCCAGCAGGCTTCCGCATAATACCTTTCAGTTTTCACATTATAAGGAGGGACTATCATATCCTCTATAAAAGTAGAGGCAGGGCATGCAGTGGCCATTTTGAAGTGAATCTGGATAGTGAGAGAATGTCACAATTCACAGCTCAGCAGCAGAGAAAAAGCCATAAAACACTGAAGAAACTGTATAGATAGCATGCGATAGCACTGCACTGAAGATTAGTGTGTGAGAAAAAAGACAATAGTGTCTTACATGTTTCTGAGAGCAATGGGAGGCTTTGGTCTCTAATGCCTAGCTCCTGACCATCAGATCGGTGAAGGTTCGCTTTCCTGTTAAGTAGAGATGAGCGAATCTTCTAAAATTTGAATTTGCGAGGTTCGCTGAATTTTTCCAAAAAATTTGATTCATAGCAAAGAACTTTAAGCAAATTTCAATAAAGAAAGGAGGGGAGAGTGAAGAAGAGCAAAGTTTTTTTGAAGCTGGGGCGAATCACAAATTGAAGTGTTCGAATTGGGCGAATCACAAATCGAAGTGTTCGAATTTATGTGAAAGTGCGAATTTCAGGAAATTCGACCCAACTCGATTCTCTGAGAATCTTTAGGTTAAGGATTTAATCTACTTCTTAGAGGGTGTCTAAATGAGTGCCTCCAATAGTCTCAACTTTTTAATGTGGACTGATTTGTTCTTGAGTCATATTGGACTATTATACAAAAACTGATTGTGGCTCGTCAAAATCCAAGTCATAAACATTAGAGAGGAATCTTCTGTAGTTGCTACTTGGTTCTTGGGAAATAAAGGCCCTCTTTTACATCATGTGGGCAATTTGACCTTATGAAATGTTACTCTTCGCCACAATCATAGAAAGGTGAGAAAAAAATAAGGGGGGAAAACAGTAAGAGTGTAATGGTATCCTTCTCTCCAGCAAGTGTGGAAGGTGGTGGAGTCATCTACTGGGCCATCTTGCGGAATGATGATGGGGTGAGGTGACATGGGCTGACACGAGTAGTGAGTTCCAAATTTAGGGAGCATTCAGACGTCAAATTGGTTCGAAATCAAACTGCACTGCATGGACTGGCTGCATCTCTCCCGACCTGTGAGTGACAACATATATTTCTATGAAGCTGTCGCGCTCGGGTCGAGAGATCTGCGGCCAGTCCATTCAATGAAGTCCAATCTCTGACAGATTTCTGAATGCATCATTATCCTGTATATGCCAAAGACTCGCATCGAAGCCAGAACTTAGTGAATCTTTTATACACATATATATATATATATATATATATATATATATATATATATATATATATATATAAATCAATATTAAAAAAAAAACAATTAAAATGGAAACTATATAAAAAAGTACATAAATATATATAACAGATATAATATAAGATAATATAAAAATAACAGATATAGAAAAAAATTATAAATATACAAATAATATAAAAAATAACTGATAGAGAAAAAAATTATATACAAATAATGTAAAAAAAATATAGAAAAATATATAAATAATATAAAAATTAACAGATATATAAAATATAATACCAGTACTGGCTAAAAATATATATATATTTATTAATAATTAATTGTTTCTTCATATTAAGGTAGCAAAAATAGATTTTTCTTTCATATATTTTTATTTAGATTATTTAATGATTTTTGAAATATAATTGTACAAATAATCCAAAAAAAATAACAGATATAAAAAAAATATATAAATATGCAAATAATATAAAAATAGCAGATATATAAAAAATAATACCAGTACTGTCTAAAAAATATATATATATTTTTTATTAATAATTAATTGTTTCTTCATATTAAGGTAGCAAAAATAGATTTTTCTTTCATATATTTTTATTTAGATTATTTAATGATTTTTGAAATATAATTGTACAAATAATAAAAGAAACAGATATAAAAAATATATATAAATATACAAATAATATAAAAATAGCAGATATATAAAAAATAATACCAGTACTGTCTAAAAAAAAAATGTATATTTTTTATTAATAATTAATTGTTTCTTCATATTAAGGTAGCAAAAATAGATTTTTCTTTCATATATTTTTATTTAGATTTTTTTAATGATTTTTTAAATATAATTTTGCACAGAATTTTTTAAAAAATCATGCGCCATGAGGAATTTACTTTAGAAGACACTTTAACTGTCTTAAAATAAAATGAGCAGAGACTTTTATTAAACTTCACTGTTGATTAAGAAAGATGTTTTACCAATGTTTTTTTTTTTCCTTTTTTCTTTCTTGATGGCCCTCCCCCCCAAAAAAATGTGATTTCAAGAAATGCAAAGAGATGGAAGTGAAGGATAGAAAAAAAAAAAGCATCATCCATAGATATAGATGTTATCAAACATGTATTCATAAAAATTGGCAGTATGAAACCCCGGACATCATATATTCAGAAAGACAGAAAGCAAGCAATAACTCTTTCTGTGAAATGTCTGTCGATGTGTCAGGATCTTAAATGAATTTATTGCCCTTTAGCGGTAGCGAGATGAAATTCCACTGTCACTACTCACTACATAGATACAAACACATCATGCCGTTATTATGGAGCTGCGCTTGGATCCTACCGGGCTACGGAAAGTCACTTCTATCGCTTCTTCCCTTTTTCGCAATGTCTAGCACCTTTTAATTTCTGTAAGAGCCACGCTTGAAAATCTTAATTAATTGTTCCATACTGCTTCAGGATCATTATGCAATGTAATAAAGGCCGTGTAATTATGAAATTTCACAGCCATTACCAAGGCTGATGGCTCGTATTTCATCATCAGCTGGACCCAATGGCTTTTAGCTACTTTGCTCCTCTTTGATGAACTACAGACAGATCTATCAGAAACCAAACAGTCTCCAGCCAAGGCGGTTATAGTAGCAACCTACGGATGAAGCCTTACATACAATAAGCCATAAATCTACCCACAAATGCAGGCGCATAGCCCGAGGATGACACAGAGACGATAGAACGACTGTCGGGAAAGGGGAGGAGGAGGGGTGAGGCGGACTGAATAAAGGACTTCCATAGCTTTGTCTTCTCGCAAGGTATGATTTCGTAAAGAGGAAGATTCTTACTTGAAGATTTCAACCATCAGAAAAAGAAAAAAAAAAATCAAAGGGAAAAAGATGGATGATGTTGTCGCCTGACTAAGAGATAGAAGACACGGCATTATTCTTCCCTACATTTTCTTCAATAAGAGGCATGGAGGTGTGTCAATTTATAGCAGGCTCCTCTATCAAGGACTGAAAGGGAAAAGAATAGATATTCAATATTTAAAGAGCGTCTGTCACTGGCATAGAACCGGTTCAATTAGGGCACCATAAAAATTATCCTTACGGGAGTTAAGCTAGTGGGTAAATAAACAGTGGATGCAGAGATCTTCTCCTGAAAATCCTAAATGGCAACTCATGGACCATTCCTCCACCTGTTGACTTGAGGCAATGGGATCAGCTGGGGGAGCACTTAGGGACCACTCCCTCTCCTCCACCTCTGGACTTAAATCAGTGAGACCAGCTTGGAGAGCATGCTGCCAGACTGAAAATCATACTCGAATACTGTGGGACTATCTCCTACCTCTCCATCTCAGGACTGAGGGCAATGGGATCATCTTGGGGAGCACTGTGCCTCACTTATATACCTGCTCCACCACTTGGGGACCATCTCCCTCTACTTTACCTCTGGACTTAGATCAGTGGGACCAGCATGGAGAGCATGCCATCTGCATGAAACTCCTGTTCGGCCAGTATGGGACAAGCTCCTGATCCTTCACCTCGGGGCTTAGGGCAGCAAGACCAACCAGGTGAGCTTGCTACACTTCTGGAACTCCCACATAACCACTCAGATACCACCTCCTGCTCCTCCGGAGTTAAGTCAGCGGGACAAGCTTGTTGAGCACGACGCTCACCTTAAACTTCTGCTGAGAAGCTAGAGAACCAGTTCTGGCTTGAAAACGTCTGACCCTAGACCAGTGGGACCTGCTTGAGAAGCATTCTACCTGCCTGAAACTCCAGCTCGACCACTAGGAGACCTGCTTCCACTCCACCACATTGGGTCTTAGGACAGTGGGACCAGTCAGAAGAGCATCCTGACCTTCTAAAACTCCCGAAAGGCTACTCGTGGACCACCTAATGCACCCCTGCCTCAGCACATGGAATCAAATTAGTAAGTGTCTGGCAACTGGTAAGCATTGTATGCAGTAATGGAATAGTAAAAATAGCCCTGGGCTCTAATTTTAGGGTCAAAGCTAGCCGACAACATGGGTGATCACATCATTACTATGCATCATGAGTGTGACAGTAATGTAACAGATCATGATAGAGGCAGGTGTTTCCTAGTAACAAGCCCTGAAAAAAAATCTAGGGCCCAGGAGCAGCCGGCAAAGCCCTGACTTCTCAAAATGTACCCAGGTGACCCTATGGAACCCCTTGGATCTACAACACCCCTGAATATTTGTAGTATAGGTCTTCTCTTATGGGACAAAGGATCATAAGGCTCCGGTGTTTGGGTCGAACCACATCTTCTACACCTCCTTTAGCTCTGCTTCTGATTAGGTTAATAAACACTAATTGCATGGCTATTCTGGTGTCATGTGCAGGCCTTAATTTAGACTCTATGACCAGAGAGTGTATATAACGGGCATATAATGCAGCTGCTATGAGGTTCTTGGAAAATAGGTGCCCAGCACTGCTTGCACCAATCCAGTTTAATGTTGGGTACAGAATAAATAACAAGAAAAGCAACACGGCCTTGCAGAACTGGGGGTTCAAATCCCACCAAGGACAACATCTGCAAGGAGTTTGTATGTTCTCCCCTTGTTTGCGTGGGTTTCCTCCAGGTTCTCCGGTTTCCTCCCACACTCCAAAGATATACTGATGTGGAATCTAGATTGTGAGCCCCAATGGGGACAGTGCTGATAATCTCTGTAAAGCGTTGTGGAATAAATAGCGCTATATAAATAAGTAAAATAAATAAAGATTAGGGTCCATTTGTCACAGATTCCCGGCTATGTGCCCACGATGCAGAAATGCTCCGGATTTTTTCCTGAGCGTTTCTGCATCTCCCTGGCAGAAAAAACGCATGCGGATTGTACATGCGGATTGTACATGCGGATTGTACATGCAGATTGTACATGCGGATTGTGCATGCGGATTGTACATGCGGATTGTACATGCAGATTGTACATGCGGATTGTGCATGCGGATTGTACATGCGTTTTCCTGCCAGGGACAAGCGGATGTGAAGCGTTCTTCACATGCATTTCCGCATGCGGGTTGTCAAGCGCTTTCCAAGCGATTTTAGCATCACTTGGAAAGTGCTTGACAAATTGGTCACACTATACTGTATAAATTCATGCAAACGGCATGGATTTATATAGTGTGACCGTAAAGAATGATAAAAAATAAAAAAATAAATATATACTTACCTTCTGATGGCCCCCAGTGTCTTTATCCGATGCGTCCTGGCTGCCGGCAGATCGCGGTAGATTTAAGGACCTGCCGACATCAGCGGTCGCGTGACCCATCACATGACTAAATTACGTCAGCGCAGGTCCTTTAGTTTACCGCAAGCTGCCGGCAAGCCGAGACAAGGACACCGGGGTCCATCAGAAGATAAGTATAATATTTATTTTTTATTTTATTCTTTTTTTTACCGGTTCTATGGTACCCGGGTCCAGAGGAGAGTCTCCTCTCCTCTAGACCTGGGTACCATCCGCACATTGAAACGCATGGATTCCGCATCTGCAGATGCAGTGATGCGGATTCCATGCGTTCCAATGCAAGTCAATGGCGGCGAAAACGTTGCGCTTCCACAAAATAATTGGTAGTGCTGCGGATTTTTTTTTCCGCAATGATAATCCGCAGCGGAAATTTCTGCAGCATGTGCACAGCATATGCGGATTATCATTGGGGAACATGGCAGACCTCCTACCATGCGTTTTTTAAGCGTTTCCGCAGCGGCAACCTTTGTCTTGGGAGACCTCTCGGTGCCTTCCGACAAATTCCAACAAGGGTTCAAATTTTCTCATCATACAAATTCAATACATTATGGTGACATATTTGATAGGCTGTAATCCACATCACAATCACCGGATGGCCACATATAGCCACATATAACAGACATTTCTCCTGTCAGAGTATCACAAAAAAATACTTTTTTAAAAACAATTATCTTGCGCCAAATATTGCAGAATATGCACTAAAGCTTTTTGCTTACAGCAGGGTATGTGTTTATTTTGTTTCTGTCTCGGATTTTGTCTGTTTGATGGCCAGTATGAACATGCTCTTACACGTTGCATGCGTACCAACTTATACTCCAGTTCATTTCTTTCGGTTTTGCTTTAGGTATTTGCTCTCAGTGTACGCAAGGGCATGGACATCCTTTATTTCAGCTGGGCATTACTTTTATGTAACCTCCCATTGCTGGGTGTCCATAGTTGGGCCCCGGTCTTGCTCAGCCCTTATTCACATTGAGGTCATTTTTGACACATGGTAAGGTTTTAATACTAGAGGTCAGGACCGTCCCAGTTGGGTACACCTTGGCGCTTTTGGGATGGCTTTTACTGGTTACCCTATGTTATTTGTATTCACTATTGCTTTCTGCTTACAGCATGGTATATGTTCATTTTGTTTCTCTCTTGGGTTTGGTCTGTTTGATTTCCAGTATGAACATGCTCCTACACGTTGCATACCAACTTATACTCCACTTCATTTCTTTTGATGTCACGGAATATATTGGCCTAAGACGAACGGTAGGGAAAGACACATTGTCATCCAGTCATCCCTCTGAAGCTTTGGTTCCCAATGGTAAAGACGTTTTGGCCCTGGAAATGAGTCTGTTGATACTAAACCTGACTCTTCATGGATTTAATGATTATCATCTAGTGCTTAATAATTCATAATATGTTGTAATTATGAGTTTTACACACTGTGTTAAATAAAATTCCCTTTTTTCCTTCAGTGATTTTGGAGCATTTTTCTTTAATTCCGGCAAATAAATGAAAGATTTCAGGGTGAGAGGCTTGTTGGATAGAAAATTAATAGACCACGAAATCACCAGCAGGCAATTTGAAATTAATTAAGCAAGCTTATCAAGCTTTTAAGTGCATAAAAGGCAAAAAAAAATCATACATAAAAAAAATTGTTTAGGAGAAAACTAAAAGAAATCACTTTGTAAATGAATGGAAAAGTAAACAAATATATATAATGAAATGGATGAGAAGTGGAAGACGACCCAACCCCACATGATGGCAAAAACACATTGGTGACTTGTTAAAGGCCTGTAAAGAAAAACACATTTCACTTGGGGAAGACATTAATATGATTAGATAGATAGATGATAGATAGATACATGTGGCCTAGATAGAAAAGAAAGAAAGAGAAAAAGAAAGAAAGAAAGAAAGAAAAAAAGGAAGGGAGGAAGGAAGGAAAAAGAAAGAAAGAGATAGATAGATAGATACATGTAGCATAGATAGAAAAGAAACAGAAAAAAAAGAAAGAAAGAGATAGATAGATACAAGTGGCCTAGATTGAAAAGAAAGAGAGAAAGAGAAAGAAAGAAATAAAGAAGGAAGGACAGAAGGAAGGAAGGAAGGAAAAAGAAAGAAAAAGATTGCTAGATAGATAGACAGATAGATAGATAGATAGATAGATAGATAGATAGATGCATGTGGCATAGATAGAAAAGTAAGAAAAAGAAAGAAGAAAAAGAGAGAGATTGATATATAGATGTGCCATAAATAAACAATAAAGAAAGAGAACGAAAGAAAGAAAAAGATAGATAGATAGATAAATAGATAGATTTTAAATATCATACATAAAAATATAGATAAAATATAACATTCACACAATGCATGTACAGGACATGGAGGTTTCCTTGGCGTAGTATAGTTATCTTTGAGAAGAAAGAAAAAAAATCAATTTTTGTTGACACTAACAAAAATTACATTCTTAGTTTTCAGCATTTTTCCTCTACGAGATATTTCTTCACTGTCCCCTGAGCCTCTTCAGTTATGTCCTCAGGCCTAAACCTCTCAATATAACTAACCAGGTATCTTGTTAACTATCTGCAGGTCGATTATTAGCATTCCTCTCAAAGGGCTTACTGGATGCTAAGTCAACAGCCCTCTTATCTGGGCCGGAATGAGGTTCATGTCAACTCTTAATTATGAGATGAGGGAAATTCATTTGGACTCACGTGGAATTGCTTCATTCCTGGAGCTATTTCCATGGATTGTTCTTGACAAATTGTCAACGTAAGTTCAAATCATTCACGTGGTGGGTCAAATCATGGCCATGAATTTGCCAAGGATGACATTATGTAATATTTTAACAAGATTCATTTAGTTTTTTTTGTTGACCATCTCAATATTATTTGGCCACCTTGGCCTTTGTGTCCACTACATACAATGGAAAAGATGCCATGTGTGTCAAATTTTTTCATTCCGAGTGGTCTAATAAAATTGCATATGCATCATTAAGGTGACTAATATACCCTCAATTCAGCATTCTGCTTTATAAAAAAAAATAAAAAACACTTAATTGATGTATGTTATGCTTCTGTGAACATTTCGAGTGGAGCTTCAAAAAGTCCTTCCATAGAAGATAGCATTTCTGAGAACATTATGAGAGGAGCTTTAAAAAGTTCCTCCATAAAAGATAGTTTATTTGAAAAGTTGAAAGGAGAAAAGTTGTAATTTTAGTGCTTAAATAGTCAATGTAAAATATTTAGAAATGTACTTTGTGTCTTGCAGATGGAGGCATCTATAAGCCCCCTACATCTCTCCTTCTCCATGAAGACAAGGGACCTATTGGTCAGGAGGTGAACCAGAGGCCCATATTCTAAATCTTTAATTAGGTGCTACTTATCTTCCAGCAATTATGTATATCTACGTCCTCCACTTTCGCAAGAGCCACATCTTTTTAATGTCTACCAATACATCTGGAATGGACTACTTTCAAGGTCTTCGGAATTTTTGAAACTCAGCCAGTTGATGAGTTGAGAACCTTCAGCATGTCAGCATGAAATATAATGATGTCTCTCACCCCTTTGATATAGACTACTTTCCAGTTTTTGAAGCTCAGCCGGTTGATTAGTTGAACTCTGTATTTTAAGAGATGTCACCATGTCATACAATGATGGCACTCTCTGGGATTGACTACTCTCCAGTTTTTTAGAGTTTTAGATAGTTTGCTTGTAAGTAGATCATCCTATCATCCTATCTCTTGTGATGTCACTAGTCCCTCTGAGATAAAGCACTTTCCAGTTTTTGAGAATTTGTAATGCTCAGCTGGTTGATTGGTTAAACAACTTATACTAAATGATGTCACCATGTAATACGGTAACGTCATTAGCCCTTCCTGGGCCTATCCTTAGCATAGATCATCAATGTTTGAATGGTGGGGATGTGACACCTGCCACTCCCGCTGATCAGCTGTTCCCATGTTGGCGGTGGACAGAACTGCTCATCAACCACCTATGCGCATCCAGGTGCACATCCGCCACCTATTCAAACTAATAGGGGGGGATGTGCAGCATCCAGCTATGGCCACTATTCCATCGATGGAGCTGTGCAGTGCCACAACTGAGCAGTTCCGGCCGCCGAAAACACCAGGAACAGCTGATTGGCTGGAGTTCAGGTGTCGCAACCCCACCGATCAGACATTGATGACCTATCTTAAGGATAAGCTATCAATGTTAAAGTCCTGGACAACCCTTTTAATCATACAAAATAATCTAAATAAAATCTAAAAAAAAATTAAATTTCAAAAAAAATTCTTTGTAAATACATTTTAAGAATTCTTTCATAATTCTTAGACCTTAAAGCTTTTTTTCCTGAAAAAGTCTACATTTTCTTCATAAGACCATGACATTTAACAATAACACTTTGGTGCCTGGATTCTACTTTTTTAGGCTGTTAATAAGAAAGATATGGTTTACTGCCTGGGTATTCTTCCAACTTTAATTAATTAAGCAAAGCGTTTCCCTCTGGAATATTGGAGGGTATCTATTAACACCGCAGCTCAAGAGCAGAACAGATTTACAGATTCAGAGGTAATTGTTACCTATTCATTTCTCTGAACCCCTCTTGCTGGAACCAAGTGCTTGTTATCAACTTGGCGAAGAAAGACAAGAGGATGGAAAAAAAAAAAAAAAAAAAACAAGAGAAACACTGATTATCATCTTCTATTCATTGATGATTTAATTGTAGTTCTTAATCTGTTAAATTAAATACAACAGTTGAATCTTGGTTCAATCACAGCAAACACAAAAGACAGTATAAAGTATTATCAAGGTACCTTACAAGCCCCGTAATAACTCTCGCACAGGATACAATCAACTGAACAGAAGTTTACCAGTGAGGAGAAACATCTCACCAGAGGAAGGACTTTGAAGACTACAAACCAAACCTTTACTAGAGCTATATGCTAAGAATAATATTTCATGAGTAAGACAATCAAACGAAGATATGAAAACGTATGGAAAGGAGCAAGTGGAGCACTTGCCTCGGAAAATTCAATCACATTCTGGCTTTTATCTTTTTTGAATGAAAGTATCTAGTTTTGAAGAACCTCACTATTTGGTTAAACTTCACTGTAAAACAGAGTTGGACCAAAGTTACATTTCCATGTCTAATGTTCACAGGTAACAGGTGCCCTATCAACCTTACAATGGTTTGGATCTTAACAATAGAGCATAAGAGAAGCTTTGGGGTATTTTGAGAATATGTACTCCTGGCTCAGGATAGTAACTATAGGAAGTGATGAGTAGGAGATAGGAGTTGCCCCTTGGACTTGACACTGCAAAAGTCCAACAGCCCCTCATGTAGGTAAGAGGATGCCACAGCTATAAATGGCATATTACAGTTTAGGGACCCTACTACAAACTTTTTGGTGGAGCTTATGAGTCAATAGATAGCTGTCAGTAAAATGATCATTCGGATGACAGCTATCTCTTCCAACTCCTCCGTACACAGGAATTCTCGACTCAACACTACGGAGTTCTGTATGAGATAGCTGCTACCAGTCAAAAACGTATCTCCTCGCAAACAAAAGAATCAGAGGATAAAATTCCACCTGCATAATCCTTTTTTCCATTGGCATCATCTGGTGGGGGAGAGTCAGGAGGTCCTCATATATATTAAACTGTTAAGGGCTCACCTTGTGAGGTGGATCCTCTAAACCAAGGTCCGGGTAGGAACATGGGCCAAGGGCGTGGGTACATCAGGCAGGTAAGGCACAAGGACTAGAAGCACTGGAGGTTGCAGGCAGACCGGACACAGGAAAATGAAGAGTCTTAATGCCTAAACACAGGTGTGTGGTGGGC